>NC_047536.1:28777052-30128052 GCF_012275295.1 Melopsittacus undulatus | reverse complement strand
CCTGCAACAAATGTCCTGTGGCTGCTGAGGCAGGATCATGAGGGACCATCACAGTGGCAAAATTGGGGTTAGGTGCCAAAGGCTGACTCTTGCTCAGCAAAACCTGCACAGTTCCTGTTCTGATTTTGGTGCCTCCAGGTCTCTGGTACTACACACCAGCACAGGGCATGCAGTGGGAAAGGGGAATCTCCTCGCTTGGCCAAGGAGAGTCATGCTGACAGATTTGCCTAAATTCCCTATATTCCCACCTTGCTCTGACCTACAGAGTGCCCAGCTGGGGAGATGCCATGCTGGAGGGCTGCCCACTCCCACCCACCACCCAGCAAGGCCCATTGGAGCTGGATTTGAGAGGGGAAACACCACAGTGCTTGGGCATGGGTGTGAGCCAGCATGTGGCACTTCATTTAACAATAGCTAAACGTGGCTTGATCCTGACATAAGTCCCCCAGCTGCCATTCACAGCTCCACATTCACCCTTTGCACACTGGGGTATTTATAGCACAGAGGCAAAGGAAACTGGAATTCCTAATGGGAGATTTTGACATCCAGATAGATTATTTTTTCCACCCATGGCAATTGAATGAGACAATTGAAAAGGTCTTTGCAAAATGCCTGAAACAGCCTGGCCTCTGCTGCTTGGGTGCTGAATCTTCTCACCACTTTAACATAGGGCTTTTATATAGGGCTTTACTTAGGTCCTGGCCTCTCTCAACGGCGTTAGTTGCTGATGCATGGTTTTATTCTATGATTCTTTTCAATCCCTAAACTCCCTAAGTGCACAGCAAGGGGAAATGTCTCCTCTTCACAGCTGCCTTGTCCAGGGACAGGAAAAAGTCCACCCTTGGATTTTGCTAGGACTCAGAGCTGCTGGTCACAGAGCCAGGAGAGCCCAGCAGTGCTTGGCAGCTGCATTTCACCCTGTTATCCTGGCTGATAAACCCTAATATGTCTGGCAAGGGCAATCCTTCTCAGCAAGCCTCATATCTCTAATAAGTATTGAGCCCTGGGTTTCATTTAGGATATCAACCCTAATAGCTCAGAGGAGAGGATACAAGCCAAAGTCCTTGCTTAAATGTCATGCTGAGAGGTGAAGGTGGGGAGGTGATGAGGATCTAAGCTATGCAGCTGGGGTTTTTTTGGTGTGAATTACTCCAGAGGAGAAGAAAGCAGCAGGAGGGAGCAAGGAGCCTGGAGCTGCAAGCAGCCTATTTTGAGGAGTCTGAACAACTGCTGAAATGGCTTCCGAATAATCCACTTGCAGCCAGAAATAAATGGCCCTGAATGGGTCGCCTGCTGATTGACAGGAGCGTGCAGGCAGGCAAGAGCAGCTAAAATCAGTGCCCTTTACTCCCCAGTGCAGAGGCATTGCCTGCGTGGGTAGGAAGTAGCAGCATGCAAATCACACCACTGATTTATTAGAGGGAAAGGAGCACCAATCCAAATTTCCCGACCAGGCTTAAATGTGCATCAGGCCTTGGGGTGGAGGATACAAGGGGGGGAACTGCAAGGCAGCTGGGAACAGCATGACTGCAGGGCCTGTGCTGTTGAGGAACACAGTGCAAGCCCTATACATCTGCACTCCTCTGCTGAATCACTTAGATTCAGCAGGAGGCCAAAGTCACTTTCAAAAGCAGGTGCTTTGCTTTCAGACAAGGTGAGTGGTGACCTCCCACTGCCTGTAAGGAGCAGGCTCCTCTTGTTCTCACTTGTTATGAGCATCACGGTGATGCGCAGAAACCCCTGTCCCAGGGTGGGTAGCAGCATGCAGAGAACTGTGCGGGGTTGTTACTCCAAAAGGTATTCCCAGTTGTTCAGTGGTGGGTTTTGCTCAGCCAGCCACCCAACATGATAGGTATCTTTGGTGTCAGGCTCTGGCTGACCTCCCCAGACCCTAGCTGGGCTGCAGCTTGCTTTGCAGACATGGCCGAGGGTTAACAAGAAGATTCAATGGTAAGTGAGTGAAGGCAATGTTGCCAAGAGCTGACAAATCATCATGGGAGATGAAGCCAGGACAAAAGCCAAAGCCCTGACTCACCTTGTGTGATGGTGCTGGGTAAATCTGCTGCTGTTTCAGGGCTCAGTGCAGAGAGGAGGGCTGTGAAACTGGTAGCCCTGCTGCAAGCATGAGGAACATGGTTTTCCCATCATAAGGGATGAGAGACATTTGGGATGCCTGCCTTTCCCAATGAAACTGGGGTCTCCTGTATCACCTGTGAAGTTGTCATGGTGTTAGACACCAAAGAAGCCATACCAGCCATTCAAAAAATAAACCAAAAACTTGGATGGGAGCTGGCAGGATAACTCCAGGATAACCCATCCATGTGGCCACAAGCTGGATTGCTGATGTTCACTGTTTCTTTAACCTCACCTAGAGCTCCCCGACTGCTCCTTCAGCTCTTTCCAGCTGGACAGCACATGGTGGGGCTCAGAGCTTCCAGCTGCTCCTGGAGGACACTCTTGCTGGAAGCAGGCTCTGTTTTGGGAGCACCTCATCTTCCAACCTCTCGCAGTCATCCCCAAACCCATTGGTGGTGGTGGCTTTCAGCTACCTGAAAGGAGGATGGAGAGAGGAGGAGGCTGGTTTCTTCTCCCCAGCAACAAGATAGAGGACAAGAGGAAACAGCCTGGAGCTGTACCATGGGAGGTTTAGATGGAGCTGAGGAGCAATTCCTTCCCCAAAGGGTGCTCAGGCACTGGAACAGGCTGCCCAGGGCAGGGCTGGAGTCACTGTCCCTGCAAGTGTTCACACATTGTGGAGATGAGGCCTCAGTGCCGTGAGTTAGTGGTGGCCTTGGCAGTGCTGGGGATGGTTGAACTTGTTGATCTTAAAGCTGTTTTCCAACCCCGCTGATCCTGTGATTCTCTGGTGGCACAGAGCTGGAGCATTCTGTGCCCCTGCACCCTGCGAGGCAGCTCCTCACACCTCTCCTCTCTCCACAGGCCCCGAGTACCAGAAGCGGAAGCTGATGCACGAGATCATGGAGAACGCGGAGCATGCCATCAACATGGAGGAGGAGGTTCCTCGGCCCGAGGGCGCCCCACCGCCCCCCACGCCCCCCGAGAGCCCCCAGCTCCACGAGCAGGACGAGGCCCGCGGCCCCCCCCAGCCCCGCCGCCACCCCCCCGGAGGCCAAGCGGGCCAAGGCTGCTCCGCGCCAGGACGGTGCCCTCCGTCCGGGCAGCTGGGCCGAGCCCGCCGGGCGCTCGGGTGGCGGAAGCCCCGCACCCCCCGACGGCGAGGCCCGGCCGGGGTCCCGCGGCTGGGCGCGCCCGGCCGAGCAGATGGAGATCGAGCCGCTGCAGAGGAAGGCGCGCGAGCCCGACGGGGAGCACTTCCAGGGGTACCACAGCTACGCCGTCCGCACCTCCCCTGCCATGGACTATGAGGAGGAGCCGCTCATCGAGCCCGAGCCGCCCTCCGCGGAGCCCCGAGGGGACGCCCAGCGCCGAGGGGACACCCCTGTCCCGCCGCAGGAGCGGGAGGAGAAGCCGGCGGCCAAACCGGAGATCAAGCCGGAGCCACAGCGGGCCAAGGAGCCGAAGCAGCGCCCCAGCCCCGAGCGCAGGGTTGCGGGTCAGGCTGAGCCCACCGCGGACAAGAAGACTGAGGCCAAGGGGCCGCGGCGGATAGAGCCCAAGGGGGGAGCCAAGGCGGTCCCTGGCCCGGTAGCGGCGGTGGCGGCAGCGCAGGAGGTGGAGGAGTACGAAGAGGTGAGGCAGGGCAGTTCGGGTCTCCGCAGGGAGCCGGCTTTGCTGGGGTTGGTGTTTGTTTTATCCCAGGAGCTCTGAAAGATGCAGAGCCCATGGCCCTGGGGCTGCAGTGAGCCCCGAGTCGTGCCCAGAGGCTCTTTTTGGGATCACAAGGGCTGCTGGAGGGATCTGGTTTCTTCTCTCCTGTTGCTTTACCAGCCAACCCTGCCCTGGATGCTGGGGATGGCATTCATAACCCTGTGTTACTTTTAACTTCCTCTCCGCACCAGGGCACATGTACTTCAGCCGCATCTCTGTCTCAAAATTTGAGGAAAACAGGCATCTTCTCATTATTTTTTTATAATTTTCTCTTGTTCTTGCCCACCCTTTTACCTGCCAAGATGGACCTGGAAATTTTGGGGGAAAACTGTAGGATGGGGAAGAAAAAGCTGAGTGGGTTTTTTTACCTGTTGCTTTTATGTTTTTGCAGTAGGGGTGTCTTACAAGTTGAACTGTGACACTGAATCACCAGCTGATTAACACAGAGTCACTGACATTCAGTTTTGCTGTTAGCAAATACAGCTGTAAACCCAGCCATTTTACAAGCCTGCTGCCTCTCACCTTGCAGCCTTTTGGATGTGAATGGCTCCGATGACGCTTCAGACAAGCACAGCTTGGAAATATTTTGGTCTGAAATCAGAGCAATCTCATATGGATGCATTTGTCTGTCTTGGCTAAAAATGGCAACTTTTACAAACATGGGCAGTGCAGGTGGAGAAGGGAACTGGGAGGAGCCGCTTGATACAGGCTTAGTGGTTCATGTGCTTATTTGTGGTCTCCTTTAATCTGATTTAGTCTCTCTAGAAGGAGTTTGCAGGGGGGGAGTAAGAATAGGAGTTGATACATACACAACTAGTTTGAAATTCAGGCTGGTTGTTAAGTGCCAAATTTCTGTGCGTCAGGAAGGGATGGTTCTGGTGTTTTTAAATAGCAGAATCAAGCTGCATCTGTCTCCTTGCCTTGAGCTGTGGGGTGTAATACTCTGGCTTGTGTTTTTCCTTCAGGGACCTAACACAATCGTGATCTGCATGGTCATCTTACTCAACATTGGTCTGGCCATCCTGTTTGTACATTTCTTGACATGATGTGCCCCTCGGACAAGGTGAGAAGAGCAATAAGCTTTTAATCCTCAATTTATAGACATAACTGTGGATGTTATAGGTTGACTGGTTTTACTGACTAATCATTCCCTAATAGATGTCCTGGTGATGAAAATGCATGGACATTTATTCCATAGATGCAATTACCTTGCATTGAGTTTCTCAGTTACCCTTTGTCTGTTCCAAGAGTGATTTGTAGAGCAATTTCAGTGGGTAGTTCTCAAGTCTTTTCATAAAGTGATTTCCTCACAGTTAAAAAATGGAACTGTGTTGATCTGATACCATCCCACAGTTTTTTGCCTTCCCACAGTACAGTTTTGTGTTCCCAGTTGCATGGGCATGGTTCATGGAGTGAAACATCTACGAGTGTTAAATTTAAAACTTGTTTCCTGAAAATATGCTTCAAGAAACACTTTGAATTTGCTGGTCTGTGGTGGCTGGTGCCAGGTAACTCTTGCATTGCTTGCATTTCATTGGCAAGAATACAAAGAAAATACAAAACTGTGAAATTTGCGGCTCTCACTGCACCAGTGCTAGTTCTGCAGGTGTTGTTATGTAGTTGTTTTATTAAAGGTAAATATAAGCTGTGAGGATATTGGGCTGCATTCCCTGAGCCTCCTGTGGGCTAAAACTGCTCCGCTGGGCACCGCTTTCTGTTGTGTTATTAGACCCCACACAGCCTGCGGAGGTGAGAGCCTTGCAGAAAGATGTGATTACATGTCAACTGTGTTTTGCTCCCCCTTGACTCTCCCATTCATCTGTGTTTGGGACAGGCGTTGCTGCTGATGGAGACCATGGACCTTGGCGGGGATTAAATCTCAGCTGCCTGGAAACACCTAAGAGGAGGACTTTGAGATCCCAAGGTAGCACTGCAAACATCAACCTTAAATGCAAGCACCTGAAGCTCAGTTCAGTCTCCCTGTTCCCAGGCTGTGGCTGGCCTCTGCAATCTACCAAGGAAAAGCCAGGGTTTCTGCAATTCAGCCTCCTTCTCTTCTTTGTATGAAATAGCAGTTGCCTTAAATTATTCTCACCAAAGCCATCAACTGTCCTGTTGTGCCAGTGATGAGGGATTTACCTGTAGCTGTAGGAGAACAAGTGAGAAGGTCTTATGTGTGCACACTGATGTGTTTTGTAATTCCTTTGGTTGACTTAGTGTCAGAGATTTCCCAAAGACTATCATCCATGGCTTGGAGATGAAGCAATACACAGCAACCAAAACGACTCATTGGAGCTGTGCCATGGCTAAGGGTGGACGTCACCCTCTGTGCTTGGAAATCATCCAAAGGGACAAACAAACGTCTTTGCTTTTCCCATTGCCTGGAGTCGTTTTCCACGTATGGAGGACTGAGAGGGGGAGCAAGTTGAAATTGGGCTTGTTAATGTGTAACCAGTCCTGCCCATGCCTGTCGACGTGCCACGGAGGGGGGCTGCGGGATGGGGTGTGAGGGACTGGCTGACCCAAGGCTGTTTGTGCATGTGGAGGGTGCTGCAGGTGGACATTGTGCCCGTGTCAGGACCAGGCACAGTCTGAGTACTCTCCTGCTACCAGCAATACTCCGTACAGAAGCGTCTTGCAGTGGGAGAGTTCCCACTGTAACAGGAAAGGAAATTGGTGTGCTGAATCTGTCCCTTTGCCCCTTTGTAGTATGAAAATGGTGTGAGTTACAAGGAAAAGGAGGTACTTACTGAAAAATACCTCTGCATACCTGCAGGTTCCTCCCCTGGATGTGCTGGGCTGCAGGGGGGCTCCTGGGCTCTCTCACTGTGACAGAGTGAACAGACTTCCCAGCCAGAGGATGCAGGGTGGCTGTTGTGGGAGCAGTTACGTTATTCCTGAAAGAAAAAAAGGTGCAGAGACCCGAGTGACTCCAGTGTATTTGGGTTTTAGGCTCACATATACACAGCAGCCAGACTTCCAGCAGTGGGAGAGCACAGTGGGGCAATTCTAGCTGTTGTTTTGTGTGCAAGGCTTAGAGGCCTAGGTGGTTTGCACCTATTCTTCCCAAAGCTGCTACAGAGAGTGACCTTTGGAAGGAGATGTTCCCACCATGACCTGCTCTGATCCTTAGCAGTGCAAACTTAGAAAGTCAGTGCAGCTGATACTACAGTTTAGTGTGAGGCTGAGTGCTTGGATGTGTTTCTTCCTTCTTTAAGAGCATTATGTATTTTCTATCCATTTTTAAGATAATTGGTAATGTTATTTATAGTTGGTTGTGCACCTCTGTGTATCCTGAAGTCCCACAGCACAGGACTGGGCAGGAAAACCTAAGTGACTGGAAAGAATGGGGAAATGATGGTTAAGGAAAAAAAACCAGATGCCCAGTCTGCTCCAAAGGTCAATCTGAAAGGATTTCTGAGACAGAGTGACAGACACACAGGGTTTTACACTGACTGGAGACACAGGGCAAAACCTGCCTCGTTTATCAACTCTAATTATGGCATAAGACAATGAGAATAATTGAGTACTTTTATTTGCGAACCAAGTTTATTTTTTAACCTTATTGAGCTCAGGAATGTTGTCACAGTAGCAAATACGTGGTGTTAACTGTGGGAGAAGTGAATGTGATCCCTTTATAAAAGCCATGTGGCTGTACCAGTCCTGAGAAAGCTGTGCAGCACCATCGACACTTCCACAGAGCATAGTTTAGTACCAATTTTCTTTTTTCCCCCCTTTTCTTATCTATAAATGTATTGCAAACCCCAGGCTCTGCTGCCTTTGATGTTTTGTCTCCATTTGCTGGTATTTGCTTGCCAGCTCTGCAGTTTCAATATGCCAACTGATTTTATTAGCCATGAAGACAATTTCCATTGAGAGACCTGAGGGGCTTTTATTCATCACTTAGCACAAAAATGGATCTTTTTCAACAGTGCTAAGGTAATTCCCCCTCCTCCCATCCCATTTTTTTTATGCATGTGATATGCACTCAGTAATGTGCTTTCCTTCTAGTAACCTTCTGAGAAAAGTAGGTAGAGTTGCTTTTATGTGACTTATAAATATATCCATATTGTGCTGAGATATGGATATATACACATTCATACATATAGCCCCTTAGGGATTTTGTTTTCTTAGATGCAAAATTACAGATTTACCTCAAACTGCATGCTTTCAAAACTGACTAGGATATTGTGGTATACTTTCAGGTCTTACAAAGATGCAGATACATTTCACTCTTCACACAAAAATACCTTCAGCACAGGTTTTGCAAGCTGTTTACTACAATCTGTGTGCTACTGTCCAGAGTTTTCTGTCGGTTGTTCTGCTGGATTACGTGCAATAATAAAGTTATCTGCTCACTGTAGCCATGTGGATGTTTGCAGGGGGATCTCCAGGCTGACATATTCACTCCAGTCTTAAAGGATTGTTCATCAACATGTGGTGTGGGATTTCACAGGTGGCAGCTGGATGGTTTTTAGCTTTTTCCCAATATCTCTTTCAAAACCTTGAATTGTTTGTTGATGGAGGATACTTTGCAAAGAGAATTGTTTTCCCTCACTGCTTTCTAGAAATGTGGTGCCATTCAGTTGAGGACACCTCCTGCTCTCTCAGCAAGCTCTGTGCTACCATCGTGCTGGCCTCTACCCGAGGTTGCATGGGGCCAGGAGGAAAGGTGGCTCGCTGGCCCAAAGCCTGCCTGGGCAGCACAGACAGCCGCTGACAGGTCCTTTGCTCTTTCCCAACCCCAGGGGTGCCGACAAGTTTCTTTCAAGCTGTGTGTCACTGCCTGCTCCTTCAGTGCTGGGGTCCTCCTGTGTTTGGTGAGGAGCGGTTCTCTCTTTTGCCTATGGCCCATCTTCTTGCTCACCTCTTGAAACAGCCAAAGTGAGAGGAAAGCCAGGCATGAGGGACAGGGAAATGGTAGCGCTGGGAAGAGTGATTTA
Source organism: Melopsittacus undulatus (assembly GCF_012275295.1). Taxonomy (NCBI): domain Eukaryota; kingdom Metazoa; phylum Chordata; class Aves; order Psittaciformes; family Psittaculidae; genus Melopsittacus; species Melopsittacus undulatus. The sequence goes on along the minus strand of NC_047536.1, from coordinate 30,119,320 downwards.
TGGAGGAGGATGGGAGAGCGGAGCCCAGCACCAGCCAGGGGCAGCAGGGCCCGGGGGCCTGAGGAATCCAGAGTAGCCAAACCCTTCAATCCCATTTCTATTTCTGGAGTGTCTCACATGAGCAAAGCCAGGCTGTGCAGAGAGGCTGGTGGGACACAGGCTCAGCCTCCATGGGCAGTAAGACCTCTGAGTTCACCCAAAGAAGCTGGGGGTTCATGTGGTGGAAGAATTTGTGCTCTGGTAAAGACTTAGAGAGCTGAGTTTAATGAAATTATGGCCATGCTCTCCTCTTGGCTGGTTTTGCTTCTGGTATGGTAGGAACCAGCAGCATCTCATTCATCCAGTCGCTGGGAGGAGGCTGGGGGCGGGGGGGTAACTGGAGCCTTATGCACCTCTTAAATCACAGGCTGATGAATGAAGCAGACCTTTGGACCTTGTGTGACAGAGGCAGCAGGGAGGGTGGTGGGTCTGCTGCTAAGGTAATGATGTAGTGCTTAAAAAACACAGATAACAGCCCTTTCCTCAGGATAGGGGAAACGGTGCCGGGTCTCTGCCTAGGGAACTGCTGGTCTCAGGGATAATGTCCCCTACACCGCCCCTGGCCGAGAGTCACCGGGTGCAGGCAGGGAGGTGTCCGACATGTGAGAACCGGGATAAAGGCATTGGCCTGATCCTGTGTCTGAAGGGCAGCAGTCTTGGACTCAGCAGCCTTAGCAGTGGGAGGGAAGGTGCAATCTGAGCCCTGGTGTCCTTTGAGAGTGACCTGCTCAGGAGTCCTAGGGATGGCCACGCTGCCCTCCACCGGCCTTGTGGGACATCGGGGCTCTCCGGAGCAGCCACCTCTCTTGGTCTCCTTTTTTGTGTGAGAGAAGGACCAGAGCTGGGGTGAAGGTGTCCCCAGCAGTGAGCTGATGCTGGGAAGCACTGAGGGGTTACTGTGCTCCAGCTAGACATGGGGCTGATGCTGCATCACCACCTTCACTGCAGGAGCTTTCCTGGAGAAAGCCAAAGTGACTCCAGAAGCATTAATGCATCTCGGAATAGCCACTGTTAGCAGCTCCAGGAAAACATCTTCCCATGCTTGGCCCTAGCTTAGCTTCCAGCCCCAGCTCTGAAAGCTTTCTCACCCCACCTGGCCAAGTCAAGGGCATGCCATGCCCTGCTCAAGGCTAGCAGCAAGAGTTCTCATGGTGGCCATCCTCTCCTGTCCTCTTCTGCCAGAAACACTGGCACTGCATGGATGGAAATAGTTGCTTTTATTTCCTCTGGGCAGCCACCCCCACCATGGCTGTGAGGACAGACAGGATCAGCCAGCAGGGAAATACAGTGGGACCTCACTGACAACCTCAAAATCACACCAGAACTTCTCCCTGAGCTGGGAAAGCTTTTAAGGGCTTCCTGGCTTGTGGCTTCAGGCATTCCTGTTTGGAGGGGCAGCGTGCAGCTGCTGGGGTGCTCGCAGCATCCCCTCTATCTCTATAGACACAGCACAAGTCACAAGGTGGTTATTAAAAAATCCTGAGCAATTATAAAACACAGATTGTCCTTAATACTTTGCCCATCACCCACATTACAGGGGATGTGGGACTGTAGTCATGTTCCCTCCCATAGCCAATAGCTGGGAAACTGCCCCTGATTTGGAGCACAGGCAATGCCAGCGATGCCCTCCCATCAGGGTGTGCATTAGGGTTAGGGCATAAATGTGAAGGGCTGGTTAACTGCTAAACTGAGGGCATTTTGGTAAATTAGACTTCAATCTACTGTGCATTGTAGCACACTCCCTGCAATGGATGCTGTGGTTTGGAGAATGCTGAGGAGCAACCTCTGTGAGCAGGGAGAGCAGGCACGGCCAGGGGCAAGCGTGGGTTGCAAAATGAACAAGTAACTGCTGTGTGAGTACATGGGTACTGCTGGAGGACTCTGCCCCAGGCTTCATTAGCTACTCCTTTATTGGAGCCTGCTTGAACTAATTAGTTCAAAGAAGCAGCCAGGGGCCAGAGCAGACTGAAAAGGGGCTGGATCTAGTTCATTCCCTGATGTGAGCTTCGTCCTCTCTTGTGGCTCTGAAAAATTTAAGCAGTGGCTCAGCATCCTCTTTAAGTGATCTGAGTGTTACTATGCCACTATTTTAATGTTAGTAATGTGCTCTTTGCAGAATCATGCCACAGAGCAGCAGCCAAGCTCTAATAGCCTGCTCTGGTTGCAGGGAGATGCTGAGTACTCTCATCGTCTTTTTGGGGGAACTGCTGGTATTTCATGGGTTACTCTCTAATGTGGCCCTGGGGCAGGCTGGGTCCTGAGTGCTGCCCAGGACTGAAGGTGAGACACTCTTCCAGAGAGCCATCAGCATGGCCAAGCTCTCCTCTGACACAGGCTGGCATGGATGACCAATTTCCCTCCTGAAAGTACCTTTTCCACCACCCAAATCTAGAGACAAGGTAAGGAGGTAACTGACCAGGGCTTAAACTGAGGATTTTGGTAAGTTATTTAAACTTCTGTGTCTTGCAGGAGTAAATAACCCTTGCTTGGGTTCCATCCATGCACCATATAGAGATGATAGGTGTGTGGCCCCTGTCATCAATGCATTGGGACCAGCCAGATTCAGGTAAACATGCTGAATGCGGTGTCTCCTAAACTGCAAGTCTCAGCTGAATGCCGTGAGCTTCAGCCAACCCATGGCTCTTCAGGCCCATAAACCTCACTCAGCCCTTCCCCAGGCTGCTGCCTCTTCCATCTGTCCCCCTGCACTGCTCACAAATCCATTCCCTCTGCTCAGGTCTCCACCACAGTGTCAGGTCCCTTCTTTCCTGCCAGGGGACTTGTTTGCTTGTAATTGAAGAAAGCAGATGGCGTTTTACCAGGTTGAAAAGCACTGGAAGGGCAGGGGTTAGAAATAATGAGCTAAAAGGTTAGATCAAATTGGGAGGTAGAGTCAATGTGGGAAATTATTTAGGGGTCGTAGATTCTCTATTTGGTGGCATATTTATAAACCTGTAGCCTACGTTCATGCTGTTGAGACTAAATGAATGCTGAGGGTAAAATACAGCTTCAGACTTTATGAGCAGGGTGGGGTGCTGCAGGGTACAAGGTAATCCAGGCTGAAGCTTGAAGGGGGTTCTCTGGTTTCTTACGAGAAATAAAGGCTTTTATTCAGGCTCTGGGTATCCAGAGGAAGTTACAGTGTGATGAGTTACTGCTTTTCATTCCTTTCTGCTAATGATTTCTTTCCTGGCAGCATGCAGCTGCCTGCCCTCTCAACCAGCTTCTCCTTAGTAAGCTGAGTGCTGACCTTCTGCCTCCACTTCTGCCTAAAACTCTCTCAACTACTCTTCACATCAGAATACGTGCAGGAACTGGAGCTCATTTCTCATCTGCAGAGTTTAATGCTCTGGTGCATTTGCTGAGGGAATTTATCTGCCAATTACTTCTCAAAAGATAACAAAAGGTCACACAGTACTTGACACATAAGGGCAGAAAGGGGAGAATTGGGGTTTAATTGAATAGCAACTATGTTGCCCAAAAATTTCAGAACTATCAATTAGCTGTTGGTCTGGGGCTGAAATTTAATTAAGAGAATACTGCTTTTAGGGTGTCTCTGTCTGTGGGAAGAAAGCATAAAGGCGAGCAGTGAAGGCTGGAAATGTGATGGGAAGGTAGAAAAAGACCCTGCTGGTGAGGCTTCAGGGCTGAGCTGTTACTTGGGTTTGATCAAGACCATCAATCAGACTGCACGTCCCATGTCTGAGAAATGCTTTAGGTCAGGATGCAGGTGAGTTTCCAAGCTCAGCCATTAAATCCTCTTCCCACATGGCCTCAGGACAAAGCTGTCTTTCCTGCTGCTCTCTGCACCTGCAGCCATGGGGTGAAGAGCTTGGGGACACAGGACAGCCTGTTCCCAAGGAGATGCTGCCTGTGCTTGAGGGCCTGGGAGGCACCATCATCCATAGCCCCCAGCACCAAGGGCTGAGCTTTGCTACATGATCTAGTTACTGTACTAAAGCAAACAGTACGGGGATGCACACAGCCTTGACTTTTCCTCCTCTCCAGCCTCTCTAGGCTTGCAGGATGTGATCAAAGTACTGCACTGCTAAGAATGGAGCAGGGAGGGAAAGGAGAAAGGAAAGAATGCGGTGCGGCTCCCTCTGTGTCCCTGACTGCCAGAGCTGGCTATGGCATGTGTGCACCCGTAGGTGCCTGTGTACTCAAGGGCTCTCTGCCCCATGGAGCTGCAAGTCACAGCTGGCTTTGAAGATGGAGAAAATCAGTTGCTGTGCAGGCTAGATAGGGTATGGAGTGGCTTAAGGGGATTAAGCTGTTATGTTTTGAGGAGATAACTCTGATGCACTGCAAGAAGGTCTCATTAGCACAGAAAATCAGTTTAGTTCTGGGCTATAAAATAAGATGTTGTTGTTAGACTCAACCTAGCCCATGTAAGAGCTACCCCATCCAAAGGTAAGAGCTGACACATTTAAATCTGGATTTTGTCATGTTCAGAGGACCAACAGCCACCACAGGACTCACCTTCCTCATGCTCTGCTTTACCTGTGTGTTACTTCAAGGCACCCTGATCCTTACTGCTCTGATTTATCTGCAGATGCTTCAGCCAATGAATGTTCTGAGCTGCTAAGGAAAAAATCTCTTCTGCGGGGAAAAACTCTCCACTAGAGAACAGATTGTTACGAGCAAATGGTTTCAATTCTGAGTTTCTTTCACTAAGTGGAATGAATTCCTCACACAGCAGCAAAATCACTTCCATGTTCTTCAAGAAGCAAAACCCAAATCCCTGTAGAGAGCTCCTTTAACAACAATGAAGAGCAGTTTTGTTCCTGAATTCCCAATATACAATACACAAAAGAGCACAGAAATGGTATGAACCCTTACATTTCAAACAGATACTGTTTCAAATAACTCCAAAAAATCAATGCTCTCTTCCTTTATCCTACAGTTACTCAGGAGCAAAGTAGATGATAGCTTAAGAATTCACAATATAAACTCCATGCGTGCAAAGCCACCCTACACAAAAATTAAATAGGTCCTGGCAGTTCCCCACACATCAGTGGGAGGTGAGGTCTTGTTCTGGCTCACCCAGGGAAGTGGTTTCCCATAGATGCAGGTTGGTTATTGAATATCTTTAACATCAGCTGAAACCAGGACAAGTGTTCAAGGAATGTTTTACAGTCACTTGAGGGTTACAAGTGGGTAACACTTGTTTCATTTGGAAAGGGTTTGGTTTATGTGTAATCTTTTTCATTTAACTCCTAGTCCAAAGACTCTCAAAAATCTGGGGCTAGTGCCCTTGAGCTGGTTTCTTGGCTGCTGCAGGTTATGAATATCCACTTTGATCACAGGGTGATAGCAGCAATTAGAATCATGTCTTATAATCAGTGCGCCATTTACCACAAAACACTTGAGGGACTTTTACAAATAATTCTCAGGAAACAAGAGAACTTCTGTCATTGGAATGCCACTGTGTAGCTCAGATGGAAAACAATGCAGCTCCACATTCCAAGGTTAAACACACTGCGGCTCACAGTACAATGCAGATGACACCAAGCTGTGTGGTTCGGTTGATGAGCTGGAGGGAAGGAATGCCATCCAGAGGGACCTTGACACACTTGTGAGGTGGGCTGATGCCAACCTCATGAAGTTTAACCATGCCAAGTGCAAGGTCCTACACCTGGGTCGGAGCAATCCCAGGCACAGCTACAGGTTGGGCAGAGAAGATTCAGAGCAGCCCTGAGGAGCAGGACTTGGGGGTGTCGGTGGATGAGAAAATGAACATGAGCCAGCTTCAGTGTGCGCTTACAGCCCATAGAGCAACCGCATCCTGGGCTGCATCAAAAGGAGCGTGACCAGCAGGACCAAGGATCCTGCCCCTCTGCTCTGCTCTCGTCAGACCTCACTTGGAGCACTGTGTGCAGTGCTGGTGTCCTCAACAAAACTAGGACATGGAATTGTTAGAAGTCCAGAGGAGGCCACGAGGATGATCAGGGGCCAGAGCACCTCCTGTATGAAGACAGGCTGAGAAAGTTGGGGCTGTTCAGCCTGGAGAAGAGAAGGCTGCGTGGAGACCTCAGAGCAGCCTTCCAGTATCTGAAGGGGGCCTACAAGGATGCTGGGGAGGGACCCTTCATTAGGGACTGTGGTGACAGGACAAGGGTAATGGGTTAAAACTTAAACAAGGGAAGTTTAGATTGGATCTAAGGAAGGAGTTCTGTACTGTGAGGGTGCTGAGGCACTGGAATGGGTGGCCCAGGGAAGCTGTGAATGCTCCATCCCTGGCAGTGTTCAAGGGCAGGTTGGGCAGAGCCTTGGGTGGCAGGGTTTAGTGGGAAGGGTTCCTGCCCATGGCAGGGGGGTTGGAACTGGATGATTGTAAGGTCCTTTCCAACCCTAACTATTCTATGATTCTATTTCATGATTCTAACTCGCGTGTCCCCGTCCGCATTTGCACGCACACCTCGTGCACGCAGCAGCTCCACCTGCACCCTGCTGCCATTCTCCTGCTGCCAGCTCCCCCTACCTGCCCGCTTGCAGGTTCCCACATGGCAGCACTGGTGGATGACCCTGGCTAAAGCTGCAGCTGCCAACATCTGGTATCCCAAACCAGCTCCAGCCCCAGACCCTCTTCCCTCCCTGTGGAATGGGGACCAAGGGACGCACTGGAAGGAAGGGACAGAAGGGGGTAAAAGGCTTGGTTTGGGCAGCAGCATCCAACAGGATGCCGGGTGCAGGCTGCTCCCTGCAGTGACCTGAGCCTGGGCACGCTCTGATTCTGTGATTCCCTGACTGATTCCTTGTACGTGCCTGTGTTTCCCCCAGCTTGAGGAGCAGCCCAAGAAGCCTTGGTCAGGCCTGGCACAGGCTGTGCCCGATGGCAGCACCAGAGCAGGTGCCCTGCAGCCACCGAGGGGTCAGGGTGAGTGCCCAGACCTTTGGTCCCTCACCTGTGCCCATCCCTGCCCACAGCGGCAGAGAACCTGAAAGAGCCGCTCTGCCAGGGCAGGGAGCCCACGGGAGGACACTTGGGGTGCCCCAAGGCCCCTCCAGCCCTGGGAGCTTAGAGCAAGGGGAATCCACTTGTCTGCCAAAGCCACGTGCGATCGCAGTGAATACAAAGAGAGACTGGGTCAGAAGAACGTCAAGAAATGTATTTACAAAACAACAAAAATAAACAAAAGAAACAGCAAAGAACGACCGTTCTTCTTAGAAATACAACTCTTCTACCTAAAACTACAACTATACTACCTAAATGTAAAAGTCTTATTCTTAACTTATAACCTATCCTATCTAAACCTATAAGTCCTATGAGAGAAACAACAATCTTATTAAAGAACAACAATCTTCAAACAAACAGGAACTCTTCCAACAAAAACTTCTCCAAACCCCATGAACACTTCCCTCTTCTCCAGCCCTGGAAAGAAGCAGCACAAGGTCATTTCAGTGAGGCTCCTGATGGTCATTGTGTTTGCCAGCGTCTGGGGAGAGCGGGACTCTGGCGCGGGGCTCAGGGCTGGCTGGGCTGGGAGCCGGGCTCTACGCCATCAGACTGGGCTCACGTGTCCCAAAGGCAGCGCAGGGCAGCGCGGTGCTGGCGCTTGTGCCGCCAGGATGAGGCCAGCGGGCACCGTGTCCCTGCAGCGGGGCCGTCGCACACAGCCCCAGCGCCGGCGCGGCAGCAGCCGACCCAGCCTGAGTGCCAGCAGTGGATGGGGGGCACGTGCTGCCTTACTACTGCTCAGTTTGTATCCATCGTCTCCTCCACCTCCTCATCCACCTCCATCGCTTCCTCCTCCTCCCCTTCCATGTCCACCTGCATGGGTTCGTCACCCAGCCCCAGATGGGTCCTGCTGGTGGCCTGATCCTCCAGCTCCCGCAGTTGTTGGAATAGCCTAAGGCAAAAGGCAAGCAGCAGAGTGCATTGGTGCTGGCCAGAGCAGCGCAGCGCAGGCATGGGACAGGGCTCTGGGCAGCCCGGTCCCCTCTGGCTACCCGGGCAGAGGCATGAGGCGCTGGGGACCCGGGCACGTCCCCAGCAGGAGCTGGCGCGAGGCCGGGGGCTCCTTGTCCAGCAGCACCCACCAGCTCTGACAGGCTGGCGCCTGCAGCCGGAGGATCCTCTTCCTGCTCTGCTTGAGCACCTTGCGGGGCGGTAAGGGCTTGAGGACCTGGGAGAGCAGAGAGGGCAGGGGTGAGCGGCCGTGCTCCCTGCCTGCGGGGCCAGGGCACAGACCCGGCCCCACGCCTGCCTCGGCACCCACCGGCTCCTTACTCTGTGAAGGGAGTCCTCTGCCTCCTCGCCTCCGCAAGGGCTCAGTGCGGCCACCAGCAGGACACGGGTGGCTTTCTTCTGGGCCTGCATTTCCTCGTATCAGGTATAAGTTATAAGTCAGGTATAAGGGCAAGGATCAAAGAAATGGGACTGGGAAAAAGTGGAAAGGGCTGGGAGCAGGGCAGTAGGGATGGCAGCAAGCAGACGGGGATGGGAGCAGGGCAGAGCAGATCAGGAACACGGCAGAAGGGAATGGAGCACGGAGATGGGAACAGGCGAAAACTCTGGGTGAGGTCAGGGTGCAGGTCTGTGTTGGTGTCTGGGCAGGGGCAGTTGCCACTGTAACATGGGCTGTGACATCACCCCAGAGTTCCAGAACTGCTGTGAGCAGGGGATGGGGACAAGCCCTGAAGGGGCTGCAGCTCCATGGGGAAGTGTGGGCAATCATTACGTGATCCCCTGAGATGACAGAGACACACTTAATAATCAATATTATAATCAATAAAATCAATAACCAATAATCATAATCATAATCAATAAAATGGGTGAAGGCTGCACTGGCCAACTCCACAAGGACCAGGACCATCTCCTGTGCTCCTTCCCTGTCCCACAAGCACTCGGCAATCGCCCTGAGCACTGCTCATGTGCTGCACTCGGGATGTGTCCATGGGGCTGGAATTCAGCCCAGCCACGTCCTCCAGCCGTGCCCATCACGGGTGAGCCCGTGTGAGAACCTGAGCCCCATGGGCAGCAAAGGCTGCGAGGGCAGCACAAGATGTGGTGCCAGCAGCGTGTGTCCAGGGCTGCCTGCTTCAGGAGGGGTCTGCAACAGCTCCGCACCTTGAACTCGCTCCAGGGCTGCCTTGGTTGCAGCAATCAGGAGATGGTCAAATTCGAGCTCCTCAGGACAGTGAGAAGGGCGTGCAGCAAGCTCACTGCCCTGGACTGCAAGAGAGCAGACTTTGGCCTCTTCAGGAACCTGCTTAGGAAGGTTCCATGGGATAAGGCTCTAGAGGGCAGATGGGTCCAAGACTGTTGGTTGATGTTCAAGGATCTCCTACTGCAAGCTCAGGAGTGTTGCATCCCAACTAGAAGGAGGTGCAGCAGGAGGGCCAGGAGACCTCCTTGGGTGGAGAAGGAGCTGCTGAGGAAAGTTAGAAGGACACAAGAGGCTTATAAAAGGTGGAAGCAAGAACAGGCAGCCTGGAAATAGCACAGGGATGTTGTACAGGAAGTGAGGGACCAGATTAGGAAAGCTAAGGCCCAGTTAGAATTAAACTTGGCTAGGGATGTTAAAGATAACAGGAAGGGATTCTATATGTACCTGGTGACTAAAGACAGACTGGGGACAACGTAGGCCCCCTCCAGAAGCTGTCGGGAGAACTGGCTGCCCCGCATTTGGAGCAGGCTGAGGTTCTGAATGACTTCTTTGCCTCGGTCTTCAGCGGCAAATGCTCTGACCACACCACCCAAGTCTCGGAAGGCAGAGGCAGGGAGTGTGAGAATGAAGACCCTAGGCCCACTGTAGGAGAGGATCAGGTGCGAGGTCATCTTAAGAACCTGAATGTACACAAGTCCATGGGACCTGATGAAATCCATCCATGGGTCCTGAAGGAGCTGGCAAAGGAAGTTGCTAAGCCACTGCCATCGTATTTGAAAACTCGTGGCAGTCTGGTGAATTTCCCAATGACTGCAAAAAGGGAAATCTGACTCCCATTTTCAAGAATGGGAAAATGGATGAGCCGGGGAACTACAGACCAGTCAGTGTCACCTCTGTGCCTGGCAAAATCTGAGAGCAGATTCTCCTGGAAGCATGCTAAGGCACATGGAAAACAGCAAGGTGCTTGGTGACAGTCAGCAGGGCTCCACTAAGGGAAAATCCTGCCTGAGCCGTTTGGTGGCCTTCTATGATGGGGCTACGGAACTGCTGGACAGGGGTAGAGCAGTTGATGTCCTGGACTTGTGCAAAGCGTTTGACACTGTCCCACACGACATCCTTGTCTCTAAACTGGAGAGACATCAGTTTGATAGGTGGAGCAGGCGGTGGATAAAGAACTGGCTGGGTGGCCTCACACAAAGAGTTGTGGTCAATGGCTCAATGTGTGGCTGGACACCAGTAACGAGTGGTGTCCCTCAGGGATCAGTGTTGGCACCGGTCTTGTTCAGCATCTCCGTCGCAGACATGGACAGTGGGATTGAGCGCGCCCTCAGCAAGTTTGCCCATGACACCAAGTGTGGACGGGCTGCAAAGCGGTGGACATGTTGTGCCCAATCCCGATGTTTTAGCATTAGACGATGGCATTTATGATGAGTGCAGGCCACGATCCCAAGTCAGCAAGTGCCTACGTGGAGCTCGACATGTACTTAGGATGAAGAAAGCCGTGGGTAAGGAAGCAAAAGTAACGGTGCAAGCAAGATGAGAAGAAACTGGAATGTGCTAAGACACAGCAATGAGCTGTGAGCAAGTTTCAGAGAGTAGGCTCTCATATGCTTAAAGTAACCAATTAAAAATGTAATTAAATGTAAACTAGTTGCCGTGTGCTACACTGTATATGTATCCACTAATACAGCAAGCTATTGAATATGTATCCAATCTCAACACAGCCAGTTACCATGTATGTGTCCAAGTATAATACACCAAGCTATGGTAAGGAGATGCAGACAACAGTATAAAAAGGATAGATGCTTTGTAAGAAATGGCATTCTTCGGATCACATTGATCATTTCAGCGTTGTCCATAACTCCCACGTTGCGACAACCAAGCTGTGTGGTTCGGTTGATGAGCTGGAGGGAAGGAATGCCATCCAGAGGGACCTGGACACAATTGTGTGATGGGCTGGTGCCAACCTCATGAAGTTTAACCATGCTAAGTGCAAGGTCCTACACCTGGGTCGGAGCAATCCCAGGCACAGCTACAGGTTGGGCAGAGAAGAGATTCAGAGCAGCCCTGCAGAGCAGGACTTGGGGGTGTCGGTGGATGAGAAAATGAACATGAGCCAGCTTCAGTGTGCGCTTACAGCCCATAGAGCAACCGCATCCTGGGCTGCATCAAAAGGAGCGTGACCAGCAGGACCAAGGAGGTCTCTTGTCAGACCTCACTTGGAGCACTGTGTGCAGTGCTGGTGTCCTCAACAAAACTAGGACATGGAATTGTTAGAAGTCCAGAGGAGGCCACGAGCATGATCAGGGGCCAGAGCACCTCCTGTATGAAGGCAGGCTGAGAAAGTTGGGGCTGTTCAGCCTGGAGAAGAGAAGGCTGCGTGGAGACCTCATAGCAGCCTTCCAGTATCTGAAGAGGGCCTACAAGGATGCTGGGGAGGGACCCTTCATTAGGGACTGTGGTGACAGGACAAGGGTAATGGGTTAAAACTTAAACAAGGGAAGTTTAGATTGGATCTAAGGAAGGAGTTCTGTACTGTGAGGGTGCTGAGGCACTGGAATGGGTGGCCCAGGGAAGCTGTGAATGCTCCATCCCTGGCAGTGTTCAAGGGCAGGTTGGGCAGGGCCTTGGGTGGCAGGGTTTAGTGGGAAGGGTTCCTGCCCATGGCAGGGGGGTTGGAACTGGATGATTGTAAGGTCCTTTCCAACCCAAACTATTCTATGATTCCAGTGTGTCTCTGTCATCTCAGGGGGTCATGTAACGATTGCCCAATGTCCCCCATGGAGCTGCAGCCCCTTCAGGGCTTGTCCCCATCCCCTGCTCACAGCAGTTCTGGAACTCTGGGGTGATGTCACAGCCTGCGTTACAGTGGCAACTGCCCCTGCCCAGACACCAACACAGACCTGCACCCTGACTGCACCCAGACTTTTCGCCTGTTCCCATCTCCATGCTCCGTTCCCTTCTGCCGTGTTCCTGATCTGCTCTGCCCTGCTCCCATCCCTGTCTGCTTGCTGCCATCCCTACTGCCCTGCTCCCAGCCCTTTCCACTTTTTCCCAGTCCCATTTCTTTGTTCCCTGCCGTTGGACCTGATTTTCGTACGAAGAAATGCAGCCTCAGAAGAAAGGCACCTGTGTCCTGCTGGTGGCCCAGCTCAGCCCTTGCAGAGGCGAGGACGCAAAGGACTACCTTTGCAGAGTAAGGAGCCGGTGGGTGCCGAGGCAGGCACGGGGCCAGGTCTGTGCCCTGGCCCCGCAGGCTGGGAGCACAGCTGCTCACCCCTGCCCTCTCTGCTCTCCCAGGTCCTCAAGCCCTTGCCTCCTTGCAAGGTGCTGAAGCGCAGGCGTCAGAGGATCCTCCGGCTGCAGGCACCAGTATGTCAGAGCTGGTAGGTGCTGCTGGACAAGGAGCCCACGGCCTCCCACCACCTCCTGCTGGGGATGTGCCCATGGGGGGCCCCAGTGACCCCCAGCTCTGCCCGGGCACTGAGAGGGGAGCGGGGTACCCAGAGCCCTGTCCCATGCCTGCGCTCCGCTGCTCGAGGCAGCACCAATGTACTCTGCTTGCCTTTTGCCTTAGGATATTCCAACACCTGAGAGAGCCGGAGGATCAGGCCACCAGCGGGACCCAACTGGGGCTGGGTGCAGAACCGATGGAGGTAGATGTGACAGTTGAGGAGGAGGAAGCAATGCAGGTGGATGTGGAGGAAGATGAGGATATGGATACCAACTGAGCAGTGGTAAGGCAGCACGTGCCCCCCATCCACTGCTGGCACTCAGGCTGGGTCGGCTGCTGCCGCGCCGGCGCTGGGGCTGTGTGCGACGGCCCCGCTGCAGGGACACGGTGCCCGCTGGCCTCATCCTGGCGGCACAAGCGCCAGCACCGCGCTGCCCTGCGCTGCCTTTGGGACACGCGAGCCCAGTCTGATGGCGTAGAGCCCGGCTCCCAGCCCAGCCAGCCCTGAGCCCTGCGCCAGAGTCCCGCTCTCCCCAGACGCTGGCAAACACAATGACCATCAGGAGCCTCACTGAAATGACCTTGTGCTGCTTCTTTCCAGGGCTGGAGAAGAGGGAAGTGTTCATGGGGTTTGGAGAATTTTTTGTTGGAAGAGTTCCTGTTTGTTTGAAGATTGTTGTTCTTTAATAAGATTGTTGTTTCTCTCATAGGACTTATAGGTTTAGATAGGATAGGTTATAAGTTAAGAATAAGACTTTTACATTTAGGTAGTATAGTTGTAGTTTTAGGTAGAAGAGTTGTATTTCTAAGAAGAACGGTCGTTCTTTGCTGTTTTTGTTTATTTTTGTTGTTTTGTAAATACATTTCTTGACGTTCTTCTGACCCAGTCTCTCTTTGTATTCACTGCGATCGCACGTGGCTTTGGCAGACAAGTGGATTCCCCTTGCTCTGAGCTCCCAGGGCTGGAGGGGCCTTGGGGCACCCCAAGTGTCCTCCCGTGGGCTCCCTGCCCTGGCAGAGCGGCTCTTTCAGGCTCTCTGCAGCTGTGGGCAGGGATGGGCACGGGCGAGGGACCAAAGGTCTGGGCACTCACTCTGACCCCTCGGGGGCTGCAGGGCACCTGCTCTGGTGCTGCCATCGGGCACAGCCTGTGCCAGGCCTGACCAAGGCTTCTTGGGCTGCTCCTCAAGCTGGGGGAAACACGGCCACGTACAAGGAATCAGTCAGGGAATCACAGAATCAGAGCGTGCCCAGGCTCAGGTCACTGCAGGGAGCAGCCTGCACCCAGCATCCTGTTGGATGCTGCTGCCCAAACCAAGCCTTTTACCCCCTTCTGTCCCTTCCTTCCAGTGCGTCCCTTGGTCCCCATCCCACAGGGAGGGAAGAGGGTCTGGGGCTGGAGCTGGTTTGGGATACCAGATGTTGGCAGCTGCAGCTTTAGCTAGGGTCATCCACCGGTGCTGTTATGTGGAACCCTGCAAGCCAGGTCCTTTCCAACCCTAACTATTTTATGATTATGTGATTCTATTTCCTTTTGATACTGTAGGCCAACTCGAACAATTGCACTTGTACTTAACACAGAATGCTGTTGCACTTCTATATTTGACTACAAATACATAAAGATACCAAACATTAACCTGTGTCTAACACTTCACCAAGCAGGAATAGATTAGTGTTAAGAAAAACAAATTAATTTGCCTATAAGAATCCTTTTTGTCAAATGCCCCAGAGAGATTTATTAAATTCAGCTTGCTGCAATGCCAAAGCTATTTCTGCCTGCACTTTGCCAACACAGTTCATACAGCTGCATAGATCCCACTGCCTGCACTGTTTAAGGGTCCCAGGATTTATTTGTCAGGCTTGTTCTTCTTTGCAGGTACAGGGAGAATGCTCAGATCTTCTTGTTCAGTGTTGTGATCGGAGCTATCATGGAAATGGTCCTTCGTAACACTGTAGTACACGGGGTTGTGGTATGACACAGGGTTCTCAGCACTCTTTGCTTCACACTTGCACAGCTTCCTAAAGGCAGCCCTGAACTTCTGTGACATGAGACTGTAGATGATGGGGTTGATGGCACTGTTGAGGTAGATGCACATGCGGCAGAAGAGAAGTAACCAGATGTTCAGGTACGGAGGGTCCATGAAGGAGTTCACCACCACTAGTGTGCGATAAGGCATCCACAGAAGGGCAAAGAGGACCACCACAACAGCCAGCATCTTGGTCACCTTGATGATGGGGATGTATAAAAAGAGAAATAGTCAGATGGTGCTAAGTCTTCAGCAGGGCTTAGCCACCTGGAGAAATGGTGCAGACAGCTAATTCAGCCAACAGATTACTTGCATCTCTCTTTAAGTAATTTATATAGGCACCCGAACTAGGAGGCTATTCCTCTGTGAATCCATTCTGTTCATGAAACAATCTTGCATAAATAAACCTCTTAAACTCTAGGTTTTCATCTGCCATTGAAGAACCTTTACAGCTCTTTAGGACAAGCATCCACCAGCCTGAAATGGGTTGCAATGGGCTGTAATGTATTATCCACCATTAGGGGTTAATAATGGGAATTTCTGTACCAGAAAGAAAATCTGAAAATTTTACATAACAATAAATCAATGGGGAAAATGTCCTGGTTTTGGATGGAAACTTGTTCAAAAATTAAGTTTTAGGGTGCCATTGGATAGATCTCAACTCCCTACCCAGGATCTCCTGTTTTCCTATTCTTCCAGATAATAAACTGGTGCAGAGTAGCACTGGGAGCAGAGGAAACTGTCTGGAATCTTAGACAGATTCCTGCTTGTGCTGGTATGGAAGTTGCTTAGCTAATTGGTGTGGGTTATTTTAATTCGCAACACACTAGGGAAGTACTACATTAACATATAAGAATACACTGAGAACTCAGAAGAGAGCAGTAATTGCCCTCGGATCAAGTCAAGCTTGTTTAAGAATGCAGGGTTTTGTACAGAAACTCCAACGATCCTAATAATTTCAACAGCTATTTCTGGCAGGTGACACCCATCCTCCAACAAATACTTACAGAATACACACGTCCCCAAGGAGGAAAGTATGAGTAAACACTGATGCTGCATGCATATTGAGACAGCGGCATTTCAAGCGTCAGAGGGGGAGTTGTGCAATAACTACACTTCTTGATATGGAAATAAGCACTTAGATCACATTCACAGTCTCTCAGCTTTTCTTGGACTGACTTTTTTTTTACTTCATCACAAGCAGCTATGCCTTCCTTTAATGCTGTGAGCAGAAATCGGGGGTGGTTGGTAATGGCAACAAAACTTCTACACGAAAGGGACTGTTGCCAAGCTGAGGCCAAAATAGAAGTGTTTTGTTGTGTGTGGTTTAATGGGAATGTGAGGGCACCCCAGAAGAAGATCTTGCAGTGATACAGTGAGTGCTGAGGCTTTTGCTAAGACTGCAGCATGTCTGCTGTGGTCTGCACTGCAAGACCTCAGAACAGAGAGCTCCTGATACCAGCTCAGCCCAGGAAGGAGCAGATTTTGCTTCACCAGCATATGCCACATGAGCAGAGCATAGGGATGGGACCTGTGCTCCCTGAGCTTTCATACCCTTAGCTCTGCTCTCTGGCAGGTTTCTGTATGGCTGAGATATCTCCTTTAAAGCTAACACATTAATAATGTTCATGTGCTGCCTCCTAGACTGAAACATCTTTGGCTTTTGGGCTGTTGTAACTCTGCTGTGTTTTACTGTTCAGGAACCCGTGATGTTTGTGAAGAGTGATGTGAACTCTGCATTCAAATGACAACACCGGGGGAGTGTATCCTAATAAGGCTGAAAAGTAAGTTCATTACAAGTCCCTTCTGAGACCAAGAGAAATGTCTGGAAAAGAACCAGTGATTCATCTGCTTTTTAGCCATAACTTCCCCTGCTTTTTGGCTGGTGATTATGGAAATGCCGGCTCACGCAGCTCCCACTCAAGCAAGCTCGCAGCACCTCCCTCCACACTATAGAAGACCACAAAGTGCTGTCATCTAAAGAGTGTTTCCTGCTACAACCTGTAGCCCAATGAAAAAGCTGCCTTTATCTTGGGAGGGAAAACCGTCTGGAAACAGCACCATGAGGATTTATTACCTCCATCTCACTAAATGCCTTCAGTACTTCCTGAGGATGCTGCATATAGCCCACAGGCTGGAACAGGCAGCCCTGCACTGAGCTTGCTGTAGGATTGAAATTTGCCTTCTCAAGCCAACCATTCATATGGATCATGTCCTCCTTGATGCAACTTCACAAAGCTGTGTTGACACAGGATGTCTCCTCTGGATGAAACCCAGCAGTCTATTCCAGACTTTCATACCTCCACTGTGGGGAAGGCAATCTCCAGCATTGTCTGCACACATGGCCAAAACCTGTCTCTGTGCCTTTCCTCACCCTGCGTTGCTGAGGCAAGTAACTATAGTGCATTTGAGGGGCTCTGAACTTACTTCTGGTGCTCACATGGAAAATGAACCTAATCATCCCTCAAAAGAGTTTGGGACATTCATCCTTAATTGGAGTAGTCCTGAATTATGGCCCCTTAAAACCAACTGCACCTCAAAACAGCTAGAGCTTTGCTGTAGCTCCAAAGCAACCCTCAGGGAAGCACCAGCTCAGGGACAGCCGTCTTTCTGACAAGTATTTTACAACAATTCTGTTGTATGTAATGTGTGCACAACAGCTGTAAAGGAGCTGTGGATAAAAGCAAGACAAGGGTTTGTAGTAAGAGGATTTGTTTTACTAGAACAGTTGATATTTAGCTGAAAACCACTTTTGAGCACTTAAGCCAGTGTTGTTGCTGGATGGCCGAGGGTATCTGGTGTACAGACCCCTGACCATATCCTGGGTCCCTATGCCAAAGATACAGGACAGCTCACCTTCCACCTCCACAGGCCAAGCCCAGTGTAAGTGCGAGAGCAAACCCACTGTGAGCATCCTTCTCACTCCATACAAGAGGATCAGCATCTTGCATCCTCGCAGAGCCCTTCCAACGCATCCCCTCTCCCAAGGCAGTATCCAGTCTTTCCCCTATCCGGAAGGCCACAGGCACTCCCCCCCAGCCGGTGTCACCTTTCCTAGTCCAGGCCTTCCATCATCCTTTCCTTTCCATCATCCTAAGCCGCAGCATCCTTTCTTAGGAATGCCGCTCCCTCTAGTGGTCCCTCTCTGGCAGGTGAAATACATGCTTGGAGGTGGCTGGGTTTGAGTCTGGGACCCTTTCTCCTATAGGTGATAAATGCAGCAAAACTCACACTTTGCATTGTCCTGCTCAGGAGTTCTGAGTTTTAGAGGCACCAGTGATGGAGCCATAGCAGTGGCTGCTCTGGAAGAAGAGGTCCATCCACCCGTGCCTTTAGGCACTGCCTTGTAGTATCCAGAGACCTCACTGCCAAACACGCTGCCTGAGGCTCCCGCAGCAGACAGCACCCCTATAGTTTTCTGCAAATACTTTTGCAGAAGTCAGGGCTTGCTTTAAACCTTTCCATGCTGGAACAAACAGGAGGAAAAGCTGAACTGGAAAGAGTTAGAAGCTTATGAAGAAATAAAAGTTCTCTGGGCTGCTTGCTTCCCCTCCATGACTCTGAATCTTTTACTCCTGGAGAAGGGAGGCTCCTGTACAAGTCAGACAATGAGATACTGAGTTGGAAATATAATGACTTTAGGACAGGCTGAAGCCTGTTTCAGGCAGTCTGGAAATCACAGCAGAACTGGTGTTTTCAAGAATTCAAGCTAGATTCCCAGATTTAGCCTTTTCCCTTAAAATGGACTGTGTGTCTGCCTAATCAGAGTCTGAAATCAGAATGGGATGGCCTCCTCCAAGCAGCCAGCTAGCAGGCAAGAGTGTCCCATGTCTAGACACAGACTTGTCCAAAAGAGATGGGGCAAGTGTCTGTCCATGGGGGCAGAGAAAGAGGAGAAACAAGGGCAGAGGAGGAACAAGGGCAGAAGGAGGTGAAAGAAGAAGGAGGTGGTGGGTGAGCTGACAGCTGAATGACAGAGGAGTCACTGAGAGGCAAACACACCACTGTGACACCAAGGTGCCTTCCCCAGACAGGCCTGGGCTTGTGCCAGCTCTTCCTTCCCTTTGCCCTCTAAATCTGAGGTTACCTGCTCAGGACTCTAACAGGTAAGTCCCACTGGCGTAATGTGACCCACCACTGCCCTCCTTGGGAAGGCAATCAGCAATTGGTTAGCCAGCAAACATTCCTGCACTCCTGCCTCTCCTAAGTGATGCTGGAGCCCTGTCCAACTCCAAGCCCAGCCAAAACAAAGGGAGCCCATTTGTGCTGCCAGAAACCAGTTGGGTCTGGGGATGCTTCTGTGCAACAAACCAACTTTCCCCACAGAGGGAAAAGAAACATAGGGACACCCCATTCCCTGCCAGAGTGCTGCTCAAAGCACTGAGCCCCATGCAGCCCAGTGTGTCCCAGCCCAGCCAGCAGGGAGCACCTACCTGCTTGCGGGAGCTCAGAGCCCCCCTGTTGCCCTGGCAGGAGAGCTTGAGGGAGCTGCCCTGGTGCATGGAGCCAGGGCAGGAGTGTTGCAGGCTGGTGGGCAGGGGGTTCATGAAAAGGATGCGGGCAATGAGGCCATAGAGGACAACTGCCAACCCCAGTGGGATGATGTAGAAGACAGCAAAATCCAAGAAGTAAATGGGCATGTAAAGGCTCCTGGAGACCCGATAGCCACAGCTGACCTGTGCCCCATCTGAGAAGGTGACTTGGGTTGTGTCCACCAGGAAGAACCACATGAGGCAATAGACGGAGGTGAAGAGCCACAGCGAGGAGATGATGCGCTTGGCGCGGGACACAGTGCACAGGAGCTGTGCTTTGATAGCATGGCAGATTGCGATGTAACGCTCCACAGTGAAGGCAGTGATGGACCAGGCAGAGATGTTGATGCCCAAGTACTGCAAATAGGTGATGCAGAGGCAGCCAGCGTAGCCGTACACCCAAGACGCCACCACTTCCGAAACGTTGGGCAGCCCAGCCGCCAGCAGCACGATGAGGTCGGCCACCGCCAGGCTCACCAGGTAGCAGTTGGTGGGGGTCACCATGTCCTTGGTGCACAGCACCACCAGCACCACCATCACGTTGCCCGCAATGCCCACCCCGCAGATGATCAGCACCAGCAGGATGGTGACCACCTGCAGCTCTAGGGGCTGCCGGGGCATCCTGCCCAGTGTCTCATTGCCGCTGCCGCTCAGTGCGGCTCCCGGGCTGGCTGAGCCGTTCTCCATCAGCTCCCAGAGTCTTCCCTGGCGGAGCTCAGCACACCCTGCGGCACGGAGCTGGGATGGGAGCCGCTGCCCCCCGCGCCCCTCCCGGTCTTCCTGCCCGCCCCGGCTCCTCCCTCCCTTTTATCCTACGATTCACCCCAGGTCTCGCAGCCGCCCGGCTCCTTGCACCCCCTCTCCTGCAGACCCCCCGCGGGGAGGGGCGGGGAGCGAACAGGACCCCCACAGTCCCCGGGACCCCCGAGGTTTCCAGGCCCTCCCGGGCCCGGACACCACCAGGGACCGCGCAGGACCCCCCAGATACAGGTATCCCCCATCCGCCTCCAGCCTGCAGCACCCGCCTGCTCCCGCAGGGTCCTAGTGCATCCCTGAGCTGAAGAGGAGGAGGAAGGAGCCCAGGCAGGGAACGAAGGTAGCAGGCTGACAGAGCCGCAGGGGCTGAGAGCACCAAGGACTGTGGGTGCCTTGTGTCCCCAGCTGAGCCACACGCTGCACAGTTCCCCCCTAGCAAGGAGACATAAGGGTGAGGGGTCCATCCTTTCTCATCCTCAGGAGAATGGGACCAGGTGATGCCACAGAGACCCATGGTCTTTCCTGTTTCCCTTGGGCTGGGGCAGAGGACAGTTATCCAGGACAATTACTTTCCCTGGGGGACAACACACATGAGGCAGTTCCCTCCTCATGCCATCTTCCTTGCAACCACCCCTGTCACAGACATGCATTCAGTGTCACTTCTTTGGGGGAAGGCTTACACAGTCTGGGCTGGGAGATCCTGTATCTTACCAGCAATGAGGCTGGGATAGCATGGTCAGACTAGGAGATCCAGTATAAACCTGATGGTCAGGCTGGGAGATCCAGTACTTTTCCTAATGCTCAGCAGTAGCCAGAACTTGCTGCCAGCTCTGTGCTTGCCCCTGATTTCTCCACAGTCTGTGAGAAAAAGCATTTTCAAATTAAAAGAGCAATTGTGTTTGCAGACATAAAATGCTAAGGATCCCCTGACCTGGGGAGTGGAGGAAAGGACAAGGGAAAACTTGGCTTTTCATTAGATTAGATTTCAGCTAGAGGCAGAGGCATCCCATTAATCCCAGACACTGAGGCGCATATCCAAAATGTGAAGGATTGCCCTGATGCTAAGTGGTTCAAGTCCAGCCTTTCACAGCTGAATTCCTTAGCCTGGGCTGTACAAACCTGGGTGGATAAAGTGGCTTTTGCCACAGCTCTGGGAGCAGCAGCTTGTCCCCAGGCTGTGGCAGATACTTTCCCCTTTTCTCTGGGAAATCTCATGCCTCTATTTAGCTCCACAAAGGACAAGCCCTGCAGTTTTTGACTCCCTACCATGACATTTAACTCACCTTTGTTAAATGGTTATCACTCAGTTATAAAGGACAATATTTTCTTCTCTTTCCATAGGGCTACACTGGCAGCCTGCACCAGGGCCAGCCTCATAGCTCTGCCCTACAACCCTGGCTGGGGACTCACAACAGGTCCCATCTCTGCCCTTGGAGACCCCTCCAGGCTGCACTTTGTTTTAACTTGTCCCTGTTTTTCACTTTAAAATCCCTCTGGAAATAATATCTGTTTAATGATACTATTTAGGCTGCATTCACCTACTTGAGCTGACAGTCACCAGTTTAGGAGCCAGGCAGTGACCCCTTTAGTCATCCTGAAAGCCCAAATTCCCCTGCTTCTCTCTCTCTGTCATCCCGCAGCATCTCACCAGGAGCTGGCCACCCGAGTGCTCACAGGCACAGATGTTCCAGCTTGTTACAGGCATACCCATCACCTACCTCCATGTAAGGACTGCTCTGATGACATCCATCACACACTTTTTGGGAAGAGGTGGTTGTGCAGCCCTGTGCTGGGTTAGCAGCACTGTGCCCAGGCTGAGGGATCAGTGAGTTCAACACCATCTTCAGTATCCCCCTGTGCTCCTCATGCAGTTCATCCCTCTCACTCTGCATTGCTGGGCAGCTCATTTAGTCCTGTGTAAAGAAGATACCTCTGAGGGTTCACATATTTAATAATTGAAGTACTGCACAGATGGACTGATGCAGCAGCTGTTCACTGATGCAGGAGAGTGTGAGGGCATCAGCCCTGAGTCACAGGACTACACTGTTAATAAAAAGAGAGGAATTAGGCTGCTTTTCTTTGGAGCTGTAAGTGTGGTGGAGGTTTGCCTCCCTGTGATGCTAGCTCAATCCCCCCCATCCAGCCTTGTACAGCCAGAAGCATCCCAAATTAAGTCATCATTTGAGTACACCTCATCTGTGGACTGTCCCTATTAACATTTCAATAGGTACACCCTTCAGACTGTTCCAGTAGCTCCTGGAAGGGCTGAGCTCTCAGATACGCAGCCAGAATAGTAACAGAAAATCATTCCGCAGTAACATGCATTGGACTCATTTAATGCA
This sequence comes from Melopsittacus undulatus, assembly GCF_012275295.1. Lineage (NCBI taxonomy): Eukaryota > Metazoa > Chordata > Aves > Psittaciformes > Psittaculidae > Melopsittacus > Melopsittacus undulatus. The sequence continues at coordinate 30,097,057 of NC_047536.1, read as the reverse complement.
ATGAACCAAAGTGCTGGGGATTTATGCAGCTCTGCAGAGAATAACGGCATAGGGAAGGATGCTACGTGCAGCTCTTGAGGCACCACTTTCCCCCTCCTCACTTTTAATCACCCATTGCTGCAGGTGTTTGGCTTGAGCAAAGCCAAGCGAGCACCAAACCCTGTGAAAACAAACGTTATCCTGTGTGCCAAAGAACTCCTTTCCCTGGCTCTGGGCTGGCTGTGGGTGCCTGGAAGTGATTCAGCAGTGGGAGAAGAAGCCCAAAGTGCTTCGTTCCCTCCAGCCAAGCCCAGCACCCATGGCATCACCTGAACACCCTATGGCCCCTCCAGAGCTCAAGACATTGCCCACAGTATTGAGTCAGGGTTCACAGCTCTCACTGTTGACACTAAGCTCTGGTGCCTGCTCCAGCACACCCAATCCACCAGGAATTCTGCCTATGCAAGCCAGAAGTCAGAGGAGCAGGTGGAGGTGTTGCCTTTCAGGGCAGTACAATGAAGGGGAAGCCCCGAGAACCCTGGTCTTTCCTGTGTCTCCCATTCAGAGCAGAAACCAATGACTGTAAGAGGAAACTGGTTTGAGTAACCAAAGGTGAGCATTTGCCATCCCAGCAAAGCTTGATGCTGTGATGGATGTGAAAAATGATGCATCTTCTGGCTTGGGCACCATTAGCATCACATCTGACCCGAACCACCCATCCCAGTGCTCATCCAGAGGACAACACAGAGGGTAGCATAAGCCTGGATTAAGAACAGAAACAGACTGCTCCCAAAACCAGTGATCAGTGTGGATGTGGTGCTGAGGGGAGGGGATATCCTGGGGGGATAATAGCAGTGATGACACTGAGGGGAGACAAAAGCACTGCATGCAATAATGTGAAAGAACAAAACCCTGGCAGAATAATTAGACTGTAATTACAGGTTATTTCATATTCTGTGATGTCTAAATGTCAACCTTGTAATGCTGTAACAACAAGCACTTGGTACAGCACCTGCTGCTGATGAGCACAGCCCTGGGAGAGGTGCAACAGCCTTTAACTCTGCTCCTGCTTCCCTTCCACCAGTGCACAGAGCCACAATGTGCATCAGGAGACATGAGGCTGCCCTCACTTGGTATCCAGGTCCAGGGTGTCATGCCATGACTGGGGTCACACCAAACAGTGTGCCCTTCACCTTTCCCAGCAGAAATGCCCAGGCAATGATAGTATATCCACCACAGGGGTGGAAAATGCTCTGAGTACCTACTCAGCACCAATGCGAATAACCAGGAGCTCACCTGAACTGGTGCCCTGGTATTGCAGAGCATGCGGCATTGGGCACATGGAGCCGTGTTTTCTTTCCTCTGGTAAAAGGAAAAGGTGACTCAGCCCAGCCCAGCCCAGCCCTGAGCTGTGACCTGCTCCTTCCTGTAACTCACAGAGTTCTCATTATATTTTCTTAACACCCACAGCATATTTCCAGCTAACACAAGAGGAAGTTCTCAGCCTTTCAACTTGGACATTTCAGTTTCTCAACCCACTTCGAAAGAAAACTTCGGATCTAAGGCATGGATCACCCCAGCTGGGATTTCCCGGAGGAGGTGGATAGGCAGGACTTGCCCCGTGGGCTCCAGACCCAGCACCAAGGCTTGCAACACAGGGCAAAGCCTTGCTCCCCACTTCCTCCTGCCTGCAAGACAGAGCATGGTGCTGAGCAAAAGTCAACGCAATGAGAGCCGTGATGAGCAGGCGTGAGGGTGGGAGTTTGGAGGGGCTCTGAGGGAAGAAAATCCCTTAGCAAATAATGAGGCTTTTAAATTAGTCCTACTTTATAAAAATATGCGAACAAATTAACTTTGCTGGTTAAATCTCTTCAGCATTTCTCTTTTGCACCATTAAGCAAACTCTGGCAAGGCAGCTTGCCTCTCAAGTGCATAAAATGACTGTAATGGGTAACATTTTCTATTTGTCATACCTTTATCTTGCTGAGGACCAACACTTCTCAGGAGAACAAAGCAATTTCCAGCAGTGCTGCCTCTGACCAGCTCCCCTGGCCAAGGAAAACATCACAGCCCAATTCGGCACCAGGGACAACATAGTCGATGTGCTGCACAAGCTGTTCCTGCACAAGCAGGGACCATCAGTGCATCCTCTGCTCCTCAGGGCCTCCCTTCCCACTTCTGTTCCTGCTGACACCCACCAGGGAGGTGAAAAAGCAAGATACTGCAGGGATCGGGCTCCTTCCAGATGTGCTGGCAGGTCCCCTCACCTCACCCCACACAGGCTGCCCTGGGCCTCATCTCTGCTGCACACTTCTTCAGGTTTAACTCTATACCCGTGGTTTTCCCATGGCTCTCCTCACTGGTACCGCAGGCTGGAAACCTCTCAGAACTCTTCTTCCTCGAGTCTCCCACTAAAGTGTCACATTTGTCACAGTTCCCTGTGTTTAGTTTCTCACATGAAAACCTGGGCTCTGGGTTAAGTGGCATAATGGTAAAGACACAGCTTCCAACATCTCCTTTCTCCTCAAAGCAGATTAATCACTTAACTAGACATATCTGATGACATCAACTCAAGCAACAGTACTCCTCTTGTAACACCTTTTCATGGGCATTGATCTCCCAGTGCTATTCAAGTCTATTAGCCTTCAGCATGCACACGTTCTAACATCAGTACAACTTCACCTCTGAAATAACCATAACAGATATCAAAGTGGCTTTTTCCTTCTGGCAATAGTGAGATGACACTTCACAGCACAGTGCAACACTTCACAACGTTTATTACCCTCCTTTCTAAATGACAAACCTCAGCATGACCATGGCCAAAGGTAATTTTTTCAGCTAATCACCTCCTCGCCAGCACTTCACAACGTGTTCATCTTCCAAACCCAAATTCTTCCTTCGCTGATTTCTATACGGCTTTCAAAGCTAAAAACCCTACATTAGAGTCACAAAGCTGAGGAGACAGGTGGCACTTGGGGCACAATCCATTGCCCCCTGTGGCAGAACGGACCCCTATCTGCAGGCCAGCAACAAGGGCTCTCTGCCCATAGCTCATGTCAATGAAACTGGTGTGATACCCATCCAAGAACTTTATAAATCTTATTCTTAGTCTCTTCTGCAAAATAGAAATGAGAGCACATCTCTGCCTCATGAAGGGTTATGAAGGCTGCAGCTCTGGGGCCAGAGGCAGAGTGGCAGCACCTTGCACTGATCATTGTCCTTATAAGCAGATGTAATTACTCTCATCAAGACTTGCCTGATGCTGAATTTCACTCTAGAAGTGTAAAGTTCCCAGGCTTAGTCTTTAGCAATTAAAATTTAGTGGGAGCTAAAGGAAACTCTAGAGAAGACAAGGAGAAGTGCTCTGGATGAGGATCAGTTTTTCCTGATAAATATGATCTTTGAGGCTGAAAATGGGTTTTTCAGAAGCTGCCTCACACACTGCTCAGCTGCCCTGGCTGAGAGCTGGGCAGTGTCTGTCCAAAGGATGCGATGGGACCCTCAGGCTGGTACTTTGTCTCTTTGTCCATCTCATCCACTCCAAGCCCTCATCTGAACCTGGAAGGCCCATCTCTAAACCAAAACCTATCTCCATGCTTATCTGCAGCACTTCACTCCTTCAGCCTCCTGTCCCCATGCCCTAGTCTCCTCTGAAGACCTTTCTCAGGAGGCAGGGAGAGGATCTACACATGACTTGGGTGGGGAGGAGGTTTCCAAAATGCTGATATCCATGAAAAAATATCTCTCTTAAAGCTTAATGCAAATGTCTTGCCAAAAAGATAATGCTTTAAAAGGAAAAGCTTCTTTTAAAGATGTGGTTGTTGGAAGGCAACACACTGCTGGGATGGTTTGCTGCCTGAAGGGGTTCCTCTGCTCTCCTCCCAGCTATTTTAACCCCTGGCTGCAGACATTTTGGCTGCTCAGTGGGCACATGAATATCTTTTTGCTTTCCCCAAACAGAAGAGCACAGAGCATTTTCTAGAGAAACCCCATGACAAAACCTGCTAGTTGCTGTAGAGGCAGAAAGGTGCTTGGATTAATCATCAGAATAGCAAGGAATTAAGAAAGCTGGGGAGATGAATGCACCAGGTTTTTGTTAGGGGGATTTAATATGTGTCTGTGTGTGTATACATATATATATATATGTATATTATATATATATATATATATAATCCAGACCTACTTTGTTTCAAGTACCTCAGAAGCTGAGAGAATTTGGTGCATCTGGCTGCAGCTGCCACGTCACTTCTGTAATTTAATCTCATTGAGATGCATTATATCAAATAATTACCTTAATTAAGACTCTAATGGGAGAAGAGAGGAAAATAATAGAGAAGCTTTGAAGAAATGAAGCTGCAAAGTTGCTTTGTTTTTAACCTGGCACTGATTTATCTCCCCTTACTCTGGCTCTTGCCCTTACAGAGGTGTCCCTTCTCTGCCTCTCATTCAAAAGGAACATGTTTCAGTGATGGATTTTTGCATCTACAATATCAGTTTCTGAGTTTGAAACAATGCAACACATAAAACTAGATCTTGATTCAGGCAAATCCAGCCCTCCATATCCTGCTGCTTCCTTGTTCCCTGCAAAGCACTGGCTTAAATGTCAAGTTTCTATCTACCACTTTTGAAGTTTTCCCTAATGCTGGCCTAAATTCTTCTAGATTGGAAAAGTCCAAACATTAACTCAGCACTGCCAACTCCAACACTAGACCATGTCCCTCAGTGCTGCACCTACACATCTAATCACCCCCAGGGTAGGTGATTCCACCATTTCCATTTCCTTGGGCAGTTGTTCCAATGCTTGACAACCCCTCTGGTGAAAACATTATTTCTAATACCCAATCTAAACATGCCCTGGCACAACTTGAGGCCATTTCCTCTCATCCTTTCACTTCTTACTTGGGAAAACAGACCGACACCCAAACTGGCCTTCTTGGCTGCTCTCATCCTCCTCTGACTTTCTCCAGCTATTTTATTTATACTTTATTTAAAGAGTGACTCTAAAGTGATTGCATAAAGTCCTCATGTGCTGATTTCCACCACCCCCCATGCCCAGGATGTGCATCTCACGGTCATATTGGTCTTGAATTTATTTCAGTGGGTGGAAATGGCACTTTCTTAGGTGAATAAACTATTTTCTAAAGTCTTATATTTATCCAGTATACCCGGATATCTGTGCATGAAAGCTGAAAGCAAAAGTTCCCTAAAAGCTAAATTAATCAAATCAAAGGAGTTTCTTTTCTCACTGTGTACTTCTTCCAGTACGGATGTTGTTGGGGAGGTCCATGAGCTCTCCCCCACCCCAACTCCCACATATTTCCCAGCTAGCCTTCCCTAATTCTGCAGGTATCCTCAAAGTCATGTGAGCTATCCCCCACCCTTCTCAGAACAGCTGAATCCAGACCTTCTAGATTAAAATTAAAAAGCGAATTTTTGATTCCATTTTTCTGACATTAATGCAAAATGTGACGTTTCACCTCCTTTTTGGCAAACAATTTTCCCCCGACTCTGAACACTGTGAATTTAAATGCATAATCCCATGGCAGAAGCCTGTGCCCTGCCTTCATAGTTCTCAGGCATCCCCTGTATTCCCAAAAGTACCCTTAGTTTCTGTTCTTGTTTTGCTCCCGCTGGTGCTTCCTGGACAGCTTCCTGTAGAGGTGAAGCACCCGCTTCTCCTCCCAGCTCTCAAAGAAGGAGGCTGCAATTGCTCTACACAGGCGGTGCGCATAGGTTTCCAGGAACACGGTGGCATAGAGGATGCAGAAGAGCAACCCCATGACGAGCAGCACAGAGGGGTTGGGAGGTGTCGGGGGGCTGATCCTGCAGTGGGCAGAGCTGAAGATCAGGTGATGGTGGTAGCTTCTCTCAAAGTCCTGAAGTGGTGTTTCTTGGTAAGGAATCCCTGGAATTTTTGACAGAAAGGGCACAAACCCTATTTTAGCCTGAAATAGAGAGTTAAAAGTTAGATGGAGTATGAACAAATCCCAATCAACTGGTTACTAAAAGAACATCAGCCTGGGGGTGGGTAATTACTGTTGCAGGTTGTTTGGGTGCATTAAGAGAAGGACATTGAAGTGCATAGACACTTCAGGCTGAGGGAGAGTAACAGCATGATGTGTACATGCTAAGTACTTGGTATGGTGAGACCCAGTCCTACCTGTCACCTTTATCGGCTGTCACAGGTATTCATTGTGTGAGATTTACAATGAAGGACACAATCCAGACAGCAGGAATAGTGGCTGCACATTTGAATATTAGAGGTTTTTTCTAAGCCCTGATAATTTAACCGTAAATTCATCATAAGCAGCTATTTGCACTGTGAAACCCTGGGGCTGGGAAGGGAGCCAGGCTGCATGGTAGAAGAAAAGCTAACAAACTAAAGCAGAACTAGCCCAGCTAAAGGATACTAAAATAGATAGAAACTGGGTAGGTTTGTGAAAAGGATTGCACGTGGTGACAACAAAGCCAGTGAACAGGGCTATCTCTTTGAAGATCAGTTAGTGCAGTTTGATAAGGAGACATCCTCACAACCCAGATGTGTATTCGTCTGCTTCCCCATTCCTTACACGCACTCTGTGATGGGGACAATGGTGCTGTAGGGTTACCCATTCCTCCACCCTGTCTAGGGTGGATAAGAGATAAAGAACATATCTGACTGTCACACGCTAGCAGTGCCTTTGCAGAATGAGGCACAATTTGCTCCCCTTCTTTCTCTCAAGGGGCTGTAATTTGGAGCTACTATTAGATGTGCTGGAAGGAGCAACTGAGGTTATGCCTTCACTTTCTCTCCCCCAAGCCTGTTTCATTGCTAATCTAGCTGCTTGCTGGGAAGGGAAGTAAGGATTGTGCAAATAAAGCTACAAAGATTGCAATCCCCATAGCTGCCTCTTATGAAGTGATTCACAGCATGGTCCCAGTACAGTGAAGGGCAAGGGACCCCAGCACTTACACTGTATTTGATGCTGAGAGCAACAGGCACCACAGAGAACTGAGCTGCCTTTCTCACTGCAGTGTCTGCCATGCTGAATGCAAAGTGGTCCATGGCCATGAACACCAGCATCAGCATCAGGGCCACAGTGAGGAGCATGGCTTGCACAAGGCACAGCATCACTTCTTCCCGGGACAGCTTCAAGCCTGTTGGTCGAATGAGGGTTTTGGATGAGCCCACCAGCAGATGAGCTGCTTTTCTGTCCACAGCTAAACGCTCCAGCTTCTTGGTGATATAAAAATTGTCAAAGCGGAGGTTGGTGAGATAGTTTTTCAAATAGCAGGTGGACTGTAAACAGAGATAGAGCATGGAGAAACCAGCAACCACCTTGTTGGCTACTCGTACAGCATCTTTGACCAGTAACTCAGCAGCCAAAAAGTCCCTCCCAATTTTCTCACCAGCAAGATGCATTTGTTGGTAAATTGAGGAGCTGTTCTTAAGCAATGAAAACTGAAAATGTCCATTCATAGGCTTATAAATGTTAATGGAATGAACGGTTTCTTGGATTGCATCCCCAAACTCCCAGGTAGCTCTCTCTAGCAGAGCAGTTGAGTTCAAAAGACTCTCAGAGGAATTCTTGCAGATGCACTTAATAACTTGCAGTATGGTTTTAATATTGCTTATGATGTTGGGTGTTATGTTAACCACTACTATCATGACACAGGTTGATAAGAGGAGCTTCCGGCCTTGTTTGGTACCTAATGTAGGCATAATGATACTGAAGACACAACGTGCAGGATGCACCAAGAAAAGGACCAGGAGAAGGAGCAGACTGAAGGAGATGGCCATTCCAGTGGAGAGATGCAAGGAGTACTCCAGGGAAGCAAACATCCAGTTGTAAAAGAGGCCTCCTATCACTGCTGTGACACAGGAACACTGCAGAAACAAGGTCCACACCTCTCTGCTGTTTGCTGGGACAGGCTTGGAGTAAACTGACCATAGGTCTGACACAGTCCTGTGCACCTTTGGGAACAGAAACTCTTCACAGTAGACACGGGCTCTCATGCTGTAAAATGAACAGAGGGAAGTATGGAAACACATTAATCAGGGGGCTTTCTCGAGATGATCACACATGGATCTTCATAATGCCTTTTCCAGGTGCCTCTGGTCTTACTCCTTTGCTAACCTGAGTAGCTGTGACAGAGATCTTCCCTGAAAGCATGCAGGACAGGGGAGTTCAAGGTATTTCTTGAAAGATATACGAAGTACGATGTGACTGCTCCTCCTCTAATGCAAGCACAGGAAAGCATTGTATTATTCTATGAAAATCATAATAAAGTCATTCAGAGAGATCAGCTCAGTGCCAGTGGCTCAGAATGGCCTTAGCTGTTATTTAGAGGATGCAGGAGGGAGAAATGGGAGGCTTCTGGCTGCTGTGGAATTCATTCAACCAGCTCTATAATTACAAGGTATTCAATGGATAAGAGGCAGTTGAGTGGCAGTTCCTGATCTCCATGCCTCTTGAACAGATACCAGCCCAAAATCTGCAGGTTTAAATGTGACGAATACAGAGCTGATCAGAGAAAACAGTTTCGCACTGAAGCTCCAGTGCCAGAGGAAATCTCCAAGGATACGAATTTGGCCACTGCAGATGGGATGAAATGTCCCATAAAGCTATTTAAATGTCTAATAAAAACAACCATGTGGGAAGAAATATGATTTCTCAGGCCTCACATCTGGACTGATTCTCCAGAGACCAGAAAACGTGGTGGGGAGAAGGAGCCTCTCCCCAGGATTAAACCCAGCCAGGCAAAGCCTGGGGACTGTCCTATGGAGGATGATTTTGACTAGGAAAGGAGACTTTTCAGGGGAAAAGGCCATTCAACAGCTATCAAAGCAGAGGGAAGAAGAGGGATTAAAGCAGTCACTACATACCCAGTGGCAGAGAGGTGCCCCACTCTTGCTTGAAAACTCTCCATTGCTCTCAGAGAAGATCCCGGATGCAACTCCTGGCACACACAGGATGGGAAATTGAAGCAACTGGCACCAGAGACAGGGGTCCAAAAAGCCAAATAATGCTTTAGGGCAGTTTGGATCAGCAATGTTGTCAGTTTCTGAACTGAGCGGACAAACCTGGTGTATGAAACCCAGGGAATTACACCACTGCTGAGATGCACAACACTGCTTGGGCTTTACACTGCTTCTGGTCCTACTGTTGTTGCAGAGAATGCTTGTTTTCATGAGATGTAGCTAAGAAAAATGAGTCAGTGACATATGGGCTGGTGAAGATGGAATAAGCATCACATGGACTGTGGGGAAATCAGCTGTCTCATCCCAGCTGACTTCTCCTTGCACTGCCCACCATCGAGCAGCAAGGTTAGGACTTCTCTCAGGGAGAAGGGGAGCTTTTCATCTTTCAAACATCAGCCATGGCACAAAGGGCATGGTGGGATGCAGCAAACCATGTGCTGATAATGTTCATCTGCTCTGGCAGGCTGCTGCTCCCTGCTGAATCCATGAGCTCATGTGCCAGGTTCATAAGCTGCTTAAAGGCTCATCACTTAGTCCTAGTAGAGGAAGATGAAGCTTCAAACTTGAACCTTTCCCAATTCCCTGCAGCCAGCAAATCCACTGCAGAGAAAACCCTGCCACAGGCAGGATTCACAGGCTGCTGAGAAGTTCCCAGGCCAGGATGTGCACTCCCTTTGGGAACAATAACCAAACCTGCCACCAAACCTGCTTGCCAGGAAGTGAGGACCAGCCTGTGGTACTGCTCCTCAGTTACGTTTCCAGAGGAAAGGAATCTGTCTTCCCTTATCAGCTGGCGGACAAGAAACGTGTACAACCACTGCCTTGCCCTCGTAGGGAGCTCGGGGGTTACAGGAGCCTTCCCTGGCTCCCACCACAGCTGCCCCTTTGCCAGATGCTCTTACACTAAGCCGCCACTTGTGGGCAAATGTGGCCGAGCTCACTCATTTGCTGCTGAGCCCATTCCTTATGGGACCCGCTGTTCCTAGCCAAGCCCTCCTGCAGGCTGGGAACCAACAGGCCCCTGGGATGTTCTCATGCTCCCCTGGGCAGGAAAAGGCAAAGGGCTGGAGGTCAGCCCTGTCCTGGCTGCCCCTGGGGACAGAGCACGTGGGGCTGGGCTGTCCAGCCAGCAGTGGGGAAGCAGCACCTTCCCCAGGGAACGTGGCCAGACCTACGTCTGTAGCAGCTGTTGGATGAGCAATGATGAGCACAAGCAGGCAGAGCAAACCTCCCCCCGCCTCCTCAGCCCCTCCTGCAGGTACCAGACAAGGTCCTTCCTGCACTTGCTGCTCCACTCAACAGCTCTGCTTTGTAGTTATTCTTTTTCCTGTGTGGTTGGTAGAGCAAAGCTTTTCTCCTTGTGCTCAATGAGAAACCCTGACTGGCTCCAGCTGGGAAGAGGCACCAGCCAGGCGGGCACAAAAGAAAGTGCTGTTTGTTTGGAGCATCCATAGCAATTGCTTGACAGTCCATGAATTAGGTCTTAATTCAATGTGCAGACTGTAAAGGATAACCCCAAAATGCCCACGGCTGCATCCTGAAAAGCTCATCAGATTCTCCTTCTAAGATTAAACTTATTTCTCATGGTACTTCAGAGCTAACTGATAATAGCAACAGTCCCTGGGACCCCATCTAGGCTAAGCAGGCAGTTTTCTGCGTCAGAAAAAAAAGGGAAAAGAGGAAAAGTTAGCAATAGACTACAAAGAAGCCCACAACATTGTGATGAGTGTTTGCTGCATGTGCTTTTAACAGGAGCTGAAGTCTGTAGGGAAATTATTTGACCAGTAGTGAGCAGCATCCAGAAGTGTTTGTATGCAAAGTCAAACCTAGGTTTTTCCTCTGGCTCAACTCAAAATTGATCTCTGTGGGCTGGACTAGAAGGGAGGGGGGGTAAATCTAGGATATCTCCTGTTTTATACCCCAAACTGATAACCTGTAATTGAGCTAGAGCCATCAATGCCCAAGTTTCCCCAGGACACAACGAACAAGTTTGCTTTGCCATAAAAAGCATCAGCAGTGTGTGATTATAGAGAGACAAGACCGGTGGGTGAAGGGGAACAGGACCGCGTTTCTCAGCAAAGCAACTGTGACATCTTGCGGTCACATTCTGCTAAAGTACCTCAAGGTCTGTGCTGACTTCAGCTCAGAAACTGAGGAAGTGAAGGAGAAACGGGAGGCTGTCGAACCGGTGTCGAGGATGTGGACACTGTAACCCCTGGGATGCTCTGAGGTGCCTTTTCCCACACTAGGGATCCTGCGGCTCAGCTCCTCGGTGGTATAAAGGGACTTTGATTTTTTTTGACAAGCTCCAGCTTATACAGAGCTCAAGCTCTAACACTTTCTAACATCCCTGATTTAGACTTTTTAACACCACAGTAGCAGGCAAAGAAGAGAACCACATGTCTGCAACTAGCTTGCTGTAACCATAACAAGACAACAGAGGGTTTCATTTGTGTTGTAGCCAGGAAGCACAGCCTGGCTTCGTTCCGATTAGGGATGGTGACTGAGCTTGTACCACCAGGGCAGAGATTTCAAACCCATTTCTGCTTTGCAGACCGCAGGACTCAGCATGGGTCTCAAGACAGCAAGAACAAGAGTCTCTTGCCATGATGCCATCAAGTTCAACCTGTAGTGACAGTGTAACTCCACAAGTGTGATGATGATGGGAGGGGGTGCAACATAAAGGAGCAGCTGAATCACAGGTAGAGCATGGGGTACCTGAACTATACAGGTTAAGAAAACAAAGATGATGAATGGAGGGCTAGAAATAGGATGATTTAGGGCTGAAAATATTTCTTCATGGCAATATCATCAGCACCTGTTGATCACATTATTCTGCCAACCCAAGAAATTGAGGATGTAGGAAGGATTAGCCAATCAGTGGTGATTCTTTCCTTGCTAAGATCACATGCAAACAAACTTACGGTGATACAGAGCCAGGTCACGTCTTATTAAGTTTCTGCTATAGAAATATAGAAGAATCAAAGCAATATCTTTTTGGTGACTGATGAGGGATACATGTGATAAGGGAACCAAGGCTATCTAAGTTGCAACAGCTGAATTTCCACCATCATGCCAGGCTTTCCTTTGTTTCAGGAATCTTTCCCTTTCTCTCCTGAACTCGCAGCATCGCTGCTGGGAGCGAATTGGCTGAGCACAGCCCCAGAAACACTGCTGCAAAGACCCACATAGCAGCTCTTCTGTGTGGACAGCTTGTAAAGCAACCCAAATGCTTCTGGGATAAAAGATGCTAGAAAACACTTTCCTACTGTAAATAAACCAGAATGATTTCCCTCCAAGTCTCAGGAGAACATGTGGATGTTGATCTAGGGTTGGATGGGGAACATCAAAGGAGCAAAGCAGAGATATTCTGGATGTTGAATTTCAGTGTGTGAGTGGCATTTCCTGTTAATTAAAATTCACAAGCAGGCTGCTAATGTGAATGGCTTTTGTGCTGCTTGCTGGATTTTTAGACTCCTACAGAAACAGTGCATAGGCAGGAAAATTTCCTTTAAAACTAACACAGCTGAAGTTGTAGCAGGTTAGTACAGAACTTGAAATGCCCTTTCCTGGGAATTTTCATATCTCTACTCACAATCACAGACCCGTCAAAAATAATGGGGTTGACTCACCATTAAAGCAGCTTTGGGCAGATTTCAGTCCTAGCAGAAGCAAATGGAATCAGAAGTTATTCCCGCAGGGAAGGTGATCCTTGAACCCCAGAAATGCTAAATCTTTAAATCTCTGTTTAAAATAAAAATTCACAAATCAAGCAGGCCAGCCCAGTCCTGCTCTCGCAGATGCCTGGATATGGAGAAGCAGAACTGGGTAATGCTGTTGTCTCTACACCTTAAACCAGCTCCCCTGATGAACCCTTGGAAACACAGAGGCTGCTGATAGAGCTGGCAAAAGCCAGGTCTTTGACTAAGGTAAAGGTTTAGGATCCAGGTGCTCTCACATCTTTCCCAGGTCTTCCAAGGCCCCTTTGTGTGATGTTGGGTAAGTTACTGGTCCCCTCTCTGTTTTTCATGTCAGCGCATAGGTAAAATAACTTCCCTGGCTGCATTTGTGAAATACCTTCTGATCTCTAGACAGAGAGTGCCACAGACATGCCAGGATGCTAGCAGTGATTTCTGGAGGTGTCTACACAAACTTTGTGTCTCAGTTCTGCTTTCTTACCTGAGTAAAACTGCCCTGGATTCATCTAGGATGCACCAAGCCAGAGCTGATACCTGTAAGTAAACCTGTGACCCTGACATCTGCAACAGAGCTGGACTGGATGTTACCCTTTGAGCCTCGAAATCAGACAACCCAAGTCCCTCACTGCCTGTCCTCCAGGCTGCAGGGACAGAGGCAGCTCTGTTCCAGAGACAGACTCCGGTCCCTGCAACAGCAGCTCCAGCCGCAGCAGGACATTGGGACAGCAGGGCTCCTTCCTGCGGCACCCAGCCATGCGGCACAGCCTGTTCCCTGGCCCCAGGACAGCTGGGAAGTGAACCACAGTGACCAATTTCCCTTCCCCATTCAGCCCATCTTCACCAAAGCATGACAAGGAGCATCGATGCAGATCAACAGTGCCTGAACCCAGCACACAGCCAGCATGGAGCTGCCTCAGGGAAGTGGGACAGTGAGACAGAGCGTCCACAGCAAAGACGGCTGCCAGGGGTGCACCTCTTCAGCAGAACAACCCTGAGATGTGGAGAGAGCAGCTTTCCCATTGCTCCACTGCTTAACAAGGCTTCGTTTTGCTAAGGTGAAGCAGGAGACCTCATTGCCCTCCTGCACCTCCTGGGAACCACTGCCCCAGTCAGGGGGTGAAGCTAAGGGAGGAGGAAGATCGGGCTTTGCACTTCTTCCCTCAACCTACAGAGCAAACAGGACGATGTGACATGCTAACAAACGTGCTTTATTGTAAGTTTTCCACAATCAGTAAGGATTCTGTTGAACTTAAGGATTCTGTTGAACATTAAGGATTCTTTTGAACGTGACTGATCCAAGTTCCACATTCAATTGGTTCAACCCCCTGAGTCCCAGCTCCCATGTGACCCTGGGTAACCCCCATGGCAGCATCACCCTCTCAGCTCTCTCACCTGGCTCTGGGGTTTATCAGCAGCACAGGAGCAGAGGGCTGCACTGGATCCCTACACCCAGCCTGTCCACCTTGCAAGCTCCAGCAGTTCACATTATCAGAGAAATCAGTCCCAGGACCGGGATCCAGTCACTCCCTAAACCAAGAATTGGATCCTTTACTGTTCAATCCATCTATTTCAATAACTGATTGGTTTTGAAACTGATTTTAAAGTACATATTTTAGATTCTTACAGAAAATAAAAAATAAATCAGATAAAATGGTGATTAAAATCACAGTCGATTCGCAATGCTTTCATTGAAAGTACCCGAGCAATCTGATTTAAAAAGAAGCTAAGAATCAAAACGTGTTTTTCAGAATGTCAATAATACTCCAGTACAACTTGTCCACTGACCTGTGACTCAGTGGGTTGCTCGTAAGTGAGTCAGTCTCACAAACCTAAGACTGGCCACATTGACCGACGGTGAAACACCACCGATGTCCAGAGTTACATCAGAAGTTAATTTGGTACCAAGCCCCTATCTGTGCACTCCGTGCAAAGAACCAGGCAGCAATTTACTGTCCCTGGTTTTCAAAACATTGAACATGTTTGGAAATAAACTATTTCCTTCCTGTTTCTAAAGCATGCGGTAATGCACCAAGTCCTACCGACACATCTCCTGAATCATCCCTTCACACACAAATAGCCTTCATCCTCCATTACAGAATCACTCATGAGATGGTAATGAGACACCATCCTTCACACAGTGCTAGAAGCACCCAGCTGTGCCACCTTCCCCCCGGCCAGATTCTGATACAATCACGCACATTGGGTTGCATATAAATAATCCAGTTGCTTCCACCCTGTTCCCAGGGCTACTCTCCAAAACGAGGTAGGACATCAGAAGCTAGGGTGGCAAAGCTTGCTAGCTTTCATGAGGGAAGAGGCATCTACCCAGAGATGCTCGACACTTACAGGGTTGTCCATTTAACAACCACCTATGAGAGATGGACTCTGGAAGAGTCTGATTGGCACCTGTGGAAGGTGGGGAAAGATCTTCAGAGAAAATAACAAATGGATGTTGTGACACTGACCAGTATTTCTAAACATAAACTTAAACCGGAGGGTCCCACACAGTGTCAGCAGCCACGCGGCTTTCCTCCTGCGCATGCTCTGATGATTCCAGTGCCCAAGTCCTAAGTGAGTGAGTCCTTCCCCGGGGATGGCTTTGTTCATATTTTATTTAGTGCACTTAAAGTGACATTTTCTACAGCTGTCAGGGGTGTGGTGGCATTTTCTGCATGGATGTTGGCCCATGCAGGGAAGGTCCCCAGCTGGAAGATGCTCTTGGCCCATGTGTTCATAGCCAAGCTAAGAAGCAGAACTCCCATAACATTCATGAGCAACCCAGTCCTTGCCTACAAAAGAAATACAAAGAGAACTGTTGAGTTTAGACTGCAAGGTCCTTTCCCCAACTATTCTATGATTCTCTGTAAGTTATGTAAGTTCCAACCCCAACTATTCTATGATTCTGTGATTCCATGACATCTACAGCATGTGAAGCATGAAGCTATTTGAACATAAACATTATAAAAATGGAATGCTTAATTGCTGTTAATATTAGCTACATCTTAAGGGGGCTTTCTTAAGCCACAAAGGCCATTCTGCAGATGCTCATCAAGCTTTGATCCATCAAAAACATGAACATCTGTTTAAGACTCAGGAATGTGAGCAGGGACTGGAACTGAACCTAATTTTACTCCTAAGCTTTATTTCACCAAGCTGGAGAATTTTTTTCTGTGTCCAGAAACCTATGAAGTTGTGTTGTGTACACTAACAGGAATGGGAGCAGGGTCTCTGAGATGATGAGAACATTCCAGACTATCTTTGTCAACATTTGGAGCCACAGTGAGACTTCATGAGACTCCTTCCATATCCCTGTACCTTCAAACACTGCTGAGAACACTTCACTGTATATTGAACTAGTAACAATCTGGAAAATTCCTTTTTTAAAGACTCCACTCAGGCTGTTTTCAGCACTTGCTGTATCTAAAAGAACTTACCATATCCTTGACCATCAAGTGTCCAGAAGAAAATGCAATTGAGTTAGGAGGCGTTGAGACTGGCAGCATGAATGCGTAGGAGCATCCTATAGTCCCTGGTATCATTAAATAGAGGGGATTTACTTTCAGACGAATGGCCTTGAAAAAGAGAAAGGAACGGAAATTGCACCTTGGGGATTCAGTCTCACCAGCATATATATTAAAGAATGCAATCAGCTAGCGTGCTGTGCAGAGCCCTATCCCACATTGTGATAAATAACCATGTATCTTGCCAATGTCTGAAGGATTATTATCCTTCAGTGCCCATGTTATGCTACAGGCACTTGCTGCTCCCAGGGACTTCCAAACACCTGAAGCCCAGAAGCAGGAGAACCACACAGTGCCAGCACAGACACAACACAAGCCTGCCCTTCCATGGGGCAGGGCAAGGAGAAGAGCAGAGGAAAAGCTGGTCTTGCTATGGGACTACCTTACCAGCTCTGCCAAGACAGGCAGAAAGATGATAATAGTGGCTGTGTTGCTGGCAAACTCCGTGAATAAGGCGATGACAATCGTGATGAGGATGACAGCCACCGGTGGTGGTACACCCTCCAAAGGATGCAGACGGCCTCCTATCCAGACAGACAAACCAGACTCCTGCAGAAGGGGAGAGCAAACAAGCTGGAGAGCAGTGCTTGTGTGTCCCTGCAGGTGAACTGATCCTATCCTAGAACTATAAGTTACATACAACCTTCATGGACCTACAAGCACCTATGCACAATGTCCTCAGGGTATTTACCAGCTAGCAGTCTGAAAGGAGCTGCAAGATCTCGTAACTTCCTTAATGGTATGTTGCATACTGTTGTCACTTGGAGTTGAGAAACATGTGCTTCGAGTGTTGACTCCACAGAGTCAAAATTCCCAGAGCCAAATGAGAATCCCAAGTGACACCCTGCCAAAATACAGGATGACTACAACATGGCATCTGCAGCAGGCCTCACCTCACAGCCCTTTGCCATGGCAAAGCCTCCTCCAAGCAGCAAGATGATGTTCCAGGGCACTGTCTCTTGGGCCTTCCTCCAAGTCAGCAAGGGCTGCATCTCAGTGTTTGGTGCTAGACAGAGAGAAAACCCCCACGTCAAACATCAACCCAAAGGGGAGCACGTCAGTCATCATCTGACAGAATGATATCATGAGCCTGACATCAGCGCTGAAGCTCACTAACCACGAGTTGCTGATAAAATATCCACATGGAGACTCTTAAACACAATTAAAAGATCATTTACCTTAATATCAGATCTTAAAAAGAAAAAATAAAAGAAAAAAATTCCAGCACTTAAGAATTTTCTTTGAGGATTTCTTGAGGGAACATTTAGTATCAGGTTAAATTGCTCTCTGTGTCAGACCTAAACATTGTCATCAACAGACTCCCATCTGTCCATGGAAGGAGGAAATTTTCTACCATTTGGATGAAGAGGATGTTATTAATTTTCCACTTGCTCTTCCACAGCCAATGAGTTTTACAGCAAAAAGCTCATCTCCCCTAAAAGCCTCATTTCTTAATTCATGATGGAGTGAGCTCTGCCATATGGAAGGATGCACTAATGGAACTGTGATTTTCTGTTGGACAAGGGCACACATTTTATCCAGAGGAGGCCTGATTAAACATCTTCCTGCATATGGACAACACAATAAATGTGCATAACTCTGAGCAGACAGTTCCCATAGAGCCCAGGCTGTGCTGCACCATCTGCAAAGGACCTTAATCAACTGCATCTCAACATAAAGACCATTCCTTATTCCAAGTGGCTTTTGAATTAAAGTTTGAATCTCAGTGCTACTCAAGAGGAAAAACCCAAGACCTCAAAAGATTCCTGGGACCAAAACCTGCTGGAGTGATTGGCCTTGAGGAGTTTCAGTTCTAAATCATTTAGGAACTAAGGAAGGGCCCCCAAGTGTGGACAATTTGCCCAGCTCTGCCCTCTCAGAGGTTCATGCCCTGCATTGAGGGACTGGAGCTGTTTGGGTGTAAGCAACCAAACCTCTGTTTCACAATCAGGTCTGCTATGGTAAATCAACACCAATTTCAGTTCACTTCAACCCACCACAGCATCATCTCTGACAGCTACATGAGCAACTGAGTCACTGCTGCAACCAGAGCAGGGCAGCAACTGCCAAACCTCTTCTGGCACTTCAGATGAAAAGCCTCTGTAGGATCACATTGCTCCTTCAAGCCAGTGCAGCTGCTGTGGGCTGGTGCAGGTCCAAGGGGGAATAGTCTTGGCTCTTGCTCCATGCCTGCCCTGCCAGAGCCCGCAGAGGTCTCATTCCTACTCACCTTTGAAGTCAAACCACCACCTGAAGGAAGGTTTTTCCGAAGGGAAGAAGAACAGTATAATCACAATGGTGATTCCTGTAACCGCATCTGAGATAAACCTGTCCAAAAGCAGCAGAAACACTTGTAAGAAACCCTGTAGAATTACAAAGTTTATGAGAACAGGGATTTGCCAAAGAAGATTACAAGTTTCCATCAGGTTTGAACAACACTCGTTGTTCACAGTTCTTTTTAATTCCCTGTCGAGCTACATTTCTACAACAGGCTGTGAACCCTCTAGAAAAGCTGCTCTACAAGTGTAAAAACCAAGATCTAAGCCCCACCATGCTGCTACTCTGCCTGTTCTGCTTGCCGGAACACGGTCAGTCCATGAGGGATTGTGAGGACAATTTTCCTCAGCTCACTGAAGACAGGAAGAGCGGCAGAGCTCAGACTATCCTACTTACATGAGCTCTTTGCAAAACACCCAGACACTAAGGTGAAAGGCAGGGTCCATCCAATAAAGAGCTTAAGCATGTGTTTGAATGTAAGGAGCTATTAACTGATGAGGAAAAAGTCCATAACAACTTTGTTGTATTAAGGAATTATTTATTCAGCTAGGGCTTTACTTAAAAAAAAAAACACAACCAAACTATGGAGGTCTCTTCTGTTAAGAAATAACAACACCTCTCTGAACTTCAACATTACCCAGCTGCTCTATCCATTCATTTTTCCAAGGTGTGGATGTGACATAGGAGACAAGCTTGCCAGACAGACAGAATATTGAGGCTCAGCTCCTGCCCCTTCTCTTCAGCCTCCATTGAAACCATTGGATTGTATAAAGACTCGGTATTTCGTTGTAAATGTGCTTATAAACAGTGTTCCCAGCATTAAAACCCATGGGATGGCCTCGGATAAACACCTGACAACTTCCCACTGGGCTTCATGTACCTTCTCTAGGAGACAGAACAATAAAGTTGGTTCTGCTGCTTGAAGCTCAGTTTAACTTATTTCAGGAAACCTGAGTAATAGTGTTAAGCAACACAGTCAGAAACCCAGGAATCTCAGCAACTTGGAAATGCTATTGAAAAGTGGGACAGTGGAATGAATGTGAATAAAATCTTACCCTGGTGCAAATAAGCTTGCCCAACCTGGAATGAATTTGGGATCCCTGGAGAAAAGCATGATCGCAAACATGCAGAAGAAGAAGAAAATTGCCTGTTCTGCGAACCTAAAATGTAAGGAAATGCAGTTAGAACACTGATGTGCTAAAGGGGTGGATCTAGGCTAGGACAAGTATCAAGCTCAGGCTGCAGCAGCTTGGGTGAGAAGTTAGGCTGGCTTTCTAGAAATAACTACAGTGAAACATTGGAATAGATGGTAAATCTATTTGCAAATATTGATAGTTGCCAGCAATTATCTCTTACTGGAAAACATTAAGGAGAGGCAACACTGGCATCAGGAATGCCCAGATGGCACAAGAAGCATACGTGAGGCTGCACCTCTGGGTGAGGCAGAGAGGAAGGGCCAAGCAGCTTGTCATGTTCTTTCCTCTTACCACTGCCCTCTGGCATGTCCCTAAGGTACAGTCAGCTAGGGATGGTTTCATTCCAGTTCAAGCAATGTAAAAGGATGTCTGAGATTCAAATCATGTATGAGACAGCAGGAACAAACTTCTTCAAGGTCAAAACCTTAACAGTATTCCTTAGGCACACAATAAACAGCAGGTTTAATGGCAATGTTATTCACTAAGTATCTGGTGGAGTCAAGATTTAACCAAGGCAATGACTCAAAACACTGTTTAAAATCTCTCCAAGCATACAAAAGGGCATTTAAACATTGGGAAGAGGCCACTTGCACTGATTTTAAGTTATGGGGTTGCTAATCAAATTGGTAGAGGATGGCTTAATGGACTTCCTCACTCCTAGACCTCAAAGTGGGACTTTGATTCTTTTAGAGACATTTTGCAGGCTGCTCGATAATGCACTGAATGGAACAAATAAACCAATTTCTTTCCTTTGCAGCACAGACAATTGCCTTTGAAGAACCACTCCATCTCCCACACAAGAGCAATAATTACAATGTCAATAATGATGTTTGATGACACAAACATCACTGAATCTTCACAGCATTGCCATGAGTATGAAGATGGAGAAACACAGATCAGTTAAGGATAAGACCTACAGTTCCAAAAACCTTCACTAGCCCTTCACAGCCCAGAATACTGGTGGCTGTTTGGACATACCTAGTGTTTGATTCTTAGAGATACTTAACTTTTTCTGCTTCCCCCTTATTTGACACTTCTCCTAAGTCTAAAACTCAAGTTTCTTCCTGCTGGTTCCTTTCTCCAAAACAGGATCCCCATCATTGTAATTTGCACCAAGATTTTTCCAGAAGACCTTTGAGACAAAAATCTCTTGTTCTTTCTTCACCTAATACAGCTGAAGGAGTTATTGAGAAAAAATAATATATTCTATGACATGGATCTGACTTCTTTCATGGGCTTTCTTTGAGCAGCTATTAAGATTTCTTAAGGTATATCTACAGTCCATATGATGCAGATCATATAATCCACCAGCCTTCTCAGCAAATGCTGCCAGCTTTGCAGAACAGGTATGCACAAGCCTTCAAAATTCAGCCTGTGTTGATTAGTACATAATGGACACAGGACTGGTTTTGTCCCTGCAATAGAAAAATTCTAAGCAGTAATTAAACAGCCCAGCATGAATTCAGTTTATAATGCGAACTTTGATCTTGAGAAGATTTGGGAACAAGCTGCTGTTTGTAATTATTCATGTTAGTGAAGGAGAAGAGGCTGGAGCATGCAAAAAGCAAACATCAGCAGGTTACGAACACACTGAGTTGAAGCATGTATTTCATTTTCTTCTAAAAACCTCCATTTCCCCCAACCCTCTACTCTTCAGACAGGACATTTCCAGACCCACTTGATTACTTCATTTCAATCCCAACTTTATGACTCACTTTGTTGGACCCAGTTTCTGATAGTCCTCCTTTATCACTTCTCTGGCTCGGGCTTCTGCATCCACTCTTAGATTTGATTTTTTTGTTTTCCAGCCCCTGCCAAGAAACAAGGTTACATTTTTACATGCTTCTAATACAACTGACACAGTAAATGCTGTGTTTTCTATTGCTGTGTACTTCTCCAGTGCCTGCTCTGCAAGTTTCAAAGAGCTGTACATCTCTGGCAGCACAGTGTGCATTATCTCAGATTATAGACTAATGATGAAGGTCTCTGATGCAGATAAAGGCAAGAAAGCCCTATGTTCTATACCCTTTCTCTATGCATTCACACAAAGGAGACCCTGCAAAAGTTAGGAATTTTCCTCTGATTTATATTCTGAACTATTTCCTCCAGCTTGGGCTGTGATTGCCAAAAGAAAGTCCCAGCAGTGCCGGATTTCCTCATCTCTAGCAGTTGCCTACTTGGGCAGAACAACTAGGAAGAGTGTGACATGGAAAATTAATCTGTCCCTTCATTTCTCCAGTCACTTGCAATTTCCTGGGTGATCCCAGGATGCTGCTGAGGAGAAACAAAAATGTGAGGAATTTCTAACTGGCCAGGAATGTTAATGTGCTCCTGGCTAAGCCTCTTAGTCCGGCCGCACTGACTGCACACACTGTTTGCTCCTTTGTAGGATGTGCATACAAATGGTATATTCATACCTCACACTGCATCTCCTACCACATCCCATGATGCTGAACCTGGTTTCCAACCCTGCCTGTGACCTTGATTAAACCTACAAACCCAACTTTCTGCATCAAAGGCATCCATCTGGCCCTGTGGTGCCTGTGCTTCCTTAATCCATTCACTGTTTCAAAGGGATACAGTAGTTGGATCTTCTATACAAATGAATGGTATAGAATGAATGGTTGACCTCAAATAGCTATACCTGGCCCTTAAATTTCTTATTTTGGGGGGCAGTTTAGTAACAGCAGCTCCAGCTTAGCTCAGCCAGACCATACCTAAACCTTTTAATGTGTTCTGGATTTAAGCAAAGTCAACCTGCTATTACTGGAGCCACAGCCACCTGTCTGCATTGTGCTGCAGACACCAATGAATTGCCCACATGGGAAGTCCAGCCACTATCACTGCCTTGTTACAGTTAAAGCAGCCCAACAGACTCCTTCAGAAGCTCATCTGTACTTATGCAGCTTTGCAATTTCTCTTCCAAGGCACCTCGCCACTGGGGAATACTGGTATCTGTGATGGCCCAGCTATCCCAATAAAGCCATGCTTTGTGCTGACAGAGGCGAGCCAAACAAAACATAAAGCATCACATTCTCCAAGCACAAAAGCAATTCTGTATTTTGCCAGGGGCTTTGGCCGGCACAGATACCTTTTCCCTCACCTGACCGTCCAGAGCTGTGCTGGCTGGACACCAGGGCTGTGCCCCAGCCCTTACCATAGGACATGGGAATTCAGGCTCTGTGTTGCACAAGCCCTGGCTACGCAATGCAGAGCTTGCAGGCCAGCAGAGCATCCCAGAGCATCACGCAGAGAGCATATCAGAGCAGCACGTAGAGAGCATCCCAGAGCAGCACGTAAAGAGCATCCCAGAGCAGCATGCAGACAGCAACCCACAGAGCACCCCATGAAGCCCCACAAGCAATTTAAGGACCGGTATTTGGCATTTTCTGGATTGAAAGTTTCCCATTGATTTTTTCCTGTCTCTGAGACAATGTAAATATTTGGACACCTGCTCTCTCTTCCCCTTTCCCCCTCTATTTGCATTTTAAACTCAAAATAACAATTATTTTTCAAAATGTTACAAATTCTGCATGGTCCCTGGAGGAAGCAAGGCTGTGAGCTTGTTACTATCATGTATGAGAATGCGTAGAGGGAAAAGGGCTCCAAATAAACCAGCACGGCAATGCTGCAATTATTTTAAGTAATGCACACTAGGGGTTGCATGTATCCAGCAAAGATTTGCCAGAAAAACATGTTATTATCAGTTACATATTAACACGTTGTTGTAAAATTAAGCCCTGTTGTGAAGTAATCTGTTCCAAACTCAAGTTTCTGCCTTGGGAACAAATCCTGGCTCTTATATGTGCTAGGAGATTTTTGGTACTAATTCCAGGGGAATCAAGATTTCAGGCTGGCCTTCAAAGTTTGATCCTGCTTTGCCTTCTGTCAATGAAAACCTGCCACAAGCCCAGGTCAGGCAATAAAACAACCTTTAAAAACTGTTATGTTTAACTGAATGAATGTATAATGCATACTCTGTAAACATCACTTAAAGTATATCTGACACATTTTAAAATCTTCCTGTTGCATAACAGCTTCTTAAAAGTAGACCTGTTATTCCATGAGTATCCTGAAGTTAGTTATAAACTAGGAGATGATCCTGGGTGATACCAGTAGATTTAGTATGGGAATCATAATGAACAAGTATTTCACAATGCTGGTGTAACCAGACTATACACATATATACAGCGAATATAAACGTACCTCAGGTTAATTCCTCCATACAGGATGGAGATCCATAGCCATCCCATGAGAAGAAAAATCAGCATTAAAGGAAATGCAAACATAAACCAAGAACCAAAGTTCACCACATCACATTCTGGAAAATAACTAAGCAAATGGGAAAAATCAAGTTAATGCAAGACGGGAAAGCAACCCTTCAATTTACCGGTAAGCAAACATCTGAAATCAGCAGCAAAACATCCCACAAACCTGCCAGTGAGCACTTCAAAACTATTCCTCTGCGTGCATTAGCAGTGATCTGGGCTAATCTGGGCACTAGGAGATTTGGGGAGTGTTGTGTTGGAGCAACACCCTCCCACCCAGCTCACCCAGCCCAGCCATGCAAGCCTGCAAGGGAAGGTCTGAAAACCTCTCTCCAGATGGCTGATGCTCTCATGCTATGATACTCCTGAACACCCAGGATTAAACCCTACTACAATAACTGCTGGAAAGCTGGAACATGAACCTTATAGGGATGCTGTACATGCCCAGGAGAGACTGAACGTACTACTTGTAGAGACCAGCAAAGCTAAGAAATACCTGTGGGCACTTAGGTTGGCATAAATCTGTTTCTGTGCTCATCGGGGGCATGTTTTATGACTAAGAAAACAGGCCAGAAGTAGTGGGTTCCTTATTTTCCTTATCAACATACAGCAGTAGATAGAATTACTTACAAAACACTACATGTCCTGTTCCATCAAAACAGTTACCAGATTAATTGCAAGCATGGAGTAAAGTCCCATTAAATTCAATGGGGTTAAGGGTATCAGTGAGGTGAAGCACATATGCACCAGTTTGGCTAACAGCTTGGCTGAGTATGCTGGGAACCTGGTTATTATAGCTAAGGCTGATACAACCACTCCCTGCCTTTATCTGCTCACAAAGTTTCCCAAAATGTTCTGAAAGGGCAGGAATTTTCCAAAACAGCTCTCAGTACAGAAGGGAATTTCCTACAGGGATGGAGAACATGTCCCTGTTTTCCAGGATTCACAAGGCTCTCCGGGACAGCCTCCCATACCTCTTCAGCTGCCCCAGAAGGATGAGGTTTGGTGCAGTTCCTGTCAGTGTTGCTGTACCTCCGATGCTGGCCGCATAGGGGATTGAGATGAGGAAACCTTTCCATATATTTGTTTTGTATTCTTCCTCCTTCTTTAAGTCTGAGAGAGCATCACTGGTAATCTCCTTCTCCTCCGTCAGGTCTTTGCTTTAAAATAGTCCAAAAGAGAATCCGGTGAAAGCCCTGGTTTAAATACAGTGCAACCACTTCAGAGCCTTGCAGAAGGAAAATTCCCACTTTCTAACAATCCAAACTAACACTGTCCTCAAGGACACCTTAGCAACTGACTGCTGCAGAGGGCTCTGCTTGATGAACTGCCATGTAGGACTGGCAGCCTTGCATAGGGCAGAGCACCCTCAGCACCCGTCCATAGGAGCTGAGGGTGCACACGCCTTGCCCAGCCCCTCTGCAACTTGTGACACTTAACATGAAGTCCACAGGTGTGCTAAAAGCTAAAAGTAATAAATTGATAGCACTGAGAGGAAAGAACCATCTGTTCCCAAAAAGATGTTTCCTTCCCATCGTTACCAAAGCAGGACCATCACCAGTGTGTAAATCCTGGTGGGTTTCACCTCACATTTATGATGTTCCTGAGAAAAACAAGGCACAATTCCCCACCTCTGGCTACCATTTCAGAGTGGTTGGAAAAATCTCTGCAATGACTTGAACATGCAGAGGAATGCTGGACACAGAGAAGAGGGTTTCTATCATCAGGCTGCTAGTGATTGGGACATTTGGAAAAATCAAAACATTTCAATGATTGAATTTCAAATTCCTAAAGGTTGGTCTAACTCAGGGGATAATTCTCTCTCTCAACT
This sequence comes from Melopsittacus undulatus, assembly GCF_012275295.1. Classification (NCBI taxonomy): domain Eukaryota; kingdom Metazoa; phylum Chordata; class Aves; order Psittaciformes; family Psittaculidae; genus Melopsittacus; species Melopsittacus undulatus. The sequence continues at coordinate 30,071,325 of NC_047536.1, read as the reverse complement.
CTCTAATATAAACTTTATAGTTAACTTACTCCTCAGTACTTGCCAGAAACTGCATCTCAGTTGGTACAGTGTAAAGTTTATTCTGCTGTAAAGATGCTGAAAAAGAAAGATGAGGACTTTAAAACAGTTCAAAGCATCTAGAAAATTCTCTTTGAACCAAACAGAGGAATGGAGGAAACAAGTGTTATTGACAGAGGAGGGGCTGTGCAAACCAAGGGTGGGCTCATGCCACAGGGACAGGGTCAGGAGCTCCTGGTGGGGATGAATGAGCCCATCTCCTCCTGCCACCACTCTGGTCCCACCTCAGCCCCCAAGCTTCTCCTCCAACAACCAGAAGCACTCAGTCCTTTTACTACTTTCTGCCACGGGTTGGGTTCTGGGATCTTCTAACACAAGCAGGAGTTCTGGGTGTCCCTTATCAAGTCATGGGGTTGGGCTGGGGTTTGGAGGGGGGGAGTTAACAATAGCTCATTCTTAGCAAAAAAATCTTCTGGGCCCGATGTACCTGTGAGGTGCATTCCCCAAGGCACAGCAGGAGCACTCCCTGCCACAGAGCTCCATCCCCAAGGGATGAGAATTTTACCCCCTGCAGACACCTAGTACAAAGTCACTATAAAGCTGTAATTCCCTTTATACAGGCAAGACTTATACACACTTAGGATTAGGCTTCATACCAGGTCCCCTGAAAGCCACCCCAACAGCAAGGACCATTCCCAAGCCCATCATCCCCTCTATAAATGACAGACCCTGCAGGCTGAGCAATCAGTCCTCAACACAAGTTTAGGGCCACCCCAGGAGGAACCTGTTCCATACCCATTTCCCAGGGATGCTCCCACCTATTTCACACAGGCTCTGCCTCACCATCCTCCATATCACCAACCACAGGGAACACAGGCAGGATGCAGGAGTACTTGAGGAAAGGATGTATTTTGACCAGAAAGACCAATGTTGTCTTTGGCAGTAAACTGGGAAGTGCACACCACTCTACCACACACACACGAACGTGATAGTTCAGAAATCAGGACAGAAATACAACACAATTGCTCTGTTTTACCAGATCTCATACTAAGCCTTGTGGCATTTGTACTCCTGGCTCATGTCTCAACCTCCTTAGGCTGGGAGTAGAAATGTGCTATAAACCCTGTTTTCCATATTCCTCCTCAGGAATGGAGCCCTTTGTGAGTTTTATCCACCTTCAGCCCTGCTGCCTTTCCTTAGGGTCTTTGGTTTGGGTCCAGAGGCCTGTGTCCCTGCATCATCCCAGGTTCTACAGACCACTGCAAGCAGAGCCCAATTCCTAGTATTGCCAACCCAGTAGTCCCCAGGTTTCCTTGCACCCCTCCTCAGGCCAAAACACCATCCTCTTCTACCAGTATATGCACTAGAGACCAAAAGCAGTGCACAAAGAGCAGCCAGTGGTCAAAGTCTCCGGACTGGCCTACGTGTGCGTCAAAGACACGGAGCTTGTTCCAGCTCAGTGAACCAAAGGTTTTTGCAAAGTCATGTTTTACACATCGCTAATTTACTGAATTGCAGTTAATTGGCTTGGATGCACATGCTGAGCTTTCATCCCAACGATGCCACATGGAGGGATGTAATTAGGATGAACATTAACCCGTGGTTGACTGTTGATCCTCCAATGCACCTTGCCGAAGACCTCTTACCACTGCTGTGCCATTCAAGCCTAGTGCTGGGTCTGCAAAGACACATATCACGTTCTACCACTCCATATTATTCAATTTTCTTTCCCTGCTAAGCCCAGATTTCCACCCCATCTGAGCAGGACCATCTATGAGTTACCTCTCCAGGAAGGTTTGCATAAGGCAGCCATACAAAGGAAAACCAGAGTTACTGCAAGCTTCTCCTATGAAACGTGTAAAAAGGAATTGAAAATTGTTGCAGGTCCATAAATCAGAAGAGGACAAAGACCACTGAGGTCCAGCCTGGCTGATGACCTCTCACAGAGCAGTATATAAAGGAGTAATTGGCCATTTCAACCAAATACCTTGTATACCTTAGAGGCAGAAAGGCTTATCTTAGGTAACTTTGGCTTTAATGACATTTTTCTTGTTTCTAAAAAGTTGAAAAGGCTGAGAATGAACATTTCCACTCACTGACAGGCGCAGGCAGCAGCACTGGGGTCATATCTTGCCAGCTCAGGCTTGGGTTAGGCAGCCAAACCACACAGTGGTGTCCAAAAACGCATATTTCCCACCTGCCCCTTTAGAAACAGGGTTTAAAGGTCTACAGTAGGTCCTTACCTTCAGTAAGGAAGAGCCACATGTATGCACTTAAGGGATCAATTCAATAAAGCAGATTTTAAGGCAGGTTTGTTGACAGTAGGTGCCTTCTGAATGTACTCAGTTACTCAAGAGACATTTTCAGCTAAGTATGTGTGAAAATAGTACACAAACACATTAGGGAATAAAACCTAAAGGAGAGAACATGCCTGGATTTTTTTCTTTCTTTCTCCTTAAAATTACTGCTATTGAACAAGCAAACAGCCATATGTATTTATTTGATAGACAGAAAGGGATGATAAGATAGCATACTGCTAAACATAACTCCTTTTGCTGTTACTGCTGCTTCTAAAAAGACAGGATCCCTTCTTCTACCTACTGCCCCAAAAGAATATTCCCAAAAATTGAGCAAAAGAACACAGACTGCTTTTACCTGGAAAGGACAAAACAAGCCAAAGAAGGAAGTGGCTGAATGGCATTTTGTTGGGAGTAGAAGTGTGCTATTAAACCAAACAAAACACCTCACCACCGACCACAGTTTAACTTGAATTTGCAGAAGAGATGCTCTATGCAGAGAAAAAAGGATGGAAACATTTTCTTGTCATTTTTACCTGGAGATATTCAAGCTTCTCAGAGAAATGAACTATTGCCAATGATGTGTTAAGCAAGCAGAGAGCAGGAGAGACGGACAGGCTCACTGGAACAGCAGTTTCCAGCCTGACACACCTGTTGCTGGAGATGTCAGACAAAATTGTAGAGACTTTATAACCTACCTCCAAAAGGAAAATTCTGGAAGCCAAAGAAAGCCTATGGGTGTTCAGTTTATAACCGGGCTTCAATCAACCAGAAACAACCAAGACTTCAAGCCTCCAGAGCTCATCTAACTGCATTCTTGCATTGGTAGCCAACAGCATCAAAATGAACAAAACACTACACCAAGTTTTAGCTACCAGCAACACCAGAATCCAAATATTCACTGATCTACAACATGCTGTTCACATGGTTGAGCACGAACCTGACTGACTGCAGCCTTGAGGTTCTCTCATCAGCAAGAAAGCGTGCACAACTGACCAGAGACATCACTTTAATTCTGGCACTGTATAAGCAAAGACCTTCACAAAAGTGGTTCCATATACTTAAGATTTCTTCAGAAAATCTAATTCTTTTATATGCTACATATTCTTTAATACATATTTTTTTATTCACCCATCCTGGACACTCCTACAATGTTACTAAAGTATATCCAAGCAGTCTGGCAAAATGACCTTACCCTAAGCCATTGTAAAAGTTTCCTTCCACATACAGTCCCCTTAACAAATCTGCCTGCCTTTTTTGGAACACACATTGCAATTTAGTTAGATTATAAAGCACTATGAAAGGAGTATACATTTTTCTCAAACGCATATTCCTTACATTTAGTCAGGTTTCATCAGGTCTGTTGAAAAAAAAAACCAACAGCTGTAACAGTCCCATTGGAGATGTGCAACCAGCCCTGATGGCAGAGGACACCCAACTGAGAGGAATCCCCTGCAGAAAGCTCACCTTCATGTCTCTGCTCCCAAGTGTAACATCAGATTCATTGCTTGTGACTGACTCGTGTTTAGGGCTTCCTTCAAAGAACTCAGCTTTTCTCATCCATTCAGAAAAGAATGAGTTTACCTTGGGACACTAAAGTTCAGATGAAAAGTCTACAAGAAAACCTACATTCCTGCATTTTGATGTTGTACATTCTATAAATGATTCCTCCTTCACTTGTATTTATTAGTTTTATAAGTCTCTACCTCAAAAGAAAAATACATCTCACACCATGACATGATATTTGCAAAAGCATCTCTTTATTTGTTCTTTTACTTGCACGTCTCTCCCCTTGCCTTTTCTGGCTTCTCTCACCACTTTGGCATTGTGAGCCAAGGACTGTAATTTTGCGCTTGCCAATGCCTGGGACAATGGGGGTCTTGATTTTGTGTGTTCCCAAACTCTAATGTATTTACAGTCACAACCACACAGTCAAATCATTTCAGAGGAGGGGGTCAAGAAGGTCAAAGGCAAACTGACAAAGCACAATGCTTCTACAGAAGAAGAAACTATAGCAAGAAGGTCAGTGGAGTTGATTTTAATAAATGTGAATGGCCAAAAATTCATAAAGCAAATGTAATAAAGCAACCTGGAGTGAAAATATCTTATGATTGCTGGGACATTAATGATGAATGATTAATTATATCTTTATTAGAGTGTGCACATGTCTGAGCCTTCTTCTGGGGACTCATTTTTCTGCCTTAGGACTCAGTGGGAACCAAAAAGCCATTGCTTTTAAATCACAGCAGGAGTGCATTACTAATTAGTGCAAGGAAGAGAAGCCATGACTACTGCTCCAACTATCAGCAGTAGCTGCAAAGAGGACGTCATGACTTCATTCCTGTTTTGCTGTTTCTCATCACTGCCTGACAGGAGAGCAAACTCCTGGTAAATGACTTGTGAAGAGAGGGTTAGAGGAAGACCTCATCTGACTGCATACCCCTGCCCCAGCGTGTCCACAGCCTGCTGAGAACACCAAGCACTAACATCAAGCTGGGAAATCACACAGCAGTTTAGAAACGGGTATTTAATTTGCCAGCCTTCCCTTCTGTCCTCTAGCTCAGGTTCCAGTTTCATGGGCAAACAAGCAAGAAAATGAGAGGAGAACCCACCTATCCACAAGCACATGGCAGCCATGGAGGGGCTGTTGTCCTCACCCATGCCCTGCTCTCACGGCCTGGCCAGTCCCTTGTCTGTCCCTGCACCATTAGATAGCACTCACCTCCCCAGGTGTTACTATCTACAGCCCTCCCTAGTTCTGCCTATGCCATCACCACCCTGCCCACAAAGCTGAACTTCTATTTGTGCCAACAGCAGGTTTATGGAGCAGGTTGGTTTGGCATCACCACTTCTTGGCTTTTCAGACAACTCATAAGCATTGCCTCCTGCATGACATGAGGAAGGGCAGAATAAAATACCCTTTTGTGCCAGTACTATTCCACCATGGTAATACAGTGTGTATCAAAATGGGATCAGCACTGAGATGAAGCTGTAGCTATGAAATACAGTACTTGTGCCAGTGAAGTCAATAAAATGGGGCAGATGGCAGCAGGGCAGACCTCAGCTGGCTTATGCTACTTCCCTGTCTCAATTACCTTGGTTTTCTTCATTTTCCCTGTTCATATCCTTAGATGTGTTTTTCTCCCCAAAGAGGCTTTTTAAAATTGCATTTGCAATTGGAAGCATCATAGCAGTGGAGGCAGTATTACTTAACCACATGGACAGGAAAGACGTTGTCAACATCATCCCTAAAATTAGTCTGGAAGAGAGAAAAAAAGGAAAAGCTGAATTTCTTCAGTTTGGTGAGTTCTCTGATACATTATAGCTACAGGACAAAAAGCTCCTGTAGAGGGAAAACTAACAACAAAAAGGACTTTTGTGACTATCCTGTAACTGGATGGAGCACAAACATATGGGGCTGAATCTATTGATCCTCCTTGTGCTCCGCTGGCCTCTGAGCAAAGGCAAACAGTGAATAAACTCAATAAGCTGGAGAAAAGGTGGTGCAGACAATCTCCCGGTATGGGAGACATTTGCATGACAGCCCATCAGAGCAGAGCCTTGTGTAGCTCATGTTCCCCATGGAGAACCCCCTGCTCCCATAGTCACCTGGCTGGCTGGACTCCCACCAACATAAGGACCCGGAGCGCGATCCTGCGGTGTAAATTCCACTCCTCAATGGCCGAGGCCATGATTAAACCACTGAGGAAGAGGAAATTGGTGTCTAAAAAATATTGTGGGCAAACTTTGCTAGAGGGGAGGATTCCCAGGAAAGGAAAGAGGACGATGGGCAGCAGAGCTGTCACAGCCAAGGGCAGCGCCTCCGTGCACCAATACAGGGCCATCAACAGGATCACATAGAGACATCTTCCTTCCTGCAAAAGGAGGAGACAGAAACAGTAAGACATGTGGCATTAGAGACATCTTTTCACTTGGAGACACTGAGACAAGCAAAAGGCATCAATTACTCCTTCAAGGACACAGCATTTCTCCCAAATAACTTCCATCCAGTGCAACACCTTCTCCCTACATTGCACAGAGGTTCAGGACTTACACTGACCCTCCGAGACCACAACAAATCCCAAATCCTCCCTGATTGCCTGAGCTTTCTATGTGCTGTAGGGTGGCAGTGCACTGCAGTATCAACTAAGGAAGCTCTGGAGAGTAGAAACTGTCCCAGCATGTTGAATTAGGGTGCTAATCCCCAGCAGGCACTGCAGCTACCATCCTCAAGTGGCCCAATATCTGACCCTGCTACACTCAACGTTTGTGCTTTCTCTCCAAATTCCACAGATCATGCTTTGCATGACTATGGAAAAAACAGGTTTCAGAGATGGATGTATCAAGTCCCCACATTTCAAGCAGGAAGCACACAAAGATTTTGCCTTTTCTTGTATTAGAGTCTCCTAAGAGATTCTGAGAAACCTTTCCATGGCAACCCATCCCAGTCCCTACAGAAAACAGTAAATCAGGTGCCCCAGTGTCACACCATTTCCTGAGGGCAGGGAACTCACCCATGCCCAGCATCGCTCCAGCCTCAGCCAAAGCTGGCAGAAACCCAGTGCCCCTACAGCATGAATTCATTCACCCATCCAGGAGGTACAAACTAGACCAGAACCATTTGTCATGACGGCTGTGGCCAAAATAATGAGTGAAGGAAAGACATCAGGAGAACAGGTCCAATCCCAGGAGAGGAAGAGCTGGGGGGGGACGGGGATGGGACAGGGAGATCCCAGTGTGGAGCTGGGCTTGGTCACGGCAGGGCTGAACAGGGATATTGTCAGCAACCATGGGGCAGAGTGCCCACAGCACTATAAATAACACCCAAGAGTCATTTGGAAGCCACAGGGCTATTTATTTGACAACTCTTTTCCAGCTTGTTGAACAGGTTGAATTGTTACTCAAAGGCACCTCTGTCCCTCTGCTTGGAGCTTCCTTCCCTACACCCAGGGCTGAGCTTGCTGGGGAGATGATGGCTCTGCTCCCTGCTGGGTTGGGAACAGCATGGGCTGGGAACAGTGTGGGCTGGGAGCAGTGTGGTCTCAGCTGCACTGTTTGAGCATGCAGGAAGGCATCAGAACAGGTACAGCAGAACCACAACTTGCCTGGGCGTCTGCAAAGGACTCATTCCAGGCTTTAGCTAAATGTGATTGTCCCCAGGCTCCTACAGCAGGCACCAGCCCAGTAACACATCCGCAAACAGAGGCTGAAGAAATAACTACAGTTACTGAGAAAGCCAAAAAGCAGAATCTACCCTGACACCCAGGAGGCTGCATAAAGCAGGGTAATTTGAAGCTAATTTATCATTCAATGCACCTAAGGTGAATGTTTGAAAGGTCTGAAATAGAATGACAAGATTTCTGGTTTGCTTTTAGCACTCAGGCTTGGATTTTACAAGCAGCTCTGCTAATAAAGCTCAACTGAAGCTAAAGTGCTTCAGTGTGCGGCAAAGCAAATACCACAGAACTGGAAGAAATTTGCTTTGATTTCTTTAATAAATCAATTGCAGCAGAGCCAACACTTCATGTAAAGTTCCCAAGACCTGGATTTAAAGACCATTTTCAGTCCTAATTTAGATCCCAGAGAAATGACAGATGAGATAGTGTGAAGTAAAACCTTAATGTTCCCAGGTCAGCCCTGGCACCTGGCAGCTCCCGTGAGCTCCCCATGGCTTCGCTTCCTCCAAAGCAGCAGGACCAGAGCAACAAACCTGGCAGTGCCAAATTGTGCAAATCTAAAGAATCATGGTTCAAAATGTTTGCACACTGGGTTAGCAATTTCATTCCCGTGGCAACTGATGGTTTCTCTTTACTCTGGTTTGTTTATATCAAAGAAATAGCTTTGCTCTCATGAAGCCCTTTCCATGTGATCCTTAAATGCTATATAAATCATTTTTGTTCCTCCCACTGGAAAAATATTTTCTTCAGTTTCCTGCAAAAAAAGTCAACTTCAAAATAAAGACGTTGCCTCTTACAGGGGTAGAGCAACTGAAAACATTTAACAAAGCCTTGATAGAAAAGCGTATCAGTGAAGGCTTTAATTGACTTGATGAACAATTTAGAAGACTAATTAGAAGGGATATTTCTTCTCTGGTGTATGGAAAATGTTCTGGAAAACACGGCAATGAAACACAGCATCAATCTAATAACTAATCTTGATCCAAGATCAAAAGCCAAGGGGTAAAACTAAAACAGGGCACAAAGGAGGGGTTTCTATATGGATCTGACCACAAACCTATAAGGATCAACAGCAAACCACTTGGAAAAGAAAGCTGTAGCATTGCTAATCAATTTTTTTATAGAGAGAGAGGACAAATTGCACCTACATCAAACAAGTATTTAACTTAAGACAGGACCATCACTGAACAAAAACCAAATACAACCACTTCAGAATAACTTTGGTTTGGAGCAAGCACTCCCTGAATAAAATGAACATACAAGACATTAATGAAGTTGAAACAAACTCCATAAAATTGGGAGGTTTTTGGCTTCAAGGTAACTTGCAAATGTTAATTAATTAATGTTCCCAAGTTTGGACAGTATGCAAACAATAAATGCTAACTAATGTCACAATGGTCTTTTGGGGAGATGACCAGGGCTGCCCAAGGATGTTCTGAGCTACATCTGCTGCTGTGTGCAGCACTGTCAATCCCACATGATCTTTGAACCCTTGATCCCTCTGCTGTGTCACTGTCAGATTCCTCCTTCTCTCACCTCCCTGCATCTTTTTTCTCATTTTTTCAACATAAGTCTACCAAAGTCCAGGGGGAAGATGGTAGCACATACGGACTTTAAAATGGGTCTTGTGATTAGGTTAATTTTATAACCATTTAATGATTTCCAGGGAAGAGCTCGGTGGTTCTGGCCTGCAGCAGCTCTCCTTTCTGTTGCTCAAGAGCCTTAGGAACAACCTCTGCCCCTCCAGATCCTGCCTTTGCTGCACTGAAAGCACCGGGGAATTTCCACACTGGGGTCCTGCTGAGCTACAGCAGCAGAAGCCAAGCCACGAGGTAGTCTCCTATGGGCAGGAGAGCTGGAGGGAGCAGGAGGTCTCCTGGAAGGGCAGATGATGTGCCCCAGGGGAAGGAGGTGCTGGCAGGAAATACAGGTCAGATAAGGAGAGCTGGCTTACCCAGGCATAGCACCAAGGCATGGGCATGTGCAAGACACCAGTCCCCATCATCAACCTGAAATCCAACATCAGGAGCTTCAGCTGGACCATGCTTTCCACCAGCCCCAGGCAGCACCAGAGCAGCCCAGTGCAGCCTGCCTGGTACCCACAGCCTCCCCACCAGACAGACCCAGCACTGGAAGAAGCTCTACCTTGGCACTGACAAACTTCATGGTTTCTGCATCAGCCTTTGTATGTTACATGGCCATTACAGCCTCATCACCCCCAGTGGCCCCTTCACCATCCTTCTGCACTACAACCAGGCAAATGAGCAACAGAGAGATGACAGGGCTCAAGATCAATATCAAGAGATATTCTGGCTGAACCAGAGCTTTCCAAGCCCTTTCATCCCACTACTATCACAGAGAAACATCCCATCTACAATACTCAGGACTACTCAAAATGTAGCTTTTAGCATTTCACTCTCAAACTGTTCTTACATGGCAGCTGTGACTGGACTGCTGGCCACCTCACACTGCTTGTTCTCCAGTGGGATGCATATGTGAATCTGATGTCTACTAACCCAGCTCCTGCAAACATTATGTAATCTGGAGGTAAACCAAGCCCTGTTTACCAGCCTTCCTGCCAGCAGAGTTGTTTTGCTCCCACTGGGTATTTGCAGAGTGGCTAGAAAGGGGCCAGTAACACAGGGACACAAGCTGCAAGAGCTTCAGGGAAGGCACTTTGCTCTGGAGTTACGCTAAAAACACAAAGGTTATCAAGCACTTTTATTACTTTTAGTATTTTCAGTATTTTTTTAGTATTTTTAATATTTCTTGAAGTATTTGCAGTTGGCAGGAGGACAGAATCATCTTTATTTTACAAACAGGACAGGTGGAGCTTAGAGCAATTTGATCGAGTTCACACAGGAAACTAACAGAAATGAAACAGGAATGCTAGATAAAACCTTCACTGGCTCAAAGGTGTGAGACTCACACCTTCTCTTGGAGGCAGCAATAGATCCGACACAGTCCATGAATGCTTAAAGATGAAGCTAAAACACCAGTGTGATGATTTAACCCTGTGTGAGGTTAACAGAGCTCCCCTTTTGAATCTGCATGTCAGCATCAGGGTTTGGTTTTGGTTTTAAGACAGATCCACCACATCTGATCAGAAAAAAAGAAACATTTTCAGTGATGGTGAACCCACCACAAGCTTAGTAACCTGTTCCTACAAAGAATTAACCTCACTGTTAAAATCCTGTTGTGATAAACTGAACCTGCCACCTTCAACCCTCTAGATCTTCTTAGATGTTCCTCCTTTACTCCTTAGCCTGGGCCACCCTTAACCAAACTCTGCTCAGGATGGATGTGCCTTCAAGGAAGCACTCAAGTTACTCTTTGCCTTCTTATTCTTTGAAAGAAACAGGTTGAGCTCCTACAGCCTTGCATCACATTGTCTGTTTTCCAGTCCTTTACTCGGAATGAGACTTCTCAATTTGTCAAAGCCATTTCTGAGCTGTGGAAGCCAGACTGAAAGGATGTCCTGCTGAAAGCCACCGCCTCAGCAAATAGCAGCCTGGAAGATCCTCACTGCTCTTGCTCAACTTGCACATCTCCATACACACAAACACCACATTAACCCTCTTGGCTGTGGTAGCCAGTCTGGTAGCTGTCTTCAGCTAATTACATGTTGCCATCTCAAGCCTGTTTTTGGCATCTGCTTCTCAAGAGGGACTCCAGAGGAGCCTGACCTGTGGCAGCATTCCTGGTCACCTCCATCCACCCTGGGGCTTGTAGAAATGCACTTGGGTTATTGGTTCTCAAAACTCCTCAGGCAGCTCTTCAAAAATAATTGCATGGAAGTTGCCTAATTCCATAGATTTCAAAGTAACCTGGGTTGGGTGCAAATATTCCAGTTTCCCTTTGCTTCCTATCACAATAAAAATATTACATTATGAGACATCTCATGAAATACAAATGTCCTGTGAGCACTTCCCTGAGTACAGAACAAAAATGCTTCATCAAATATGGCTTTTTCTGCATTGTCCATCTGGCAACAGAACATCATGGGTCAGATTCCCTGTGCCACACATTTCTGCTCATCAAGCTTGACATCCTGCCCAGGGATGTATTCCTTAATTCTGTCACATTTTGTTTCATGTTTTCTGTGGTTCTTAGCTTCCAATTAGCACTGGCTCTTGTCAACTTCCCCTTCTCACCAAGTATTGCCACTTTTACATCTTCCCTGTGCCAGCTTGCTCCTCACCAACCTTGCACTCTCTGTAGACTGAAGCTCACAGTGCACGTGGTAAAATGTAGTCACCCTACTTCGAGTTATCACCCCTCTTCCCCCATTGAAGCTCTTCCTCTTGTCTCTTTTAACTGACCATTGCTTCCATTCTGTGGGATTGGCCTTTCTAAACCACCGGGTGCATACACAGCAGAGATGGACTTTGTGCCTGAAGTGTATACTTGGGCTGCAGGCACACTTACTGCACCTGCCAGGCTGCTCTCCTCATTGCTACCTCTTTGCCTGTGCTCCAGCTGTGCCCTCCAGCCCAGGACACCACGCTCCCAGCCCACAACCCCACTTGCATTACCCCTCTTTCTCACAATGCCTTTATTGTCTTTGCTTTCAAGTGCAAGCAATGTAATTTCTCCTCCGGAAGTTCTTAAAGTCTCCTTGTTCTGACCAGAAGGACTCATTACGTCCAAGTTAACTTTAAATTGCTCTATGGGCACCAAGGAAGTCAAGTCTGTTTTCCGAAGGCATTGGGCCCTATTCGCCTGCCCAGAGCTCCTTTTAGCAGATTTGGCTGCCTCAGCTGTTACCAAGCCAAGAGGCTGTAGACATTGAGTTCATTAGAAGCTGTTGGAACAAGCTCTTTGCACAGCTCATTAAAAGTGCCCCACATGCCCCTTCCAGCAGACCAGTTCCTCCAGCCTCTCCTGCCCTGCCCCAGCTCTTTGCAATCATTCACAGCCCTCCAAGCAAGGGGGGGTCACAGGCATATCCACTCAAGAGACAAATATTCATCCATTTCAGCAGCAACGAGTGTGGGAGATGACACACAGATCCCTGTATAGGCAACTGGCTCCCAGGAAGCAGCTCCACATGGAGCATTTCCTCATGCTGTTTTATACAACAGATTAAAGTCCCTGTTTCCAGGCACGGTTTGTGGAGCACACCCTGAGGTGCCAGCAAACCCATCCACAAAGCAGGAATCTCATTCCTCTATTCAAGAGAAAGGAGGTAGCAGACAAAACCACTTAGGGAAGCCTCCCTCTACACAACTGCAACCTAAAGGTCATCAAATAAAACCAAGAGCTATCAGTGTAATGTCAGCACCAGTGCCAGCCCTGGTATGGCCCTCTGTGAAGGGGCTTGTACAAAGATCTGGAGAACAACCATGCAGGGTGACAGAGGACCAGCGCTTTAATAGCAGATTTGGATGCTGGAGTCAGTAAGCAGTAAGCAAACCCAGACTCGATGAATGAGTTTTCTCACAGGATTTTGTCCCCAGGGAGATGTCACCTGTGTGCAGGTTTCACTGGAAAACCCGTTGCACCCGGACAACAGGGAGTCACACAGAAGTGCATGCTAATCCAAGAAGCTACATCCTATTTGTGGTTCCTTGTTACTTGAAATTTAGGTCATGATCTCTTGGTCTCCATATCCAAGTGAAACACTGCCCTTGAAGCTGAATCTTGGGTGGCTTTTTATGACTTCAGTCCCCCTTGGGATTAAAATTGGTCAGTATCCCAGTGGGGAGAAGGTAAGCGTTAACATGAGGTGGGAACGGAGTTCAGCATCCTTAGAGCAGGAAAGTACAGCAGAGGCACCTGTAAGATACTTTCCCACAAGGGAAACCTCATCCTGAGACTAGCAAGGGCTGAGCATCACTGCTTCTCACCTGCTACTAGTTTCTGTAACGCACTTCAAGGCAGCACAAGAATCATTCTAGCAGGAGCATCAGGCTCTCCAGCCCATCCAACTCTCCCATGCTCCAGATATCCAAGTATTTAGGAACATCCAGGTTCCTAACATCATTCCAGAAACATCCAGCTACTGCACACATCCAGGACCTCCTCCTGCCCCAGCCTGCTTTCCTGGGACAGCCTCCCAGTGACACCAGCAGCAGCCCAGGCTGTTGCATTGCTTCTGAGATTGAGCTTGCTGAACACCTGCAGCAGCTCTTGCAACCTGGCTGCCCAAGGCAGCACGAGGCTGGACTCAAGTCCTGTGCTAGGATGAACCATCTGACCCAAGCGGTGCAGCTGAGGGCACACACTTCTCATCACACATCAGGATAACCCCAAAACTCTACCACCCCAGATCCCCACCTGCTGAGCCCTCACTCGTTCCTCCTCCTTAGTGTTTTCACACCACAGTTAAAAACATGACCTGCTCCATTCCCCCCCTGCAGCCCCCTGTGGCTCAGGCTGCAGAGGGCAGTTCAAGCAGGCTCCAGACGTCAGAACTTAATCCCCTGCTGATACAACAGCAAGTTTCCTTTCTTGCTGAAAAAGTGAGAGAATTTCATGCTGAAACTGTAGATGAATCTCTGACCCCTGGACACCAACAGGCAGAGCTCAGCTACAGGACCACCCTACAGGACCACCCTTGTGTCAAACTCAGGGGGAACTTGGTGAAGCTATAGTGGAGCTTGCTTGAGCCATTGCACTGTTTAACAAGAGCATCACAGTTTTGAGAGGGGCCAGTGCAGGTACCAGCCAGTCTCATGCTACCAACTGTACCACATTGAAAGCCCATGGAAAATGAAGAGCAGATTGCTGAGCAGTCAGCTCTGCCAGGAGCTCTCCACAGTGAATGCAGGTGGGAAGCTGTCCCCCAGCACAGCACCATGTCCACCCAGGGGTTTGTTCTCACAATCGGCCACCATCGACAAGCACAACCCTCACCCTCTAACCACATCTCACTATTTTACAAATGCCAAAGTCGCACAAGATACTATCAAACAGAATCAAAGGCACTTGTACAGTCACTGTAAATGAACATATAATTACATATTTAGGAATCCACAAAGGAACTGAGTATCTGTTGTGCAATGTGCTTTCTGCTCTGAGGCAGATATGTACTATATTCCTAGTAAGAGCTCACCCAGCAATGGAAAATAGAAAAAAGGGAGATAAAATCCAAGCAGTTTGCACACAGACGGTGTCATTAAATAAAGCAATGCTCATTTTTATATTTTTATTTGGAGATTTTGCTACCTTGAACACAAGGTTTTCGCCTGACAAGCACTACACAGGCAGAAATGCCACCTTTGTGTCCTTATGGCTTCTGGTTCATTCTATAATCATCAAGTACTGATCAGCACCTGTTTTCTGGTGCAAGCAAAGCTATTCTCAAATAGACTCAAGTCAGAACACGAGAGTGAAATCCTGCCCACACTGAAGTCAATGGGACAATATTTCCCAGTGACTCCATCACCCCGTGGATTTGTACCCAAGGCTCAGAGAAGCTCTTGGTGCACAAGAGCTGTCCATATGGGACCACTGTAAAAATCCTCCAGTCTCCCGAGATTTTGCCATAGATCGCTTCATGTGCAGCCCAACACACACCCCCTTAGTGCCCAAAACTTACCAGGAGGCCAGGTTTTCCAGATTTACAGCACAACACAAATACCTTTCTCACAGTGCCTCTGGATACAGTACCAAAGGTACCCTGAAAATAGCCCACAACAGTGCAGGTGCATGGCTCCCCTCCATTTTCCAGCCCCACAGCATGAACCCCATTGCAGGCACACCTCCAACTCTGCAGCATCCCTCTCTCCCCATCCACAGCAAAGGGGATGGGACAACAACATCAGGCAGCCTCAGAGCCCCATGTACTCACCTCCCACCCCAGGCTCTACAAACACCTTAATGGGTGATGCTGGCCAAGGACCTGCTTTGCCTCAGTTTCCCCAGCTCTCCTTTGAGCACTAGCAATTAAAACTACAATAAGGTAGCTAGATACCAGCAAGAAGTACTGGTTAATGTTATTCAGCTCAAGCTGATTCTGAACTGTGGGCTCCTTGCACCTCCCAATGTCTATATAAGCAACATAAATGCAGTTCACACTATCCCTTCTTCCCCCTAATAAGTTAAAGTAACCCCATGACACCCTTCCATTCACACTCTGAGGTGGCCACAGAAGGGTAAGGAGCTTCAGCAGCCTGTGGGCTTTGGTGGTCCCCTGGCCTCTATGGGGAAACCCTGGCAGGGTGACTCTCACCAGGACCAGATACTGCTGGGGCTGAGGCAAGCAGTGAACAGCAAAACGGGACAGGACACCAACGCTTTGGCTGTGGTCGATGTTCCCAGGGCTGTGCCCCACAGTTCACACCCCTACTCTATAGCACTGATCTATAGCTTGGTCCATGCTCCAAGTCAGTGTCCCCAGTGTGTGCCCATGGCCCCACACAGCGCCCATCAGTCTGGATCCCCGGCTGCAGCCTCCCCGGCCACTGCACCCCGGCCAGGGTCCGTTGCTCCGTGCGCCCCAACGGGTGTCCCCAGTGCCCGCACTCCACGGCCGGTGCTCTCCATGCACATCCACCCCTCCGTGCCCGGGTACCTTGGGGGGCAGGCTGAGCAGCACGGGCACCAGCGCCAGCGGCGCGCACAGCAGCACCAGGACCCGCCGGACGCTCCACACCTTCTTCACCAGCGCTCCCAGCGCCGCCATCCCGCACCCGCCCCGCGCCCACCGCCGCCGCCCGGCTTTATCCCGCGGGACCGGAGCGCGCCCGCCCCGCCCACCGGGAGGGGCCCCGCTCCGCCCCGCTGTACCGCCCCATCACACCGCACTTCGCCCCCGTGTGCTCCCCTTACACCCCGGTGTTCTGTCCCCATCCCCTGCATCGGCTCCCTGCATCCCTCGGCCCCGTCTCACCGTTCCCCAGTCGTGGCAGCGTTTGCAGCCCGAGGGGTTCAGGGGTTCCGTGGTGGAGACGTTTTGGTACTGGTTAAAAAACTTTGGCATCACAAGAGCTCGTTCGAGTTGATCACCTGTACACTGGAGGCCATCGAATGGTAGTGCCAATAACTCGGACTCAATGCATCTCAATGTAAATAAATAGTGATTGCTGGGAAAAAAAGCCACCCAGATGCAGCAGTTTAAATACTTGTGTTAGTCCTCAAGGATTTCCTCTCAATGCACAGAAACAGCATACATCATTAAAATCTCAAAAACATGAGAAAAACAGGGAGCTGCAATTGTTTTTGACAGGTCAATTGACCGGTGACTCAGAGGTTTGACAAGTCGTTCTCAATGACATGTGAAACACCCCTATTTATTTCTTTTTCCTTTAAAAACAAGTTCACACAACCAAACAAAAGGCCAGTGGTGCAGAGCAGGAGAGAGCCATGGGAAATACCCAAAAAGTGGGAGGCAAAACAGCTCACACAAGTGTGAGCCCCAGCAAGCAAGCGAGTAGCATATGACTATTCCCTGGCTGCCCTTAACATAATGAGGCCAGACCCACAGAGTTAAGGATGCTTCAGTCCTGAGTCAAAAAGAAAACACAAAAGCTGCTCAGTTTGAACTCTGAGGGCAGATTTTCCTGCCAGCTCTGCCCTGCATCAGGGTCATCAGAAGGAAAATGGAAGAGTATGTGGGACAGGACAGGATCCCTTCCCCTGGAGCAAGGTAAATCTCAGCAAGCACTGGAGAGGTCTGCAGCTGGACAGAGCCCAAGCAAGGGGCACAAATCACAGGAGAGTGAGCTGATGCACCAGCAAGCTGAGCGAGAGATCAAAGCCAAGGGAGCTGGATTTTCTCTCTGCTTTTTCATTGCCTGGATTCTTGCAATTGGAGGCTAAATGAAGTTGAGTAGCAAGGAGAAAAAGGGAAAGTAAAATAATGGCCTCTCTACTTCACCAACAACCTTTGAGTGCTTTAAAACATATTCATAACCTGGGTGAGTTGGCCCCATATACATGAAAGGTGTATAAAAAACATGTTCAGTGGAGAAACCTCTCCCTTTTCACAAGAATTGCTACCTCCAGGCAGGTCACCCCTAGAGCACCAAAGAACTCAGGGATAAAAGCACTGGATAAAAAAGTGAGAAAGCTCTCTCCACCTTATAAAAACCATGAGGGAACAAGAGGGAACAAGAAATCAGGAAAAGTGCAGTGATACAATCAGCATTAGAAACCGGACTGTACCCCACCTGAATGGCTCCAGGTCTGGATCCACCTCCTCTCTTTCCCTCTATCTCCTTAACGGCATGTCTATCATTTCACACAAACAGTAACAAACCAGTTAATCCCCACAGCCATCCCAGGCGGGGGCTAAGGGGTGACAGCATCTCCACCGCGGCTCTTTTCAAATAGAATGGACACAAAAGCTTCTGCCAGGCACTCCAGGGGCTGCTGGCAAGGCGAGGATCCGGCATCCTTCTGGCATCGCGGCTGCCCAGCCCCACTGGCAAAAGCACCTTCTCTTGGGGCCCAAAAGGAAGCACTGAGCTGACTGAGAAAGCTGCAGGGATTTTTATCTTCCCTTTCTTGAACTACTCAACAACATGAATAAAATGTTATGATGATTTTAAAAATGAGAGATTCCTCTGCTGCCTTAATGCCACTACAGAGGGCTATGGCAGCATAAGCTGCTTTGTTACTCGGGTAGCGGTGCGTGATGGAGAGGATGGGCACAGGATGAGGACCTGAAAGCAAGTCTCAGGCCATCCAAACAATACAACAGCTTAAATCACGTTGATTTTATCCAGTATAGCCACCAGCCAGAGACTGGGAGCACATGTATGAGTGTGTGCCATGTGCTGGGCTGAAGGAGCTCTACAAAGATTTTTCTCTCGAAATCAACCTTCTAAGTTAAAAAAAGCTTCAAAGGAATAATAAACCATCAATACCACACTCTGTTCTTTCTCTTACAAAGATACACACTTCTCACGTCCCTGCCGTGACAGATCCTTCTCCGATCCCACCCAGCCCCTCTCTGCTCCCAGCTAAGTGCATCATCTAGGGGCTACATGCTGGTTCACTCATCCTTACAGGACTTCTGATGAGAACTAATGTTTAATTAAGTTGTTTCTTTGTAAACGTAATCTCTGCCACCCCCATTATCCGTGCCTGCAGCAGCAGCCCTGGCTGTGCCCTCGCTGTAATCCATGGCCATCACTTGGATCAGACCTCATGCTACTCCTGGCCATTCCTCTCTGTTAACTACAGAAAAGTTTAGGTTGTTCCAAAAGAAAGGGGTGCTGCATAGTGCCCAAGGGGAACACAGCTTGAGCTTGGGCCAGAAAGGGGCTTTATTTATCAGTAGTGACCCTCTGTGTAGTGAACTCTGTAGTGAACTCTGGGTTACAAATGAGCTTTTATGCTTTTATTGCTGTAACTCGGTTTCCTATCAGCACTGATGGGAGAGGGAGGTTACAAAAGGTTATCAGTGTTTTGCATCTTGCAAGTGGGAAAATATCAATTTCCTGCAGACATCAAGGCCTAGACTGAAAAGTTCACTTGGAAAAGCTACACCATATAGGTTGTATGCACAGTTCTTACATATACACACAGTAACTGCCGGCACAGATCAGCCACTGTCCAAAAGTCATGGTAACAGCATACCCAGATGATGCAACTGCATTTTCATTTACATTTCTTGCTATACCTGTGTTTTCTTTCACATCTGTTTTTCCTCTTACTGCTCCTAAGGTCTACAACTCACATCTATCTCCAGAAATTTCAGTTCTTCACTTACGGCATCAGTGAGCAAACCAGAACTTGTCATTATTACCGCAAACTGGAGTCAGGCTGGTAACCCCCAGCTCACAAACTGGCTCCCCACTCCCACAAGAGAACTCACTGCTGATGGTCAGACACCAACATTAGCAAAAAAGGCAACTCCATCAACAACCAGTGATTCAATTGGAAATCCTGATGCTGCACCTTGTGCCAATGAAATGCCTCTATTTACATTTCATTTGTCTTTCCCTCTTTCATTTTATTCCTTTTTCCACAGCTTATTTGCACACTCCTTATGTTCATGACACTTTGGGTGATACCCAGGTGTGGAACGAGATGGGGCAGGTACTGGGAAGTGCTTGGAAATGAAGCTGTTCCTGGAGGGCCTAGAGTTGGTCCCCTGAGACAACTGTTTATGCTTAGAAGGGAGAATATTCAAGCAGTAGAAAGACACAGAGTGATCAACTGCTCATCTAGCACACAGTTACAAATATTTACTATTGAAAGAACAGTTTCCCTAATTATAAATATATGTATATATATAAAAAATGCAAATAAATATAAATAAAGCTTTTGGGTGCTAGCGATGGTGGCAGAGAGACACCCAGTGGTTGGGTGCAACATAAGCGAGCACCCTGCACATCTCTACTGCCTCTGAGTGCCCGCCGGGAGGCCGGCCAGAAGGTTTGATGAAGGCCAATACAGCTTTGGGGCTGGTGAGAACAGACCCTCTGTGTAAGCTGGGGCAGGACATCACTGCTTCTCACAGTGTCACATGGAGTTGTGTATCCAGACCTGAACACTGAAGAGGGTGGGACTGACCCCTGGGCTGTTTTGGCCCATTTGGAATTGCAAAACAAGAAAGACAATCACTCTGAGTTAAAAGTTTGAGTTTTCTAGCCTAAAATATCATTTACTTCTTTCCAAAGATTACTGTTTCAGTTTCAAAAGAGTAGGTTTTGTTTTATCTCATTGTTTTCCTTTTAAACTCAAAAGAGCTAAACTGGATTTGCAAATTTCAAGGACTTTTCACAAAGTCAGACCAAACTCTGAAAGAATAATGTAATGACAAATTATATCAATAATAATAATAACAACAATTCAGTGTTGCTTATGACCATGCAGATGCACTAAAAGGTAACAGCAGCAAGCCAAGCTATGCTCAGCCAAACCAAGACTGGAAACTTTTCTTGTCTTGCAAACCAGCCAGGGAATCATAGAATCCCAGAATGTTTTGGGTTAGAAGAGAACCTAAAGCTCATCCAGTTCCAACCCCTGCCACGGGCAGGGACACTTTCCACTAGAGCAGGTTGCTCCAAGCTCCTGTGTCCAACCTAGCCTTGAGCACTGCCAGGGATGGGGCAGCCACAGCTTCTCTGGGCAACCTGTGCCAGCGCCTCAGCACCCTCACAGGGAAGAACTTCTGCCTTAGATCCAACCTAAATATCCCGTTTAAGTTTGAACACAAATCAGCAGTTTTCATCCAAGGAGCTGCTGCCACAGGCACAACCAGCAATAGAGCTGAGGCTGCAGTACGTGGGGTAGATACTGTGCAGATCCACAGTGTCCTCTTTGCTGGACATGCCCCTGCTGTGATTTTTCCACTCTCAAACAGCAACAGCTCAGCATTCACTACAGCAATCCACACAGCCACATCAGGCAGATCCAGAGGAAATATCAACAAGCTTTCAACACATATGTGCAAAAAACAACACTTATATAACGAGGAGGAGCTTTATCACACAGCGAAAAGCAAAACATTTTGCTTTTCATTACCAGAAACGTCGTGCTTTGTTTTGAAGCTCCATCACACAGCAGATTTAGGAGAGGCCAGTTCAGGAGCCCCTGCTAGAAGGCCGGTCCCATGCAGCAGCACCCTGAGGGCTGCCCTCGCTACAGGCTGCCAGCCCCTGCCACACAGCAAGGCTTCACCTTAGAGAGCCTCACCAGCTATAAAGACTCACAGTTGATCAGCTTTGTTTCTACTCTGCTGTCCTGCAGGGAGAGCTGCATTTTAATAAACATAATGATAGTTAGAAACAGACTTCTTCAAAGGGCTTTACAAACATAACTCAATCCTGGCATCACCAGGGGACAGGGAAAGCGGTGTTTGTACAGATGGGGGATGGCAGGCAAGGGAGGTCAGGCATGCTGCCTCCCCTCAGTGCATCCGGGATTCAGGGCTCTGATCAGGCCGAGCCAGGGGACTCATTAGCTCTTATCCACCTGCTCCAACTATGCCAGTAGCCCACAGGCTACCCTGGGCAGGAGCACTGTTTTAAGTGACCATTAGCTGCTTAGGCCATTGTATTCGTTCTTCAAGCGGGTAGAAAAGCACGCAGCGGCTCCTAAAGACTCATTGCTCCTTCCTCTTTCCCCTAGCCTGGGCTCTGGCATGGTCCCTACGAGGCGAGCATCGCTGGAACACCTAAGCATTAAAACCAAACACATCCCCCAGCAGCGAGCAGGGGTGCTCGGGCTCCCCAGCCAAAGGTGTGGCTGGGCGGTGGAACCCGGGGCCCCACGTCGGGGCCGGGCACTCGCTCAGACGGCTTCTCTGGCAAGAGGTGAATGCACGCCAGGCACGGGCAGCTCGGCGCGCTAGGACACTTGCGCGGCCTCGAACCGGAGAGCTCTGCACTGGGAGGCAGCCGCTCTGCAGCGGCGCCACCGCACAAAGTGAGCTCCGCGCCGCCGCCGCGCCCCGTGGCTCCCGGCACCGTCCGCCCCTCGGCGCAGCTCAAGCCGGGGCCCGTTCCTCTTCCGTCCGCAGCACCCAGAGCCCCGCACAGAGCTGGCCCCGTCCCCTCCGGCTTCTCACAGCTGCTTTTACCCCTCCGGGTGAAAGGAGCCGTCTGGAAGGGGCCCGTTCGTGGCTGCGGAGAGGAGAGGAACGCGGAGATGCAGGAGGAGGCTCCTGCAGAGCTTGCGCCCTCTTTTGCACAAGTACTTTCTCTGAGGGACAGAGGCTGCAAACCGCGCATGGAGTTCAGTTTCTTGCAAACCACGAGCTCAAGTAAAGACAGAGCTCACGCACACAGCCAGCACACAACTCACTTCCCAGTCTGCTTGTAATGCAGAGGAGTGATTAACTTCTAACTTGGGATTGGTCAGTTTTTCCTCTGGGGCATCTTACAGAGTGTTACATAGAGAAATCCAGAAAATGGAGTAATATAGAGAAAATGATACCAAACCCCAGTGTCACTGCATACCTCTGGAACTGCCTACCTAGGCAGGCTATTGCAATCAGAGCAGTCCTCTTCCGGAGCTAAAATAGACATTTACAGAAGACTTCTTGCTTAAAGTGAAAATTTCTTAGCATAAAACTGTTCATAATTAACAACTTTGATATTTGCTGAAGGAAACTGACTCAAAGTTAAAAAAAGCAAAAAATTACAAATGGAAGAAAATAAACCTGTCTCGTGCTTCGCGCTGTATGCCAGCATTGCATGCGTCCTGGAATACCCTCCTCCTAAAATTTTTCAGGATGTGTAGAGCCATTTATGATGGATTTAAACATTTTGTTGTAAAGTTTTCTGGGGAAAATGGCCCATTTGTTTTTCTCAGCTACCTTCTGTAGGTGCTTTGGTATCCCCAGGTCCTTCTCACCTCCCACAGATCCACAGTCCACGGGCTGGGAAAGACTGTTTCTAACCACATGGAGAAAAGGAATGACTATGAACTCCTTTTTAGAAGGAACACTTAACATTTAGGAAGGAAGCAGCCTTTAGTTGTTTCTCTCGTCTGTGCTCTCATCTCACAACTACTTTGGTTACTTTATCACACTTAAACACACTCAAATGTATTTATTTAAAGACACAGTTATCAAAATAGTGATCTCTGAAATAAAACCAGCTGGAAATATAAATAACCATATCTGCAGAACTTAAGTAGTAACACTTTTCCATCCCTACATCCACTCTCTTCTATCCAACCATGGATCTCTTCCTCCCCCTTAGTCGTACTTCATCCAGCTTCTTGATCACAGGGCCAGATTTTTTTGATGTAGCTGCATAGCTCTTTAGTAGAGCTTGAAATAAGGTTTCAGTATCTGGATGTGTGCTAAGAAAGGCTTTTTCCAGCACATACAAATCAACTCCTTTATCTTCTGGCAGTCCTGAAATAAAACTGAGTCCAAAATCTATCAGCACCAAGTCCAGCTTCTCCACGGGTGGCCGCAGGAGTATATTGGAAGTTGTAAGATCCCCATGTATAAGATCTTCATCATGCATTCTCGCTAGCACCTCACCCATCTTCTCTGCTAAGGTAAGCAGGCTGCTGGTATCATTCTCACTCCGCTGTACAGAATTAATATGATCTTGAACAGTAATCGAGCCTACAATATCTTCAAGATATATGGAGTTGGTGACATAATCCACAAAGTAGACCACTGGAGCTGAAATCCCTATTTTAAAGAACAAATTAAATGCTAGCAGTTAATTTACAGGATTTTCCAACTTTAACAACAAAACACAACCAATACACGCCTTAAGCTGAAATGCCTTGAAGTCCTGAGAACACTTTTAGTCACCCCAGCCTTAAAGCTGGTTAGCACCTCGAGCTGGCAACAGGATCAGCCCTTCTTGGGGTGGGACTCCCTGGCACACCACACACAGGGGCTTTCTGGCTGAGGACAAGCTGTGTTTTACGGAGGCATTCTGGAAAAGCAGAGCAGGATACGAATGAGCCCCCTGCATCCTTAAGGATGAAGCAGGAAGGCCATCAAGTGTTATGTGCTCTGAGGGCCGCGCAGTGCCTTGAGGCAGAGGTACCGGCGCCCAGGGATCCCGGTCCCATCACGGCAGCCTCTCCACAAGCCTCCCACCGCCCCGGCCCCGCTGCCCCCGGGCCCACCTGCCCGCCGGCACCGCAGCAGCGACCGCGCCTCCTGCGCCATGCGCCGCCGGCTCAGCCGCTCCTCCAGCGCCGGGTGCCGGTACCGCTTCGGGATGCGGAGCTTGGCCACCGCCGCCCGCCCGAGGAACAGCCCCCGGTAAACGCGCGCCTCGGCGCCCTGGTGCACCAGCTGCAGCCCCGGCAGCGGCGGCGCCTCGGCCTCAGGCTCGCCCACTGCAGCAGCCGCGGCCCCGGCCCCGTTCGCGTTCCCGGCCCCGGTCTCATCCATTGCAGGGGCCGCGGCCTCGCCGGAGCTCACACCGTCATTCACCGCTGAGACCGCCGCCATGACAAGGCCCCTTCGCGCAGGGCGCATGCGCGGCGCGCTTCGGCAATCTTCGGCAGCCCTTGCCGGAAACAGACGAAGTGCGCAAGCTCCACCCGCCGCCGCCTGTGCCCTCGGTGCAGTGCTCCTTGCACCCCCGGCCCCTCGTTCTTCTTGCCCTCAGTGCTGTCTCCTCCAGAACCCCTCTTTGCGCTTCCCCTGTAAGTCCTGCTGCCCTCTGGCGTGGTGAGGCCCAGCTGCAGGATGGTGGGTTTGTGCCTGAGTCTTCTCCCGCTGGGGTTTCTTGTGTTTCTGCCAGTGCAAGCATGAGACCTGCCCCAGGGCCTGCAAGAGAGCTGCTGGATGTGCATCTTCCCAAGGTGGCAGCTGGGGTGTTGTGGTCTCCCTGAGGTGCTCACAGCACCACCTCAGAGCCACCTGCTAGGGTGTCACCCCCATCACCACCAGGACATGACCATCATGGCATCACCATGGAAACCACCACTGGGGCATCATCAGCAGGTCATATCCACCACCAGAACATCACCACCAGGGCTCCACCACTAGCTCCTGGTGCTTCATGTGCCACAAGCCTTTACTGGAGGCTGTGCAGATCCACTAGAACTGCCCAGTTCATGGCTGGGGAGAAGGTTTCCCATAGGCTACAGGAGATCACAAGCCCGCAGCACCTTGGGTTCCTGCACTGGGCAGCACCAAAGCTTCTTCCCCAGGTAATGGCACAGGCCACTTGCAGCGAGTCAGGTGACTCCCCTTCCTTAAGCATCCAAGCCCCACATCTCCATGTTAGTAAAAGATGGACATTATCTCATCATATTGGGACCACGATTTGGACATTTTATGGCTCCCTGAAACCCCACTACTCTACTGGGCAATCTGCATGCACTGCAATTTATCATCCTCAGAATATACAAGAGACTTTAGCTCAGTCTATGTAAATATGTTTTGAATTGTTGGCTTTGGAGGTGCCGCAAGTCCTTTTTGTCCCTGTTTTCTCATCCACAACATTTGTTTCCTTTTCAGAACATTTCTATTTTATTAAGACATTCCATACAGCTTACTTGTCATTGCATGGTGGGATCACGCCTGGCAAATATTTATCTTGCTTTAGTTACAACTTTTAAACAACCTTCCCAATTTTTCAATGATACAGGTAATCCATCCCACAGTTCTGCCCACCAGTGGCAGGGAAAACAACTGTAGCTTGGCCAAGGCAAGAGATTCCTGGGCATTGTGTCTGGAATTTGTAAATGCCACAAACAATCAGATAAACAAAGTTTTCCTCATGTTGTGAGCAGATTTTGCCTAAGCATCAGGGTAGAACACCCCCCAGACATACATATATAGCCTATGGGCAAGTGCACACAGATGCCTTCACTTCGTTATTCTGGTAAATAAGATAGTCTTCTTTCATGCTGGCCCAAAACACCCCCAGAGCTTTCAAAATAGGAAAGAAAATATTTTTGCTTTATTTTTCCTATTATTTTATTTATTTAAATTTGATCTTCACTGTGATTTTACTCATTCTCTTCTCTTTGAATGCAACAAACAAGTGACATAGCCCTTGGAAACCATCTAAGGCCACTTACAATATTTATGGTATCCCCCAGTATTTTTATTGGAATATTGATCACTCCAGAGAACTGCACTTTAGCCACAGACTCTGCTGAACTGTTTCACTATGTAGCTTTGTTCTCCTGCTGATGAGCATTCAGAAACTCTCCTTTTACAAACAGCATGAGTAAAAAACTGCAGTGCAGCAAACCAAGCTAATGGAAACCAAGGCAGATCCCATGGGTTCTTCCATTCTGTCCTCCTGATCCCTCAGCATCAAGCAGGCTGCAGCTCCCCCCTCACCCCACACCTTATTTAGGGATGGAGGCTGCCATCCTCAGAGCTGGACACACCGGAAAAGGGTTGAATTTGGGCTGCATCAGGGCTCAGGTGGCTCCTTGCACCCAGCTAAGGCACTTGTTGGCTCTAAGGTTGTGTTCTCAATCTGCAGAGAGTGGGTACAGGGATAAACCCTCCTGCATGTGAATTCACAGCTCAGAATTATGGATTTTGCCCAGCAAGAGGATGCTACAGATCAGGACGGATGCCAAATAGAAGGGTGCAGGGATGCAGGGGAGCACCCTGGGTTGTGCAGGCTGCCATGCTGGAGGCATCCCTAAAATGTGCAGGACCCCCAGGGCAACCACCAGTGCTGAGCAGCCAGAGACCACCCTCCAGGATTGGGATAACATAGAAGGAAACACTCACAGCCTATTATTCTAAAGAGACAGCTCACTGGTCTGTAAATAAGCATTCAATGAATGCAGGTGCCTGGCCCTGCTGAGCCGGTCTATTCCTTTTTCCAGGATGGACTTCTTTCTCCTTTTGCATTTATATTTTAAATTGTGATTTTAATTCTCTTTTAGCTGTTCCAGCCCAGAGACAGAGAAAAGCACTTTCAGTAATCACAGTCGGGTTGTGTTACCAACACAGGCTGCAGTTCCAAACACCAAGCTCTTCAGGAAGCATGTTCCTGTGGCTCAGTCCTGGGGATGTGTTGTTCTCTGAGAAGCAGGAACGTGCTCTCACACCGGCCAGTCCAGCAGCCAAGAGCGAGATAAGGGTCAGATGGGGCAATGACACTGCTGAGACACCTGGCCTTGACAGGAGGAGGAAAGCATCGCAGGAGGGAGCAAGGCTAGAAACAAGCTGGCAGACACGAAGCTTGAGCCAGTCCTGGTGGATCCAACCTCTTCTCATGCAGAGCTTAGGGACAAAACTACTCATTCAACAGGCCCAGAACACTCAATAGCTACAAATGGTACAGTAAGAAAGAGGTACTCTAGAAACCACAAAGGAAGATTTTTCTCACACACACACACACCATTATCCTGGCTGTACATCAGAGTGGGTCTTCACCTTCCTTTTTAGAGGACCATAACCTCCAGCCACACACAGTGTTGACGCAGCAGCCACATTTCTGTACATACTGATGTCATCTCTTTGACCACCTTTGGTAAACATACCGTAAAGCTCTGCCTATACTCCCCAGGACATTGCTTCCGTGATGTCTGGGCTGATAATACTTATTGCCCTGCCAGAGAAAAGGAAGCCTGCAGAAAATGGTGGGGTGGCACTGGAGAAGGAAGGAATTGTTCAGGTAAACTGCAGATCACATAGCCAAGGGTGGGTTTACCCAGTGGCTCCTTTAGACTGTAGGTCCCATGGGAAACCATGCATGGGTGACATCTCCTGCAGTTCACAACACAGCTCACACAAAATGCCTGGGCTTGAGCTCCGGGGAGTAGCTGTGGGGGCCAGAGATCACAGGCAAGACCACACTGCATCCTCAGCATCCTCATGTTCCCAAAATGTGGAACATTAGCCCAGGCACAAAGCTGTTGAGTCAGCTGCCCATCATGAACTGGCCCCATAGGCAGGGTCTTGGGAAGAGAGAAAATTGCAGTCATTTCTCCAAGTGTTGTCAGAGCTGGTTGTGATTTCAGAGGTATTTAAACTACTTTCATCTGAATTGCAAATCCTATTGAAAAGCTTTTTTCCATTAACACCATTGGTTTCTGGGGGCTGGTGTTCATGTTTGAAGCCATTGTTTCCCCAAATGTGTGATCCCTGTGCAGCTGTCTCTTGCATCAGATAAAAGGTTTTAGAAGAGGTATTTTTACATACTTTATTTCCATTGAAATTAGAGTATATGAATGGGAAGCATTTATTTAATCTATAAACCAGGTAGATGATTTGAAACACTTTCTATATTCACTATGAATTTGAGAAGGAGCAAAACCAAATCCTTTGATCAACTGCTGCCTGTATTGCAGACCAGATATCCAACAGACTAAAGCTGAAAGGATATGCATGATCTGGGGTTGCCCATCTCAAGCATCCCAAAACTGTGAGAGCAAAAATAGTTGGCACCACTGGTCTGCAGAGACTTCCACAACTTGACCTGTAGTGTAGCAAAAAGCTTTACCAGTGCAGGCTCTACAGAGCATTGGGCTGGAGCTTGTGTTGTTATAACTTTGTGATTAGAATCATAGGATCCCAGAATGGTTTGGGTTGGAAGGGACCTTAAATCTCATCCAGTCCCTACCCCTGCCATGGGCAGGGACCCCTTCCACTGGAGCAGTTTGTTCCAAGCCCCTGTGTCCAACCTGGCCTTGAGCACTGCCAGGGATGGGGCAGCCACAGCTTCTCTGGGCACCCTGTGCCAGCACCTCAGCACCCTCACAGGGAAGAGCTTCTGCCTGAGAGCTTGTCTCAATCTGCCGTCTGTCAGCCTAAAGCCATTCCCTCTTGTCCTGTTGCTGCCTTTATAAAAAGTCCCTCTCCAGGTTTCTTGTTATTCCCTTTAGGCACTGGAACCTGCTCTAACATCTCCTGGAGCTTTCTCTTCTCCAGGCTGAATAACCCCAGCTCTCTCAGCCTGTCTTCTTTTTGGCAGTCCCTGTTGCATGGCTCTGGGTGCAAGCCCACCCCAGGCCTGGGACAGCACATCTTCCCTTGCACTGGTCCCCACACCAAGTTACAGCAATCTAAACATCATGCATACAACTGCAGTTTGCATGAAGAGGACCCAGGGAGAATGTTTGCATTGTGTTAAAGAGTTTTGAAAGCACTTCTAGGCCTCTCTAGTTCTGCAAAATCTGTGTTTTGCAAACTGGACTTTGGGATTTATAAATTTAGGCTCAGTCTCAGAAAAAAAATCTTTGTACCCAAGTGCATGTCCCAGTGTATTTTATGCAGCTGAAATGTTTCTGTTCCACTCAGCAGAAAGAGAATGTTAATTGCAAGGTAAGTTGAATGCTGAAACGCTTCCCCTAATGGAGCACGATTCAAAGGGAAGGAGATAAGCTGGAGAGACTGTGAAGAAAGTAGAGAGTGCAGACTCAATCATGCTGCTCTCCTTTTAGGTTTGCAATGGTCGCTCATTTCCCATCAGGCTTTCTTTGGCTTTCCAGCCGAGCTACTTAAGAATAAACTGTCGGTCTCCTGTGGGCTTTCTAGAGACTTTCTGATCTACAGGGGTGAAGCTCTGCATTTGAGGGGGTCCTGCCGTCAGCGGGGAGATTCCTGTTCCTGACTCAAGTGCGATAGCCTGGGGACAGAGCTGTCATTCCAGCACCCGGAGCCATACCCTGCCACATCCTCCTTTCTATCCCAATTCCCAATTATCCCCGCGGTCACACGACCCTGGGCCCCCTGCGCCTGCCAGCGGGAGCCGCACGGAGCAGCCTCGGGTCCCGCATCCCTCCCGGCTCACTCACCGCGCTCCGGCTCTCCGGGGCCGCGCACACCGCGCCGGGGGGCGGGCAGGGCGACTGCAAGCCCCAGGCTGCGCGGCCGGGAGGCTGCGCGGCAGCGACGTGGCGCTGCACGGCCCCGCTCCGGCCGCCGG
The DNA here is from genome assembly GCF_012275295.1 of Melopsittacus undulatus. Classification (NCBI taxonomy): domain Eukaryota; kingdom Metazoa; phylum Chordata; class Aves; order Psittaciformes; family Psittaculidae; genus Melopsittacus; species Melopsittacus undulatus. The sequence continues at coordinate 30,041,601 of NC_047536.1, read as the reverse complement.
ACCCCGACCGCTCCGCTCCGCCCCGCTCCGCGCCCGCCGCGCCATGGGTGAGTGCCGCGGGGACGGGATGGGACGGGAGCGGGAGGCAGCGGGACCCCCGTCGTCGGGACAGGGCAGCCGGGCTGGGAGAGGGCGCGTCCTGCCCCGGGGAAAACTCCATCCCCCAAAGTTTCCAACTTTTCCTGAAGGCTGGAAGTGCATCCCCCTCCCCCAGCCCTCTCTGTTGTGGTTTTGCGCTCCCCCCAGTACATACCGAAAACGTGCAGTGATTTCCCGCAGCGCAGCCGTCCCGGGAGCCGAGAGAGGAAGAGGGGACTAAGGGGGGAGCGCGCAGGGAGCTTTGCGCGGGGCGTTTTGCTGCAGGCAGCGGCCTTGGTGTGAGTGCAGAGAGGAGCTGAAGCTTTGCAAACGGCCGGTCAACAGCACGGGCACTGCCCAGTCCTGGATCACTGCCTCCGGCCGGTTTGCCATCGGCAGAGCTCCATGCGAGACCCTCTGAGCTAACTGTCCTCATACGGTGACCTGAAGAGCCCCCAGGTTCCCCAACTACATCAGAACAGACTATCTACAAAACTGGCTTTTCATCCACGTTGTATCACTGCTCATTAAGCTAACAAGCACTGCAGCAAAACGCAGTAGAATCAGTGTGGCTATGTGCATCTGATTGAGTTTGTGGCTTGAAACTAATGGCATGCCCATGTTAAGCAAAGCCTTTTGTTCTCAGTGAGCAAATATTTTTCTAATTATCTGTAAAACATATGTACAAGGTGATAAAAGCAGTGCAGGTCACACAGAGTGTGGTGGAGGGACTGGTGTGTAGCTGGGATGGTGTAAGGAACACAAACAGAACAGAGGGTTACAGAATAAATACAAATATAAATACAGCCATCGCTGAGAAATAACCTTTACAACAAGCTCCAATTAAAGGCCAAATAGAGACACCTCCTATGAAACACAGCTTGTGAGGGGAAAGAAGCCCTTAGGCAGGGTGAGGAAAGTTTTCCATGATCTGGTAGTTGTGTCCACATTTTTTTCCACATGCAGTATACTAAAGCAGTTAAGTATTTCTAATTAAACAAAGTCAATGTGAGAATACAGATAACATTACATGCTGAGAACCAGCACAAACTTCAAAGCTAATGCACTTTGCCTATGCCTTCAAAACTGTAATAGGGGTGACTCTGTCACAGCTGGTCCCAAGAGGTCCCTACATCAGCACTGGCTTTCACACCACATGCAGTCCCCCATGCCATAATATGACTGATGGGTCACACATGGTCACCCTTTCATCCTTTCCCCAGGATGAGAGGTATCTGCAGCAAGCACCTTGGTTTTCTTGGGTTATTTGGGGTAGGATGGTTTGGGTTTGTCTTGCTTTTGCTGTTGTTTCTTTTTCTTATTTTAGCTAAACTTTAATACTTACCCGACTTGCATGCTCAGTTATATAGGAAGGTCACGGTCAAAGAATCTCTTCTTGTATCTGGGACAGGCAACAGTGAGCTTTTCAGCTCATGATGTTTGTCCTGTAGTCCTCGACCAGCCTGAGGAGGCTGTGCCTGGCTCAGGCATCCCAGGCACTTGTGTTGCAGAAGGAGAGATGAAGAAATCAGGGCCACCCCCACAAAGTCATGCTGAGAGTGCAAGATTAACCAGGAGAAATAAACTCCTGCAAGCAGTGTTTTTAACAACAAGGTGGGAGTGAGAACGCAGAGCCTGCAGTGAGAGCTGGTGGTGCCACATGCACTGAAATGTGATAACACAGAACAATTTGGAATCAGAAAGCAGAAGCTGCATTTTCTGCCCAAAACAGGTTTTGTAATTAGAATCAATGGAGACCACAGAGGAACCCCCTGTACAACTCCAGGCACCACACATTACTGCCCTCCACTTAAATACAAGTCTTAACATTGTTAACAAAGTCCTGTTTTCATAGTTCTGCATTCCAGATAAGTGCCCCAGCAGCTAGTGGAAGTGTGTGCAGGCCTGGTGAGTTATGTGACCATCTGCAAGTGGCTCTCTGTACATGACTTAGTGACCTGTGGGGAAGTTCACCATCACAGCTTTGTAGATGGAAAACTTTGTGTGTCTTTGGAGAGTTTTTTTCCAGCCTGTGCCTGTTGATAGCTTACCTGCTAGCACCAGAAAACTCAATGTAGCATTGCTTGCTTGTTTTCCAGGTCGTGGACTGCTGGTCCTCCTGTTGTCTGCAACAGTCTCTCTCCTGGGTGGGCTGATATTTGGATACGAGCTGGGCATTATCTCCGGTGCACTGCTGCAGTTGCAGACAGACTTTCACCTCAGCTGCTTCAAGCAAGAAGTTCTTGTGAGTGCCCTTCTTATCGGAGCTCTCCTCGCCTCTCTGGTTGGGGGGATCCTCATTGACCACTATGGAAGGAGAAGAGCAATCCTGGTCAGCAACTTGGTCCTGTTGGTTGGCAGCCTTGTTCTTACACTGTCAAGGTCATTTCTTGGTCTGGTCATCGGGCGCATGACTGTGGGCTTTGCCATCTCTGTCTCATCCATGGCCTGCTGCATCTACGTCTCAGAAATGGTGGCTGCTCATCAGCGAGGGCTCCTGGTGTCTCTCTATGAAGCAGGCATCACCATAGGCATCCTACTGTCCTATGCACTGAATTACATCTTTGCGGATGTGGATGAGGGATGGAGGTACATGTTTGGATTGGCCATTGCCCCGACAGCCATGCAGTTCCTCAGCATCCTCTTTCTCCCAATGAACCCTGTTAAATTAAGCTCATGGGATTCTGACTGCCAGAAGGGCCTCATTCAATTGCAGGACACTGAGGAAAAAGCAGCAGGAAAGCGTGAGCCCTACAAGAAGGATTACTCATTTCTTGACCTTTTCAGAACCAGAGACAACATGAGAAGGCGGACTTTGGTGGGCCTGGGACTGGTGCTCTTCCAGCAGTTCACTGGGCAACCCAATGTGCTGGGCTATGCCTCCAAAATCTTCCACTCCGTGGGATTCCAGAGCAACTCCTCAGCAATCCTGGCTTCTGTTGGGCTGGGGGCAATAAAAGTGGTGGCCACACTCGTCGCGATGGCCTTTGCAGACAAGGCTGGCAGGAGGGTGCTGCTCATGGCTGGTTGTGTGGTGATGGCCATTTCTGTCACCACCATCAGCCTCACCAGCCGTGTTGCTCCACTGGCCATGGCCAGGGACTGCAAAGTAGCCGCAGATGCCAATGGATCCCACAGCCTCACCCAGCACGCCCTGGCACCATTATCCTCCAAGTCTGCTGTATCACCCATCCCACCAGCATCAGATGCTGTCAGAAGTCAGGCAGACCCTGGTTTCGCTGCCACGAGGAGCCTTTCAGAAGTTTTTACAAGTACTCAAACCAGAGAGGTTGTTGCTGATTCTTCCCTCACTCAGAAAAGGGGCTTTGTAGGTCAGTCCAAAAGAGAGACAGTGGCAAGCACAGGCCCTCCGTTTGGTGGTGCTCCCTGGACAGAACATATGGTCTTAAATTGGATTACGCTGCTGAGCATGATGGCTTTTGTGAGCGCCTTCTCAATTGGATTTGGACCAAGTAAGTATGGTGTTTATATCTACCCTTGCACTAACTCAGAGAATAAAACTAGGGCTGATCCTTACAGTCTGCTTGAAACATTCATTATGTGTCTGCTTTACCAAGCAGCTCAGTGTCTGGGAACTGGAAATACATCCCCTTCTGCCCACAGAATCATTTTCTAACATTGCATCTCTGTCAGCTACAGGGCTGGTACAGCACTAGAATAACTCTCTTTCATTCTTCCTGGCACCCTGGTGAGGAGGTAAATAGAGGGCTCAGGACAGAGGGACTGAGGGGCTTCAGCTGTATGATAAAGTCAGTGCAGAACTGGAAGTGGGACCTCTTTAGAAGTTTCTCTGTATCAGTTGGTCTTTTTCTGAAATCATTATTCATCAGATGAGAACAGAGATTAGCTCTCACTTCCATGTAAGCTCTACTGTTTTCTGCCTTTTATTGCTTTAAAGCTTCTCCTTGATGTGAGAAACAGCATCTAATAAGAAAAAACATGAGTGATCAAGTTTCAAGTGAGCAAGGTTTGACTGTGACCTTGTCAATTATTTCAATCAAAGTAACTCTGGGATAGGAGAGACTAAGACATGTATTGCTTTAACTGTGACTTTAGCCCAAACATGTCATCATCTCCCTAACCCTACCCCTTTCTCATTTCATTTTTTACTACAAAGAGCATGTCCTGACAGCAGGTATGCTGTATGTTTTCCATCTCCCCTGCTTCCTTATTTGCTCCTTGGACCCATTCATTAATATTTCATTCTGTGGAGTTCTAAACATGGGAGTTTGAAGTGTTCTGCAGTGACCCAACACTGAGGCTGATGAATGTTTGACACCACCAGCAACAGGTGCTGGGTGAAGCCCAGTTTAAAGCCCCTGCTGAAATCTCCCTTGCCCAGTTTAAAGCCCCTGCTGAAATCTCCCTTGCCCATTTCCCAGATAAATTGCTTAACCCTGCACTTGTCTTCTTGATCTCTCTAATCCATCCAGTGACCTGGCTGGTCCTCAGTGAGATCTACCCTGCTGGGATAAGAGGAAGAGCCTTTGCCTTCTGTAACAGCTTTAACTGGGCTGCTAATTTACTGATCAGCCTCTCCTTCCTGGACCTTATTGGTAAGTGGCCATCCCACATCCCTCCATCTCCCACAGCAGGTTAGGGAAGGCAGCTACCTCAAGCCATTTGGAGATTGAGTGGCATTTTGAACCCTGGGAACTTGAATAGGTGTGACCCTGATCCCTCTGAGTGCAGAGACACCAGCAGCACTGGTGTGAGCCCCTCTGTCACTGCTTCCGTAAGAATCATCCAGCGCCCACTGGGCTGCACTGCAGTACTGCAGTATCAGGAAACTGGATTTTTTTCAGCTTTCATACCAGCAGCCCTACAACATTGCTTTCTAGCAGATCCCTCAATTGATGCACATTGCTGGGCCCTGGAGCTTGGTTGCCTTCCCCTTTCCTCTTGTGTGCTGCTGGCAAAGCCTGGCATCTTCTCCCTGTCCAATTCCCAGTTCAGACTTTGCACATAAGGAGCTTCCCTTCCCTGCTGAGTGCTTCTCAAAATAAGATGCCCCTCACAGTAAGCAGCCAGCTTCCTTCATGTCTCCACCTCCAGTGGACCCTCATGCGCTTGAATCTCTCTGCAGATGCCATTGGTTTCTCTTGGATGTTTCTTCTCTACGGACTGATGGGAGTGATGGCTGTTATATTCATTTACCTTTTTGTTCCGGAAACAAAGGGACAGTCCTTAGAGGAGATAGAGCAGCAGTTCTCCAGGAAACGGTACGTGTGCTGTTGCACCATTGCGAGCGGCTGGCTTTGGGAGCTTCTCACCAGCAGTCCCTGAGGTCTGTAGCACTGGGCAGCTCAGGGCTGTTGCAGAGTCTGGTCAGTGCTGCCAAGAAGCTCTCAGTTTTGTGGCAGGGCGATGGGATGGGGTGTAAGAGCTGCAGTGCAGTTCATCAGCTGGTTGCTGTCCTGAGCCTTGTGGCTGTGCTGCTGGAGGGCACTTGGTAACACTTGGGAGGAAGAGGGATAAAACTAGGGCTTGTGGTTGAGGGAAAGAGAATGGGACCAGAGCACGGGACAGGCAGCTCAGGACAGCAAGAAGGCAGCAGGGGACAGTAGTCCTGTCGTTTCACCATAGAGTAATCTTGGACTGATCCTCCTCTGGGGCAGAGACGTCTCCTTTAACACAGGCTCTCACCAGTAATTTCCATGCCAAGCCTGTGATGGGGCAGGGCAGATCAGATGTTTGTGCCTTTCTGGTTGTGAAGGAGGTGGCAGGACAGGAATGCTGGAGCAGAAGGAGGTTGTGCAGCCACAGAGCTGCAGTGCCAAGGGGAGGGAGCACACCCACATGGAGGAGGTGATGCTGCAGACCCTTGCCTACCTTCTGGCTCCTCATGAGCTGCTGCTGACCTTTGCCATTCCCAGCAGGGTGTGGGAAGGAAACGTGTTGAAGCAGAAGCATGCAAGAGGAGCGAGCTGCACTCACGCACAGTACCAGAGAGTGGAGCATGGCAGCAGCACATGAAATGTGCCCACAGCATCGCCCTGAAGAGAGGAGCAGGCTACACCATAGGGACAGCTCTTTTCCATGGCCTTTAACTGGTAGTCCCTGCTCAGAGATGGTTCTCCCCACAGTGCCTTGGATATTGGGACTTACCAATAGCTGTCCTTTGGGCCCTTGAAGAATCATTGGTCCCAGGCAAGGAACATGTCTTTCATTTGATATCTTTTTCATGAGTTTGGGTTTTTTTTATCACCTGTTGTTTAAGGGATTAATGGTTTTGTACACAGGGATTAAAGCACGACTTTTGCTAGCAATGCTTTCATCTGCGCAGCTCATTTGTGAGCAAAGTGTATTATTTTCCAGTTCTTTGAAATACTTGATGCCTTACAGCGAGCACAGCACTGCAGGAGGAATGCATCAAACAGCAGCATACATCAATTTTGTTACTCTCTGTAACTTCTATGTAGGAGCCTGGAGTCTGAGCTGGGAGCTAATGCAGATAAATGCTCTGTTTTAGCAGAGACAGAATAAGTGCTGCTTCACCACATTCAAAAGGGTCAAGATCCAGCAGCTCACCCACCTGACTGCCCAAGGCCTGTGCCTACACAAAGAGTAAAAGTCCATCTTGTGTGTGTTGGGCTGCTGCTTTTGTACACAGAGCCTGGCTTGCATTCATGACCAGGGTTTACATGTACAAAACCACACACAACATTGTGGTACCATCATGAAAACATCACCAAGTTTTCACCCCTTACAACTTCATGTTCTTTGATTAATTCACACCTCCTTCTGACACATCTACATTATAAAAAATCCACTCTACTGACACAATGCTCACTCCCACAACCTTGTGAGATGGGAGGAGCTGCTGTTCTGCTGAGCACCCAACCTTGCCTCTTCTGAACCCTCAGAGGAACCAAGTCCCAAAATTGAGTGCTTTCCCCCGAAAATGCAGCTCCTTGGGGAGCAGTGACTGCTACACTGGGTTGCCTGGTTGGCATTACAGGGACAACACAGGATGTGGCCATGTCACCCAAACCCTTATCTCAAATGGAAGCCCCCCAAACACTGTAAAATGATCTACCCTTGCCTATAATTCAGTCTGCGGCTGTCAGGTGTTTTGCCACTTTCAGGAGGTGCTTTCCTCTTCCCACTGAGAAATGGGGGTCACCCACAGCCTTCCTCACCCACCTCTGCATCGGCCACCCTGCTGCACCTCTGCTGCATCTGGACCTTGGCATTTCTGAGCTCCCACATGCGCTGCAGATGCTGTCATACCAAAGCACACAAGGATACCTATAAAACAAAACCCAGATGCTTTCTTTCTGCAAAAAGACTCATGAATACTGGGCTGTATCAGGGATGACTCTGATTTACTGGGGGGAAAAAAGCGTTGGTACTGTCCCAGAAATTAAAAATCAGCCTCTACATCACAGCTCCAGACTGTGACCAGGGTCGCACATTCACCAGGGGATCCCTGGCTGAGAAGAATGGGAGCCGGGGGCCATGCTTGCAAGCACGCCTATGCGTTTGGATGGAGGCGGGGTGCTGCGGAGGGCAGCCGAGCTCAAGGGCCGTTTGTCATCACGGGCTGGGACCTCTCGCCGCCGCCGAGCAGCGTCCTTCCAGGGCTCTCCAGCCCCGGAGCGGGGTGCACTGCGACAGGGCTGCCGCGAGGGGGCACCCCGGCACCGCTCACCGCCCTGCCGGCGCTACTCGGCACCGTAGGATCACCCTGGGGAGACACCAGGACCTAAATCTCAGCTCACTTCACCCTCGGACACAGGTCTGAGCCTATGGGACCCCCGCCCCACATATCTGGGGTGCCGCTGCCCCCTCATACTGTGCTCCGGGCTTGGCAGAGCCTGGAAAGAAGGGTGGTGTGAACGGGAATTCAGGGGCACCCCTGAGTGGTGCTGCCGGTGCAGGTAGGGCTGCCCTGGGGAGCAAAGGGATGGGGAAAGGGTGGGAACCCTTGGACCCCCCAGAGGGTTCAGGTCAAGGGGCTGGCTGGCTGCTGGGGCAGTGCTGAGGGGAGCAAGTTAGCCCTGGAGCAAAGAGGGCTACTGACACTGCCAGGCTCTGTGGGTGATGGTGTAGAAAGCTGGAAGTCAGCTTGTAGCAAGGAGGATTAATAAGCCTGTGATAAGAGGGCTGTTTTTTTCTGCTTTCTTCAGAAAATCAAAATGCAACTTTCCAGACCCAACAGCTTCAGCCCATGAAACAAGAAGAATCTGCAAGGGGCTGCCCAGCTTGTCACACAGAACACACCATGCTGGGGTGTCTGTGTCTGCAGCAAGCGCAAGGCAATGGCAAAGGAGGTACTGTGAGTGCCTCTGGGATGTTGCAGGGCAGAGACCCACCTCTGCTCTTGTAGCCATTGCAATGAGGACATATAAGCACCCAGGAAAGGATCCCTGCCAGACAGACCATCCCGAACCTGCCAGCTGGTGTCACGGGATCCTGCACCTTTCATCACAGCAGAGCTGGGTCAGTGACACTGGAAGATGGAAAAGCCATAAAGGAATGTTTAAACAAAAAGCTGAGGGAAAAGTCAGTGGGTGTGGAAATTCAAACTTGCACCCCTTGTGAGGAGGATGTGGCCAGTATCCAGGGTAAGAGCAGCAGGGAAATAAATGATGCAGCTGCAATGAATAAGGTGAGTTTATGTAGTACTGGCAGACCCACAGGAACAGTATTAAACAATCAAGTAAAGGCAAAACTTAGAGGTGTTTCTGCCCTTGTACCAGGAGTTTAAAAGAAATAAGATAATGCCAGGCTTTCTGATCACCCTGAATGACAACCCCAGACCAAGATGGGAGATCCCAGCTTCCATCAAGAAAAATACAGGGCCAGGACTGTGTTACTGACCCCTGATCAGGCTAAAGGAAACAATCAGCAGATACAAAAAGAGATTAGAGAAACCAGTCAGCTCAGTGACCCATCAGGCAGGAAGAGAGTGGTTTGGGATACAATAATGAGTCTCCTGGTCCAAGCAGCACTGGAAGCTACGAGGAGGGCTCCTGCTCTGGGGTTGGTGGGGAGTGGTGCACAGGACCTGCTTCACAAGGTGTTTGTGGGAGACCTGTTCTCTGCTAGTGACCACAAAACAACCAATTTAGTGCTGTAGTGGGAGAGAGCACACCAAATAAATCCAGCGTGTGGCTCTATGGTTCCAAGGAAGGGAAGTATGAAAAAAGAAGGTGATTGGTCAATAACAAACCAAAAAGGAGCAGACAGGGAGCAAGGAGCCTGCGAGCAGTCTGGAGGCGATTAAAACATGCTCTATTAAAGCCCAAATAAAACATGTGCCACAACTCAGAAAGAGCTGAGAGGTCCTAAAAAACACCCTGCCTGACTCACTGCTAAGGTTAAGGAGGTATCACAGGGAGAAGGTCAGTGTTTTAAAAGTGGAAAGGTTTCCCACATGAGGAGAAAAGGAAAACCCATAAAACACAGCAAGTAAAGTGTAGACAGAGAATTAAAAGAGCTAAAAAAGAGCATGAAGAGCTCCTTGTAAAGATATTTTTAAAGAAGTTTCTTTAAATATATCAGAAGCAAGAAGCTGGCTAAAGAACCATTGCTCAGCACAAAGGTACAATGGGGTACAAGGAGGATGGGGCAAGGCAGCTCAGACACAACTGAGGGTTGGTCTTCACTGCTGCAGGTACCTGGGAGATCCTCACACTCAGTTCATTCTTTGTAGCCCATAAGTTAAGGAATTAGATCAATTTGGCTTCACAAACGGCAACTGCACCAGGGGACTGGCAGGATGCTGGCATAGCTCCCACCTACAAACAAAGCTCTGGAAAGGGACCCTGGGAGCTGCATGGGGTCACATCCATCCCTACCAGGGTGGTTGGGTCTCAGCAGTGAGCAGAGATAGGCAGGTGAGAAAGAGCCAGCGGATGCGGCTTCCAAGGAGGAGAAGCTGCATTGTGAGTGTGCTGGGATGCTAGGAAAGTATTGGCTTGTGCCTGGTGAGGGAGAACCCAGCAAACAGCAGAAAGAGGAGAAGTTGCATGATGAGCATGCTGGGATGCTAGGAAGGTGTTGGTGTGTGCCTGGATAGGGAGAACCCAACGGACAGCAGAGGGACTTTTACAAAGAGATGTTGGCAAAATTATTTTTAAAGATTTACATTTACAAACAATGGTGTTTTTATGGATGGAAACTCAGGTAAAAGATATTCCTGTCTTGCAGGTAGCAAAGTGCAAGTTTTAACAGACAGGCTTTAAGGATAAATGAGATTCAGCGATAGGGTTGCCCAAGAATCTCTGCTGGGTCTGGTTTTATTCAGCACCTTCATTTGCAGCACTGGAAAGGGAATGGGCAGCAGAATCTCCAGGTTTGTGAGTGATGTTAAGCTCTTTTGTGAAGGAAAATATTTTGCCACTGACAATGGACTCCTTAAGAACTTTGCAAAAGTGAGTGGGCAAAAAGGGCAGAAGGATGGATGTGCCAGGGAACGCTGCAGGCTGATGCCAGAGGCCTCTAAAAGCCGTCTGGGGTTAGCATGGGTTGGAGGAGTCCTTGGTTGGGTGAGCTGGCTCCTTCCATCATCCTCTGACTGGACAAACGTGTCCCTGCTCTGAATTTGTGACCCATTAACACAGCAACAGGCTGTTTCTCTTTCTCTCTCCCCTGAGGCCAAGACCTCATAAGACTAGAGGATACAGAAATGCTTGAGGCAGTGATAAATCTTCTTTAGTGGGCTTTTATTTCCTTTTCTTTCACAATATTTTCTTTAGTTTCCTAGCCAAATTTTTTCTAAGGAAAGATTTCTGACTTCCTTTGAGCCACAGCTCAACATCTGTCCACATTGGGGGCTGAAGTAATACACTGTTAAGGGGTTTTGATGTCAAGCCCAAAACCCCACCAGGGATTTATGCAGCTCTCCCCTTTCCTCCCTCCTCCTCTTCAAACAGCCTTTCATTTGCTCTCACTAATTGTGCTGTCATGCCTTTCTTTTTTCCCCCGGTTGTGCAGACAGCCTTTCATGCAGACAGGTTTCGGTGACAGATGCCTGTGCCATGAGCTTTAAGAGGAGGCGGGTTTGCTGCAGAGCATGAGCATCGTCTGAACGCACCGAGCAGCGCTGAAATGATCCAGGCACCCATCCAGCCTGGGATGGATTAGGCAGTGGCTTCCCTGCTCCCCCCTGCCCCAAGTTGCTGCTGGATAATCGCTGCCGGCCAGGAGAGCCCTGCCAGCCCCAGCCCACCCACAGGCATCACTTGCTGCTCTAAGTGGGTAGGGAAAGATTAGCTGAGAATCACTTGGAAAATGGGCGAGTCTTCAGGAGGAGTTGGGCTGGGGACAAGGGCCCTGCTTCCCAAGGGAGGTGGCTGTGAGAGGAGCACAGCCAGGATGGGGGGGATTGCACAGGGTTGAACAAAGCAGTTCTGGGCTGTGTCCCTTCCTCAGGCATACACAGCAAGAGTCTTATGATGGGTGTGAAGACCAATGCACTCTGAGCTGGGGACTGTGTAAATAACCTGCTCAAATGGAAACCTGCTCTCAGGCTTTGTCTACAAAAGGAGAACAACACTTTAAAGCAGCTATCACGTCAGAAGGCATCAGGGACACAACCAGAAGCTAACACTGGAGAGGCTCAAAGCTTGAATTTCCTCAAGGTTGTGTTTGTGCCCAAGGTGACTGTTTTTAGCAGGAAGACTGGCATACAGCAAGTGGAGCAATGCACAAGTATGTAGATGATCCTTATTCTGTTACTTGTTTTACAGCTCTTCTTTCAGTCAGAGGATAGGGAGGACAGTGAGGGGCTAGCCCTCATTACTGGTCACAGAGAGCTCCTCAGAGCAGGCTGGATACCCAGTTCAGGGTGCTCCGCAGACCTGCCTGGGTCCTCTGCTGCCCCTTCCCTGCAGGGTCCCTGTTGGATGCCACCTGGCAGCCCTATTCACCTCCTACTGCTCCCCAAGGTCCTCATTTCCCTGCTGCAAAGGAAATAGCTGCAAAAGCCACTGCCCTGAGCTCTGCACTGTGGAGTCAATACCCTAACAGAACAGGAAGCAAATTAGATATTTATCCCTTTTTAACCCAATTATGATTTTTTCTTGTTTTAAACACCTGTCTACAAAGATTTCCGAGACAAACAGAGAAGCAATTTATCTGTCCCAGAATGCAGACCCGCACAGGGATGGGCTGGGAGGTGGTAGGGGACACTCTGCACTGACTTGAAGGAGAAGTTACAGTGCACTGGTAGGGTTGACTTTTAAATAAGACTGCCAATTGACCTTCCTCTCTTACATGTGCTCCTGTAGTGTGCTGTAGTCAAAATCTGAATGATGTAAGAAATAAGTACAAACCTTGGCTTGCTACTGTTGGTCCAGATTGGCTGCAGAAACAAGCTTGAACATAGGCAGTGCAGAATTTGAGGGGCAGCATGTACCATCACCGAGTCCTCAAGCTCCAGCTCTGGTAACATGACCTAGGTAACAGACAAAAAGCAAAGGTGCTGTCAGTCCCTGCTGCAAATGCTCCCACAACTCAGTAGAGAAATGTGGGATGGGGATCCATGTCCTGCTTGTGCACGTGAAGGCAGCAAGCTCAAGGGTTGGATCCTGCTTAATCTCTGCTTGGGGGGATACGGAGTTGGATGAAAGGAGCCAGGATATATGAAATACGATAACTGGAAAAAATACAAACCAGAGGATGGGCTGTTTAATGCACTACAGACCCAGCAAAACAACCAGAGCTCAACAAAAAGCGTTCTTCATATAGAAACAAAGATAGTGGCTCAATCTGAGGAGAACCTGGCAGGAGAAGGGTGTTCTGAGATGTGTTTTCTTAGCTTGTGTTTTCCAGCACTGTGCTGATCAGACCCAAGCCTAGCATGCAGTGGCGGCTTCCTCCTTCCACTTCACCTCTCTAAAGTGCTTCTTTCAGCACAAGCACCTCCAAGTTCCCCTTCTTTGGTGTCTGTAGCTTGCACCCTTGTTCTTCCTGCTCTACCTGCCCTTCTTGCTACTGCTTCTGCCTCTGGCCTCAGCTTTCCCACCCCTGAGGTCTTCCCTCTGCTGACTGAATTAGTAGGAGAGTTGCTGTCACATTTAATCACAGGGGTAAAGTAGGGATAGGAAGATGAAGTCTCCCCCAGCCATCAGAATGTTGATGGTTTGCAGGGTGGGTTGCTCTGACAGGTTACCCACCAAGAAAAGCCTGTTGTCCTTAGGGAGGTAAGATACCTTAGGCTAGGAGTGAGACCTCAGGTACAGTACTGGGTGATGCAGAAGTCATTGCTTGTCCTGGAACCTAACAAGTCAAATTCTGTCTCTGGATAAGCAGAAATCACATAATTACTGGTGAGTTTTTCCTGTTGTCTCCAGGTCTTTTGGGGCCATTGAGCTGAGCTCTCCCCACTGGGGATGGTTTTCTCATTGCCATGATGGCAGGAGCTGCAAGGAGCCAGCAGTTGTCAGGAGTTATTTCCTCTTGGAAAAGCCCTTTGAGAGGGTCTGGGGGAAATCCTCATGCTCAGACACCACAGCCCCACCGTGACAGCCCTGGCACCAGAGCCCCGAGGGTGCCAGTGCTCACTGACAGCTCCTGGGGGTAACAACCACCTTTTTGTTCTCGCTGAAGCTCACAGCTGAGTCCTGGTGCCTGATGTGACCTCCAGCAGCAATACAAATACAAACGTCAGGACTGTGACTATTAATAGTGTTTCTATTCCTGCTGCCATTATGATTGCTTTTTTGCTACTATTAATAATAATATTTACATATGCAAAACCACAGATGCAAAACAGATGGTTTGGTTGGGACTTCTGAAAAAAAGCCTTGTCTCTGCCACATCTATTTATGACAAGGAGAGAGGGTTAACCACACAGAGTGCCATATAGAGAACAAATAGATGGGGAAAAAGAATGAAATAATTCCTTCCATATTCCTGACAGAGGCCAAAACTTATCCAATCCCTCTTTTCTACTTCTCTCCTTTCTAGCATTTGAGACTCTTTTCCAATACCAGGTCAGGGATGGTTTCCATATTTGTTCAGACTTGTCTAATTTTATTTTCCAGTTCAGCTATTATTTTTTCAGATGCAGCTTTTCCTGATGGGTGGAAAATACAAAAGGAATCACTCATCTGCTCCCTGCAAGCTTTTTCCTGACCGCTGGGAAGCTCAGGCACTATTCCAGGCCTGGAGTAAACCTTGCCTTGTGGAGAAAACTTGATCCTTGTTTGCCGAGTTCACATGTCTGGGAATAATTTAAGCTAAGGAGAAAAGTGAAAGTGAGAAAGACTACCACCACCCCGAGCCCATCTCATCCCCTCCACCATGCAGCCCTGCCTAGGAAGATGGCTGTGGCCATGCAAGATGAACAACTGCATCTCCACAACTCACCAGCACTGTAAAGCAAGAAAGGGGCAGCACGGGGCAGGGCAAGACTTTTGGCAGCTTCACCCAGGCTTGTTTTGCAGAGATGGAAAATAATGGAGAGCCTGCTTCCAGTGGTGGCTGCTGTAGGGCTGGGCTGTCTCAGGGACACAGCAGCAGGGAGCTGAGGGCTTGGTTTGGGTGACCAACTTGCTCTTTGCTCCTGCTTTTCCTGCAAGGGTGAGGAGGAGCTGAAGGACCAGGCTGAAACAAGGACTTCTCTGGCCTGCATTGATAAGTAGCTTTGAACTGGAATTCTGCAAGAATCCCACCAGCATGAACAGCTTCCCTGTGGGCATGCTTTGGTCTCCTGTTCATGTATTTATGGTTGAGTGAGCACCACTGGCTCCCCCACACCCATGGGTGTCATGTTTGTGGCCAACAGGACTCCCCAGTCCTCTCCTACTGGCAAACACCCTTGGGGAGATCCTGATTTCCCCAAGTAACCCCAGGCCCAGCTGCTCCTTCCATGAGCAGGAGAAGAAAGAGGAGGAGGAGGAAGGGTCTGTATTCTCTGCCATAACACAGCGATGCTTAAATGGAGAAAGGCACTGGACAGCATGCTAATGAGTACAGTGCAGCATCCCCAAGCACTAAAGAGTAATAAAGTACCCCACAAACTAAAAAGCCCCCAAGTGCTGCTGAGGACTAAGTAGTCCCTGAATACTCACATCTCTCTCAGGTCAAATTCCACTCTTTAAACCAATCCCCATTACACTTTACACATCAGACTGTAGAAGGCCTCAGAGGGGCTGTTAGGGTCTATTGTAGGGGAATAAAGCAAGTGTCAAAAAAGACTTTTAATACCCAGTTAAAAATGGCCAAAATCCAGCCTGCAGTTACCTGATAAGCTGCAAGGTCTCTACTGGGAGAAATATTTTGGTTTTTAAATTGTCTCAACCTTTGCACACTTACAAGAGGCTGGCCTTAGCTCTAAGCTAAAGCTTTGTCAAGTACATTAAAACAATATTAAAAGCCTGGCTTTGGTTCCATAAAGACTTTAAATGTTCGTTGGTTTGGGGTTTGGGATTTTTTTTCTTATATGGCTTATAATGAGTAATTATTGAACACATCAGAGCACTGCAGACCTCTGCAGCTTTGTGTGGTTTACAGCACCAACACTTCTCCCAGCACAGCAGCAGTTCCATCACTGCTGGTTTCCATACCTACACAGTGGGGATAAAGAGCATGGGGGGTTAACAGCTCCAGAGATGCGTAACAGGGCAGTGCCAGCCCCATATCCATGGACTCTGGTCATTACAAGAGAAAATATTCCCACTGCCCTCAATGCAAATTAATCTCTTATTCTTTACAGGGAAACTTGGGAGATTGCACCCGTTTACTGGTTCAGTTAACCTCTTTTGTGAACAACTTCCCTAATGGGCTCAGGACTCTGCCTGGGCTATGGTGTCCAGTGTCCATCACCATGACTCTGTTGGTGGTTTTTATGTAGACATTTGGACAGCTAGAGGTGTTTCCAAAGCAGATCTGTAATTCATTCAGACTCAGTGTGTCAACAGCTGAGAAACCCAGGTTCACACTGCAACAGGGTGTTTCTTATCATACCATGTTATTCTTCTGTGCTGTAAGGGCTCTCCTGGGCAGCCCAGCCTCATGGTGCTGTTTTGCTTCCATTGCTGTGCTTTGGGAAGTGTGTTTGCATAGTAGCAAGGGAGGCCAACACACAAAATTAATAGCAGTTGAAGTTCAGTGCAAGTCTTGACTGTCAGGAATGCAGCATTAAAAACAAAACTTAAGGCTTCCATATTGCAAAACCTATTAACTGCTTTACCATTAGTGCAGTCATGCCAGTTCAGTCATACTGGAGCTTTTACCAAAGCATGACAGCTCATTTGTTTAGCTTGGGCCAGGCTTAAAGTTCTGATGAAGCCTAATCTTATGACCTTTATTTACTTTGGCCAGAGATGCTTTCTGCACAGACGACTTCCTATCCTTCCTAATCTTTCCTGCAGGAAAGGAGCTGGGAGTTACAAGTCGGGGGAGGAAGGCAAAGCCAACCAGACATGCAGCCAGAGAGAAACAAGCACTGCACATGTCGGAGAAGTGGGCCAGGTTCAGAGACCTTTTCTGTTAAAGGAAGGAATTTAAAGGGAAGTCAGCACCTCTGCTGTCATCATTTGAGATGTGTCAAATCCATCATCATTTCTCTGGAATTTACCCATCTGGAAATATGGCTGGCTGCAACTGCGAAGCTTCCTGGCTTAAGGATGGAAAAGTCTCTGCTTGGCTCAAACCTGTCAAACCTCCCACTGAAACAGATGAATTTTGTGGTCATAAACGCCTGGCAACCCCCTGGGATTTGTCACTGAGGGGCTGCTCACAGGTCTGGACCATCCCTCCCCTACTGAGCAAGCTGGCTCTCATCAGTTCTACAAAGCACCCATGGGAGGAGCTGCTCTCTCCTGTGTGACAACAGAGGGAGCATGGACCCTGTGTCAGGCAGCTAAGCTGGATGCCAGCAATTCAGTAAGGGGAACTCTCGCTCCTCACCTCCATCTCTACAGGCTAAAACTAACTCAGGAGAAGCACGTGTAAACACCAGCCTCGGGCATCGTGCTTTCACCATCCCTCTAAAATCTGCCTCTTCACATCCCCTACAACTACAGACCACTTTTAACATTATGCTTCCATTTGATGCAAATTCTCTAAAAGAAAGCAGGGAAGCTGAAGCACTTCCAGTCTTTGCCTTCTGCTTTAAAACACAGACCAGCGTTAAGGGCTGTGGCCAGGCCATGCATGGACCCTTCTGATGTGATTACAGCTTAAGCTACACACAGAAAACACCCAGCTTTCCCCTGGCTTTTTATTCAATTTGCTTCCCAACCCATGAACAGTAGCTGTAAGGCTAGAGACAGAAGGGGAAACAGTAAAAGAGAAATCCCCAGCACTCATACTGGTTGTTTTCTAAGAGAAGGGACCCTGCAGTGGCATTTACTCAGCACTGGAGACACCATTTTTCCACTGGAAGTCAGATGCATGAAGTATCAAACCACTTTGTTAAAATGTCTTTCTCATGTTTTAAAGTAAAATGGTTAACACAAACCTACCTTTCCAATGCAGCAGTGAGGTGCTGTGCACCGCGCCGGCACCAGAAGTGCTGGTGAGCACAAAATCACTGCTTTATAGTGAGAAATAGGAATGCAGAGACAATGGGGTGGAGGGCTTTTTTAGAAGATGAAAGACCAGTCAGGTTTGGACTCTGATATCTTGGGTTTGACCAGTTCCCATGAGTTGAATAAAGAATTCTGAGTATCTGGAAATATTCCTCAGTTTCATTCCCACAGAAGAGAGTACTTAAAAGCATTCTAAGGTTAATGGGAGTGTGATGAAAGAACCATTTCTGTAGAGCAGTATTTTGAGTACATGCCACCTTTAAATGCATTTTCCAAGCATTATAGCAGAGAAATTTGGGATAAGGTTCAAATCTCTCTCAAACTTTTGGAAAGCAAGTGGTGAGGAAACAATCCATTGTGCTGCTGCAGAGATGCTCCAGTTGGTGGCTCAAGGGCTGTGCAGTGGCTGAGCTTGGGCAGCCAGGAGCGAATGACCCACTGACAAGGAAACAGCACCCATGTTTGCTCTGATAAAAGCCCTGAAACGGAGTGCAGCCATAGGAAAGGTGCATGCGTGCTGCCTGCAGGGGTTTGTCCCAGAATGACAGCTTTCCAAAGCTGACTGATGCTTCTTGCCTCAGAGGGAAAAGCTGTCACTTTCAAGCTTCCCTAATCAAACAACTTTGATTGTGAGCATGTGGCACCCCTAATTCCCATCTAACCATCCAGCCAAGAACTGGAGTTTGGAAATGCAGTGAACCTGATCAATGGGGGGGTACACTTTCTGGTGTAAAACAGCATGTCCCAGAGGGGCTTTACAAACCCAGGAGTGCTGTGGAGCAGTGCACGGTGCCCCTCTGCAGCTCAGAAGACATTAATTACTAAATGAGCCACAGCAATGAGTCTCCCTCACCACCAGTGTGTAGTTACCTGCTCCAAGGAGGGCTGGGATTTGCAGAGGGGGCCATGGCAATTGCATGTGTGTATCAGGTGCTTTCACTGCCAGCACCAGCAACCCAGGCTGCTTGTGCAGCGGCTGTGACCACATGCAAAAGTTGGTAATGCAATTATATGCATAACATGTTGGTTCATTGATACCACTATTTTTGTATTTTGTAGAGAAAAAAAACTCTCTAGCATAAAAAACATTTGAATAATTATTGCATTATTGAAGTCTTTTTGCTGTTTACAAATACTTGTATCACTAAAGATTATTATAAGGATGTCAAGCTCACTAGCAATGTTAGGAGAAAGCCTCTGAAGGCCACTATTTTTTAAACTACTTAAGAGCAGCTTAATGTGAGCTGTGCCTTGAGTTTAGCTCTATAACAACTGCCTTGCAAGGTTTCCTCTCTGTAAAACTGTGATTCGTAACAATAAACCTTAAAAAGGCTTCAACACAGATATACATTTCAAACCAAATGGCTCAGTGCAGCAAGGGATATATTTTACGCCTAACAAATGCAGAAGTCTCAGAGGTGATTTGCTGAATCAGGACCTTAAAGTGGGAGCTAATTTCTACCACTGCATAGTGCTTTTGGAAGGTACTGGATTTTAAAGGACCCTACAAAAATGAATGCTGATCTCATCACTGGTGTGCTCTTGTCCCTTCTGCTTCAGTGCCACCCTGCCTCCCTGTGTCCAAGCCCAGAGGTGGGGGCACAGCAGAGCAAATCAATTGCACACTCCCATGCTATGGATGTTAGTGAACAAGCTCCTCGTGACCCCTCACCTTTCTGTCATGGGAAAATGTTAGGAGACATTTCCCCCTCTTTGTAGGAACAAACAGCAGCAGTTTTACATCGCAGGGAAAGATCATATTAATGAGTGTGCTTCCTCACATCAGCTGTACTTTGCAGTGTAGTTAAGCAGTTCTGCAAATCACCAAGCTACCCAGCAAAGTTCTCAAGATTCATGAGACTGAGGAAATAAGACACAAGTTTTGCATTTCTATTGACTTAGTTTTAGTGCCACATAAGGCACTGGGAAGAATGGCTGGAAAGAAAGGCTCTGGTGATAGACTGATCAAGCTGAGTTAGTGAGAAGCAATCAGACCAGAGCAAAGCAAATATGAAGGCTGCCTGCAGGCAGCCGGGACCAGGCGGCTGTGCTTGCCTTCCTGTTTGTGTTTACCAGGACACAGTTCCTACTATTAACTGCATTGTGCTTGCAGGGAGCAGCAGCTCCAGTGATGGATGGTTTCTGCAGAGATCCTTTGTACCTGCCAACAAGGCTGAGCAATAAACAGCCCGCGGCAGCATCCACTTCACTTCCTTAGCACGTAAGTGAACTGTGCCCAGCTTTCACATCACGCACAGGAGCCAGCTTGCAGCTGCAGAGTTTACATGTGTCCAGGCAGCTACACATCAGCAAGTTCCTACAGCTCCCTCCATCTCATGGGGGAGGTGAGATACGAAGAGCTGAAAGCCAAAAGGAAAAAGCAGTAGGTGCTTTATCAATTACCTGTGGATCACTGACCATGTACCTGTGCAGGGTACACGTGGAGAAAGACTCACAGCTTAGCAGCATTCTCAGCATGTGGCTGCATTTAGTTAGGAAGCTGTGTTGAAGGTTCAGGCATTGGATCACCTCTAAAAGCCATCAGCCAATCTCCCTGGTCCATGGTGCTAACACCATTGATGCTGCTGGAAGAGTCTCTGGGAGGCAGACACAATCTCGCAGCTCCATGTCCTCTTCAGCTCCACAAACTGTGTATCAGAGAAGGGGCAGGAAAAGGATTTAGATTACCTGTATCAAGCGTTCATTACAAAACCACCTTAATCCAGGGAAGTGAAGAGACAACGTACCCCTGATCCCTGCATCCACAGTCACCTCCCCTCTGAGATCCTGCCTCACATTTGCCCACTCAGACAAGCAGACCCCCCCAGCCTGTAGTCAGCCTATAGCCAGCATGGCTGGCTCTGTGCAAAATCCCACAGTCTTTAATTTAGCATTGACCTTGGCCTGCATAACGCCCAGCAGAGAGCCAAAGGTGTGTGACCCCAGCCTATTGTAATCCCTCAGCCACTCCAGCCCTGGGATCCCTGTGGATGGTGGTGGGAGCTCCCAGCTCTGAGCAGCTCCAGCCTCAGCCCCGAGCGCTCCAGCTTGCCAGCGTGTTTGCAGAGCAGAGCGTGTCATACTTCTAAAGAGTGACAAATTACCAGGAAGGGCTCCCCCCGCACCCCAGCTCCGCTCTGCACAGCCGAATTCCCCCGTGCCGCATTAACAGCTAATAAAACAATAGAGCTTTTAGTGGAGGACTTCAAAGGGATCTCAGGCAGATGAATGAATTTAACATTTCTTCACTTACTGTCAGCACTGAGGGAGAGAAGGGCAGGCTGAGGTCGAAGGCTTCGGCAGGCAGCAGCAAACAAATACAGGCTGGTATTTGGGCTACTGCAGAAAAATGAGTGGTAAATCAGCTAAGTAGTTGGTAAGAACTAAGTTTTTCTCCTCCTCTATCGATGCTCATCCACTTCAGCTGCCTTATTTTCTTCTCTTTGTGTGGATACATAACCACTACAAAAAATACCATGAAAACTAAAACCACCATAGTTACACCTAAACCATAGGACAAGTCACCAACAGCTTATTATCGTGCAGCCTGGCCCAAACTCAAGCAAACATGATTGTTTTTCAGCAATACATTGTGTTTGGTCACATTAAGCACCTACCTGAATTACGCTTTCAATTGTGCAACTAAGAGTGGATTAATGTTATTTAAAAGGTATCTCTCTTTTAGGAACTGGAAAAGGAAGTATGAGAAAGCAGGAAAAGTAAAGAGAATAGTATTTGTCATAGCTCAAACCATACCTCCTTGGGTGTGTAAAGACTCTCCAGCAGCTTACTCCCACATGGAGCAAGGGAAACACAGCTGAGCATCATAAATTGCTTGCTGGTGGAAAAGTCAAGGCTTCACAGCTCCCACCAGGAAGGCTGTGCCAGCCAAATCTTCACCAGGGATAGAACCTATGGGGCAGTTTGGAAGGGATTAGAGATGGAACAGATCTTAAACAGATGAAGCATCATTTCACAAAACTGCCACAAGCGACACGGCTCGGTTTCTTATATTTCTCCTCCATTTTCTGACCAGCTCGTGTTAAGTCACAGCCTTTACTCCCACAAAGTATCTGAGGGAGAAAGAAGAAAAATCTGATTGTTCTGTGCACATTTTTTTTTACTCTCATGTAGTACATGATACCCAAAACAACAGGAATAAATTATCTTAGTTTGTAGAGCTGGCATGTTTTAGCGTCTTGAATACCATCATCTATATTCTACACATTCCCAAGTCTAGCCCAAGTGGCTTGCTCTGGAAAACAACTTTAAAGTTCGCAGTCATTTATGTCGCATTCACATCTGCTGCCAGCTTTTCAAAGCATTCTCCTTTTGGCTGTCCTACAAAACACGTCTGCAGAGGACACTTCCCGAGCGCTCACCGCCACCGTGCAGCGATGGCATTTGCATGCAGTCAGCTCATGGGGAGCTGCGGCGCTGCTCAAAAGCAGCCGGCTCGCAGGCGGGGAGGGAGGCAGCGTCCTGATAACTGAGCTGACAATTTCTAGGTTCTCTAAAACCAGACCCTTCCAAGAATGCCCTTTGTTCAGCAGTTGCTCCATTCAGTCTCTCTCCCTGTTTGCTTGTAATTTATTCCTTCTAAAAGCCTTGCCCTAGGCTAGTAGAAAATTAAAACAAGGAGCCAGATTTTCTCTTTTTTCCCCTCACATTTGCTCTTTCATCAAGAACAGTGAAAATTTGGCACAGTTGAATATTTTGTTCAGCTCTTTCTTTCAGACTTTGAAGTCCCCTAAAGCCTTGGTAGGAGTCTAGGCTTCCACACACATCTGCTTTCCATGAAGCCATTTACCGCACTTTATTTGTGCCATATTAGATTTTTCAGGACAGGGACAGAACTAACGAAGCATTTACATTCCTGAGAGAGTGGCATATATACAACTACCACATTACTCTGATAGAAACAAACTACAACTGACATGTTGCAAAATCTCAAGCAAGGAGCCATGTTGTACTACAGGGAGCAAAGGCTCCAGCACTGTTGGTTACTTCTTCTTTTCAATGCTCACTTAACATAAAACACCCTTAGTGACCATTTTACTTTACTTTACCCTTTTATCAAGAGAAGCTGTAATACCTGTAAGAAAATGAAAGAAAATGTCTTATAAAAGGGAGAGCTTGGAGGGAAGCTTAATGAAAACAAATAGTGGCAGAAGAGAAGCTGCATCAGAGACAGTATCAATGACACAGAGCACTGTCAACAAGATAATGGCATCATGCTGCTAACAAACTGCCGAGGCTTTTCTTTTACAAGCAGAAGTCTAATCCTCTGACAATGCTCCATTCCAAGGACTTTATTGCTATCAGAGCAAGGAAAGGGTGTTGATTGAATGTTTTTGTCAGATGGATCCTGTCAAACCATCTTGATTATTCTGATTATTGATTATTCTGCTGTTTTCTATTTTGTATTTCTAATTAAAATGAATAAATATTTGCATATGATGTTATTGAGGTTGTTCCAAGTCAGAGGTAAAAAGTAGTAACTGAGAAAAATATGCCTTGGAGGAGTCAACATCAAGAGCCCAGCAAGCCCATTCTTTGAGCATAATCTCCAATAGCTGCCTGAGCCCAAAGAGGGGAAGATTGTTAAAAAGCCAGCTGGGACTTGGAAAGCTCATCACAGGATTGCCTATCCAAGCTCAGCACAGCTCCAATCACTGAAGCTCACAGAAGAAACAGTTTTTGGAATCCAGCCCTTTGCCATGCAGGCAAAGGACCAAATCATAACCAAATGACAATGTGTGAAACGTGCTTACATTCATTCAGGCTTTGGAGGAAAAAGTGATTTACTGGCTAAGCTTGATCACAGGGGCTAGCAGGCAAGATCATCAGCTAGCAGGCAAGTCTTCATAATTACTGCTTCACATTTGTTAGAGCAGAAATGACCAGATCAAGCTGTTATGTGTTCTTTGAGTAATCAAATACTTGATTTGATTGTCTAAACAGACATGAAAATCACAGCTCAGGTACAGCTATGAACAGCTGCAATGAAGGTGATAACCCCGTGCACCTCAGTTTCTCTCTCTGCTTGCAAGTGAGAGAGTAACATGTCCATAGCGGAAGTCATTTACCACGTCCTGTCACTGAGAGGAAGGATCATGACTATATACAGGAGGATTATCCTGGGTTTGATGGGAAATATAGAGAGGGTGTGTATGCCCTATCTGTAAAGCTCCATTTAGCTTCCCCCACCCCAAGCAGAACTGTACTGGTTCATCAACTGGTTTTCCAGGGTCCCCTCCCTTCTTTCCAATACACCCTTTTCCCTAAGAGTTTGCTTCTTCATTTCTTTCCATGGAAAAAGTTCTCAAAGCAGGAGGGTATTGAAATAACCCATGAGACAATCATTGCAGTCTGCAAAGGATGACCATCCCTACATCTCTTCTGTTACAAGAGATATCCCATACCTATAAGATACCTTCACTACTGCCAAGTATTTGTTATCAAGTAGCACATCCCTGACAGAAATAGTGAGATGTGAATCAGGTGTTTAAAGGTACTGTGGATCCTAAAGTGTTCCCTAACTTGTGCAGGGGATTGGGTGCCCCAACAATGTTCAGGTCTCCCCTGTCCACAGAGACATGGGTCTTGCTGGGAGGTACTTGCAGTCACTGAAACAGGGGCTGTGGTGGATATCAGGAGGTAGGGGGCCCAAGAAAGGGATGCTTTTTCCTGCTGCCTTAGGGAGTTGAATGATTTCATGATGGCAAAAACCAGGAGAGGGAAAAACCACAGCACTACATTCAAAAAAGAAAAAACATGATTTAAAAAAGTGCTGTGCCAGGTAAAACTCCTCTGCTTTGTTATTATGAGAGTTCCCAGTATTGATAATTTCTCCTGGTTGCTGGTTTGTAAGTTACTTCTGAGTAGAAAATTCAATTACATGGGCCAAGTCAACAATAATGTTTTTCCTGGCAACGGTTCATTTTGCCAGTGGAAACATTTTTCCCCCTTTTCTGGATTCAGCTCTGCAAAGTTGCTAAATTCTTCCAGATCCCTGGTCTGATGTGATCATAAATATCCTGATTGTATTCTGCTGATTGACAGACTGGGGATGGATTAAGTGGGGATTACAGCCTGGAATGATCAAAATGTGCTTTCATGGTCAGTAACTGCAATAAGTCATAGTTCCAATGTACATTAACTATATAATCTAATTAACATACCTGTTTATGTATTTAATATTATTCTTAAAACTTTTTAATAAAAGAGGTTTTAAGAAGAATTACATGTTGTTTAAAATATAAGAACCTGTTCCTTGAATGTACAGTAGTTTGGGTTTGCGCTGTCATTAAGACAACTAATAAAACTATCTCTTACTATTAAAATGTGATTTGAGCAGTATAATAGGGCTAATTCTACCCCCACTGATAGGCGAGTAAATGCAGGTTTTCTCTGTTTTGTTTAAAGTCACCTTGGGTTTACATTTTAGTAATTCAGGGCAGAATTTAGTTCATTAGGATTAAAACCCTACATTTTTAATAAACTGAGACTATTAAATCCATATAGGCACATAACCAAAAGCATCTGAATTTTCTAAGGTCCTCGGCACTCTCAGGTCTCAAGGCTGTCATTATTGACTGAGTAGAAGCAGCAGGAATTATTCTTATGGGTACAAACCTTAGATGTTTTACTGCACAGGTTAACATACACAGAATATATACCTAATGATATCAAACCAAATTAAACAATTCTAGGCCAAACTCCAAACTACAGCAATGTGTTCAGCAGCTGCACTTGTGAATATAAAAAGAGCTTGCTATTTGATTGCAAGGTCAAGGAATTATAGTGGAGATGTTTTGCAGTTGTCCATAAAAACTGAAATCTGAAACGAGTAAATATTTTGCAGGACTGTGGATTCTCTGCTGTCTCCAATCCACCCAGCCTTAAAGTCAGCATCTCAGAGCTGTGACTCATGTTGCTCTGCACCAACACCTCTACTCCAACACCATTTTTTAGCTTTTAGATGATTTTGCCTTTTCACTTGCTTTTGGTGCCTCTGGATCTGTAACTGAGTGTCCCTGAACCTGCTGCTCTCCCTTTGCCATGCTCCTGCTATGAATAGAGGCATCACAAACCGTGCTGGGCACAGCTGGAGGCTGCAGCTTCTGCTTAAAGGGCTCAGATAGGTATTCAGGCTTCATCGGTTATCTCGGGACTCTGCATTTGGTGGCCCAATGACAGGCTCCCAAGTTTAATATGGTAAGTGCTGCTGAGCACTGCTGAGAGGCAGGGTGAGATGGAGCCTTTCTGCCATGCTTCCTCTCACACCCACTTTGATCATCTCCTTCCACTGCATGGCCACCCTCTCACCTGCCTTCTTACAACTTTTTCATGACCTGGGAACTTTTAAAACAAAAAGGAGCTGAAAAGTTTCAGGATGTCACCCTCTGATGTCCCTGCTGCCCTCCTGATTGGAAAACACACCAGAGGAACTGCTTGTTCTGATGCATGGACATCCCTAACTGTGGATCAGGATGGACACAACCTGACTCAGACTTAGAACCTGATCTGGTGATAAGAGGAGGGTTCATCCCTCTCCTCACCTGACACCTGGGGTCCTGGCACAGATCACAACCCCACTGGCTGTCACCAGAGATGGGGTGGTGACAACTTGCCTTTAGACTGGCCTTTTGCAGGAGTCAATCCATCAACCCCGGATGAAGAGCACTTCATCATACCACCGATCCTCCAAACCACACAGAAAGCTCTACCCAAAGTCCCTTAAAATGAAGTAGGAATGTTTCAATTTAAAGGAATTAGAAGCATCTTTAAAATGCGATGGTTCCCATCATACGAAGTCCCTGCACAGTGCACTGCCCGACAAGCCTGATTATTCCCCAGCCAGCCGGGGGCTTAGAAAATATGTCGAGCACTCAAATCATTTTAGATCCTGCTGCACTGTACATACCCAGAATCCAAGCAGGGTTCACATTCGAGGGCTTATAAAAACTTGAATACACTCCAATAACTTAAATCACTCAGTGAGGTTTATAGTGATTTAAGGCCATTGGAACTCTCCACGTTTGGTGCGCAAGGGCTCCAGCTTGGAAGAGAATCAAGGCATGTTCCAGCATGGCAGCTCCAAGCATATTGAATCAATTTCAGCATGTAAAAATAATTAACAATGATAAAAATACATTAATAATACTGTAATTATAAGGCCAGACCAAGGAAAAAAAAGGCTGCAGAAATTCAGCAAGGTTCATGAACAGCTTGAACTGGGAGTAATGAGTGATTTCAGTGACAGGAAAAATAAATGGAGGCAAATGATGGGTAAGGAGTAAAGGAAGATCACATTTATCAGTAGTTTAAATGTTTTACTGGCCTGGCAGGACTTGCCACATTCTGCCCTGTAGCCGCGTCAGCACAGCATTGGTAGGCCAAGGGATCAGAAATTCAAGGTCCAAGACCTCTCAAGCCATCAGGACTAGGATCAAATGCTATATATCATGGAGCTGGCTCATAAATCTCTGCTTTCTAGTAGCATACAGTAGGAAAGCCAAATTTAGCACCTGTCTGGAAGGGATTCAATATCATCCCAAGGATGCTTTTCCAGAGCTTCCCAGAACCAACTCAGCCCCCGCAGGGTGATGTCAAGCCCCAGGGGACATCAGAGCTTTGGTTATTTCTACGTGAGCTTTCCAGCATCTGGTACATCAGCTTCCAGCCTGGACCAGCACCAGGAAATGCCCAAGGCTGCAGAGATAAATATGGATAGGGACATTAACCACCAAATGGTTTTGTCACATCAAGAAACTGATCTATTCTGGTCAGCAGTCCAGGATGGATCTTATTTCATCAAGGCTGATTCACCCATCCTGATTTGTTCTGTACTCAGCCATTGTGCAGGTGTCTTCTTGAGCCTTTCAGTAATACCCTCCCAGCCTGCAGAAAAGTGTGTGAAATAAACTAACAGCACAAGGTCTGCCCAAAGCCTGAGGGGAAAGGCCATGCAAGATAGAGCATAATTTCCAGTGCACAAGGTAGACAGAAGGTTGGCCATAGACAAATGATGTCCCTTTTTGTAGCAAAAGACATTTTCATTCCCCTGGCAGAAGAAGGAAAGGTGGTTTCTCACTGTTCACATCTGGGGAGTTTCTGAGAACAAAAGATCAGGACTCTGCCTCCTGAGGTACCAGCAGAAAAATAAAGCCTAATCTCATGCCATTATATTCACAATTCTACTGTGGTTTTGAAATAAACCTTTTACTTTGGAATGAATTCCCAGCTCATTTTCTGTGAAATACAACAGAGCCCAGGACAACTGCAACCAAGAGAGACTTCTATGAAAAGAAAGAAAGAAAAAAAAAGCCTGTAAATCCTTTACTATCTTTAATCATGAAAATAATTCAGTTGCTGCAAACCTGATATTCATGGCTGGGGCCCAAGGACCTTGCAATTCACAAAAGCACTGAAGGGATCCATAAAAAGTGGCTGGCCATGAGGAATTTACACTTGTTTTTTAAAGGGAGTAAAAATGTGGCTCTAGCAATTTAGAAGAGTTTATGTATTCAAGCCTTAGAGAGGTTTAAATCACTCAGTTAAGAAAGATGCATTGGTGCATTAGTGAGCTTTCAGGCAATGCAAAAAGCCAGAAGAAATTATAGGGCAGAAACATTTCTGGACAGTCTCTTTTGAAGCTTTCTTTGCCCAAAAAAGGGGTCCCTAACTCAGCTGTGGCAGACCCCAGCTTAGTGCACCCCACATTCAAAGCATCCTCTCAGCTCTCTCTTTGTCCCTTCCACCCCACATGCCCTTGGTCAGGGACCCTCGTAACCCATGTTCACAACCCACAGCTCTCCTTGCATCTCCCACCCTCTCTCAGTGCTGTGGAGGTCCCTTAGACAGCATGGTTAAGGTCCCCTAGAATGACCAGGAGCCTTTGACCAATGCAAACATCCAGGACAGGGAGGAGGAAGTGTGGTTTCAAAGGGCTCATGATAAGACAGGGTCTTTGAGAGATAATGACAAACCCCAGCCTCACAGCATGCAAGACTAATTGCAAAGCCCATCTCCCTGACCCAGGTTTCCCACTCTTAAGCCCTTCTCTGCTTCTCATATTCACTTGCTAATTCTGTTCAAGCATTTTAATCCCACCTCCTACCAGGGCAGAAAAGTAAGAACTTACTATTTGGAAATAAAGCTAGTAAAAATACAAGAGCGCAGGGAGGGAAGAGCTGCTGGTGTGGAAGAGCTGTGATCTCTGGTTTTGGAAGGTCCCAGGGCCCCTGACCCAGACACCCCATGTTGCCTTCAAGTACCTGAGGGAGATGCTGCCCCTCTCTGCAGAGTGGATTTGACATCATGATTGTTTGGGCTGCCTTCCAGTGTCACACATCTCTCACAACAGTGTCAGACACTGCTCCCCACTTACAAAGATATGCTGGAAGACTGCAAGAATTTGGGGCACTACATTTCTGTTGCTTGAGGGGCTGTCACACCACAGCAGTGCTCCTTGATATCACAGCAGAGGGGATGGCTACACCGTACCTGGAGACAGAGAACTAAGAAGTGAGAAGGGTTTATGCCAAGACATTGAACTGGGGATAACACAGCCTTGGTAGCAGCAGCTGGCTCTCAGGTGGCACATACTTTGCAGCTCAAAGGGCCGTAACTCCATCTCTGCATCTCCTAACACTGCAATCCCAGGAAAAGCCTGGTTGGCTTTGCCAGCTGGTCTTCCTTGGGAGCAAGTGTGAGGAAAGGCTATTTTCTTGCTTTAGCTTTGGGTGTACATTTTGTTTTCCTTGCCTTGATGCCCTCAGGGTGGTTGTTGGCTGCAGTAGATGGTGGGTTTTATTTTTCTAGCTTCTTGTACCCCTCTTGGGAGAAGTTGTTACAGTTGTAGTTGTATTTTTCCAGCTTTTCCAAGCTTACCATCTCCCCAGGGCGCTGTTTGCCTGAGTGCTTTGCTACAGTTTTATTTTTACAAAAACTATTACACTTTTTAATTTTATTTTTGTATGTTAATTAAATACTTTTTAATCACAATACAGACACAGTTGCAGGGGCCAAGAAAAATACATAAACAAGAGGAGAATCCAAACATATATCTGCCCAGCATGGTACAGAAAAGCTTTCCAAACCCAAATTCAGTCTAGCCCAGTTCTCAATCTCTGCATCAGCAACTGAACAGCACAACCCAGCCACCAGTAGCCTATGCTTCATTCCACTGTAAATCTTTTCCTTGGATTATCAAGTAGGAAGATAAAATGCCCAGAGAACAGCCAGTGGGCATATGCAAGAGAAATGCTGAGCTGTGGCACCAAAATGGTCCATCCAAAGTTCATAGCAGTGCTTGAATCATAGAAAAATATCCTGAAGTTCTTTTAAGTAGTGTTTTGTCAGATCATAGTGAAACATGCTGAAATTGTACAGCAAATTGACTTGTTCCTCACCCCAAAGATCGACATTA
The DNA here is from genome assembly GCF_012275295.1 of Melopsittacus undulatus. NCBI lineage: Eukaryota > Metazoa > Chordata > Aves > Psittaciformes > Psittaculidae > Melopsittacus > Melopsittacus undulatus. Next base: position 30,011,577 of record NC_047536.1, on the reverse strand, counting down.
ATCAGGTTAGCCAGTTCAACCTACTGCTCTAAATAATTTCCCCTATCCCAGTATTTGCCCCTACGAAATCCATAGGCAACTGGCTTGTCCACCTATGCACATGCAGCAGAAAGGAAGCAAAGATCATGGACATCTGGAGAGACATGTCCTTGCCTACCATGGTCAAAGCCACCTCTTTAAAGTGCTATTGCTGTAAAATTCTTGCCATGCCAGAGAAATAAAACGTGAGATTTAATTTAAAATGAGAGATACAGACAGGAGAGCTGCAGGTGATGAGGTGATCGCATTTCTTTGGCTCAGGGCCAGGAGAGTAGGAAAAGAAAACAAGCAAGATGCATTATATCTACATACCTTGGCAGCTCAACAAAGTGACACTCATGTAGGGCTCATGAACTAGGCAATTAATGACAGGGAAGTGGCATTAGCTGCAGCGTAAGGAGCACTGTAAGAAATCAGAGCTGAAGTTCAGTCAAAGCACAGGAGAGACAAAGCCAATAAAAGCCAATCCAGCAGCAGTGTGTATGTGAAAAGTCAACATATTAGGCATGCAATGGAAGCAGAGGAGAGGGATATTTCTTCTGAGAACCTATGAAAGCTCCTCACACGTCTGACACCCTTTTTTCTCAAAGGGCTTGACTATGTGGCAATTTCTTCAACATCTCCATGTATCTGATTCATGTTAAAGGGAATGGTGCAGGATGGGACAGGTAACTATGAGGACCCCTTGTCCTCAAAACCAGGTCTGCTATTATATTCTCAAAGTTACATGATGAAAACTGCATCAGTGCAACTATCCAGATATGTACAAAACCTAAATAATAATAATAATAATAATAATAATAATTCAGATAGATCCTTGCCTCTTCATTGCAAGCACACTGAACAAAAGACCATGCCACCTCAGTGACGAGTGAACCATACTGGGCACGAGCACTGGGTGATTGTTGTCCCATTTTGGCATTGCTGGCATGAGCTGTGGCTCTGGCAATCCCTGGGCTGTGAAGCTGCAAGCTGTCCTCAGTAAGAGGCTTGCTAAGGATATGTTACTGCTCTCTCTGACTGTTGTGGACCCAAGGAACTTTCCAGTCACTTGGAGAACTTCTGGGACAGGGCCATGTTAGAAGGATGTTTCCCTACTATTAATCTTTATTACCAAAACTACTTGTGTCAATTAGCGCGAAAATGTAATTCTAGCAAATGTGCCCCATCTTTCAATTTAAAGGCAGGCAGAAAAATCAAAGCAGTTTAACTTCATAAAACATGGTTTGATTAAAATAGATTGTTTCATGGTATTACAAAGAACATTCAAAGACCATTTAAAAGACAAGATTTGCTTGGAAATGTCTATTTTTAGTGTTTTCCCACAATTAAGTTTTTTCAAAGTTTGTGTTATTTTCATACTATGGGGAAATACAGCTGTGCCTGCTCCCTCAGCAGAGACTCTGAAGTATGCCTAGCATGTGATGAACTTCCCAAATCTGTTGTAAATACTCTTTTTAGCAATTTATAGCAATTAGATTAGAGAATTCCTAAACAGGCAGCAGCTCTTCTGCTCTTGTAATTTGTCCAAAAAGACAACAAGACTCAGCTGCTTGGCTGCCAAGCAGAAAGGTCAAATTACTGACCCCTATTTTGGGGTATCAGTTACAGCCACCTCAGCACTCCCCATGGCCTGCTGCAGTTGTCTGTCTGCTAAATATAGCTGCTCTTGGTTGCAGGATATTCTCTCCTTGTATACAACAGCAATACAGTTCATCACTGCCCCAGAAGAGAATATCACAGTATGCTAGTAGTATTTATCATTGGAAGTCACAGCCTGTGTGCTATTTTATTTACTGAGTGTTGATGGAGATTTTGATGCTGCTGGTATACCCGAGACAGCACTCTTTGAATTCTTTAAGCTTAAAACTGCAAAGTTTGGCCATATAAATTGGCCCAAATAAAGCTGAATGACAAAATCCTAAGTAATTTTGTATGGGAAAAATTAGGTTCATCGATGTAAAACCATCTTCAGTGTAGCATAGATCTCTTTCAACCACCAGAGCACAAGCTGACCTGAATATGATTCAGATTGACAAGGTAAAGAAATGCAGGGCTGGGGAATAAGATGTGAACAAGTCCCCATGGAAGGAAATCGGCTCCCCCATGAGCCTCCCTTCTCCAGTGCAGTGGATGGTGGGGACAAAGCCAGCCCTAGAGCTGCATTCTGGCTAGTCCTATTTTTAGACACAAAAACATTATTCATAAGAAACTCTCGGGGTGTCTATTGGTTTGGGAAGTCACAACAGCAGGAGACTGCTCCATCTGTCTTCAGGGAAAATCCAGTGGAGTTTGCCAGCATCCCACAGCCTTGGGGCAAGCAGGGTCTGAGCAACACATTCCTTCCTGGTGGCCTCCCTTTCTCTCCTACAGTAACAAATACACAAAGCTTCTGTCCTTAGAGGATCCCTATCTTTGACTAATAATTGGAGTTATCCCTTAGTACCAAGAGTTATCTACAGTGCTTACCCTGCAAGGATAAACACTAAACAACTTCATTACCCATCATCTGTGACCAAGGCTGGACTTAGCGGAAAAAGATTAAAAGTCTTTCAAAATATGCAAGGGATAAATGAGGAAGTTTGGCTTGCACAAGGCATTTTTGACATTCCCACATGTCTCCAGTGTCCACAGCTTAAACACAAACAAAAATCAGTGGAGATTAAAAGAGCTTTGACCCTATATTCATCTTGCTTTTCATTTGAAAAAAAGAAAGAAGCCAGGAGCCCCTCATGCACACTCACAGACACATGCACTCATCCAGCACCCTGGCTCAGGCCTTCTTTACATCTCTTCCAGGGGGATGAAACTCCCACCTGGAGCCTGGCCAGCTTGCCCAGGGCACATTGTACTTGTTTTCGTATGTGCAGTGTCAGCAAAGCAGTGAATAAGCGCTGTCAAATACCATGCCTGACTTCTCACTAGGCCCTTATGGGCTCAGAACAAAAGCCTAGATCCGAACCCACTGCAGCTTTGGGGCATTTGAAACCTGGATCCAGATCTGAAGCTTGTGGTTGGACCACTGTCTCTAGGGTTTCAGTTAGGAGTTCAGTTCATAAACACTTTTGCCATGACCTTTTTCTGCTCTACTCCACCATGAATCAGGAGTTACTGCTATGAAATTAAGTTAGACCTGACCACAGGTGGGAATATTACAGTTTACTCTTCTAACCAGCCATACCTTTTCACTTTTTCATTTCCAGGTATAATACATAGTTAAGGACAGTGGCTTATACATATATATATATGTATATATGTACATGGTGCATATAGTCCTGGGATAAAGGATGGCAATGCATTGATAGCAGGTGGTTAAATTTAGCAGGACAAAGACACAGCACAACAGAAAGTGCTCATCAGTGGATGTAAAAATTCCTCTGCTTCTTCTGTCAAAGGATCATCCCCAGCACCAGCGCAACAAGCACATGCTGCAGACTTCACTACCTGTTACAAGCCCTGCACACATCCACCTTGGTGTTCTTACTCTTGAGCTCCTCACCAAAAGTTTAGCTCCTGAGCTTTGCTTGTCACCCAGACAAGACAGGAGTCACCAGGCAAAGTGCTTCTGTGCTGTCAAAGAAATCAACATTTTAGCATAAACTAAGAAAAGCTGACTATGGGCCTGTAATAGAACTCCAAGCCTGCACATCCCCTGTCCAAGCACATTGCTTTAGGAACTACTGTAAAGCTTTTCTGCTGCTCAAGCACCTTGAAGGGAAGAATCTGAACTGGAGGATGCTCCTAATCTGCCACTAAACCACAGTAAGTGCAGAGTAGCAACACATTGCCTCCTGGACCATGGGGAGCCCAGTGAGCCCAATGGTGCTCTGGTACAGGTTTCAGCAGGTGATGCCGTCAGCCCTCTTTCTCTCCCGACTTTTTGCTGCTGCTGGTCCCATTCTCACATTACAAATTCCCAAACCATTGAGGACTTCCTGGGAGGAGGCCTAACAAGAACTTTATTCTTTGCTGACCATTTTCATGGGATGATTTGTTTTAAGGTTAAAATCTGTAAGGTAGATACTTCCTACAGTTAATGTAACCAGCCTGTGCCTGTTCTAGGATCCAATGCATTCACTGAATGCTTCACTATGACTGTTAATTACCATAAGTGCAGCATATTATTCTCTATTCACAGAAGGAAAAAGGAAAATAAGCTGATGGTGAGGGAAGCAGTTAGGTAGAAACCATCATCCAGTGCATCAGCAAACTTTTCACTAACCCCTTACTTATTCAGTGCTTTAGGGGTTAATAAAGTCTCTTAGAAAGCAAAAGGTTTCCATCTGTAATTGGATCCTTTGTATGTGCTTTCCGCTATAGGAATCAACTTAGCATTGACATCCTCGTAAAAATTTCCATTAGATTGAGGACTGAATGGCCACTAAGGCTCTGTGTGGTTTTGCAATTGATTCACTGAATGAAATCTTATCTAAAATCTTTTTATTTTATGCTATTATGGGCACAGGGGAAAATAAGGATGTAAAAATTTTCACTGCTTAGTTAATGCACAGTGCCTCTTGGAAATGGCCTTCAGGTTACCTAAAAAGATTGCCATTTCTATTTCCCACTATTTTGTTTCATATTACCAGTAATTGAAAAATGTTTCATTTGTTACAAACTTACATATTGACATTTTGAATTGAATTCAGAACCTTTACCTTAAATCTTCATATTCGATAGCTTCAGACAGCAGCTCATGCTATGTAGGGTGGGAAAACACAGATCATCAGCTTGCATTGTGTTTTCACAGGACATATGTAAAACTGTTCCCATGCTTTAAAGATGTGAAGAGCAGTCCGGCCACATAGAAGCTACAGATCAGACTTTATATTGATAGTGTCCCTGTAATGGTGGTCCTCTCAGTGGCTCTCCAGAGAGAACACAGGGATAGGTCAGAATATCGCTTACCAAAATGTCAAATCTTTTACTTCTTTAAAACAATGCCCAGTCAAGACCAGGGATTGCTGAGACAGAGGAATAAGTCTTTACTTAAGATCTGCAAGCATATATGGATTAGCTTCTACATCTTTTTCTTCTGGACATGCTATGAAAAATAATCTCCCAAACCAAATTGAAAAGTTGAAGGCAGAATAAAGGCTGAACTGAAGAATTACCAGAATTCTTTGCAAATATCTATGTCCTTCCAGCCATACAAATTGGACATTCCCATCTATCCACCGTAGCCATAAAGAGAACCATATACTTACAGTACACACAGCCATAACCTCATGAACAACCACACAAACCCAGGACAGAAGCATGTGTACAACACCTGCGCATTCACACCCTGTGCACGAGTGCTCAGAAATACACAAAACACAAACACATGGGTTATACAGATATATGCATTCTATTGCAGCACGTGGACATATGGTATTCATGTGGTTCATACCCACAAAGTACATCTTGGAAACTAACTGGTTTACTTTCCTTTTCTCTTTGCTGGTTCTGGCCTGGGAACTGCAAATGTCCCAGCAGCAGCTGTAGCATCCCTTACTCAGAGATACTTGGACACTAGGTAACACCATGTGGATTTAAATAGGAGATCATCATGGCCTGCTCTTTGTGCACATCACAAAGCAGAGAGTAACAACAGTGATAAACTTTATCTGCTTTCCTGCCTCATTTCAGTTGCAGGAGGCCTTCGCAGTGCATAAGAATAAAACCAGTGCAATCCCTTCCCTGCTGCTGGAAAGAAGGCGAGCAAGTGCTAAAGCACCCAGGAGCAGAATAACACTGTGCCAGCCTGAAAAGCACTGTGCGCATCCCAGGATGCTGAATGTGCCCTATTCCTTGGGATGAATGCAGACAAAGGAAAGGATCAGCCCCAAGCCACATTCATGATGTCTGGAAGATCCCTGCCTGCCCAAGCTTCTCCACAGGAGGAATCCCCACTTTCTGTGATATATGGTTCTTTACGCAACATTTAATTGCAATTTGGAAATATCAATCTAGCCTCCTCCAGTGGTGTTGTATTGTCAGCTTACCAAGCATTTATTTCAAGCTGATTTAGCTGGCAACTTTATAAACCTTTCTTCCTGAGAAAGCAGTTTTCTCATATTCTTTCAGGTAACCTTAAATTTTCCTTTAAAATAAATAGATAGATAAATAGATAAATAAATAGACAGATCTCATATTTCAAAATTAAAATGTGCAGCTTTTACTCTGAGTGCAATGAGTGCTCTACCCTTTCCTCTGCCTTCCCTCACCTCTTCAGTGCAAAACCATGAGACAGTAGAGGAGCAAGACAGCAGGAAAGCAAGGATACAAACCCAACCAAGAGCAGAACTAAAACTGTGATTTCAAGATCATTTTTCATATCTTTACATGTATTTTACTGAAGATGCCAAACTCAGCTTTTTTTTTCACAAAACAATTTTTTAAAGTAATATTAGTGAAAACAGTCATCTTTCCTAACAGCCCACATCTGGCCTGACTAATCCTGAAGGCACCTGACATGAGACAAGCCACGGGACCCTTGGCTCAGCAGTGATATTTGTCCTTCGTCCAGGAAGAAACCTCAAACTGGCAGAATTTTCATTCTCTGCATACACGAACACACACAGTGCGACCACAGCCTGGAAACTCCCCAAGATGACAAATGAGCTGAATCCCAGATTTCATTTCAAAGCCAACCTCAGAATTTCCATAGTGCATTGAACCCTCCAGCCATGCATCCAGAAATCAATGAGGTGACACTGGCATAGAATAAAAATAATGCAGTGATGAAACAGGGCCCCGAAGTACTGAACAATGACATTTTAAAACCAAAATACATGTAAAAAAAATGAAGTCAAATGCCCTTTAATCTCCATGACTCTGCAGTGTCACACTAATTAAATCCTTGGCCTTCTCAGAGTTAGAGCTGCACCCACTGAAAAAGGATGCTCTGTGATAGACATGATGAGGTGATCTCCTCCATCTCAACATCTGTATAACTACCCTTAGTTCTAATGAATGCACGTGCTAGAAGAATGATGGGATTTCCTACAAGCTCAAATTCACTCCATAAACTGCAAAGCATTGCTAATGTTTCTGTCTGTCCTGCTATAATCCTGTCCCTGGATCAGAAACACAGAAGAAATGAGCTAGACCCCTTGACTGAAGCTCCTTTAATATGAATCTAATGCAGAAATAATGGCAATTTATAACCCAGGCAGCCAGAAAGCAGAGAAATGAACCAAGCGGCTGGCTTATAGCCTCAACAGTGCTTCTGAGACTGAAATCCAATTTCTTGCCCCAGAGGGTAGTTCTGGGAGAACAATACCACCTTGCACACATTCCTGCTCTGCACCGCTCTAATCCTGGCACACAGACCTGCTGAGCACAGAACCCTTTCCCTTGGCTGTGGCCTTTTCCTCATCCACTTGAGCAAACCCATTGTGCATATTCATGGTGTGCTGCCACTGCTGTGTCCTTCGCTGGGACACCAATGACAGCACACATGGTCACCCATAGGATGCAGGGAGGTGTTACCCACAGAGGAGCATATCACACTGCTGAAGTTTCCGTCTCATGCATCAGCTTAATTTGGCACCCTCTCTCCTGTCACTGGACTCTACACATCTGGGGACCTATCTGTCACACAACTTCACTCTGTCCCCTGTAGCTTAAGACCTCTGCAATATTACATTTCAACAAACCAGTAATACTTGTGAGTTTATGATCAAAATGGCCATCTCTGTCCCAAAGAAGCCCTTGTCATTAAGGGTTAAATGTCCACCTGGTCCAATAGGAAGCAAGCTTACTTGTTTCAGACAGAAAAGAATAAGGACAGGTTTGTCCTTCATGTACATATCATTGAATATTTCTAATACTCAGCATTCTCAATTCTCATCCAGATCACAGATGCCCCGCTTTGTGCTAGACACCATTCAAATACCTTGCATAGAAACCTTAGAAAGAATAAGCAATAATAAAGGTGTGTTAAAACACACCCCTGCTTGCAGTAAAGATCCTTAATCACAGACCACCCCAACACAGAGATCCTGCAGTCCACTCTGAGACATTTCTGAAGTCACTCAAGCGGGTCAAGGATGGACTAGAGAAGACTTGTCTCCTTGAAGTCAGTGCCTACAACTACTTACCCTTCCGGAGACTAGGCTGCCTCCCCAGGGTGAATACACCCAATGAGCCCAGAACTACTCTGCCAGCAAGCAAAGACAGGGACCAGAGGACAGCAAAATGGAAGTAGGAGGAAAAGCTGGCTGGAGTGGCTGGACAAACCAATGGGAACATCAGTGGGATCATTCCTGGATGAGCACATCAAAGGAATCCCTATTTTATGGATATTATTGAGTACAGACAGGTTTTTCAAATCCGGTTTCGAGGCTTGAGCCCCAGGTCTCCTATTAAAAATGAACCTCCACACCCAACCTGGCAAAATGAATACGTTTCAGAGGTAGGTGCTCCTGGCTTTCTTCTCTGTGCACCTTGTGAGGGAAGTGGGCACTGGGGGGCTGCAGAAGGGAAAAGCAGCCCACAGCATCCAGGCAGGCCATCTTATTGCCTGGAATAGAGCACTGGGACCATGCTCTGTGGCTGACAAAGGGGGAACCTGTAGGAAAGAACCTTCAGGAAAGAACCAACTTCTGTGTTGGCATCACTTAAGCAGCAAGAGAACATATGTCCACAGCCCACACTGCTCATGATTCACATCAACATGATTAAGACCAGAACCAGGCCCTTGCACTTTGTTACGACAGCAAACGCAACAGGGAGACTCAGCTTCTCCCTCCTCAGGGTATATGCCTTCCCTACCCCTTTGTGGTACCAGCACAATAAATAATGCATTCCTGGAAAAGGAGATCCAAGGAGGTTTCCATAAACAATTCAGGACTTCTTTAAAAACCTCTGAACTATTTTCTTAATGGGTGAGCCATGTAAGTCATTAGGTTTCTGTCAGTGTGCTCAATACATATGTATGTGCCAGAGACCAGAATCCTGGTGGAGCCTGTACTGCAGGACATCTATAAAAGAAAATTACAGTTTAAGTGTCCAAAACAATGATCTGTGGGTGGTCCTCTGTTTAGCAGATGGGTTTCTACAGAGCACATATAGCTATTAGTGAAAAACACCTCCTTGTTTCTGTCTCAGTAGCCTCTACATAGGAAGAGGAGTTAGTGCACAGAGGATTCACTGCCTGTAGTTTAGCAGTTCATATCTGTTTGCTGCATAGAGCGCACAATCCTACCTAGGCAGGTCTGACAGCAAAGTAGGGTCTAATAGCAATTTCACTCAAAAAAGAGCTACTTGTAGTTATTTATCAGTGTAAAGTAAACAGAAATAAAGCCCACATGCTCACACATAACATGTCTTCCAGGTGAAGCCAAATCAGAATAAATAGGGTGGACAAAGTAGTTAAAACTCCTTTTCCTTAGATACACAAAGATAACCACACAGCCAGGCAGATGTTGCCTGCTTGACTTACCAGCTTTGACCACAGACAGTGTAGAACCTCTTCAGTCTAAGAGCTTCTTTCAAAAAGGTAATGAAATACCACCTCAAACTTCCCAGTTTTGGTTTAACCTGAACAAGGCTGGTCTTCTGATCTGGAGTGTGGCCCAAGGAACAGTTACATAAAGCATACTGAGGTGGAGATAAGCATGAGGGATGGAGAAAGGGAAAAGAGCAGCAGGCAACTCAGAACCCTTTTAAACCACATTTGCACCTGCAGAAAGTGCATCTTGGAATCACACCCTGAGAGCATGTTCCCAATGTACCCATTTGTTCCTACACCTGTAGGGAATCTGAAGTTTGACTCACCCACTTTGTTAACCAAAGTGTTAACTCAAAGCCTTCTCACAAGTGTTATCACTATGAGGAGCAGCTCAGTGATTTCAGAATACCATAATTAGCTATTGGGATGAGTAGTGATGTATACATATATCAAGTTTAGTATAGACTGTTGGAAAAGCTAAAAGTAAAGATATGCCCCTTTTTAGCAACTATTTGGGAGCTGTTAAGTGACAGGGTCAGCATAAGGGAAGATCTGTGGCCATGGCCAGAGGAGACCATCACTTTTAAGGAAGCCACTGTGATTCTTGTACCAGACTGAGAGGGAATACACACCAGCAGGAAACAGTCATAGAAGAAAGTAAAAACTTAGTGTTAGGAGACCAGAGTCTGCCCTGTGAGTGGGAAGAACCAAACTTCATCCTTCAAAACAGGAAAAACAGGGTGCTAATGCAATATAGGATAAAGGGATGCACACAGCCTGGTCAGAGGGAGCAGATGTACAACTGGTACTGCAACCAGAAGCACAGTAGTCTGTTTCCATCAGTTATTTTGCCCTTGATCCCTCTGGCAGATATCCTGGGAATAGGCAATGTGTTGGGAGCAATTAAGATATAAAGGTGTACGTTGAAGAGAGATTAGCTAACATGGTCTAAAGCACGCAAAGGCGGTGTCTACGCACCAGATGGCCGGATCCTGCAGGGATACCCGCTCCCTCTGAGTGAGCAAGCTCAGGTTTCAGCAACGGGCTGGCCATCACCAGCACTGCACACAGCACGGGCTGATAGATAAACTGAAACCCAGGACAAATTAGCTTCCACTGAACTCTATATTGTGCTACCTAGACCACTACCAGCATCTGTACAGTTAACTGCCCACATTACACTGCCAGCTCTGCTGTTACTGCTGTACAGACACATTTACACCAGAAAAACAATCACTAGGCAGTGCAAAGGGTAACAAAGAGTTCGGTGCTGGAGCTCTGCTAATCCCCTGAGAAAGTGCTGCTGGTTTATAGCTCTTAGTGTGATGGCTTGAATAGATCATCTCTGGCCAACGCATAAAGAGCCAACCATCTACAGGCCCAGGAGCTGGCTGTGCTGTATCAGTTTCCTGACTATAATTACACATTAAAGGGAATATAATGAAAGATATTTTGCAAAAGCTTAAAAAATCAAGCAGATGACAGGCTGGTGGAGGAATTGGAGCTGCCTGCCTATGAAGTCTCACACCTGCCAGCGAGAGCCAGGAAACAGGGATAAGGCTGTAACCTACATGTGTTCCCAGCTATGTGGCCAACAAGTGGGCACAGCATCACCCAAACCCACTGCATGCTTGGATACAGCCTGGACTTTCCTGTGTAAGAACAGGGATCACCAGTGATGAGAAAACAGGACAAAAAAATACCAACTCCTTTTGTTCTGCATTCCCACAGAGAAATGTTGCCTCTCAGAGGGCTTTTGGAAATTCAGCTGAAGTGATCAACTGGATCCTTGAAACTTTCTTTCCTGCCTCCATAGTTCTTTGAAAAGTAAAAATTAATGGGTAAAAATGAACTTATTTTGGTGTAGAGTTCACTGTTTACACTATCAGAGATTACTGTACCTCTCTTGGCTTTAATCATTAATCAGGCCACAAGGATCACTGTTGGAATGGGACATTTTGGCTAAAAACCCCACTGAAATTCTGAATGTTCTGAAACTTTTGCTCCAAAGTGAATCAGTTCAGAAGCACTTCCAGGGCACACAATGTCTCATCGTACAGAGCATGTCTTAATTGTTCCATCTGGGTGTAAATCCTAGAAGAAGATGTCACCACTCAGTTCTGAGAAGTGAGAGTGTCATTAGCACGTTGCTTTAATTGTGTTTTAAATATCGTATTAAGCAATTTTTTGTACATTTCCTAAGAAGAGTCTTCTTTCACGAGGTGTCCCAAGTCTCATGTCAACTTACTGCGGCTCAGATGTGTACGTGAAATCCAATTAGCACATTCCAAACTTCATTTCCACTGAAACACAATCAATTGTAACTTATTTTCGAATCACGCTGCTTTCTCTAATTGTTAGCTCCAGCCTCTGCTGAATAGGTGGTTAAGCAAATTATTCCATCTCGCATATGAAAATTGTGCTATTTATGCTGGCAGCTTTCATGGTTACTGATGAGGTTTCTTGAGCTAATGAAATAATGAAAACACAAAACAGATTTACTTTTCTTAATAAGGAAAAAGATAATGAACTAAAATTAAAATTGAAACTCTCGCTATACACAGCGTTACTGTAATATTGTTTCTGGTTTAAATTAATGCCTGTGCTTTTTTACTTTATTTTTACATGCCAGTGGCAAAGCTGGTTAAAAATCCACTCCAACAGCGCATTGTGAGGATGTTTTTACTTTATTGCATATATTTTATAATTGAGTTATGGGACATATAGTTTTGGTGACTTTTCTCTTCCCTGTGATTTGGCTTACGTGAAAGGGCAGCACTCTGTGCTGGGCTTCAGGGAGATCTGTCACTGAAGGGGAAAGGGAGGATGGATGAAAGTGGCTTTTGGTCACCTTTGCATCCTTTTATCCATGCCTGGATGCTGGACTGGCACCTCCATAGTGCAAAGCTTCTGGGGTTTGCATTGCTGGAGCCCTGCAGCAAGCCAGCTTCCTCGCTTGCCCCCTGCCCTGCTCCATTTCCCAGCCTGTGCCAGTGATATGGCTCAAGAGGAAGCTTCGCCAAGGGGAAATCACTGCTACATTGTGCTTAAAATACCCACCCTCTCACCCCAGGGCCAAAGAGAGGAGGAAACCTCAAAGTGCTTGTGTCATCTGTTTGGCAAAGCTTTGCTTTCTCCAGTTTACACATACTGAGCTCAAAATGGTCCAGCAATGTTTTGTTCACTCCCTCATGGTCCCCACAGGGAGGCCAAGGACTGGATCTGTGGAGCTCCAGCTAACGCTGAGCCAGTGCTTGATGCTGCACTGGGCTGCACTGGGAAGAAGCCCAGTCACAGATGCAGGGGCTGTAACAGGAGATAACCCCTGGCACCACTTCAGAGCTGGAAGCCTACAAGAATGCAGTCCCTCTGTTTTTTATATATGTATTTTCAGAGCTGGACACCACCAATTTTCACTGCACAGAGATCTTGGCTGGGAATAGAAGATCTGAGAAATTCAGTATGGGGCAACTGTCAGGATACATTGGTATTTCTGTCAAATAACCTGGACAGCAGGTCCAGGAGATGCTGCATGTGTCCATGCCATGCAGCTGGAGTTTGCAGGTTTACCAGCTGAAATCATCCTTCAGACTTCTCTGAAAGTGAGTGAAGTTTGCTGGAGGAAGGACAAGGAAGAGGAACACCAGCAGAGACCAGTGTTAGGGGACCTGGGTACTCTACCCTGCTCCCAGGGGTCCCAGTGCTGACACATCCTGCAGTGTCCCTGCTTTGCTGTATTAGGAAATTGCTGCAGAAACTCCTCAGGCTCCTGGTGTCTCACTGGGCTCTCAGCTCACACATCCCTTCCCCATGTTACAGCACCCAGTTTTCTTCTTAAATGTAAAACAATTATACATTTCTGTCAATAAATACCACACCATAAATTAGCGGCCTTGCTGGCTTTATGCCTGCCACTGGGGGAGGAAATGGCCCCATAAATATTTGTGTAAGACATCAATAAATTTGAAGTGTTGACTCGAGTACTCAGCTTCCCTATCTGAGACCTGGAGCATAGCTTCCGGAGTTCACGTGGTTTTGCTGCGAGAGACCAGTGCTGGAGGTTAGCAATATCCCCAAGATGCTGAAACTGGAGATGGAAAACCCTTACAAACTCCTCTGCAAAGTCCCTTCATGTTACTGATCTAAGTGGAAAAAGGTCCTTGCAATTCAGACATGGAAAGTTTTGGGAAGAAAAGCATTCCCCTGGCTGACTGCTGCTCTTCATTTTCTCTGATCCTTTTGATTTCCCAGTTTGCACTGGTCCTTACTACAAAACCACCATTGCTGTAGAATTTCATGTGACCAATAAGCTGGACCAAAGCTCCTTCACCAAAGCTGCTTTAGGCTGTGCACAAGGACCAGAGAAAGATGGGTCAATGTGCTATAGAGCCTTGGGACACAGGGACATCAGCTTAAGAAGCTCACCATGTGCTTCTAGGATGAGTGCAATATAATCTGGGTTTAAAACGTTATTTAAAGTTGGCTGTACTTTCATCATGTTTGACTGGTATCAATTCAAACTGGAGGCTGTTTTGCTGGCGTTGCAGTATTGTCCCCTGCCCAAACATCTTCAGAAACCTTTTGACTTCAGTACTGACTTCTCCCAGTTTGCAAACTTTCTTTTGGGAAGAATTACTCCATTCTGTAATACTCACACACTTATTTTAATGCTGAATGCTCTTCTCCAGATGAACACAGTTTTCAAGAGTAGGAAATGGGACACAGTCAATACATAGGTTTTATTGTTCTCTCTGCTTTGTCTCGGTGTACGTACACATTTGGACTAATCCAGGCAGTACGCCCTGGGAAACACCTCTGTTCCATCCTCACGAGATGGTCTGAGTGGTTTACTGAGTCTTTTGCTTCTTGTAAGTCGAATATTTGGGAGTTTTGTTTGAAGCGCTCTCTTGCTGCTTATGTAAGAGAAATAAGAGCCTGAGGACGAAAGAAGAGGTGAGGATCAGGAGATTTCCCTGGCTCTGCGTGGGACTCCTCTCTTCTCCTGCCAACAGCACCATTTAAACGTAGCAACACTGATTGCAAAGACAAATGTGCATTTTTGCTCCTATACAGGCAACAGACTCTCCTAGATTCTCAGTGTACAAGGCCCCAGATTGTGACAACTCATTAGGAATAGTTGAGAGTAAAGCACATGTACAAATCTTGGACTATGGGGTTGAGCAGATGTTCTAGGAAGGTACTTGCTTTCCCCGGTGCTCCCAGTTCACTGTCTAGACTCAGCTCTCCTGGGAAGAAAGAAGCAGAGAAGCCTGAAGTTAAAAAGGAAAAAAGAAAAACCAAAACTCAAGCTAGCAATTGTCAGATTTGTGATAATGTTAAATTCCATAATTATTACCCAGGCTACTCAGGAAACCATTTTACAAGGCTTAGTAGACATCTGGGAGTGAGGTAAAAGAGACATTCATTAAGCCACTCATGTCTCCAGGTTTGCTAAAGTGATTGCTTTATCTCTTCTTTCCTATGTATACAGAGATGGTTACTGAAACATAGATCTGGAGACACTGTTCATGAGCACCCCACCACATCAAGAGCCATGGCACATGCAGTGGTACAGCACAGGCACCATTCAAGACACCATTGGCTGGTGCCCAGGGTGGCCCAGGGACCAGCCCGCTCCCCATGGTGCCATGTGGCTGGCCCTGCTCCCAGCAGCACGTGGCTGCTTCTCCTGCCAGCAGAGAATTCCTGTGCAACGAGGGTGCTGGCTCCGTGGTCACAGATTGTTCACGGTTCAGCATTTCCTCCAGTCCAGCCTGGCATTCCCAGCTTCTGCACTGGAATTTGCCATTTCACTGCAGCCAGGAGCTCAACATCATGTTCCCTCTTCCCTGTTGGAACCTGGCTGTGGATTATTCTTTCCGTGTTGTTTTCAACACAGAAAGAGCACTTTTTTTTCCCACCCAGCTGCCCATAAAAGAGGAAACCAGGAAGCAGGACAAGAATTCTTCTGAGTTTTGGGGGGGTCTTTTTTGTTATTTTGCAACAGGGGATAAGGGCTGGCATGCAGCAACCGGGCTTGTTCCCCAAGATATGTTTCATGCAATGAATGTTTCAGAGAAAAGACAAAGCACTGCTGGTGAACTGAGACTCTGAGGAGGCTGTAGAGCTGCTGCTTGCATAGATGTGTGTACATCAGTTGTGTTCATGGCTAGGATTTCACCATCAGGAAACTCATTCTCAGCATTTCCCCACCTTCATCAACAAGGGATTCAAGCTCAACCCCACCAGTCTGTCCTCCTGGCTAGTAAAACATGAATCTTATGGCCCTTGCCCAGATGAATGTTACAACAAATTGGAAAGCTTAATTGAAATTACAGCTACAATAAAATCTACCTAATACAGCACTGAAGAGTGGCTGAGGCAAGAGAGATGAGTGAGAACTCCCAAAAATCCACTGCCATAAAACATCACCAAACTATTCAGAGAAGATGGCATATGTTAACTATTACATCTACTTGTCCTACTTCCTATCTACTGCCTTCCTTATACTGGTTTCTTTCTCTAGTTTCATTTTGCTCTCTTAACAAAAGCAGTGTTGCAGAACAGTAACATTAATGTATATAGAGAGAACTGCTGACTACAAGTATTTCTGCTGGCAACATTATGCACAAAAGTCATTTTTCAAAGGGAAAAATTTATGCCACACTTGTTGGCCACCAGAGATCACTTACTTAAAAGGGAATACTTTCAACCAAGTGATGGGAGAGACTTTCCTTATCAGCTGCTTAGGGGAGACATTGGCACCGCACCTGCAACAACTTTCTGAAGTTCACAAGTTGTAGCCCAATGCCAGACCACAGAAGAAAACAGAAAAGGGCAAGAACAGTCAGATATTACATCTAACTATCTTGACTCACTAGGGCTCCTATTCTCAATTCGCTGTGACCTTTAGAGCGGTAGAGCTGATACTGAGCAAACAATACGGCTCCATCCTCTTTGGGAAGCCCCCACTCCTGCCCTCTGCCTGTCTCTGAGCAGTTTGCTCAGTGCTGCCAGCCACACACACCGCACGGCCCGGCTGGAGGAGCAGGAATGACGCACCAAGTCAGTTTGATTTGTAGTGTCTCCCCGAGTAGAATATGCAAAATAAAGACAGATGGCAATGGATAAACTCCAGCAACTGTGAAGCCACCATTAGCAATAGCTCTCACACTGTGCAGAGCGCCCTCAAATGAACTTCCCTGTGGCCCAGAGTCCCTGGTGATACACAGAGATATTGCAGCTCGTCTTTTAGTAAGAACTTCAGTGCCTTTTGCCATGTTACCATTTTACAATCTCATTTTGCCCGTTTATCCCCCCAAACTATTAAACTTCCTCTTAAAAGACACCAGTTTCGCACAGTTGTTCCTGCAGCCATCACTGTCCAAGTGAATGGTGGTACCTTTGCAAAGCAGGGAGGCCTTTCACCTTCAGGGTCTACATGGGAAACCTCCTTCCAAATGGAGGCTTCAAAATGCCATGGGAGCTGCAAAGTTTCCCATGTATTCCCATCACTAAGCGCTGAGTTGCTAATTCCTTAACATCCTTTTCTCCTAGGATTTTTGCAGGGTTACCAAACCATGCTGCAAAAGTGTTCTGGTGATAATCCAGGCACCTTTCTGCCATGGGGGCAGTTTGGCTTCTCTCTTTGTTCTTCACATTACCTCCAAGTTCATATGCCTGAAGTCTGCAGCTGACATGGATGTTACTTCACCCAAAATAAATGCAGGCACATTAGTGTTTACTGAAACCTTTTCCCTTAAATATATAAATAGAAATTGACTGCTGACAGTCAATGCCTGCTGACAGAAATGAAAATAAGAGGTAAAAATAACTAAAACCCAAATCCCATGCTGGTGTAGCATTGAGCACAATAACCTTTGCAGGGTTTAGTCTGATTATTATTAGCATGGAAGACATGATAAAGGAAATCACACACATCTTTTTTGAACTCCAACTAAAAATAAACCCCATGTCAGGTCCCCTGCCCACCACAGGCTCAAAATTAAAGCCTCTAGTAGTCTTACTAACAGATTTCCAAGCCACTCTGGTGAAGGCAAATTTTCTCATGTGTGCAAACATACCTGACAATTGGCATAATCCCAACGAACACACATTAGGTCAGTTAAAATATTCCAGTGTATTGACATTAATTCCACAGCTCAGGCCCAAGATCATGTTCTCATTTCTCTGAATAACAGAGCATTTAAATATTTAGTTCAAACATAAAGACTTTCAGCTTATATACAGGGGTTGGGGGGGGGGATATAGAAATCCAGGGGACAAAAGTTTTCCTTGTATCATGCACTGTGCTGGGTTCCAAACTTTGGCAGCCATGAGCACAATACAGCAATGGCAAAAGCCTGGCCAAGACAAATCTATAAACTTTGCACTGTATGTACACCCTCTCCATGCATGAAGGTCTAATAAGCCCAGATATTTCTGCCTCTCCAAACAGTTGAGCTACAGAGGTTTCCCCATGGATCCTAGCAGGCCAGGAGCATGGAGACTTTATTATGTCACAACCCACATTATTTAGTGAAAATCTGGAATACACTTCATTAGTTGGGCCTTTGGTCAGGAAATACCTCCAGACAAATGTGATGACACAGGCATTTTTAATTTGCCACTTCACATTCATAGCAAATTAGGTGATTTTACTTGTTATTCCCTCCATTAAAACCGACAGGCTGCAAGGTTAGCAGTTTCCCTCAGAAGCCCTTGATGACATTACAGACACACATAGAAAGCACGAGCACATCAGAATGAATTAAGATCACCTCCCTTGCTTATAATCTGAAACACTCCATGTGGTCTCTCTTAGCATCAGTCCCAAATGCCAATGCGCTAGAACAGCATGTGCAAGTGGTTGGAGGTAAGGGAAGGAGAGGTCAAATTCTATGTGCTCCATACGATCAAATTTGTGGTATAAAACCAACAATTACCATTGAAGTGGTGAGTGAAAAGCAAACGTCCTATCTATTACCCAATTTCAAATGCCAATGTGATGCCCCCAGGACTCTCTGTCCTCAGTTATTTTTTTGACATATTTGGTAATGTGTCAAGTCTTAATACCTGCTCTCAAACTGAGTTGGGTTTTTCTATTTGTGAGCTCAAAGTCATTTTCATTTCAGAACAGATGTAGAAAAAGGCCAGCTAGGCTGCTGCTGCAGTATAATTTGAGGACGTATTCCTCTGTGAACTACACTTCTGCTTAGGATAAATAGGAAAAAAACATAGAAGAAATGATGTTAAGTATAAAATATTTAATCTTGACTGAATATCACTGAAGCAGCTCAATGCAGACCCAAAGGAAACACTGGTGAAGACAAAAAAAAAGAGGGGTAAAAAAAGCAACCCTAGCTTTCTGCACAGTGAGGATTAGGAACTGAAATGTGGCCAGCATAGAAACATGCACTTTTGCTGGACTTCAGTCCAGATAATATAAAAAAAGTCACAGATTATGTAGAGCTGGGTAATAAAAGAGGTAGCCGTGGTGAGTCTGCAACTGCATGTTTTTTGGCTGGAGGTGCAATGAATGAGGCTGAAGGTCTGCCAAACGGTGCTGAACGAGACTGACGCAGCCACTGGGGTTTGCTTAAAGAGGGGAAGCATCAGTGGAGGTCTGCAGGCTGGCCATGGCGAGTGGGTGGGAGTTGTGTGGAGGACCTGCTGTTCAATCAATTAGCAGCATGGGACACCTCGCCTGCACACCAATGCCTTCTCAGGGAGCACCAGAGTTACGGCTGTTTGTGTAGGCTGGGGGACTCTGTGTGCTCCCTCCTCGGTTGCACATAGCTGTTTTATGGCCAGGCAGTGAGGTATGCCTGGGATTCTGAGGAATACCAGGTGTGTTTTGGAGAAACTGATTTCCATGTTGGGAAAGTCTCCTTCACACAGGGCCCTCAGCCTGGCTGGCTGGGTGGCCCTTTGCTTGCCACTGGTGTCCCCAGGAGAGCAGGAGGGCTCACCCAGACAGTCAACTGAGCCAAACACCACCAACATGCTTCTGTGTGATGGTGCAGGGAGTGAGTGAGGAGGAGGAGATCAGGTCTCAGCATGGAAGTTGTCTCCTAGGGCCAGGTGCCTCAGACTTCCATCTCTTGCCACCTCCTAAATGGGCTCAGAGCCTGTGCATAACCTTTTTTTCCCCAAGCTGCTCTGAAGTTAAGCAGCTAAAACTGTCAGTGAAACTCAGGCTTCAACACATGAGGAACAATCAGGCTGCTCTCTACACATGTACTTTTAAGAAGTACTTCCACAGTCAGTTTGGGGTGAATTTCCATACAACAGCTTTGTACACTGTGACTGCAGACACCCAATGTGCAACTGGGAGAGGTGAAAAGTTAGTGAGCCTTTTTACTTCAGGTCAAGTGAATTTGGACTATGGTTTTAATCACTATATGCAGTTTCCAGGTGCTGGATAGTCACTGTCCCTAATAAGCCAAATGTCCTTTCAGAATTCATTTCAATACCAAAGAGATAACCCATCATGAAAATATCATCTCAGTAGCAAGGCACACTTCCTTGGAAGTCATCTCAGCAGATGATCCATAGGTAGTTTGCAGATCCTTGTCTCCAGCTCTCAGAAGTGCATGGTGCAAATGCACTCAGAAGTGCATTTGCAGCACAGCAGCGGCAAACACTCATTCCTCCTGCTTCTGCTAGACAAGGCTGAAATGCAGGAAATCCCATTCCTGCATTTTTTCCAGCTTCAGATGAATAACCTTTATTTTTAAAGCAAGAAGAAGCGCCAGATGGATTTTCAAACATGCCTGCCCTGCTGTCACCGTGCCTCACCCTCTTGTCACCTCTGCTCTGCTCACCAGCGTGCAGTAAGCACTCTCTTGTTGACTTTGTCTGCCCTGCAGTGTTTTAAGCCTATGTATAATTGCTGAGAAGCTCTCTCTACCTAAGAGTCAGAGGAGACTCTTTCTTTGTGTTTCTTTTTGCTCAGAAGAGGCTGAAGCAGCAATCTTGACTTAAAGGCTGACTCTGATTGGAAAATAAACAACTATAAAGTACAATAAATCCCATTGAAGAGTCCAGTCAAAACATCCCAATGAACAGCTAATGCTCTACTAACCAAATCCAGATGTCACTGCCTTGTCTGGCACTAATTGGTTGACTGTGTAACCTGAAGGAAATCTCTACTTCTTGCACTTGGGATGAGTTGCTAAGGCAAAAAATGGTTTGGTTTTGTTATGTTTCTTAATTTCCTAACTACAGAGGAGTCACAGGCACCTGCACCCATTAGAACCTTTGCTAACGTCTTCAAAATGGCAGAACACAGTCTAACTTGAGGCTCCTTAAGGCACCTCACAAAAAGTTTCTCAAGAGCATGAAGCTGCCTTTGACATCTGATGTTCCTTCATTCCCAAACATTTCTGGGTTTATTTGTTTAAGCAAAGGACATGCCCTAGCAGATTGCAGCTAAGTTCTTAGACAAAGGTAGTTGCAAATTCTAGCTGGAAGTGTTTGAAACACCAAAGAAAACACCAAAAAAAGTAGCTGCTTTCAAATATAATAAAAAAAATAAAATCAGAAAACTGGAGATGACTTTGGAAATAGAAAGTAGATTTTAAAAATAAGATTAGTCTGGTGCACCCTAATTCCTACAGCCTGGAAATTCCACGTCTGCCTGAGAAACTCTGTATTGGCAAGGGACACACAAAGGATTTTCCAAAGATTTTTTTTAAGGTATAATTGACAGGATCATGTTATATATTCACATTTGAGAAACAATTCTGTGTAATACTACAAAGTAATGTATGTGTCTGGAAATATCTTCTCTGTTCTACCAGAATACTTTCCAGCGCCACGATTTTGCACACATTGACTTACGATGTTTAACTTCAAGCCAAATATCTCATTGGCTTTGGTAACTTCCATAACGTCAAGAATTGTTATTTGTAATTCATGCATGGGGGTCTAGTCATATCTTGAGCACACAGAAGGAGGTTCTGTGAAAGACAGAAAGTTAGTTAATAAGATTAATTTAGTTAGTAAGAAAAAATTATTGTTCATATTCCTTACTGGTTTAGATTAGTCAGTAATATGAATTCTATCTTTAATTAATTTTATCCTTAATTTTACCATGTCACTTACTAACATTACTTCTAAAACACATTTCCTTTAGCATCACTGACATGTTGTTCATACTTCACGAGAGCATTTTAGACCTATGTAAATTTGCACACCAAAAATCTAATGTTGAGCTTCTGCTCACTTATATATGATTTTTTCAGAGCCTAGGGAAAGAAAATAAAGAAAGCCTACAAACTTAGCCTCAAGTGATGAAGCCATTTTTTTCAGTAGAGCACTGTACTCTACTATGCTGGAACATCTGTCTGAACACATTCAGCCATATCTTTCACTCATGATCTGCAAGTGAATAACACAGGATTTGAAATACAGTAGACAATTGTGCAAAGCATGAACAATGAAAATTATATCCAGCCTTTAATCCAGGGGATTCTGGGCTGAGCTCAGCCTCCGTGGATATACATATCCATTCTGTATTTAGTTCCACGTATTCAAAAACTGGATGTTCCTCTAGAAGAGTCACATGGGAGCAAAAGTGGGATTAAGTAGCTTTGTCTCCATGTTTCATTATTCATATTACACATGTAATATGCAGTCACATAAACAACTGTGCTGCACAATCATCAGCAAAAAAACTAAGTTTTCCTAAGTTACCAGAAGGTTACATATTTCAAGTATCATTTTTATTTTGTTCTTGGCTTTGGGAGAGAAGGGATGGAAAGGAAGAGGGAGGTTAATCATACACTAAACATTTGGAATCAGAAAAAAATTGATAAATCTTCCTCCATCAAGTCTGAGTAAAGGACTATTTCCTGCCAACAGGACTTTATATAAAACTCTCCTCCACAAGCCTTCTCCTTCCATGATTTTAAAATTGCCAGAGGTTGACCTGGCTTTGGCAGTGATGATACAATCAATGATTTATCTCCTGTGGATGTTGAATATGTATCAGCTTACATAAAACTATCACCTTCCCAGTGTAAAGCAGTACCTGTGAGCAACCTCACAAAAAGGCCAAGATAGAGCAGGGTCTGCTCTTCTAGATGGTTTTTGACTTTTGGCTTCTCAAATGTCTCAGGCTGGCTTCTCTCTCCAGCAGTATCTAGATGTGGAGTTTCAACACCACCAGGAGACAGATATTGAGCTGCTCCCCATGGGGGAAAGGAATTCAATGTTCTCTTCAATTTTATCTCAGAAGTTCTTATAAAGAAATTGTGGGATGTTAGGAAGAAATTGCTTACAGGAGTTAAATTTGTGCTTTGCTTAAGCTGAGTTAATTAGATGAAATGGTCAAATTCTGAAACAGGCTTTTTACACCAGTGCAGAGCATCTTTGCTTACTGACATTTAAAATTAAATATCTCTCTTTATCACTAACTGCTTTATTGCACAAAAGCATATCTTTAAAAATCAGCCTTCAATTTTGGCAGCAAAGTTGACTGTTAAAAGAAACTGTTAACATTCAGTTGAGTGGCATATGGAAGAAAACTGGCAAAGTAAACTCAAGGGTTAATGAAAGTAAATGAGATAATCCTCATTGATCCCCCATAATCCCCACGGTCTGAGTGCAACTGTCAATCACTGGCAGAGACTTTTTTCTAATCTATCCCTCTGTGAGTAGGTCATTCCAAGCTGGATATACTTTGTATAATGACATATATTCAAACATACACACACACACTGAACATGTAACAAAAATGTTAGCAGGGTAAATTTCAAAATGAGGGGGGAAATAAAGCATAGCTAAAAACATGGTGTGTAAATTTAAGAAATATAAAGTTTCTTCTACTAGTTGAAACATATTCAAGCTGTCTGCTCATACTAACTCACTGCTTCACATGTAAAGCTAGTAGCGAGTAATGAATCTGTTAAACTCCTCCTCCATAAGGGAAGAAAGACTGTTCCCATAAAATTAAAACTTACTGTTTAACAGATTGACCTAAGCAACATATGGTCTGGAACATAAAAGAAATTACTTCAGTCCTTTTCAGGGAGCTACTGACATAAGAAATGTATTAAATCAAATTATGGCATATTTGAGGCTTAGAGGACCCAGCATGTTGCAGGAGTAGTGCATGTGAGGGAATGGTATGGAGAGGTGCACAGGCAAGCGTGTTCCAGCTCGGTCAGGCAGTGTGGTGGCTCTTCCTTCACAGTGTCCACCCCAACAAAGTTGCCTCTTCTTTTGGGAACTGCATCACTGTGGGGCAGTAGCCCATTGGCGTTTGGGCACTGCAGCAGAAGGAAAGGGCTGCTCTGTGTCTCTGCAGCAAGCTTATCAGCTCACTCTTCCAAGAACGGCACTGTATTCAAAGGTAGTCTGAGGCATCAGTCTCTTTATCTCTTGCTTTGCTTCAGTCCTTAGCTACTTGAGCAGTGCTGTGCTTTTCTAGGGAGAGATGTGTACAGACAGGCACCAGACTGGCACTGCCAGAGCTGGGGAAGGAGTTGTCTCAGGAGGCACCATGATCCAAGGAAGTGAACACATCTGGATTACAAGGACATCAGTTCTGCAGTCCAGATTTGCCACAAAGTTCAGTTCTAAACCCATACTTGATTTTGTGAGAAATACATCCAAGATGCCCAGTGCATAGAGACACTGGTTTTATTTACAACATTTGTAAGTACTTTTTTTATTCTGAGAAATTTCCTCCTTTGCTCCTGGAATTCCTGGTAGTATAGGTGCTTAGGGACATGATTTAGTGGTGGACTTGTCGGTGTTAGGTTTACAGTTGGACTCCATGATCTTAAGGATGTTTTCCAATCTAAATGATTCTATGCTTCTATACTATAGCAATCACTTACAGAGAAAATCTATAGGATTTAACAGAAAGACAATCTTTCTACAGAGCATTCAGACCCACCTGTAATAATGTTATTGCATGCTGCAGCAGAAAAGGAAATTGTCTGTCAAAGGTTTGGAACAGAAATGCTTCACACCACCCAAAGATACCTCTTGATAACCCAGTGCAACAGCCATTTTCCTCCTGTAAACATTCAAAGCAAACTTTGCTGCCTAAGCCACCACTTCTAACCTGAGGCTGAGTTGGAAATAAATGCCCCACTCTCAGGTTTAAAGGAAAACCAGCTTGGTTGCCATTTGGCCTGCAGCCAGGATTAAAGTGTTAACTCCACGTCTGTCAACCTGTCACTTAAACATTTACTAAACTACTGACCACTTCTATTAAAACACCATTAAACCAGGATTAAGCTTTTCCAGAGTTAAGCTGATGTAAAAATGCAAGGAATGTCACACCAAGGGCAGCTCATTATATTTGTATTGTAAACAGGCAAAAGATGGAGGATAAAATGTTACATGTTTATTAAATATGGGGGTGTACCCCTGCTTTGCATTTTCCCTTCTTTCAGCTTCCTAAACCCTGATCCCATTACTCAGTGCCCTGATAGCTGCAGAGCATCTGCACAAAAACCTTCAATTGCCTTAGAACCAGCACTGGCTGCTTTACAACAGGTCAGGGCTGCTTTGCCTGGAGGAGGATGCAATACAGAGTCCGGCCATAGTGCGGGGGAATAGCCATGGTTATAAACACATTTGGTTAATGTGTCATGTCATAACCAGAGACCAATTGTTAAAAAAGGACGGTCTCATCAAAAGCAGGAGTCTATTTTGAGCAGGCTGAGTCTTTTGTAGCAGTGTTTGCTGCTAAAGACAGGAGGCATATGCATAGGCAGGGCATGGGTGTTGCTGCTCCTTTCAGGTTGTTTTGTTGTCTCAAGCAAAGTAAGTCCTATAGGAAAATGCACAAACTTCTACAAAGCATCATTTCATTAACTAGGAGAGAGTATTACCTCAAAAAAATGGTCAAGGGTGTCTTTATTGTGACTTAACATGTACTCAATGCTCTGATTTCCATAGAGTACTATATATAAAGCAATAAAGAAGTCCCTGCAGCTTAGCTCACCATGGAGAGCTTAGCTGTGATGGGACACACGAGGTTGCTCCTGTTCTCTTACCCTTACCCATTGCCAGCCTTTAGCAGAGACAGAGTGCAAGGCTAAATGGACTTACAGCTTGATGTGCTTTGGGTGTTTGTATCTGCCACCTAATTAGGTCTGAATAAAAGCACGTTGGCCTGTCTGAACATGGGTGTAGAGACGTGACAGAACTGTTGGTCTCCATATTTATTTACTATTACCTTGCAGATTTTCAGAACACATTAGCCATTGAGCAATTCCGCCTGCATAAAGATGATAGAACTGGCCATCCCTAAACAGGGAGGTGCATACATTTAATGAGATTCCTCCCATTCCCCTTAGCCCTCCCCCTTCTGTAGCCTGTTATCTATTTTGAATATAATTTTGCTTTCAGGAAGTATCTATGACACTTCCATCTGAAGCAGGGCTTCCAGTATTTACAGATATCAAAGAACTGGTCTTAATTTCATCTGATACTTTAAAAAGCCTTTTATTCTAAAATAAATTATTGAAATGTGGTATTGGTAAAATGGGTTGCTCCAGTAATGGATTTACTGGGATGGTGCAATCAATTTCAGAGATTGGATTTCAGGATAGAAACTATTCATCACTCTCCATGCCAATGGAAGCTTTACCTTCACACTGCGGTCACCCACTGTAGCTTACAGATACCAAGGGCAGAGAAAGATCTATTAGAGGAAAACTTTCTATTGCTTTTTTCATTGTTGCTGAGGTCAAAGCCCTAGGAGTTTGCACAGTTACAGCAGCTCCAAAACATCACACAGACATCCAGGGTGATGCAGAGGTACTCACCTTCACACAATAGCAGGTATGCTTAAATATCCTGTTTACTTACTCTGCCATGACTCAAACACAGGCTGTTACATGTGGTTTTCACTTCTCTGTCTTATTTCAGGATCAGCAGAGCTTTTCAGTAGTTAAAGGTCTTCAGTGGTAGGGACTACACAGGTTTTAATAGCGGGGACCTTGGAGTGCTACTTCTTCCCATCCTGTAGCATAAAGCACCCAGCATGAGTGACATGAAAAATGCAAAAGCTATTTTTCCATCCTTATCTCTAACAAATCTTGTTCTCCATTCCTAGAAAGAAAACTCAGCTCCATAAATCAAGAAGTCTGTGGATTTGGGGTTTTACATTAACACGTTCTTTCATACTTTACAGTGACCTCCTAGATTGGGGTGAACTATTCTACCGTGCTGGGAAATGGCAGCTTCGGAGCCAAATTTAGCACCTAGAAAATTTCCCTTGGCTCTTAGGTGCCATAATTTTAAACCTGACTCCCTCTTTAAAGACAAAGTCATGTCTACATTTCATTTCAGGTGTTACATACAATAATTTAAGAAGTTAAAAGAGGACCTGGCAAGTCTCTGACTATGGAGGGGGTTGGAAAATATTATTTGCAGCCAGAAATGCAGCTCTTTTGGCTATGGTCTGCATTCTGTCTATCAATCTCAGCTCTGCATTTAGTCTCACTGACTTTCTCAAGTACTGCAAATAGTGAAGTTTTGCTCAGCTGGAGAATCATCATCAATAGGTACAGCTGCATTGGAATACCTAATGAAGGGTGAAAAACTGGGCTTGTGATAGTTATTTATAATGCCTCTTAAGACAGTTAAAGGTCTCTGGAGTTTTAGAGCTTTCTTTTCCCTCCACTCCACTGCTTCCACACCTCCTTTTGCTGGTTTTTCATATGAAATATGGTCTATCCTGGAAATTTATTTTAAAACATCAAAACTCTAAGGAAGCTCATAAAAGCACTTTTCAAAGGTTAAGATAGAGCAAGCCACAGCAAGAAAGCTACTGATGATGCCACTGTGATGACTGCAAAGGAAGGACTCCTGAAAGGGCACAGTCTACCAGATAGAGACTTTGATCACAGCAAGTGGGTGCTTTAAGGTTCCTCTTAATGCTGCATTTAAATGCACAAATCCTACATTTAAATTCACAAATCCTTCCAACCATCCAACACAGAGTTTCTGCTTCACTTACTGTCACACCTTGACAACAGCCTCAGCAAATCTGTAAGAAAGGTAACTCAGTTCTCATTTCCTTAGTCGCTGTTCAGAGCATTTGATTTTACTCAGTGACAAGATGATGATGCTGTATCTGTGCCAGAAACTCAATATTTTCTACCTGTGGTAACCACACTTGAAACACTTTAGTAAACAAGCTCTTGGAGTGCTTCACCTTCTGCAGTCCAGTGCTGACCACAGCAGATCTACATATTCAGTGGTCACCAACACCAGTATATCTACTTTAGAAGTAGGAGGTGCTGGAAGGGTTCAGGAAGAAAACGCAACCCTGAAGGGGGAAGAAACTATATAATGAATTAGATTTTTACTCAGAATTTCCAAAGTTTGTATTTTCAAAATGGCAGCAATTCCAGGGATGAATGAAGAAAGAATTGCTTTATTAACAATCTGGCATTCCTCACTGTTTAGATAAGATGTAAAGACGCCAACTATCCTAAACAAAAAAATAATCTATTCCCGAGTCTAACCATCATGCTCTAAAGGCCTTTTCCTGCAATTGCATTGTGTTTCTTAGCCTAGTATTTATCAATGGATGGAGAATAAATTAAACCCAGGATATTCTTTCAGCCTTCTTAATAAACTGTAAAAAGAGAAAAGAAAGAGTACTCATAGATGCAACCACATTCAGCAATAACCTGTAGAAATCATAGTGTCAGCTATATATACATATATACAGTGCAGGATGCTATAAAGTTATCAATGCTGTACTAGATAGATACATATCTAAACAAGATATAAGTACATATATATATATATATATATATATATATATATAAGCTTTAAAAACTTTAAGAGCCATGGATCTGTCTCTGGTATAGTGCCACAAATGCGTTCCTTGGAATCTTCCAGATCATATATCTGGTTCATCTGTAAAGAGATGGCGTCTCAGAGCACTACTCTTCCCTCAGTGAAACAGCAGTGCCTCCTGCTGTACTCCAGGCTGCATTTATTCCCAGACTTCCCATTCTGTCTGGTTTCAGTCACCAATGAAGCTATGGTTGGCATTTTGAGAAATGAGATGAGTAATGGAAGATGTGTCTAAGTGGCCTCAACACCTCTGGAAACATCAGCCTGTGTCACAGAAACACAGTCTGCACAATTCAGTGTGGGACAACAGGGAGTTGTGCAGTGTGTGAGGTAGCCTGAAGCACCCATGAGGTATTCTGTCCATAAACCAGCTTTTAGAATCATAGAATCAACTAAGTTGGAAAAGACCTTTAAGATCATCAAGTCAAACAGTTACCACTCCATGACTGCCAAGTCCACTATTAAACCATGTCAGTTTCAATACCTTTCTGAGTATGTTTGAGTATCACAGTACACCGGGGCTAATCTGCGGCACCCAGAGGGTTTCAGCCTACTCAGACATGCTCCCCTCCTCTTGCTTTCACACATTTCAGTATTAATCTGCAGGAAGCCCTGCTGCAGCACTGCGACCTTCTGCTGAACAGACTCTCACTTGTGCTGACCCATGACAAACTATCACAGTTGGGGAATGCTGACTGTATCATAGCCCATGTGAATGCCAAGTCTGGCTTAATCCAAAAACATCAGAAAAAGGAACCTGGGGTCAATCTTACTTAAAGGAATGTGCCTAACTTCCTGGAGGTCACAGCAGAGAACAAGCCCAATGTTTCACCTCTGAAACAGAGAGACAGAGAGGTTTTAAATCCTTTTGAGTCATCAGCCTGTAAAGCAGGTAGACTGGCAAAATAAAAGAGGGGCTTGTTTCTGCTCTGGGCTGTAACTGGGAGCCTTTCACTGGAGAGGGGTCTTCCTCTCCCTCAGGGTGGTTTTCTGCCTATCAGGTAGAAAATCTCTTTGAAAAACAGCAAGTCAAATCTTTCAAAACAATCATTATGATAACAAAGAAGAAGAATAACTTTAAAGACTACTTTGCTGCCACAGCTTCCACCCAGAAAGTTTCTGAAGGCTCTGCAAGAATCTATTTATCCGACCTCAGTGCAGGGCAGCTGGCTCTAGGAAAGAACATCAACAACAAGCACCTCCGTGACTTGGTGTGGTCATTTCTCACTGCAGTTGGATGAGCTTTGTCAGTAGAGACTGCTCCAGCTGGAGCATGAGGCTGTGTGCTGTTCTCAGAGCACACAGACAGGCCCCAGCAGCCTACCACCCTTCTCTCCCCAGGGCACCACTAATCTTAATAATAAGCCCCCAGTACTTAATGTGTAGCTCAGATGATGGTACTGCTGAAATGAACGTCTGCCTGTCCCACCCTCGCACCATTTGAATCAATCCCATTTGCCTGACTTCCAGGCTTTGGGGCTACATAATGTCTGCACAGTGGTCTGAGATCTTTGACTCAAAAGATGTCATGTATATGAAGTAGAGCCTTTTCATTCCAAAGCAAGTTTTAGACTTAAGTTTCAGAGCACATCTGGGAGACTTCTACATTTTATATTTGGAGAAATTGAGGCAGAAGGTTAAATGTTTTTTAAAGATCACCATACAAAACTTGTAAGTACCCAGAGCTAGGCATAGCTAACTAAAGCTCTTCATATGATCTGTTCCACTAGGTAAGTCTCTTCTCCTTTCCCATTAAGGACTGAAAAATACCCTAATGCTCCAGCTAACAAAAAGTATATAAGGACATTTGTACCTGAAAGAGATTTCATCAGGGAACAGGTTTCCCAAACAACCTTCTTCATGCAAGTCCTGGTTCAGTGACAGGGTTGGAGGTGTTAGTGACCTGGAAGCTTTGACACCTCCCTTGCCAGGACCGCCTGCAGCCACAGAGCTGCTGCCAGCCTGGCTCTCAAGGCTTGTGCCAAGTCCAGCTCTGTTGCAGTAATCCCCCATCATCAGCATAGCAAGGAAAAATGTAGTCTGCAAGCTTTGATGCCAACATCACTGGAATGGTGAACCATTGGAAGGAGTGCCTGCATGAATGTTAGCTCCTCTGTAACTGAAAGTTGCAGAAGTGGTGGCTAAAGACTTGAGCTGTGCTGCAAAGCCTTGTAAGGATGGTCTCAGATAAGAAGGTTGAAAAAGCAAAGAGTGGTTGGTTTGGAGGGAAAAAGATGTCTGTGAACACTGGCAGAGTCACTCCAGACTCATCTGGGATACATGAGAGAAAAATCTTGATCTTGTGCATGTACAGCTACAAGTGAATGTATGCAAAACCTGAGTAACAGGAGGGAAGTATTTCTCCATACATCATTCCCCCTTTAACCATTTTTTACCTCCTTTCTTCCTCATCCCAGAAGAAAATCTTGATCCATCAGCAGACCGGCAATACACATATGATTTCAAATTTTATTGACACTCTCCTCAGGAACACTTTTCTTTAAGAAAGTATCTGCTCCTGCAGACCAAAGACACCATCATCTGATCATCTATGCAAAACAAGGCAACTTCTAATCTCTGCTAGTTCAGAACTCACATCATAAAACAGAGATTTAAGGAGTTCTTCGTGGCTGTTACTGAATTCTTAGAGCAGAACAAGCACTGCAATTGGGCAGTCATGTAAAATTGTTAATTTGCAGTTTTAAGACAGTTTTTTTCAGCTTCATTGGCTGTCTTCTTTCCAAAATTGTACTTGAGAGTAAGAGTAATCAGAAAAGTAATGCTTCTGACAGCAATAGGAATGGGTGTATGTGCCATCCTTTCTGAAATTTAATAGTTGATGTTCACTGACAGCCAGAGGAAGCAAGATGTGGCCACAGCATCCATCTGCATTCTTATCACAGCATTTGGTGGACAGCAGTGAGAAATGCTCAAAGTGAAAGGTTTTATAAAGGAAGCGGAAGAGGCTTCTCTACTTCACACACTAAGATGTGTCAAATAATATTTACAGAAGGGAATTTTTAATTCATTTATGAAGAACTTAAGAAAATATAGTGTGGACTATTGAGCTCTTTACAGACTAAAGAGACTGGTCTTGTGGCAACCATCAGACTCTGCAGGTTCACAAATGAACTACAGCAGCAACCAATGGAAGCAATGAGCGTGCATCAGGCTGCTGCAAGACAGTTCAAGAGTACGACTTGGAATGTGTTAATTGCTGTTAATTTTGTGATCTGCATTATCTGTTCCCCTGTCTTTTTACTTAATGTTGTTTATTCTCCGATGTATTCAAGTATCTCAGCTCCACCTCCCAGGTCACCAGTTGAAGGGACTTACCAAAGTCAGTTCCTTAATTTTGACCAGTGAGATAGGTCTTGATATGATTGTGAATCTTCATTTATCCTGTCTGGTCAGCAATTATATTTCATGGACTTTCTGGCTGCCACAAGTCTTCTAGAGCCTCCCTGGCTGAGCAGAGCAGCAGCTTCCATGATAACCTGAAAAGGTTCAACCAGACAGCCAAGGACTCATACTTCCTATCATCTCTTGCAGTTTTTTTTTCAGATGAAATAGCCTGGGTTTGGCTTTCTCTGCAGAAACCAGAAACCAGACTTTTCCTAAGTCTTTTTCTTTTATGCGTGTTCACAGCTTTGTGCCAGGATCTAATAAGACTCTGAACCAAAGCTGACACAGTCAGTCTCAGACAGAATAATCTCTTCTTGCAGTGCACATAAGTACTTTTTGGACTGGTTTCCTTTTTCTCAGGCAATTATAGGTGATTTTAAAGAGACAGATGTTGTCAGATTCCTCCTTTGTCTGACAAGCTTTTTTGTTCCCCTTGGTTTTCTCTTCTCTGAATAATAATTAAAAAGTTGGCATTTCTAGGGGACTTCCCAGATTTCTCACCACGCTCACCACAGGGTTGCATTCCAGCACAAAATCCCAGCCATTTCCTGTTTTTCCTGTCACAACTAGTAAACAAGGACCCCAAAAGATCAGCATTTATAGAAAGAGCTGAGGGTAGTCTGCTGGGAAATTACTGCAGTTAAGTACAATTTTGTATTTATGAAGAACTCTCTTCTCATGCTAAAAGACAGAGGTATTTTTCCTACTTACTACACACTTAAGAATGTCATCTAGCTGAGCATTTAATACAATCTGATAGCCAGAAATATCCTTGGAGGTATAAAATTACCTGCTACAATCCCTATGAAGAGCTTGGCAAATAGAAGCAATTAAGATCCCTGTTAGCCTTTCGTAGCTCCCACACAGCTGCTTGCTCCATCCTTTGACCATCTCAGTGGCCCTTCACTGGATTCCCTCCAGTTTACTAGTGCCTTGAACCATCATTTCACTCCACGAAGGGTCACACAGTGGAGCAGAGGGGAATCACCATTTTCTCCAACCTGCTGGTTGTGCTTTTATTAATACAGTTCCATGTGCCTTCATCAGCTATGTATTTGTTGTTCCTTCCCTCTTCTTGCTTTCCTTGTGAGGAGATGAACAGATTCCTTTAATTGAAGGTAACTTCTATCTGTTCTTTATCTTCACATTGTGGAAAAAATAATACAGATATATGATGATGTGCTATTGGTTTTGCAATAACTTCACGGTTTCTGAGAAACTTTAGTCTTAATTTAACCTACTTTGCAGATATTCTTTGGTTCTAGGAAAGCCTCAAGGAATTGAAATGGGGCCCAAAATTGAGGGTTCGAGCAAATGTTAGACAGCTGCATGAGTCTTTCCAAAGTAAAACAGATACTGAATGTAGCTGCTTGGAAATGAGGATTTTCTGCTTCTGCTATGCTTGTCATCTTGCAAATTCATGTTGTTTTATTTATCAGTTTGGATGCACCTGACCCTGTCTGTTCCATCTTGAAAACCTCCTTGTGCAGAGACAGCAGCTGGGCAACCATCCCACTCGCAGCCTCGAGCAAAGCAAATGAATAACTCAACAAGTCTGTAGATATGTTTGTTTCAGACATTGTTTTAGCAAAAAGAGGGGTGAAAGAACTTAGTGAAGTTCACCAGCCTTCGCCAAAACAGAATGCAGAAGGAAATCCCTCTGGGTTGCTCAGCTCACTATAGCTGCTGTCCTGTGGCTCTCTCTGATCTGACCACCCTGCCTCCTTCCTCCCAGCTGCTCCTTCCTCCCAGCTGCCCTTTCTAATGTCCTTACCCATATGAAGTGGAATAGTAACTCATCTGGGTGAAAAACACACCCTGTAGGAAAAGAGGAGTCAAACCTTGTACCAATTCCTGTCATATTTATGAAAATGTCCAATGAAAACGTATCTCCCTTCCAGCTACAGGAAGGTGCCAAGCACTCAGCCTCTTCTCTCTACCCCTCCTCTTCGCAGTGTCTGTTGGGTGACTCTGGGGAGCTCTCCCCTCTACACAGGCCAAACAGTGCAGGAACCCAATAGAGCTGTGGCTGCACACCCTGCCCTGTCTTGGATGGCAAGGTGGCTGGAAGGAGCTGGTGAGTGATAGACCAAGGTCATCCCAATCCTGGCCTCACTGAAGACCCTGGGAATGAAGCCTAGCCTTGGCCACAGCACCAGCCCTGCACTCTCCTGGAAACACAACCGATAATCTGATTTCACTACTTCTTTGTGCATTCAAGCATTGCCAGAGCCACTTCTCGGGTGCCCTGCAGTGAAGACAGTCTTTTTCACCAAGGAAAAGTGTCTAAAAAATGTCTTTAAAGCAGAACAACAAAAGCTCATGACTACTTTACAACAGGCAAATGAAAATATAAGCATGGAGGAAACCAAGGATCAGTCCTCTCATGCACAGTAAACATCTTCTCCATCTCCAGGATTATTTCTTGGCTCCTCTCTCTTTAAATCATCAGTGTCACAGTACAAAAAACCCAGAAGAACTCAGTCCCTTAAAGCTCTTTTTGCCTGTTGTTTAATTAAATTATCCTATAATGAAATCTTTCCCTAATGAGTCAGTATTTAATAATTTATGAGACACTGAAGCCCTGCTTGGAGTCTCATCAATTATGTATCACAGCACCAGGCACTTTCAATCTCTCTTTTTTTCATTTCTCATTCACTTCATTAAAAGCCCCAGCCTTGCTGCCTCTGGGTTTCACTTGCCCAGACTCAGAGGTCAGTTCATTGATACCTACATTGCCCAGCATTCACCAACAGCTCTGTGTGTGCATGTGTTGGCTGGTCTAAAATTACATGGGACATCTGTGTGCATACATGAACCAGAGCATGGGTCCCTGCCTTTCTGCTGTGAGCAATAATGTGCATTTGTCACAGATTTATACAGATTGTCACATAGGGGGTGTGTATGTAGATTTATATAATCTGTGCATGCAAAGGTGTGTTTCTGTTAGCACTTGCAGAGCTGCATCCATAAGGTTATATTCGCGTATACATCCATGCAGGTGTATATCAATCCTGACATTCCTGGCCGTTGTGCCAGCACACACTTCCAACTGCAGTGAACAAGTCTGTCTTATTCCAAGATCTTTTTTAGTTTTGTTCTCTTTAAACCAGCAGTACACATCCTGTAGGAATCAGTACAGTAATATTATACATGAGCTCTAAAGATAATGAGTTTGCACATTCTGAAGAGATCAGGATGGGACAACTAAGTACACATTGCTGCAGTCCTGACAATCACCCATAGAGTAATGCAGGGAGGGGGAGCTGACACCAACACTGGGAGCAGGCATCAGCTGCACTGGCAGTAGAGGAGCAGATCTTGATTTCGAACTGGCACTGTCCTGTACAGGTAAAGAGTGCTTTGGTTTCTCTTCTTGAGCAAAGCCATGACTAGTCCATACCCAAATTTGAGCACACTGAAGCACCACTGATTTATCACAATGTTTTAAGGTTTCCTGCAACTTTGGGAAGGCATTCTCCAACTGCAGAGGATCGGCTTTTTTAGCTTTAAAATTATACTCTTTGCAGTAGTCAGTTTGAAAAGAACAGAGAAGAGCCATGGTGTTGATTTCCTTTCACTAGAGTCAAGTCCTGACTTTGTACCACTTTCCAGTTATTCCAAGAGAGAAACAGACCCACAGCACTTCCTCTGGGTCACCACATGTTCCCACTGACCAGACTGAGACTGACCAGGAGAAAAACAGAGGAGAGGCAAACCCTTCTCCTCCTCTGAACAACCAGCATAGCCTTAGCACAGCTTGGTGCTGCTCCATCTGACCACTGCCTGAGTTAGATCAGGGCTGCTCCCATCCCTGGTGACATGGGGTGGGGATGGTGTTGGTCCACACTGATGCTCCCACTTACCAATGCTTCCAAGGATGGGAAAATCACACTTACTCACATGTACATGCATTTGCATTTTGAATACTTAACTAGACAGCTGTGCATGGCAAAAGATTTTTTTTGATCAATTTATACCCCAAAGCACAAAATTTGATTTTGTTTTTAACGATCTTATCAAGCATTTCCAAAAGAGCTGTTACCAGTAACAACCTCATCAGGCTCTTTCAAAAATCTACTGGGATTTTAGAAGGTCTTTCTTTACCTCAAGTTGTTTCTTTCAAAGTGAATGCTTCCCCAAAGCCATAGCAAGAGAATCTGTAACAAACACCAATAAAACACATTTTACTAATTAAATGGTCATCTTTTTTTCTTAAAGAAAAAAAAAGGTTGAAGCCTTCCAAAACAGCCCTGTATTGATGTCACTGGAATCCTGTGTTGCTCATCAATAAATATTCTGTGTCAATAGGCCATTAACTATTAATCCCAGCGCTGGCCATTTGAGAACTTTACATCAACACACTTGTTCTTTTACACATTGCTTCTCATCTTATTAAATGACTTGCACATATGGACAAGAGCAGAGTCTCACAAATGAGCCCACGTCAATAACGCACAGGACACCACCTCCGATAAGGAAGAGGGAGAATCACAAGAAAATTAATATGTCTGGGGCTATCAGGAGTATTTATTTACACTGAGAAGAAAGAGAATCCACTCTTGAAGAGCTTATTGTGTTACCTAACCTGAACTTCCAACATATGCTCACTCTCAACCACATTCTAGCTTCATTTTTTTATCCTTAAAACAAATTTGGTGTTAGTGAAAGATGCCAGACTGACGAGCAGAGCTCACTGCTCACTGTGAAGGCTGCTGCCCAAATGAGCTCGTCTCCAGGCTCAGCTGCCTGCTGCTACCTGATGCAGACAGATGATTTCCAGGGTGAGAACTGAGCTCCCCGATCCAGCCGCATAGTACTATCAAAGACTATCACCTTCACGAATGTGTTCTCCAGGCTAAAAGAGACAACAAGAGGAGAGCTAAATAGTTTTGATTCTCACCCTTTCCTTCAGCAGTATCTTACAGTTAAAATGCACTAAATGCAAAAAGCAGGAGCAACATTTTATTTTAATGGTGAAAAATGTTACATCGATTAACAGTGTTTTGATTTTTCAGATTATTTCAATATGCTGAACATTGTTCCTCGCATCCAGTTCTCCCCAGGCACCTAATTTATGATCTCGTATCAAACCTGACCTGTTGATTTTAACCTGATTCTTCAGTAAGTCACCCTAGAAATATGTTGATTCCCCAGCTGGCTTTTCCCTTCCTTCCAAGTAACAGTGGCGCAAGTCCACAAAGCTACTCCAAGCAATTACTCAACTGGACAAACTAAGAAATATAATATCCTGTATCCAGCTACTACAGATGTCCCTACAGTATTCCTCAGGCTGTTATGGAAGGTGACTGACAAAGTTTTGAAAAGTCTTACTAGTGACATATATGGTGAGACTGAAGGGGAAAAATACTCACTTTCTGGTTTAACCCTAGCAGAGAAATAGAAGTGAAGGGGTAAGCCAAGAACAGGGATTTGCCGTAGATGTCAAGAGCATGTGGCAACGGAACCACCAGACAAACACACACACACAGAATTGAGTAACAGTGAAGTGGCAATTGCTACTCTGTGGTTGAGCGGCTCTAATTCCTGGCATTTAGTTGGCCAGAATTCAGCAGGAATTGGTGTGTCTTCGATGGAGAGAAATTATGACAGTGAAACAGCTGTGCTCTCCAGCAAACTGTAATGATATTCAGGTTTTATGGCTCTTTGGTTTGATTCCCTATAGCAACTATCCTGTTATCCGTGGTTGGCACAGGTTAGCACCTGCTAGAAGCAATTTCTCATAAATCAGTTCGTGTCAGCTCTTGAATGGCTGCTAAAGCCCGAGGTCTGCCCACTCCCTGCCACACAGCTCTGCATGTGCAGATGGCCTCACCCCGCAGCTGGGAGCCAACACAACAATCGAGGCAGTGTGCAAGCGCTGCCAGGTTGTGCAGTGTGTTTGCACGGGGACACACACCTGCACTGTGCAGATGGTGGATGTGCTCCTTCCCTCCCGGGGATTGTAGAGGAGTGCGCAGAGCTGCTGCTTGCAGCTAAACCTGGGTATCCCAGCAGATGCATTTAGGAGAGGGGCTAGGGGGTCCAGCTCACTGCAGGAGGCAGAGCCCACACCTTACACTGGGTCCCTGAGCAGCCTAAGGGAACTCTCTGTGTGTCTGGCACTGGTAAATGTGTCCTCTTTCAGGAGTCAGCAGGCCCATGGCTCAGGCTTGACTGATGAGTAAAGCGGGGCTCATCCAGACACACCAGACTTTTGCTGAACATTTGCCATTATTTTTGCATAATGTATTTCCAGCCCAACAGTTGAAGGAAGATCCTGGACTCTCGTTACTAAGCATCTCAGGCCAAACTCAGGTTTAAGTTCATTCGACTGTGAAGAGAAGGATGGTCCTTGAGTTAAGAGCAAAATTCATACCATTCAGCTGTAAAAATGCTGAACTGCCTCCAGTTCTCCCTGCCCTTTGGCTGCTAGAGATGAACACGTGCTTCATGCTCTCAGCAGTGACCCACACATGTCTGTTTGTGCCCATTCCAGTACAACACCAGAGACATCGTACAAGAAGACCCACAAGCAACAGCTTTGTGGGCTGAGAGGCCAGCATTGACCTTGGCACGGACGAGCCATTTGCAGGATGGAGCACACACAGGTGGATCATTTCCTTGACACAGACCTTGTATTACACAGAGTCCAGTAGGTCACTGTAAGTGCTTTGAATCAATGAGGCATCTCACAAGAGCCCATGCAGGCCCCTGAACTGAGATGAAACCTGATCTTGTAGCTCAGTGTGTTAGAACAATTTTTCAACTGCACTGAAAACAAGGGGGCTGCAGGGAAAGCAGTTGTCTCTCCTAAGGAAATAGCCAGAAAAGGATGAGGTTTACATGAGGCATGTTCAGAATCATCAAACTTGGATTTGAACAGGCTGAACAGAAAAGGAACAGTTGTAAACGGGGGGGAAGTGACAAAATGTAACACCAGACAGTGATCAGAGCCCGAGGGATCCACATGACACATTTGCCAGTTATGGTGATTTCACTGACCTGTCACTATAGAGCAGCATTTCCTGCAGATGCCACAATGATCACGTTGCAGAACAAGGAGCCTTGCTTCCACATGTGCTACTGGGCTCCAGTTCTTCCCTTCACTTGAACAAAGTCCTGTCCCAGCCAGTGGCAGCTGCAGGAAGCCTGTACAGCCTGCCCAAAGGAGGCAGAAGAGCTACTGGGAAACACAACCTTTTTCCTCACTTCCATTATCACACCTGTTTTTATTCATTTTATAACTCTAGAATTCCTTTTCTATTTCTGACAGTTTTGTTACCACCTTTGTTTTAATTTCCAAGGGATAATTTTCTCTTCAATTTTCCCTCTGCATCTGGTCTTCCTACACAGTGTTTCTCATTTTTCTTTTTCCACTCAGTTCTACCACCTTCTATGATCTTGAAACCATACATTTCCCCAGTTCCTTTCTCCTTTTTGTTTGTAGACAGCTTTTATTTTTAACACAGCAATTTCTTTAGCTATTGGACAATGGACTAAACACTGCCCAGAGATTTAGGCTTCCAACCAGAAGGAGGCTGAGCAGACCTTTTACCCTTCCTGGGGGGGAGTGACAAAGCAACACGATTTTCAAGCTAAACATGGATGACTTGCTGAGTGGTTTCAAATTCATGTTAGCTAACAACCAAACTGGGCTGACACAGCTTCACCTACAAAATGGATGTTTTTATAATCTTGAATAAAACATTAAATGTCATATTTTACCTAGGAAAAAAGGCCAAACACCTGATCCTGTTATGGTGGTGTGGGGATACACAGAGATGTACAGCGCCGGGCAGTCATCACTCCTACAAGCCAGTATTTTCAACCCATCCAATTTCTCCACAGCTGAACCCCAGCAACAGCAAATACAAGCAAGCATACAGCATGGGTGCTCGGGAGTTAGATCCTCACAGGGTTAGATGTACCACACAGGACACCACCTGCTAGCCAAGATTCTGGGCTCTCTGAATAACAGAAGTAACTTGGAAAAATGGATAAAGGCATGAGAGTTAATGCAGGAAAGTCATGGTCAGCAAGAGGATAAAGACCTCAGTTACAGCACCAGACAGGGTGAAAAAAAAAAGCAAAAAAGAAAAACCTACCAGAGCCAACTTCATCTGTCATAGGCAAGCTGATTACAATCAATAGACACTTAATGGTCTCCCAGAGTCCCATCTGGGCAATTAGCAATAGCATTAAGCAAGCGAGGATGTATTGTAAGTCTGTTTCTTCAGTGGAAGTGACAGAAAAGAGAAATAAGAAACCAAATTACATTTTTAGATTCAAATTCTTCTCATTAATACTGCATGGAACCTACTACCACTGGTAAAATGGAACAAATCTCAAAGTTTTTCTCTTCTTTCTGCAATTTTCTGACTCATTATTTTGTTTTAAATTTAAAACATTCAACCTCAGTTTCAAACAGTAATAAAACCTATTGAAGTCAGGAGGTAAACAGGAGTGCCAGTGAAGGAGAGAGTGGCCTTTGGGGTATTTCTTTTACAGCCAAATAAATCAAAACCAATGATTTTGAATGCCCCAGACTTCATTGAAATCAAAGAGCAGCATTCATATTTTCATTTTCTCAATCCTAAAATGCAGCAGGTATCACCCCAGGCTTTCTGAGGATAGAAAATAGCACTAAAAATAATCAAAAGGACAGTTTATTGTACAGCCTTTCTTTTGTTCATAGCGAACACTGAAGAATATCTTATTAATCAGGCAAAAGTATTTAATGTGCTTTCAGTTTTATTAAATATGACACTTCTGCATTACGAATGATAAAATTATATAAGTCATGTAACTAAATTACTGTCTCCACTGTGATCTCAGGACACTTTTCTTGAGAAATTGAGTAGATTCAGTATCTTGCACAAATTTAGTTGATTGTCTCCTGCAATTCAGCTGAGCCACTATTGTGCAGATTTTGACCTGTGATTTCATAGAAAATCAAGACTCAGCAGTTCCTGGATTGCAATAATGTTTTTTGTTATAAGTTCTGCTCTTTTAGCATCTACCAATCCAGATCTTAAAACAATACCAAAGAAAGTAAATTATAAGCATGTGAATTTCCTCTGTGAGATGTGCTCAATTATTATCACACAAGCAAAATAGGGATCTGTGCACACAGACACCAAACTGTGTGCAATAAATGTAATTACCTGTTTTGTGTGCAATCAGTGAGCTTACACAGATAAGAAAAATTATCATCAGAAGTCTATAATATAAGGAAAACAAAAATGGAATGCTTTTTTATCAGCTCAAGACTCCAGAGTCTGTCAGAGAGGACAGTGTTAGACTCCAGAAATTTTGGCAAGTTATTAGCACCTCTCTATATCCAAGCGGGGCTACTAGGATTAAATCTGCAGCAGATGCTGTTAACTTAATCTGTGGAATTTTGCAGACAAAACGGACAAATTGCACTAACATCTGTCCATTTGCCAATGGAAAGCCATATCCTGTGTATTCATATGTTGAGAAATTCAAAAGAACTGGTGAAATACACATTCCTTATGTGTTTGCTCTATGGC
Source organism: Melopsittacus undulatus (assembly GCF_012275295.1). Taxonomy (NCBI): domain Eukaryota; kingdom Metazoa; phylum Chordata; class Aves; order Psittaciformes; family Psittaculidae; genus Melopsittacus; species Melopsittacus undulatus. The sequence goes on along the minus strand of NC_047536.1, from coordinate 29,970,318 downwards.
ATACCTATGAATTGAAGATGATAATCTCAAAATGATAGAGCAAAAAACCACCATAGATCTGACCATGTTAAACCCGTGTTATGGTAATTTACTGCATCACTTAGCCTATAACAAAAAACCTCCTCTGAGCTCAATGTTGCCCCCCTAAGAATCAAATTGTTTTAAACCTGCAGTGCTGCTATTTTTCTTATCTTTGATCTACTGTACAAAGCAATTTTAAATGTATCCTGAGTGGACCGGTTTTCAACAAACTTTTAATTATTGCAATGGTAGGGAGCTCTGAATACCAGGAGAAGCAACTCATTTGTAAATACTTAGTAAATCACTTTATCTGAAATGAAATAGCTTTAGCTGTCAATGAGATAGAGCCTGTGTTTCTTTGCAAAATCTTATCAAAGAATGAGCTCTTTATAATGGCTTTATTAAATACCATAGAAGACTGACAGTTTTCCAGACTGACATCCATAACAGCTGAGCCATGGCCAGATGCTGAGAGTCAGGCCATGGTAGCAATTTTATTTGGCAGAATAGGTTGCTGAAATGTTTCTATTAATTTAATTTCTTCTTTAAAACCCTTTCTTTTCCTCTGCCATAATGAGTTCTGCAAACATATATAAAAGATGGCACTGAGACAGCTTGTAACATATTGACTGGGTTAACCAGGTCTGCCTAGAAGGGTTTTAGGTATGAAAGTGATACTGCATGCAATCCTGAATCCTGGCTGCTCATTTCTAATTGATTTACATAAATGTTTATACAGTTCTGATTTGATAAACATTACTTGCAACATTAAGGGATTTGTAGGACAGATTTTTACAGCTTTCCATTTGGTCTCCGTTTATCAGCAGAGACAGATCAGACAGAAAAGGTCCAGAAGGAGAAGTAGAGAAGGACAAGGAGATCTAGTGTCAGAGATACTAAACATCAGGTCAAGTTTATAATTTCTGTTATTAAAGGTTTCTGGGCTCCCCAGTATAACAGAGACATGGACATACTGGAGCGAATCCAGCAAAGGGCCTGGAGCACCTGACACATGAAGAGAGGCTTAAAGCTGGGATACTTCAGCCTAGAGAAGCCTCCTGGGGGACCTTATTAATATGTACAAATATCTGATGGGATGCAGATGAGAAAATGGCTCAGTAGTATCCAGTGGCAGGACAAGAGGCAGTGGGCACAAAGTCAAATAAAAAATTCTGTTTAAACATATGAAAAAACCTTTTTTATGGCGAGAGTGGTCAGACACTGGCCAGCTTGCCCAGGGAGGTTATGGAGGTACTCAAAACCTGACTGGCCATGCTCTTGAGCAACCTGCTCTGGCTGACTGTTTTGAGCAGAGAACAGCACTAGATGACCTCCAGGGACCCCTTCCACCTTCAGAACTATTGTGATACTGCATAGATGGAGTCCAAGTAGTGATAAACAGTTACCTCATCTTGACTTACACCATCAAAAGGTTGGCTCTGTAGCAAGATACTGATTTTTGTTATATTCCTGATTCTGTAGATTGATTTGGTGGCACAAAAATGAAGTTGATAATTTATCATTCATTATTGTTGAACACAACGGCAGCACAATGTTCTCTGAACATGGAGTAGGTGCCTGTATGCTAATGACAATACCCTACACCTGGGTATAATTGTCATTATTAATACTGATGTAAGTGAAATGTTAATTCTTACTAATAGATTAAACTATGAAATTCCTTAAGAGCAGAATTGCTACAATAAAAGCAATCGGGTTGTTTCTTTGTAATTTGATGGCCCACAGAAGTACAGAAACATATCTTATGGCTTTACAAATCTGTGATAATTTCCTTCAACTTTTACTTTTATTGCCTTGTCATTAAATTCACATTGAGTTCTTAAAACAAAAAATGTTTAAAACAGATGTGGCTGTTAAAGTTACAATATGAATTTTACAACCCTAAATTTTATGATGCTGAAAGAAATTTCAGCCACCATAGTGAGAGACAAGAATGGAAGCAGAAGGCAGCTCTAAGAGTGACAGATTTCAATAATTATCAAAAGCTTATGCTAACATAATGCATACATTGTATACCATTTGTGTAAGTCAGTGTGCAGAAAGAAGATTATCCAAAACTCCATGAATTACCAGAATTGAATAGCAAGCAAACAAAAAAATGAGAGGTAAAACTTTAATGTCTTAGTTCCACTTCTGTCCTTTGTCATTTTCCCTTATGGATTCAATTTATGGGACCTAAATAGTTTGTTGCACAATGTCTTTCAAGCAATCCTAAGGCAAAGATTCATTCTAACAAAAGCAATCAGTTTCATGATATTTCAGAGAGCAAATTGAACTTCCATTTAACCTGACTATAAAAACCCCTGATATCTTATTTCACCAGCAGTCCCACTATGGGTAGACAGATGGGCAGAAATGTAGACACAGTCTCTTTGTGTTTTAAAATAATTCATAACAAGCGTAGGAATGACCTCTTGTAGTATATTATCCCACACAATATGATTTCTGATCGTTCATGTGAATGGCTCCATTCTAATTCCTCATCTCCTCGATTTGAGTCTGTGTGCCACAAGCCTTTACCAATATGTGCACATTTTCCTTTCAGCAAGAACCATCTTCTCAAGTTGAATATTCTTCTCAGATCAGGTTCAGCAGGACTACGTCACAACTATTCCAAGTGTGAAAGGTAAGTTTTACTTCAGCCTTACTTCTTGTTTTCTCTTTCTCTCATGTTTAATTTCCTTTCCAGTTCTATAGACCTCTAAAACTTCGATTGTCCTAGCAACTTTATTTCAGTCTTTTCCAAGGCAGTTCATATTAACGGTCATTTGCTAACTTAAAGTTTAAGACATTTCAGATACAGACTGTCTTTACAATAAGACATTCATAATTTGGGTTAAATGTTGTCCTCTTTTTTGTTTATTAAGTTCTACGTACCTCAGCTTTGTAATCGGCTTAAGTGGTTTTAATGGGGGTTTAAATCTTATGCTCAGGGAAAGTAAAATACCAAACCAAAATAATCTTTAATGAGACTGTATTATCTCCCTCTGTGCTGTGAGAGCACACAGCAAAGTTTTCCTGTTGGGTTTCAGTGGGATGTGTATTTAAAGACTGGTATAATCTCATTAACCCATGCAATCAAGTTAGAATCATAGAATGGTTTGGGTTGGAAAGGACCTTAAGATCACCTAGTTCTAACCCTCTGCCATAAGCAGGGACTCCTCACACTATACAAAGGCTCTGTTGAACCTGGCCATAAAACACTGCCAGGGATTGAGCATTTACCATTTCTTTGGGCAGCCTGTGCCAGAGCCTCACCACCCTGAAGCTGATACAAGGAAAATTTATTTTTCAACTTCTATATTCTCCATTCATAGTTGGCAGTGTGCTGTTCTTTAACTTGGTCTCTCCCAGAGAGCATCTGAGAATCCCCTGTCAGCAGAGGTGTTCCTGTATCAGCTGCTCTGTATTTCTTCTAACTCTTCTGCAAGCCAGCTCCTGTAGACTTTTTTCTGTTCCCCAACTCCATGTTCTTGCTTATATTTTGCTAAGGACTGGGTAGAGGCTTTCCAGCCTTGTGCTGGTCCTTGATTACTGCTTTTCTTCCCATGCACTTCACAGGAACTTCCGCATGCTTATTACTCCCATAATATCAAGCACGTCCTAGAAAAGGCAGCTCTGTCAGTCAGCCACATTATGACATACATTTTGGCTTCAGCAGAGAAAAAACCATTTCCTCTTCTCTCCCAGTCATCCTGAGCTCCCACTCCTCTTCACCAGCAGCCACATTACCTCATGATTTCAGCAGCCCTCCCTCTGATCTCCCCTTCCCTCGTGACTGATCTCAATGCTGGCCAGGTAACTTTCCATATTAGCAGCTAATCTCTCTGCTCCCATATGGCTGGGGTCAGTCATCATTTCCATGACTTATTTGTTTCAATATCCGTAAAAAGTGAGGAAGTCCTTGGCATCAAGTAGCTTTAAATGATGTCAGGGGTCAACAGTGTCTTTGTTTCAGTACTGTAAATGTTTCCCCATGCCTGTGCTCACCTCTAAATTCTGCCCTGTAGTGAGCAAGGGGATAACACAGGTGTTCTTCCTTCTCATTTAATTTACTGCAGACATTATTATATCCGTAGTAGTTTGGTTAAAACTAATACAGTCCCTTTTCTATCAGCCAAGTTGTAGATGCCTGAGAAACATCTGTAAGATGTAAGGAGTGTAAATCTGGAGCTTGTAGGGGAATCTGATAAAACACTGCCTTCATTTCCAGCATCACAATCTCAGCAAGTCTCAAAACTCTCTTAAAATTTGTATCATCCATGCCAGGTCAAAAAGGGAAAAGGGGTGGAAACAGATATATAAAATGATCTTTAGAATAAAAACCAGTGATCTAAGTTGCCAGAAAGCAGAAGCTCCATGCTTAAGGGAGGGAGGTAGCTCAGTTTGACAGTACATTTTGATCAGATCTTCTAAACTTCACCTGTTTTAAAATTATTTTCTTATAACTCCTGCCCCATTTCTGTGTAATGATCTATGATTAATGATACTTTTACAAGTTAAGCATACATATATATATATAGATACCAGCATCTTGGTTCCCTTGTTATCTCAACATGTTCAGAGTAGGGTTGAATATCTTTTGACAACTGCTAATACTCGACTAGTGTACTAACGCTCCCATGAACAGCAGTGAGCCATCGCAGAGGACAAAGCGTTATATGAAACTTTTAGAGGCTGGGAAGAGAGCATGATGTAATGGGCACCTTAACATTTCAACTTTTGTAATTTATTGTAGTTAATCTATGCACAACTTACCTGCTAAAGTAGAGCGTTAACATTATTTGAAAACTCAGAAGTCTCTTACACTCATGCAAATATAAAAGTCACACATATACTGAAATTCTTAAATAGCCTGCAGGCATTTCCAAGCCTAGATATTGCATGTAGCTTCAGAAAAAGTAGTTCTTTGCAGAAAGTATAACCACCAGTTCCCATTCACAAATAGCTTGGACATGATATAATAGTGACATTGCTTCAAATCAGGCAGTCCAAGATTTCACAGATGTGCTGTGTAACTGCCACCCAAGCAGCAGTATACTCACTCCAGTCAGGGCAGTGCAGAGAGATTTCACCAGAAAATCAGACCAGCTCCTCCCTAGGACTACAGAAAGCAGAGCACAAGCTGTATTTGTCAGCACTGACCTGCATGTTTTCATCAGCAACAGTAAGACCTGGTACATCAGCAACAAGTAATACCAGCTGGGGGGCCCTCTGAGACAGCACTACGTTTCCTTTTGTGCTTAAGGAAAAGGAATACACAAAAGAATGATGGGAATAAATTCCACCTGCTGTTTCAAGACATGTTCAAGAGCTAATTAAGGCTCTTCTGGTCATAAGCCTACTCTACAAAGAGGTAAAACAGGAGGAGAAGCAGAGGGTCTGTGTAAGGTTTTCATCACATTAGGCAGCTCAAAGTGTTGCATTAGATCCTGACATCCTGACCCACCTGAGTGCTGTCTCTGAAGCTTACAAGTGCTGTAAAAACAACAATCTCACACACATTTCACTGAGAAGTTCTTGCTTCCTCCCTTCTTTTTAATAAAGGCTTGACATTTGGTGCTGTGGGAGTCAGCACAGTGTCTGGACGTTTGCAGTCTCTAGTGGGACTACACTTTTGACTATGTCTGCTATTTCATACAGTTCAGAAATGCTGGTCTGCAAATACTCACTGAAGTCGCATGGAAGCTAAGCAGCTATCCTCTCTATTTAGTTGTAAAAGGGGACTAGTAATATGATTGACTATTGCAGCATTGATGCAAGGATGAAGTAATTGATTTTGGGAAGCATTCAGATATGATGGTGATACCACCACAGAAATGTATAAGAGCAAATTAACTTTCATATTCCAGCAGCATTTGAATAATGTGGAGTACAAAACATCTGGGACTGCATATTAAAAGAGGATATAAAAATCCTGAATAGCCAGTGAGCATACAGTGGATGAAGATGTACAGGATGATGCAATTATGATTTAACTGAACCAAGCATGGGAAAGAAAAAGGGGATGCATTAAAGTTACAGCATCAATTCTTGACAACCCTAGATTTTGATTGCTTGAATTAAAAATTTCAACATATTTTGTGCATGTAATATAAACATGTTTTGTGTGTAACTTAATGATTTCAATGGCAGTACAGGTAGGTATTACTAAACGCTATATAGTATCCCTGACACTTTTCTCAGAGCTATATTATAACAGGGTCTTGCACAGGAGAAAGTAGAGGCACATGTGAAGTACAAACAGGCATCCACTTCTTGTAGCAGCTATGGCATTGAGGAGTACCTTGGATGTCAGCACTGCTTCAAGTTTCCTGTCAAGCAGCTTTCCAGTTTTTCACAGCTTCCCTGATAAACCCATTCATATAAAATGCCAGTAGGAAAACTTGATATTACATGAAACTAATCTGGTTTCACATTCCATCATAGCCTCCAAACCAAGTACCTCCCTGCTGAAAGATTTGTGTACCTGTGACCCATTCTGAAAACAGAGCAAAGGCAGGAACAGATGGTTTAGACACACAGATGAGTTGATTACGACAGTTTAAGCTAAGCTTAACCTCTGGATTTGGGCCTTGTACTCTGAAGCTGAGTAGACACTCTCTCACACATAAAAAGTGGGAAACAGTTTTGAAAGGTCCTGGGAAATTAAATATCAGAGCCGTAAACTGAGTCTTCCCAGATCTTCCCAAATATGGACTTAACATTCCCAATGCACAGTCAAAACTGTGTCTGTACAAAGACTGTCAAACTGTGCTCTGGGATGAGGTCCTCCAAACAGACTCCATAAGCTGTTGAAATGGCCCTGCCTTTTGCTCTCTAGTCATGCAAAAATGAGCTCACGGTGGCAGGAATTTCATTCTCACTCATTCTTCCTGCTACACCCACACATAAAGGTGACCACTGACCCCTGTGTAGCCCCTTTCACATGAGCAACTCAGCAGGTACTGAATTACACTGAAGTTATCATTTGCTGATGTGTACACAGCGGCACACGCAAATAATGTTCTTGTCATTCATTCCAAGTTCTGACAGAAAAAGCATCTCCCTGGTGCAATGTCCGCTCTCCTGCCATCCCGTGGCAGAGTTGAGTAGAAACACACTGCAGGGGCTGTAGGGTGCTTTCACATACGGAGCAGCTCAGCCCGAGCCGGGGCTGAAGCACTTTGATGGGGAAGATGAAATTTTTACCCAATTTTCACTTATTTTGTAATGCGCAAATGAGCACCCATCAGTGCTGCAGTGGAAGCAAAAGTGCCGTTTGGCTCTGAAGAGCATGTTTGTAAGAAGTCCATCATGGAGTATTTACTCTTTATCACTTTGATTTCCATGTAGAAATATATGTATATTACAAGTAAATATTGTTTAATAAGAGTTACATTACCAAGACCAAAGTCTGGTTTGTGTGTGTGAGTTCTTTCAACCCTATATCTTCATCACATATTATTCTGTAGGTCAAATTAGAATCTCAGCAGTATTCATGGTACCTCACTGCCTTAATGAGTTTAAACAGGTGAATTCAGTGAACTTGGATTTGTACAACTAAATCCTCAGACTGCTGATTCTCCATTGTTTTGGTTCTTTCAGGCAAATAGAAGTAAAAATCAGTAAAAGCTTATTTTTGGCACTGGAGGCAGCGGATCTGACTGAATACACAAAAACAGCAGATAGACTGAAATGGTTCCATTATTACATGGTCATTTTGAATGTTGAACTTCACTGTAAGCCAAAGAACACGCTAAAGAAAATAAAGCTTGAATATATTGTTCCCACATTTGCAAACCACTAACATAAGAATATTTTCGAGCATCCTAAGTATTCACCATTTCTGGCTATAACTTTATCTCAGTCACCATCTCCAGTGCCAAGTTTATTTTTAAAGAGCAGCCTAGTTCCTGCTCCTTCAGGTTTATGCAGACAGCTGTTTTGTTTTGCTCTTCCCATGCTACAAAAAAAACTGTCATTCAGTATTTAATTCTAGCACCTAACTGGCTCTCTTGAGACAACAGAGGAGCCTCCAACAAATATGAACCCATCAAGATACCCAAGTAGGATAAAAACCCCCAAAGTGAAGGCTAAAGCAAAACAGCAGGTCAGGAAGCTCAAAGGCTTGTAGAGTTGATTTCTTTGGCACAAAACCCACTGGGTTAGTCCAGTCTGTACTCTGATTTAAATGGAATTATCCTGAGGTAAAAATAAAGGAATGCAGTGGTGAATCAAGCTCATTGTCTAGATTTAGTACAAAGCTGAGATGAAGGCACCGGGCTGTGTGTGATGCAAGGTGTAAATGAACAACACGCGTGAGCAAGGCTTGATCTGTTCCTTATGGCGCTCCCTAAACTGTATACCAGGTATTTGTCTGTACAGCTCCTTAGGCCATGCAAGTCTCATCTGTTTTGTAATAAAAAGATTTGGCTGCTACATCAAGACCTTAACAAACAATTGGAGCCAAATGGTACAAAAAGACCCCTCCATTCCTCTGTCAAAATTTGAAGTAAACCTCTTTTAATTGAGGAGTGTTTAAGGCTGCAAGCTCATGTTTGTCAATATGTACTTGGGAGCAATTTGCTGTCTGTGCTTCTAATCCTTTCATGTGGCTGCCCAACAACTGCATTTGATTCTTTTACCCCTTGTGAAGGTTTAAAGGCTGCTCCTGCTGCTCCTCCTTCCCTTCTTGTTATCAAAAGCAATAGCTGTTCCCTGCCCTGAATAACCTGAAGAAAGCAGGGATTTGAGTGACCAGTCACACAGACTGCAGTTTCAGGTGGGGAGAGACTGTGGGGAGAAACCGGACTGGGGAAGAATGGAAGACCAGTAACTCATCAAGCCTTTAACGTGGCTTACAGGAAATATTGCTCTACTGTGCTTTATATCCCTCAGGAAAACTGATGGTGAGTGACAGCCTGACTTCAGGCATGGTGTGCACCAGGTGTCAGCATGAATAAGGGGCATATCAGATCTTCTGGGTGTCCTGAAACAGGACGGTTGCATACTCACGGTAACAAAGCTTAGCAGTTAGACTCATTTTGCAAACTGCCACACAAATTGAGCACTTTTTAAGTGGGGCTCATAAGACAGAAATAACCAGAGAAGAACCCACTGGAATATGCGGAGCCTTTGCCCAAGTGTTGCAGTGTGTGAAGTTCCCTTTAAAGCAACACATATGATTTAATTTAAGATACATGAAGCATATTGAAAATCAGAGTTATAATCTAAACCCTTTAAACCTAAACCTATAAATTGCAGGATAATCTAAACCCTGGAAAGCTCAAAGAGCACATCATGATTGTTTTAAGCATCAACTGACCTTTTCTTACCCCAGTGAAGGAAGTTCCCGGTGATGCTGGCTCTGGGATTAGCAGCACTGTCAGATTCGCAGGGATTATGACCTGGGTGTACCCGAGATCCCAGGGAGGCAAGCAACACTTCTGGAAGCAGCTTCCTGCCTTTACAGGATACCTCTTCTGGAGATTTTCATATCTCACTGTAATCTGTCTGAAATTTAAACATAAACTTAGCTGAAAAGGGGCTTCTTGCTGTGTTTCACAATACCTGGCACTGGCTGCTCCAACAGTGAGCAAAAACGCCCTAAGAAAAACACCAGTTCAGCCATAATTTCCTGTCTTTCTGTTTCTGCTTTTTGGGGTTATGCATACCATTACCTAGAGCTTAGCAGTGTTGTGAAAGACACTAACCAAGTGTAATGACTTGGGGAATTCAGCTCACTTTAGAGTTTCCAGAAATTTTAATCCCCCCAGAAGTTTTTCCAGCTATTTTATAGGCACCAGAAGGAAAAACAGTTTGCCCAGACAGCAGCAGTGTGAGCTATCTTGGATTCATACTTGAAGGCATTTGCTGGGCAACTCTTGAAGTGTGCATGCTACAAGATTTAATCAAGGAAACTCAAGTCTGTGTCCCATTTCATAAGAGGTATATTCCCCAAAACGGCTGGCTCTAGAGAAAACTCATCACTGATATGGAGCAAAACTTAGAGGGCGAATGCTTCAAGGTTGGAAACATCTCCGCACTGCTCCTGCCCTGCCTGGTGACTGCTGGTCTACAGAGCTGGGACCACAGCTGGTGACTGGGCATTCGCAGACTGTAGGGCACTGCAAAGCCCCTTGGTGGGTCTTCCAGAAGGTCTCTCATAGTTGCTGAAAGTTGTAATGAGTGTTCTTAGAGGTTTTGCTCTTTTGTTAGACAGATCACTTTGATTTGGAAATGTCTGTGTAACTAGGAGACAGCCTAATTTGTGAACCCCATCCTTTTCCATAAATGACACTGGGGTTGTACCAGACCAACTACAAACATTATCAACAACCAAGGCAGAGAAGAGACGGTTTTTTTCATCCTTGCTAACCTAAACAAGAACTTCTGTAAAAATTATCTTATGAAGCTGCCAGCTATTGAATACGATCATTCAAATAATATTCAACCAGCATGAGGATCCCTAATTTTATAATAACAAAAATGAATGTCAAAGGTGATGATGATCAACATCAATAAGGTGCAAAGTATGCTTCTTTTTAAAGAGAAAACATCTGCTCTGTTTTGTTGTTTTTTTTCTCTGAACACTGTGAAAATAGTTGGTTTTGCCTCAGGAGGTAGAAAAGGTTTCACTCCCCTAGTAATGCCTTCATTTTTCTTCTGACCCCTTGGATCATTTAATTGGGTTCCTTTTAAAGCCAGTGTGTAGGTAAACTGCATGCAAAATTAGCCAGCTGGGTCCCCTGCCAAGAGTGTGTCATTTAGTATCTGTGAGTGCCAGCAGGGTCAGGCATGACACATGGTGCAGTTCTGAAAAGCAAACAACCTTAAGGTCTTGTCCATAAAACATGGAACGCGTTCAGGGCTGTATTGGGCTCTTTCAGCAGTTTCTCATGCATGACCAGAGGTGTGGATTTTATGTGCAACTCATAAAGAAAACTCTCCAATTTGCACGCCACAAGCACTAGCAGGTGATGGCTCAGGGTAGCAGAGGAGTTGAAAAAACTTTGGCAAAGACATTAAACTGAGTCTGTATGTAAGGAATACGCTTTTCCATTTAGTGCAGGCATCAGTTTCCATGTGGTGGCTTAAGGAGCTGAGTAGCAGGTTTGAAACACAGTTGGGAATCACTGCTTCATATCCCCATAGGACTAGCTCAGCCCCTTTGGGAGATGGAATTATAAGAAACTACTTGTCAGCGCGTTTTAATTTGCATGAAATGCTCTGGCAGGGTCTATCCTTCGCTTTCAGTGCCAACATGGTGCTTTGCCCAGGCACCAGAGAGTTAATGGTGCTTTGGCCATGTGGTCACTGGCATTAAATCCTGGGTGGATTTTGCAGAAGGGTGTATGTAAACAAGCTCCAGGCATCTCTGCAGCCACTTGAAAAGCACTTGTAGTAGCACAGCTGCATTATGCTGTTTTTCTGCCTTTGCTGGAAGCTCAGTACTGACAGGGTCTGCAGCAATGAGACAAACAGATTTATCTGGAACTGATGAACAGAGAGACTGTTTCCTGACCACAGTAATTTAATCATTACTACACCATCTCTTGCATCAAGTCACTCTAAAGTATCTGCCTTGCTATCAGTTCATTTCCTTCCAAAATCCAGATGACACTTGCTCATGATAAAGTGTTATCTGCATACACACAGTGAAGAGATCACCAGGCACCACCTGCTTCCAGAGGCTCCTGTTTCATCAGTTAGCTCTGCTCTTGACCTGGGTGACTCTGCCACCAGAGAGTCACCCACTCATTTGAGGGTACACTGCCAAGTCTGGTGTTGGTAAATAAATACTTGTTTTGATGAGGAGGACTTTCACCCTCCATGGGGGGGGGAAGCAGAACATGGAAACATTCACAAAAAAGGTGATCAAGAGATAAAGTGACATTCATACCCTGGCTATCACAGACCCAAAACTAAGACCCAGATGTAGATATGTACTCAAGTAGTGACATTGTACCTCCTCACTGCCTCACAACCAGCTCTGTAAAACACACTCTGAATACCTATGCATTTTCAAAGAGCCACAGGCAAAGGATGAGAGAGGAATGTTTGAAGGATGTCAGTGTCCTGAGATGCTCACACCACCTCTTACCACTGACATGTCTTTGTTAAGGTAGGCAAAAACTTGCTGGTTCAAAATACAAAATCTGCCTGATCTGCAGAATCAAGAACTGTTACTTCTTTGTATCTTTCAGAGTCTCACTTCTAAGCTTCTCTCCACAAGTAGGAAATCCAGTAGCTCATCTGTGCGCTGGCTTATGTAAGATACATGGAAACACTGACAAATTCATCAGTTCCAGAAGCTGGAGAATTAAGAAAAACACCCAGTACTGTGAGACTCTCAACAGTCATAAGACTTTGATGTTTTGAATGATGGAGTTTCCACCACTTGCACTGGAGACTACTCCATAATAGGTTCCTTCATACTCATGTTGCTGTTAGTCAGCAGTTTTGTATTTTCACTACAAAACCACTCCTTTCATATCATTCTTGACATCCCATGCAAAGGAAAGCCAAAGGATGGAGGTTTCTCAACTCTCCATAACACTTAGGGATATGAGATTAATACATTTATGTGGTCCACTTAAGGTTATCACATGATTGTCTCCAGGAAATGAAAGGGGACAGAGCTTTTACACATTTTTAACCGTATACCAAAAATCATTATTAAACAAAACCCTGTCCAATCTGCTTTTTCCACAAAGAAGATATTGTTTGGAAGATAGAAAATAAATTAATTTTCAACTGTGACCTCATTAAAATTGGATTTAAGTTCCAACCCAAAAGAATTTTAGAACAACATTAGTCTCTTGCCCTTAAATCTCCATCTATTGGATCTGTTCTATTTATTAATTTCCCTGCCGGAAAGCATATTTTGACTGGCCTGCGAGCTGAGCAGACAGTCTCCCACCAGAAGCTCACACAAGGGGCATTTCCTTATTCATTTCTTCTCAGCAGAGAGTGTTTCTAGCCATATCGTTTTTAATCAAAGCACTCTTGACTCAGACACAATTGTTCACGTTGATGGACAGATGCGGATTTGATCCCAACCCAAGAAAATAGAAAAGCAGAAAGGGCAGCACCTCTCTTATCTGCAAGGAATGAATGAGATTAGCCATAACCTGTTTTCTTTTTCTTCTCACCATACAACAAATCCAGTGTGTGCTCTCAGCACAGCCGTAGATTCACATCTTGTAATTTTTAATACAAGACATATACAGCCTGAGGGAACAAATTACTCTTCTGTATTCAACATGCTTCAGTGCCTTCAGAGGACTGTGCTTGAGAAACAGAGTTACTTTGCTTGGCAGGAAAAGCCTTTGAAAACAAAGGAGAGGGCGCTCTGCAATGAAAGTCAAGTTCATCCCAAAAGCAACAAAAAAAAGCAGTTTGGGAAGTTGGACAAGCTTTAGCGGAAAATTGTCAAGACACGAGTTCACTTTCTAAGTGGCACTGTGCAACAAATTGTTGTTCTGTGCAATCCCAAAGCATGACTGTCCTAAAAGCAAAACACACACACAAAAAACCCAACAGTTTGAAATCAGCAAGACTCTGTATTCCAACTGCCTCCTGGGAACCTGGAGCTGAGCAGAGAGGACAGGAGAGCAGCAGAGGTCCCCACTCTGTCTGCTGCTAAAATCTCAGCTCTTCAGGACAGGCAATATTTTCTTACGTGAAAGTGCAGGAAAACGGGAATCTCTAATGCTACTGAAATAAAAGTACCAATGAGAGATGAAAAATGTGTAGGACTCTAAATAAGACAGATAACTTTCTGCAGCTGTGCTAACCATGTGCGCACTAAATCATCACAGTGTGAGACTCCACATTCAAAATTATTATATTAAGATTCACAAGATTTTAAAAGTTACAAGGTTTGAGATATCTCATTTATTTCATTCAGCATGAGGGGTTTTGAGCCTACAAAAGCAATGAAAACCTGAAACTTATTCTATCACAAGATTAAGCAAGCAAGCAAGAAAGAACGAAAGAAAAAGAAGGCAGATTTTTGTGTAATTGCCTGCCTTCAGAACCAAAACCCCACAAACAGTAGATTTATTTTTACTGAGCTAGGAAATCAGGGTCTTTCTGATATTGAATATTTGACAAATCACATCAAATGCTCCATTTGAATTTCCTTTTCCCCATGCTTTGCCACATGAAGATTTATATATAACTGCAAATGTCAAATACAGAAAATGTTTCTATTTCTCTGACTGTAGTACTTCACATTAAGTAACCTTCAACTTATATTTCTATAAGTACTCTTCATAAGAACCTTTTTCAAGAAAAATCCAATTACAAAGACTGCCACATTTCTGTTTTCCAGAAATGTTTCCAAATATTCTGCAATTCTATTTCCATTTTAAATGGTCCAAATGCAAATATCAAAATATTGCTGCTATATATTACACCCATTCAGAGCATCATTTCAGGTTTTGGCAATTGAACATTTTTGTTTTCCACCTCTGCTGGCAGGGCAGGAGGCTTTCCAATTTCTGAACTTTCTCCCTCTGTACAGAGACCACTGTGGCTTGTTAGGATCATGAAAAGAAAGAAAAAATTAAAAGAAGGGTAGTATTGTTTTGCTTGGGGATAGTAAATTGTGTTTATTTACCCCCCTTTCTCTCTTGAACTGTTCAATTACATGCCATTTCAGGTATGGATTCTTTGCTTTTTGTATATAATTGACATTTTTTCTATATATTTAAGTCCAACAATTTCAGTTCAATTCCAAACTATGGTCCTATTTCCTCTTAAAAATGAAACCTAGTTTTATATGCATCTCTCCTTAAACTGTTCCACAGGTTTGGGAACTGCGCAGGCTGTATTTTCCGGTTTACAATCAATAAAATGTAACTTCCAGGAAAGAAATCCAAGATAAGGTATCTGGTCGTCTTTTCGTCCAGTGGCTAGTAAATTCATTGGCAGAACTAAGAATGCAAAATTATACTCAGACAGGAAACGTCATTTTAGTGTCCATACAATTGCATGGACAATGACGACACTTCTGTGTTAGTTTGTGGGCATACTTCTCGAAGTGCACTATTTTTCAGTCTGTCTTGAAAACTTGTATTCACATACACAAATATTCTATGAGTATCTTTCTTACTAACAATTGTCATAACCATAAAGAAAAAACCCATTCAAAAGTTTACATATACCTATTAGCACAGACTCAAACCCTTGCAAACATAGTATATATACTCCCTGCAGTGAATTTGATTTTGTCTGGTCTGTGACTAAATTCCCTTGATACTCCAGTTTTATGACGGTGTGATGTAGTGGTAAATCAGGGCCATACTGATGATCTAAATCAGAATAACCAGCATGTTTTTCATTTCAGAAGCAAAAAAAAAGAAGAAAAAAAGAGTTTGTGAGAGAAAGTTTGCCAGTTTCAGCACTTCCTGGCTGCCAAGAACGTTTACTGAAAATCAATGGTCTGTCCAAAACCTAATGTGAGCAGGAATCGCAGCGCAGCTGTTCAGAATCTATACTGCTTCCTAAGCAAAGTTTCTAAGCCCTCTCAGTCTTTTAGAATAATAAAAATGATTAATGGTCTTGAACACTGTGAACCAAGTGTTTTGAAGTGTAACCTGCTACTTGTAATGCACTCAATATTTCTGATCTGTATTGTACTGGCATATGGGGCCTCTGGAAGTTAATGCTAAAATGGGCAATGTTTGAAATGAATGGAGAGGGGCTTATGAAGTCTGATGGCAAAATAATTTTCTCCAAAACCAAGACATTATTTTCCATCAGTTCATAAATGCAAAAAGAAGTGACTGCAAATACATATAAATATATATATCATTTTCTATAAACATATATTTTAAGAGAGCAATACCACACAATATTTTATCAGCAAATTTATCCATCTCATTCAGTGCAAGAGACTGCTGTAAAGAGACTTCAACTTGTTTTGATGATATACAGGAGTGTTGGGTCTTCTCAGAGACTGTGTGCAGCAGAAAGAGGCTCGAAAGATTCATGGAACAACTTCTTCCAGTTCCACCTGGGCTTTCCATATTCCTGCCCCTTTTGGGTGCACAACACTTAGAGGCAGTTTGATCTATGTCAAGAGTTGGTAGATCAACCTGAATACTAAACCCCAGTGAGTAAGTAAAACACTGGTGACCAGCAGACACAAGATACCTGCAGCATAAAACTTCACAGCTCACCACGGAGTACTTTTGTTTTGCACCAAGGCCATCACTAACTGCCGCATGCCTGACCCTCAGATCTGTTCTCACAGAGGCTGCAGTTACACAACCACCTTCTTCTGAAAAACTGGACTCAAGCCTGAGTTGTCAGTTGGCTCCCTGTTGATCCTGACTTGTTTGCTCATGCACTGTACCAAACTCAAGCAAACAAACTCATGAATTTGGACCTCACCTATTACCAGATATTGTTAGTATCATGAATGTAACAAGACTTAATTGCCCTGACCAGCCCTACCTGGGACCTCCACACACAGTCCCTGCCCATGGCCCAGGAGCTCCATTTAACCTCAGCCCCAGAGCACCTAGCCCCTGCCTGGGCTGGAGGTATTTGTATCTCCAGCCTTGATTCCTACATAGACATTTGCCCTGTGCTGTAGGTGGTTCACTTCTGGGCTCAATGGATGGACCCTGGACCTGGTTCATTGCTCACCATGTCTGGGCTCTCAACAGGCCCCATTGCCAGCATTGCCTGTGCTGGAGTGACACTTGTTTCCTGGGTCACCTTCCTTTAGGAACTACTGGCATTTGCTGCTCCTTGAAAACCATAAACTTTAAGTGAAAAGTTGTTGGGGCTGGAAAAACAGCAACAGAGTACAGAGGAAGAGAACAAAATTTGACCACTGGATTGGATTTCCACTGCTGCTTTGGCATCTCTACTACCTGTACTTCCCCCTCTGCTTGTTGGGTGTAATGAAGCTTGGGAAAACATAGTAAGGAATGCTCAGTTAACATCCATAACAGATAATGTGCTACGTTCGCTTTCGAAATTTTTTACTTTAAATTTACAGGCCTTGTACGTAATATTATTTTTGGGACAGCATATTGTGTTGATTAGATACTTCAAATGGTATAAACAAGGCAGTAGAAGTACTCAAATTGCTGCAAGCCAGATGGAGATCTTATCATACTACCTCCCACAATTTGAAATAACTTGTTTTTGAAAGCCCCAAGTCATTCTGTTTGTAGTGTAACAGATTCACTCATCTCCTGGGTCAATGCTGAACTCTGCTGCATGGAGCAGATACTCAGCAGTCTCCCCTCTGCTAAGGAAGGACATGAAGCACATCCTCCTGCTTGAGCACTCACTGCAAGAATGCAGAGTAGTGAAAGGTGCACACAGGCTTAAACAAAACCAAAGTAAAAATTAGATCATGCAAAGTAACATTTCTGGAGCATAAGGAAACATTTAGTCTAATTATCTTCTTGGGCACAGAAAGAAAAGGAAACATTTTACCATAGTCAGTTTTTAAAAGAATTATCCTAAGTAAATTGATCCGCAGAGAATTGCTCCCAAAACTATAAATCATATTGATTTACTTTCTGTACACTTCTAAAGAGTGACCAATGAGTTATCAGAAGGGTGCACAGAGCCCTCAGCCTCCCAGATTGAGGATGTGGCTTACTCCTGCCTGCAAATGGATTAGCAAGATGCAAATGATCGCCCTGTCATAATAAACAGAAAGGGAATTACTGTATCCTTGATTAAAAAAAATTATAAGATAATAGACTTTGTGATTTTCTAGCACTACCTGACTAGATCAGAGTTTCTTAAATTTCACAGTATTTGCACAACAGTTAGGAAAGAGTATTTATTCTTTTGCATTCTTTAAATGTAGTATCAGTTGCACACTGGAAGCATATCTCCTTTGGTACTTTCCTGTCCTTCCATATATAAAATTCTGCCCTTTCCTTAGTTTGTAACACAAATTAAAAAGTCCAATGACTACTAATGCTGGGAAAATAGCAACATGCTTTTATGCATCTGTTGTATTCTCAGATTGCGTAAAAACAACAGCCATGTTTTGGAGCAATTATAAAATATCTCAAGATTTCTAATTAAAGCTTTGAGGTAGTCAGATTGGCTCATCTGAACAGAGCAATTAGTTTGGCAGAACTGACTCATGGTCATTCTACCTGACAGCATTCCCTTTTGTGGGAATGTAACTCTTACTGTGAAAATGTTGTACTAAGCAAACCTTAGTTCCGCTCGTAAATCAGTTTGATGAAAGGCTTGAAAGCCTGTTTCTATGGTGTAGTTAAATTACATTCAAAGTACAACTGAATTTGTCCCTATTTTTTTCCATCAAGTATAATGTGACTTAAAAGAACAGGTCACTAAAGATAAAGTACAGTTTAGAAAACCAGATGAGATTTCTTAAATGAAAGTAGATAGAATTTAGGTAAATATTCTCCAAGATTAAACTAACTCACTGAGGCATTTGTCTTTGATTATCAATTTTAATTGATGCATAATAATGAGACTTTATTCCCACAGGGACAGGTATGCTACAAAATTTTCCAGAGGGCTCGCATTCAGATTCCTAAAATCAAACTCCTCCTTGCAGTCAAAATCTGATGTAAAGTTGGAAGAAGGACAGCTTTTGATTCGTGTGTGAATGAACTTTCCAAATACTTGCCAATTCTATGAGATAAATTAAATGGAAGGTTTCTGGAAGACTAGTCAGCCACCCTGTACTAGCAGTGCTGCGGAGCTGCTGTTGCAGCCACTGCTGAGGGATTCTGATGTTCCTCCATCAAAAGTTACCAGTGCCTAATTTGGAGCCCACCCAAAATTCAGCTGTTTTTGGCTTACTATAACAGCAACTACCTGGAGGCAGATGCAACATTATATGGGTCAGAAGCAACTTCAGTGATGTCCCTGAATTACATTTTGCCTCATGCATGCTGCTCTAGTTGTAAAGAAACAGAGCCAAAAGTTGTAATTTATGAGTAGGTTTGCCAGCCTATGGAATTCATAAGTCTTCCCTGAGGAGGAAGCTGATATCTACAAAATATTTCACCTGAAGTGTAAGAAAAGGAGAAAGGGGGGAAAAAAGCTAATAACCCATGAGAAAACAACTGCAAAAATACCTTCCATTTTCCCTCATAGCCACATGAGTGGAACGTATCTTCCTTTTGGACCACAAACACATCTATTTTCAAATGGAATGTTTTTATTAAAAACTAATATTTTTTTCTTAATCTGACCTATAATGCACGTATGGATTTGAATTTAAAACTAGCCATTTCCTAGTTCTGCTCTAGTGTAAAAAAAAACCACAATTGTGCACCTCCTCTCCAAATGGATCAATGTCCAGATTCTTCCTAGTGATTTTTTTTATTGCTGGTAATTGAAATAACATATCAAACCTTAACTTTAAAATATTGCTCCAGCTCTGTCTTAGGTCAGGCTTTTAAATCTCTCCCACAGACCATCACTCCTTCCACCAGCAGAGCCATGGCCATTTCCCATATTCAGAACAGGGCTCAGAATTCCAAGTGCCAAAGTGAGTCAGCGGGAAGTGTGCATTTGAATATAAAGCTCTATCCCAAGCTAAAAAGCACGACACAAGAATTTTGCTCTCCCATTATGTCATTAAAAGAGCTCTAAGGAAAAACTCATGTGAAAAAAAAAGAAAGTGGCCACAGAACTTACTTTCCATTTCAATACCTTTCCATGCAACGCAGTTGTGCTCGCAGGTAAAGTTGGGTTTATTCCTATTTTTAGAGATGGCTGGCTGCAGAGAAGAGTGACAGCATCCCACCTGCAAAAAATCATACATCTTTTTGTCATTGGATGTCTGTGAAATTTCATTGTCTTCACAGTACAAATCATTTTTTAATGGTAAAGCACAACGAAACAGGAAGGATGGAGTAGAGGGATCTGTTGATTCTACAGGAGAACTTCCAAGCAAAATAGCAGGAGGGTATTTAAAAAAGAAAGAAAGAAAAAGTAAAAAATTTTAGGGTTTTTTTTTTTCATTTCAAGCCAGTGGTGGAAATTGATTAATGAAGCCCGTCTGTAGCTGGTACAAAGGGCCAAATCTTCACTAAACATAAAATAGCAAGCTCCTAGTTCTAAAAACCAGAGAGAGGAAGGGGACATAAAACTAAAAAACAAACAGGCATATTTGATCATTTAGTGGTGAAAAGATCAGGCACTCCTCGGTTGCAGGGTTTTATTTTTGTGCATTGTGTCAATGATTGGAAACCATATGTTTTAAGACCAGCTTCAATAGTATCAGTAGCTACAGCCCTCCTCTCAGATTACTTTTTACTGCCTGCCTAATTTTGAGCTTTAATAGCTAACATGCACTTTGTTTATCACTTACAAATGTTCTGAATTTTGATGAAATAGGCTAAACAACACATATTGGTTTATCATCAGTACTAAAGACCCAACTAAAAAAATCATTCAGTGTTGTGGCCTGCAACTTTGCAAACAAGTTGTTCTTAGAAATAAGAAGAATCATCTTAAAATGGATGGCTCTTGTTCTGAACGCGAGGTGTTAGCACTGGGATCCTGATGTAGCTCTTGTCATCACTGGAAGAATCCATCCTACAAGGTGCTGAACCTTTTGGCATCAAAAGTGCAACCAAGTATAGCACAATTAATTCCCCTTGGATAGCACTCCTGTTAAACAGCTGGTATCATATTAAGTGCTTTATTACACTGAGGTCAGTCTGACAGTATTAAAATTAATCTATCTTTAAAGTCTTTCCAGGATCAGGCCCTTAGAACCTTGCAGGATTGAGCATGAGATGGCTTCTTTTTAAGTAATTCTCTTCAGCCATACACCAAAGAATTCAAACTAGTTTCTGGCTTGTGTTATTTATCTTCTAATTGCTTGAGGACAGAGTACCTCTCCTCTGTTTTTAAAGCACTGCATAAATTAATGATGTTCTAACAATAACAGCAGCAGCAATTCTGGGCATTTACCAGAGAGGAAGCAACCATTAGTCTGGAGAATGAAACTTCACTGCAGTCCACAAAATAATGTGTTAGGAAATTTTATGGTTGCCAACTTTCGCAATTTTGTTGAAAGTCTTCTAAAATGTGAGGGTTGGGGTGTTTTGGATTTGGTGTGGTGTTTCTTTTCCCCACAAAGCCTGAGCTCTGGCATCATGTGAAAACATGAAAATGTGAGATTCTCAATTTTAATTTTAGAAGACAAGTAAGTTACTCAGCATTGTGGTTAAAAAGAGAAATTGAAAACATGAACCCAAGGGCTAGAGAACAATTAGTAAGAGCCCAAACTGCATTGCTTTTAAAATCTTACATTTTGTGAAGCAATTTCATGACACTCAGGGTCTGACTCCG
The DNA here is from genome assembly GCF_012275295.1 of Melopsittacus undulatus. Classification (NCBI taxonomy): domain Eukaryota; kingdom Metazoa; phylum Chordata; class Aves; order Psittaciformes; family Psittaculidae; genus Melopsittacus; species Melopsittacus undulatus. The sequence goes on along the minus strand of NC_047536.1, from coordinate 29,948,961 downwards.
GGTGTTTCTGTGCTTGGGGTTAACCATATTCAGTACTCCAGTAAATCCTCTATACCCTTTTTGAGGGCTTCTCACACTGGTTTGCACCAGAGGGTGGCATCATGTCTTAATGGTCAGAGGGGATGCTGAAGTTAAATATTGGCTCATTTCTTGGTTTTAGAAATGGAACCAGTTGTTTGTACTGATGTAACTGTTCATTTTGACAATGAGGTGCACAGCAGAAACTGGAAATATGTCCTCAAAGGAAATACATTTTCCATAGTGACTAAACTTCAGGATCCAGCTTCTTGCTTCCTCTGAGGAGATGCTAAGGTGTAGCTGTAGGCTCTCCCACACTATGGGATATGCTCTGTGGATCCCAAGCTCTGAAAGAAGGCGGCTGGTTCCCCCTGTATGGGCTGGCTGCTCCAGTCTCCTGGGGTGCCCAAGGAGGACCATGAGCTCCTCAATCTGTCCAGGACACTGTCACCCAACCAGAAGACTGAGAGCATTTCCATTTGGTGGGTATGCACACTTTCCCTTTATTCTTTAAGTTTATGGTACATTGGAATAAGCAGAAGGCAACAAGTCAGACAACCCCCCTCTCTAAACCTGCCTTGGTCTTTGACAATAAAAATTCCACCACTGAGAAATCCCTGGCATTGCAAGGCTGATGATGACCCAGCTTGATAAAATGGAGACTTTTATTGAGCCAGCTATTAGAATTTGCTCCTACTCTCTCTTGTCTTGCAGCCTGGTACTCTATGCAGCTGTCTGACTTGTGCACCCCAGCCTGCAGTCTCATCTATGGGGCAGAAACCATTTTGTTCCCTTGCCTTTCTAAATGGCTTTTAAGATCTACAGGTATTTTGCTGGATACTAACAATGATGAAAATCCTTATAATTCCTAATTGAAAAATATCCTTTATCTTCCTCTTTGCAGCCTTTTCCCACTGTGCCCTTATCTACCTTTTGAAATATTGCATACAATGTTTTCAGTAAATAAAAGGGATATTACAGTAGACAAATGATGTTTACCCACCAGCTCAAGAAAGGTGTTTCTGGCACCAATTCACAACTTACAAAAATTACTTATACTGAAAGGGACAAGGAGTGTCTTTTTGTGTGCAGGGTGCTGTGCAAACAGTGAGGTCCTGGTCTCTGACTGGCTTGCAGTGGCATTACCACAAACAATACTAGTTCTTAAATACCTGACTGGCTTTAAGCACTTAAGTAAATAATTGTATTGATTGTTGCAGGACTATTCACATGCATAAAACTAAGCATATATTCAAATATGTTGTGAAATCAGGGGTCGAGTGCATTTTGCAAGCAAGGCATTTTTAGATGATTAGTGTATATGAACTTACTTGTTAAGACCAGCTTCAAAAGGAGCTAATGTGGCAATCGGGGTTTTGGGCAGGGCAGGGGGGGAAAGGAAAAGTATTTTTATTTGATGTTTTTCAAAACTCAGCTAAAGGCTTTCTTGTACTTCAGAGACTCCTCACCAGAACCATGGTTACAGGCACGAATAGCAGCAAGGAAGTCCCCCAAACCAGCAATCTCTCAGAGTTTAATGTGAGAGCGGTATAAATGCAGAACTGCAGATAATCCGTGGGGAAATCGGGGGGTTAGTGCTGAGAACTGATGGGGAATAACAACTGAAAGAGCTTTGGTTTTTCTAGGCCGGCGGGAGGTAGCTCATGCTAGGAAGCCTGCCAGCTCCGAGCTGATGCTGGGAGCTTTGTCTCCTTTGGATTGTAGAACACACTTTGCAGTCAAACTGATCTGAGAGATTTTGATAGTAAAAACAGCTGTCTCGTTGCAATGATGTTTTTGTTCCATTGTCAAAATTTTGAGTTAAACCCATGAGTGGGCTGCAGCTTGTTCAAACCCTGAACTCAACACCCTTTGTGCTCCTTTGGCTTTTCCACTGCGGTTCATGGGATATCTCCTTCCTGAGGAAAGGGCTAGGTATAATAAAAGCCGTCGGGGTGAAGACTTGCAGGTCTCCTCTGATGCCTCCCCAGTGCTGGAGAGACAGAACTGGAGAGCTGCAGACTGCCTCAGGCTGGTGAGAAGCAGGGAATAAAGAGGAAGAGCGGGTGAGGAAATGAAACGCCCCAGTGCCACTGTGCCCGGGCTGCATCCCCAGCGAGCAGGTACACCAGGGGGAAGGGGCTGCTGTATGGCGCTGATGCTATGTGTAGGGACAAGGCTAGCACGTGAAGCTGTACACATGGTGTAGAGCACAAGAGACGTGTGGAGGGTGCATGTGGTGGGAGGCACCAGGACATCTCACCAGCATGAGCCTCCAAAGGTGCCCGTTGCCCCTCTCTTGGGTGGGTGGAGAAGCTGATGATGTACCTCCTAGAGGAGTCCATCACATCAGAAAAGAGCAGAAGTTCCCTTCAAGGTGCACATGTGAGGCTGCCTCTGATTTTGTGCTGGCATGGGATAAGCGGCAGTGCGTCTGTATGGCCACAAATCCATTGTGGTCCTCTTGAGGAGATCAGAGCCAGAAGCAAGATCACTCAGGGGCTTTTCACCCTCTGGGAGCCAGGAACTCTGATGCTCCATGTGTGTGAGTGCAGGAGGATGGCTTGTGTGAGTGAAGCTATTTCTGCAGGTCTTCAGGGTGTATGGCTCTGTGGCACAGTGTGTGTAAGAAAAACAGATGTCCAAACGAGCTCTTCCTTTTAGATTGCTATTTAAAATTGTCACTAGAGATCAGTAACTCAAGGACTGTAGCGAAATGGCTGTTTGCACGGGAGCGGAGCCTGCAGATAAGGTGATTGTCATGGGTTCAGCAGTAGCTCATGCTCTGCCGTGGTATACAAGTGTCCAAGTTTTATACCATCAATGACTTAAAAACTTGCAGCTAAATGTACATTGATGGCACCGACAAAGGTAAAACTCTAATTGCGAAGGCAGAAAAGCGCGTTGGGAGTACCTGCTACCAGCGACAACACTGCCCGCCGGCTGCTGGAGAACGCGGGGCAGCGGCAGCCACCGCTCTCCCTGCGTCCGGCAGGGTCTGGACAACCGCGGAGGGGCCGTGCGGGACCCGCGGGAGGCTCCTCCTCTCTTCTCCTCTCCTCGCCCCAGCCCCGCACCGCGGGAGCGCGGCCGTGCGGGCGCTGGGATACGCCGCAGCCCCACGCGTGCGGTAGGTGCGGCGCGGACCGGCCGCCCCCGACGGCGGTCAGAGCGGGGGAGGCCCGCGAGCGGCCGGCGGTCCCGGTGACAGGCTGCAGGGGGGGCCGGAGGGGCCGCGTGTTCCGGGCTCGCTACCGGGGAAGCAACAGGTCAGATGAACCGGTTAAAAATCCCCGCGCCGTCCCTCGCGCTGCGTGTGCCGGCGGCAGCAGCCGGGGCTCACCGCACCGCTCCGCACCCCGCGGGGTCCTGCGGGCGGCGCAGCGGGGACAGGGGGTGGGCGCGCCTGGGGCGCAGCACAGGGTGCGGAGCCACCGCCCCGCTCCGCTCCTTTCCGCGGGCATGCGCGCCCTCCTCGCACATGCTCACTGCGCCCTCAGCGGGCGCGCACACTCCGCAGCTCTGCGGCTCCGCGCTGCACCTCCGGTGAGTAGGGGTAGGGGTGTGCGGTAACGAAGTAGCTTCTTCCGCGCCTGCGGAGGGAGCCGGAGGCAGCGGGTTCCGAGCGGGGCGTTGCGTGCCCGCAGCAAACCCGAAGTGTGAAACCGCTTTCCGCTGGTGTCGCGCCGGGCGGTGCGCGGAGCGAAGCGAATCGCTCGCCTCGCAACCCGTGCGGGAACGGCGGCGGAGCCGCTTTCCTCGGGCGCGGAGCGCGGTGGCGTGTTTGGGTCCTGCGTGCGGACTTGCGACCAAGAATAAGCAAGAGGTAGCGAACTGAAGCGCAGCGTTAGCTTTTACTTTAAGCCTAACTTCGTTTAGTAATGATTTAAAAAGCCGAAGCCTGCATTTAAATAAAATGAGTTAATGCGCTTTTCCGCGGTTGCTTATACGACGAGAACTCTGCACTGTGGTTTATGCCGTTTAAGTAAACTTTTTTGAGTGTTAAATTATTCCTGAGCCCAGTGGATGGCCTCTGAAGGAAATTGTTCGTGTCTGGTTTTCAGACGTTTCGAATAATGATATATTCTGTTGTATAAAATGGTAATTGTTAAAATACATATGGTTAACCAATAAACAGTTTATTGGTTTACATGAATATTAACAGAGATTTTGTTTAGCGTGGTATCAGATTCACACATCCCGCAGCGCCGGTAAAGGCGATGGCAGGAGGGGGTTATTGTTTAATCTTTCTCAGGAACTTTGCTAATTTATTGATTTACTGAGAATTTTTATCTCTGCAATGTTCATAGAAGGCTTTCCGACCCAGTATATAGAGAAACCACGTCTAAATTCCTTCTGCATGTGTACATCTGTGTTTATTAGGGTGGTCTGGTCCTCAAAAGATGGCATATATTTAAACTGGATGTGCTATGTCTAAATGAGTATTTCTTAGATCGTTTCATATATTTAGTGTTCGTTGTTTTGTGTTACTTGTTGCTACATGCAGCATAAATTCTTTCTCCTCATCCTTTTTGATATGAATAAACCATTTCTATTCTTTAAAAAAAAAGCTGAATTTTTGCTTCTACTTTGAAATTCAAGGCATCATGTGGCCTCAAAAGTTACACATGCAGGCAGGGAAGACTGCCTTGAAAATAATCAGTGCTTGCAGCTTTGGAAACATTCCAGAAACTTTTTTAGCATGTTTTAAAAATTAACTTAAAATGCCGCAGCAGCTGATAACTTGATTTAATTATTCTAACTTGGATATCTTAATTTAAAAAAAAATAATGCATGATGCAAAATTAAATTGCATTCTCATGCCTTTTCTCCTCCTCCAACCAACAGGTCAAACCATTTGGCTAAATAGCAAGTGGGGTACTTTTTTGGGTTTAGACTCATCGATTTGTTTTGCTTTGCTTTGTTTAGCCTGCTCTCCTCAGCTCATTTTCGTCTAAGATACTACGTAGAGACTTGATTCCCATGACTCACTAATCTTATCACCATTATTTGGTTGAAATGTTGGAAATGGGCTCCTGTTTCAAATATCTCGCAGCCTTGGCAGCCTTAAACTTCATTAGAAAGGCTTCATTAGGGAGAAATAAAAATGTTATTGATTATTCCCTCTCCATAAACCCTATATTCAGCTATGCGATGTGTGCGGATACACCTTGATTGTACAAAGGAATTAAACTCAGGTATTCATATGAAGAACTTGATCTCAGAATGTCACTTAAAGAATCTTGTGTGTTGCTGTGGTGTTGTGCTTAGCTAGCTGATATGCTAGATTTTTCTGAAAATTGAATAATTTAACTATTAATCCTGCAATAATTAGTTGCATGTTTAACTTCAAGCCTGTAAGGCATCGTACTGAAGTCATTGGTGCTGTATTTGGATGGCAGTGTGTATATGTACACACAGCTGACAAAGAAAGCAATTAAAGAAGTCAGTAATTTTCTGCTGTCTTCTCAACTGTTATTTATGATGTGTAGTAGTAAAACGGCTATTTTGAAATCAGCTATAATTCTCTTCAGTAAGATTTGTTTCTTCAGTGCCAAATTTTGCAGTGACCAGATGGTTTTAAGGTGTCTTCAGCTGGAGAACAAGCAAGAACAGTGCTGAAGACTAATTATTCCTTGCAGTAAATTCCTTCTGCAATAAATTCACAGGTTGTTAGACTTAATCTGTGGAAATGGCTGTTAAGATTACCTGTGCAGTGAAAAATGTTCTTAAAATTTTGGGAAAACTAGCAGAAGTTTCTTAGAATGAAAAGAAAATACGTTTTAATTAATTTTGCCTGGCTGGGGGAACTCTTACTGGGGACAAACTGTTAAATGAAGTTGCAAATCCAAATCCTTTTCAGACCCCATGGAACACTGCCGTTTTAGTCCGAAGATTTTAAATATATCTCGTAAGGTCATTTAGTAGATAAAGTAGGGAAATCTTGTACTGCCGTTTCCAATGTATAGTTACTGTATGCATGCATATCGTTTACAGCTGTAGCCACTTGGTTTGGTGTCATCTCCTGGAGTAACAGTGAGGTTCTTTTCATCAAATTCCATGTTGTACCCAGGGGACAGAAAAATATTTATACCAAGAAAGAACAAAAAACATTCAGAGCTATAAACAATGGCATACACAAAAGTAAAGCCATACAGGTTTTATGTAACTCCTCCTTTTCATGGCTTCATTTAGTGAAAGTACGAGATTTTTTTTGAGTGTATATCTCAAAAAAACCAGAAAAAAACCCCACCAAAAACCATAGTCAAACCTCTGGCATAATATTCACTATGATATAAACAGGGAAAACTCAGCATATCTCTTTCCCTCCCTTTTCTACTGAAAAGCCAGAAAGACCATCCTGGTTGGGGTTGTTTGTTAGGAGCTCTCATCAGAAAACAATTGTTCATGGCAGTCTAATTCTTAAAACAATACTTCATCTTTATTTGCAGATCTTAACTCAAGTAATGATGTTTAACAAACACCTTGTTTTAATCAGGTGAAGATAAGCCCCTCAATTAGGATGTAAATAATTGCTCATCTCAGTTGGGTCATTTGGGGCCTGGAGGTGTTGCCATTTGCAGGTAGATTTGTTGCTGCCAGAGTGTTGAAGCTGGAGGGAGGAGAACACGGGAATAAGGGTTTAGGACTCTGCAGTCATTGTGCAAAATATTTCTTTGCTCACGGCATACAGAACCTGATCCAGTTTCCTTCTTCACAGGCTCTTCAGTTGCTCTTGATTTACAGCTGCAAGAGGTGTGAGAGGAAAGTTGGATCCAAAGTAGTTGTCACTGCATAGATGGTTCCAATGAGTGTGTCACAGAGAGAATATTTAATTAAAAATAGTCAAATGTCTTCTCACTCATTCTTTCTACTTGGTCTTTAATTATGTATTTGAGTTATTTCAAAGGTGTGTAGAATGTGAGGAGAAAAACTACATGGGCATAATCCTTCCTTTTAAAAATTATTTGTCTGAAGCTTCTTGAGTCCTAGCGTTAGGACATAAACATGTTTGTTTAACATCAGTGTTATCTGTTAGATTGTACATGGTTCATTAACATGGAGAGAATACTTTTTGTTTAATAGTGTGTGGGAGCTGCCAGAGGTCAGAGGAGGTTGTTTGCCTGAAGTCGAGATGGCATCTTGGCTTTGCTCTTATTCTGTTTGTCACCTCTGCTGTGTCTGGGAAATACTTCATTAGTGCCGTGCTAAGGTATTTTCCCTTGTGTTTACGTACAGAGGCTCTGTGGAAAGCCAGAAGTCTGCTGCAGGGTTGCGGTAAGGTTTATGGGGAATTTTAAGGAAGGCTTGCTGTAATTTGTGGAGGATTGTTTTAGTTGGGGTTCGATTAGAAAAAGCAGCTTGGAAAGGGAGGAGCAGCAGGGGAGAGGGGAGGCCCAGAGGTTGTTGTTGTGCCCACAAAATGTGTGGCTATAAATTGCGGTATTTTACAGCATCAGGGAGTTGGGGGTCCGACGGCATGGAGAGTTCAGTGCATTTTGTGTACCTGTGAATAATGTTTTGTTGATGTGGCTAGGTCACTGTTGGACTCGAAACAGCTGTATCTGGTGGTGATGACGAACTGAGGCTCAAGAGCAGAGATGGCACCTCCATCCACAGGGATGGAGCAGGAACAGGCCCTTCCGTCTTGACCAAGCTTGCGGGCTGCTGTCCGCTCTTGTTGATTAGAAACATGCTTGGATGTATCAGGTACACCGGAAATACTTTATGGAGAAGTAACCATGGCCTCAATTTGAAAAGGTTGCTTAAAATGTTTTAATATGATTTATGTATACAGGCTAGTAGCCATGCACTGCACGCAGCGTTGAGGGAGAGGTATGCATGTACACAGGCATTCACAGTTCCATTATTTATTTGAGCTTCTTGAAAAGGTTTCTGAGCATGTCTGAAAAGTCAGTGAATTTCTCCAGCCTGATTTGGATGGTGGGGGCTGTTTGGGCTTTTTTTTGTTTTGGAGGGAGAAGATAATTTAAATTTCTAATAGAAAAGAAATAGAAAATTAACTTCTATGGTTTTTCTCAAGCAAAGACCCCCAGTAGATAATAACCAAAAGGCATTGACTAAAACGAGCATTACTGTAGAGATCAAAGTGGCTGTGGAAGTTGCAATGTGAATGAAGCATACCACAAATGTGCACTTTTTAAAAAGCATAACAGTAAAAATAGAAGGGATTTAAAAAAAACTATACTGAAGTTCTGTGTTGATTATAAGTTGTAACTGAAGGGCACTGAAGGCCTTGATATTGTTTTGAAAAAGCCAGTGAAACAGCTATTTCTAAAAAAAAATAGGCTCCCTCAGAAGGTTGGAGAGTGAGGACAAAAATAAGTGTTACACTGGGGGGGGAATGTCTGGTGTAGGTTTTTTTTTCTTCTGAATTATTTTCAACAAGTACTTACTCTGTTCTGTATTTTTAAGAAATTATGTGGACAGCAATTTTGTTTCTTTACCAAGGCAGTGAAAACACCAAGAATCCTTTTTATAATTTGGAAAGAATGTCAAAAGAATGAAGTAGTTAAACCTTAAGTGTATTAGATCATACGCCTTAAATGCATAAATAAGCATAACTGCAGTCACAGAAACCAATGTTAAAACCACCAGGAAAACTCACCCACAAACCCTAATGACTTCAAGGGAATGACCTCAGCCATTGTGAAATTTGTGCCTGTTTGTTGACTGACATTTTTTTTGTAGAAGCAGAATGCGTGTTTCGTTGGGGTGTGGGATTTTGTTGTTTGAAAGAGTGCTGGGGTTTTTCTGTTGCTGCCAGGTTTGAATACAAAGAGTAAAAATGGGATTGCGGCCAGGAAAGCCTGGATATGAGTTGGGCCTTAGCAATTTGAAAACCGAGTGAAGGGTTTCTTATTGATAGACAGAGACTGGTAGAAATGGATTGAAATTTGTTATTCAGATATTAGAAACTTCCTTGATGATAGCCCATTTCTAACTTATTCCCATCTAGTTTCCTCTTAAGGAAATGAAGGTTTAAAGTGGTTACAAACCTGAGATTTCTTCACGTCTTTGCATGAGTGCTACATGAAATGTCATTCATCTCCCCTCTGCTTTCTGGAGAGGAAGTTTATGCACAGTAGAACCTCAACTTGCCTTTGCTGCAACATCACTTAATAATTCAGGGAAATGGAAGTCTTGAATTATTTCAACAATAGTAGACTTCTTTGGGAATGTCTTTAAATAAACCAGTGCTACAGACTATAAGCCTGGTCAGAGCCAAGTCACTCTGCAGACAGGGTTTCTCTCTGCTTGCCCATTCCTGGCAATGGGCTCCTGCTTTTCTGGGTTGTGGTAATTAGAGGAGGTCTGAATTTAATTGCCCCTTATATGTGCAGAAAGGTTTAAGAAAATGGGCAGTTTTCTGCTCTGTGGTGCCTAGTTCTAGGCGTTCGGTATTGTGGTGCAGAAATTCTCATTTGCCATCCCTGCTTTTGAGAAAGAAAACAGCCCAGCTAAATATATAAATAAAATATTATATAAAAAGAAGGATTTAATACTAGTCAACCCAGATAGTAGCTAATTAACCAACAGAGGGTTGGTACCTCTCTCTGCCTCTCTCTGGGCAGACTTCACAAACTCAGCCAGAGTAGGAAAGCTTGGTACTTCCAAACAAAGACAAGGAGACTTGGGAAAAATTTCTTAAACTCAGCAAATGCCTTCAAAACTAGAAATGCCTCCAGGATTACTCAGGCACCCACAAGAAACCGTGAGGGGAAAGTGGGGCAGGCATCTGAAACTTTTTTTTAAAATAGGTTGAGTAAGCAAAGCAATTTGGGGCCACAGTTATTTACAACTTAGTCTGTGCACCATGCAGAGACTCATCAGCTGTCTTAAAGGCAAGTTTTGCATCTACTGTAAATGGTGTCTATCGGTGACACATTTGAGTCAGCTTTTTGCTGTGTAATTGTCCTACAGCTACTGCGAAAGAACTTTGATCAATTTTGCATATAGATCTGTATCACCAGTTTTGATTCCCCTTGTAACTGCTCTTCTGTGGTCAATTACCAACTTTAGAGTTGAATTGTAACTATCTGACAATTCTTTGATTACAAGTCAAGTCAAAATGTATTTACAAAATACTTTTCTTTCAGTAAATGTTGACAATATGTACTTCAGTTTTGTAAACTATGCAGATTTACGGGTTTTGCCCATTTCTGTGGCAGAAACAACTCAAAATCTTGTTTAGAATTGAGCAATACTTTTTCTTTGATTGTTTTCTTCACCCTTAAACTAAAAAGCACGATTTTTTATGAAACATGACACTTTAACAAGTAAAACATTTGAATGTTATAATTGCTGTGTCCAAATTTTCCCTTTTTTTAGTAGGCTAACTTCATTATTTATATTTATAAAAGCATGGATTTTGCTAGCTTACATTTGGTAAGTGCTATGTTGATGCTACTGCTTTCCACTGAAATATAAGAGTTAGCAGTAGGTCAACCTTCATGCTCACAGGAAGAAGATAAATTTTCTTCTTGCTTGTGTTTAACTGGGATAAGTATATTAGGTTCAGTCTTGCTGCCATTGCAGTTCCTAATCATTTCACTCCCTTATTGAGAGGGGGGAGCAGTTTTAAATTTTGTGTACTTGTTGCCCAAGTGCATAAAAAAACACAAGATTTTTTAAAATTGCATTGTAACTGCTGTCAGTACAAGTCCAACTGACTGCTTCAGTTCCTGAGCCTTGCAAAACAGGAGCAGGAGTCACCTCACCGTCTTTCTGTGCTATCCACACTTAGAGGTCTTAGCTGCAACTCGGCAAAGGTTTTCAGCAGCAGTTAGCAAAAGCTAACAAATACAAACAGGGTGTGAAGCCAGAACAGGTCCCTGAGAGGGAGGTACCACAACCAATGTGGTAACAGTGGATGTAACCTCCTGCACAGAAAGACCTTTGTCATGATATGACTTAGTACTTGATACAACATCTCATCTAACCTAATAATCTTAAGTGAGTTGGTGGAGTTAGGTGTGTAGCAGGGAAATAAGGCAGGCACCGATTTTCTTTTCAGTTGTTGAAATAACATTATCAGTATCCTCATTCTCTTTAACCTTGGTAGCCCTTTGTGTAAATATCTAGTTTAAAGGAATCTTGCTTTTAATAAAATTCAGTTGTCTCTGAATAAAAGGCAAGCTTAGGTCTCTGACCTAAAATACGTAATCATTCAGCAATGCTGTAAATGTGTGTAACCCTGTACAAGGCAATATAAGATATCTTCTGTGTTAAAACTTTGACAGACTTTTGCTTTCTCTTCTTAAAATTGCTCTCTTCAGTATCTCTGCACCTGAAAAATTTAAGTTGTGACTCGAAAGAAGGCATATTCTGCTTATTACATATGATTTCATTTTGTTTGTTTGGCAACCATCCTTCCTGTTCACTGCAGGGGGTGAATGTAAATTTTGGAAGAGAAATGGATGGGGAGGGGGAATAAGGAAGCCAGATATTTTACAGAAGACTGAATCTTCTGTAAAATATTTGAGATGCAGCAAAACTTCTGGGCTAGATTACTTTTGAAACACCACTTATGCCCCCTGCAAAGTATGGGTGGGGATGAATGCCTGATTTTTAATTGAAAGGAATAAAGGATGCTGCTGCTAAAAGTCAGATGCGTTGATGTAAGAGCCTGGTGTTTTACTTCTTAAAGCCCAGTGCTTCTCCTTCCCCCAGTCCCCCCTGCCACAAATCAGGATTATTCAATCACAACAGTGGTTTAACCATATCTGTGGTGGAGCAGGATGATTGCTTAACGATGTACAGAAGCATTGTGCCCTGGTTTAGTACAGGAAGTGGAAAATGATTATTGTTTTGAACTTGAACTTTGTGAGCAGACAGAAGATAATTATCAGAGCTGGAACTCCCCCGGGAAAGTGGGGGAAGCACAGTGGGATCTTAAATATCTAGTAGTGTTTAATGCTTTGGTTTTACATTTCTGCTTTTTAATTGATCTTCTTCCACTCTGCGGGGAGTGCCAGGGAAAACCCTGGCAAATGGAGGAAGAAACAATTGCATGTAGACTTCATGTATTGTATTTACTGATAGACACTCTCCTGCCGTTCCTTTGCTTGTGGGGCAAGAATTTTATTAAATTTCTGTATTGGACCTGGTGTTACTTGCACCTGTAAAATGAACTCTTTCACTGGCTGGATTACCTATATATATTATGGACCTATTACAACATGGAAAATTTACTTAATTGGTGATTAAGAGCACATAATTGTATGAGAAGCCATTTAACCAGAAACTGTAAGCCACTAGTGTAGTATTTGTTATAAACTATAGTAGTTTATCTGCCTTATAAGTGGGAAAACCCACTGAAATGTCACAAAGTCTGCACAGTTGTGAAGTTACCATTTTGAGTATCAACTTTTTCGTAACATATGAGTGTTCAAATCTCACTGACCACTTTCTAGGAAAAAAAAAGAAAAGGAAAAAGGCAAAGCTGTGCCTTCACTGGATGTTTTGCTGTATTCCAGTGGCCTGTAACTTCAGCAAACTACCTGCATTTTTCTGTTTGGGTTGGGTTTTTTCCTCTACTTTGGCTGCTACTTTACAAGTTCTTCAGCAAAAAAGTCATTGCAAGACTTCATCTTTTTTGCAGACTGCAGCATCTTCTGTAGATTTTTTAAAATACTGTTCCCTATTAAGTTAGATAATTACTGATGGGAAAAGAGTTTTGCTAATTTATTGAAGATACTTCTACCTGTGGCAGGTACATGGGCTTTTTTTTTTTTTTTGTTCTCAGAAAATAATTCCTTATTTTAAAAATATAATTTAAAACTTCAAAGTAAAAATACATAAATTTTCAAAGTAAAAGTAAATATATGTTCTTTATGATAATGTTTCCCCAATGAAGTTAACAAGACTATTTAATTTTACATTAACACAGTTGTGGGATTCTTATTTGTGGTGAAGTTTTAAAGGTAGTAAAATTAAGTCATTTTAAAAGAAAATTGTGTGATGATTTATTGTAGCAGAGAAGGGGAAATTCCTCTAGAGATTTTAATATCTTCCACCTGGTATAGAAATGAAAAGAAAATATTTTTTAGCCGGTGACTAATTTGTCACTAATACCCAGGAGATCCTTCATTACAATACAAAGATGTCAGTTTTAAGAGAAACGTACAGTGAAAAAACCCAGTGCAACTTCCTGTTGCAGACACTTACCAAAAGGAGAGAAATAAAGGTCTGGAAAGCAGCCGATGTGGTGTGAAGAAAGGCTCTAAAGCTATCAATCAGGGCAAAATGGTTGAAGAAGGATTTTACCTGCAGGCTTCAGTGGAATTCATTCGGACATGTTCGAGGAGGAAAGTCACTTGATACGACTCCAGAGGAGGAGCTCTGACATGCAGTAACACCCATGCTGATGTTCAGTTCTTCACCAAGCTGCACGTACTGCATCCTGGTAATTGTTTGAGTAGGAACTGTTTGTTAAAAACAGTCACATTCTGCTTACTGCTGGCTTTTTTACTTTATCACAGTGTTAAATGAATCTGCTCCAAGACTTACTGTTCAGATTAAAATGCTGCTAGAGAACATCTGCAGCTACTGACAGCTCAAAGCCAACACCAAAGATCATAGTGTCCCCGCCACATCAGTGTCTCAACAAGTCATTTTTCCCAGCGGAGAATTATTCCAGTGTCCAGACACTTGCATAATGTCATCACTTTGCATTTTCTGCAATAACAAGATTTTGACTCCGCTTATGTCCTTCTGTACTGTGATTTCCAACAGCTCAGTATGCAGAGGGGGACCACCAGCCATCGCAATGTCAGGAGAGAGAATTTTGGTCTCCATTCCTTAAAAACCAGTTCTGTACTCATGTCACATTTGAGTAGGCACAGTAAAACATGAGCATGAATACTGGATAGAAGATATCTGCCTATGACCAGCCTCAGAGTTTGAAATGGGTGTTTTGCAGTAGCAGCAAAGTGTCAGCCTGTGGTAGCAGAATATCTGCAAGCAGCCTCTATTGTTCACTTTATGGGTGCAAAAATCACAGCAACTGGTCTAGTTCAAACTGCACGAGTGGATGCTTTTGGATTGAGCAGATACCACCAGCCTGTACCTCTGTCAGTCCGGCTTCTTTAGGGCTTTCTGGTTTACTCTTTACCTACTTTTTAGTACAACCCAAAATGTCATGCATTAGCAGTGTATGTCTGTGACAGAAGTAATGATTCAGTGTTAGGTCTGCAGTGATGTTAAAGGCCTGGGAAGAAGTAGCCAGTACTGCATCAAACAATGTGCATGTTAGAAACAAACTGCCTGACAACACTGTGGTAAAAGTGTTTGTTTAGAAGGCATGGCCCGCAGACTCCAGGCCATGTTAACACAGTTCTGCTTCTCGCTAGAAAGTACGATTTCGTCTCAGCCATTCTACAGTTAATTGGAGAAAAGGAAGATTTTATGTTCTTTCAGAAGATTATTATTAGAAAGGAAATTTATTGGTTTTGCTGTTTCTTTCAGTTTCAGTGTATTCTTGAGACACTGAGGTGAATAAGGACATTCTTGTATGTGTGGTGTGTTGACCTCTGATGGCAGCCAGACAACCACCCAGCTCCTTTCCCACTCCCCTCCTGAACAGGTTGATGGGAGAAGATGAAAAACCCCATAGGTCAAGACAAGGGGATTGGTTGCCAGTTACCATCACAAGCAAAACAGACTTGGGGAAGATTAATTTATTGCCAATTAAAATAGCGTTAGACGTTGAGAAACAAAGGCAAGAACTAAAACCAACTTTGCCGGCCCTCTTTTCTCAGGTTTGTCATTCCCAGTTCCTCTGCTTCCCTCAGAGCAGCGTGAGGAATAGGAGACTGCAGCCGTTGTGTAACATTTCCTTTCTACCAGTTCTTCCTGCTCCTCACACTTCTCCCCTGCTCCAGTGCGGGCTCCCTTTGGGTTCCAGTCACAACCGGCCGCCACCCGGTCTCCTCAGGAGCTGCGGTGCCTGGAGCACCCCTTTCCCGCCTTCCCCTGAGGCCTTGGTGCCGGCCCTCAGGGCTGTTTCCCTCACGGTTTTCCTTATCACTGTGCCAAACTCTGCCCTTTCACAGAGGCACCACTGGCTTCTCCAGTGGGCTCAGCCAGGTCCTGCTGTGGGTCTGCAGCGGAGCCGGCTGGAACCGGCACAGGGCAGCCCCTCACAAAAGGCCCCTGCAGCCCCCCTGCCAGTGTCTGGGCACAGACACCCAGTACAGGATGACAAAATCAGCACGTTATTAATTCATATTGGACTGGGATCTGGAGCAATTGCACATCCCATCCGTTGGGAATTGGTGGTGGTTTTGGAGTGATTTGCAACAGGGAAGGAAAGGGAAGTGTGACACAGATGGTGGTGAACCTTGCTTATCCTGCCTCCCACCTGAGGTAAGAGGCAAGTAAATAAGGAGCAGTCCTGGCTGGTAAAACCTAAAATGGGATCCACCTTTTCAAAAGTGTCCAAGTTGATGCAGAAAGGCTATTGAGGCATCTTGAGGGCAGAGATGATCCTGCACAGAATAGTGAATTTGTGTTTTACTGATGTTTAAGGATTGATTTTTTTTTTAGAAAGCAATCTAAATGCACTCATAACATGCTGGCTGTTGAAATGTGGTGTCATTTTTAAATGACTACCTGAACTAGGAACATATTTGGGGTTTTTTTTCCATGTTCAGGATCTTGTATTTGCTAGATCTGGCTTTTTGGTGGTGGTTTTTCTTGGTTTTTTTTTTTTTTTTTTTAGTGTTTTGGTTTTAAGTTGCTTGTAATCTTGTAACTGCTCTGAAGGTGGGAAAGGCTCCTGTAGAGGACCTGTGCTCCCTGTCTCTCCAGAGGCCGAGCCTTTTTAAACATGTTGGATTTTTTGCATGTGTTCTATTAATATTCGTATCAAAGTGTAGAAACAGGTGGCCATTGAATGGTGGCCATCATCTGATCTTAATCATGTGCCCAAGGCTTAAGTAACATTTAACATTTTCTTCAGAGGTTGGGCTTCAGGGCTTTTAAAGCCATTAACCTGAAGCTTGCATGGCATCTACCTGATTTATGCTACAAAGGAAGATATGTGTTCAGTTCCTTATGAGCCATTCCTGATGGTTGATGGAGGCTCTGTGCCAAGGAAGAGCCTGGAGTGCACAGGGAAGAGGTTGTCTCAGGAACGTAAAGGGTTCTGCTGTTCTCAGTGGATGTAGGTTTACTTTGAGAGAGATCTTGCAACTTGTAGCTGCTAACAAGGTGGTAAGTAAAGATGACTACATGGTGCTAGTGTTATCACACATAGTAATGCGCCAGATGCTCTGTTGGCAAACTAACAGTTTGTTGAGCTTCTTTTGTCTTCTCAAGAGAGCCTTAAATTTATGAGTTTTGTTCTGGGAAGCAAATTAGAAAATCATTTGAACAGCAGTCAGCTCAGGAGAGAGCTCTATGTAAGCATTTTTTATGCTTAAGCTGACAAGCCAAAGTCTTGCCCCAAAATATTGTCTGCTGCTCTACAAAGAAACTGTAAGTCTTTCATTAATCATTTAGTGATCCTTTAACTATATGGTAAACAAAACCCACCAGGCCTGTGTTGTCCTGCTTGCAGCCAATTCTCTTTTGTTCAACACCTCATGCAGAACTTGGTTTGAAACCCAATCTAGCGAGGTGCTGCCTCCCCCAGCAGACATACTATTAGTGGCCCCAGATGTCTCCTTAATGAAGGGGTTTTGTTGTGCCAACACGATGCTCTCTGTCCTTCCTCAAGTGGATGCTGTGTTGGTGCAGATACCATTACCAAAAGAAGTAGATGGAATCTGCAATCTCGTGGTCACTGGAACTTAAAATCCTGAAATTATTCTTGGCATATAGTCTTAAAGGTTAGAGCATACCGTGCTTATTTCAGAGTCACTGAAAATCAAGCCCTGAGCTTTGTCATGGGTTTGGGGTTTTTTTAGTGCTTCATGGGGTTTTTTTTGTAGTGCTTCAAACAATTGATATATTCTTGTGAGATTTGGAAGTACAGCTTGGATTGTAATCCACAAATCAGATGTTAGTGAAGAAGAAATAGCTAGGATGTGACTTGTGGAGGCATTTTCAGATGGTCCCCAACAATGAACAGTGAAGTGCTTAGAGCTGGAGTATTACTTATGCAAAAGGGAAGTTGAACTTTAATTGCCAAAATCTGACTATTTTAACTTGCAAGTTGACTGAATGTAAGTATTCTTTGCCCTGAAGTTTTAGCCTAGAAGTTGCACAGCAGTTCCTGAAACTGTAAATTTGAAGATTTCCAGGCTCACTTAAGTGCTGTCAACCAAAGCTTGTGTTCAGTCTTAAGCATTTTTCACTTCAGTTAGGAAGGCCTGAAATAACCAGTCCTTAGAAGGAAGTTGTGTTATCCTGACATGCATTTAAAAGAAATATTTTTCCTAGGTTGTAAATGCTCAAAATACACTGCTCAAATTTGTTCTGCTGAATGTTAACTTACGGTGGTGAAGGTAAGTGACTTTAAAGGTAATTTTCATGCTTAATTAGTTGTATGCATGGTTCATATGTTTTTTATTCTCATTCCAATTTCTTGCCAGCCTTCTATTTTTATGCTGCTGTGAATCTGCGAGTTGTATTTTGAAGCAATACTTCTGGAGTGATGGCCACCAGCTCTCATCTTTCATGGGCATAATAAGTGCGTTTTTGAGCTGAGGATTTTGACTCTCTAGAAACTGACAAGCCAGATATTTTATTTTTTTGATATACAAAAGAGATCCAATGCAGTTGTCTGTAACAATGTGTGTAATCTCAGAAGACCAAAACCCTGTGTTTATCCCTTATTAAAGCTCTTCAGAAAAAAAAATTGTATGGAGGAAAGAACCTGCCAAGCTTCCTTCTGCTTAAAAATGCTTAGAAGTACCCTGTCACCAGCCACTATGTTCACTGATACTGAACACCAGTTAACAGTCTGCCACCAATTCCTAAGTGCTGTTTAATTTTCTAGTTATCTAGTAGAGCTTTTTGGAAAAGTCCAAGCTTTTTTATGGAAACGTCCAAAAATGCTGCCAAGGTATATGTGTGACTTGAAGTAAACCCCCGAAGTAGTTTGATACCCCTGCAAATAGAACAGTGCTGCAAATAACTAAAGTAGATGTCAGGATAAGAATTGCTGACTCAAAGTCTGCACATGACTGTAGTTTATGAATTAGGTGGGGTGGGCATGGTGCTCAAAGACATGTTAAATTAATCTGTTTGTCAGTTAACATCAAAGTAGTAAAAGTGGTGCCAACTTCAACTGTATCGGAGTATTTAATTGTAATCCTGTGTTTACACAGAAGTACAGGTAGCTGTCACCTGAGCAGTGGAGTAATTTGGGCAGATTGTCTTACTTGGCATTAGAACTACAGTCACCTTGCAAGCAGTGGGACCTTCCTTACAGCAGTCATGTTGATAGATTGCAGGTATGGTTTGAAGACTGGATTAAGCTGACTGAGAGCTGTGTTAACATTAAAAGAAGTGGCTTCCTCAGCTTGACTGCATCTTCCTGTCTTCTCCTCTCTGTTGGTGCTATTGGACATGCTACAATCATCTTGACGATGCAGCTGAGAAGAAAAGCAGAAAAAAGATCAGTTGCTTGGTCTGACTGTAAACAGACTTGTGCCAACTGCAGGAGTCTTGCAGGAGCTTGTGGCTGGCGTGGGAAGAGGACAGGGTTGCATCTTTGATCAGTACTAAGGTCTTTGATTACAATCCTTTGAAGCTAATCAAATCCTGAGACAGATGATGATACAGTTGTGGGATTACCCTTGATTATTGAACTTCCAGGCAACAGTTTACAAAGTGTAGTTAACTTAGTTGTTGAGGGTTAATCAGCTTGATGCTTTAGTTCAGGCATTTTTTAATGTTACCTCTTTTATTTGTGCGCTTAATACATAAAACTCATACTCTTATCTGGCTTGCACTTCCAACAGTATGTGCCAAGTCCTGTCCTGTGCCTTCACCTGGCTCCCAAGTACACATTTAGGTAGGTATTTTTGAAGTGTGCATCTTAAGCACATTTCAGAGGAGATTCAGAGTAAAATGTCAAATTTTCTACTACTTTCTTTTAAGACAGCCCTAGAACCTGGAGAATAATCATGGTTGCGCATTGAATGATAAAAGCATTTCTCCCAGTCATATGAAGCCCATGATGATTTCCCCCAAGTGCAAGCTGTGTGTGACATCCTAGGTGGATAACAGTAACACAGCGATCCTGATTTCATCCCAATTTGGAATCCTGTCAGAAGTGACTTGCCCAAAATGTTAATACCAAGTTAGCAGGACAGTGTTGAGAATCAAGAGTCCTTAATTTCTGAGTTTCTGAATTCATCAGTACATTGACTATTTAACGACCTTACAGAAATAAGCTATACTAATCCCAAATTTTGGTTACAATTTGGAAATTATATTTTTAAGTAGTATTAACTCCCTTCAAGAAGGGTTGGTAAGATTGACTGACTAGCTATTTTAATTACTGAATGTAGGTTACATATATACAAGAAAAACTCTTCTCTGACAAAAGCATATTATATCTTGGCTCTTAGTACTAACCAGCTCAACTCTAATTTCACAGCTTGCTGCCAACAGCTGCCTTACTAAGACAGTACTCATAATAAATGAAATTTCACAAAAAAAGAAAAATGAAAACTTTGTTCCAGCTGGATTGAAAAGCAGTTGGAGCATTTCTATCCTGCATATAAAGCTGCCATCCACATAAACATTTCAAATTACTTTTTCATTTTTAATAATCAGGATCAGACCTTTTCTTATTATTGAGGCAAATACAAGATATTAGAAACATGCAATTTCATTCAAAGTCCATTATATATTGAACCATGTCCAAAGCTAAGCAGTTGAATTGTTTTGGAAGAAACTCACCTTTTAGTTTCAGGTTTTCAGGTTTTTGACAACCTACTTGGAAAAGACCCCTGAAATGAGCAGACTGCTCTGTGCTGCTTAGTAGTGCTCAGAGGGACATTAGTTGCTAGTTAGGTTGCTCTTGGAGCTGTTGCTTGTGTATTGTTGAAAGCCCTGCAGCCGATGAGGGCTTCCTCGGACTACCAATGGGAATCTCAGCTAAATTATCACACAGCCTCTCTGCACATGGAAGAGATTAGTTCTCATAGCCACAAACAGAATGAGTGCTTTGTACTTAGTACCATAATGTTAGCTCACACTGAAATACAGTGCCAGTAACCAACTCCTTTACCAATAAATTCACAGTTCTAATAACCATGTGTTTTTACAGCATCCTGATCCCAAAGGATCAAAGAAACATTGATTTATTTAGTTTTGGGTCCCATTCCCTGTTGTTCTCGCTCCTTCCCCTTGCTCCACATGAGCTCAAAAGAGCCATATATGAGATGAAACCCAACTGTTGTTGTATAGTCCACAGCAGGGAGGGACACTTCACAAAACCACAAAAAAGAACATTTTAGCCAGTAGAAATGACAGGAAGTGTTGTGGGCAGACAGAACACAAACACTAGAGCCTGCTTTGACCAAAAGTCTGTATCAACCTGTCTAAACTGCTGTAAAGTTTTGTACTGATGATAAATGGATTTAAAGCTTAGAAATTCAACGTCTCTGCTGTTGTATAGAAAAATTTGAGACAGTGCTGATCTTTCCAAAACCTGATTTAGAATGCAACAGTGTTAGTTCCAGACAGTGAAGCTGAGAAGTGTCGATATGAGTGTCTGATGAAGCAGGTACTCACTAGTCTGTAGAGGTGCCAGAAGCAGAAGCATTTTATCCTTCAGTTAGGAAAAGGTGAATAATGCTCAAAAGGAGCATTACTGCCAAGCTATTGGTAATGTGATCATGTCACCAGACCTTGGTAAAGACCCCTTGTCCTGTGACAAGCATGTGCTAAGACATCATGTAGCTTAAGTAGTAAGTAGTCCATGGGGGCTGTTTGGAAACCCTCAAGGTATAAATCTTCAGTTGTAGGGCTGGTTGATATTCCTCATCAAAAGACCAGTATAATACAAGAAGGTTTCTGAAAACTTGATAAAACCATTTAGCAAACAGTACTGAAATTACTTTACAAAAAGGTAGTTTATGGTTCAGACAATATTTGGTGGCAATTGTATTACAGCAGCAAATAGAGGTCCCAGCCCTAGTCTGTATGTAGGCGCAACTAAAGTACTTCTTGCCTCAGAGTATTTATTTCTCATGACCAGTGAAAAATATGTGGAAAACCAGCATGGACACAAGATACAAATTGCCATGACCAGGTCATTATTTTGCTAGGAAGTAAACCAAATATTTGAGTTTTGCCTCTGAATTACACAGCTTAGGGAAAGCTCAGTAATTCCTAATGGCTGAACACTATTTCTAAGCCTAGAAATCCTGCTTCTGACTTTAAAAGCTTTTTAAAAGAAGAACCTGTAGCTGAGTAGCTGCAATTTTCACCGTTTTCAATGTCTTTCGATCCCATCTTAGACCAGTGCAATGAAATAGTTGTTGGTTATATGAAGGTCAGAGGGTCTATTAGAACTGGCAATTGTTCAGGGAAAAATAAATCGATACACTGAACAAAACCCCTGTCAGCAATTGGGGAGAATCCTTTTCTGGCATAATTCTTACTTCATTATATTTATGCTGTTAAAGTATGTTGTCACCTGGAGCTTTGTTTGCTTGTTTATTGCTACCTAGGGTCTCTAAAGTAGAGATTGCAGCCAGTACTTGAAGCAGAAGAGTCAGAAAGTGTTGTGGGGAGAGAGGGAAAGATGACACATTTCTGTGTTCAAGAGCATGTTTCTTAAGGGTTTTTATGGAAAGGTCCAAAAATGTCTTTTGCAAACACATCACTACTCTGTGTTTTTGTAGATGGGAATTGGCTGAATTATATCCATGTGTTTGTTCCTAGATAGAGAATATATGTTGGAAGTACTTAAAAATTAGAGTGATTGAATATCTAAAACTTCCCAAGTGTAGTAGTTCTCCTGCATCCAACATACAGTGCAAACCTGGTTTTGACATTTGATCTATACTGTTCATAGGTCTTTTATATATGCAGAGGGATTTACTGCTTTGTAATCAAGCTGCTGAAGAAAAACATTGTCCTCCCATTCACTAGGGATGACTGTAACAAATTAAAATGTTTTTCCATTAGCCTTCTCTACTTAGCTGAACCCCTTAAAATTACTTTGGACTTTGCCCTTGTCTGACCTCATCACCTTTGCTCAAACATTTCTGCTTCCAGGAGTGCAATGGTGGGTTCTAGAGCCTTACTCTGTGACTGAAGTTACAATTCGTCTCAGGTTGGAAGCAGAATACCAAGGTGGAGCCCGTTTGGAGTTAAAATTAGCTTTAAAAGCCTAATGCACTGCCTAACTTGCAGGTGATCTCTGGCATAGTAGATTGCTGTTAATGTTAGGAGCTGATTGCAGCCTGAGTGCATGCAGATATTTCCGTTAAGACTGCATGCAGATGAAGACAGGTTGTTTCGGGTTTAGATTGGGGTTTTTTTTTGCTTTTCTTGCTCCTGTGAGGTTCTGTGGCAATAATGGCTTTACCAGCTTGTGCTCAGAACTGTAGAGTTAAAACAACCAAATCTCTGGGGCTTGTCTGAGCACAGAAGTACATTTAAACTAGTATATATGAAGTTCTCTCTCATTATTCTGCTTGTTAAATGCAACCAGAATTACATTGATTTACAAAGCAAACTGCAGGTTTAAAGCTGCTGTTCTGTCAAACGTACAACTCTTGTTTTATAACTGACAGTGCCCAAGTGTTAAATGCTTGCACAATAATCAGTTGTGCTAAAGTAAAAAAAGACATGACAAGTTATTAGACAAGTAGGTATGTAGTTCAGTTCTGGATTGTTATTTTTAGTTATTACAACAATGAAAGGACTGACTTTCTTACTGAGTTCCTACATCCTGTGTCCTCCTGTCTGTTACTTCTCTTTGTATTCAGGTTCTCATTCAGGTTTTATACTTCTTACTGGCTTGGAGCAGTAACTTGGAGGTGATTTGAGATGGTATCAATGCAGTGTCATAATCTGGAGAACCTTAGAGAAGGTGCCATGCTTGTAACAGTGCAGAGAAATACATGGCATTACTGAATGGGATTCTTTGAAATATTACAATGAAATGAATGTACATAGAGGAATAGTGATAGAATTAAGAAGGCTTTTAACAATATAGAAATCACATGTTTACTTGTAGAAGTCTGACCAGATTGACTTGTTTCTGAGCCAGGAAGGCATGCAGGTCAGGCCCAGAGTGACCCTGTGTTTGTGGCATACAAGGTAGTTCAGCTGTCTGACTTCGGAGGCACTGCTAGTGGAAAATCCCCCTGGCTAACCTTGGGTATGCACACCCTGATAGATGGCATGTTTATTAATGCCTACAAATTAGTGCCTTATTTTATAGACAGTGAAACTGGATAGAGCTCCAGGTCTCAGTACACCCATATTAGAGACAAGAAAATGTATGAGGGAAGCAGCTAACCGCACCCTTTTGGAAACATGGCACGCTTGTGGGAAGGTAACAACTCAAAAACAAGCTCAAATGGCATTCAGCAAGTAGATCTTGCAGTAACCTACTTTTATAGGAAGTAGTTGCTAATTCAGAAAAAGCTCCAAAACTGTCCTGTAAATCACTGCTATTCCAATTTTGAAGTATTTTTGTTATGCAAGGGCTCACTTGTCAGAACAGAAAAAGCAGCCATAGGATTCTTGGCTGGTCATAGTAAAGATCTCACATCCTAAATATTTTCAGCTATCTGTGATTATTCCACATAAGTAAAAATAACTGATAGTCTGCATAAATTTGAATAAACACAAGGAAACCACAAGCTGACTGCAAATGTTGCTTGAAGAAGAAAAGTATATCCTGTATGTCATTGATTAGAGTAATCAAATCATAGCTGAGGGTACTTTGGTATCACTTAGTGTTTTCTGGTCAAGAGGATGCTGGGACTGGGGTAATTCGTGGGGGTCATATGGGTTTCAGGTGCAATGTATAGGATAGGGAATATCTGCCCAAGAAATATAAAAAATTACTGAAGTTTCTGAGACTATTTTTGGAATCTCTATTCATGTATTTTGGGCTATAACAGTGCCAAGGACAATATCATGAGCAGTTGAGGAAAGGAAACATGTTCTCTAGTTTTGCTGTTGCTGGTGTGCACTTGCATCTTGGGAGGAGAACAGACCAAGCGGGGTTTTTACCCAGCGATGCTTGTTTCTGTTCCAAAGCACACTTTTGGCTTTTTGCTTATGAAAGTATGCAAGAATTCATAATCTGACCTTCTGTATTATCTCTGTGTGTACATAACCTGCAATTCATTAAAGAAATCCATGCTGCCTCTGCAGTGTCTGGGAGCAATGCAGAGATGAGAGTGGTCTTAGCAGTTGGAAGAAGTTGCACACAAAACCACCAGCTTGAAAGAGCTTATCACTGGTGAGAGAATAATCTCTGGCATTTCATAAATCAGCAGCAGTACTAACATGCTGTTTGGAGATTTATATCACTAGCATATTAATCATGTTCAGGAACACTTCTGTAGCAATGCTGGATGAGATGCTGTGCAATGCCTTTCTGCCAAATAAAGTGCAGAAAGAGGGGCCTGGGGGGTGGGAGGCAGAGAAACCAGGCTTAGCTTTCATATTACCTCAGTGTTGTCCTTGATAACAGTCTCTAAAAATGTTTAAACAAAGTCACAGTGAAAATCTTCCTAGCAGTTTGACTGATGCTATTGGCAGAATATGAGGAAGGAATGTTTTCTGGTTCTGACATCCTTAGTTTCCATCTTCACAGGAAGCATTCACAGAAGTTTGCTCAGTTGCCTTCCAAGCCTGTAACATCTCTGCCATCCTCCAGCCCTGGAGTGCAAATGGTTATCAGGCTGTTCTCGTGTAAGGAAGCGTAGAGATGGTAGGGGGTGCAGTATTTTTGTAGGCCACAGGGAAACCCCAGTTTGGAGTGAGAACTAAACCTGAAGTTCTCCCCAGCTGAGTACTCCTCTTGAAAACCATACAGTTTTAATTGGCACGAACTGAAAGGTTTGGTGTAATTGCAGGTAATTTTGCCAGCCTTTCTACAATATCACTTACGGTTATTCATAGATTCATGTGGTATTCTTGTAACTGTTTTTTTTTCCTTGAATTCACCAAGCTTCAGTTTTGAGTTCTAAAACCAATTAGCAGTATTTCCCATGCATTGCACTCCTGAATGCATGCTTAGATTTAAGTTCCCACACAGCTAAGGATGATGTTTATACCGCTGATATTATCTCTTCTTCCCTTTAAAAAATAAACATAAACATACACCAGGGGAAAAAAAGGATGTGTTGGACTATTAAATCATGCCAGTTCTCAGTTGTTGGGTGTTGCCTGCAAATTCAGTGCTATAGCAGTGCTAAAGACCTGACAGAATCATTCTGCTTGTAGATATTTGATAAACTTGTATAAAGCCTTTATTTGGCTTTTTTTTTTTCTTTGACTGTACTTTTGTATTAGCCAAAACTGAATACTTCCACTAAGAAGGAATGCAACTAACTTCAGCAACCTGGAATGAAGAGAGTACTTCACATATTACAGTACATCAGATTATTCCAGAGACCACCACTATTCACTTGTGTTCTGGTTTAAAACAAAATGTTAGTGACTCGACCCACAGTATAAATCTGCTGTGTTTCAAGGCAGCTGTTAGATTAATTCTCTCAATTCTGCTGTGCCAGTGGGTGCCAGCAAGTTCCAAATTTAAATGCTTTTTAATGCTTTGTATAGCACTGGGCACATTTTATAGAGCTGGGTAGGAGATATGCTATATTGTACCTAATAAACTGCTCTTTAAAATATCCATGATTCAGCTGCTTGTATGGAAAAAATGTATGCTTTGCATTGAGAAAAAACTCTTACAGCTGTCAGTATCAGGCTGTTGATTTTAAAACTTTGAATGTTTGCTTAAGGTGTTTGTATGTGCTTCTCAAAGTGTTTGTCCTATGTATTTACTGGCAAAGTGGTTTGTGACAGGACAAGGAAAAAGTTGCCTTTTGCAATTAGATGTTGTTAACCTTTTCCCCAACAAGCCAGAAACTTCAGTTCTTGTGGACAGTCCTGTGATGGAGGGAAGGAGATGGAATGTAATTCTAGCAGAAAGTTGTTTTGTTTGTTTATAAATTGTACTGAAAGTTTTTGTGGTTTGTTTCCCTTGGTGGTTTTTGGTTTTGGGGCTTCCTTGTGTTTGGCTGGGGATTTTTTTCAATCCAGTGCACAGAAAGGAACAGGGATTGTTTTTCACTAGGGCTCCATAACATTTCCGAAGGCTTTTCTCAAGCCCATGTCCCAGGAGCTTTTTAAACTTCTATGTCACACATTCTTCTAGGTTTGTGTTACTTTCTCACTGATCTGTGTCTCAGCTTCCACTCTATTGACACATGCACGCTAAGGAAGTAGACCAGTTTTAGAGAGAGAGGTTCTGGTGCAGTTTGGCATCTTTGTTGCACCGGGTTACTCAGCAGTATCTATTTCTGACAATGTACCCTGTTAACCTTCAGTAACTATGTTAGAAGTAAAAAATGCAGGATTTTAAGACATCAGACAGACCTCAATGCTAGTTTGTGAAGAAGAGCTCAACTAAGTGAAGCTGGTTCTCTTAATTGTGGCATTTCAATTCCATGCTTAAATTTGTAGTTGAACTGAGTGAATTCAGTTGCTGGGCTCCTAAAAAGTGGAAATCCTACAAGGAGGCACACAGACAGTCTTTGTGATGACAGCCTGTAAAACCAGCAGCTGTCCAAGGGTTAGCAGATTGGTTATGCTTCATGTGCACCATGGTGGGACGTGTGCTAACAGAAGATGCACAACATACCTAGCACCTATCGCTTGAGGGTAGAAACAGACCAGCTGGAGCAGAATGACTGGGATAGAAGAGTTACACAGCCAAATGTGAATTACAGGGATAATTTAGCCATGCAAAACTTGGGTGCAGGAAGGAGGAGAGATATGTGGTCTAGGAGAAAATAGGAATGTGAGACTTAACGCTTCTGTATTGACAACTGCAGGCAGTGTCTATTCTCTGCATTGGCAGAAAAGCAGAAAAAGGCTGTGAAGTAGTAAGGGAGTCAGAAATATGGTGGTTTAATGGCATTTTTAGTTGGTGGAAGGTTGTTTTCCTTTCTTTGGCATTTGTTTGGTTTTGTCTGTCATGCCCTTACGCTGACTTACCTGAGTGCAACGCATTAACTTCTGAGCTCAGCATGCTCAGAAGTGGAAAAATGCAGTAATTCCCGCTTTGCAGAGAAGGGAAATAGAGGCAAGCATGTTAAATATGAGTTGGCTTTGTAAAATACTCCAGTAACAGGAAACTTGTGGCTGACACAGAACTGAATCCAGGTCTTCTTAATAAGAGCCTTAGCCACTGGACTGTGGCATCAAATTTGCCATTTCTGACAATTCCACTTGAGAAAAAAGTAATTTCTTTTTTCCTAATTGCAGTTTTATTGGTGTTAGTATGTTAGGTGCCTTTCTAGTAATTCAAGGAAATTGTGTAGTATTGTAATAATGTAATTTATCTGAGGTTTAACCCCTTTACTCCATATTTTGTTTTATTCCTGTGCATGTGGTAGTAAAAGCCCCTTGGAATTAGGCATGGTCTCCTTTCTCCTTGTTTTTCACTCTAGTTACCGGCACTGCTTTTCTGGGGAAGAGAGAATAGCTGCTGCATTTCCTTTGGAAGCCAAGCACTGCATTCACATAGTTTGGACGGTTGATTTTTCTTGTTGGTAGCTTATTGCTGCAAACAGTGGGGCTCAGCAAGCCCATCTCTGCATGCTGCTTATGAGTGAACTGGATGTATCTGTGCTATCCTGTAGTAGCTGGAGGAAGGAAATTATTCTGATTGTCTGTTGTAGAAGTTAGTCCATAAAAGTGTCAGAAATAAACGGTGCTGAAGGTGGTGAGCTGAAGTTAATCCAGTGTCAGGAAACACATCAGCTGTTGGAGCAGGCTGTTGGGCTACTCTGTGGGTTCTGAAATGGTAAG
This sequence comes from Melopsittacus undulatus, assembly GCF_012275295.1. Taxonomy (NCBI): domain Eukaryota; kingdom Metazoa; phylum Chordata; class Aves; order Psittaciformes; family Psittaculidae; genus Melopsittacus; species Melopsittacus undulatus. Next base: position 29,920,944 of record NC_047536.1, on the reverse strand, counting down.
GGCCTTTGAAGTCCCACACATGTGAGAGAAGTTTCCCTTTAAGTTAGGGATATTGCAGATCAAATCTGAGTTTGAAGGTTAAGGCAGTTGCCTCCTTAATGGCACATGTGTGCTTGTAACTCAAATATCCAAGAAGTTGAAGTTGACTTTTACTTGCAGCTGGATTTCCTGATCTGTATTGATGATAAAATTCTTAGATTATTTGAATGAACTCTAGAGAGCTGCCATTTTCTGTACCTACAAGAAATTTTCCTGAGCTGCCTTGCAGTCCTATCAATTAAGTAGTCATCTCTGTTGCTGTCTTGGGTTACAGCACTCTTGTGCTCAGAGCAGTCCCCTGATATGGCATTGTGCTTGAGCAATCGCTGTTGACAGGCAGCCTCAGAGGTGATGAGCTGCATTGCAGAGTAGGTTTTTGAGAGTTGGACTGATTATCCCAGGGGCAAGTGGTATATAACATGGTAGGAGAAAACTGCTCTTCAGTGAAACAAAGTGGGCTTTAAGATGCTCGTTTGGTCATTGAAGCTTCCAGTAAAAGATACTATGGTTCATCATCATTTAAAGGTTTCCTCTGGTTCCAAATTTGACAGTTTTGTTTAAAGAATTTGAAGCCACCAGGGAAAAAGTTAGGTCAGAGTAATCAGACCCTATTTTCTTCAGTTTGTTTGATTTTTATTTTCTTTTTTTTGGGGGGGGGGGTGTGGGAGTGGGGCGAAGAGTCAGATTTTCATTTTTAAACCAATTCTTGTTTTTTTTTTTGTCTGTGTCTAAACAAGTTGCAACAGGAGGCTGTAACTTCTGTATGGGTCCACACACAAATAACATGTTGGATATCCCATTAGGAGTGCTTGTTGGTACTACGTACAGAATTGAGGGTCAGATAAGATAAGTTGCTTGAAATCTGCTTTGAATGTTCTTACATGTTTTAGTAGTAATCCAATTGGTAAAATGTTATGGCAGTGCACAGACTTCTGACTTGGTGAAGGTGGTTTCTTGTTTGAGAGTTGATGCCTCAAGAATTTTAAAATTTCAGGAAATTTGGGACGGAGTATAGAGTTTTTCTGCTAGGTAATGAGTTTAAAACACCAAATCAATAGCACTTGAAAAATGCTGGTATTACATGGCTGTTTAGTTGTCTGTGTAAAATAAGCTGGTGGCATCTGTCCAGTTGCAGGGAGATGTCCACATCACAAATCATCAGATCCTCATATAGAGCAGAAAAAATCGGCCCCCACTTTCTCAGCTCCAGCTGAGAGAGAGGGACACAGTGAGGAAAATTTGCATTTCTCGTCTCTGTTCCATCTGTATTTAGAAAAGAAAAATACTATTTATTTCCAGAGTACTGCTCCAGCATCACTGAGTAGGAGCAAATTCCCTCTTGGGAAAGCGTAATTGAAAAGTACTGGAAAGAGAAATGTGTTGAGACAGATGTGTTCTTGTATGGATCAAACATTTTTCTTTGAATAATCCAGTGGAACTTGCAGTTGTGTACATAGATTCTCCTGGCTAATGGGTTTTGTAGGCTCAGTCTGGAATGATGGACATTTGAAAGGCGCTGTTATGTTATACTTTGGTCCCTGCTACTGCCCTTAATTTTGACTGAGTAAAACTCTTCCGTTTTCATACATAAGGAGGTGCTAGATTAAGTGGTTGGCTAATTGGCGTCTTTGTTCCAGGAACAAAACCATGGTCTGTTTCAGCACTTTTACTGTTCTGTGTGCTGCTCATGGAAGCAATGGCAAACCTTTTTGGGTCTGTCTGCCAAATCTATTGTAAAGATCCTGGTGTTTGGTGCCAATCCTAATTTCTCTTGTTGCCAAACTTGGCTCCAGCAGCAGTAGCTCTACATTGTAAGTCTTGTGCAACAGTTGCATTACATCATGATGGAAGGAGGAAAAGGGATTTTAAAAATTCGTTATTCAAATGCAGTAATCACAGGGGCAGAGGAAACAAGATGGAAAACAAAACTCCTGCAGTTCAAATATTAATGTCCCTCTTTGGTATGTCATTGGAGGCCTGTTTAGTATCATAAAAATGACACTTTAAGGAAGTGTTTACCAGGTCAGACTTCGCAAAGTAAAACAAGAACACTTGTGTGAATAATATTATGCTAGTACATTTGTCATCTGGTATTTTCACTTCTCTGCTGCCCTGTAGCAGTGACCAAATGGCAGGATCTCTTCAGAGGTGCTCCGTATAACCCTTCCTTGTTTGATAATATCCTCTGGTCACCCCAGTAAAAATCCCTTCCTTCTGTCTTGAAAATAAACCTGATGGTAGCAGCTTTGGGATCTTGGGTCCATGTTAGCTTACACCTGGGCTTAAAGAGAAAGTATCAGCCTATTATGACACCAAAACTCTTAGGAAATCAGAACTCAACCAGCCTGAACCTACAAAGTGAATCAGTCTGTCCCATTTGTTATTTCTATGCTGCTATTTTAGCCTAATTTACAAATATCATAGAATCATAGAATAGTTAGGGTTGGAAAGGACCTTAAGATCATCTAGTTCCAACCCCCCTGCTGTGGGCAGGGACACCTCATACTAAACCATATCACCCAAGGTTTCATCCAACCTGGCCTTGAACACCGCCAGGGATGGAGCATTCACTACCTCCCTGGGCAACTCATTCCAGTACCTCACCACCCTAACAGTAAAGAATTTCTTCCTTAGATCCAATCTAAACCCCTGCTGTTTAAGTTTCAACCTGTTACCCCTTGTCCTATCACTACAGTCCCTAATGAAGAGTCCCTCCCCAGCATCCCTGTAGGCCCCCTTCAGATACTGGAAGGCTGCTATGAGGTTTCCACACAACCTTCTCTTCTCTAGGCTGAACAGCCCCAACTTTCTCAGCCTTTCTTCATATGGGAGGTGCTCCAGTGCCCTGATCATCCTCGTGGCCCTCCTCTGGACTTGTTCTAACAGTTCCATGTCCCTTTTATGTTGAGGACACCAGAACTGCACTCAATACTCCAAGTGAGATCTCACAAGAACAGAGTAGAGGGGCAGGATCACCTCCTTTGACCTTCTGGTCAAGCTCCCTTTGATGCAGCCCAGAATATGGTTGCTCTCTGGGCTGTAAGCGCACACTGCTGGCTCATGTTCATTTTCTCATCGACCAACACCCCCAAGTCCTTCTCTGCAGGGCTGCTCTGAATCTTCTCTGCCCAACCTGTAGCTGTGCCTGGGATTGCTCCGACCCAGGTGTAGGACCTTGCACTTGGCATGGTTAAACTTCATGAGGTCGGCATCAGCCCACCTCAGAAGTGTGTCCAGGTCCCTCTGGATGGCATTCCTTCCCTCCAGCTCATCAACCGAACCACACAGCTTGGTGTCATCGGCAAACTTGCTGAGGGCACACTCAATCCCACTGTCCATGTCACTGACAAAAATGTTAAACAAGACCGGTCCCAACACTGATCCCTGAGGGACACCACTCATTACCAGTCTCCAGCCGAACATTAAACCATTGACCACAACTCTTTGCGTGCTGCCATCCAGCCAGTTCTTTATCCACTGAGTGGTCCACTTATCAAATTGATGTCTCTCCAATTTATAGACAAGGATGTCGTGTGGAGGATGAGGGGTGGAAGGGGAGAAGAAGAGAGCCCCAGTCAAAGAAAGATGCTTTCAACCTTCTACATGTACAACAGATATTCCTCTTTTCTGTCTTCTCTGGTCAGAGAAAGTCTGACTTGAGGGATTTAACCAAGGAAAGGGTACGTCATTCTCACTCCAGCCTCACCTGTACAGTTATGCTAGACATTTCCCTCACATCCAAGGTCCTTTTACTAACTTGCATTTCATAGTTCTTTTCCCATAGCTCTTTTTGAATTATTACTCCCTGAATGCTACTCCTTTACAGGCTGAGAATGGAGGCGCTGACACAGGCCTGTTATAAAGGGGCAGCTTTACCTTTCTCGCTGGGTTGTTGCAGTCATTGCAGGGCTCTGAGAGTTTTAAGAAGTAAATCAAAAGGGTGAAGAAATCCTCATAGTCTGGGAATGGAGAGCTTTTGGACAAAAAATGAGTGAGAGAACATGCCCTTAAGGACAGCGCTCGTGCCTCACCTCCTTCTTGGCTGTCTCATGTTCAGGATTGTCATTATTCATTGGCATGGATATTGATACTGTAATGGTGTAACAGACTTCACCTGAGGATTTCAGAGCACTTTCCAGCCCCTAAAACCAGCTTAATTGGCAGGTTAGACTGTATTTCCCATTTTATAGAGGCCTTAATGTAGTCCTGAGAAACTTGCCTAATCAGTTGGTGACAGAGCTTGGGAGCAAAACTAGAGCTGCAATCCTCAGTTGTCTCCTTCAACAACTACACATGATGTAGCTGTGAATGTAAATATGACTGGCAAAGATATCCAGGCCAGTACAAACTGTCGGTTAATGCATGCTTGGTTCATACCTTTTTAGCACAGTCATGTCTCCTATCTGTCCGTGAAATAATGCTTTTGTGGAACAATGTTTGGCATCATCTTGCCTGTGGACAATCTGGATGCAAATGCGCTTAAGACATGCAAGCACATTTTTCTAAAATCTGCTGTTGCAGTGCTGTTGATGCAGTGTTGATAGCAGTGCTGTCTGACATGGTCCAGTCACAGGGGATGAAACAAAGTGCTTTCCATATTAAAGAACGCGGTAGAAGCTGCTTTGTTTTACTTCAATGTAAACTGCAATCATAGGGAAAATTATCTATTTTACCAATAAAAAATTATCTATTTTACCAATAAACACAACACATAAACAGAAGAGGAACACTTAGCCTTCAGTCTCTGTAAAGAGGGAGCACAAAGCACAGTAGAGGCACAGAGGACTTGCCAGAGGATCAGCTGAGCTACCAGGGCCATGATGGGAAGAAAACTTCAGGTTTTCTGAGCCTCAGACCTAGGCTTGTTCTCCTTTTTGTCCGGGCAGAACTGATTTGTTCTCACAATGTCCTGTATGGGAGCTGTTCCCATGTGGTCACCACTCTTTCCCGCACACAATTACCTGTGCATTTTAAGAGCATTATCTCTCAAACATTGTGGGCAAGTATTTTCTAGCACATTCATTTTTCTGTAGGAAGTTCATGCATGATGCATCACTACCCTTTGAATCAGGAGTTGTTCTTTGGGATCTGGCTGGTATAAGTGTTTATGGGTAACCATGCACATTTAAATCTACAACAATGTGGAGTCATCCATCTGTGGAGAGGGGCAGCTGCTCCTCTCCACAAGGCAAAGCAGTCCTGCACTGTACTTCCTGGAAAATGTTTCCTTTTGGCACTTGTTCCAGCTAATGGCCATCTTTCACTGTGGAAGGAGTTACTTTGTTTTCTTTAGGTTTTCTTCTTCATGGAGGTTATTGTTCAAGAATAGTAAATTACTTAGTTTCTCAGAGCTTCTTTTCCTATAAATTTCAAAGCTAGATGAAATCACTGACTTTACATATGCGGAGCATGCTACAAGACAAAACACATTCTTGCGCGCTCCTATACAGAACCTAGGTGATTTCAGCACAAGTATCTAAGTTATAAGCTGCTACTTCCTCATTCCAAATCTGATTGCTTTTCTTAAACCATATTTTTGTGATTGACATTTCAGTGAGATTTTAGCCTTTGTGATTCTGGGGAGAAGAAATAAAAGACATAATTCCTCAGACTGGAGATATCTGGGTAGTGACAAAAAAGTCTAATGGGCAGTACCCAGTGTGGGAAGCCTCTGTAGGCAGTTCTTCTGTGTTATGGGCCATGATTCTGCAGCTGGAACTGCCAGAGTGGTTTTCTGCAGTTACATGCAGCCCTGGTGCGCTTGAGGAATATGAATGGGAAGAAGTGTAAGGGAATTAAAAAACTTGTGAATTTCAGAGAGAAATACAGAAACAGAGATACATGTACATTTGTATGTATGCATGTATACACACAAATGTGACATGCTTTAGTGTGAGGTGTCTCTGCCCATGGCAGAGGGGTCGGAACTAGATGATCTTAAGGTCCTTTCCAACCCTAACTATGCTATGATTCTATGATGTATACACATACAAATTTAGCTTTCAAATGACTGTAGGCTATAAGCTTGTAGTGTTTCTTTACCTACTTACTTTGTACTGATTGTCAACAGTAAGCTCAATAATTCTATTCTTTGGCAAATAATAAGGTCTTCTGCAAATTTTGTTCTATGTAGCATTTCTCGTTTTTACTTATTCTAAGTGAAATCTCAGTGTTGAAATGAATTTCAAAAAACAGGAACTCAAATTATATACTGTATTTGCTGGTTAGGCTGCCAGATTGAAAGAGTATGTGAACCCCATCATTAGCTCCCTTTGAATTTTCAAAGCTACCTTTTCAGCCTGTGCCTTCATAACAAACAGTGAAGGTAGCTCGACTTGTTTGTTTTTATGTGTACTGAATCCCCTTTACCTTGGGCTGCTCAAGCAGAAAATGCCGATGCTTCCCTTCGTCTATCTTCCTTCAATCTCTTCCCCGGTTAATTGCAGGAAGTGCAGGAGGGGGATCAGAGCTCAGCCCAGCCTCCCTCTTTCTTCTCAGTATTGCTCTATCTGCAGCATGGGGGGTGAAGGAAAGAGCACCTGGAGAAGGGAGTAATGAAGCCTTGCTAGGAGGAGTAGGAAGAACATTCATTTGTATGAAGACAGCCTGCTCTTTTAAATCAACAGCTCTGCGACAAGAAAGAAACTGTATTTAAAAAAAATAAAAAATCATTGACAAGCAGTCTGGAATAGCAGGTGATGAAGCCTGGTGAAGCAAGCCAATGCTTTTGGAAATTCAGGATTTCCAGAGAAACAAGACATGCAATTATTGTTTTGCCAGCCCCAAGCACTCAGAAATCCGAAGGCAGGTTTTCCTCAAAAAAGAAAAAATACGTGGAGTTGACTCAAAAAAAATGCATGAGACAGGGTTTTTCATCTGTTTTTTACTGTCTCGTCTATGGGTTAGAGCAAGACAGAAAATTTCCAGTGAAAGTAGAATTTTGATCAGAAAGACTGTCTCATTTAAAAGAAAACAAAACAAAATCCATGTGGGGAAGGGTTTTAGAGCTGTTGAAATACTTTGGGTATTTTTAAACAATAGTGGTTTCAGAAGTGTGACAGAAATGGTCTATTTCATTATTTTCTCAGTTATTTTTCTTAAACTTGTTTAGAATTAACACATTTAAAAAAGAAAAAAGGAATTTGAAAATCTTAGTAAACCCAAATCATTTTTTTTGTATGTGAATTGGTTTATTTTAGATATACACAGACTCAATATGAAAAAGTAAGGGCTGTTTTTCTTTGTGACAAGCTTTCCATTTGACTACTGAGTTAACAAACCTATTTGTGATCTATGTCTTGAGTGCTTGTGTTCTTATTTCAAGTTTTGGGGATGGTTGCTTTTGTGTTGGAGTTTTTTTGTTTAAACTGAAGCACTATGTGTATATCTATTTTACTTTGTTAGAGTTGTAGTTTTTCCAGTGCTGGACTAAAAAAAAAAGATGAATGTTTCAGAAGACCCACAATAAGATGTAAAATCTCTAGGACAATATGTACACAGGGAACTGAGCTCAAGACCACTGTCCTCTGGCTGGGGAGGGCTTGGATGTTTCTGCATGCTCTGTGCACGGCTTCTGCCCAGCTTTCTTTTAGCCACACAAAGGCACTGCTCAGATGGGGCTTTCTCCACAACTCTTTCAGAAGCAAGTGGCATTCTGCTTCAGTTGAAATGAAGATTATTTTCATCCCGCTGTGGGCTGAGTTTAGGCAGTGCACCTCCCAGCTCCTTTCTTTTACCTACTTATTTTTTCTCCTCTCTAGTACTTGCCTGAGTCTTATCAGCAGTCGCAGGAAAGCTTAACTGTGTGTCTGTCATCTGAAGCAGCCTCACTACCACCTCAGTTTAATTTCTGGTTTCAGTCTCATGTGCTTTGTCCCTTGCCTGTCTGTCACATAACTTTTCTCTTGTTCCTCTTGGTTTAATACTTAGCCTGAGATACTATGTGGTGGAGAGTAACGCAACTATGTACCTCCACCCTGAGGTGCTGTACAAGCCATACTACTATAAGTCCTCTTTTGTGTCTGGAACAGGCTGGGCAGTGATAAATCCAGACAAGTACTGCAGCTTTTATTATCCCACTACGTCAGCAAAAGGCAGCTCTCAGGAATATAAACAGCCTGAGGCTTGCTGCCCTGCAGGTCACCTTGGAAGGATATCTTGTCATCGCGGCTGTAGTGTCAGTCTTGTACATGAGCATTTATGCCAGCTCAGGTTTAACTTTATGCCTGTTCAGGCCTTTCCTGCATACATCTATCAGATGTACTTTTGGATGAGCCAAGATTCTTCATAAAAGAGAAAATAGCATTGTGGTTTTCACCTGCTGAAGCATTTTTGAGTTCTTGAAATGGAAGGAACAAAGGATCTATTATAGATGGAGAGAAAACATCCTAACAGTGTGGGGAGGAATGTACTGACAGAGGAAATGAAATTGCTTTCCTCTGCCTTTGAAATGTGTGGATAAAAGTAGCCAAAATCTTCAGTATGGGAGATACACTATTATTATACCACCTGGAAGGTGGCTGCAAGACAAGATCATTTTCTCTGCCTATGAATGAAGCACTTTTTTGTGCAGGAGCAGAGTAAAATGTGGAGTATAATTTTGCAACCGGCTAGTTCTGGCAAAGATGCCATACTTCCCAAGGAGTTAAAACAGTTGAAGGCTTAATTCCCAATGAAAATTAATGAGACAGAGCAGGTGCTTTTGAAAATTCTATCCATGTGGAAAAAAAATACACTAAATCTTGTATTTCCTAGGAATGAAGAAAAGACAAAATTTTTAGGATTGGGGGTTTGTTTTCTTTGTATCAGAGACTGAGAAACCCATCTTATCACTTTTTTGCAGCTACTGTTCAGTAATTCACTGCTGAAACTAAGTGGGAAATCAGATTTTCTTCTTTCTTACAATGAGTAGCACTGGAATCATAAAGTTGCAGATCTCTACATACTAATCTGCACTATTTTTTTGAGAAGAATAAAGGTGAAAGTAGTGGATAAAGTAACTAAAACCAGATAAAGTCATGGAAGCAAGACAAAAATGTTACTCTTGCAATTAGGGTGCAGTTCAATTAGGCTGCAGTTTCTGTGTCTGGTCCTCCCATTCCCAGCAAAGCCAGCAGAGGACTTGGCTTGTATCCCTCCTGCCTAGGGCTCTATGTTGGCATATGCATATGTTTAGGAAGATCTAGTGGTTTAAGCTTTGTGTTTGGCCTCTAGCCAGATACGAGTAAAAATTCTTGAGAAGATCATCACATGGAGTTGTTGCAGGGAGAGTAGTTTCTAGATTTGCCTCTTCCTTCATGGAAATGCAATCCCTCTTTGCAATTTCTTACTCACTGTGTTTTGTCTTTCCCATTGAGGCAGGCTTTTCCCAATGGCCGGAGTCCTGTCTTCAGTTTCTCACCTGCTTCGTTCTGCAGAGCTCCTAACTAATCAGTTCCTCCACTGATGGCAGATGCAGAGCTCAGGTCCTGTTTATTTTCCACAAATACGCCATCTTTCCCCCCCAATCCATACTGTCTTTTGCTTCTGGTATGTCCTTTCTGAACTCTACCATCAACGTGCTGTTACTCAAACACTCTCCCACAGGCTGCTGTTGTTGCAGGGCAAATGCTCTACTCTTCCTTGCACACATTCCCCCTGAAACCTCTTTATCACTTGTCACCTGGTACTACTTACTACCAAGGTGTCTTATTTACTGAAAGTGCCCTGGAAGTTCTCATTTGAATGTTTGTTCTGCTTCATGTAATTGGATGTATTGAAGCCAGAATGCTGTCTTCTCACCCCAGGAGTGAGTGAAATATGCAGGCTCCCAGGAACAAGCCTGCTGCTTTCACAGTGAGGACGGAAATGCCTGTGGTCCTGAGACGATGCCTTTAGTGTGTTGTGGGGAGGATGTTTAAAACATGTTAAAGCAGGGTGAGAGATACTTTAAATTATGCCTGGGCAGCAGAGGTCCAAGCTTTGGAAAGTCTCCTTCATCTCTTACTGATGCCTTTGGGCTGTGCTGAGCAGAGCTGTGGTGTGGTTGCATCTGCCCATGATGCCATGGTGGTTTCCTGCTTCATCCTTTCAAAATACTATCCCTAATGTTCTCATCACCATCAGTATCCAGAGCACCTTATTGTCTCAGTCTGCCCACTGCGTCCTGCTTTGGCATTGCACTTACATCCATCTTTAAGCATTTTGCTGGAGAGAAATGCAATTGCTAAGTAGATTGATGTTCAGCATACCTTTGAGAGTTTCAAGTTGGGATCTGGAATCACTGCCTTCAGAACATCGTTGTAAAAGAAAATGTGATTTGCAGGTTACCCCAACACCTATAATTTGTTGAATTTGGCGTTCCTAGCATCAGAATGACTGAAAAGTACTTTTATATTTCTTTTTTACCTTCCTAAGCATTAGTAAAGAGAAAAGTTTCTGTTCTTGGCAGAGGTTTTTGTGGGCCAACTTTCAGGGCAAAATATTGGGTTTTGAGTAGGGATTCTAATGGAAAAGCTGAGTACCAAATTCACACAAGGCTCTTCTTAATTACAGAAGCCAAAAGCTCTTCCAGATGTCTGTCAGCCCAACATGCTAGATGCTGCCATCACTGGTTTTAATAAAAGCTCATATTCAGCAAACTTTTTATTACTGATTTACTGTACATTACTTAAGCCAGAAAATGTTATTGCTCTGAAAAGAAAGCAAACAGACCTGACATTTTCATCATTTGCACTCCAGTATGTCATTTATGGTGTTAAATACCATCCCAGTTCTGTTATTTTATTGGAGATTTTCTGTAGATTTCCATTGTTAAAACTGGACTTTCAGAAACTCCTGTGAAGAAGTACATAGCAAGAAATGCACACAAACAAATCAGTAAATGGTGTGCATGCAAAACAGGCAAAGCCACTGTCACCACAAGCACATATGTGGCAAACACTAGACAGGCATTTCTGTGAGAAGTTACTTGTTTGTACCTGCAACTGATACGTACCTTAAAGAAAATGGAAGCTGAAAAAATCCCAGGACACTGTTATAGAACAAATACAGGGAAGTGTGATGTGACTTTGTGAACACAAAAGTGAATAGAACAAAACCAGTAGGAAAATCATCAGTCAGAGAGTAGCTAATGAAATCTCTGAACGATGATGTAATTAAAGTACATTAATCATTATAAAAGATCATTTCCCTTTAAACATCTGCTCCCATTCACTTGGCAACAGTCTGGCTAGTGTCATGAATGATGGGGTTTTGGATTATGCTGAAGGGCATGTGTTATCTGAGAAACAATGTAGAACATCCCCAGCTTCACAGGGTCTGGGACAGGAGTGCTTTACCTCAGTTCAGGTATAGCATTAAGGAAATAAAAGGGAAAAAATCAGATGTTGCTTACAGTAAAAAGGAAACCCCAGTATAAAAGTGAACCCTGCCATCCCAGCCATGCAGACAGAATCTAATTGGGTGCCACTGGATTTGAATAAAGTAATTCCTGTGGAAAAGAGACCCTGCTCAACCTGCTGCTTTGAAGAGAATCTTAGGAGCTATAGTTGCTTGTTCCTGCCTACCCTGTGCCCAAGATTGCCTGTGAAGCGGGTGCACGTATGCTTCAGTGGTGCCTGCAGGTACCAGTTTGGAGCGTGTGATTTATTGTTCACTGCTTCCTAAAGCTGTTAAAGTCATACAGTGGTATTTAAACAGAAAATCAAAACAAACAACTTTGCTTGTCCCAGAAGCACAGTGTCAGGATTTCAGGTTTATGTGTTATTGTCTTTAATTTCATGATGTTTTAGGAGTGCTATGGATTGCTACCTTTGTAGTCCAGCTCAGATAGGTCCCAGTCTACAATCAGCATATACCAGATGCCTCGACAGATAAAGCGTTCAGTAGAAAGGGGAGCCCATGTAGGCTGCAGGAAGGTGCCTTGGATCCACTCACCACCATATGCCCTCTCTCTGATTTGCTCTTGCCCAGGCACTGCTGTCCAAGAGCACAGTTATGCTTTTCTGTAATAGCCCTGATTACCCCCAGTAGCATCCAGGGGATTGAAGTAAGGACATACTCTGTGTGCCTACAGAAAGAGAAGAAGCACATATCTGTGCATTTAATGCCAAATTTTGTATCCATCCGATACTTCTGTGGGAAGCAAGCAGCTCCGTTTCTTTGGAACTCACTTCTGAAAAGATGTATAGCTGTAGTTACACATGTATTGAAAATCATGGTATTTGAATGAATGAACCTGTCCATATGACACATAGGGTATGAAATAAGGATTTAGTCATTCTCTTTTCTGAGCTGTTTGTGCCATGCAGAGGTTGTAAGCTTTCATTATAGCATAGGTCGTGCACACACAGTTATATTTTTCTTTGGAGACTCAAGTCCTATATATTGTTCATTTGAAATATTTGGTTAAATCAGATGAGGTTATTTATGTGAAAAGGACTGTCCTTGTATCACTGCCACCTAATGGTCAGGACATTGTAGTTAAGTGCCGGGTTTAGGTGTCCCCTCGACTGATCTACCAGTACTAACCTTGTAAGACTAGATAATGCTGTTAACTGCCTTCAAGTTCATTTTCAGCCCTTAGTAGTCTCTTCTGGAAGATCTCTGGACACTGGTGTGTATGGTCTCACTCTAATAGCATATGAGAGATGAAGAAATTCTGTTTTCATACAGCAAAATCCAGGAAGAAAGAGAAATCATTAATCAGATGGGTGTAATCTCCAAGGGAACGAGTGCTGCATTTTAATTCAGCATTTCCCTTTGATGAAAACTTTAGTGAATATTATTATGTGGAATTTATATGAAGCCTGGGTTTAGGTAATCAGCTTTAATATTTATACTCTTAGGGAAAAAAAAGGAGAATCATTAGTAAGCATGCATAATTAATGAATAAATTATATGTTTCCTTTGTTTTCCTTCAGGTATAAGGAAATGCTAGATCTAGTGATATCACCCAGCCTGACTGTAAATAGAGAGTGCCCTGACAGACTGAAGCTTAACCTTTCCAACATTTATGCCACGGCTCCAGATGACATAGAAGGTAGGCTGCCTCTTCCACTGACTTTACTGGCTTTAACAAAATGTGTATGTATATGTAACCCAAGGGACGTGGCCACATGCAAGGCCTCTGTTCTGACAGTTAGTTCTACAACATAGTGAGCAGCTGAGATTTTGGAGTAATTTTTTGTAGACACTCCACATGTGGCTGAATCCTTTATTACAGCAATGGTTTGAATGCAAATGGAATTGGAATATCTTATATGTAGATACGTATCTGTGCATAGTAGGTATATATGTATATGTACACATGCGTGTATATGTTTGCTCCACTGGAATAATTGCAGATATAAAATGTACTTTACGTAGGGCAGTTTTCAGAGTCCACAAGAGCCCCAGTAATAGTGTGAACGCAAGCCCTGGGCTTCTGTGGCTGTACTGCTCCTGTTGGGTTTGGGGGTGGGGGGACTCTCAGGCCCAACATTGTATTGTAAAGCCAGGAAACCTTTTGCCAAAGCATCTCTGTGCCCCAGTTTGCATTGTTCTGAGATCATTGCTATCGTCTCCAAACAGTCAGCCCTGCTGGCCTCTGCTCTGAAGTTTCACATTTGGCAGGTACCAAGGACAAATTCTTTCAGTGGCTGAGGCTCTGATGGAAATTTATCTGCTCTTCTCCTCCTCCCCCCACATCCCCCAACTCCATCATACTGTTCAAGTGAAGGAAACAGAAGAATGTTAAATCTGCTAAAAAAATTATTGGCAAGTGATGTAGCTGAACTAGTTCTTGCTAGTACAATCCCAGCTATTGTTTGCTGCGGTCAGGATCTGTCAGCCTTCCTGTTAGAGGGGAGTTAGGAAAAGGGACTGGCTATTATGTTTTAGTAGTATGTTTAACCCTTGATTTCTAGGCTCTTAGAAGCCAAGGAGGTGTTTGCTTGCATGTTTGCTGAGGCATTAGAAACTGCGTGATTAAATCACATACATTACAAAAGCAGTCAAAGGGATAACAATCTAAAGGAAACATCCTTTTAAATCTTCATGTTTGGAGAAAAGATTAGAGCTAGAAATGATTTTTGAATTCAGCATTTTGTAAACTTCTTGGTGCAGGAACTATTCATTATTATGCAATATAAATAAGAGCTAATATAGACAGTTAACCTAAAAGCTAACATAAGAGTTTTACTGTTGGACACCAGTTTGCTAGTGGCAGCTCAGGCTGATGTGTTTCTTACAGAAGTATTATGGTTATTTTTCTGCAGGATGATCCCTTGAAAATACTTCTTATTAATTTGACGAACAGGAAAATACTTGCATGTTTGTCAAGTATTAGACTGACAGAGCTTTTAATGCAATAAATGCACACACGTGTATGCACTTTATTACGTATACAATTTTAATTTTACTGAGTCTAGTAGCAAGACTTATTTATGTAGGTGTGCAGCCTGCTCTTTTAATGGGTGCTTGTCATGAGATATACAATTATGTCAATAGAATTTTCAAGTGCACATTTTGCCTGTAGTCCTGCACTTTTGGGTAGAAGCATGTGTCAGTTCAACTTGCCTTTTTCTGGCAATGACAGTAGCATATTGCATATTACATGCAGTAAATTCCCACTTGGCATTCTTGGCAAACGTATTTACTCTTTCAAAAATAAAAACATTTGAAAATGTAATATTTTCTAAATAGAAAAGAAATGAAACTTACACTCACCATGTCTTTTCTGCCATCTTTCAAGTGTAAAAGGCATGAACTAAATGAATGAAACTAAAAAAGTATATGTTTTCATTGTATTTCTATTTGATAATGAGGAACAGTAATAGAATGGTGTAAGTTTTGTTTTCTCAATCTAAAAATCTAATTTTCCAAAACTGTTCTCTTTCAGGTAAGTCAAAGCAAATTTTTCATAGTGAGTTTGAAGGTGAGTCAGGTAAGTGCAGCTTTGGATTTAAAAACAGTCTATTTCTCTATATCTCTATGTAAAAGAATATGTACATTTGTATAACACTATCCTTTTTCAAATTTTATTTTTTATCTTTTTTTAAACTAAGCCTCTCTGCCCATTGCTTGGGAAATAGGTTACTGTTACCCACATTTCATGGGGAGAGGAACTAAAGCAGGGTTGCTGGTGGGTTTTATTTTTCAAGGTGTTTCAGGGTTGTAAGAGTGTGAAGAAGGAGTCCTTATGGTTTTGTTTCTATCAGTAATTAGGGTGATTCTGTTAGGGATAAGGGCTGTGCAGGTTTCATTGTCCCTCCCCTTGCACATTGTCCTCCTACCTGAGCTATCCTTTGCAAAGGGATCTGTGCGCACATCAGGTAAGTGTCTGCAGGGGACCCTGGGAGAAGACAGAAGGGGATCTTAGCTGTGATATTTGCCCTTCTGTGGTGTTATGAAGTGTACATAGCCAAAGGAAGAGCTCTGGCAGAACTGTGGGACAGCTTAGCAGAGGTGGGATCAGAAAGGGCACAAGGCTTGAATTTGTTGTGGAGTAGGGTACAAAGAGTGGGATATGGCAAAGGAAAGCATGTGCAAGTACTTGCAGTTTTGAATTTAGATATTATTTTAGTCAATTAAGCCTAAATTGATCTCTAAATAAAGATAGTGGCACATTTTCCTTCAGTAGTGTTCTAGGACGCAACTGTTTGGTACATTGGAAGTCATCCTGCACATATAATCAGTGTGATACATTTCCTACTGGTTCAGTATTTTGATTGCTGGCAGGTTAAGAAGGTAGGTGATAGAGTAAAAAGAATTACAGTGATGTGTTTTTAATACTTGATTTGATATATTTTAATAACCTCAAAGAAAGTGAGTCATGGTCTAGGAGAGTACAAAAAACCCTAAAAGAGCAAAAAGTGCAGTGAGGTTAAATCACTTTGGTAATCATAATAGTTCCTTTTGTAGCCTTTAGCATATGAGTCATCCCACCAAAGCCTAGCTTCGTGATTGGTATCAGTCCCATGAGAAGAAACTAGTAGTTCAATCAGTATCACCCTCAGTTAGAACCTATATCTATATTTGCTATTAAGTGGAGAATAACTGTTACCTACTTCAGTTCGTGAAGATCCGCTAAAACCAAAGTCTTCTAATTCCTGTATATTTTTCTTAAACCAGCAGTGGTAAAAACAGTGGTGTCGGCTTGGCCACAGAACAGAACATGCTGAAAAACTAAGACCCTTTAATTTTGTTTTCCAGGCAGCAGCAAAGCAGCACCGCAGTGTCCGCTCCATCTGTACTCGACAAAGTGAGTGCTCGTGCCAAGCGCTAGAACTTCAAAAATGTGTTTTGCTGAACAGCCATTTTGTGCAGACCTCTGTCACCTTAAAAACCATTTGCCATAAGCCCATCCACCTGTTCCCCTGCATGTCTCTGGCTCAGTGAAGTAACTGCCTCTTAATCTTGTTAGATACAGAGTGAAAGAAGGTTTGAGGTATTGTGCAGGGGTATTTCCATACTCCTGGGAATCTAAACCTTACCGTTTAAATATTCTTGTGTTTGTGAGTGATCACAGAGGGATATGTTGAAATGTCAGACACTCACTTGTTTGGCAAAATCAAAATGAAACATGAAAAATCAGCATTGATTTTATTTACATTTTTTTTGCTAGCACATATTTTGCACTGTTTTGAAGTCCCCATGCATTTAGCTAGCTCGATCTACTAGCTCGTATGAGGAGCTGTATACTGAAACTAACTTTTGCCCTAGTGTAGTCAGTTCTGAGTCCTAAAATATTTACTGTTGTGCTTTGGATGTTATTTTATGAAAATGTCTAGAAGTGTTCTGTATGTGCTGAAGAAGATCATGTACAGTAACTGTTGCCTTAAACTTTCTATTTTCTTGTTCTAAATAGACATTATCCCCATATAGTGACAGTCCCATCTTTCCCAACAATGGCAACATATGGACAGACTCAGTACAGCACAGGAATCCAGCAGGCTGCTGCCTACACTGCCTATCCTCCTCCAGGGCAGCCCTATGGCATACCCTCCTACAGTGAGTACTCTGATGTCATGTTACCTTTGTGGACATTGTCCTCTTGCTCTTAAAAAAAACATATTTGAAGTCTTGTCTGACTTGATTAAAAATGTTAAGATTAATTTGAACTATCATCCCTTGGTATCTTGGGTTTTGATCTTACAAGCTAGGTAAGTTTGGACCAGTCAGCAGTAGGATATGAGACAGCAGGAGAAAGTCAGGTTCAATAAGATGTACCATTTAGGAGTAGTAGCTGGTGAGTGTTCCCATGACTCACTGCCAAGACAAAGTCTCTTGCAGTAAATGTGATATTTAGGTAAAGTACACTTTACCTTCCTTGATTCTTCCGGGAGTTTCAATGTTACAAGCTACTTTAAGAGAAACTTTTTGTATATTATTACGGAAGAGCCAAGACACGGACATGGGTGAAATGGGACAGAGTACTTCAGTTGTGGAAGATGGTTCCTATTTGAAGGGCTGCTTGTTAGCTATAGGTCGAGTAACCATTCCTAACCCCAGTCAGCTTTGTTCCCTGCTTTCCTGCACAGAGCCTTGCCAGCAGCTGTGAGGAGACAGTGTTGGGCAGGAGCAGCTGGGGGGTTCAGGCAGGGGCCTAATTAAACCAGCACTCCTGAAAATGGAATGCCTGGTAAACCAAGTGGTAAGAGTGTCTTCAAGCTCTGCACAGAAATACAAAGTCCTTGAGGGAGCTGGGAAGTTCTTACCACTACTAAAGACCAAGGAGATATTGCTCCTGCTTGGGTACAGCTTTTCAACAGAAAGCTTTGGGCTCATCCTGTGAGTGTTGAGTCTTGTAGCATTAAAATGGCTTAATAGTTCTGTTTCCACTCCTGTTTTCTCTTGTGCTGTTGAACACCTTTTGTTTGCTTGGCAAATACAGTATCTCTTCCCAACAAGAAGCTTTTATACACCATTGACAAGGCTTTTACTGAAAGGAAATTCAATGCAATGCTCTGGAAGCCAGGGAAATGGGCTTGGCAGAGCCAGAGCTCTACCAGGATGATGAGAGAATGTTTTGAGACCCTTTCCTGGAGCTACTTATGTGTTTGCATCAGCTGGCTGATTTCCAAGGCAAACTCTGAACAGTTGTCCTGTTAGAGCAGGTGAAAGTAGATCCATTTGCTACTGCCTAGAGTCTTTAGGGCATACATGTGTCAGGCCCATATGCTGCTTATAAATCCTGCGGATGACCTCTTAGCATCCTTGAGCAGTATTTCCCTCCCCCAGCCCATATACCCTCTCTAAGATACTCAACACAGCCTATGAAAAACTCCACCTGGCTGACAACCAAGAACAATGAAGCAGTATTGTTTTTAGGCACAAAAATAAAACTCAGCCAGTTTCTAGACAAAACAGAACATTGTGTGGAAATTAATTTGGTGCTAAGTTATTTTGCTGTCTGACAACAATTTTTAGACTTCCAAAAAGACCCATTCGCTGAAGATTAATTGTAGCTGGGGTAGGTTGAATGCTCACAAGCAGAGTGCTGATGTCATTAAAAAGCATGGGATGTTATGAAAAGCAGCTTCTCTGCACACACTTGCAAATACCTTCCCTTCCCCAGCAGTAATGGAGTTGAATGCTTGCACCATCACTTGTTCATTCACTGTCCAAATAAACTTCCTGCATTTCACAATGCAGCATTGTCATCTTGTTGCTAACTTGTACTCAAATTGCATTGCACCTATTGACACCTAAAGCTAAAAGTTATTTTTATTAGAGAAAACATTCTCTGGGAGAGCTTATTCTGTGCGAATGCAGACTTTGCTTTTAAGAGTCATTAAGCTAAAAAACAGCATCTTTGGTGAAAGGCACATGAATTCCACTTGTCTTTTGGCAGTTTTGTCTACAAGTGTTAAAAGATGACAGCAGCCTGGGAAGTGTGTAAATCCAAGGCCAGGACATCAACAGGGTCTTTGTTTAGTCCCAGCACTCAGGGTGTGCCCAATGGCCATTTTTTGTTTTGTGCAAATAGGCACATAGGGGAGGGAAGGATCACGCCCAACCCAAAGGGTTCATAATAAAACACACCTTTCAGCTGTTTATTTTATTAATACAGCTGTGCAATCTCAGCAGCATCTCAGAATAAAATACCAACCCCTTTCACTACCAGCAAAGGTTTCATCTTGCAATGTTTAATTCAGCTGTTGCTGTTCCCCCTATAAATTGTCAGTTTAATTGCCTGATTTTAGTAATGAAAAGATTTTTGTGGCTTCAGGGCTTACCTATTGTTCCTGAACTGTATATTGTATCTAGCTGAATAGATTATAACCCTCCTCTATAACTTGCCAATAAATATTTTACTATCAAAGCTGAAAATACAATGCAAGTAAAAGATAACTCTTGTTGAGAATAGAAGTCTTGAGGTTATTTTGCTGAAGGTCCTTTTACTTTGTTAATCATTGCTTGCATCTGGTAACTGCTCAGAAAGCTCATGAGTCAATGAGTCTGCTTAATTCTAAAACAAAACTATTTGTTCAGAAATGTTTTTTTAAAACAATATTATCCATAGTTGTTTACCCATCTTAGCAAAAGTTCATTTGGGTATGGATACAAGATGTAGTGACTCAAATATTATTTGTGATGACTTTATATGACTTACTGAAGAGACCTGGTTGGGTAATTTAGGTAACTAAAAATGGAAGTGTAGGAAAAAGGTGTTTCCTTGGTTAAAATATAGCTGAAAAATTAATTCCTAACCTTTCTTCTTCACACATTTGTATGACAAACACTCATGTTCTGCTCTTGGTTCTTACTATATTCTCCAAAGGCATTAAAACGGAGGACAGCCTGAGCCATTCCCCAGGGCAGAGTGGGTTTCTTAGCTATGGATCCAGCTTTGGTACCCCGACGGCTGGACAAGCACCGTACACGTACCAGATGCATGGTGAGTACAGCTTGTGCCTTGCAGGATGATGCCTTGTAAGAGAAGTCAGAATCCTGTACGCCCATATGAGACCAGTTCTTTTGCAATTACAATGAAATGCTTAGGTATGGGCACCAGGATAGGGAAGGAGGTAAGTCTTCATAGATCTGTTTTGGTTATCAAAACATTTGTTATTGGCTTAGGTACTGGATTTAGCATTAGTGTACCCTATCAAAACTTCACATATGATCAATATAAGCTTTGCCATTCTGCAGAAGCTGTGTTTTTTTTGGGGGGGGGTTTAATTAATTTGTGACTGTGTGCCTTGGATTGTTGTGTTAGTGTGAATTCCCAGCTTCTGAGTGGGAACAAAACAAAGGTGGTTTTACACTTAATGCAAACAGTACTGTTAGTATTACACTTCTGCCTCATGCTCTCCTGAACACACTGCTCTGTGGTTAAACTGCTGTATATTCTCTCCAGAAATTTTTTGTTTTAAAAAGCTGATACTTTGATGCTAAAAGATTTTTTTTTACTGCTGTGATGTGACTGATACCTGCAAAGATACATCAGCTTGGTTTAATTCCCAGAGTACCCATATCATTAATAACCTACATACTCCTGAGGAAAGAAGAGCAGAGCTGAAAGCAGCTGTTTTTTCCTCAAGTTTACTGAGCTAGGATTCAGTAAGTTTAGAATAACTGTTTTGTTTCTGTCAGAATAATAATTGATTATAAAATACTCAGTTGGATTCCCTTAAGGCTTCTAGGAGAGTGCCTTGTACTGGTAGCTTTATAACACTTAGTTTTGTTGTACAACCAGGAAAGCCAAAATATACTTTTAATTCTAAAAATAAAACTTTGAAGTTGTTCTCTAGTCATTCCATTTGAGAAGCTGTTTGAAACACCAGCTCTCAGGAGATGGAATGTTGACTTGCCAACTCAAGAAAGTCATGAAAGGGTTTAAATCTGAATTGCCAAGAAGTGTAAAGTAAATTAAAATGGTGGAATTTCATTTTTTGTTTCCTTTTAACTTATTTCTAGCATGGTATTTGATTTCTTTGAGCATTTTAGTGCTGTTGGAGAGAAACCTGAACTGCATATGGCACGTTGTCACTATTGAGCTGTTATTCCATGTACTTTTTCCTCCAGTATGTGCACTTTTCCTGATCTTTGTGAATTATGTTGAATTTTGTTCATATATTTAGTTATATTCCTGGGACTTGCGGAATCTTTAAGCATGAATTGGAGGGAGCACTGAAATTTGGATGTAGTCTGAATTCTCTGGGTAATCTGAAGTTAAAACCACCTTGAATGCCTTGTGGAACATGCTGGAGACATCTGGGTTGAATGTTGCACCAAAAAACAATCCCCAAGCTATATATATAAGATATATATATATATATCCCCAAGCTATATGTATAGCCTGTGGTTATTTGGTTTTTTTTTATCATGTTGAATCTTAGAAGTTTCACCTGTCCTACTCCTACCATGTTTTTGGCTTCTATTCTGCTCCTTAAACTTGTCTTCAGTCTCGCTGTAACACTACTATTGACAAAGTGCTGGCATTTTCTTTTGCGGCCTTGAAAGATTGGTGTATCCCGTCTGGGTTTCTGTTGTTTTTTGTTTCCCCAGAACATGTGCTTTGTGTTAGCTTAGAAGAAACTGAGCTGTTTAGGAAGGCAAATTCTTGACTTAGTTGGGACTGCAGTTTTTAAGATGGCCCCTTTATCCAGTCAAGAGACTTAGACAAGCAAATTTTGTGCACTTGAAAATGTTACACTTGCAAACAATAGTGACACAATCATGTGTTGTATCAAAACAGGCAGGAGGAACTGCATACATATGTGCGTGAGCATGAATGTGCCCAAGTGTTTTCAGATAATGTTCCCTAGGGCAATGCTGTGGTATTAGGAGAAATCTAACTTCTTTTCAGATTTTTATGCCAGGAAGATCATTTCAGCCAGTCACTAAGCCTTTAATGCAAAAGAAAACGGAGGAAAAGTTTCTGCAAGTGGCAGGTGCTTACTCCAAGGCAAAGGGAGCAGGAGCAAATGTGTCTTCCTGTTGTAAACAAGTGTTTCCACCCTTCTTGCTCATGAGAGGAACAGTCTGAAGCTCCTTGACAGTACAGTTTATTTACCTTGCTGAGTGCTAGTGAAAGGTTTAAGTGAGAAGCCAGGAGCCTTCCTGTGCTGAGTGCTACCGAGGAATGTGTGCTCAGTGCGTTCCCACGCCACAGCACTTGGGGGTGGGAAGGTGATTGCTCCTCTCCCTAATACAAGCAAGCAGCTCTCTGTGCCACCCAGCTCCAGGGCCACTGAGACTTTTGCCAAGTTCACATCCGTCCTTTAGGTCACCTCATTGCTGATCCAGGCGAGGACTCTGGGTAATGGGCTAAAGCAGCTGAAAAGGGCAATATTTTATATACATACTTTTATTAAACCAAATTTCAGGGGACTTCAAGAGTCAAGCTCTTAACCCTCACTTCAAGGACAAAATGTTTCTTGCATCATGCTGAAAGCAATCTTGAAGCGGGTGACATGCAGGGGATCAGCAAGGAAAGGTATCTCCAGGAGTGTGTGCTGCTCAGTTTTGTGTTTTAAAGGATGAGGAAAACATTATTTTCTTAAGCTAATCTCTGCAAGTATTATAAGATGATAATAGCTCAATTATATAAGTGGAATAACTTTGGACTTGTTTGCCTCCATTGAGAACCAGCTCCCAGACCAGCATAGTGAAGTCATCTGCATGTGGGCAAGTGGCCAGCCTGTGATTCCTGAGCAGGTTGTGTAGCCTGTGTGATTCCTCCTCCTAACTGAGTTACATGGTCCCACCAGCAAACAGGCACCCATCCTATGTGTGTTACGCTGTTCACCAATGGATACATGATCTCTTGGGTGAAAAATACTTAGTCTTACCAGGGCTCTAGGGCAAATGTTCTCCTTCAGTAAGTGCCAGTATAGTTTGTTTCCTCTTGTTTCTTTGGTACTAGTGCTAACTGTGCCTGGGATACATGAGTCAGGCTGTAACCTCCCTTCTGTGATGGCTGTTGTCATTAACATGGTACTTCAGAAGACAAATTCTGCTGTCTCGTAAGTCAGTTCATTTTCAATACAAACATAAATGAGGCAGGTGTGATGTGGTAGCATTTAGCTTTTTTATCTTTAACTCCAGTTATCAACTGTACCCTGGTTCTTGAGCAAGAACAGAATCCACTAAAAAGCAAGAATGAGGATAGAACATTCTTTTGACGATTAAGTGGTAAAGAAAAAAAAACAATATTTTACAGTTAGACAGAAGGGGAAATCTATCTTCATGTTTTCCTAGTATGAAAATAAATAAAATGTGGAAGGGTTTACAAGCCAGTTATCTAGTGCAATATGTCACACACACATATAAATACAAAAGATGAGATTGGTGAGTTCCGTAGCTTGTAAAAAAGCCCCTGTATCACAATGGTAGATTGAATTAATGATTTTAATTGCCATGTAACAGTGGATATGATAGTATATTGTCAGAACAACATTCAAATAGACTGAAATCTGGTAGTTAAGGACACTGTTGTTGGGGAGAATTCTTTGGAATATAAGAAACTTAACAGTTAGTGAGCTATGTAAAATACAAAGAGAAAACCCTGCCAGCATGTTAGCTACCATAGAAAACCATGAGCTATGCAGAGAGAGCAATAGAGCAGCCAGCTTATAGAGCATTTCCTGTGGTTGCATGAGCATGTGTTACCCCTTTATTGCACATCAGGCCATCTCTTCTCAGCTTGTCAGTAATTCCTAGACAATGCCTTGCTCTTCAGTTATTATTGCTAAAATGACAGCTGGTATGAAGCTATGAAGTTGCACAACTGCTAAAGTTGTGGCCAAAGACCACTGTGGATACTGTCATTGGGCAGAGAAAGATTTGACTGCTTTTATTTATATTTTTTTAATATCCAAATCTATCTACCCACAAAATACTTTTTACATTACAAAGGAAAATTTAGTTATGTAACTGGGATAACTTTCCTTTGCCAAGGAATTGCAAAGCAGTATTGAGTTCGGTACAGACAAAAATTTGGGGCCAAAGACATACGCACTGAAATTCTTTGCTACTGCTGAGCATTTGTTTTCTTTGTAGAGTTTATTCTGATCAGCTGTCAAATAATGAATGAACAGAAAGAAGCATTTATTTTGTGCAACACTGATTTGAAGTGGGCTAATTATATATGTTGATTATATTTGTGGAATTAATTGCTTATGAATTGTTCTCCTGGCTTAAGACTGAGTAAAATCTGAATATTTGATCAATTGAAATGTTTTCTTATGCTGGAAACATTTTGGTTCTTGTTGATACCTAGATAATCTGGACAATTATTGTTTCCAAGTGATGCCTGAATTTTGATGGCAATTGTATGCCATTTTGTGTGTTACGTAGTTAATATGAGGCCATAAATATCTATTTGGCATGAATGGTTAGCTCTGCATGCATGAATTTTGCAAAGGAAGTGGCATGTTTGATTTTAAGCTTAATTCTTTAAGTACCTAGTGATGAAATGTGTGAGAATCTACACTTGAAAAGTGTGGATCACACTTTGACATAGATAGTGAATCTATTTGTAGTCCCAGAAGATAAAGGAGAGCGAAAGCATGTCCTCAGCAAACTGTCACTCAGATGCCTTAGATTCATAAAATTAAAACCTCAGTAGAAAACGGGTAGTTTCTTTCTAAAGCTTCTGCTTTACAGCTGGTTTGCATTAGGTTCAGTTTTAAAAGTATGGTAGTAAAGCTGTGCTCCACTCTGTGGCGAGTTCAGCAGGGAAAGGCCTCTCTTCAGGAGGGGTCAGACCTCACTTTTTACAGTGTAAATACAAGGTTCATAAGAATAACAGCCAGTCTCCCTTTCAAAGATTTTTTAAACATCAGGGGCTGACCATGCTACATTTACTTTGTTTTAGAATGAACTGCCTTACAGGAGGAGGAAGTCAAGGGGAGAGGCAAAGGTGTTGACAGCGATGCACTGTATGCTACAAGGATCAGTGCTACTGCAACCCAAGGGAAAGCCGTGCTCTACCTTCTGCCATTTACTGCTTTTATGAGGTTCCAGTCAGAACTCATTCTTTGGTTATTGTTAAACAAGGGGGGACTTGGGAAGAGGATATGCTAGTGGAAGCAGTAGGCACCAGGGTGGATGGTCCTGAAGTTGGGGGTGCAAATGTGTTTTTGTAATAAAGAGATGGGCTGACAAGTGATCTGTAACTTCTGCTCTGTCTGGGCTCTCAGGGTATTTAGAAGTTCACCCTGCTCAATGGGAAGGGAATTGCAAAACATGTAGCTGTGCTCACTGGCCATATTTTTATCCCCAGTTGCATGACAGTAGATGTTATAAGGCTACTTAGATTTTAATGCTGACTTGGGAACTGGAACCCTGTAGCCACTAAACAGCACAGGAGGTGGCAAATCCAGCTTTCCTTTATTATCTCTTATGATCTGTCAGTGGAGGATTATGTTCAGGATGAAACTGCAGCTGGAGGAACCTTTAATCTTTGGTGTCTGTGGAGTCACCCAAATAAAGTTAGGTTTGCTGGTTGTTTTTTCAACAGAGAGACAGTGTACGTCATTGTTGTAAGGTTGTTCACATTCAGGTCCAAAACGTTCCTTGTGATTGGTTTTTGAAGAGAATTCGGTGTGATTTCTTTCTATAGCTGCAGCATCATTTCATAGTAGTGGTTAAAAGAAACACTTTCTCAAAAATATAATAAAATTTAATTGCTTTCCCATGTTTCAAATCCTGAGAATAAATATAAACCATCCCAGCACTTTCAACACCATGGCTGAGCTGGATTGTGTAGCTCAGGTGAGCAGGCTCAAAAGGATGGTAAAAGCCAAGCCCTTAAAACTGCTCCAGTCATCACTTACTAAAGCCTTTTGAGGCTCTGTCGGTTGACTACTCCCAGAAGCAGGCAGCAAGGGAACAGCCTGGACTCTGAAAAACTGTGCCATGAAATGTGTTTTATATCACAGTGCCCTCTAACACCTGGTCAGGCCAGGGCTGAATGGGGTCCCACTAGTGGGAGACCAGTGGACATAATGACTGGTTAAATGGGCTGCATATCTGAGAGTATTATCTGCAGGTGTTCATATGTTTTTGGGAGCAATGTCTTTTAATAGGCACTGATGATGTCAAGTGCTGTAACATTGTAGAAGCATACTTTTCATCTGGATTAATACAGTGTGCTCTTCCCTACAGTGTCTGAGCCCTTCCAGACGGAAATACAAGACTGGTTTTGGGGAAGGGTTCATTATACCTAATGGCAAACAGTTGGGCAATATGCTGCAAAATACATATGGGTTGAGTTTTTTTTCTCCTTTCATAGGTCAGATAGTCCTGAAATACCTGCACAGCTGACAGCCATGTAACATTTTATGAGTTTTCTTGCCCAGTAAATGCAGGCAGATATTGCAGGATTTGGAACCTTACAAGGCACTGGAGTATAGCTGGTGGGAGGTAATTTTGATGAGTGCTTAACCTCTCACTAAAAAAGTAGCAGCTTGAAGAAGGCAGTATTTACTGCAGGAAACATTAGCTTGTCAAAGAGCTAAAGCACTGCAAAGAACCTTTCTGAACAACACGCAAGTCTTCAGCC
This sequence comes from Melopsittacus undulatus, assembly GCF_012275295.1. NCBI lineage: Eukaryota > Metazoa > Chordata > Aves > Psittaciformes > Psittaculidae > Melopsittacus > Melopsittacus undulatus. The sequence goes on along the minus strand of NC_047536.1, from coordinate 29,894,429 downwards.
AGATGTTCTTCATAGCACAGAGTAATGCACACTCTTCTGGGAGTTAAACTAAGGCCTTTTCTTGCATCACTCACAGTCAACATTGTTTTCTGTAGGAAAACGGCTGCTAATGTAAGAATACACAAGCCATTATATGCAAGCTTGTAAAATACCATGCAGTTCAGCTGAACCCTGTAGGCATTTATTTTATTAGTGCTAAGTGATCAAATAATCCTTTGAGAGAACTCTTCCCTGGAACCACTGTGAATGTGATTCATCTACAAGTTAGAGGAAACTCTTGGATCTAAGCTTCATTGTTCTACATCAAGCCTATTCAGAAGTGCCCATGGTAGCCACCCTCTGAACGCCCTCATCTCAGTCCAGTGTTCCATCTTTGGAGTGTTCATGGACTCACAATTGCTGCTGGCAATTGTGAACTGTGACAAATGCCCTACTACTCACCTGTGTGAAACCTGGCTATCTCCTCCTCTGATTGTTGAGTATTTTGGTAAATAGTGGATGTTCTAACCAAATATAGCAACTTACTGTCTTCTGAGCAGTACAGGAGACTTGAAGAACTCCCTGATGTTGGGGCTCCTCAGCCCATGAAATTCAAGGACACAAACCTGATTTTCAAAGTTTTCAAAGCTTCCTCTGATATCAGTCTGAACTATACCACAGGCCCATCCCATCACTGTGATCATAACTCCCTAAGACATCAATACCCTTTTTTTAGCAATGCCAGATCTTGGTTCTGAAGATACTGAACATAACTGTAAATATTTCCTTAGGTTTTTTAGGTGCTCTTAGCTGGGAAGAAGGGGAAGAAATGTACCCTGTTGTTGCAGTGACTGAAAGACAGAGAGGGAGAAACTGAGAAGAAGGAAAAGCTGGCATGAAAGTTTTTGCAGGAGCACAGTCTGGATCACACAGCATTGAAATTATCATTGACTGTGGCATAGATTTTTAAAATACTTGAATTAAAAAGGGAATGAGGGGAAAATAGCAAATGAAATCCATCTGTGAGAACAGGAATATACCATCAATCAGTTCACAAAGAGTTTCTCTATATGTGTTGCTCTTGGACATCCATACAGACAAGGGCTACATCTACTTATCAAGGAAAAGTCATGGCACTGAATATGTGCAGCATATGCATGCCTTTTATGCGGTGTCTTTTCATGCAAGTGTGTTTGTGATATACATACTTTACAGGAACATTTACAGTACCATACATCTGAAGAGCTATTCTGCTCTAGAGTCCAGATTGTTTTATTACCAGCTAAATGTTCTTTAAGCTACCTGTGAATGAAGGCATTGTGACATTTAGCAACTGGTTTGATTGAACACAGATGTGAACCATATTCCATATGGAGAAGATCCAAAGGGAGAGATCCTCGGCTTGTTTCTGATTTGCAAGTAGAAGTTTGAATGCAATTACTTGATGTTGAGCTACCAAGATAGAAACAAATCGCTTGCTTGCAGATCTACAGTATTGCAAATGTAAAATCAGCAGTAGTTTGAGATAGTGTGCTGTCCTCAGAGGTCAGGGGAAAAAGCCAATATATATGAAAGCAAAAGTCCTGTAGAAATGGGCAGTATCCACTCAGAAATCGGAGGGGAGCCAAAGCATTCATGTACATTCCTTACCAAGAGGTTTCCTAGGAGTGCCTCATTCTACATAAGCACTGCTTTCTAATGTCATTTCAGTCTATCTCTGAACATTACAAGAAGTGTTATGACCAGGGAAAGCACTTGAAAAAATGTTTACATGGGGATAGAGCTAAATTGATAATGCCAGAATGCAAGGTTTGTTGATAATTTTATAGTGTTTTAGTGTCAAATTTACTGATGCAAAACTGAAATTGCACTAAGCAGAATTACTTCTGTTGTGGAAATCATAGAATCATGGAGTGGCTTGGGTTAGAAGGGACCTTAAAGCTCATCTAGTTCCCTGCCACAGCTCCTCTCGGCACCTCACAGTAAATGTTTATTTGGTATCAACAACTTAGGGAGGAAAAGCATCTGGGGCAAGTTCTGATATGTGTTCTGAACTGCTGAATTCTACAAGGCTGCTCACTGCTCAAAGGAACTAACAAGCTGGCCTTTTTCTCTGCTCATGAAGAGCAGTTGTGTTTGATCTCAGTTTAGCCCAGCTAAAATGGTAAAAATATATTCTCTAAAACCAGTGTAAAATCTACTACTTAAGGTCTAGTCACAGTGGACTGTGAAGCTATGGAGCATGCGTTGTTCCCCATCACCCTTCTGTTTCTACCCTCCTCCCTGCCCACATTCCTGCCCTGTTTGTGCATGGATACACTTGCTCTTCATGGCTGGTGCACAGTTCACACTAAGTTCATTTCAATTGTGCAGATCTCTCCTTTCTGTACTTCTCTCTGATTGTTTGGAAAACAGGAGGCTATGGTATCGTGCAGGTAACACAGCAATAAACTTGTTCTCATCACAATTTACACATAAAGCGAGTCCCTCGAGGTAACTCATCCCCCCTCTTGACAGCTTTAATAAAGGATGATGGATTGTTTGTAAATGACAGTTAGATCAAAAATTCCCCTCTGTATTCTTTTGAGATCTGGTGTACAAGAGCTGTTCTGTGTTCTGTGAAAGTTGTTTTCGCCTGTAAGCACGGGGGCTCTATTACTCCCCTTCACAGTGGTGAGAAATGCTTAGTTACCACAGGAATATATTCATCCTGCCGCATACTCATGACATCTTGAAAAACTGCAGAAATCAAAGCCTAGTGTGGGTGGGAGGTGGGGAAGTGCCAATGGCTGAATTCTTGGCTGTCTTTGGGATGCTGCTCTGGGCAATCTCCCCATATGGGTTGTGGGGAGGAGGAGGGATTGGATACTGATCCACCCAGAACTGCCTCCAAAGGATGATACATCACTTGAACCCATCTGCCCAGCATGTGCAGGGGACTTGGGAGACCCAGGCACCCAAGTGCCTTTCAGTCACTTGTACCCTCTTTCCCCCCTCTCTGCCCTTTTCTTTTTAAGGACCACATGTGGCAGCCAGTTACTTCTGGAGGGCAGGGTCCTCCCTCTTATTTCTTTTTGGCTTGAGATTTATTTCTCAGGGCATGTGCTTTGTAGCTGCACTTGGCAGAGAGGAGTTTGTTCAGCTGTCCATTCCCTAGTTAAGCTGGCGTCTTAAAATAAAAACAAGCAAGTGGATTTGGAAGAAAGGTTGCCACATGAAGACATGCAGAGTGTCATATGGTTAAACCAGTACTGCTCAAAGACATTCATATGGTAAGAAACCAGATAATTAAAAAAAGCTGAGTGCCTGATTAGATCTTGTTATTAAGGTACATCGAAGTGACAAAATGAAGCTCAGATGAGAGCCCAGTGTGGCCACGCAGCACCAAAATCATACCTCTTTCACTGCAGTAGTGGGGCTAAGTGCTCTTTGGAGTAAGTCACTTTCCATTATGATAGAATATGACATAGTCCAGTTTTTGCCTCCTGTGTATGAACAGCCAGCCTTTGGAGCAAGCACTGTTGCAAAACACTGGAAGAAGACTTTTGGTATAAATTCTCATCAAACCACACAAACTCCAGAGGAAGTTCCCTACCCATGTGAAATGGAAAATTTTGAAATAGAAAGTGGCAGAGACTGAAGTTAAATCAAGGCTAGAACTTGCCAGGGGTGCAGTATTCAGGGGATGGGAAACTTGCAGCTCTCCTACCGCTTTCCTGATAGGAAGTAAAGGAGGACTGTACCTGTAGATCTCTGAACCTTTACTTCTCCACCCATAAAATTTTTGTATTAATCTGTCATCCAGTTCAGGAGGCCAGGCTGGACATAAGCTGCTTTGTTTGGAACAGAACTATGTAAAACTCACATGCCCATCCTTTATCTTCCTGATGTTCCAGGATGAAGCAATGGTTTTAATCCTTCCTGTCCCATCAATATTGTTCTTACATTTGGGCTAGCAACACCAGGACATAAGGACGGATTTCCAGGACATACCTGGAATCAGAGAGTGTGTGCATGGTTCTATAAATACTCTGACTGAGTTTCCTGCAGAAGATGATAAAAAATACTCTCCCATTACTTATTGGAAAAAGAAGTAAATAAATTTTAAATTCGGGTTGTATCCTTGTTTTCTAGCTTTGTTTCCTAGTTTTGTCTTTGGTTTAGTGTATGTAATGGTTGCCTTTGAATGCCTTTCAGTTAGCAGACTTCAGTAATAGCCCAAAGTCTTTACAGCCTGCAATTGTTAAGATTTGTGATATACTTTCTTCTACTGAACCTTTACTTTACTTCCTGTTGGAAATTATTTGTATTAATATATCCTGTTATTTTGATTGCTGGTGTGTTTTATGACCACGATTTTCTTTCCCTTAGGCACAACAGGGATTTACCAGGGAGCTAATGGCCTGACAAATTCTGCAGGATTCAGTGCTGTGCACCAGGTACAGTTCAGCATTTAGTATTGGCAACCTTGGCACTTATTTTAAACACCTGGAATGTTGGTAGATCACAAAGATTATTCTGGTGTTTACATATATTTAAGGAAGGCATTGCCCTGCATTCTGCTGAACACCATTCTGTTCTACTCCTCTGGCCTGTCCAGGAATTCCAGATATCTCAATTAATTTTAAGACATGTATCTACACACAGAGTTCAGTCCTTGGAGGAGGAAGATGTCCTGGCAATCTCTGCCATGCTGCTGTAGCAGTGCCAAAAGTTTCATCATTCCTTTGCCATCTTACAACTTTCAGATATGTTTTCCATCCTCTATAGAGAGCTTTGCTTCCAGGATCCTGTTGTCTGCTGTCTTGGCACTGTGTAATAAATATGAACAATTTGAAAGAGTGTTGGCAGGCCCTGATGAATATTGAGCTATCTGAGCTGTCTGTGTGCTTCCTTCTTTGAGAATACACCTGTCTATGGGCTTCATGCTTCAGATACCTTGATAAATGTGTGTGTATAAATAAACAGCATGCATATATACACAAGACAGATGTTTTTCAGTAGCAAATGGCTGGTTTTGATTGGACCAAACAAATGAGTACACTGTCCCAGAAAATGTGTTTTGGTTGCCAGTAATTTCAATTCATTTTTTGGAAGGTGATGGTTGACTTGTATTTTTAATGACAACAGTGGGCAAGTTCTTTATTACTTCAGTTTTGGCTGAAAACATCAGCATCTGCTGATAGAAGTGCATGTGATTGAAGTATGGAGGCTACCTAAAAAGGGGAAAAATAATTGGGCTGTTTTCATTGTTTTGTTATGTTCCTTAAAAGAAAACAATGGAATTCTCTCATTTCTTTTTCAGTTTAATCGCTCTTATGACAACTTGAGTCTTTATTCTTAAGAGCTCCCTGGTGACTGAAAGTTAATGAAATAGCTGTCACAGACAAAGATGTAAGCTGTTAAGGAGGAAAGTACTTTTAGTCTTTCTAAAGACAATTTATTATTTAGTTGTATTTAATACCAGAGACTAATTAGCATTTTTGAGGAAATATAAACCTTTTGCTGAAAGACAATCCCTAGAGCACAAACACAGTTCTCTATCTGAAAAAGCAACTAGGTGGACAAGAGCAGGAATTGCAGTTAAAACCAAACAAGTAAAACCTTTTATGTTTTAATTGTCCAGTGAGAAGTTTTCTAATCTATTTTTCTCACAAAAAAAAAAACAAAATAATCTATATGAGGATGGAATATAGTTTGTTTGAGAGGCTTAAATTAAAGCCAGAGGGATCTGTGATACCTCAGCTCCCCAAGGTCAGTTCCACCTTGTATTTTTAGTTATTTTTCTGTAGGTAGGAAAGAGCATTCAGGCATTTAGTTACTGCTGAGATAGTTGGACAATCTAAACTGTGAACATTGCTGCAAAGCAGTTGCTACTTTTTTTTCTTCATTTTTGTAACATATTCTAATGTCTGATAAAGAAATGTTGCTGATTATAGGAAAATGCAGACAGTTTTGCGCCTTCTCTTACCCAGTTATTTATTCTGATTTCTTAGGTGTTCTGTTACTTACAGAGAATGTGTTAAAACATGGTTCTTTTCAAAAAGCTGCCCTACTTTACTCTTGCATAAAATTGTTTAACTCTTATACAAAATGTGTCAGCACTGAGAACTAAAATCCTACGGAAAAAGCAGATTAGTTGTTGATTAGTTGATCATAATAAGCCAGCAATATATTTGGGAGAAGCAGGAATGTAATGAGACATGGTTCTTTAGGGAAATACTCCTGCTGCATGCATAGATAACACTGCCTTTGTGGTGTCTTACTCATTTATAAGATAAATCCAGATACACTGATGTCAGATGTTTCTTTTTTTTTTCCTCAAAGGAATATTCATCATATCCAAGCTTTCCTCAAAGCCAGTACTCACAGTATTACAGCTCCTCCTACAACTCTCCGTATGTGTCTGCGAACAGCATCAGCCCCTCAGCCATCCCAACCTCCACTTACTCTCTCCAGGAGTCTTCCCACAATATCACCAGTCAGAGCACAGAATCGCTGTCTGGTAGGTGCATCTCTTCTGTTTTCAGTTTGTCAGTCTCAGTCACCCGTGGACATAAACACTGTAACCTTGTCATTAGAATGTACTAAAATGCATATTTTTACATGGATAAATAAGATTTCCTAGTATTTAAGAGTTCTGCTTACATAGTGCAACACAGGGTTTTGGAAAGATTAGAACATCCACGCTCTGTAAAACCATCCTTTGTCATTTTCATGAGTTTGTGAGGTTTGATCTCTTCCAAAGGTAGTACAGAAAGATTAAACTATTACATACAGAACCCAGATCAGGTGTGAGGGCTAATGAGAGTAGCACAGAGTTCAAAGCAAACAGCAATGCTCAGAAAAACAGTTTCCCGATTGTCTGATGATTGTCTGTGTTGTAGCTTATATTCCCCTCTTGCAACAACATGCAATAAATGCTTTCATAAATAAGTAGGTACAACAAGAGAAAGTCCCCCTTTAAAAAATCAGCACAAATTGTGTGTCTGAGTTGGAAGTTCAAGATGAATTCCACACATAAAGGTTTCAAAATTTGTGGCTTCTCTTTGAGTACTTAATTTTTAAACTCTCAAAGCTTAAATGGTTTATGGAATTACTGACAGATTATGATCCTCAATGTGCTGTTCAAGTACAATCTTCACATATCACTTCCCTACTGAAGTTTTCATTGGCATGCAATAACATTTATATAAAACACCACATAATTTGTGGATGATCACAGTCTACACCCATTGTAGGTCTGCTGACTTACGAAACAAATCTGAACATCTGTGGTTGCTCTAAAAGAAAAATAAACTAATATTGTTTTTTAAAAAGAAGTAATCGCAGATTGCTCTAAAAGCAGTTGAAGGATTTTCTGTTCCTTAGATCTTATCTCAGCCTTTTTGAGAAAGGGTGATTTCAGAAAGGCTTCTTAGGCACAATCCAAGCTTCTCTGAAGAAGAATATGATTATTCCAGGAAGCTGGAGAGGCCACAACTTAGCAAGGTGAAAAGAAAAATATGTCGGAAAAGGATTTGTAATGTAAGGTAAGTGAAATCTGGACAGGTTTGTGAAACTCAAGCCAATCAAAACAGATACTTTATACAAAGGAAGTTCACCTTTGACTGTCTTTTCTCAAATGCTATCCTCTGTGAAATGGAATATGTCTAAAGAGGCTAGTTCTGTATTTTTAAACAAAAGTTCATGTTGAAAGTGTATTTTTAATCATAAACATTCATCAAATTTAAAATTAAAACCAATATTTTTTTTAGAAGTTGGGTTGGTTTTGGTGTCCTTTTCCATTGCTTTCTAATTTGGAGGGGGGAGTAAAATTCAAAAAGCTATTTTTTTCAATGAAAAATGTGATAAGGTTTTTGAAGTGAGACATCCATTTTGAAATTTTATTCATACAGTCTTGGTGACTTTTGAAATTGTTTTAGCAAATCTCAGGAGTTAAAAGTTATTTCTCTAAAAATGTCAGCTATTGACATGAAATGAGTAAGATTTTCTGATGGTGTTTTCAAGATGCTTCTGGTGATGACCATTAAGAGTTTTCATGCTCCAATTATAATGATACAGTGCAAAATTCAAGTTTACAATGGATTTATTTTTTCTTATAATAGGGGAATATTCGACAACACCAGCAAAAGATATAGAAACAGACAGACATCACAGAGGGTCAGATGGCAAGGTACGAGCCCGGTCAAAAAGAAGCAACGATCCTTCCCCTACTGCTGACAGTGAGATTGAGGTAATAACTTTAATTTACATTCCCTTAGTAAAGCCAGCAAAAATAATCAGTTGCATCTATTAGCAAATCCCACCATCAGACTAGCGAGTAGTGAGAACCAGAATAAAATGAGTAATACAACTGGAGCCTACAGATATCGGTAGTCAAAATAATTCTTCATTGTCTATATTACCAGCATGTCAAGCTATTCTTCAGATGTTCTTTGTTTTTTTCCTTTGGGCTTTTTAGAAGTCTGCTGGTTTGTTCCCCTGACTTGATATGCAACAGGGGATTTCAATAGTGGTTAGCAGAGCAGACGCTCAGGATGACCAGCACACACAGAGCTCCAAAATTCCCCATGTTTCATTTTGCCTGCTTTCACAAAGCATCTACAGTCAGTGCTCCAAATAAGTTTGTGATCTTAAAAAGCTCTATTCCAACAGGACATATTTCCTGACTGAACGAATTCTTGCAGTTGCTTAATATGTAACTATATTTCTTTTTTCCACCCCATCTGTCATCACAGCGTGTGTTTGTGTGGGATTTGGATGAGACGATAATTATTTTTCACTCCTTACTCACGGGAACCTTTGCATCCAGATATGGGAAGGTAAAATTTAATTCTTTTAGCATTACTGCTTGTCCAGCCAAATTGTGTCGGGAACTGTGGGGGCAGCTAATGAGACAGCTTTGCAAGCAGATGCTGCTGATTTTATTCAGACATATTTGTATAAATATGTCCTATGGTATTTCCTTCTAACATGTGAAAATTTCATTTACCTCCCTTTCATGTTGCAAATAGCCCCTTGTTTTTCAAAGGCTTGTATTGTTCAGCTGCTGCTAGGTGGGACATCAAGATGTTCTTTCAATGTCTGTCTTCTGCAAGAAAGAGCCTATCTAGCAGCCAGACAGCATTAACTCACATTTGAATAAGGTAACACATTTTTTATTAGACCAGTGTTTTTGTATGAATTTCAGATGACTTTGTAAGAGAGATTTTGTGTTTGTCAGTCTAGTCTGCCATGAAGAATACTGGCTCTGCTTCCTTACTGAAGCTCACAATTTTAAGGGGATTTAGGAAGCCTATCTTTAGCTATCAATACTTTAGATACCCCCTTTGAAATGCAGGCAGTTCCCTTTTTTTTGAGGTAACTGTGGCTGAAGAGGCTGAACTTGGCTGCTAAGGAGAAAATGCTGGCTCTTGGATTTAGTACCAGGTGCTTCAGTTTCTTCTTAAGGCAGCTTTTTATGATAAACACTTAAGTCACTTTGAATTACAGAATGTCAAACACTTTTAAATGGGTAGAAAAAAAGACAATATCATTACCTAATTAAAGGTGGATGACCTAGTTGGCAGCTGTTTCCACACATGGCTTTGAACAGTCAGCTTCATCAGGAGACTGGAAAATAACCCAGCATCTCTCTAGAAAGCAGAAATATGATTTGACATCATTTCATGGCTTTACCAGCTGTACTTGTTTTACGATTGTTATAACAAGCTGAATGTGTAATTAGTAAGATAGATTTATTGTTCGCTGTTAGATGTGCACAGTTGTAAAGGATATAAAATGGTGTTTGTGGTGTGGAAGTCTACTGCAGCACTTGGAATGCTGCTAACACTTCTAACAGCACCCTCTGAAAACCAAGCACATGTTTCCAAGCAGGGATTTATTCAGACCCATGTTGTACAAGGTAATTGAAGCAGTTACTTTTCCCAGGACGTAATGAAGGAGGTATACATGTGTAAGCTCAAACTTTCTGCCTGCAAAAACCAGAAAGAATTAGGCAGGATCAGGAAACATAAACTTATGCTGTGTAGATCTGCTATGTGATCATGCTTTACATTGGGTAGGGGCTGCAGTGTACATACGGAGAATTCCCTTAATGGGCTGACTTTGCCCTAGCATAAAACCTCTGAAGCAGATGCCTTCATCTGCTGCCTCCTGCACAAGTTCAGAGGATACACAGTTGGGATCTGCTGCATGGGGACAGGAGATGGTGGACCAAGGATGTGATGGACCCATGGGGGTGTACTTGCCACTGCAGTACTTGTGAGCTCACTGATGTGCTGCCACAAAGGCAGAAGCTGCCATCCCTAGAGGAGCTGGCGTGGGTATGAAGTGAGGTCACAGAGTGGAGCCAGAAAGGATTTATCAAAAGCAGTCTCCACAAGCAGTTTCTGTCAGCCATGAGAACCATTTCCTTTATACAAATGTAAAGAATGATACAAACAGGATTTTTTTTCAAGTAATTAATCACCTTTTCTCTGAAGTTACAAGAGGCTCTTTGAGAAACTTCTCTAGAAGGATTTTTTTTTTTGGTACTTCTTCATTTGTTTCATCAGCATTAAATTCCTCGGGGCTTTCCTATAAGGGAAATGGTTGTGTTATAAAAGTATTATAGGCTAACGGCTTGATCCAAAGACAGCCAGAGGCTTTGGTGGGCTTTGGAACAGACCTTAAGCCAAGAGGGAAATACAGCACACTCAGACAGGCTGTCCTGGGAACCATTAAATAGTAACACAATTCAAAAATGTTTAATTGAGCTGAACTGTCAAATATAAATGAAGAAGTGAGCAAGAGGTTGATAGAGTTTCAGAATCTCTTACTCCAAAAATGTAGGAAGTGTTAATTTCAAATTAAGTATCAAAACTAAAAATCTTAGGTTTTGTCCATAATTCATTATAAAATGTTCATATGCCTGTAACTGGACAGGCACATGCTTTGAATTAAATCTCACACAGGAAGGTCTTGGTTCTGTATGTCTTCCTCCAGAAGTGTCAGTTTATATGATCTTCACCATTCCCCTGACCAACATTAATGTCACAGTATCATCCTGTCTGTTGCATTGGTAGAGCTGCTGTGCAAAGAATTAGTCTATAAATAAAGCTGAAGAATAGCACCTCTTTCTGGGATGATTTATCTGGGAGTAGGGGAGGAGGAACATCAACTACAGCTTCAAAGATGTGATTCTAAACTCATGTGTTCTTTTGCTACGAAATCTCAAATGGTTCTGTTTGATGCCCCTTGGTGATGGCAGCATTAGGGAACTGTCAAAAAAACCTCTTGATTTGGGTAAAAAAGTGAGGAAATCACAAAAAAAAGATTATCAGTTGTAGTCATATTATTAATCATTAATGCCTCAATGTATGTTTTCTGACATAATATCATGTGAAATTTCTTTGGTTTCTGAGAGAAATCTCTATGGTCTTTGCCATAGGTCAGAGCATGGACAGTTCATCTCAGGTGTTTAGAAAATAATTTGCTTACAGTACTGATAGAAGTTAAACCACCAAATTGAAGTATGAATGAATAGGCCAGCCTAGGTTACTCCTTTTTTGTCTTCTCTGCCCAAACTCTTTATCCCGTGGATTAGAGTCATCAGACATTTGGTCTTAATGTTTTCCCCAGACGGTCACTTCAGCATAACCTTTATAGTGGCAGTCAAAGTGGCCTGCAGCTTCACATCTCCCTCTGCTTTCTGCCCATGGTTGAATGGATGCGTACCTGCACAAACAGATGGAGTCACAGTCTAAGTGATTGGGGCAGCAAAGCTGTCAAACCCAAGGAAATCTCTCCACCCTTTGGTTTCTCAGCAGGAGGCCCTCTTAACAAGAAAAGGTGAAAAAAAAATTCCATAGGCAGTTAACCCTGGATATTATGTTCAGGAGAGTTTAGAAACCTGTTTTGCAGGCTTGGGATCACTGTATGGGTGTAGAATATTTACTGTGTGCCTAGAGACCATAGCAGATGTAGACCATTATTATAGCTTAATGTACTGTCCACCCAGTTCTTTTAATCCCTTCAGGCATGTATAATAGAGCTTCCAATCAACAGGAGGTGGGTTGTAGTCTTTACTGTATCTGCAAGGATCTGCCCACCAAACTACTGAGAAAATATAATGGGGAAAAAAGAGTCAAAATCCGTAACAGTGCTGCTGGGGTTTCACATGAGTTCGGTAAAAGTCAAGGGGCTCTGGTCATTTGTTTGAAGCAGCTAAGCAAAGAACAGACAGACTTTTTGGTGGTATTAATTCAGACACAATAAAAAGAGATTGCATGTACTCCCTTGCCAAAAAGAAAATCATGAGTCTATTCCCCTTGCCCTGACTGAGATTTGCTTGTTCCATAATCTGTGCTGTCAGAGCATTAAAGAAAACAAATCTACATCTCTTTCAGCCTCTTTCATTTAAGTACTATATTGCAGATTAATTCGTATGCTTTTCAGAGGAATAGTATCGAAGAGAAAGGGGGCCCTGGGTGTGTTGTTTTCCCTAGTAGAGAGGTAGATGTGAAGCCAATACCTTTTCTTAGTATTTTGTATTGTTCCTAGAGTGTGAATTCTTGTTCTGTGTTGGTACACTCCTTGGGATTTTAGTGTCAAAATGAATTGAGAGTAAAGTAAAATCTGGAGTTAAAATTCACCTTTATGTGCCAGTTACTCTGAAATCCTGGAACCAAATAGAAAGGATTTATTTTAGCACTGACTTAAAGAATTGAATATATAGAACAGTCTAAATTCTTGAGTTACGTTGGACTTCTATCAGTACTCTGACCATGTCTGCTGATACCTGGGAGTTACAATCTATAAAATTCCCCGTAGGATGCATAGCAATTTCTGAGATTGTTCAGCATCTTCAATTGGCTTGAATTGAGAAAAACATACTGCAAAAAATAACAAAGCACATTATTTCACACATTTTAGTTCACATTTGCTCAAAGTTGTTTAGATTGCCTGTATTACACCATGTCCTAGAGCCTGTACGGTGTGGTTGTTTAGGCTGGAGTGGCCACTGTGGCTACTTTCATTGGGTACTCATAGCTTGCCTTGTAGTCACTTGACTGGTACAGAGATTTGGTTGATGTAGATATGATGGCCACATTTTTTTACTGCTTTTATATTTCAGCAGTGGCAACATGAGTTGTGAGCAGACAGGTATCAGTGAGATAGAGGCAGGACATACACTGAAGTTCCCACCCTGTGCGAACATGGGCTCTGCCTCTCTGCTGAGGAACTGGCAGTGGCACAGGCCTCGAGACCTTTTAGACAGAGCAGCTAAAGTCACTGCTTGGCCCAGCTGAGGTAAAGATAATTTTCTAGCATTTCAAGCTGCTGTATGTTGGCTGTCTGTGAACTGGACTATGTTGTTCTCACCAGAAATGATGTTTTGGGTCTAAGAAACTTCATTGCCCAAAAGTTTCACCAGCAGTTACATATTCCTCCAAAAAGCTTTCCTTAAAGTGAATTAGGTTTTCCAATTAAAAAAAGTCATTGAAAAGTTCCTGCTTGTATCTACTCGAGATCCCTGTAAAACCCTAGGGTTGACTTTTTTCTCTTCTTTTTTTCCTGTTCTCATTGAATGCTTCAAGTAGTTTGTGCTTTTTCCCGCTTTGTTCTCTCACAGGACCCTAAAGCCAGGACCTGATTGAAACACCATAGGGATTTAATCAAATCTGATGGTGATTCATGCTTCTAATGGCTGAATCTGTCCTTTACTACTTTACAAACTGAGAAGGAATAAAACCCCATTTTATTGCTCGGCTGTTAAAAACTATTTGTAGAAGTTGCTAAGGTTCAAATCAAAAGCGCCCTCCCTTGAGAACTATTAGTTAATTCTAAGTGCCATGGCATCGCTTTTTTCCTTCTTCTCCCGCTTGAGATGTGGCCTTATATCACGACTGCTGTTCAGACATCTGAGAGTTTTCCATTCCTTTGACAAACATGAGCCAAAGTGCTTAAGGACATCTGTTTATTTTATTTCTTTAATGAGAAAACCTTCCAATTTCTTACTGGCTCAGCTGTGTTTATTTACATTTTGTTAGTCATATGTGTGGGGCACCTTGGGACGTTAAAAACCTGCAGAGGCCTATGCTGAGGGCTGCTAGCAGGCATCCTGGTCAGAAAGGCAGAATAAGCCCTTCCTAAGGAAAACACAGTCTTTGGAACTCCATAAAATAGATTTTCAAAACAAATAGTGCCTAATTCACTCAGTAGATCATGGATTAAGTCAAGATGAATACAATTTGGAAAGGATTTTCTGAGGAAGTCGGAGATTTTTTTACCCACTGGAGGCTAAACCTTGTGTTTAATGCCTTTTTAAGTTAAATTAAAAAAGCATTCAGTCACTGCAGGTAATAAAGAAGTCTGTTACTTTAGACATGCTGCTATATCAATTATTAGTTCATTATTGGAGAGAAGGGAGTAAATAATTCCAGCCATTTGATTATTTCAAATGTGTATTTCAGGAGCAAACATCTGTGTTTATCATCTGTACTCTTGATGAGAAGCAGCAGGAGAAACAGCAAAACCAGATCCACAACAGCTTAGATGGTGGGCACGGGAGATGCTCTGAGCTCGTGTAGATGTAACCTCTTGTACTAGAGCTTAGGGGAGCAGGGGGTTTTCTAAGCAAAGTGCACATGTGGTATTTGGAAGTATTAAAGGATTAATTTTGACATAAAATATGTATCAGAAGCAATGCTGGATTGTCAAACAAGCGTGAGCAAAGAGACCCTATTTTCCAGTATCACTGAATCGTGACTTGATTTTAAGGGAAGAATAGTTTGAAAAACAGAACAACATAACTTGTGTTAGGAAGTTGCATGTGCAAAATACATAGTTGTGCAGAGGATTACACACAGTGATGTGTTTCCACCAAGCTTTCCAGGACTTCTGTATTTTTCAGTTATCAAGGGCTTGCATAGAGAAATAGAGTGATTTTGCAGTGTTGAGGGAAAGGAATGAAGATGCATTTGGTTTTAATTTCACTCCTTCTTATGCATTGTATAGTAAAAAAAAATGTAGATTTTTTTATCTTTTGCATTACTAAATCAAAGTAATTCCCATTTGTTCTCAAGCATCATGGCCCAGCTTTTCACCTGTATTTAAGTACAGTATTCCCACAGGACCAGAATCCATTTAAAAACTCATGGGTTCAGACACTGGGTAAATTAGTGTAGTCATTACTGCTTGTCCCTGAGCATAGTTCATTTAAAGTGTCAGGAGAACCTTTTCAACCTCCATGTGCTCTTGAATGTGAGGATTTAATGACTGACGTGCCCCTTTGCTTATTTCTAAGGTGTAGTCCCCAACCATTTCTAAACAGATACATGCCAGTAAAAAGGTAGTCCTTCAGTAAATAATAAGCAATAGTTGGGAAGTATCTCTCAAGTCACAGTAAGGGTGACTGTGAAAAGCTATATCTGAAGAAAAGGGATTAAATGGTATTTGCTGTCCATCTAGCATGGACCTTTCACAAGTTTGCACTGTGCTGACTGTAGATGCTATTCATTTAAATTTAGGAGATTGTCTAATAAACCTGGATATATCAATGTTCAGGTAAAAAATATGTCTTTGGGGGGAGAAAAGGTTTAGAGCCTGAAAAGCTGAGTGATTCTATTTGAATCACTTATCTAAGAAGTCTTAAGTGCAGTTACTTCAGTCACTTCTGAAAATGTGTTTTGATTCTGAGCTACTTGGGTTATTTAAAGCAACGCTTCTCACAGATACCTGCTCTCTCTATTGGAAACTCTGAGAGCCTGGGTCTGGTCGTAGCCTGCATCTCTTAAAAAGAAGAAATTGCAATCTAAGCTACTGAAGTGTAGTAAAAGAGATAAATGTGTTCTCTTCCTCAAGAAGACATGGACTTACTTGAACTAGAACTGATGCACATGTCCTATAATGGGAAACCCTTGTTCGTGTCTCATTCTGATCAGGGTATAAAATGTTACAGTACAAGAATTACTATTCTGCAGACTCTTTCTGTTCAAACATGTAGCCCAGGCATTTGGATCTTTGCTTTTTTTATTATTATTATTACTTTTATATAACAACCAAGCTGGTCCATTTTTCAGGAGTTTCCAAGTAATTAAACCCAATTAAAACTATTAAATTCTTTCTTTTGGTGACAACTTCATTATTAAGAGCTAACCACAAGGAGATTTAACTTGGAAAGCCCTTGATTGTACACTAATCTGTCTCTCACCTCTGGCTGACACCTGTGGCAGATAAACCCTAGAGAATAGGAGTCTGATGAATACTCTTAATTAATACTTTCTTCCTTGTAGAAAAGTAATTATTTGCTCATGGCATAAACAGGTATTTGGCAGGGATTTAAAGAGACTGATTAGTTTTAAATACTAGGGCTTTATTTTGTTGGGTATTTTTTAAATGGGGGGATGTCTGAATCCAAGATACATGCTCAGAATGACTTTGTCCTAACATTCTGAATGTCGGGTTAATTGGCACGTTGCTAAGTAGAAGCAGAGTCAGACAAGAAGCTGATTTGTTATCCATCTCAAAGGAGCCAGCTTTGCCCCTTTGCTAATGGCCTGCAAGTCTGAACAAGGTACCTGTAAGGCAAAGGCTTGGAATGGGCTTTAGAGCCAGGATTGGAGGCGAGAGTGACTTGCACTTGAGAGATTGCCAGAGATAAGTCTTTTTCTCTCTTCCTTTCAAAATTACAGTGTGTAAGAGGGGAAAGTTGGCTATGGACATCCAGCCAACTGGATTAGCAGTAGCTGCAGGTGTTAACTAATACATGTCTCTAATGCATACTTAGGACAAATATAAGCAGTTTATGAAAAATCTATCTCAGTGATTTGAGAGAGCAGTGATAAGGTTTTAATACAGACCCATTTGGGAGGATCCTGACAGTGCAATGTTAAGTGTGGCTGCAATGCACATAGGCTTTTGTGTTGGTAATTGCAGTACCTTTAGTAGTAGTCTGGAGATGGCTCAGGGAGACCTTGTCAATCTCTACAACTACCTGAAAGGAGTTTGTAGTGAGGTAGGTGCTGGTCTCTTCTCCCAAGTAACAAGCGATACAACAGGTAACAGCATCAAGCTGCACCAGGGGAGGTTTAGACTGGAGATCAGGAACAATTTCTCCACCAAGAGGATGCTCAGAGAACAGGCTGCCCAGGGCAGGGCTGGAGTCACTCTCCCTGGAAGTGTTCAAAAACAGTGTAGACGATGCTCTCAGTGACATGGTTTAGTGGTGGCCTTGGCAGTGCTGGGGACGGTTGGACTTGATGATCTTAGAGGTCTTTTCCAACCTGGTTGATTCTATGATTCTATGAAACTACTACTTCTCTTTGTTAAAAGTGGGAGTGAAGGGTGCATTGAGGAGAAGGAACATCAGTCCCTTTGAGAATGAATACTTCACAATGACCACTGCTCCACTGGTGCCTATTTACCCCAGCTGATGGGAGGAAGCCTCTGACAAAGCTGTGCATTGGAGGATCAGGAGTGCCTGGACTGTCATGAGTGAGCGCCAGAGGTTAGCACTAAAGTAATTTGTGGAGATGTTTAATTGTGACCCTAAAGGAAGCTCCAACAGTGGTGCTTGATAAAGGTGAGGCACATAGGGATACACTGTGGTGCTGGAGGTTTTGTTTACAAAAGGAGTTCATTGCCTGTTTTCTATCCCTGCCTCTCATTGTCCTTGTTTGTGAAAGCATGACTGCTAGATTAGCAGAGTGGTAGGACCTTGCTTTTCTAAAGTTACTAAACAAGCACCGTGGGTTCAGTTTTTAGATTCATCTGTTTTCTCTGTAAAAAGTGGTTCCTGGAGGAGATTTGATTTCAAGCTGTCTGTGATCCATTCTTCCTTGGGCTCATATGCATCAGAAAACTAGATCTGTTACCCAGGAAGCTTGTTTGCAGGGTGCAGTTTTCTTGTGGAAGGACATGTTAGCAGGAATCATCGATATGAATGTTGTGTTGCTCTGTCAAACTTACACTGCTCTAACATAAGCATTAGCAGCCCACAGGGCATCTCCTGCAGCACAGATACCCTTTAGTGGTACAGGATTTCCCTGACTCAGAAAAGCTCTTCATCATCATCTTCAGATAAATGTTATAGTTCTTGTTCAATTTACACACTGTATACAGAATTTAGACAACATGATTGATACACCTAATCTCATTTTGGTGCTTTCTCATCAGTCTGATTTTTCTGTTTATTCATACTTGAATTGAAAGCTGCATTGACTGTGTCTTTCTTCTGTGTGGGTACAACTTCTAGCACAGCAGGGTTCAAGTCTGGGTCTAGTGCTTCTAGATGCTACAGTAATGCAAATAAATTAACTGCCAGTGGAACCCTTGCCTAGTGCCTCTAGACGCCTATACCATAATGGGAGTGCTGATTTGCCTTTTAACTTTATCAGCCTCTTTAAGACTTGGAAGCATGCCTTGCTGTAGAGGAAATGTCCATACTGTGAAGGCAGTGATGCCAAATCATTTCCCCAAACGACTTCCCCTCTGGGTGGTAAAGTGCATTTTTCTGCTTTATTTTCATTCCATCATATTCTCTACCTCAAGAGAAAGATTTTACTTCCCCCCCCCCCCATCTACATTTCTGTTTAGTTTAGCTTAAGAGATGGTAACTTCATGCAGTGTGGAAATGTTTCCTTCTCCCCATTAGTGATTAATACCAATGAAGTTGAAGACAAAACTCAGAGGATAAATGACAGATACCAACCAGTGAGATTTCCTGAAAGAGGTTTAAAGGCTAATGATCCTTGAAATGTATAAAAATAAATTGCTTCATTAAAAACTATTTTACAAAATAATTTCTTCCTAGCAGCATATTTTCTGCAAAACAGTTCCCCTGTGTAACTACACCTGGGTAGTAAAATTTGATTCAGTGCTGTTCACATGGGGCCACAGTCAGATGTCCTGATCATGCCTGTGTCCCTGTGCCTCATCAGGAGAGAAGGTTTGGGGCTTAAAATTAGAGACATGTTCAAGGCAAGTTTGCTTTTTGCCCAGAGGAGAAAGTGCCCTTCTTTCTGGGACAGCAACAAGCATGTTTAAACATGAGTGACAGAGCTTTTCTTTAGATGGGCACAATGCTTGTGAGTCACACACATGGCTGAAACCACAGCCATTCTGCTCTAATTAAAGAGAACTACACCAAGAATGCGTAATAATTAGGTTAGTGTGTAATACACCATCCATGTCAACAGCATCTGCCACAAAGGTTGATTGAAATGTACTCATCCTCCAAACATTGTGCTCCCTGTTAGAGCTCCTCAACTAATTCATTACCATCCTGTCATACAATAACATGACTCCACAGAAATCTGTAGAATATTAGAGCAAAGACTACATATAAATCTGCCCTGGTTTAGCATGTAACTTCAGTGAAGGAAAACCACCCACATAAACATAAAGATGAGAGATCTTTGTCCTAATAAAGATGAATTACAAAAAAAAAGGCTGTGTGGGAATGCTCTAGTTTTTTCCAAGTTGTCTGTTGTTGTTTAATTTGAACAGACACAATGCTTTTGAGCTGTGAGTGTTTATCAAATTAACCACAGATTAGTTTTTGCTTGTGTTTTTGAAGTATTTAATGAATAAGGAAATGTTCTGCTGGCAACCTTGTTTGCATCAGTGTGTTTCTGTGCTTTTGCTGTGGGTTTAGGAACAAAGTTAGTTGTTTGGGGGCAGGAGGGATGGTTGACTTTATGCTCAAGACACATGGAACATTTACTGAGATTAATTTAACATTGCAGTGCATGAGGCTGGGTACAGCAGGTCTCTCGTTGGTGTTTCAGAGTAACAGATCTGTGGAGGCTGTATCCAGTGTCCAGTGGGCAGCTTTGAAGCAGTGAGCCAAGAGCTGTAGGAGCCCTACAGCCACCATCCCCATCCAAGTGGCCCCTTGGAGGACCGAGTAGATCTGCTATGCACATGTGGTCAGCTGTTAAAGTAGCCTTCCAAGCCAAAGGATGAGAAGATAGCCCAGCCAAAAGTAATTTTTGCCATGCAGGATTGCCTGTGGGTGGCTTTTTTGGCCAAGCAGAGTTAGCCCTGTCAGCCTGAGACGATTTAAGTTTGCACTTGCTCAGTTGGTGAGGAAATGAAGTGGCAGTGATCTCACAGGTGGTTTTGTCTCAGATGGGTAACAACAGGCAGGGAAAAACATTAATTTTTTAAGCCAAATCAACTAAACACACTGAAGTAGAGGTGCAGGTAGTGTAGTGCTTCTCCAGAGGAATTTAATTAAGGTTTTGCCACTGATGTTGGTAGGAGCAGGATCTGGATGTGAGAAAGTTCACACATGCTTAAGAACATGTAGAAGCCATTTTAGAGCTGCTGGCATGTGTGTTTTCACATTCTCTTAATCATCAAGTAAGTGTTTTAAAAGTGCTGCAGGCAGCCAGAGCTTCTGCATCATATCCTTCCCTTTTAGGAAGCAGTTTGGGACCCTCTCAGGGAAGGGCCAGTGAGACCCACTCTTGGGTAGGTGAGGAGCTGCTGGCACAAGGAAATGGCAGAATGAGCAAACCTTCACAGTCAGCCAGCCTGTACAGACTGGAGTGGCGCATGCAGCAGTGTGGCTGCTCTTGTATCTCCTGTCTGGGGGCATGTCTGCTGCTGAAGACAGTAGATGCTGTTATCGTGCTGGGCTCTGATGTGGGAACAACATATCTGCCTTTCTGTCTGGTTCTGTGTTGATCACCTAAGTTATGGCAGTAAAGACATAAGCCAAATGTGCTGAGACACATGGATTGCACCCTCTAGAGAAAGACTGCATTTATGGATTCTGTTTTAAGATTTTGCTCACCAAGTTGCTGTTTGACATTAAATTGAGTAATGCTGACCTTCTAGGGCTGGTTTGAAGGACAAAGTCAAGAAAGGATCACCCTCTGTGTACTCTGTTGCTTGTAACTCTCTCCTAACCATTCCTTAATGACACTATTGGAAATCAATTCTTGGCCTGAACTACTGAAGCAATTCTCATATAGTCTCAGGTGGTCAAAGATTCTTGTTATATCATCTGAAGTGTGTGGGCTGTTACTGATCAAGGCAAGCCATAGACATCTTTCAAAGAACAGAATTTAATTATCTATGAAAGCAGAAGAAAGGATAGGAAAACCATTTTAAGGTACACTTGGGAAATAAAATTACTTTAATGAAGCTATCTTCAGAAACAGGACGTGTAGATCCTGTGTTTGCTCTAAGATCTCATACCTCTCCCTCCCAGAAAAAAAGATCAAAGTGAATGGATAAAAACCTGGTTATATTTTCCCCTCACAGGACACTACAACGTCTGTGCGGATAGGTCTTATGATGGAAGAAATGATCTTCAACCTTGCAGATACACATCTGTTCTTTAATGACCTAGAGGTATGTAGCTGCTTATTTTATTTAACATCTCTCTCTCTAATCATTTGCATCTGGTCTACAAACTTGTTTTTCTGGCCAAGAAACTTTCATTTTTGACCCCAAAGAAATGGGCCTTAGATGCCTTATTGGAAGCATACTTCACTGTGTCCCTTTGACATCTTCATTCTGTTAAGGAATTTTTTTTTCTAAATACACAGTAACAATGATGGCCTTTGGCAGTTTTGCTAAATCTAATAATGAGGACATTGCTGCTGCTTCTTCTGAAATTTGCTATTTAATAATTTTATTAAGCTAAATTAGCAAAGATCCTATGGGGCAGGTAGCAATTAGTTGTGAGCCACTGCAGAGGGTTTAAAAATGGTCTCTGTTCTTGAGGATATTCTGTTTGCACACGCAGAGCAGGAGGTATGCTCAACCTGAGGCACACTGCAGGATGGAAACTGGGACTTTCAACATTAAAGACCAACAGGAAGAATCCTTCCTGTTTGTGGCTTGGTTAGATCTGACTATGCCTTATACAAAGCAGAAATCCTTTTGAATACAGTAAAATTCAAGCCAAGTGATGCTAGCAGATGATGATAAAACAAAATCTAACATCCCTGGATAGACTTCTGTGGTCTTTTTCTTCACTTGAAAAAGAAGGAATTTGTTTCTGTGCCAGATGAAATAAGTTTTTGTGTACCTGATGAGTTCAGTGTGAACTTCTGGTTCTTTCACTGCTTAATTGTACTGTGATCCTTCGCATTACAGGAGGTACAACCTTTTCTGCCACCTGTCTCCTTACAATCTGAAGTTTTGCTTGCTGAGAATTTTCATTTCCTTTTGAAGACAAGCAGTGGCCAACACCTGAACTGACAGATATTTCCCCTTTCAGCTCTTTTCAAAGAGGGAGTTGGTGATGAGGTTATGAGAAGTACAAACTGAAAAGGTCCTCCTTTGGGAGAGGGAAGGGGAAGCTGCTGTTTGGAAGTCCAGGGTACTGTATAAGGAGTGATAATATTTAGTATGCAACCAGCACTTTCCACCCATCAGATCTTACCATCTAATGCAGCAAAGCTCCATGTCCTGCAGAAAGTCAACCTCTGGAAAACCTCTCCCTATGTAGACTTTTGCAAAAATATAAGTTGGCAAGTCATTTTAAAACAAGTTTTTTCCTTGCTTCACTTACTGCTCTAAAACATGAAATGAAGTATAATTAGGAGGGATGACACAGGAGGGCATACAAAGATGATAACTAAAACTGTTTGTGTAAGTAGTGCTATTTTGTTGCTGCTTGAAACAAGAGAAGCAAATTTCAGTTTGGAGGAAATTGCAGCAGTAGTCATCCATCTCTGTTCATTAACCTCCCTACTCCTTCATTTAGGATGATAAATAAAAGTCAGGTTTGAGTATCCAGAAAGTCATACTTAAGTATCGCACATCACCAAGCACAAGGCTTGGACCAAAAAAAAATAGGTGGTGAATCATGTTCTTAAACCAGAAAGAAGAAATTGGTAAAAAACAAGCACAGAAGCTGATTCAGCTCTAGACCCACAAACATTACCATATACATTAGCACCATCATGTGGTATAACACTAGTCTGTACAGGACAAAATAAGCTAAAAATACTCAAACCCTTTTCTGAACATCTTCAGTGTTGGGGCGGAGTGAGAGAAGCTGTAACTGAACAAGCAGCAGGGTAGCTGCCCAGCTGTCTACATGATGGGGCACACTAGAGATGTGCTGCCCCATGACAAAGGATCAAGGCACCAAACCTTCACAAAGGAAGGCTGTGTGTTGCACTTCCAGGGCATGCAGTGACACAAGCATTGCTCTGTTCCAGAGGGTCATTTGCAACATAACCCAGGCAAGCAAGGCCTCTGTTTTCTGAGCCCCATGTTGAAATCATACAAGTGTGTGTTTGCCACACTAATTTGTCCACTCGTAGGGCATATAAGCACAAGTATAGGCCACACAAGATGTTGTGTACTTGTATGCAGTGATCACACTGCAGCATATATCAGGAAATACTCAGTTGAAAGGAGGTATCCTCACTTTCTGTTCCACTTTTGGGACACTGGGGAGAGAAGAAGTTGCCCAAGGTTACAGATCACAGTGAAGTTAAAATACAAACTCTGAGCTTTCTAAGGTTGAGCTTTTTCTCCCAGATGCCTTTTGTTCACAGTGCAATGCTGGCTAAAGAATATTACCTTCTATCTCCAGTCCCTCTGGAGATATTGTTGTCTAGCACTCTGGAAAACAGGTATTAAGGACAGGAGGACTGACAAGGGGGTGAGGAATTAACAAACAAGGGGATTAGTGTGTTTACAAGTTACTGCCTTTCAGAACCATCCCTAGAGGTTTTGTGTTCTGGGAGCTGTTAACTCCCCACCTAATGAGGGATGCAACCTTGGCTGATCAATGAATCCATAAGATGTTTAAAAATCTCTCACACAGTCCTGATATGCAAACAGTGACAAGCTGTGCATCCATCAGTTGTTTTCATATGTGCACAAGACACCTCAACAGCATTTAGAGTGAGCATAAGCAATAACAGAAGGCGATTCTCCATGCATCCTCAGGAACAGCTTGTGTTTCGCAAGGAGGCAGCAGAGGCTTTCTCCAAGCCTGCAGTACTGTTTCAAGGATGCATTAGCTCAGGCTCCTTCACATGTGGGTACAGGGGTCTGGTCCCACCTGGAGGCAGGTTGTGTGGCACAGACTGACCTAGAGATACCACAACAATAAAAACAGTTCAGTTCCCAGAGCTGTGAGGGTTGGCTGAGGTCTCACAGGTTTGACTCAGTTACAGGCTGTATGTACCACACATCATATCCCTCAGAGATCCTAGAGCATCATTTTAAAAAGTCAGCAGATGTGAAAACTGGGATGTGTTCCCACTGCAGACATCCACTCCAACAATCTGGTCCTCCTTTGCAGCAACCCAGATATCCTGCCTTGATTCCCTGCTCACTAAGATTTCAAAGAAATTCTGCAAGAATGAAAAATTAGTCTTGTAACCAAGAAGTAAAACATGGTCCATGTTCTGCTTTTACCAGCTTCCCTGTGTTTCACCCAGTAACACGATAGGCTCAGCCGGCGGACTATGAGGTAGCGTCTCACCAAGTGTCATGGTATTTTATTAAGTTAGAAATGTGATAGCTACTGTTGTCACACTTCAGTGTACAGAACAATTCATTCACAAATGAGAAAAACAGATCTCTCCGCAAATACCTTTCCCCTGACTTAATGCCCTGCATCATGCAACTGAAGTGCAGTGGGCTGCATCAATATTATCCCAGCATGGCTCACAACAGCCATTGGGAGCTTAAAAATGATGGGGGTAGAGGGGAGAGAGAGAAAGAGATGCCAGCAGAGATCTGCTATTCAGCCTCTTGGCTCAAATTATGTACAAAAATACACACCCCAGTTATAGGTTGATAAGAGGACTAATAGGACAAGAACAAGATAAAATTGTGTCTTTGAGCATTCTCAAATGCTGCAGAAAATCTCATGATCACGAACAAGAACTACCTGTGACATTTTGCCATTGATAACAAATTTGGTTAATTGTTTGGGGATGTTTTTCTTTTTTTGAAATGGGCTAGTTTAAAGTAGCTCATAAACTAATTGTGTAAAGAAAGTAAGACAAATTCTGTGGTTTACAGAATAATGTAGAGGTGAAAACTAACTGTACCTTAGTTAGCTGCAGTTGTTCTGACTTTGGGGTCCTGTTGTACCAAGTGCTTTTTTCTTCTATTGAAAAATCAACCAGAGCTTTGCTCTGATAAGAGCTCATCAGCTTGAATGAAGGCTTTCTGTCTTGTTCTAACTTGCAAGGGTCATGGAGAAAGGAGATTTAAGGTGGTGGGAGAAGCTTCCTGTTTTTAACTCTTTCTAATCTTAATGCTAAGACTAGGAAACAGACCAAAGAAATAACATTTCTCAAATATTTGAGGCAGGGCCTCCACCATTCGAACAATGAAGAATTTTGGAAGATAAGATCTAGAGTACATGCTTCATGCAGGCTGAGCTCCAAGTATACATTCTGGTTAAACTTCCTGTGCATAGATTTCCTCATTACTGACACACATTATTCCTTCACTCTGTCTGTGGCTGGGGCTATGAAAGGCTGCCGCCTTCAATGCTTCTGTCCAGCTTCCCTACACATCAAAGCTCAGCCCCCTCAGAACAAACAGGGAAAACACTGGCAGGACAGGCGTCTCTGGAAAGTTCTTTGGGACAGATCTCCCTGTGTAATTATGTGGGTATACACCTCCTGTCAAAAGCAGTATTCTCACAGGGGGACAGGCTGCCAAATCTCTGCCTTATCATGCATACAAAGTTTAAAAACCACAGTTTTCCTGGCAAAAACCCAAGCATCTCTCTCCCTCCTGTCTGCATAGAAGGGAGTTCCACTTACTCTAGTATTCAAGCACTGTTTTGCCCTTAGATAGTGGCAGATCTCACATACACACTCTCTGTCTAGTCACATTTTGTACAAGTGCTATGTGATGCTTGTTCCTGACAATTAACTGGCTAGACTATGCCAGACAATACTAAGATTTTATCTTCTTAATATTACATTTAATGCAATTTTTCATCATGTTCTTTCAGGTTTATTTCCAAAGCATTTACTTACTGCTGTATTTTTTTCCATACGCTTCTCAGGACTGTGACCAGATCCACATAGATGATGTATCGTCAGATGATAACGGTCAAGATCTAAGGTATGGGATCTCCTGGAAGCTGCAGGTCAGATAGTCCCCAGCTGTTTGAAAATAGGAGGGGGCTGGTCAGTGATGTAAAATAACATTCTCAATCATGCACCCTCTTCCTTTCCTGGCTCCATGCTGTCTGCATTAAGCACACAGTAGCGCAGAATCACCTTTCTCACATTAATATGCATGTGCCTACTGTCATGCTCTGACTGTACTGAGCTTTGAACCATTCTGGGACATATACTTAAAACTAACTTGAAATCCAGTCAGTCTACCCTAGTTTCCGATGTGATTTGGCCAGACACTTAGTGCAGGTATGGCCAAAATCCTTCAAAACCATATCAAAAGATTTCCCACTGCCCAACCTGTAATAAATACGTGGGCTCAGAAGTGAGATTTATGGACCTTGCCATGCCAGAGTTCTGTCTGGTAGAAACTTATACCAAAATTGCTCCAAACATTATTATCTAAGTTAGATTATCATGTACCTAAAAATACTTCTCTACAATTACATCACCTTTACCAAAGTGTTGGCTGCAGAGTCATGATAATTGGCACGAGACTTAAATGGAAGAGCTCATAAAGAGCTTTATATTTTATGTTTTTATGGCTGGTGATTATGAGAAATGGGTGCAGAAAGAGCATGGAAAACTATGAAGTCTTTTAGGGAAGAGACTTTTTCTTCTGCAGAGAACACTTGAAAGATTTCTTGCTGAACTGCTAGTCTGTGCTCTGCAATGCACTGAAGTGGCACATATCCATTTAGGTCCTTTGCCTCTAGTGGCCTGTAAGCAGGTGAGGCTGGATACTTTTGTAGAGATTGATTAAAACATTAATTCGGGGTTTATCTCAGTCAGTGCACTTACCTTGAGTGAATAAAAAGTCTGTATGCTAACAACACATCTTGAATCCTGTGAAAAGCCCCTCCCTGAATGGTTTCAGTTGTTTCAAAAATACTTTTCAGCTGCTCCTGGTTTGTCTGTGTGGGAAATGAAGCTGAGCTGACTGCAGTATGTTAAGCATAACAACTCCTCTCTGGATGTTCTAATGCAGAAATAAAGTGGCATCAGGGCTCTCTAGATGGGGAAATTACTGTGCAGTAAATCAGGATGTGAATGTACAAGCACTGGCTACCCCCCCAGTGAAGAAGCACTATAACCTGAGCTAACTCCAAGCTGCACCTGAGAAGGATAGGCCTGTCCCCCTCAGCCTTTTTGTCCCTTCCTTTGCTCTAGTTCAAGCTGAGTTCCTTCAGATCTACTGGGTCTGTGACCTGATCCGACCAGCTGTGCCCAATGAGCTGCAGCTGC
Organism: Melopsittacus undulatus; assembly: GCF_012275295.1. Taxonomy (NCBI): domain Eukaryota; kingdom Metazoa; phylum Chordata; class Aves; order Psittaciformes; family Psittaculidae; genus Melopsittacus; species Melopsittacus undulatus. Next base: position 29,867,088 of record NC_047536.1, on the reverse strand, counting down.
CCCCTTCCATTGCAGCTCAGTCTGAGACCTGCTCAGACCATGAAACCTGTCCTGATGCTGTCATCCAGCAAATGTTTGAAGATGACATGAGCTGGTACTGGCTCTTTCCGTGCCCTGCCTCCCAAGCTAGGGAACTGATCCAGATGAAAAGCAACTTCTTTTTAATTCTAATTCTATTATCTTTTAACTGGAACAGTTTCCTGATCTGGTTCACCTCAGTGCTGAAGAAGTCTTTGTACCAGCCTGTGCTGGTACAAAGAAAGGGACATCGAGGAGGGCTGAAGACAGGAGCAAATGCATGGTAGAAGGCAAGATTGCTTCCTTCAGAGAAACTGCCTGTTTAAGGTGTTTGTGGAACTGACACTTGCTCCAGTTCATTGTGGTAATTACTCTAGAGTTGCTTTGAAGTATTAACTCAGTTTTAAAACAAAAGTAAACGAAAACTTGACACGTTGCAGGCAGTTAAGGCTCCTTTAGTTAATTTCTTAATCTTTTTTCTTGGTCTAATTTGTGTTCAGAGCCTGTGTAGCCATATAGCCAAGTAGTAAAAGGTAACAGCAGGATTTTCTCCTTTAGGATGTATTTCTGCAGTTCCTTCAGCAGCCTGGGCAAGAGGCAGTTGAGGAAGTTCAGTGACCTGAGGACACGCAGATGTTTTGTAGTCCAGAGAACTGGCAAGGAGTGATGAGTAACTTGCACTGTGTTTACAGTCAGAACACCTTTTAATCTGTGCTAGTAACCATGCTAGAGATGAACTCCAGTTCTGCACAATGTGTCCTGAGCGTACCGCTGCTGCCACTTGTCTTTATATTTCTTTTCAACTGTTTCCACTCCCTGCTTGCACTGTATAGACTGCAATTTACTGACCTCTCCCCTTCCCTTCTCCCTTTCCCAGCACATATAACTTCTCTGCGGATGGCTTTCACAGTTCCACTGCCAGCACAAATCTGTGTCTGGGCTCCGGTGTGCATGGGGGAGTTGACTGGATGAGGAAATTAGCATTCCGCTACCGTCGGGTCAAAGAGATGTACAACACCTACAAAAACAATGTAGGGGGTAAGTGTCTCTGGCCAGGCAGCAAGCTTGCCTTTCAACTCCCCAAACACTTCTGACCCTGCTAGGGACATCTCTGGAGGAGGTGTAGCAAGCATCCTGATAAGAGTACTTAACAGAGAGCTGAGCAACTGTTTCAGCAGTCATCCTTAAAGAAGGTTGTGCACAGGATTTGCAGGAGATATGCTAAAATACCTGGTTTAGTGGTTCAGGAGGGACTTAAGTTGAAGTGTGGGGCTTTATTTTGTAATTTCTTAGGCAGGAAAGTGACCTCCAATTTTCTAGAAAGCTTAGTAAGCAAGCAAACAGTTGAAAACTAAATATGCCTTTTGTTTTCACAAAACACGTAGGTGATCTCTGTCTGAAGACATTCTTGTATCATAACTACTTGTTTTCAATTCCCCCAAAACAATACCACCAGGTATCTTCCTTCCTCTCCAGACAGTTCTCTCAATAGGCTGCTCTGCTTACCTTTTAGGACATCAGTGCCAGGTCTCTGACTAGAAAGAGAAAGAAGCAAACCTCAGGTCCTTCTCGCCACAACCAGGGGTTTGTTTTGGTTGGAGAAGCCTACCCACATGTACTGGAAATGGTGCATAGCTTTTCAGGAGAAACAAAACCATCCTGGCTTCAGGTGCCTCTCAGCTCAGGCCACTGCCTACTGTACACAGCTCTTGCATCCCTTGCTCACTTCCCATGGAAGTTCTAATGAGGCCCCGCAGCCTGTGGGTGACTGATACCATTCTGCTGGAGAGAAAGGAAGCTGAGCTGCAGTCAGGCTTTGTGTCCCTCGGGGCAGAGCCTTGGAATGGTGTGGCAGTGGGCAAAGGGATTAGCCTGCACCAGAGATAAGAGAAGGACAGTGGGAGAGTGAGGGTTCAGAATACAGACAGGAGCCCTTTGGCATTCTACATACAAAGCCATGCAGCTCCCTTTCTGTGCTTCTGCAAAGATGCTTTCGCTGCTTACAGGTTTAATAGGAGCTCCTAAGAGGGAAACCTGGCTGCAGTTAAGAGCAGAACTGGAAGCGCTGACTGATCTCTGGCTCACACATGCTCTGAAGGCACTGAATTTGATACATTCCCGGTAAGAACAACTTAAAGAATTGCCTGCAGGCTTGATCCAGGATCCCCTTTGGTTCCCTTTATTCCCCCCTGTAAACAAATCAAGACACATTTATAGTGACTTTCCTGGCCACATCTGTGGAAGCCTTGTCTACATACGTTTGGCAGACCTGAATAACGAAGGGTTGAGATGAGCTTGAGATGGTGACCTGACCAAAAGAAGTCATTCTTTTCTTGCCTTTCCTTGGCTGCCTCATCTGTGGCACACTTTTCATATGAGCAGATTTACAAAAGGGTAGGAAAGGGAGAAAATGGTCTTTTATCCCTGAACATGTTCACTTAAAGCACAGACATGCACTACTACACAGTGTTTAAATTCCCACAAAACAGCTCCTGGCATGTATGCAGTAAGGCTGCATCACTGCTACTAGTGTGTTTTATGTTTTTTCATTCTACTAAGCTGCTCAGAGACATTACCAGTACTCACATTATCTGCCTCTAGCTGCATAATCTCCCAGGGGCTTGTGAACTTCCAGTGGCAAGACAGGTTTTCTTCCTACCATCTTTCAGACTAGAGTAAAAGAGAGAAACACAGACTACTATTTCTACTAACATTTGTTTTCCAGGCCTAACTGTGTGAATGTGTTGGTAACAACAACTCAGCTTATACCAGCTCTTGCTAAAGTGCTTCTCTATGGACTGGGCACTGTCTTCCCCATTGAAAACATTTACAGTGCAACAAAAACAGGTAAGAGCAAACTAACTTAGGCCTCACCAAAAATAGACTGAGGTTCTGTCCCTAAGTCAAGTCAGGCACAGCCATCCAACCCTATTGCAACAAACAATGTATGAGGTTTTTTTCTAGCTCCATGTTTATACATGGAGCTAAATATACAATTATAATTCACATCCTGACTGGCCACAGTTCAGCCAGTACAGACTAGGGGAAGAAAGAACAAAAAAGAAAAAAAATCAAAGTCTTCCAAAGAGTTTCCATGGGGGAATGAGCCTGAGAAATACCCACCATCCTATGGAACATATACTGGGTGTGGGATATTCAGCTGCACCCAGCTAGGAGGAAGAAAGTCTGGTTGGACCTGTTACATACAGGAACACCGTTTGGATCTTCTTACTCTTGCAGAAGGGTCAAGTGTGCTGGGTGAGCTTGAAGCTGCACGAGTAATCAGTACTGGTAAGCTTGGTTTGGGGCTTTTGTTGCATTCTGTTCTTTCTGGTATAAGTGTTAGAATCTCTGAGATTTGCATTTTCATATTTTGGCTGCAACCAGAATGAACAGAAGAGGGCTCTTGAGTGTCACATCAGTCAACCAACTGAGGGTCTAAGCAGTGCATCAAAATCACACAGCTTACAGAAAACTGTCAGCACCTGAAAGTCCTTGGCTAATAAAGAAAATATAGAGATATAGACAATCCATCTTGGATGAAGATTCAGTTAGGTTCTAATTCCAAAAGAAAGCAAGGAAAATAGCAGCAAGTTCACTTAGGTCCCAGCTACAGTTCCAGCACGTGAATGTATGAATACAGACCCACTGTATGTGTTTAGATAAAAAATGTCTTCTCTTCTGTTGCTTAGGGAAAGAGAGCTGTTTTGAAAGAATAATGCAAAGGTTTGGAAGGAAAGCCGTGTACATTGTAATAGGAGATGGTGTTGAAGAGGAGCAGGGAGCAAAAAAGGTACAGTTTGTGGATGTCATGCTGGATTCTTCCAAGTTTTCATTTCAATGACCCTTTCTTTACTTAAGCATTTAATGAAGCTCCCTCCGTTTGAAACAGTTTGCAATTAGTCTCATTTCTTTAATATGCAAAATACTCAAAACCTCAGAAGAAATTTCATACAGTAAATCCATCCCACCTTGGCAGCTGATGCTGTTTCTCAGGTAGTTGCTGTGTCGCATATTCCTGGAATTATTCTTACTTAATAAAGATGGCTTTAAACATACGAAAAGGAAAACTCCAATGTGTGATCTCAGGTCCACAAGCAGGTGAATTTCTGTTCTGCATATGTTGCTTTTGTAAGTTCTGGATTATTGGAATTAGTTTTCAATTACTAATTATAATATGCATCTATACCTACATGTATTTGTATTTATGACTCAGGGAGATCATAGGGTGTAACATCTTCAGAGTGAACAACAAAAGGACTAGCACTGCATTGCTGCCTTTATCAGTGATCTGTGGATCGGTGTGATTAATTTCACAAGCACAGTGAGACTGGGGTGATGTAATGAATACAAAGTAGAACAGAAACTGCAAAAGCAGCATGGTCAGCAGTAACAAGCCCTCAGTAGTATTTCATGCTCACTGCAGAGATGTGGCCTGCTGGCATAGATAGCCTTAGAAAGAATTAAATTAACCTGTGCTTCCAGTTGAGTCTTTGAGTCATTAGTATCCAGTCATTGGGAAATGAGAACTGGAGCTTTAGATACCATTTAAAGCTTCTTTGCTTTGGGTAGACTGTAAGAGGAGAAAAGCTGGAACTCCAGAGCCTGGAAGAGATAAAAGCAAAATTTAAGAAGACCAAAGCTTGCAGTCTGCTTACAGTGACTGAGGTGGTCACAGCCAGAGATAGAGCAAGGAGTACCTTCTGCCATACATGTGGAATATCAGTGTAGGAGTCTTGGAAACATGGAGAGCAACAATCAAAGGCCTGAAGGAAAGCAGTCAGGTACGTCAGCTGGATTGTACAACATTAGAACTGGACAGCCAAAGTTTTTATTTCCAGCAAAAACCTGCCTGAAATCTCCATTTATTTGTAAAGGGCTTTACAGGGACAGGAATACAATTTGTTAATGGCAAGCATTATTTGCAAGGTGCCTTCGTGCATCCTAGGTCTTGCGCTCCTGATGTGCCTGCAGAAATGGGATTGAGCTGCACTTGCTTCAGGAGCATTGCACATGATTTGAGATGCAAGAACTGACTGCATGAGTCCTACCTGAAGCAAACTAGTTGATTTTTAATAGGCACAATGGAAGCAACAATACCTGTACCCGCCTTGTAAAGCTAGCTAAATCTGCAGCTGGTTCTCAAGTTCATGAAGGGTTAAGTAATTGTCAGAGAAGAGTCCAAAATATATGACTGGGAATGAAGCGATAATAGCCTGCTGCTTTTGACAGCCCAGTGCCATACTTCAAACGCAGTGGGTCAGTGAACATGACTGCATCAAAGGCTTTGAGAGCTCTCTGGCTCTATGAAGAAGTGGCAAGGTTCAACAATCCTCTATGCCAGGATTTCAAGAGCCCTCTTGCTTGTGTCTCCTGGCCTAAGCAGCTCTCCCATTAGCACAGCACATTCTTTGCTGGGCTGTCACCTCCTTTGATTGATGACAATCATTAGTCAAGGTTTCTACACACCTGAGCTTTACACACACACAAAAAGGGGGGGGCAGGCAGAGCCTTTCACTGTTTTGCCGACAGCACTGATAGTATCTCCATTTTAGTGGGTCGTTTTTCTTCACCTGTCTGATTAGTGATAAATCTGTAAATGCTGAACAACAGGAGGGGCCGAGAGGCCATGTCGTCTTCTTGGTTAAGAAAGAAAAATAGATAATGTAATGGAAGGGGTTTAATAACAACCAGAGCAGGCAGAGAGAGAAGGAAATAACTTTTCCCCATAAAGTGAAATTGCAAAGCAATGGAGTCCAATCACTTCAGTTGCGTTTGCTTGCTGTCTACACACTGATCAATAGCTTGAGGGAAACATTTGTTTACTGATAGGCAGCATAGCAGAGGGAAGCTTGAGTTGTATTTAAACATTAGAGGAGTGTAAATAGACACTCTAAAATAAACATCTGGAAGCACTGGAGGTTTTCACACAGGCAGGTACACACGGGAAAGGCACAGCTCCCGTCAGCAGAATCACTTACCAGGAAGTATATATTCTCTCACTCTTTGTCCAAAGTATTTATCCAGAAGCAGCACATTTACAGTGGACTTTTTTACAGCGATGAAATGCTCAGTTTTATTGCCATGCTGGAAGGGCAGTAAGCTTTGTCAGTTAAAGCTTTCTATACATCTGTTGCTGCACACACATCATGGCTGTACAGAGATGGGTATTTTGGGAGGAAGCTGAGAAAATCCCAATCTCAAATGTTAGAAAATTTAAGTGCAGAAATGAGCTGTGTTTTTGAAGTAAAACTGCTTTAACTATTTTGGAGAAGAAACAAATCCAGCTCAAACTCCAGGCTCTCCAGAACATTCCAAGAGAAGTCATATTTAACAGCTAAAAGCAAGTTCTAATTATTTTCATGTTATCTCTTTGCAAGCTACTACAGGGGTTTAATCTATTGCTAATGAGTGCAGAACTGTGTTGTTATCATGCTTTCAGAGAGCGACTCCTACCTTGCCAGATTACACTTCCACCTCAGGTCCCTGCCTATCACACCTTTCTCTGAGGCAGGGATGAATAATTGATCTGAGCAATGTTGCCAGTTCCTACAAGAGACCTGCTCTTCCAGTTAACTTGGAAAAGAGCTGACAGCAGCTTTCTCTGGTGATGTTCACCTGAACCTCTAGAACTACTACAATTCTAGAAACATTCCTAATTAATCCATGGAAAAAAGAATAGGAGAGTAAAGTTTAGTAGCTAGTACTTTCACAAAGTCCTGCATCCTCCAGCATCCCTGAAGCAGGGCACTCCTAAACTGTGGAGGATCTGTCTTCCTCTCTGCATAGAAAGTATGTCAGCAAATAGAGACTTCCCCCTCCCTGCCTTCCTGACAAGCCACTGGCCCAAGTACTAAGCTTGTTCCTGAGTGTGCAAACTAAGAAAGTTGTTTTGATCTCAGTATTAAACAAAAACCCAAAAATGCCCTCTTTTGGTTTCACTCTAGCACAACATGCCATTCTGGAGAATCTCTTGTCACGCTGACCTGGAAGCTCTGCGGCACGCCTTGGAACTTGAATATTTGTAGCAGATCCCAACATCTTAGAACTGTGAGGGCTTCACTCAAACTATGGCATCGGTTCCACCTATTCCTTGAAACTTTCTTAGTACAAAAATCCCACAGCAACTGCAGATTTTCTGTTTTGTGAAGGAGAACCCTTTCAGTGGAAAGCCTTTAAGAACTTGCAGCCAAAGAACATTGTATCAAGTCCTTCTTCCTTTGGGCAGAGGAAAAGCCTTTGGATAACTCGCTGGGGGAATTCTGCAGTTGAATGGTTATGCTGGATGCATAGAGCCGTAACTGCCTTTTTACCATCAGCACCAAACACTATGAGACTTGGGCCTATGTGTCAGTTTTCTTGCTTTTGAAGGGGGAAGAGGACACAAGAAAGGAATCTCTGCACAGGACATCCATCAATGGGACCTTCTGAAAGAGTGAAATTGTTGATTTCTTTTTTTTTTTTGTATTTTTTAATTTATGAACTAATCTCATTACTCTGGTATTCAGCTCTGTACCTGTGGTTTTCATTTGGCTTTTTGAGGTGGGTGGGTGGGCGGGGAAAGTCTTGCCACTCTAAATTAATAGTTCATTTCTCCAGAGAAAACTCTGGGGAGAATCATATTGTGTACATTAATAGTAAGGACACATGGTCCTTGGTAAGAACTATAGCTGTGTTTTTAAATCTTACATAGATGGTATGTGAACTGTGCATGTGTCTACACGGTGCCTTATGCTGCCATCTCGGTTTGGGGAGCTGGGGGTAGGGAAAAAAAAGTACCTTGTGATGAGTGAAAGGCATTAAATAAAAACATGTTTACATTTTGGGGGACTAGCTTACCTGCCTTCCCTTCTCTCCAGCCACTCCTGGACCTAGAGGTGTATGTAGGATACATCCTCCCTAGGCTCTGAACAGAGCCCCCTGGGGGTAAACTGGAGTCTGTGGCCAGGAACTCTCATCTGTTGGTGGGGCAAAGACAGAAGAGAGCCGATGACTGTGCCTGCAGGAGAGAATGTGGCCACTTGGTGAATCTAACTTGTGCTGCAAAGGAAGGCAAAGGGCAAACAAATATTGCAGCTGTGCATATTTATTTTTATGTAAATAAATGCATCTACAAGTAAGCTTCAGCTTTAGGATTTCTGCTGAGCTCACCAGTTCCATCTGCTGTCAGAACATTGTGATTCTGTGGGCCTGGATGAATCTCATTTGCTTTCAAAACTGCTCATCCTTGCCTGATGGGGAAGGATCTGAGCCCCACTGGAGCAAGGTGTTGGAGAGAAATGCAGCAAGTAGTACAATCCCTTCTCTCTCATGTGTGAATCAAGATCAAGTAAGGGGGTTACACAAGTGTGACACCAGTGTCACACAGCCCGAGTGATGCTCTGAACGTCCAAAGAACATTCACTCAAGAAACAGATGTATTGCTAGAGCTGAGAGGGGGTTTTCTGCCAAACTAAAACAGAAAATCAAAATAATCTGATCTCAGTCTTTGGCTCAAAAGGTAGCAGCCATAAAACTTGTCAGCTACACTTGTCAGGAGCAGGCATGGCCAAAACCATCCTTCCATACCTGCTTTGGAGGCATCGGCACAGAGCTGCTTGCCAGGCCGAGTACACCACCAACCAAAATGGGATGTTTCTAGCAGAGGTGCTGCTTGCTGAGAAGCATGTGGAGCAGAACTTTTCCCTCAAGGTTTTCCAGCTGTAAGACTGTCACAAGCAGGAAGTTTTAACACAAGTCAAGGAAACCAAACTCAATGGAGAACTGACTGATGCTCACAAGATAAGCACTCTGCTAAATAAAACCTTTGAAAGAGGAACAAATGCCAGGGATGGAGACTCGTAAGAAAGCACAACTTCAGTGTTTTAACACCCTGTCAGTCACCTCATTGCTGCGCCTCAAAATTCCAATTTTGACACCTGCCTTGAGTCAGTTATTTGAGTACTGATTTTTTTTTTTCCTAAAGCTTCTTGGATCTTTTCCCAAATGTGTTGAATGATTTTCAGTAACCGGTAGTTTTAAAAAGCTGATTTCTTTTACTCTGCAATGCTGTGTTCATGCTCATTACCAGATTCCCGTTCTGCCAGTGCTTGGGCCTGGTGTAAAGCTCTGGCAGGTCTTGCAGCTCAGCAGGTGTGAGCAGCAGCTCCTGCACCTACCTCCTGTGAGCCACCCACACAACCACTCCTCTGGCCAAAGCCTGATGCTGAGTCACACCATACCCCTGCTCAACCCTGCATCCTCCTCAGGTGAAGGGCTGAAACAAAACACACACCCCCCCCCACATTAACCTTGTCCTTGGGGTCCCTGCACCCATCTGCTCCCAACTGCCTGGGAAGTCATGGAGTACAACACAATGTGAATGTAGCTCTTACAAACCACAGGAGCCATTGAGATGACGCACTCCAAAAGGAACATGATTCTTGGGTCTGGTCTTGAAATTTCTATTTGTTAAACCGGAACCTGGATCTGAGCTGTTTCTGGAAGCAGCTTGTACAAAAATCCCACTTTGCCCTTGCCCAGCTTTGAACAGTTCAGATGCAGCAGCAGAACACAGCTGGAAAACTGCAAATAAATAGTTGCAAAAATGCACCCATGGCTGGGGATGGAAGAACACCTCACAGGCTCACTGGTTTGCCCATTTCCTGTAGCGAGTTTTTCCTCTGGTTCTCCTGCCTGACCTCCCAAGGGCTGCAGGGTTACTGTAAGCTACACAAAGCAGGAACGCAGCTGTCCCATTCCTGCCCCAGATGCCTGCTTCCTGCCCCAGCCAGCTGTGGTTCATGAGGTGCACTTCAGAACCCTGCAGTCACAGCGATTCTCCACATTTGGCCATTATCCTATGGGGTGCGCCACTGACAGGCAAGGTGAGCACAGCAGAGCCAACACTGGGCAAGTGGTGGTTTGTATAAAATGTGTTTTTTAAAAGGAAAGAAACCATTTTACGAATTAGAATCCATGATTCCCAGAGAAAGGGTAACTGTTCTTAGGGACTTTAGTCCCATATTTCCACCTCTGTAATGGATCAAGCGCTACATTCAGGGGACAGCTGAACACAGACAGTAGAACCCACGGCACCCCTCTGCCCTGACAGACCTGCACCGAGGAGGAACTGGGGAGCCTGTGGCTCCGGGTAGACTGCATTCCTCTTGGCTGCTCAGTGCTCCTCTACAACTTAACCACTTGCATTTCTGTGATTCAAGCACTGAGCAGCTGATTCAGTGAGCACCAGCACAAGAGGTGACAGCACAGCTCACCCTGCATGCAGAGACCAGCCACAGTGCTCCCACCTGAGCACAGCAGCCGCTCCACTGGCCGGCAGTGCCTGTGGCTGCACTGGTCTGACCATCTCTGCCGGGCTCCTCACACTCCTCCACCAGTGCCAGGCTCCTGTGCTGAACTCCATCCAGAGCAACCCGATGCTAACGCTAAACCTCGGAGCACCCCAGTGCTGCCCGAGCTCCTGCCTGCCCCAGTTACACTAAAGCTGGGAAAATGCTGCCACCATCTGGCACAACTTCGGAATTGACTGGCGCAGACGAGGAACACCAGCACCCATCTGCCCTCCTTCCTGAAGGCTCAAATGACAATGGATCAAACTCCAAGTTAATTTTGTCTCCAAAACCAGAACAGTCAGCAGTGATAACCCACGTGCCTTTCAAAAGGTTATAATAGAGGATGCAAGCCCAAAGGACATCCTGTGCCTGGAGCTGAAGGGGGAAACAAGTTTCCCCAGGATGAGATGTGGCCAAAGAGGCTTTTCATTGTGTACAGTGTGCTACCCCTGCCCATCAACTCCATACCCCATCACTGGCATCCCTGCATGCAGCCAAACAACAGGACAGCCATCCACTCAGCCCAGGACTGAGCCTGGTATCACAACTGAGGAACCTACACTCTCAGAGGTAAAAATTCCAGACCCAGCACAGGATATTTTCCCAAACTTGGTTCCAAAATAAACAAGGGACACACTCCACAGGGAAGAGGGAGACTCTAGACACAAATGATGGATGCAGCTTATGCCTAGTCAAAGTATTAAATCATATATTAAATAAAGTTGCAGCCAATCTTTTAAATTCACATCACTGTCATCTCCTCCCATGATGTGCAAGCCAGAAATGCATTCTTCCTTCACTTAACACAAAAACAATCCTCAAACCCACAGTTAACTTTGTACCATAACTAGGCAAAATACACAAAAACTATAGTCACGAGAACATAGAATCATAGAATAGGGTTGGAAAGGACCTTAAGATCATCAAGTTCCAACCCCCCTGCCATGGGCAGGGACACCACACACTAAACCATGCCACCCAAGGTCCAAGATGGTACCTTGGATGTCGACCTGGTAACTCTTGCTGGGAATTATAACTATATATTTATGTAAATCTTTACTAGGATTTGCTCACCTGTTATTTTACACAAGGAAAGAAAACAAGTCTTTATAGAAAAAACAATGCCCATAAAACAAACCAACCAACTGGTTGGAACAGGCTCCCAAAAGCCATGTGGTTTCCTGTAACAGTTTCTGACTTGGCCATCTCTCCTTTTTCCTCCTGACAGAAGAGCTTGTTTCAGTGATACCAGGATTCACTTTACATAGGGAAGGCCAAGACATCATTCCAAGCTTTCAAGATTTGTGCTCATCTTTGTTGGAGCATTAGTTGGTTTACAAGAGCATGTAACAAGGTAACTACAGGAGCAGAAACTTAGGACAACATTCACAGTAGGATTCTAAAGTCAGCAATTTCCTTACGTTGCTGTTCCTTCCAGCAGATCGTTCAGACACACACAACAGCTTCACCCAGCTCATGCTCTCTTAGAGGGCTACAACCATACCCACCACCAAAGTCCCCATTTCTAACCCACAAATACACCTGACAAGACAATGTGTGTCAGTGCAACCCCAACCAGTGAGTGAACAGATGTGACACAGCAAGCACCAGCCCCTTGCAGCAGTTAGAACTGGCAGAACACGGATGTCACTGAGCTGGGCTTCTATTTACTGACTGTCCAATGCAGCTTAGGCTCAAAGGTGCCAACACAAGCGAAGCTATGGAGGATCTGTAGGCTGCAGAACTGAACGTTCACTCGGACTGGAACGGAGCTGGGACACAAACCAGTTTTCTAAAACAGTTTAATAAAGGAATGGTGACGTTTCTTGGAAAGTGGGAGGAACCCAACGGGCACTGTGTGTGCCACCTGCCTGAGTCACGAAGAAACACAACTGTCAAAAAAGATATTTAAGTTTAATACAAATTTTATACAAAGAAAATGTGAAAAAATACTTCCATATGCTAAAAGCAATTATGCTTCACAAATAAGGCCAGCTAGGCTATTTCTGACACAACTGCAAGTCACCAACAGTCTGTTCTCGCTTTTTTTTCTTCTAATATTTTTTTCCCCTCTAATGTGGGTTCTAGCTGGAGACTGTACAAACCGCATTCTTTTATAAACAATGGGAGAAATCAACATGACTAAAATGTACAACAGAATGTACTGGAATGATATCATACAATTAATTTTCTCATATACATACATCACCTTTGCTTTGTTCAATGCTTTCGTTTTACACAACATACAAAATGGTACTACAGTATAAGTGTAACAGACGGCATTTTCATGGGTTACTTTCTCTCATACTGTACTGCTTCATGCTTACATAAAAACATAAATCCCATCATATAAATAATACATGCTCTGGCCCAGCATCAAAAGTCCTTTGCCTGCCTTTCCCCATCCATGTTTTTCTCCGCACCTGGTTCTTGTCCAAAGTCCTTTGGGAGGATTTGTACAGAAATAAAACTGAACTGTGAAGCATAGGAACAAACTTTACTCCTTTCAATCTTTGCTATCGACGATCAGACACTGTGTTACACCCAGTTGGCATCACACCTTCCAACTCCTCTGATACTAGACTGAATGAGATTTCAACATATCTGTAAACAATGCAAATTTTAATGGACTGCTCATTGTAAAAAACAATGTAAATCTTTATGTATTTCAGGTCCACTGATTGGAATATTGTAATTTACCCAATACAAGTAACTGAAAAAAGACTCATCACTTGGTTGCTCAAAGAAATTCTACAAGAGTTTCAAAGTGCAGAAATTGTTTTCAGTCCAACTGCAAATCAAATTGTTCAGATCTCATGATCACGTTATTTGATGCGTAACGGCAGTTTCCCAAGACCAGTTTTCAGCGTCAGCTTGCAATAAGGCTGTTTTAAACCTTCTTTTTCCAACTCCAAACACTCTTTATAAGTTAAAGTCAATACAAATATAAAAAGGAGATGGTACTCTAATGACATCCACAAATTGTACATTATTTACAAAAGAAGCATAGATTTAATAGGGATCTTACCTGTCCTCAGCTTTTCTGAGCCAGCGCTAATGCTTTACATTAATGTAGTGTAGTTACTGCTTTGTACACATATACAAAGCTAAAGTCTGAACCTCTGAGGTTAATCCAAAGAACTGTGTTTATTTTTCACATTTCTATTAGATCTATTTATTCCAACAATTGTATGGACTTCTTGTTAGCAGTTAGACTCTTCGTACTTGGACTGGCATTGTGGTCTGAACATACTGAACTCCAGTTTGCATTGCCACTGTCCCAGCAGAAGGACTTACCGCTACAGGAATGTTCTGTGGATTAAAACCAAGAGAAACACATTGTTATGTTACAGGTCACAAACATGACCACAGAGAGATTTCTTTTCCAGGGGAAATCCAGAACAAGCTCCAATTGTGTGCATGAATTAATACCTTTATTACTGCAGCATTACCTCATTCCAGAGTAGGAAGTAGTGTGTTACTTTCCTGTAGCCAGAAGTTTATCTGTATTAGGATTACTACTACATAACTACAGGGACAGGTGCTCCTGTGGGTACTGTACACATTCTGTCTGTGCTTTGGAGAGTTCGGTTTTCATAGTTACATCCAGTTCTGTGTTTTCCCAAAACTAATGCATGGGAAGAGGAAAAAGGGCTAAGAAATTCGTCATTTGAAAAAGTTCTGACAAATCAAACCGGAGTACAAAAATACCCTCGTTTATAAGTATATTCTTGTTACACATTACTTAAAGATTTTTCCCCAAAAGGAACTCCCCCATGCATTCAGTCTACACAGAAGTGAACAAAGAACATCCATCTGAACAAAAAGGTACTTAAGTTAACTTTTGCACAAATCAATAGCAAAAAACATCGGCATCACTGGGAACTGTCTTACACACCCTGTAAAAATATTAATATAGAATAAACTTTTCACTGCCATCATACAGATCATGATTTATACATCTCGACAAATGACATTTCAGGACATCTCTATAGGTGGCAACTGGTTCTACAGATGCAGAGACAAAGGCACGAGAATGTTAAACAATCTGGTCAAGGTCACGTCACTCTGGAAGATCTGGAAAAGGATTTATTGAATCTCAAGTCTGTATCTTAACCTTCCTCCAAAAATGTGAGAAAGTCTAGAAATGTCTGTACCATACAAACTGCAAGTATGTTTCGACACAATTCCAGTGCTGCACAACTGCATCCGTTTCAGTTCACAATATGTTGTGGAAGAGACAGGAAGTGAGATCCTGAGGAATCTGAAAGGGATGCACAGATCTTCCCCCTGATGGTAGTGTGACATTCCAAAGAGAACATGGAAGAAGAAATACAAGTTCACTGAAGCCCAGTGTTTGCCCACACTGTTCTAAGAAACCACGTTAGTGTCTTGATGGTATTCAGCAGAGACTGTGAGTATCCCTACTGAGATGGGTTGCAGCCTAGAGTGCGTATCAGCTCCTTTGTGACAGTCTGTGCCTTCCAGAAGCCTACTCATCCCATTCCCTGGAATGCAAAGATGATGAATTTGTATTTTTACATTATTTTAACTGCAGAAATAATAACACACAAACATGGAATCAATTTGCTAAATAAATTAAAAATTACTGCCATTTTGCAATGATTTCAGATGTGTACAGAGGGTTCAATGGAAATGGTACCCAGAAGATACACGGGAAGTTGTTCAGAGGAGGAAGTTCCTAGTTGGACACAAAGTGCAAATTGAACCCTAAAGAAGCCACTGTGTAAGTTACTGTTAGTACTAGAGGTGGGGAAATTCGGGTTGCCACAGTCACCTTTTAAATACACAACTACACAATGAAAAAGTTTCCATTCTTACAGCGATCGGGACATGGAATGTGCCAGACTCCTTAAGTGTGTTAAGATCATTCCCTGAGAGGCAAATTTCCACCTCTGCCAGTTTCACACATATGTACATTTTGCATACATATTAAACATGCACTAAGGTTTAAAATTACTTAAATTGCACGTGCAGTCATTAGAATACAGAGGTGTCTGTAGCTGTGCAAGACTAATGCAAATGTGTACAAAGATTTAAACATGCACAAATAAAGGTTGAAACCTTTTAGACACTCCAATTATGCTTTACAGAACTCAATACACTTGGGTATTACAGAAAACCAATGAAGGGAACTGCCATTTTTTCTGGGTATTACACAAAACCACCTTATGATCTTACAACCTCTCAGCTACTCACAAAAAAAGGAAAAGCCTAATGTCTTTGATGTTTGCTGTTTGAGTTTAAAACACACATAAAACCTTGTTGTTATAGTAATTCAGTCCAAGCAACTTCAGGCCAGTGCTGCAAAGGTGCACAGTGCTCTCAGTTGAGACAAACGGAGTTAAAATGCTCCTAAGGAATGTGAAAAGTCATGATCCCCACGAAGAGCAGTAACGTTTGTGTGGACTCTAATGGCTATGAAGTACTGTGTGTGTGTATTCATACATACACACACAGAGGCATGTATCCTGCAGCTGGGAGAGCTGTGGGGTGTGCACAAGGCGAGAGACAGAGTAACTTCCATTGCAAACCAGGCCTCACAGTCACAGTGTGATTAAGGTACACTGTTCCAGTGGTTCATAGTTGCTTTATAAATCATCTCACTTTAGTCAGAAAGGGAACTGAAATTACGTGTGGGCTTCTCTGCTGACACCAGTCCTGAGGCAGAGCATACTGTTCAGCTACTGGGGCCATATCAGCATGTGCCTCTTAGTAAGAAAGGTATCAGCTCAGTTGCCACACTGGCTCCAAGGTGAGCTCTGTAGAACATGACCAGTTAAAATTATGGGATATTCTGATACATAAAATACAGAAATGGAAATCACTTGTGTCCCATCTCCTGGGGGAGACACCAGGGAGTTAATGTCTCCCTGCTTACGTCTTTGATGGAAAAAACAGTCTTGATTCCAAGGCTATTTCTCATAATTTCTTAACACTAATGTGCAAGGCTGCATGGGAGATACACTACTGATGAATGCACATTTCCTTTCAGAGTTACTGAGATGTCACAGGAATATCAAGCATAGCTCAGAAATAATTAAATCTCTTTAGGATACAATAGACAAAAAGATATTTAAAAGATATTTAAAATGTATTCTATATATTTACATTAATGTTGTAGCCAAGTATATACATGAAATGGAGAGATAACCAACATAATAATGTTGTAAAGTGGAAGTCTGACTGCCCTCAATGCCTTCACTATACTTAGTGACAATTTCTGAATCCTTGTAATAATGAATGATGAAATGAAAGGGTGGAATGTTGCACAGCAAAATAAGACATTTTGCACTGCAAGTTGAGACTATACCAGTGAATTCATCTCTTGATAGAACAGCAGACGGATACAACCCCCCAGAAATACTGAGCAATTTTAATGCCAGGAACACTACTACTGCAGACTTGAAATGATGATATTGTACTTACAATTGTGGGTTGAGTAGTTGGAATATAGGTGGTGGTCTGCGGTACCTGGACCAGTTTTATAGGCTGGTTGCTTGTCACACCTGTTGCTATCTGCAGAGACAGCACAGGCAACCTCAGTAGAAGTCTCAGCTTTTACATAAATTCCACCTAGTTGTTATTATTATTAGAATATGAAATTTATGTGGGATGTTTTTGTTTGTGTTAAAAATTTGCATCTTAATGAATTCACAGGTTACTGCTTTGTTAATAAAACAAAATTCAAATTATGAACATGATCAATGCATACAGCATGATGTTTCAGGTAGAACATCTACATGAAAGCAATTCCAGATATGTGTAACTGGAATATTCCCTGGCAAGTGTTCTAGGTAACTGATTTTCTCCCATCCCCTATTTCCCCAGTAAAACAAAGGTTGTGCTGCCACAAACGTGTACAAACACTGACTGAGCCAGAGCTTAACTTAACCAAAGCACCCAGGTGGAACAGCACATCCTTTTTCCCTCTACAAATCTGTTTCCCAGGTTACTCCTTTAAGATGACCTGTCAAGCCAACAGATCTAACACCAGACAGTAGCAAAAGTGTCAAGAAATGAACACAGCTCTCTAGTTTACTATGCTTCCCAATTCTATAGGACTATCTCAATGAGACATCATGCTGGAATCACAATACTACAAAATTAGTTTGCTTTTAATATTTTAAAATACAACAAGGCTCCTACTGATGTGGGGGATCGTGTGTAAAGATTTGAAGGATCAGCTCCCCCCCACCCCCCAAAAAATTTTTCATGTAATAAACCTTGCAAGGGCAGAAGAAAAACGATGCTGAAATTGCTAATAGTCAAGCCCTACCTATAAAGCAGAATCTTCTCTATAAACATTTTCTATATATGCAATGTTAAGTCCCTTTTATTAGAGCATTTGCTCATCCTTGCCTACTGAATACTATCAGAGTAGATGCTATGGAGGATTTCGTAACTGTTCCGTTAACTGTAGATCCAGGTGAATTGTTGTATCAGTGTTATGGAACATTGTGGTACCCTAGTGGCAGTCTGTCGTGATAAAGTAAGTTGATCTGAATGCAGGTCTTGAGCTTGGCCTCTGAACCCCCAGGCAAGAAGGGCTTGGAAGTGCTGCAGTCAATATTGCTTATCAGAAGGCAACTTGTATCGAAAGATCCAGACCAGAAGCTACACTGATGGGTCCTGGAGAGAGAGAGAGAAAGAGGTCCAGTCCCCTTTGGCTGGAAGGATGAGTCAAGCCAACACAAGGTTTAATCAGGAATGAGTAAAGGGGAAAGGGTGTTCCCAGAGGACAGAAGGAGATTTCTTTTGCCAAGATGAAGAAAAAAACCCCACTAATTCCTATCTCACTCCCCAAATCACACTCTTTGAAATATGCAAAATGATCATTAATTCCTGGCTGACCCAGGGAAGCCTTTAGGGGCAGGTTGCAGAGAAATCTTACAAATTGCTTTTGACTGAAGTGACCACAATGATACTCACTGTAACACTCTCTTTGCTTTTATCAGCTGAACCTTCTTTTTCCTTAGGGGTGCTGGCTGTTTCTGTGGGTGTAGGCTGCGCACTTGAACTGGGCTGGGATGATTTATTTAATGTTTCTGTGCTAATTTCAGTATCTGTTTCTTGCTGTGTTGCAGTAGCTAAAAATAAAGGAAAAAGAGAGACAGTAGCCATAGCTCCTGTGTACCAGTCCACAGGCATGTAGCACCCATGCAAGTAAAGAATGGTGAGTCACAATGCATTCCACCACCCCTAACCCTTCGCTGTGGAACAGGCAACCCAGAGCAAGATTACCTGACTGTGTGCAAGATTTCATGTGCTCAGGCCAGTGAGCTTGTTGGCAGGGATAGTCACAGTAGCTAGTATTCCAACAGCAATAAAAAATGGCCTCTTTCTTGCAGTTAGCGCACCACTGCTTCTTTTTAGTTTCATCCACTGCTTGCTGCTTTTCCAATTCCAGCTGCTTCTTCACTTCAGCGATCAAACGATCCCGTTCTTGTTCTAGACTCTGACGCATTTCAGCCATTGTGAGTTCTACTCAAAATGCAAAGAAAGAGGAAACAGAAGTTTAGTATTTTCCACCCCGAAGAGCAAGGCACAAAACAGTAATTTTCATGAGTTTAAAGACAAAATGAAATGAAAACAAATTATACCCTGAGTTAGGGCATCTCTGTTTTTATAAAAACAGAGACTGAACAAATGTAAGTCTTCCATCTTCTTTTCTTACCCCAGCATCATGGTTTTTACCCTTAACTATTACCTTCGATTTGTTTAACACTTTAGCTCCAGATGACCCACGAGATCAGAATCCAGGTGAACTAGGTGCAGCATAAACACAAGAAGGACATTTGCAGCTGCTGCTAACATACTTTGATGAAGACATAGAAACTAAAGTAACTTTGTTTACGTACTCAAAGGGTGTCCACTAACATCAGCACAGCACACTATGTGTGGTTTTCTGTCCTTCACTGGGACAATTTGCAGTATCATATGATGAAGATAATATATACTAGAAGCATTTGAATTTTTTTATTTAGGACAAAACCTGACATGATATTTTGGGCTGCCATTTTCATACCTAGATTATGCTTCATTTCTGAGAGCTCCTGTTGATGTAACCATTGAAGTTTTTCTATCTCAATCCTCAAACGCCGTATCTAAATATTAAAGTATTAATAGTTAGCAATAACAAATAGGGTGCAGTGTATAATACATAGTTATTATGCAGAAAAAGATGCCCCAAGCGAAGAGCCTGATCATCATTTACATCAAGGCCCTTTCATATCAACATAAGGACAAAACTATACATAGCAAACCCCAGACTAGAGTCTGAAGCATTCAAAATATGTTTGCTAGATTTGCTTACCATACACAGTACAGAATTGTTGGAAAACAAAAAGCACTTGTGTTAAACTTGCTCTTGTTTCCTCTGAAATTAGTTGAGTCTCAAATTTCTCTGACTTGAATCAAAAACCTACTCCTCCGTTTTGTTTGCATTTATTAGTTTCACATTTCATTTACTGTGTTTTCTTTTTAACTGTATGAGGCTTATGAAAGCAAGTGTTTCTTTCACTGTGGATTGGGAATACAAATATCATTGCTCAACATTGTGATCTCCTTATTTTAATTATAGCAAGCAAATAGATCATCACATCTTTAACTCTGAACACACTTAAAAGATATTAAGTTATACCTTTGGAGAGAATTAAATGCAATGGATAACATTGCATTAAAAATGCAAAAAGCATTAAAAACTGTACTCATAATCACATCACTGGAATACATGCCTGAACTAGAAGTAAATTCAAATCTTCCTCTGGTGGACAAATACATGGTTTAAAGAAACGATACTTGCAAAAACCTGCTTCATTTCTGACTTCAAACAAGGTGACACAAAATCAAATCCTCAACAGAGGCTTTAAGGATCTGGGCCCAGTGGTTTCCTGTTTGTCTTACAGAGCCCATCACTACTTCTGAAACAACATAGTAATCAGAATCTCTACAAAGTTTCAATATCTAACACTTTGTAGGTAAAGTTATATAGTACTTTTATATAGAAAAATACTTTTTGCAACTCTTAAAGTTACAATACAAGCAATATTGGTTTTCAGTCTTACACTAACCTCAGCTATTGTACTTCCAGTAGTATTTTTTGACAGATCATTATATATTTCAGTCATTGTTCCTTTGATGGCATCCATCATCTGAAAGGCAAAATGAAAAATAAATTCTTTGATATATCTATTAAAATAAATACCCACTTTCACTTCCTTTCTCCTACTCTAATGTGAGCTTATAGTACTATCAACAATGCCCCATATCTCTCTGTTTATCTGGGTCTACTTCTAGAGAAATATTTAGAAGGTGGAACACAACACTTTTGATCAGGACTTTAATCCCTATGTGTCCTCAACTGGTGAGCTGCTTCACCACCTTCTTTTGCAAGAAATTGCCATTGATACAATTTAGAAACAGAAAAAGACACAACCATGAGTTTGGAAAACTCTAATAATAATAATAATGATAAAAAGCATTTGCTGACCACTGACAATCCCACCAACACCATATGGTTGAGTGAGAATACTGAAAGTTGACAGTTACGATTAATTCTGGTGTTTTTAATGCCTGGGTACTCAACTTTATTTCCTTATATAGATTTCATGTTGATTTTTTAAAGATCTAAGACAGTATATGAAAAGCTAATGTCCCATCCCTCCCTGTCACTACTATGATACAAGTACTACACCACATCTTCACTTTAACAACTTCTGTCATTATACATGAATACACACTTATGACAAGTTACCATTTGATGAAGTGTTTTAAAACAAGTGTTTTAAGTACATTTTTGTATATGTATTACTGGACACAGATGGAGAAATTAACATTTACTGTAAAGATGATGCTGAGGAGATATCTGTACCTGTCCAAAACACAACACAATGTAAATAAGCAGCAGCAGTGGCAGAATGTGAGAAGGAAGAGGGTCTGAAGTGTCTGAGCAGCTGAAGCCTATCTTATACTCACTCTTGCTTGGAAGGGCAGCATTCAGCCAACTCTAAAAAGACGGTTCAGCACTCTTGTGTTGAAATCTAGCTGTTCCTATCTAGTGCAATGAACTTGCAACATATGACAACCTGAGAATAACATTATTTCAGAATCTGAAATGTCAAAAATGTGAAAGTTCACTTCAAAATAAAATTTCAATTAAAACCTTGCGCAAGAACTTACTTTGCTAGTGTATTTAGCAATATCTGCAGCCACATCAGCTGAAGCTGTTGCAATTGGCAAGTCTGTATTAACTGAGGAAGAAAGTGTACTTGCAGATCCAGAACTGGTAACCATAGAAATAGGTTGAGTACTTGTAACCAAGGTTATAGTGGATGTGGAAGTGCTCTGGGTGATCTCTTTTTGCTGCACAGCTAAGAAAAGAGAATATACAGCACATAAATAACAGAAACAATTCTGAAAATCAATAGGCAAACTTCTATCTTTAATGTATGCACCTAACCAGTTGAAAGACATTATCTATAGAATGGTGACATTTAATCAATCAATTTTACAGTGCCCATTATGTTCAGTGTACATAATTTTAAGGTTTAATGGTAATGAAGCAAATACAACTTTGAAACTTACTATTTTAGACTGACCAATACAAGTCTTCCACATATGTGTATTCCTCCCATTTTGGGCCATTTCCATCCCACTTCCTAACCTCTCAATTTGGAGAACTCCCAACTAATATACATATTAGCATAAGTTAGACATTGACCTTTTCATTTGGCATCCTTTAGAAGCATATTATTGAATTTTTCTTTTTCCTTTGAAACAAGATTTAGCGAGCCACTGCTGAAGAAAGCCTACTTTAGTAATATAATATATTTCCTGTCATTATTCCCATTCTTTTGTTATTAATGCTACTAATTATTATTAGTGTTGCAACATGTTTAGTATGCACATATCCAGATCAACACTAGCCCTTTATTGGTTGAAGAGTAAGGAATGCCAGCTTAGATTAACCCATTAAAGCAAAGAAGTTATTCATAGATTTAACTCAAACTAGGTAAGAAAAATTTTCTCATCTTTGGTCACTATTTCAAATAATCTTAAACAGTGGATAATTTAATATTTTTTTAAAAAAACCTTTTCAGACAACACTTTTCAATCTATTTTTAATGATTCATATTATAAAAGATGTCTTCATTGCCAATATCCTCAAAACAGGAATTACTGAAATGGAAGTAGTTTACATTTATACCTATGTACTATGTTTTTGTTTATGTCAATTCAGTACCTAAGAAATCTCTAGAATTTCTAGTTTCATTTGATAAATTTCTAGAATACAATATTTCGGATGGAACATTGCTATGATGTGCTCAATAGTAAATATATTGCTAAAACAAACTCATAGGCTGAACGTTTAAAGTTCAGCCCATATTATCAAGCTTTTATACTGAAGTATGAGTCTACTAGAAAACCAGCTTCACAGGTTTCATATTTATTTTTCTCACTGATTCTGTTTTAAATTTAGGCAGTCTACCTGTACAAAGATAACACTTGTTCAACACCTCTTAAATGACAGTCACAGAAGTGATTTGGGACCAGAGAAATGTATCCCTGGTAAAGGTTTGTATGTGACCCATTACCTACACCTTGTTCTGTCTGAAAATACTGGCTTGCCAGCAGTGTCAGCAGACTAGAGAATGTCTATTCATCAGGCACACCAGTAAAGAGTACTGTTTATTAACTTGGAATTACAACTGAAGCTAGATTTACATAAGTTGCTGTTTTGTGAAGTGAAGCAATAAAAGCATGGGTTTATACTACCATGTGCCTACTAATAGTGAAACCTCCAGCAACAGAGAACAGAGTAAGAAAGCAGTTGTGTAAACATTCTAATGTTACTGTTTACTTAGTAAATAGCATCAAAGTATTGTTAAGAGTTAAGCAACAGGGACTCCAAAGACAAATGTAGCCTGGGTAATTTCATTGTCAAATTATACTCTGTGAAAAACTGAACAGCTCAGCTTCTTTATCTGTGTCAGATAAAAGTGGATCCAATTTGCAGATATTGAGGTGATAATGGTAATCATGCAAGTGGAATAGTTAATGGTTTCGTCATATAATCCAGAAAATAAACCAGTTCACTCTCCCAAATCTATGATGGATAAGAATGGCAAAAATATTTATACAGACACACACAAACTTTGTCATTAAAATAAGGAGATATGACTCTAAATACACACCAGAAAGAGCAGGTATGGTGAATAAGTTGTTGTATTTTAAAGTCACTTATCAGAGTAGAACCACACTTTGAGATTTTGTTTATATAGAAGAATTCCTGGGTGGGCAGCCTTGGAGTACTGAGATCACTACTGGGGAATTATGGCACCACAGGCACATTGAGTTACAAAGTGTATACCTTTAACTGCTTGTCTTGTCTGATATCTTGTCCCTTGAGAGGACTGAGGTTGCTGTGACTGAGACTGCTGGCTCTGCTGCTGCTGCTGTCTCTGCACCTTCTGCATGTGCCATTTCTGAGAAGATGTCTGAAATTTATTTGAAGAATTCCACACCACACGCTGTACTGCAGGGGCTGTTTCCTTCGGCAGCAGAGGCCGCTGCTTTTTCACAGGACTTCCAGTGGCTGCAGATGGAGCACTAACAGTAGAAGAAGCACTAGTAGTGGCTGTCACACCAGCTGGTGGAGTCTGGGCTGCAGAACGGGTAAGTACTGGAGTTTCTGGTAGGGACTGGCTGCTTGCACTGGAGGAAGGTGGGGTTTTACCTACAACTAAACAAACATGAAATGTAATGCCAGCCTTTCACCAACACATTGGACTCATAATTTTCTACTTAATTTTTGCAGGGGCCATACATGCACCTTCTGGCCTACTTCATATTATTTTCCTCAAAAGGTAATTGATATTCTATATGTAAACTCATTTTGGTGTAGTTGAAGTTGGTGGAAATTCAGAAGCACCAGTCATTAAACAAAACGAAGTCCAAAACCCAGAAAACACAGCCTGATCTCCTGAAGAAGGTATAGGAGAGGTTAGTGTTTCTTAGGATGGTTCTGGGTTACCTGTCATCCCAGTTTCTTTTACAAGAAAAACATTTAAAAGGAACAATATCTGAAGGAAAAGCATAATAAAACCTTTTTTAAACAAAGGTTAACTGGCACTGGCATCCAACTATACTGTGTATTTAAGATATCTATGTTTATTCAAAACTCTTATTATTTCAACTATCACTGATTTAGGCCACTAGTAATACATGAATTAGTGGTTCTGAAATTCATAAAGCTGCCCTGCTTATGAATACATAAATAAATTGAAATTGCTTTCCTCTTTTAGCAACACACAGAAAAAAGGGAGAATCTCTCAGGGACAATATATGTGACTTAGCTGTTAGATTCATTATTACTAATAGCATTGACATCGATTTCAATGGGACCTTATACAATTTCTTTGTTTGATAAGTTCCAATTTCTACACCTGTGATTTTGGGATGTCTATGGAAATTAAAGATTCAACTTAAAGTCATAAAAACTGCAAAATAAATTCTACATTTACCACAGAACAAGTGTCACCGATATTCATAGTTGTAAGCTGCTGAAAGGAAACTCAAAGAAACATGTTTTATTTAAAGCAGGAACTATAATGGGGACTGAAAACTTCTTTCATAGTCATAAAGAGTGAAAAGTCATTCATAAAAATTGTTTTGGTACAAGCATTTTATCTCAATGCAAAAATAAAGGTGGTAACTCTGATAACAGCCCTAGAGAAGAGGAAGAAGGAAAGAATTCTGGCCTACCATCTTGTTTAGGAGGAGTTTCTTTAGGGTCTTTCTTGGTTTTCCTTCCTTCACGGCCACAATGATCATCTCCTAGATCGATGACAAGTTCACTCTCTGAATCAGAGTCCAGTCCTAGATGCACGGTTGGGGAATCTGTTTCATCTTTACCTTTCAGTTTTTCTTTTGCAGGATGCTGTAAACTTTTTCCCTTTTCAGAAAATTCTTTTTCAGTGTCTGAAATTGCCTTTTCTTTGACCAGGTCATCTGTTTTCTCCACTTCTGGACTTGTGCTTTTAAGCTCCTCCTTGTCTTCATTCTGTGCTGGGAGCTTAGTTTTTTTTTTCAAGCTCAATGATTCTTTGTCACTTCTTGTACCTTCCTTGTCCTCTCCATCTTCTTGATCATTCTTTGATTTCTGATCCTCATCACTATATTCACTGTCACTGGTGTCAGATTTTTCAGAATCTTCAGAGTCACTGTGTTCTACTGCAGTATAAACAGCTTCAGATATTTCATTTATTCCTAATTGTGGGGAGGAAAGTACATTCCATGCTGACATCAGACTGACTGACATTACCAAAACAAATACTCTATGTACTGGAACAAATTAGATACATACCATTATCTTAACTGCCAGTCCTTAAGCTATAAACAATTACTTACTGCCCTATTATCTCAATGCCAGAATGTGCAAGAATTACCTTCCACATATTCCAATCCATATTTATTTCATTCAATGGCCCTCCTTTCACTGCTTTTTTCCACTACCTGCAAGCTGTTTTGTTCATCTCAGGACCCTATGCTGGCAAATACAAAGAGGAATTCTTTTTATCCACAAGAAGCCACCTTAAATTCAGTAACACTTCACCTGCTTAAAGTCACTTACATGCATGTCTGCAGAATCAGTTTTAGACTATGTAAGCTTTATGAGGAGAATCTCTGATTTTTTTAGTGTCTAGAACATCTTTAAGTGCTAGACAACACTAATGTTTCTAAGAGAATTCAGCTCCTGTGTGACCGGATGTACTAATTTTTCAGTTTAAAAAGCAAATAGTAAGAATATGTAATTCTGTTAGTCTATCTACATCAGAATGGTACAAAATCAGATCAAACATTAAAGCTTTCGCCAAAGATTTGAAAGATCAGGTCTCACTGTTTTTCAACAGTTAAGTGCATTCTAATTGCCTCAAAGAATACAAATATCCTCTACTCTTATTATAATGCAAACAATAATTAAGGTTTTACTATTTAAGAAATTCTTTTGAACTTCAACATTTCCTCAAGTGTATCCTTCAGCTGTCCATTGTATCCTGGAGACACACTTACCAAGTTGTGCTTTACAACTCTCTATTGTCTTGTCCAGATTAAGCTGGAACCTACTACGTATCTGTCGTTTGGGTGAAATGAGTTGCACAGGAGTGGTCTGCTGTTGGACTGACTCACTCAGCTCTTTCAGATCCATCTCAGCTTTGCTACGATCTGGAAAAAGAAAAAGGAATAAAGAAATATATTTTACAAAAAGAAGAGAGATACAGATAAAAAAAAATCTGACCAAGTAACAATGCAGATGGTCTGAAACACATTTCATTTCCTTTAGAATTATAGGCTAAATAATAATTCTAAACTGACTTTACAACAAACAATGGATTCTTCCTCTCCAATACTACATAGTCCACAAGCAAAGTGTATGCATCGATTATGTGGATATTTCCTCCGTCAATACTTTTGGAAAATGTGTTCCTTGTGCTGAAAATGTTTGCTGCATTAGGTTTTATCTTCCCGGGCTGTATCACCCCACCCAATCCACACTAATTCCACAGCAGTAATGGTTATTTCACCCTTAATACAGCATTTGATTCAAGGTCTTCATAGCCTTAGCTTACTAACATGGCAGGATATAAACAGTAGAAAAAAATGGAGAATGGAGGAAGATGAAGACAAGACACTGTAATACCTCTCCAAGGAACCCTACATACTCGTACATATGAAAAGTCCTGCAATCCAAATTTCTCTATCTAATCTACAAGAAGGTCTCCCTGACCTGGATTTCCAGCCTCCCATTAATGTCAAAATATTAGTAAAAGACAAGCTCATTGTGGAGAAATTCTAAGTTCTCATCCCCAAAGTCTTTATTTTAAAGCCCTTTGTTCATTGAAAGCCACATACAAGCAAATTTGTTCATATTATTTTGCATTGACATCATGCAATTTATTCAGTTACAACAGTATCGGGTTTTCAAAGGTCAAGACTAACCAAGATTCAGATTCAGAATGCTTCCTGGAGTGGAAGTTCTTTCTTGCTTAGCAGAAATTGGTGTTGATGCTTGAGGAGAGAAAGGTTTGGGGCTCCCTGCTTGACCCGTTCTTGTTGGTGCTGGAGAAGCTGGGAAAAGTACAAAATTAATAAAACCAGGTTTTAAAATAGTCACAATAAAGCCACATCCACGGGGACAAAGCAGCTTTTAAACCTACACAAGCAGGGAAAGAATTTTTGTTTAATATTCTCAACACTGTGTTATACCTCCCTTGCAAGTTAAAACCATCCCTTTTTAGTTTAATAAGGAAGGATTTTAAGGAAAATAGTTTTGTTGCAGCTGTATAATTGGGCCTAATGTGTGTTTAATCTCAAAAGTACTCAGTAGTGACAGAAAGCTTCTACCTTAAGACTTGGTTATTTTAAACGTTAAATTCTGACACTGCATCACTATCTACTTTAATTCATGCATGTAAGCACACATAGAAACCCCAACCTACCATATTTTCTAGCTACAATAACAGAGATAATTGACATTAACATTACAAACCAGTATAAGTTTAACAAGTGGGAAAACACTGACCAAATGTCTCTGATAAGGTAAAAAGAATACTGTAATTTAAGCAAAATCCTGTGCTCTGGGCCTTTAAGATCTCCATGAAATAATGCTTTAAAACCAAACTTTTGGAAACAGACAGTCCAGAAAGGGAAGTATCTGCAGGCCATTACCTAAAAACATGATTCTTGTCAGCAAAGGACTACTTTCTGTCCTTTCTGTTAAACCTCTACCTCATGCTCTGAAAGTGTCAATCTAAACCCAGTAGTGGTCACTTTTTTTCCCTCGGTACACCCAGGATTGTCTCTACATTTTCAGCTTCTTAAACGGTAGCAATATTTACTGTTTCAATAACTGTTTCCAAGTTATCTTCTACACATCACTCAAAATACGCAACAGGGTTACCCAAATAAAAACGTTCTTGTCCAAGGATAGTGCAGTCATATTGCTTGAATTATGGTTTACATTTTAATTGAAACATACAGATTCCAGTAATAGGACAGCTAAGTAGATATCTCAAAGTTAGCATTTGTAACAATATATAAAGGTAGAAATGCGAGCTAGGAAACTGAATGTTTTACTTTAACTGCTGTTAAGTCCAATCCAACATTTCTATGCAGGAGAATAAGGCCTGAGGAAAAGTTAGAAAAATTTGCCAGAATTGCTAATAATGATGAATCCAGAGTAATGGGATAACAGCTGTCATCTTCTGTTATCGTTATCTCACAAAACAGATTTCCATGATTACCTCCACTACAACAAAGAAATAATAACATGGTATACTAAAAGCTGCACATTTTAAGACACAAAACAGTATCTGTTAACTGCACCTTATATATAAAAGCTACACACATATATATACATAATTTATGGGAAAAATTAATTCTTCCTCTTGACATATTGACAACTGACATATTACCCTACTGAAAAATCCAAGTATTTTCATAAATTTAAATTCATACAGTCACTTTGTCATCACCTTCTTAAGATAGGCAGGATCATATCACAAGACACTTCCTATTCAAACACAAGTTTCATAGCCTATCCTTTACTGGCTAGAAATATTATAATTAATACAAAAAAAAGAAATAAATGAACAGACAGCACTTTATCTAAAACTTGCATTGAACACACTGATAGAGTTTTCTATAAAAGACATCTTTTCACCAAAACCGAAGTTTTAAAGTACTCACATTAATATACTGCTTAATTACTGTTTTCAGACAGCAATGAACTTTCTCTTATGGATGAAAAACATTAAGATAAAGTAGTTTGCCTGAGTGCCACAAAATTAGGTAACATTTGACTACATAGAAGCCTGAGAAGTCCAAATTCTGTATTCTACACTCCTTTTTCTCTTTATCACTCTGCCTATGGAACTGTAAGTTTAACATGTTTTAGCTGCTCTCTCGGGAACAACATAAATTAAGCTCATTGCCTCGAAAAAGAGCTATGAAATTTTAAAACAGAATACCTCCTAATCACGACAATTCTAACTCTTTCTGTATTTACTTCCACTTCCCATTCATTCTGATAGTTACAACTATTTCCTGCTATTTAAACTGAAGGGGTTTGATCACTTTTGGGGATGATTTATTCCTCCCAATGTGACAGAAAGGACAGCTATTTCTTATCTGTGATATTGAAAATTAAATACATATCTTTCTCTAAAATTTCTGCATAAAATGAGTCATAATACAGTCTGTCTAGGAAAAGTACATGGAACAAAACTAGAGCACGAACCAAATGCAAAGTCCTGTGTCCCCCCTTCTAGTCCCCTTTTTCTTTACCTGTGTTTTTCTCAATAAAGTCCATGGATTCTTCACTGGCACTAAAATGACTGGAAGTTGCTTTTTTCTCCGCATCTTGCTCAACATCAGATCCAGTGTGAACTGATGAATTTGTACTCATTGGTGACCGTGGCATATCTGTCAGTGAAATCCTACGACCAGTACTACTGCTCAGCATAGACTTGCTCATTAAAATCTTAGGCGATGCTGTCATATCAAAGTTCAGTTTGATTTTCTCTTGTTTGTCTGTCTTTGCAGTTCCAGCAGTTGGGTTTGCAGGGTCCAGTAACATTTGGTATTGATTGTTGGGAGTATACGGTGTCCGGAAAGGTGCGTAATTAAATACTCCAAATTTTCTACGAATGTTATCAACATAAACCTCCATTTCTTGCATTGCACTATTGAAGATGCTTTTAGTCTTTTTCACAGAAAAAGGAATTTCTTTAGACATGAGGTAGCAATTATTTATTGGAACCCAGGCCCTATACAAAACAGACAGATAAAAGATAATATAACTACATATCATACTATGGATTGACATGCACATACCAATTTAGTTTAGCCTAATCATATAGTTATGCACACAAATCATTCCAGAGGACCACCTCTACCTTCTTTTAATAGTTCAGTTAGCTTAATTTTGGTAAGTGAATTGCATGTCTTAGATTATCACTAGCTCATTTACCTAATAACACATAAAACATCAATAAACACTGGTCAAACATGACAAAGTATTCCTAATTAAAGTAGTCTATATAACTGTAAGGTTACCATTGCTAAGCAGTCTTTACATCTGTCACAGTTATCACAGAAACATAAAAAGCATGTCAGGAAAATAAAAAAAAAAGAAAAAAAAAAAAAAAAAAAAAAAAAAGACTTCACAACCACATTCTTTAAAACATTTTACACCCAAGTCAGATTGATCCAACTCCTCAGTGCCTGGAAAAGTTCTATCAACAAGTACTGGACAGGTATTGTTTCTCATTAAATGAAGCAGACTCAAAAACTGAGTATTCCATGACTCTAAAATAACAGAAATTTTACTTGTGTATTTCACAGCCCTATACAGTTGGTGTGTTTACAGTACTTGTTTTTATAACTGTATAGATTTATATTTTCAATTCATGACAAATCAACTCGTATTCACCATGGCTTTCTCCATCTAAGCAGAGAGTTCAAAAGTACAGAAAACTCCTTTAAGAGCAAAACCCGCATTTTCAACACAGATTATATTCTCTATACATTCTAAATCTACAATTGTGTGTTCATTTCCATAGACAGCAAACAACTTGATTGCCCTCTTCCACCTCTAAAAACTACAGTTCTCTGCAGCACAAAACCAGACACAGGAACTAACTTGCCTACTCACTGAGATTATATATGTATTAAACTTAAGAATGTGTGACTTGCATTCTACAGATATCGTGCAAGAAACTAAACTGAATACGCTACAATATTATGATACAGGGGTAACCAATGTACAGGGGGGTAATACAGAGACAAGGGGGTTAAAGGAATTCCTTTGCTTAAACATTCCTTTGCTTATTGTCTGTCCTAAGTACCTGCCATTGCCATCTTGCCAAGGCACTGATTACTGCTGGAGGGGGAGAAGCAGATGCTAGTTCTACAGACAAGGGACAAAAGCAGATGATTGGTTCTACTGATAAGCCAGGGAGAGGCAGACTGGGCACTGACCAAATCTTAAGGCCATGACAAAAGCACAGGTGTTTGGTCCTACTGAGAAGCAGGTGAGAAGCAGACTGGGCACTGACCAAACCCTAAGGCCATGTCTGAAGGTTAAAAGGTGTAAAGTTTAAGAGGAAGACTCATTTACTTCATCCTGAGACCCCTGCCCATGACCAGAAGGGGCACTGCGCAGGTGCAAAGGACCTTCCGGCTCATTATAATACGAAGTGGGGATAGATAATAAATATGTATAGGCAGATTGAGCAACCTCATGTCTATGTATATCTTAAGAGAATACATGTAAAGGGAGAACAACCCTGAGGTGTGCATGCTTTGGAGGAGCTATCCCCATGCACCTCAGCACTGAATAAAAGCATACCTATTTTACAACTTTAACTAGTTGTGGAGTCTATCCGTGCATCAATTATATCCATCATTAGCATCAAGGTTCAAAAGACATAATCCCAGAGCACAAAGTTACAAGAATTTTGTAAGTACAGTCAAAGACAGTTTGGTTGAATTCCCACCTGTCGTGTTGGCCGAAGAAACGGGCATCAACTTGCCCATCTTTATCCCTCAGTGCTTTAGCAGGCCAGAATGGAAAACCTTTGAGTTTAGCCCAGACCAATGGATGGGGATTGCTCTAGAGGAAGAGGCAAAATACATAGTAAGGAAACAAAAGTATCTCAATTAAACACATAATAATTGCACTTTTTTATTTTTTTTTTTAGTTCCCTCCAAATATGTAGCATATGTTAGGGCAAACCTTGCAAATTCTCTAATTTTCACTTGGGTCCAAGAGAGAACATGATCTGTTACATACTTAATAGTCCTAAGGAGTTTTCCCAAGTTTGGTGCAGTATCAAACAAAACCAGAAAACAGACAATTTATTAATTAGTCGTGAAAGAAAAATAAGCGTAAATTCTGAGATGCCTACAAAAAGGGAGGTATTCACATTTCAGAAATCCTATCCCGAGTGCAAGCACCACATGCAAGCACAGATAACCCAGAAGGAAATCTCTTATATTTGAAGACAGAGAACCTTGTGAACTGGTTGCTGAGACCTTGAGATAGTTTGACTCCAGAAAAGCATGATGCACAATCACAAAGTATTTGGTAAACTACAGCAGCTTTCCTTGAGTCACTAAACAACCACCACACCTTCAAAACAGTGTGGGCACAGATAACAAATAACAGTCAAATGAGAATTACCAGGTTAGTGTATTAGCTAGACTACCATAATCCTTAACTTACACAAGGCTCACAAAACCAATTTTCTCGTTTTTGGCAAGCAGCTAAATAACATTCCGGACATACTTCAATTTCATTCATCTGAAAAGAAAAAGCAAACAGTTATCTGAGAGCTTAAACAGAGCCCAAAGTGTAATCAGTGTTGTTATGTTAGCCTGTCTAGTTTCCTAGCATCATTTTCCCACAAATTTGCTGTCATAAATCAACATTTCCCATGTGGCCAAGAGCATCCTGGCCTGTATCAGGAACAGTGTGGCCAGCAGGATGAGGACAGTGATCACTCCCTTGTATCTAGCACAGGTGAGGCTGCACCTCAAATACTGTGGTCAGTTCTGGGCACCTCACTACAAGAGAGACATAGAGGTGCTGGAGCATGCCAAATAACAGCAACAAAATGGGTGAAGGGCCTGGAGGATGTGCATATCTGAACAGAAGAAAGCCTACAAAAATTACAGTTATGCAACACACACACTAGAAAACACTATTATTTCACTCGCAAATACATGAAACACTTTAAAACCTACATAAAAATTAAGTTAATTGGGACACTCATACCTCATGCTCACAGATTTTGATGATGACTTTTGCTGTTTGTGTCAATTTGTGATTTCCTGAGGAAACAATAAAATGCTTTAACCAAGAAAATTGTAATGCTAGAATTATGATAAAATCAACAGGTTCCAGACTTTAAAGTTCATATTAAAGACAAAAGAACATCTAAAGAGATGATGCAAAACAAGTATGTATAAACTATATGCTTCAAAAACAGTAGGTAAGCACTTTTCTTCCCCACTAACATCATAACGATCCTTAAATGTTCCTTTTTGAAGCCTCTTGCAGCCTGCCCGCCACTGCTACACTCTCTGTGAAGGACAAGCTGTCTGAGTTCAATTAGGCCTCTTATAAAGTGCTGCATAATGCAAAACAAAACAACCTGGGAGTTGGAACCAGCTTATCATTAAGGTCTCTTCCAACCCAAATTATTCCATGATTCCAACTCACTTGAAATTTTTTGAAGGTGGAATGAGCAAGCGACAGCACAGGCTGTATTTGGTCCTACAGTTTCATGTATGCCAGTTAAAAAAAAATCTGTTGTGTTTAGGCATTATGCTCAATGACAGGAAGATACTTTAAGCATTTGCCAACTAGAAGCCTACAAATTGCTCTGTCACTTTCTGAAACTGTTTCAAAGTTTCATAATTAAGGACATAAGTATGTATTAATATCTTACCCCCATTGTAAATAATGCAGTTGTGCAAAATCCATTTGGCATCAGCCAAAAATGCTTCAGTGCAACCGTACATTTTCTTTTTAACATTCTGCAAAGAGAAAATTCAGAATGTATTAGAAAATAGAAAATTTCCTGAAATTTCAGAAATGAGTAAAAAGTGATGGTTTCTTCCTGGACATTATTTCCTATCAGACATACAATTAGTAAAAATGACTACTTACATATAGCAAGACTCATGATTCTAAATACTTAAGAACCTATCAAATTCAGGGTGTCTTGGCTGCCCTGAAAATGTATGAACCGTGTAACTCTAAATAATTAATTATTTGGATCAGCATCTTCAACATCTAAAAAGTGTTAATTTCCTGAAAGTGTTTTAGTCTAAACTCTGTATTTCTTCTACTGATGTTATCAATACAAAGCATTTTTATTTTTTAATTTTTACAAGATCCAGAAAAAATTGTTGCTCATAAAACATAAGACAGTACATGTGATTTTCCAATCTACCCACTAGGTAAAGTACTTCAATTAGACAAAATCGGTCACAATGTTTTGTTACACCCTTATACTATTAAGACATCAACCTCCACTTAAGGACATGGAGAATAACAATTTGCTGGGTCTTCAGCAGGTCCTGGCAGAACAAAACCCTGCAATACTGCACTCTTCATTAAGCAATGGAGTACAGAGAACTTCCTCATGATGTGAAACTTATCATTGAGCTAAGAATTAAAATTATATTATTCACCTCTTGACTGTTTCTTTTTTCTTTTATACCTCAGGTGCAGTGCAGATTACAGGATTTGTTGAATGATCACTAAAACCAGTCTGGAATGACCCCTACATCTACATCTAATGGTCCCAAATTAATGGATCCGTGATCTATTAATAACTTACAAACATGATGATCACATGCAAACTCTGATTAATGAAGCCTCCCACAGACTCATTCCTGGAAATAGATTAATTCATACAGACGGAAGCAATCAATGTAAGCCTGTCTCATTCAGTGTTTTTCCTGACCATTTATGTGTTACTAGATTAGACAAAATACTGTATTTGTTCAGTTGGCAGGTGATTGTTTTTAAACTGTAATTGAGCTGGCATTTACAACAACATCAAAAAAGCATTAGAATAATTTCAAGCAGCCTATCTCTCCTCCCAGACACTCCAGAAATACCATCGAGAGCAATCAAACTCAAGGAACCTTCCGGACCCTTCCCTCCTTTAGCTTCATACAAACCTTCTCTAATGTACAAAGGTCCATTGGATGAAAGATATATTCTGCATAATCTGGGTGTTGATCCAGTGAAACTGGCTTTTGAAATGGCTCTGTCTGTTAGGAAGGAAGAAATCAGCACTTATCAATACTGAACAGTTTCATCAAGGACACAATACTCATTCATTTTCCAGTACTAATTCCAACTGCAGTGTCATAGAAAATTCTTCAAAGGAAATTATAAAATTTTGTGAAGTAATAAAGTATTGTCAGAACAAGAGGAACTGGAAGGTCTCAATTAATTGTTTTTCATATGCTGGAAGTAATGAATTGCAGAAGTCAGTGGCTTTATAAAATGTACTGTCACTATTTACACTGGGATATTTTTGGGGGGAGTATCAGATGAAGCTCAACAGTTTATAGCAGAAAAAAAGACACTAGACTCACATATACCTCTTTCTCAGACTTTTGTTAGAATCTTAACTTTCAAAACCACGGTGGCTTGGTAACACAAACACATTCAAACTTTCATCAGTGGGACACATTAGCATCTGCTAAGGTGGAGGTTACTGCAATTCCTGAAACTCAACCAATTAAAGAACTCAGGTTGCAAAACAATAGGCGATGAGTAAAATTTCTCAACATTAGGGAAATATCTCAATAGGATCCATTAACCTTTCTAACCACCTTTTCAAAACCTTTTGTCAACTCAACATAAACAAACACTGATACCTTGTTACTGAAAAGCATCACTTCAAGCTGCTAATGCCTCCATCTAACAGGATAGTATTTACCACTCCAGAGTAAAAGGATTCCAAGAACCAAAATCTGTCAGTGCTTAAGAGTAACCTTCCCAGAAATTGCCACTATTGTTCTACTAAAACACTTATCACAAAGAGCA
The DNA here is from genome assembly GCF_012275295.1 of Melopsittacus undulatus. Classification (NCBI taxonomy): domain Eukaryota; kingdom Metazoa; phylum Chordata; class Aves; order Psittaciformes; family Psittaculidae; genus Melopsittacus; species Melopsittacus undulatus. The sequence goes on along the minus strand of NC_047536.1, from coordinate 29,831,079 downwards.
ATCAGAGTTGCAGACAGCCCATGATTCAGCACATCTGGTTTTCTCAACTTAATTTACTGTAACACCACAAGTACAGATACAACCTCCCAACTCCTCCAACTTATTTATAGGAACAAGCAAAAAGGGGTTAAGCCAACCTTGGCAATTCATCACACACAATTCTGATGAAGTCAAAACTTCACATGAAAGCTAGGCAAAGCTTGCATGGTGAAGAACAAGTGACAAGAATTGTTGAAACTTAGAAGCACGGATGGGTGACTGGAATAGCTGAAATTTTGAGACATGGTGTTTTTGAGAAGTGAGTCTGAAGGCAGACACATGAAGTTAGGTACAAATTGGAGGAAAATCAAATTTACCTTCATAATAAAAACTGAGAGAACAGCAGCCTCATATTGCACAACAATGAACAGCAAAGGTTTTCACCACACCGAGGAAGATTTCTTCAGTGTTTTAAAAGTATATGCTATAACTACCTTTTGTGGCAATTTCTACTAACAGACAGCAGCTGGGTTTTCAACAGGTATAATCAATAATACAACAGTGCTGTGCCTAAAGTTCCTGCCCATGGAACTGTATTGGTGAGAGATCATGTCTCCTCATTCCCCTTGTATCTCAGGGACAACATTGCCAAGAGTAAAAAACCACCATGTCTCACGTTGTATTTTCATCACACCTACTGAAACTACATCCAGAACATTACATGAAGAAACAACATTTTAAACACACTGCAAAACGGTTTTTACAGCCTAAACTAACCTGTCTGTACTAGACAGGTCGAAGACAGCATAAAAGCTGTCACACAGAATCTGATAAAACAAACTAGGTTCATAATCTACAAAAGGAAGGAAAACACAGGATTATGACAAGCATACCATCCAAGCATTAAAAAGAAAAGTAAAAACATAAAGTCCTTCTTACCCCTGGCTGTTTCATTTTCTGTAGTGCAAACTTCAGTAAATATGATAGCTGTTCAATGGTGAGCATTGTCATTGCTTTACTCTGTGTTTCTATGCATTCTGCAACTGTGATTTTCTAGAAGTTAAGATTAAAAAACATTTGGTCAAAAAATATTCCTAGGAAAATTCTTCTCCACTGAAATAGTTTAGCATTCAAAGAAAAGATAACAACTATCTTATAAGAAATAAAACATTTCCGATGACACAGTGGAAGTACTTTGGATGCTTGTTTTACTTGATTATTGTTCCATGTATGTTAAACAAAAAAAATAAAAGCAGGGAGACGGGGAAGAGAGAGAAAAGGGAGAGAGGGAAAAGACCAGAAAAATATCCATCATGAATGTGTGAATACAAAAAATTCCCACATAAAATGTGGGTTCACAGCAATACGAACCAGTGAGAAGGTCACTTGCACTGTAATGACAGTAAGTGATCAAAGAAAAATATGCAATAAACCAATTTCCTTTTGTTAAAGATACATCAGTGCTAAGGAATGATTACGTTCTTCCCCAGGCCTGCAGAAAAAAATAGTAATAAAATACTCACTTGTTTGACCCCAGACTGCTGTAGAGCTGATCAGCTCATTAGAAAAAACACAAGTTAAGCTAGTCAAAACTATAGAATGTTTTCAAAATAAGAGGTGTCTGATGACGAAATCACTCTTCAAACTGCACAAATTTCTCTGGTACCTTTACCAAGAGGCAATATAGGAATAAACCAGCAACATTTCAGAACACAAAACCACCTGCTTACATCTCACAAACAATAAAGAAATCCACTCCTCAGATCAAACTAACCTCACATTCTGGGCAAAACCAATCCCCCTCTGGTTCCGCTGTCAGTTTCAGACACTTAGCATGATAAACCCGAGGACAGAGTTCACAGCAGAGGACTTGGCCTTCCCGATGACAAACCCAGCAATAGAAATCATTCCGTCCATCCTGTGGTACAACATCAACAGGGTCTGTGGTGAGTGGCTGCTTCATATAGTAAAACGGACCATGTCTTAGTTCTGACTGAAATGTAGGCAAGAAAAACAGGTTTGGTTTCAAAACAAATTTGCATTTTTTCAAATAATAATATAATATATAAGCAAACAGCAGTTTACAGAGTTTGATTAACATTTATGCAAGCACAGTATCTTATTAATTGCACAAAATCATTCATAAAGAAGTTTACTGCTTATTCAGATGTCAAATGCCAGTTTGCACTCAAGACTGAAAATAAATCTTTGTGGCAAGTAAGGGCATCAAATGCAAGACATGCAATCCAACCAAAGTCAGTGAACACTTTTATCTTTGAGAAAGAAATACTGCCATAGAAGCTATTAGGTCCTGTAAACACAGAATTCCATGGGGCTGTGCAAGCTAAATACTGAGATATTTAGTCATGGCTAAACCTGGGATAGCTGAAGAAGTTAGTCCTGAAATAAGAAGTTGAATTTCATGCAAATCTGTCCTAAATTGCAGCAGTTCACAGCTTTGTAGAATGAAGCGAGCCAGTGCTGATTTTGATTAATAAGGCAAACTGTAGAGTAAGATGACAAAGGAGCAAATTCACATCCTGAACAGCCACTCTGCTATAGGAGCAGGAACACGGGGAGAGATTTAATCCACCATTTAAATGCATATCAGAATTTAAGACTCACGATCTCCACTGGTTTGCCTGCACTAGAAAACAGTGTTAACTTTGTAAACTGCATGAACTAGTCTTCCACTGGAGCCCCAGACAGCTCAAAGATGACACAGCTGATGCCAAAACACAAGCAGCAAACAGCCTAGGATAAAATGGGTCCCCAGAAACCTACAGTTTGTTAGATCAGCTTTGAAGAGCTGCTGACATTTACTGGAAAGCTACATTCAATTGATCCATGACAAGGAAACTTAAGTTTTCTATTTGGTATTAATTATAGGGGTATTTTGCTGAGGATAACGGAGAGAAGCAATCTTGAGTTTTAGGCAGTTTATTTACTGTGATTTTTTTGCTTGATGTAAAACCATTTGCTCATGACATTACTTGTAACTATCCAAATGCTGGTAGTTTACAGTACCATTTTGTTAGGTTCTCAGGTAATCTGTGTAATTGGGCACTGTTTACACATCTGCAAGTTCTTAGACCCTTGAGCTGTCACGTGCCCATCTGACTCACAGGTGCAACCATCTGCATGTTCCATGCCTTTGCAGCATCCTCTACAAAATCAGTCACACAGGACATAAACTAATGTCACCACAAACCACCAGCATGCCAACCTGGACTGTGATATTTCTAGATTTCTACAGTTATAAAGGATATTATTTGCATGAATAGAGCAACTTCAAGGTGAAATTAGGAGACACAGAAGTGCCAACCCAGCTGGAAATGTATCTCAAAGAGAAGAGATACCATCTACCAGATGATGTTACCCACAAACATTTGCAAAGCTCTGCTACCTAGAATTTCACTCAATTTTCTATCAGCTTTGGTGTTTTTCATTTTCTAATCTTCAGATGATACAGCTTCTAAAAATACTTTGTTCCCACCATAGAAATGGGAAAAGTGTTAATTTCTATACTTTCTCTGTGTATATATATATATACAAGCATATAACACAACAAGACTCTCAGAAGGAAGGTTCTATCAGATCCTGTGGAACAAGAGGGACAGCATAAGTCTTTAACTGCATTTCAAATGTATTACTACTACAATCATTCAAACAGACACAGAAGTTATGGAAACCCAGAGTGAAGCGAAAGTTGCAATTCACAGTGCAGAAACAGATTTTGTTTGCAGCTATATGCACCACAGCTGCGAGACCAAAATGTTAACGATGTATATACATGGAGTTGCAGCTGTGGGGCATTTTCTCAACTGCAGATAAAGGAAATAACCAGAAGAATTTAATACATATCCTGACTTTGAAGTGGATATAAGCAGTATATCCACACTAACTTGCTATGAATGAAAGATACTACTTTAAGACAAATACAGAGCCTATGAAACTATTATACAGAAATCAACTCATAACACCCAAACTGACATCTGCTTTTGTTAGAACATGACAAGAACTTATTGTTTGTTCAAGGATGCATACTTCTTGTAGACATTTATGACCTTATTTTATCTAAGCCACGTTTAGAAATACCCCACTCCCACACAAAAAAGGTCCCGAGACTCAAAAGATACACAAACAATAAAACTGAAGGACTGAATATGAATGATACAATTGCAAAGAACCTTTTTACTTGTTATAACCAGAGCAAAATGTTTTAAGAGTGTATCTTTTAACAGTTATTAAAGAAAAGTTTGTTTCCTCAACTGTTTCACAGCTAGCCAATTCAAGCTCAGCTATGTGATAGCTTGTTTTAAAGTCTTTCATAAAGTTACTAAGACCTGTAGAATGACATAGAAAACTGAAGAAAAACCAACAGTATTTTAGTGCTGTTTTGAGGAGAAAAAGTTCACTATTTATATTCAGTTTAAATTAATATTGAAGCTAGTGGGAAACCAAGATTATAACTTTACATTATAAGTGACCAGTTAAGTGTCAAAAGTTCCTGATTTTTAACCTGTCTTAGCTACATTCTACAATTCCATAATTCTTTGCTTGTATTTCAACACTGTAAATACCTGTTGGCACCATTCTGTAGATCTGTTACTGCATCCACAACATGTAACAGGAAACTTCATACAACTTTAGTAACAGTATCTTGAAATAGTCAAATATTGCAAACACTTTGTAACATAGAAATTTAAGTTAGAGGTTTACAGTGATGCTGTCACACCTCAAAATGGATTTATCAGCCTACCAGAACTACAGCTATTAGTTACTTGAAACTTAACCTGAGAGCAAAATAAGTAACTGTATGCTTAGCGCACATCTGTTCAGCAGTGAAAGAATCTTTTAACAATTCCTGCTACCATATAGAGCAGTTTTTAACCTACTTTAATCTTCAGGCATACCCGTATCAAATTTGACATGCAAGAGAATATTAAAAGCAACTTGGAAAAGCCAAACAAAACTAAAAATGTTTGCTTGCTGACTCATAACAAATACAGCAAAATAAGCAAGTCTGATTGCTTTTCTTCATTAGATATACAACTTTATTCTACCCTATAATATTTCAGGTCTGAGATATCTGGAAAATAGAACAGGATTTACTGAGGGGAATGTATCAAGTTCAACAACTGCAACAGTGTTTTCATTTATATTTTAAAATGCATCAATAGAAGTGGAAATTAGTATCCTAAGATTCAGTTCCACTGTTTGTAAAATTGTCTCTACACTGCACAGGCAGAAGTTCAGACTTCAGTGGGGCAGCATCTCCCCAGTAAATGTCTAGGATGTGGAGGAATTTATACAGCCTGAAGCAAAGCTCAGTAAGGCCAAACTGACCACATTAACCTAATGCAAGCATGCCTACTCATGCTAATTCTAAACCTCCCAATTATCCTTAAGTAAAATATGCTTGACAATGTAAACCTGTTCTCTAACACAGCTCGATTTATTTAGTCTTCATTCCAGGACAACTGCAGTGATTAGGAATTTCATTTTCTTTTTTAAACACTGTAATTGTACTAGGACAATATGGAATGTGGATGCTTTTACATCAGGAAAAGGTGCCTTAAACTCTCAGAATTTATTCCTGGCAAAAAACGCTGACACAGAAAAGCACTTTGAAAAATAGAGACATGTCATTTTTAAATTAGATGAGAAATTTCATTAAGGCTAAAGACTGCCTTCATCTAATCTTGACCAAGATGATGCAGGTTACTTGCTATTCAACAGACTTCATACAATTCTTTTACTTGCATCCTACAATGAATCAGAAATTGTCAAGAGTCTTCTGGAGTTAAATTCTAAAGAACTACAACAAAGAAGAGAGCGAAAATAAGGTTTCAAACAATGAAGACTGAAAAGTACTGTCAGTGTGACCCTTTGATTTAACTAGCTTGGTAGGAGTGTATACTGCTCAGCAGTGTAAAGGAAGGGGAGGGAATCTACAGAGTATCAAGGAATGCGCTAGACCTTTGTTAATAATTGGCAGCAGGACTAAAATCAGATGAGGGACTTCTGCTGATATGAGACTGCTCTTAATCTTGGATATCATGCCACTGAACATTTCCTTTCAATGGTTTTCATTAATAACAGCTATTGCTATTATTATTGTTATTACATACCTTTTGTTCAAAATTGCCTTTATTGCTTACACATCTTATTAGCTTTGTAAAATTAGAAACCAGGACACAACTTGTCTTTCTCATACAGATGTAAAACAATAATAAAAGAAAATGCAAATCCAGCCTATAATGCCAAATCCTACACCCACTGCATTCAAAAATGAAAATTCATCTCTTAGAATACAAGAATAGAGCTTCCTAATAAGGAGGGAGCTCCTGCTCAGCTTTCTCTACATTCTTTATTGTGTCATATTTTAGCACAAGACCATGACTTCTCTTACCTGCTCTTTATTATTACTGTTCAATAGACCAGGTTTCTTTTTCTTTTTTATAGGACTTGTTGATGCATCTTGTGGTGAGTGGCCATTAGAGGAATGTGGAGGGCTGGGAAATTTCCTTTTCTGTGCTGCACGTTCAGCAGAGCCAGGATCTACAACAGATACAGACAATATGGTTGAAGAGTTCATATTGATGAAAAACATTCCAGCAAGGCTGTGGTTTGTCATTCACACTCCTTCACTGAACAGAATAAAAATTCTCATTGTCTTCCATCCAGTCACTGACAAAACCGGAAGCACAGACTTGCTGAGCAATGCCACTGTTAAGTGAATTCTCAATATAGTCATTTAGATTAACATTACGTAATTTTTCTTTTCAGGCCATTCATCTCAAATTCTAGTATCTTTTGAGTATAACAATTTGTTAGTAGTAGCTTAAAAGAGTGATATGCTGTATACACTTTAACAACTCTGCTTGAGTAATTTAGGAACATAAGCAACAGAAGTTAAAACATGGTAAGAGTAAAGTCAGTCCTCATTATTTACCTATCATATTTAAATAAAGTTGATAAAATATATCAATAGAAAAAAAATTAAATTGTCCTATAGTGTAAAAATAAATATGCTACTTCAAATACTTACTCATTTGCAAGTACCTGCTAAACTGGATTGTAAAAACATAAAATTAAGACAACACTACCAGTCAAGTAGTAACCTTCCGACAACAAGACAGAGCAACAGGCACAGTCAACAAAGAGATAACAGAGCTCTCACATTCAAGCAAGCAAATTATGAGAGTAATTTAATAAGTTACAGTTTCCATCTATGACTGGCTACTGTCCCAAGTAACAAAGCTGGCAGAAAGGAGCATGTGTCTGTGTCTCAGCTGCTCTAAGTCATGTATTGTCATCTTTGTGTAAATTCATCACACCAGCCTCTTCAGCAGTGCCAGTGGCACTGAAGTGCATTTTATGAAACATGCACAAAATTCTTTAAAATGTTAGAAGGAAATTGAAAGACTGTTCTACCAAATCAACATCTACTAGAACAATCATTCATGTCTGCTTTGCTCCTCCAACTATGCTCAAGTATTTTAATTCTTCAAAGGTTTTCAATTGCTTTTTTTTGTTTGTCTGCTTACTTGATCACTGGTTTGTGTTCTTATAATATTCAGAAGGAAATATTTACAGCCTTGATAGAGTTAATATGCTTAAAAAAAATCACTTGCAAACTCATCAGAAATACCCAAGTAAAAAAAGAGCATTTGCAACTTCATTTTCTCAGAACAAAGTTTAAATGATTCCTAATTAATATGGAATGTGCAGCTCTATTACAAAGATCAAGTATGCAATCAGCTGTAATAGGTAATCATAGATCAGTGAAACAATCTTGACAAAATACCAGTGAAAATTCAGAGTTGGTTTAACACGATTAATTTTTCCTTAAGCTTTTAATGCATGCAACAGAACAAAAATGACAGATAAAACCAGAGGGATCAGAAGTTATCAATATCACAGAGAAACAACCGAACCATCCTCAAAAGTCATTCCAATATCTTCAATCCCATTCTCAAGTGCTAATGTAAACGTTTTGTGGCTGCATACAAAAACAATGTGGTGCTATAGGGTGATTTCTGATTGACCAAAAGCTTGGTAACGTGTCAACAACTAAGAAAACTATAAATAATATGAAAAATATATAACAAAAGATAGATAGAAGATATAACCAGAAGAGGGAAGAGAAATACAACAGCAATTGCCCATCCTGAGTTTTATTGATCCAGAATAGCTGCACTAGACTAACACCACATGCAATTTCAGTAACCCCAGGAAAAGTTCTGCCACTGGAGTTCCACAGGCACAGCTCTTTTAGCAGTGCTGCCTAAACAGAAATGGAATGTTAACTCTCAGAAAAATTTCTCTGTTGACATAAGTTAAAAATTCTGGCAAAATGTAGTGAAAATGCTTTACATAAATTAACAAAAACTTTCTATGTTTTCAGTTTTCTTTCACATTAAGAAGTGTGATTTTTTTTTCCTTTCCACCTCTCCCCATCCCTCTTATACTTGAAAGTAGCATTTTGGACCAGTTCTATTCTGACATGCCTAGGCCGAATTAAACAATACAATGTGTCCAAGACCATTACTGCTACTTGACTTGTTTCAATTCAAGCAAATCTGCCTCCCACTGCATTTAGGCCAAAATTCAGATGGATTTGAGAACACCAAGATTTGCCAAGTAAAGTACAACACCTAAACATGTGAAAAAACATGCCTCTTCCCCTCCTTAGGCAATTACAACAACAAAAATCCCAATACAAGTACAGCTCCACTGACAGACTAGCTTGGGTTTTTTCCCAGTTTAGATAATTATGCACAGAAGGTGGCAGAAGAACTTCTTTGGCTGGCATATGCTTTGCATATCCCAAGAGAGCTGAGCTAATACAGCTGTCTGGAAGAAACACTGCAGCATCAGTGTCAGCTAAACCAAAACCCACAACATAACCAAAGCGATCAAACCGAAAACCAGAACAAGTTCTGAATTCTATTGTTTTCATTGAAGTAGAACGGATCTTATTCAACATGGGATCTGTTTGCATTCAGAGGGATCAGCAAAACCAGCATTGTACCACACTCTTCTCATCTTTCCATCATCACATGGCTCAGAAGAGCATGTACAACATAAGTCTTTGTTTCTTTACTATAACTTGCAGTTCTCAGCAGAGACTTTCTGCACATTTCTAAAGGCAGTCATAAGTAAACTAATGTTACTGTTAAGCGCTGACCATGCCTTGATCTTTGTTTTCCCAATGGGGAGATAAGCAGAATTGTCCCTCCCAATACAGCCATTTGAGCAACCAACATCCTCAAAGTACATGCAAATAAAGCTTTCACCCCAACTTACTGAATAAATTTTCGCTTTTATTTCCAAACTGTACATATGCAAGCACAGCTTAAACCAGTAGAGTACCATGAAAGTTATAGTTTTCTGCCCTCTGGCTTCCATTTCTCACTCCCAGGCACAAAACAGCCACCAGTGGAGCACACCAGTTTCCTTTCAGCTTTCACCTCAGATTGTGTGGCTTGACAAGAAGCTGCCTGTGACTTTGCACACCGTGCCTTGGCTCTAAGTGTGAAAAAAGAAAATCAGCTGTAAAGTTCCTCATCATAGGTCTGCCCCCATAATGTGGTGCTTCTCACTTTAAAAGCTGTTTTTTTCCTAAAGCAACTGAGTCAGTGTCAGAAAAAGCGTTAAACTATTATTAGCTAAACTAGAATGACAATTCAGTCACAGACAAATCCAAACTGCATTTCAACAGAAAGGGTACTGATTCAATACTGATGAAACCAGATGATCACACACATATATGCTTAGTTAAGTGATTTCACAAACTACTTAAAGCAGTGCAATTTTCTCCTGTGATTCAAGCCTGCGCATACTGGGGATTTTTAAATAACTAGTGGTGACTCACAGCAATACAAAGGCATCTTCCCTCAGATTTACTTGTGCTAGTGGAATAGGCTAATGTCTTTATCACTGAAATTTGCCAACTTACCAACTGAGAGAGACTTAATAATATGAACAACCTTTTAATTCAGTTCATGTAAAGTAAGAATGGTAGCACCTCCTTAAATTGCCTGAGTTATAGTTTCCAATTCTAATTAAGACAGAAAATGCTCAAATTGCATTTTGTGTGAATTTCTTTCATCAGCAGTGTCCCATTTAGCGCACACTGTCTCTTCTTCCTCATCTCTTTCAGCTGTGTTAGCAGAGTTTGCATAGCTGAGCTGTGAACCAGATCAAGAAACCAATCCCTGTTAAAATATCCTGTCAGGAGGAAAGCTAATTTTTAACCTGGATCTCTTCTCCAGTGTAATTTAACTTAACATTTAGTACGTGAACAAAGTGAAACAAACCCAAGAGGAAAGAACAAAAAAGACCAAATTTAAACTATGCAGTTACTTGGTGACTAGGACAGTTACTTGGGAGGTAGAGTCCAGTTTCCGTTCCAAAAACAGTGAGAATTTGTGTGATTTCTTCTATGTCAAGCAAATATTTTTATAAAGGTGTTTAACAAGCAAGAATGGTGTCACTTTGGAGAGTATCTTACCATGTCATATTGGCAACAGCTGGCACATATCCCTGCAATCTCCCTACTCCTACCATGTTCTGAACAAGTCGACCCAACCTGCACTTTTCAAATCAGCGTCAACTGGTGCATCCACTTTTTCTAACTGAAAAGGCTGAGATCACTTGCACTCAGGAGCACCCAGCACTCAGAAGGTTAATTAGAAATTAAATGTTCCATGAATTAAATGACAGGCATTACTGTAAAATAATAAACATTTCATTGATAAACCAATTGTACTAATTAGTTTGCCAAGCAACCTCACTCCACTTATTTCTTCATTTTTGAACGTGTGATTTTGCTTTCTTAGGATTATTCCAACATTGCGCTTCCAGCACAAGTGAAAAAATAGACACTTGAAGTAACTTTTTTAATTCTCATTAAAAGTTACCTGGGTTTACATCAGCAGAGCATTAATTGCTCTGTAATGTTGCCAAGCTTGACATAGCACCTATGAGTGCTCTCACAAACCATCCACTGGGGAGCAACAAGGTAACCTGAGCTTCACCTAAAGTTTAAAACCTTTGTTTCAGTTTGTCATCATCTGACTAAAGGATTAGTAACTACTGTTCCCAGGAGACAAACTAAAGCATACTCAAACCCTGAAGCAACTTAAGTTCATACTTTATGTCTATTTCAGAAGTCCAATTTTATGTGATGGTAATGCAGTTTTTAAGCAAACTGATAGTGACTTAATACAGTTTAGTTTAGAAAAAAATATAAAACCATAGAAAAGTATGTTATCGCTGTATATCAGAGATCTTATCTTGCTGCAGCATATGGAGCATAGACCACATCTTTCATGATGTATACATGCCAAGTGCTGCACTGTAAGCATGCAATAACAACTGAGAAGTCTCATTTTTCTCAATGCAAGCAGGTGACAACTCAGAAAATATGTAAAAGAAAAATGTTTTCATTGGTTTTCCCATTATATCCAATATAATTCTCCCTGAAAACAAGTAACATCAACATGCCTTACTGTAAGAACACAGCATAAACTGCTCAGTAACAATGATTTGTCAAGTGTCATCTTACGCCCCCCCTTATATCTTCCTTCTCATATACCTATTTGTTTAAACCCTTGTTTAAGCTAAATGCTACCTAAGTACCCAGACTAAACCCAAAAGGAAAGGGTATGTATATATGTATTTCTGAGCATCTATCACAGGTGCTTTGGTTTCTCTAGCAATAAGGCCTTAATGAGAGCTGAAATCCACATCAAAGTAAAAGCTTCACAGTATCCTTCCACCAATATTGCTCCCCTTTTCCTTTCTCTTGCACTGTTACTTGTTTGCCCAGGAAGCAAGATGGACTAGACAACTGATGTGGCCAAAACAAACCAACAAAACCCTCAAAAATCCATTTCAGCTGCACCGGTACACCAACCTGTCCCAAAGGTGACAATGCCAGTACAAAGGAAAAGGCTACCAATGTGGCTGACAGGGCTAGCTTCGGTCAGCACATATGGCGCTGGTGTTGCACCCCCAAGTGCAGTGGAGAGCAAGCCAACTAAGAAAAAACTGAAGAAGTCAGTCTTCCTATGCTCCATGATTTGCGAATTCAACCTCACAAAAAGGTGAGGCAAACAAGAGCCTTCCTCAAAAGCGTGGAAATTGAAGGATAAAAGCTTTTTACTGTCAGCAAAGAATTACCCTTTTTTTTTTGAGCTGGTATTGAGGGGAAGAAAAGTTTTGCATTTCAAAATTAAGTAAAGAATAGAAAAAAAAACTTTAGCTCAAGTACATAAACTTTACTGTACTTCCACAAAGCATGTTATTTATTCAAATTCTGTACCTAATTTTCTTATATTTTGAACACATGTTCTATGAAAAATGAGCTGTTATAAAGTGATAATATCTATAGCTTGTAGAACAAAACTTTTCTGTTCTGGAAACTTTCAGAAAGTAAGAAGAGGGAAACTCAGAAACATATTTGTTTAAACAGCTTTTCAGCATGAGTTATGATAAATGTGATAAAAATAACAGTTATTTTTGTTTTCCAGAAGCCAGAAACAGCAATGCATTTTTCAGTGAGAGCATTATTTTAGTCTTCCAGGAACAGTACTAGATATCAGTAAACTGAGACTTAGTCACACCTATAAATTTTTTCTGTGATGTAAGTACAGTTTTGATATCTCAATGTAAGTTGGTCAGATATGCAAATTTCGGTATCTATCAATTGTTTTCTGTAAATTACACTCTTGTTATTTAAACAGAGCCAGCCCAAGGCTACTTTTGCTTGACTACTAAAGATAGGCTGGCTTAAAAAAGAAGGCAGGGTGAGGGAAAGTACAAGAATTCAAAGGTGACAGAAGGCTGCTTAAGCTGCCATTACCCCACAGAAATGTGTAGCTTTGCCTCTAGAAGGAACAAGAACAAAACCAGAAAACTGACTTCCACCCAGACTCTCAATTCTCTCTTCTTTCCTCTTCTTCAAAAGCTCTGTATGTAGGTACTTTAAATGGTGTTAAGGGAAGTCAATGGAGAATTCTGAGAGAAAAAACAGCAACAGTAACTCCATTGTCTGCATCATTACAGTCCAATTTGACAGAACAGGCTTCAATTAATAATTTATATGGATTCCAGAACTGTGAAGTCTCCAGTTATATTTATTACCCTGAGTGGTTGCTAATGGATTTATGATTTTTCAAATCCATTACCTTTAATACTATAGCAAGCTTAATTATCTTCAAAACACTTAACAAAATCATGGATAGATCTGTTAGAACTTATACTCAACTCTGAGGCATTTTAATCTTATGCCAGGATTCTGAAACATGATGCAGCTGCAATCAACCACTAAAGCCCTATTTACATTCCAGAACCTTCAACTGATGCAATTAACCCAATCCAGGCACTTAATGTAATAAATAACAGAGGTTAGCCCTGGTTGTGTAAATCCTGATGAACTCCTGCTACACTAGGATTTTACAGAAGTACACAAAGACACTGTTACTTGTTTCTTCATTGTACGATTTTGGAAGATGAAGAATCACTTCCCATCAGCTTACAATATAAGAGATGTAATCTGTTTATAAACTGGAGTCTGGCTGTAGGGGGACTTGCTGCCCCAAGGCACTCGTGAAGACACCCTGTTGATTACAAGTAAAAAGGGCTCTGCACTGCAGATGAAAGCCTAGGGCTTCACTACTGTTCCCCGGAAGGTTCTCAAATTACATTTCACATTGGAGCGAGGTCTCATCTCTATGTGATTACATACTTGGTATCACTGCAAAGAAAGTTGATACACAATGTACTCTTATGAAACTGTTACAAAATACATAAGGTATTCTGGAAATTCCATTTTCCATTTATGTTCATAATATCCAAACTTTTTACCACTGAGAGAAGCCCCTAAGCTCAAAGCCTTCAACACAAACCCACAGCAATGTAAAAGCTGTAAAAATTCTCACCATTAAACAGTAGTGTCTCAGTATACGATTTTATGACAAGCTAAGACCATCTAAGGACTAGCTGTCACTGATGAGGGCAAGTCTGCTGCTAGAAATGACATCTGTCTATTGCCCTAGTAATCTGGTTCAGGGAGATAAGCTGTAGAAAACTACTTTTATATTCAAGTCCTGAACCGATTCAGAAGAGGACTGGCTAAGAGCCAGCATAGATGTAAAGGTAATAAAAGGGATGTATGACTGATAATGGGAAAAAGAGAGTTCCTTCTGTTCAGTCACTAACCAGGCAATGGTTACAAATACCAGCTGAAATACATGAAACCTAAATGGAAGCCCATCCACCACCACAGCTAACTACTGTCAGCAGCTAAATAAGATACACCAGCAAAAACACAAGAAAATAAAATAAAAAAATAATAATTAAAAAGATATTCCAGGTTAGTGGAATGAAAAGACCAGTGGAGAGTTCACTACTCTCCAAAGAGAACAAGCGCAAGCGAAGAGAGAATTGCACCATACAATTAGGTTTGTTGTGCTGCTCTGGAACCATAACCTGGAAATACACAGAAAATTCTCCAGAAAGCCTTGCAAGCCCCATCTTGAAATGCTTAATAAACAAGGTTAAAAAGTAGGCCATAGTGCTGGAACAGAAAATGTAACATGATGTTTAGTGTATCTCATGCAAAGGACAAAATATCATCTAATCCAAGGCCTTTCTCCTTTGCTAAACAGCAATCCTCTGTTGATTTCATTTTATGGTTTTGGACTTTTTGTAGTCTCTTTTAGCTGTCATTTCCCATTTCCAGTTCTTAGATGCCTTATGTCTTCTTGTTCTGATCAAGAGGGAAGTATATTTTAAAATCTTTTCTTTAGTAAAGTTGCACATGTACAGTTTATAAAGCAGATCTTATAACTGCTACAGTAATGCTACTGCTCTTCTCTTTTGCACCTCACCAGAATTTGATCCCCACAACTTTTTGCAGGCAGGAACTTGTGTGTAACAGTAGGATTAATCAGTTCACGATTCAGGCAAAAACTAATATTACAAAACTGATTAATTTTGTGCCAGATCAGCAGCTTGATCTAGCTTACTAACCAACAGCACAAGCATCAGTGGCAGCCTGAGGAGAAGGGTAGAAAAATGAAGCTGAAGATGAGCATGTAGAGCTGCACAACTCTGACCACAGCTATTGGCTCACTCTTACATAATCACAATGTAAAGCATAAGCAAGAAGTCTCAGCTCAGTTTTAAGCTCTACAGCCTAACACTTGCAAACAAAGCTCTATACTTCCTGCACCCAACTGGCATATTCCTGCCCTCTTTAACCAGTTCTGGAATGCTACCAAGCCATTTCAAAACACTAAGCTAGTAGAAAACTATTAATGTTTTATGGTTCAGTTAGTTTCCTGCCGGCTTAGGTATGGAAGGAAGTGGATAAAACTGCTGCACTGAGCAGTTGGGCCAGCTTAGGCTGCTTGAAACCACCACCTTACTTCAATCAATTCAAAGGCCACATTAATATCCTTGTTACAGATTAAACAATGTATGTTTCAGCTTAGCTTAAACTCAACTGGAATTCATTTATTGCAATTAAATTTAAACTGCTTATACCAAAACAAGAGTGCTCATGAAGAGATCTGTACGAGGCCAGTTTTCTTCTACAGCAATTTACCTTCCTACAACTTTCTCTAGACTTGGCCTCACACCAGCTGTAGAAATTGTAGCAGAGCAAGTTAGGTTACAAACTTGCAGCATAACAGCTTCTCCAGGCAGAGTGCGAAGTTATACAATACCACTGATTGATCTCCTGCACAAGCTTCTCAGACCATCAAAAAACCCAAACAAACCAAGAACAGCTGCATGCTTCCCTTAAGGGTCTGTCTACGTAAGTTTAAGTTCCTCATCTACATCCTCTCTAAAACACACTCAGCAAGATTAATGTTACAAGTGGAAACACAGTTACCAATATCCCACCAGTTTAGAAACTTCTGTCTTAACACAGAGTATAACAGTTTTAAGATTCTGTTCTGTGACTTCTCTACTAAGGAAGCACTGCACTGAGCTGAGAAACCGGCCCCAATCCACGTAACAGGAGTTCAGAAAGACTCATTTTGGCGAGCCTCTAACATGGCCAGCTCTTGGCAGATGACATTTACGATACTTTGACTTTCTATACAAAACTATATATTCAACTCTTATAGTTCTATCACCAATTCATAGATCAGATTGGAAATGCAACATAGCAAAATGGCTTACAGTCAGAACTGCTACTCAAGCTACCTCATTAAAAATCAAAGGAATGCAGATGATGTGTGCCATGCTTTCAAGACAATTGCATGTGCACATTCAGAGTTAACTAGACTTCTGACCCCTGCAGTAGAAATGTGAAAAGTCAGTGAGTATGTGCCAGAATTTAAAAAAGATGGCAATAACCATTGCTGCCATTTTACAGAAAGGGCTTTCAAGTAAACTGAGCTGCAAAGTCAGCTGCAAGTACAAAAGGAGATGGACAGGCAGCTGGCAGTCAGTTACAACGAACTGAGGTAAACCATTGCGTGCAAGTATTCTGATTGAAGGGCATTTCTGTGCCTCCACTCCAAACAACAGTGGGAATATTTACACTGATATGAATTGTTATATGTTTGGCTTTCTTTATATTGAGAGATAACATCATTTGCCTGTAGCAACTCACAGGGAAAACTGCAGAAATGAGGACAGAAATCATCAGTCACCTGCAATTCCACCACCAATTTTAGATGTCAGGAATGGATATGTAAATATCCATGAAACACACACTACTCAGAGGACCAGTTTTTGTGGAAACAGAGATGGTACCGTCCTTTATTCAAGAAAATTAGGATTCATTACTGTAGGCACTACTACCTTATTACTACTACCACTAGTATTTTCTCTTATACTGCAAAGGAAGTGGCAAGGAAGCCATGATAACTGAGATGATACCAGACATTGATGCGTTTTCATAATTTAATCTGTTATTCATAAACCAGAGATAATAATGGAGTGTGCACAGGCAGGAGGTTTGAAATACAATGAAAACCAAGTAATACATACAATACATACAACAGTATGTTATAAAAGTACAACTAGTCTTGAGTCTTCACTCAAGAGCAGCTTCACAATAGATCAGTTTCACTATCCTGGTTTACAAATATTTGTATATTGTAGAGCACAGATGAAATATTCCTTCCTACCTTTGGATCGAGTGGAGATATCCATCCCCTCCACCACCTCCTGCTCTG
The DNA here is from genome assembly GCF_012275295.1 of Melopsittacus undulatus. Lineage (NCBI taxonomy): Eukaryota > Metazoa > Chordata > Aves > Psittaciformes > Psittaculidae > Melopsittacus > Melopsittacus undulatus. Next base: position 29,813,887 of record NC_047536.1, on the reverse strand, counting down.
CCTTTATTTCCTCTTCAGCCAAGCTGCAGGATTCAAAAAGGTGAATTAGAATAGTTATAGACTGCGTTATTCCCATGTCTAACTTCAGGTATAGATACTGTCAAACACAACTATATCACAAATTTCCAAACAAATGAAAGGCCTGCTGTTTGCAAGAGTATGCATTGACCAAAACATGTAGAGAAACAATTCAGGAGCACATTGTATGCTGCATGATACCAATTACAAAGGTAACATTTTCATAGTGATACAAGGAGGCACAAAAGCACAAAATGTAATCTTTTCTAAGTAATTATAAGTTTGATGGCTTTGTAATGGTGCCTGAAGGTAGTTAACATAGTTTCTGGTCCTCAGAACCTTAGTACAAAAGGTGTGAGAAAAGCAGAATGGAAGAACAGGACCTGGGGGTGGGGAGTATCTGGGACTAGCTGATGGACAGGATGGGAGCAGTTAAACTAGCTGATAAGTAAAAGGACAGGATGATTGCTATGTCTGTAATGTTAATTAAGCTGGGAAAAGTAAATGACCCTTAAAGACCACCATCACATTTTTGTATGAATGCAGGAAACTTTCTGGAAATGATGTAATATGCCCAGTGACCATGTAAGAATGGCCTCTAGAGCCATACGGGGAGACCCGTTAGGAGGAACTATCCCCCACGTCTCCCAGCACGGCAATGAAGAATACCTGCTTGTCAACTTGAAACTCTGTTGAGTTTGTTCATGGAGTTTTCTCCAAATCAATAGTAATGACAGTCTTGCAACAGGTAGTGAAGATTATATCACTGGATGTATAAATTATATGTGACAAGTAAGAATTCTGTTCCTTGTAGCTCCTAATCTAAGGCCTCTACAAACTGTGTGGACAGATGCATTCTAACATCTAAATGGTCATCAGCATCAGTGAACAGATTAGCTGAACTAACAGATTTAGTGACACAAAACAACTAGCAAAATTAGAAGGTAAAATGCAATTTTAAAAACTATTAAATCATTTCAAGGAACCAAAGCCATTCTCCAATTCTGTGATTTTGAAACTAGACTATGTACAGAAAACTGAGTATCTGTTATTAGCAATCTAATTCCACCAGTTATTAGCTATAGTAAAGAGTAAACAGAACAGTTATTACTACTATTCAACCATTCAATCTTACACAGACAGTGGTAATTTACTCCAGGCAGGATTAAATGATTTCACAGATGACAAACTATACCTGACTTCCTGACGCTCTACTTTCTTACAGTGATGCTGTTCAAGAAAATAACTCAATGAATTTGCCTAGTTAAGTGAGTTTGGGGAAGGAAGGTGGAAAGGCGGAAAAAAGAACTAGACTGAATATTGAATTACACACCAGTTTTGGAGACCTGACTATTGTAGATGAAAGATAAAACATTTGATGTTGAAGCAAGCCCAAATTCAAAATGACAGACAAATGAGGTTACAGTGCCTGAAGCAGGTATGACCATTGTCCATTAATACCACCAGACACAACAGCCACATGGGATGTAGATCTTTTCCTCTGTAATAACAATTTACTGTCTAGTCTGCTAATGTAAGTTGCTGCTGATAACAAGTTACATTGATATGGCAGACTGTGAATTACCACTGCTATGGAGCAGACTGAGATTCAGTTCAGCAATCCCAGCCCTGGGGACAGCTATTTGTACCCCAGAGGCTAAAAGGGCAGTTAGAGACCTTTGCTTTAGCCACTGTGGCTAAATCTGTTTGAGACAGCTAATCAGAGCTCAGAAACAACACTGAGGACTTGGCTATGCTTATATCAGAAAAACTCTTCAGCCTGACAAACAGTTTATATAAGGAGTTTTGTTATTAGTATAAATGAAAACAGCTTCCCAAATAAAGTAAAACCTACCAGCAGAAGGACTTTTGAGTCTGGTATTCACCAAACTATCAGCTACTAGCAGGTTGGGTTGCAATTATTTTCACACTTCTAAACAGGATAGTTATGTCAGCAAAATTAACTGAGCTCAATGTATGGAAGACCCAAAGCTGAGAAGATCCATGAACTCCAGAAATTATCATTCTTTGCTTGTCATTTGTATATGGCAATAATTTATAAATTAAGCATTTTAAAGTCATAAAACAGTGAAGAGAAGCTCTATTCTACCAGCAGCCAAACTCCCAGCTCCTGGACTGTGTTGCAACTTTCAGCAGCAAGGAAAGGCACCCATGTGACCAGAATTATGGTAAATGTGTTGCATAGTTGACTCTAGCACAATGCTTCTCAGATTTATTTTGCATGGGCAGATTAAATGCATAACATAGTTGACGCTCACCAATTTACTATGCATGGGCAGATCTATTATACTGCACATTTGTTACACCCTTTCTCAGAGAGCCTCCAGCAAAGAGGAGCTGGCAGTGCTCTCCAGACACCAAAACATTTCACACACCACTTGCCTCTGCCCATTCTCTTTCCTTAAGCAATGGGAAGGGCTGGGCTCACAGTATGGGTTCATTGTTCTCTTCCAACGTTGCACTACTTTTTCTCTCCCTCTTCCCTTATAAAATCCTATTTTAATATCACCAAACTGTAACAAAAAAGCACATTTTTAAAAACATTATGTATATATGGTTAATGCAGAGATGTAAATATGTAATATCCACTAATTCTGTCAAGAGAGAAGTAGTTTGATGGTACACATTACCTGCTTTTGAAAGATAGATCCAGTTTCAGCCACAGACTATGACATACAAGTCTTTATGAGACTCAGACTGAAGTCTTAAGATCATTTTACACATGTTGCTACTAAAAGAAATGGTTTCCCCAATCCCTAACTTCATGTTCCAGGAATTGTGTTCATTTTAAGTGCATCAGTTGTGATATAGCTCCCTGTGCAGCTGGATGTGCAGAAAAGAGGAAATGGGAATATACCACATGTGGGGAACGGGAAAAAGGGGTAATAACCTTTCACCAGCAGCTCACATATAAGTTACATTAAAGCAATCGTAACATTCCAGACTCATCCAAAGCGACCAGGTACATTTTGTTCAAATCACAACCTTAGGAGAACATGACACAGCAAGAAAGATACACTAGAAGCTACAAGTCAGTATTAAAAGACAGTGTTGTGCATGAATCCTGGCTGAGAAGCGGGTGTGACAGCTCAATACAGCAACACCGTATCAGGAACTGCTCCTACATCCTGACCAAAGTAGCAGGGGAAGTTGCAAAGTTGACCAAAGATGCTTTGTACTCCTGGGCCCAAACCTATTAGTTTGGGTTAAAGGTCAGGACTCCTACATATTGGTTACAGTAGATGAGGTTTCTTCAGCTCTAAATCTGTCTTTTCCCATTTAATGAGCTTAATTTAGGAAATTCAGCCAGTTTCCTCCATCACCTCTTTGAGTGTTTTCAGTAGATCTATAGAGACAAGAAAAACATTCTTCATATGCAGTTCCAAGATGAAAAAAGTGCCTTGACTTGACACATCTCTCACAGATCACATAAGGGATACCTGGAGACAACTTCAACAAATATTTGAAGTATGAATGATCAGTCAAAAAAATTGCATTCACTTGCATTCATTTTTCTAAGTAATGGAGGTGCACATATCCTATACACACACATGCACAGTACATGTCACCTACAGCTAAAATAAAAATTCATCAAGTATCTGCTATATTATGAAAACTGAGCTTTAGAGAACCACATTGCATGTCCATATTCTCTGTTATAATTAATCTTGTTCAGTCTTTTCAGAGCACAAGCACTCAAGTATGCAAGAAAATCACTGATATTGTTCTTGATATTTGAAAAAAAATCTAAATGGAGGCATGGAGGTGGAACAGTTAAATATGTGTATCAGACAGAGCTATAAAAAAAATACTTGAAATTCATAGCTCTCCAGAAGCATCTCCCATTGTTTTATTTGCTGTAATGTATTATGACTTGCACAACTCGGCATTGTTTGAATGGTGGTAGTGATGATTGTAGTGGTAATCCTTAAGACTTAAGTTTTTAAATACATGCTAGCAATTCACAGCAAGTTTACAGTAACTTTTCTGAAGCTGACATCTTTTCACCTTTGCACCTTTCATCAATATAAGCATTATTCTTTATAAAACACAGACTTCGAAATGCAGCAACTTCATTACCAAAAGATTTCCAATTAAATAATTCAAGAAAAACAGGTCCCTAATTACAGATACCCTACTATTACCCACAACAAACTAAAGAGAAAATTAAAACCAGCAGCCAAATAACTATAAACAAGCATCTAGTTCTATGGAAACAGTAACTGTGATCGAGTAGACTGTTCTAGAGTTTTATTTTGAGAATTCATTTCTGCAGGGCTTAGAGCTGTTATTTCAGATAGCATACATTACTATCATGCATGTGTACTATGAATGTGATGCTCTGGGGCTGCAGATCAGAAACGATACTGGTATATACTCAATTAAGTACCTAGATGAATACAATAAATACCTTATGTCACTCTGAAAGCCACTCTTATTTCTTCATTAAGGTGAATGAACACAGAGGAATATATTTTAAGAACACAACTGAAATCTAAGCTTTGCCAGGTTCACCGTCAATTGACCAGAACACCAATTCATCATTTCAAACTTCCCTGCTCATATTGACAAAACTTGAAAGCTGATTTGTTTCATACAAATTAGTTTTACATGTCTGAATGAAGGGAGAAGGGGTAGAGGTTATCCCTTTGGGGATAGTTGGGGACAGAAGGGAAACAAAAAAAAGGACTACAAACATACAAAATGTATTGACTTAGGTAAAAAAGCAAAAAGAACTCAGCTGCCTAACTTTTAAATATGTTCTCAGACTGAGGAGAGGGTGAGGTTTTTTAAATTCAGTTTTTCAAATACCAAACCAGTAAATAAATACTGACTTTTCTGTTTAGGAAAATCATCCCTGTTCCAGTAGTAGTATTCCCTAAAAAAAACCTACATGTACAAAAATATATAAAGTTGTCCTAACCTATATTAACTACAAAGAGCAATTAAAAGTTGCAGATGAACTACTGCACCTTGACATTTAACCAAGGAAAAACTGACAGATATGGAAAACCACTCGAAACAGCTAATGCCCACACACACAATCTAGATCTACATTAGGGAACAAATACATTAGTTTAAAATAAAAACCTTTATATATTTATGGAATTAATTTTTCCTTTTAATTAACAGAAATTAAAAAAACAAAAAAAACACTGATTTCAGACTACAAGCACTAAAATTGAATTTCATCCTTAATTCCTACCTCTCCTATATCACATTTGTGAGTAGCAATTCTACATAATGATTTCAAAAAACTGCATTCAATAAAAATTAAAAAAAAAGAAAAATATTTGCATGCCATTGCTGAATAAATAGCAGCTTTGTATAAGCACTCACCTATAACAGTCTCTTACTCATCGGTAGCTATGCTATTTATGCAGGATTCTTAAAATGGCGTCTGACAGCACTGCACTGCCTCATTCCTGTACTGTAGCTAAAATGGTAGCAGTTTATTCAATATCAGTTATCTCTTGTTTAAACAGCAGTGCTATATTTGAAGCAAGCATCCAAACATCAGAAATGGCAAAGTGTGACAAAAGGACACCTGACATCCAAATGTTTAACTAAAAAGGCACAAGATAGGGGGTTTTGTGAAGTCACAGGTTACTAAGGAAATCACTTAATTTTAGATTCATTCTCCAGTTTGAGCACCTCATATTTTACATTTCCTTTTGCAGAATTCCCTGCAAAAGGCTCAATTTATATTAAGCAATTAACATTGCTTAATACAAATGCTTGTTTAGGTATCTACATACTGTATTGTTTAAGCTAGTTACCTCTCATAACAAGCAAAGTAAATATGTATTTCAATGCAAAGAGCATTTAGGTTCTTTTAAAAACCTTATTCAGTGTGCATCCAAAATTACTCCACAAAAGAGAAAATCAAGGGAGAGAGTGAGGAAGATCCTTGGTGTCATACAGTCTTCCTTAAGAGTATAAACTACAGAGCTGAGGCCCAAGCAAGGCATCCAGAATAGCTATAGGTTACAGATGATAAAAACATAATTCGAGAACAATCATGTTTGAAAGTAAAGGTTTATAGTGGCTAAATAAAGAATGTTCACATCCTTCTACAGAATGGTTTCAATCTCACAGTATGAAACACATGCTATGACAACTGGCAATAAAGAGTTAACGTAAGAATGACAGACACCTTCTACCAAATAAAACTAAAACTCGGTTCCAATGTAGCTGTTTCTAAATTGAACTTTAACCCATGAATACAAGATATGTGCATTAATAAATATATTTAAAATCATTTCCAAATACAATCTAAAGGGCCAGACTGGTGGCCTACTACAACAGTCCTCAGTTTCTGGTTTGCAGAACCCTCAAAGCCAGTGTACTATGGGGTTTGCAGACAATGTCTAAGTAAATCAAACCTAGTCGATCAGTCTTAAATTCACTGTAATGGGATTCATGTACCCATGGGAAAGATATTAGGGATCTACAAAAAATAAAATTTTAAAATTGCTGTCTGTTCAATTCTACATGGACAAAGGTTACATTCCATGTTCAAATTCCAAGATATTTAGGAGATTCAAATTAATACCCTGAATCCCACACAGAGAAGAGGAGAGCTTTTACTAAGATTTCAAACCCTTTAACCAATTATGTTGGAGTTGCACCATTACTATGGAAAACTGACCATGACCAACTTGTCAGCTACTGAATCCACTTGTCCAGTACACTTGAAAACAAACCGAAAAGGAAAAAAGACAAATGAAAAAGATAAAACAACAGCCAAGCAAAAGTGATATCACAAAATGGAGGACAGCTCAGGAAAATGAGCCAATCAAAGCCTGAGGACACTGATACAAAGGGCTAAGTCTGCAATGTAATCTACCTTATTCATGATTTTTGAGATGAAGTTTCTTTTATTACATGCTTCCTTAGTAGCTATGTAGGTTTTCTGCAACATTTCAATACTCCTGCCTGATGCAAGGGAGGGAAATGTCACATTTGGAGTGGTTTATGCTCTGCATTTTTTTCATTCTCAGTATGTTAAGTAGCGTTATTTGTTTAAAGAAATCACTCAGTTTTTCCCTAGCACTATTTAGCTTCCAACTAAAACAGTCTGCCTGCAAAGAATGAAAGAGGCATGTAGCTTTTAAAAAGCTACTGTTTTCATCATAATTTATAATCCAGAGCACTCCTTTGTTTTCCCCCCACTGCATTCTTTGTCCAGCTAATTACAAAAGTAACTGGATGTTGGCACTAAATAATAATGTCTAATCATATTCATCCTGGGCAATTCAAATTACTCTTTAGCAGCCAGAAAACTTAAAGTGCAATTATACGATTAACTACTAGTTACATTAGAATAATGGCCATTTGCTACAAGCTGAATAAACCTCAGCTACATTGCTTCATAGATGTCCTGACTAACTGTGATATTAACAAGATCCAGTCCTGTAACATCTTGGGTAGAAAGAATACGTGCTTTTTCCCCACATCTATTACTTAAACAAAACCCCACATTCCATCTGTCCTGAACAGTAGGAAAAAAACAGCACAGAGTGCTTCTTATTATGCAATCTATGAAAGTGAGTGATAACATCATACCTTGACAAAGCACCAAAAATATATGAAATTCTTCAGCTTGGCTGAATTTGCTTTACTTAGATGGAACAAAGATGGTAGAAATTTCCAGAAGGCCTTTCTCAGTCTTGCCACTGCAATTGTCAATCTTTAACCTACCCTCTGCTTCTATTGGCTCCAGTACTCCATGGAGCAGCGCGATTGGGCTGATCTGTAAAACAACACTGCTGTCTCTACCTTGCCTCAGACATCTTGCTGCAATGCAGACATTTATTTTTTGTGAACTATAAAAGAATTATATTTGAGTGATTAAAAATAGTGAACTTTAACAGACTCATGATGCTATGTTTCATTACAAGCACAAGGGCAGCTTATACAAATATGCTTCACTGTCAGCAGTGTGTCTGGAGGTGCAGATTTGAAACAGATCCTAGTTTAACAAAACCTGTGGGAGCCATTTTAATACAAGCTTTCTGATTGCAGATCACTTACTCCTGCTTCCTCATATTAAACAAATATTATGTTGTGCACTATTTAAGACTGAATGTAAACTGCTAATGTGTGTTAACTGATGATAGGAAAATTATGTCCAAATGTAATTTCTGTTTTAGCAGCTGAAGAACAAAAAACCAGAATAACTTCTTAGCTGTGTTAGCACTTCTTTGTATACTGAAAAAAATGCATTAAAATTGCGTTTAAAAATGCTATCACATGAAACTCAATCATAAACCCAGAAGTGCTTCAGGTTGCAAAGTGAACTAGACATTCTTATAATCTAATCGGGGGGGGGGGGGGGGGGGTTGGGGGGGAGGAAAGGGAGGGAGCTGTTAAGCAAAGCAAAGTGAGATATTCAAAGATACTCATATTGGCAAACAAGTAACTAGAGGTAAATTGCTACCTTATAGAACGTTATCAAATACATGGCAACCCTCTATAAAAGTCAGCATGAAACTGTATCTCCGTGCAGTCGTTTGCAAAGCTAGCTTAGCTCCAAGTTCTTTCCTAAAATTGTGAATGTGTGTGAACTGCTAAAACAAGCGCAAAAATGGCATTAAAAACACGAAAGAGCATCCCTCCTCTGCTTTTGTAACAATACTGGTGAGCACTGAAAAACAGCTTGTTAAAACAAGCATGCAAGTGCTACAAATAAAATCTTAGTAAAGGGCACAAACTGTCCTAAACTAGGTATAAATCAAGCAAGTTTGTCTGAGATTATACTTTGTATAGTATCAGAAGCATATGCTCATTAAGCATTATCTACTTTACTTCATAAGGTCACTTCATTGCTGAGTACTAGCACTTTCATCACACCTCAAAAGCCTAAGGAACAACGAAAATGCGCTTTGCCCTGCAAACATGGTAATTAATGATCTATGAACAAACAGCAAGTAGAATATTTTTCACTGGCCTGAGATAAACAGGAAGTATAAGCTTCAAAATTTACAGGCAAATTATCAAAAATACAGTGCATTCAAACTGGAACAGTTTACAGGTCCAAGTCTCTTAAAATGGACGCTAAGCAAATCTGGTATTTTGCATGACTAACATTACTTCATCTACTGGTCTAACTGACCCAGGAAAAACAAAATGTTTGGAAAACTATTAAAAATGGTCAGAAAGTAGCATGCTGCTTACTTACCAACTGTTCAAGCACCCATCTCAATTTTCCAGTTAAGAAGATACAACAGGCTGGCAGATTTGGGAATTGATCAAAAAGGATTTTCTTGAAATAATTACGTAGCATTAAACCAAAAGTTAAAAAAAAAAAAAGAAGGAAAAAAAAACCAAGAACGAACAACATGTACTACTGTCATGAACCACACATGATTTTATATCCTCTGGACTCCACAACACAGAACTGTGGCTGACACAGTGTAAAACAAAAAGGCACAGATAAAAGGTACATTAGTTTATTTGAACTATGTAAAAGAAGAAAGCTAACAGTTCAAAAACATTTTTCATAAAGAATCAGATTTGTAAACAGATATACTGCTGCATTTTATTGAGCAGCAACCCATTTCCAAAACCTGCAGCATAAAAACTCCCTTTTAAAGGAACAAAATATTAACCATACATTGTCCCTCAGAAAGAGAAACACGTTATATTAATTACTCCTGCAAGAAAAAAAGGTTCAATAATCATTTTAAATTAAGATAAGCTGCATAAAAAACATGATGCAACAGCACACCACCACCTAGGCCCAATATCTACAATCTGCCATTAGCACTTTTTGCTGATGTCTAGGTTTTTAAAAATCCCATATTTTTTCAGAGATAACTTATCTTAGCTATTCCATTCACTGTTTAGAAAGGTAAACTTGCCTGTTCTTCTGTCTGCCATTATCCCTGCTTGACTCCCTGTAGGGCAGTTAAATGCATCTGCTCCCTAGCTTCCATTTTCTCTTCAGCAGGCATGTGACACAACAGACAATAGTGCTGGCAAACTGCTCAGAGAGAGAAAGCTTCTTTGGAATACCAGGATCTTGATAAACTCTAAAAACACCATCCTCCTGTGAAGAAGTAGGTATGCCAAGGTTTTGCCAGTCTGCAAAATAAAGCTGTGGCTAATGGCTACTAACCATGTGACCCAAGAAAGCAAATTTAAACAGTTCCAACTTAATAAAGTGCTGTGGTGTGAGTTTTGCACAACAAATCACAGAGAATCACACTCTCAACCCACAACTCATAGGTCTTAGAGAAAAAAAAATGTAAAAAGTAAGGCTTACCTCTGTGGATGCATTGTTAACACAGTGTTATGTCAATACTTATAAAACATGGAGGACAGGCTCTCAGTACTCAGGCAGAAAGGGCTTGGCACTTAAGCTTGATGATCTGTCTTCCTAATAAAAGCTAATCCCGGATTGGCTGCTTTGGTAAATCTGAATGTAAAGCTTCAGGGGATTGGCTGAAACACTTCCTGAGCGATTATCTTTGTGCAGCTCTGGCAAGCAGGAGCCATCCTGTGCATAGAGAAGACAGGCTAAGCTAGGCCCGTTTCAGCAAAAGAAACTTGAAAAGAAACCCCAAATGTGCCCTCCCCGGACAAAATACACAGATTTTCAAGCAGAGGGAAGCGAAAGCTAACAGCCTGCCTGAGCAAACGTGTCTCAACGTGTCATTTACTGAAGGCATTTGGATATTTTAAACCTGAGGGAGGAAGAGTTCACCCAGGTCACAAAAGCTGTTCTTTCTAAACAAAAAGTTAAATTCACTTTGCTGGTGTTCTGCACGGAGAAAGCAAGACCACTGAAAGAGACCACTACATACCGAAAGTGAACATGCACAGGAGAGACTGGAATTACTGACTGAAAAAGCAGAGAATTCTCCTGTTCTGGAATTCAGACACCTGAACACCTACCATAGCAACCACACACCAGCAGCGTGAGTTCTTTAGGTACTATGATAAACCGCGAGCCTTAAATAGGAAAAACTTAATGTCTCATTTCAGCAAAAACTAGGATACAATTGAAACTGCATTATCACAGAGGGTGCTGCCATTCAGTGCGTGCCCTCCCTGTTTATAAAAACGCTGCAGAGCATAGCCAAAGCCACCAGTATCAGAGCACACACTGTCCTTCCCCGGCCCCCCCCCTCCCGGCCCCCACCTTTCGGCCTGCTCAGGCTGCCTGTTCCACAAAAATCTGACTTCCGTGTTAGCCGGCTGCAGCTGCAGTTTCCTGTCTGTTAACCCTGTAGGACTTGGTTCTTTTTAAGATACAATACAGGCCCTAAAAAAGACGTACATTTCTCTATGGGGCAAGTTATACGTCTGCTCTCACCAAAACAGATTCAGCTTCTCGGATGTTTTTGCTTTACCTTTTATCTTCTACTAAAATTCTGCAATTGAAACAAAATGAGAAAGCGGCATGTAAGTAATGAGTTTGATCTTGGGCCAGTTCCCAAGCATTTGATTCAAAAATGTGATTCAGCTCTCTTCCCTAATGCAGTGAAAGTGGGAGGATTTATTGCAGGAAGCCTTAACTCTAGATGAAGATTTTAAAGGTCAAATCTTTAGAAAGGCCTGTACATTTTTGTTCAAAATTTTAGGTATTAGGTAGCTCAGCATAATCATTCCATAACCACCAACAAATTACAGTGGGAACCATAGATGAAAAGGTGATTCTGAACCATATTCATGTTATCAATGGATTATTTATTATTAAAACAGAAAGGAAAAAAGAAGAAAACCAAATGGAGTTGCAGAAGGGGAGGTTTAATACTGAAATAACAAATATTAGATAATACGCTAAAATAACCAAAGCAAAATAAACATTCTTCCAATACAGCATGCAAGAGCAGGATTGTGCAAAACCAACTATAGAAACCCTCCTCCCATAAATGAAGGACAGTTGCAAACAGAATATGCACTTCATTCTACCTCTGCCCAAGTGCTAATGATCCCAGAAACCACCACCACAAATAAAACTAATACCCCCCCTTAGTTCCAGCCAGCACCTTTCATAATACAACTACTTTACCACACGAACATCTTCGCTTGAGAGCTGACATGAGTCATAACTATGCAGCTCTCGGTAAAATTAATAATCCTAGTCTGCACTGTCCCACACTGCATCTAGATTATTTCTTGAGATATCACTGTCCCAGGAAAACTGCCAAACCACCCTATCACTGTGCTTACATTTTTGTGTTCTTGCGATTTAGGCTGCAACAGCGGATGGATTACCAGCCCAGAGTATAAATTCTGATCTCATAAGTAATTCTGGAGTCCCTGCTGGAAGCATTTTCCCTTTTTAGCTTTGGCAACGTTTTTCAGGGCAGGGAGCAGGAAGGCTCGTGGATTACACTGGCAGTTTGTTCTGTTTTAGGAATGCAGCAGAAACTGGAGAGAGTGCTGCTATACAGCCCACTACAGCAGCACAAACACACTGGAAATGCATGACATTCAAGTGCATACTTGCATCAGTTTTAAAAGTTCAAACCATTCAAGGCAGGTTTCTTTTTAATTGCATACCTAAAGGCCGATGTCACTCGGGGATATCACCCCCCCCCAGCACACAAATATCTAAAGTTCGATTCCTCCATGCAGTAAATGTGGGGACTGTCAGACATTCACATGTGTGCTCATTGTTTGACTTCTCGAATATTATTCTATCTAAAAGAAAAAAATAATAAAAAATCCTAATCCCTCTGAAGTACAGCAAAGGAGCAAAACTAATTACACTGGATTTGTCAGTGCTTTGTGCTAACCCAGATCCAGCTCTGGGAATGCAGTAACGCTGATGGTGACTGGGAACACTGCCAAGCTGACACACTTGGACCATCAGAGAGAATCAGCATGCAGCAGAAAGATAGAAGCAGCCTCAGAAAAGGCCTAAGGTTCTGTCCTCTTCAAGGAAATGGTGGCATAAATGCAAAAGAAAAAACTACAAATCTTGAATCATTACCAAGAACAAAAACGCAGAAAGCATATCAAACAGAATATAGCATTTATATTCAGCCACCAGGCTACTCTGCTGGAACAGACAGAAGAATTCTGTCAGGATTCAGTAAGGAAAACTTGACTTATCTTTGTTTTCTTGTCCATACACATATTTTGCAACAGGAGGGACAAATCTGGTATAATGACATACAGGTATATCTGGAAAATTTAGAAGGTTTTGTCTCCTAAAGTCACAATGGTTGCATGTCCTACTGCAGCTTGGCCAATTCTTTTACACAGGGGTGGTGAATTTTTTGGAGGGGGAAGGGAAAGAAAGGTAAAGAAAACAAAAGCAAGAGACAGGGAAGCTAAACGCTTTGTTAAAGCAGAAGAGAGGGCGGAGAGATTAGATTAGCTTGTATTTGTCCTTTTCAGTGCTTTGGAGATGTTAAGGGAAAACAGGCAAGAAAAAAAAAGGCTAAACAGAGAAACCAAAGGAAAGATGGAAAGCAGAAATTCAGTCAGAAGGAAATTAAAAGACAATACTGCTAGAAGTGCAAACCCACTATATTTAGACTTCTTTGCAAAGATCTCTGCCTGCTGTGCAGAATCTCCATAAAGCACACACATCAAGCACCACAGTGTTGCAAGGGACTAAACTATTTAATATATACTGAAAGCCTCAAAATTAAACAGAAACCCATGAGGAAGATTTTGTGTGACAGAAACAGGGAGTTTGATATGTACCCCTGTATAGGGAGTGAATCATCATTGGCAAAGAGGGAAGAGTAGGTGATGGACAAAAAATGGAGGATTAAAAATAACATTTTGAAGTGATACATGAAATGAAAGGGGAAATGTAATCTTTTCAAAGGATAATACTGAATTTAAAAAAACAACAGGGGAAAGAAGTTGCATTATGGTCGTGTAACTTGGTCCTCGATTTCCAAGTCGTTGACTGACAACCCTAATTTCTAGAATAAGAACATGAAACACTGTAATTCAGCACCTTTCCCTTCAGGAATTTCTCCACCTTTTCCCTTTATCCTATGTCTTCCCAAGTGTCAGTAATCACTTAGAGACCAGAAGATAAGGCTGCCATCTGATACGGAATCCAGCAATAAAGGACTATAAAGGCAGTTCTAGAAATTTTAAATGTAGAATGGATGTTAAAAAATCAGTGACCTAAACAGGTGGTAGTTTTGTAAATTATCAGAAACTACTGGAAAATGTGTTTATGCCAAGTAGGTACCTGATTTGCCCACAGGTTCAAAAGGCTTTGTGGACAGATGCATGCATGAACAACATCTGAATACTTCTGGTTTACTACTTGTTCTGCATCACAATGGTCAGGTAAAAAGCTGATTTTGTTTGTAATATACACTGGATATCTGGTGCATTAAGAAAGTTTCTCTACAGCTATTTTTAGTATTCTGTGCAACTACCTCATGTACATTCCCTTCTAAAGGAAATCTCCATTCATGTCCAATCATCTGCCAAAAATACCTGGGGAGGGAGGAAAACAAAAAGTTCACCTTGAGCCCTTTCACAGCTGTAGCTTTTTAAGAGGTGCTACAGCCTATGTTATCTTAGGGCATATGCCTCATATATTTCATGCCTATCACCCCCAGTTTGAACCAGTCTCTCCACAGTTTAACACAGCTGGGCTGTTGGATATACTGTATAAAATAGGACTTTCATTACTATATATTTAAATTATATGTTCTATATTAAAAACCTAACAGATATAATTTATTTCATATTTCATATGCAGCCAAATACATTCTCAGTTACCCGGAAAGCAGCTGTGAGGCGTATGCAGATATACTGCATGTCAGACCCAAACCATACCCCACCGTGCAGCTGAACTGCACCTGTGCAGCAAGTGGGTTTATCCTGCCTGCTGTGCGATAACACAGCAATGGCTCCAACTCACTGCACGTGCAAGGTCCATGGCCATGGGAATGTCTATACCTTGCATGAGAACAAGGTCCGAAGTACTGAAAGAAGCTTGTGTTTCACCAAGGGATTCTAATGCCCAGGTGTGAGACATCCTGCCTGTAGCACTTACTCTGACATGAACATCTTTCCCAAGAAGAAACTCACTACTCTTAAGGGAAAAAATATTCAGGACAAGGTCTGGGAGGCACTAAACTCTAATCTTACTACTGCAGCTTCTCTTCTGATTTTGTCACTTTTGGGAATCACTTAACAATACTGTGATAAGTGACTTTTTGGCTGGTTTGAGTTCTTTTTCAAAAAAAGCTGATTATCTCACAGAAGATTCCACCTGCTGAAGCTCATATCAAACATGTGAAGTGATGGAATTACAAACATGCTGCTATTACAATGATTTTTCCTCTCCTATGCTTATGTCTTATCACAACCCACTGCTGATTTAGGCTATGTCACTTTCACTTTTGACCTCTTTCCTGCCCATTCACACACTATATATACAGTTTGGCTTCAGCTTTAAAGCTCTGCATATTCACAACTTTCTCTTCCCTATCTGCTATTCCAATTACTCTATTAATCTGATTTTTGTTGTTTGCCTCTCACCAGCATTAAGTCCTTCTTTATTTTTGTACCACAAATGTGCAGTACAATCACATTCACAAAGACTTAACTCATGGTTTTACCAAGCTGGGTTTCTTTTTCCCCATTTTTTAAAATCAGACACACCATCTTAAGCATCTCACCACTCCTTCCAGCCACAGCACCCAGCTCAGTTCCACTTCTAGCATAACTCTCTGTATGGTTACACAGAGAAGAGGATCAGTGAATCAGGTGTTTACTGGGTTAACTTTAACCCAGGAAAGGCAACAATTCACAACAGTTCATGACACTGCTGCAATAGCAATGGCATGGCTGAAAGAGCAGGAATGAGCAGCTTGAGATAACTTAATCACTAACAGTAAGAGAAATTCTTGTGAAACTATGTGATCAAGCACTACATCCATGTTTTCACCAGATTTGTGTTATTAACTATGTTTTCTTAAAGTACAAATGACACTGTAGATCCTTCCTTGCCTCTTCAACCTTATGAATGGGCAGGAAGAAAGAAAGCCTTTGAAATATAATCGTGTCTCTGAAAAGAAACAACGCATTTCCCAGCTGTGGCCTTGTCTGCTGAAACCAGGTGAAAGACTTGCCCATAATTAACTAACATCTGCATAAACTGTTGAATTCATTTTAGCACCTTTACAGATCATTATTTTTCATGCACTGTGGGACTTACAGATTATGTTTACTAAGCCCTCCTTATCAGGTGACAGACAAGAGGACACTCCTGAGCTAATGCCACTGCCAAGGTGTTTCCACAAAGGAAGCTTACTGTGGAGAAATCAATACCCACATCAAAACACACAATACTGAAAGGGCAGAACAAATCCTGTTGTATTTATTGTACTTGTCAGTAACATAATAAAGTCCAAGTGTGTGTTAATTAGATACACAAATAAGTCAACTGGTCTCCAAGCTTTTTTATTAAATGAACTTCATTACTTTTTTTTAAAGCCACCATATTCCCATGTGGCATTAGAGTGGAACAATGTCAGAGGGTAGGGGATTCAAAGTGAAGTTGTGTGCAACATCTTAACTACATCAGCAGCAACACAACAAAAGTGTAGGGCATATAAACTTATTTTTGTGTTGAAGCTACTACAGACCCCAAAAAAACCTCCAGTACAAATGTCAATTTACCCTTTTACAAAGCATTACTCCGCCTTATCATATAATGGTCTTGCTTAATCCTGGTTTTTAAAGATATGTTGGAATATACCATTCCAGGCACTACAATGCATATCGAAAACCAGTTCTGATGTTACTCTGCATTTCAGAGTGTCATTAGTAATTCTGGAAATACCAAGGAAGAGGAAAAATAAGCCTGCAAATATTTCTTAGGCAGCCCTACAAAACATCTATTCCCAGGCAGAAAATTTGTACTGCAACCCCTGGTTTATCGTCTTTCTCTTGATCTCTCAGCTGTATTTCTTTTTAAATCATTCAGATTCCAGTCCTGCACATTTTCAATTTCTTCTGTGCATTCAGATAACTGCGTATTATAGAATCATAGAATCACAGAATAGTTTGGGTTGGAAAGGACCTTAAGATCATCTAGTTCCAACCCCCCTGCTGTGGGCAGGGACACCTCCCACTAAACCCTGCCACCCAAGGCTCTGTCCAACCTGGCCTAAAACACCACCAGGGAGAGAGCATTCACAACTTCCTTGGGCAACCCATTCCAGTGCTTCACCACCCTCACAGTAAAGAACTTCATCCTTATATCCATCTAAACCTCCCCTGTTTAAGTTTTAACCCATTACCCCTTGACCTATCACTATAGGCCCTAATGAATAGTCCCTCCCCAGCATTCTTATAGGCACCCTTCAAATACTGGAAGGCTGCTATGAGGTTTCCACACAGTCTTCTCTTCTCCAGGCTGAACAGCCCCAACTTTCTCAGCCTATCTTCATACAGGAGGTGCTCCAGCCCCTGATCATCCTCGTGGCCTCCTCTGGACTTGTTCCAACAGTTCCATGTCCTTTTTCTGTTGAGGACACCAGAACTGCACACAATGCTCCAAGTGAGGTCTGACAAGAGCAGAGCAGAGGGGCAGGATCACCTCCTTCGACCTGCTGGTCACGCTTCTTTTGATGCAGCCCAGAATATGGTTGCTCTCTGGGCTGTAAGCGCACACTGAAGCTGGCTCATGTTCATTTTCTCATCAACCAACACCCCCAAGTCCTTCTCTGCAGGGCTGCTCTGACTCTTCTCTGCCCAACCTGTAGCTGTGCCTGGGATTGCTCCCACCCAGGTGTAGGACCTTGCACTTGGCATGGTTAAACTTCATAAGGTTGGCATCAGCCCACCTCAGAAGTGTGTCAAGGTCCCTATGGATAGCATTCCTTCCCTCCAGCTCATCAATCGAACCACACAGCTTGGTGTCATCGGCAGACTTGCTGAGGGCACACTCAATCCCACTGTCTATGTCAGCAACAAAGATATTAAACAAGACCAGTCCCAACACCAATCCCTGAGGGACACCAACTTGTTACTTTCGTTATTCTTTCAAGGGGTGAGAATGGGAAAAACAACCAAGCCTGGACAGTAGCACTGAGCAAACACTTCAACACAGCAGAAAAACATAATTCAGAGAAAAAAAAAAAAATCTGGTTGTTATAATTCTATTTTACTGTGCATTTTTCTTTGTTTTTATGTAATGGCAGAAAAATACTTAAAAAAAGAAAAACTATTCTAACTTTAGGCTGCAGATTAAAATAATTTTCATGACCTAAATAAAGCTTGTAAAGCTGACATAGAGATAAGCACTGATGCAGAAAGATGAAGAATATACATTCTAAACTGCAATTTTACCAGACCAGGGACACTATCAGCACATATGTTTCAAGTTCAGCTCACACATAAGTCCTTAGAATTTAAACATGATGTTTAAGTTTTATATATGACTTCATTGCTACTGAAAGGGGTACTATTATTACCAATCCCATTCCCAACCACATATTCCCACTCTTTCCATTATTTGTAGAACCCTGCAGTGAGCCGGGTCAGTTTGCTTAATCAGCAGAAAAGTAGATGCAATGGTGGGGTTAGACTCTGCAGCCACAAACCCTTTCAACAGTGAGGGGCAATTCGATCTGTTCAAATTGTCTGTATGTCCCCATTTTCCCAAAGTCCCCACTACAAAAAGAAAATTGCATACAAATATTGACTAGTTCTCTGGACTTCCTCTGTTTTAACTTCAAAGTGCTTGTCACTGATCTACAATGTTTTGACTAAGATTAGTTCCTTGCATTCCTGTGAGCAAAATGAACCTTTTAGCACTTGGCCTGTTCTTTTTTTTCTCTCTGAGAGTTTACATTAAAGCCAAAACAAAACCATAAGCCACAAAACCCACAATATATTTGCAGCAAACACTTGGGTTTATGTATGCATTTGTTTAGGAAAACTTAGACATTGATGGACGGACAGCATAGAGTACCACCAGCATTTCAAATTGCACCCAAAACCTGATACTGATGTTTTTCTGAACAAATACTATGCCTTCTTTTTAAGGGCTGAGCCGCATGGCTGTACAGGGCAGAAAACTTGAAGAGCAGCTGTCTGAATAATGTAAAATATATATTAAGAAGTGATCCTATGCAACTAATGCATAATAATTACAAATTCTCTTTAATATTGCTTCTATTTGCAAAGATTTGTAAAGCAAATGCTGTAAGAGCCAATTTCTTTGAAAGGTAAGGTTGTCATTCCTCCTTGTCCTTAGTTGCTTGGTTTTTTGTTTAATTAAAAAAGTCATCTACATACACGTTTACATTATTTTGTTCTTAGTGGTAAAATGATGAAAGTTTATGTAATTGTCCAACATTTAAATATTTCTATTTTGTATAGTTACTACAAGCACTTGAAATCAATGTAAATTATTTAAAGGAAAAACAAGTTCTAGTGTGGAACAGCCACGCTTGTCCTGTAACAAATTTCAAACCCGTAAGCTGTTCTGTATTTATTGTAAAGAGTGTCAAAGTTTCTAACACTGGAGCCCTGGACTAAACAGCTCTGTAACTTTGTATACAGTATCTGAACTGTTCTTCACCTACTTTTGCACGTAACCTATTCAAATGGCATCCTGATCTTGATTCGGATGTTTCTAGAGGATAGATATTGAAAAATTAACTTCTTTATGCTTATCTAATAAGGACGTTTCCCCAAAACATTTAGTAAAGAATTAAAATATTACGTATTTCTACTCACTCAGACACGTTCCAATAAAATACCCTTATTACATCAAATGACCGAAAGCTGTTTTTCTTAGGGTTTTTTTTTGTGTGAAAAGGAATGGTAATAATTTCACAGATCTGGCCGGTCGTCCCCGTCCCCCCCCCCCGTCCCCCCCCCAGTCCGGTAACTTTGGTAGAAGTGTGGCATCCCCTAGCGTTCATTTGTGGGTTATGACACTGGGAAAAAAATGCTGGCAAATAATCACCTACTTCTAGCAAATGCTATTCAGAACGGTTTTCACTGTAGGATTCAATACTCATTTTCACATCAAGATTTTAGCAAAGACACTTCACTGATTTGCCTGAGGACCATTAAAAAAGCCTGAGGGTGAAGTTTTCCTCAAGGGGCACAGCTATCTCCATCATAACAGCATGTAGAGAAGCAATCAGAATGTGTTTAAACTGGTTAGTGTCAACATCAAGACTATGGATGAGCCATCCTATACTGACCTGCATAGCTCTTATATCAGCAGTCACCCTTCTGGGCCTCCAACAGAACCCTACCCAGTAGTGTTTGGTGCTTTCTTAGTGAGGCAATCACGGAACAATCTGTCCTACACTTCAATAGACAAGAAGAGCTCTCATACCTCTCATTATGCTACAGCATTATCTTCCTCTAGCCACATCAAATGCCTCAAAGTGTAAGTGCAATTCAAGGCAGACAAACAGGCAAATGCAAAGTGTTTGTAATGTTTTCTAAGTCTCAGTCCAGACATGGTTTTGCCGTGTAAATTACAGTTAAATGCCTAGTATTATGTAAACAAATCTTAGTAAGCATGGATAAAAGGACAAAGGCTAGAAGCAAAATGGTTCTTGTATGGTAACAGCAGCAGAGAAAAAACTAAGGCAACTGGAACTCCTCTATAGAATGCATGTGGCAACCACCACCAGAAGACACAGACTTAATCCCAATAAATACCCATTCAAAAAAGCTCAACACACCCCAGACAACACTTTCTGGAGAAAAGAAAGGCATAGGGGCCTTCAAAACACGTCTAATTTCATCACCAAATTATGACCAGATACATTTTACAAACAGATTCCTTCATCATTAATCTCACTAGTAAAATAGTTCTATGTGGTTACCATGTAACAGGAAAGAACAATATTTTTCAGAACAGACTAATCTTATGAACTATAAGGAAGAAATCTTATGAACAAACAAATCTTATGAATCTGTAAACAAAGGAAGAAAGAAAGATAAAGCAGATGCACAGCATTTCTCTGCGACTAAAACCATTATAAAACTCCTTACAAAATTCTAACATACATACATACAGTGGAAGCCATGATGAACACATCTTGTACCATACTCTACTGATTAATACATTTTAAATGTACACACAACTAAATCACAGAAACATAAAGTCACATAGCACTACATACATTAATTTCTCCTTTAACAATCCTAAGCGTACACCTTATATTATTTCAGCCACTGAAATACAGACTACATATTTCACTGTTTGTATACTCACATGATCAGGAAACATTTCTTCTCAACATTAATATGTCATTGGCTGTTTAGCAGAGTAAGGTTTTATCTGGGAGAAACTAATTTGATAACAGATTTTGGGGGAAAAAATCAAGAAAGGAATAGAAGAGAAATAAGGTTAAGTTTAAACTGTTCAGTCTTGCTCTCTCATATTGTTACAGTGGCAAGAGATCTGGCTCTGGACAGAAAAGTGAAAAACAGATTCTTCAGTATTTTTTCCGTATTTCCTTTTGTGGGTTTAGGTTTTAAAATTTATATTCGCAAGACCACTAATTCTCTATAATTTGTACTTACTAATTCTCAGTTTTTCTTTAATGCTTAATTGGTGTAACCATTGCACAGAAGAGAGATGATGCTATTATTTATGGAGAATAAAAACAGCTGCTTCTACAGAATATATTATTGGTCAACAGCTGTGATGAATATTCCCTGTTATAAGATGAAAGCTAATAAGGGGGAAAAAAGTCCTGAGAAGGATATCAGGGTTTCTGTGTATCTGCACTTAGCTATTATTATCTGCACTGGCCAGGCTTGACTGACAAATTGCATGTGTGTGATATCAACCTCATGGTTTGCAATATTCACACATAAACTTTCAATTTGTAATATGAATATAGTCAGGATATAAATCCAGGATAAAATAAAAATTCTTCTCTCAATTCCCTTTTAAAGTTTGGTGCATTTTTAGGAGTGAAAAAGGTCAATAGTGGATTAAATCTTTTTTAAATTGTTTTATCCCATTTTAGAAGACTTGCTGCTAGGTCATTCCACAGCTAAGCAATACCAGAGTAATACATTGACACACAACTACAGAGATACTAGCTCAGGAAATCTTCAAGTATAATACAGAATCATAGAATGGTTTGGGTTGGAAAGGACCTTAAGTTCATCTAGTTCCAACCCCCTGCCACGGGCAGGATGTCTCGCACTAGACTTAGGCAGAACAATCCAAAGGGTTTAACCACCCAGATAAAAGATAAAGAAACATCAGATTAAAAAAAAAAAGATGTATTTTCAGTTTCAATCTTTTCTAGTCATTATTTTTTTTCTTGACAGGCTGCTTAACATATTAATGCATGAATTAAATATTAGTCTTTGCATTACAGGGTTATCCATTTAAATGTCACATTAATAGCTTATTACCTAAAACCCTAGGGTGACATCCAGGCCCTGTTATCTCCAGTGAGTCCAGAGTTTCACCCAGGACATTCATCTGTTTTTTTAATGCATGGAAATTATTGTCTTTCAAGGACAATAAAATATCTCGTAGCAAATTAAAAATTACTAATGTATCTAAGCCCTTCTTGTGTCTATTGAGTAAGTTGTGAACAATAACAACTAATAGAAATGTCAAGTTGACAGAAATATTGAAAGGAACTGGAAGAGTTTTTCCAACTGTCTAATATTTTATTTCTTATTAGTCTGTTTTTGTGTATTACTGTTACTAATTTGCAACTAAAAATACTTCGCTTTTTTAATGCAAAACACTTTGTACAAGCATTACTCTGCCCATTTAATAAATGGTAAAAACACAAAAAGGAGAATAAATTACTTTCCCTCCCTGCATATGACAAGGTGAATTCAGTTCTATGGCCTTAGTGATCAGCTTGGAATGTAACAGAAAGGAACGCTGGGTTGGAGAAAAAGATGTTTGCACTCAAAAGGAAGAGAGAATGCACATCTGAAAGCCTCTGGAAATGGCCCGTTATTTCTTCAGCTGGTCTCAGTTCTCATTATCCCTTGGTGAACTCTAAGATGTTAAACTAAGGAGTGAAAAGACTTGGGTTTTAAAGTCTTGTCTTACTATATGCTTGCAACCTTCAAGCCAACATAAAAACAAACAAAAAAGGTAGGCAGTATCAGGTATTTGACAGGCTTGAGAGTGATCTGAGATAGAACTTCAGCTCCCAGGTCCATTCTGTAACAAGTAATATATGTTGCTTCTGTGTAGTGCTATTATCCCTGGAGCATACAGACATGCACTCTGCAGCCACAAAAATAATACTGCACCAAGATGGGACAAGGGCTTCTTTGGAAATAAAGCTAATGGGGAGTTCAGCACTCTAAATTGTTCTGGGAACCCTATCAGCTTGGCTGTGAGTTGTAACAATGTAACTTCACAAACCAGGTTGGACAGTACTTTTTTGTGACACACATATATTTTGCTGCCAGAGTTTCAATTTAAGTCTTAATACAAAGTAGCACATTTGTATTGGTTTTTTTTTTCCTTGTAAAAGCACCACATGCTTTCAGTTTTCAGTCTGGAAAAAGTAAACAGAGGTGACTAGTAGTGAATGGTCATGACTCATTGTTCTTGTTATAGTTGATTTCTAAAGGCCTTGCTGAACATCATTGCTGGCTTAGCATCTTTTTTTTTTTGATGTAGATCATATTGCATTGGAGTTTTTCTAAGACTGGATAAAATCATGAGCAACCTAGTCTAACCTCATAAGTGGATCATGATTTGAGTAGAAGGTTGGCCTAAAGACTTCCTAAGGCCCCTTTCAGCCTGAACATTTCTGTGATCTGCAAAACAGCATGTATTTTTGTTTGCCTACTAATACAATCTTAAAGTTCGGGTAAAATTAGCCTGGAACATTCGTGGGTTTTTCTAGTTATGAAGTGAAATAATAGTTCTAACCTGTATTTCACTCTTATTTATGATTTGGTGGCACTTTTAGTTACTCAGCAAGATGTAATACAATAAATAATTCACTTGATCTGGGAGGGAAACATGTAGAGGAAAAAAAGTTATTAATGAATTAGTATCAGTTATTGGATCACTGTGCAGTCTCCATATATCGTATCAGTAATATTCCAGACTCTCAACCTGCTCTGTGTCCAGGTGTATACATTGCATTTGAAGATATTATGCTAATTCTTCTATTAGTCAGACATTAAAAAATTGGAAAAACAAGTAAAAAGTGCAATTTTTTGTTTGTTTTACTGCTATATTATTAACCCATCAGGGAAGAAAAGGAAATGGTTATTATGAGGGTAGACACATACCAATGATGACAAATACTTTTACAAAATAAAAATGCAAATGTGAAATGGTTTATGGAAATGTTTTAAGAGGGTATTTTAGTTTAAATTTTCCCTAAACCAGTTTTGTTTGCAATTAAATCTGCCCCACACATGGCTAAAAACGTAAGAGCCTGAAAAGAGGTCACTAATTTATTATGATCCAAGCTGTAGAAAAAGCACTATTACTATGACAATATAACATTACATATTTTAAATAAAGTCTTGCAAACTAGACTGCAATCACTTCATCACCTTATAGACACCCTTCAAAACAAAAAAGTGATACCAGATTTTCAGCCTGAAAGGAATAACCAGTCTCAGAATGAAAGGTTTCATAAAACCATATGGATACAGGGGCTTGTATTCAATGTATGATCTCTTCAGAATGGACTGCTGGTTTAACGTATGCAGCAGATGTTCCACCTGCTCTGTAAGTAGAATATTTATTTGCTTAATAGATTCTAAATAAAAATTGCAATCAGACCCCACAGAAATTGCACACATTATGCACAACATAACAGCCAGTAATTGATTACCAGATGTAGACATTGAAGTGGATTTCTACTTTTGTTTTTTATAGAACAGCAAGACAGCTTTTCACTCTTTCATACTACCTAAAATATAGCACCTGATCCTTTCCTGCCTTTCTTAAGGCTCTACAGTTATCATCCAATTACATATTATAGTAAAATTATTTCAACTGCTGTTTAATTGTGTTTTTTTGATATTAATTATATGACACAGGCAAAAATCCACACTTGCTTTACACCTCCCTGTCCCAATTATATGACTTACCCTGCACATTCTTAACACAGGTTTTTTTTTTCAGAGATAGTAGTGTATCAAGAAATAGGCAGATGGTTCTCAAACTGCAGCACAGAAGCTTCAGAATTCAGTATTGTATAATTGATGCTACAAATGTTATTCCCTTTCTGCATAGTTCCATTTTTGTAAAACTGGGAACACATTTACACAAAGACTAAGTCCCAAGTTTTAATTCTTACAAAATAGCGGCCAATATGTAGTGGTTTATGAAGAGGAAAGAGAAGCAAGAAATACCATACAGAAACATATCAATCAGTCATCTACAGTCCCATCTGCAAAAACGACTAGACCATACACTTTAAAGGAAAGCCCAGAACTATTTCTTGGTATGAAAAATTATAGTGTGACAAAAAACCTCTCTTCGTAGCTTATTTTTTAATTCTTTTATTCCCAAAATGGACAAGGCTTAATAGGCTCTTGTAATTTTAATCTCTAATAATATTGTTTAATTAGATACTGTTAGGAGCATGTATGTTGTGGTTTAGTTCTTTTTTTTAACAGAACTCAATACAAATTGCTACTGAATTTTATATGCTTGCCATTAAGTGCCAGTTACTGACTGTTGTGTTTAAGTTTTTTTCTTTTAGGTAACGAAAAGTGAAAATGTCTGAGATATACATAAATTTATATATATACATATAAATATATATGTTGCACTGCTTTTGCTTCATATCTGTCATTATCCTTCTTAAATTAAGGTAGAACCCTAAACTAGAACTCAATGAGCTTTAGGAAGATTCTGAACAGGCAAAATGCTTAGTGTGAAAAGAATAAACTCCATCGTTCCAATGGCTATTCACCCCAGTCTGACTTCTTCAATGATTTACACAGGACCACTATCTCTTCTGTTTTCCCGTATCTTTCCTAAGTTACTTCTCCTCCCCCATTTCAAAGTCCCAAAAGAACACTGTGAATGTGTTTTGATACAACTGTATGGCTTACAGGGTACCACTGTTCCCCACAGTGAATCTATCTTGTTTACTCGATCTTAAATTCCATTAGATAGTCTCTATGCTATCTTGTGTTTAAGCAGTGCCCAATAAAATTAAAAAAAAGTGAATAAATAAAAAATCCCAATCTTGGATAGTCTTTTAACACACAAAAGAAATCATATAGACAATTTGAATGTATTTGCCTTGTGATTTGTAAACTGGGTTTACTTACCCCATGACAATAACTGGATCTTTTTTGTTCTCTGGATCTACTCAAATTCTGAATTAGGTCTTCTTGTTTAACTGAAGTATAAAATAAAGGAGTCATTCTTAGCTACTTCCGTGTGGTCAAGAAGATCTCCAATTGATTTCTACAATTCTGTAAAAGACATTAATTTGATTTTGCTTTCTATATAGAAGAACAGCAAATCAATAAAACTTAGCAGAATAACTATTAAAGCAGTTATTAACAGTTATTAACTATTAACAGCAGAGTAACTATTAAAGCAGTTATACAAAGAAAATAACTGCAGTTATTTTCAACCTAGGTGGCTGGTGAGGCATAATTTTCTAATTTTCTGTTTAATTCCTTTACTAAATAAATAAAACGACAATAAAAAAGTGGAAGTATTTTTTTAACTAAAGGCTATGGGATTTTTTTGTATTGCTTCCTTTTTTTTACCAGAAAAAACGATCATGAAAAGGTGAACAGCTAAGTTTGCTTGTTTAAAGGATAAGGCAGTGGAAATAACACAGTGGGCTGTAAGTGAAATGGGCCCACATATAACAGAATAACACCAGAAACAAAGAGATAAAAAACCCTCTGGGTCTTTATACCTGGGACTTAGAGCTTAAATAACATTCTTCAAGGCCTTACACTAGATATCTTAATATTGCCAGCCAATAAAAATCTTAACGAGCTTGCTTACTCTAATAGAGTGAAAAAGAATGGCATAAATTGTATCAAATTAGTATGTTCTGGATTCCAAAATTAAGTTCCAAGTTCCCATTTCTTGTTTTTCATTCCTACTCAGCATTTCTTGTTCATGTCTCTGAATATGTTCCAAGAAGAAATGAAACTGGTTTGAATCACAATTAATTCTCAGTCAGCATTATTTTTGTAGCTTTTGAAAAAGACAGGAAGCAGCAATTATGCTAAACAATTAGGAAATACTTTCAATTATATTGTTCCTTTTTAATAAAAACTCCCATGATTTGTAAACACCTTGTTACAAGTATTTTGGGTTTAATTCATCTTTTCAGCTGAGAAAAAGAATATAAATGGCAGTTGCTTCCCAAATGAATGCCCCAAATTGCACCTGTGCCCTATAGCAACTCTTCATTCCAAATGTAAAGTCCAGTTTCTGAATATATTCGCAGTCCGAGCATAGCAAAACTCAAAAACTAAGCAGAACACCTAACAAAGCAACTCAGGCACACTCAAAATAAGTTTCAGTGAGCATCACCTATTTAAATAATCGATAGGAAGCAAAATTACTTCACAGCTGAACTGAATTTAAGTCCTATTTACTCTGTGGATATAGGCGAACCTTATGTTCAGCTGAGGCCAGTCAGCACAGCAGGGGAGACACCCGGCTGCCAGATGGAACCTAATTCTTATTTCCTGTTCTCTGGATGCTATGCCGTCCTGTAGCCTTCACTCTTCAGTACAGTTTTTTGATAACTTGGTGTGATCTTCCCTCCTAAATTCCAGCTAGATAGCTAAATGTACATATTTTTAAGATTTCAAAGCACGTTGAATCTTCTTTCTCTCATTTTAATGGAGAGAAAATAGTTTTTCAACATCTTTGTCTAGTCGCTGGTGAGGGAGCGCAGCACAACTCCCGAGGGGGGTGATGAGGGGCCACTTCCCACCACCACAGCCCTTGGACTCGTGAGGAGAGCAGTGCGACCAACGTGCCTCGCAGGGCTTTCGGAGAACAGAGCTACCTAGCCACCACCGGAGCTGCGGCGAGCGCGGCCTCCACAGAGGCCACACCGGCTTGAACCGAAAAGAACCGAAGGCGCTCACCCCACTGAGGCGCTGCAGGCGGGAACCCCCTCAGCACAGAACCCGCCGCAAGCCAAACCCCGTCCGCTATGGTCCGCTGCCGCCTTGCAGAGGAGCCCAACCCAGTCGCATGTGGGATTGGCAGGGACCAGTGTCATTCAAACCGGGCCCCAGCTCCCACCGCCCGGCGGCCTCAGAAGCACCGCCTCCTTTAGAAACCGCTCTTCACGATTTGTTGCCAGAATTTGCCAATCCTAAGCAGTCTTAAGGATAATTCGCCCGAACTCGGAAGCGGGTGGGCCCTTTGGGCCGGCGGTGTTTTACTGTGTGTGTGGTAGTGGTCGCTCAGGTGCGGTTTGACGGGGTTGCTTGGGTTGTCACTGTTATGAGGTTCCGCAGGAAATACAGGACCACGACCGTGATAAACCATGAAGTCATCGTCCAGAACCTTGAGGATATTGTCACCTTCCTGGTGATGTTCATCGTGATGTGGTTCGTGATTGAGGTACCAGGCGGGGAGAGGGGTCTGGTAGTTGCCTGAGCAGCACAGCACCTGCTCTTGTGGGGTACCGCGGTGTTCTTGGCTTCCCGCTCTGGACACCTGCTAAACATCCCTCAGCCTCGCTGCCAAGCGGCTCTATCAGATCCTCTCGGGTTCTGCCTGTCTTTTCCCTTGTTCCCTACCGGGTTATGTCCCTGTTTTTTCTCTGTCCGACGCCTCACACCATGGTACCCTGCTCGAGCATCTTTCTCTCCATGTCTTGGCTGTCTTCCTTGTGCAGCAAGTTTTAT
This sequence comes from Melopsittacus undulatus, assembly GCF_012275295.1. Taxonomy (NCBI): domain Eukaryota; kingdom Metazoa; phylum Chordata; class Aves; order Psittaciformes; family Psittaculidae; genus Melopsittacus; species Melopsittacus undulatus. The sequence continues at coordinate 29,785,045 of NC_047536.1, read as the reverse complement.
TTCTCTCTGCTCTGCCCATCTGGCATCATGTCAGTGCCTACTCTACTGATTTGTCTTTGGTAGCTCCTGCTCTCACTACGCACCCCCCACTCTCACCCTCTTCTGTTAGATTGTTCTTCTTTTATTGTCTAGTTTTCTTTAATCTCTGCATATGTTTCATTCCTAGCACCCTACCATAATCTCCCTTGTATTCAGTTCCAGTCTCCTGAGTTATAAAGTTCTTCAAGCCCTTTTGCTTAGAGTCTTTTTATGTCTCTATGTCTGTTTAGGTTTTTCCCTGCTCTGTTCAAAAGTATACATGGTAAAGTAGTTAGGAACATTGTTACAAAGAGGGTCTCAGCTAGTCTTTTGTTCTGAGATGTTTAATCAGATAGTAGTTAAAACCTGCTAGTCACCATTCTGCACTACTGTGTCTATTGCTGTCATTCACTGGGCTCCCTAGTGGTGGGTAATCTGAAGACAAATATGGGATTAGACAGTTTTAGATGAATTTCTGAATTTCTCTTTCCCTGTATACTTAAAAGTTACTGTAAGGTTTATTTCTATGTGCAATCTGCTTATTAGTCTCGGGGGTGATGGATTAGGCATCTCTTTTAGGCCTCTTTTGGGACAAAAATTGTGCGTGTGCTGCTATATTACTGTTTTATGATGGCATTAAGTATAGAATAAGACTTGGTAAGTAGAGTTTAAATTCTGGGAAAGCAATTTAAGTACACTTCAGCAACAGTTTGGAGGGGGGGGGGGGGGGGGGGGGGGGGAGAGGAATTCTCTGTCAGTTTAAAACCATTCTCCCTTGTCCTGTCCCTACATGCCCTTGTCAAAAGCCCCTCTCCAGCTTTCCTGTACTGCTTTTCTGCAGTGAATGAGGCAAAGCTGCAATACAGAGGTCTAACCTGTAACATAGCACCCTGTTCCTTCCTTAATAGAGAGGTGTCTCACTCAAACAAATAATTTCCTCATCAAAAAGAATATGCAGTTGTTTAAATTATACAATAAGAAGTATAATAGTATATATTAAAACAAGCACAATAAAAGCATCACACAAGTCACATATGGTTATCTCAATAACTATATATAACTTATGTGCACCATATTAAGAAATGTATGTGGTGTTCTCCCAGTGTACTGAAGCAATTCGCCTTTTCCTCCTTGTTTTTGCTATATATATTATTCTGCATCGTTGTGCCTCTTGTTTACTTTGTAGCTGGATAAATTAGTGCTTGTTTCATATACTCATGAATGTTCTTAATTAGACTTTCAGATGATGTAACATCTGACGAAAATAGCTTTCTGGTTTCAGTTTCTGTTTCTCAGTTTTAAGTCATAGCTATGAAATCAGCTGAAGTGAAACTGCAATAAAAAGCCTCTCAACAATGTTGTTTGGGTTTTTTTTTTACACCAGTTTTCAGATTATGCCTGTTGTACTTCTCTGATTTATGATCTGGATAACTGAGTGCTTACAAACATAATAAATGCATTTGTTATTGTCAGTGTAGGATGTATTGCATTTTTCATTTATTGATGTATTTATTTTTTGCAGCAAAGGAACCAGGGGTGGGTTTTCTTGTTTAATTGTTTTTATCTTCTACTTATATCCTTCTGCTAGAGTTTATGACTCTTTCAGTTATATCAGCACAAATGTTTGTTTTTAAAGTTGTGCAAACCAGATAATGTAATATTTTTAACTAAACCAAGCAAACACATTTACTTCTTATTGCTCCGTTGTAGGGTCATACAGTAATCCACTTTCTGTACAATTCCATTGCTACAGATAAGGGCTAAATATACTGCAGCATGGGAATGGCAGAATATTTTGAAGAGGTGGGGATGGCTGAAAGTGTTATATTTGGGTTTGGGGTTTTTTTGGGGGGTTTTTTTTTGGTGGTTTTAAATTTTTTACTAGTTTTGCCACTGGAGAAAAAGTAACATGAAACTGTAACATTGGTTACTTTTATTGTACTGTAATTTTTTTAGAACTTGCTTGATTTATCATTCAAGAAATTGATTAATCTTATAATTCTACTCTGATGTTTTGAATTCTCTGTTTACTTATGGGACACTTAGCCAGAGCATTGCTTTTTTAGTATCTTGCAAAGTTAGGTGAAACCTTCCATCTGATTTAAGAGTTTTTTAACTTTTGAAAAAGATTAAAGCCATTTACACTTCTAAACACTTTAGAATGTTATTTAGTAAAAGAATAAGTTGTCAGGTAAAGGGACATAATTCAAGTTCTGACCCTATACAGTAAATGGTAAAGGTTTTGTAACAAGGTGAGCCTCCCTATTGTGGAGATGAATAACACTTTTGGGACCTCTTTGATTTAAATCATGTAGGAGAACATTTTGATGAGTTGTTGGCATAATCTCCTAGTTTTAGATGTTTATAGTCTAGCTTGTTGAAAGAACTGATACTTTTTCTCTGCTTCTCTTTTAATTTCAGGTCCCACCCAAGACCTTCATCATGTTTGTTGCTCTGCAGTACAATGTCACCTATACCATTGGTGAGATTAAATCAAATCTATTTTTTCTTGTAATGCAAGAGCTCAACTATTAAAAATTTTGGATTTACTAATACTATATTCACTGATACATTCTAGTGTTTGTGATACATTGATACATACTGTTGCATGTGAATAAGTGGGTTATTTTTCCCATAGCTAACACTGCTAATAATGTGCATTTTAATATAAATTTAACATGAAAACCATGCAAAAAAGTATGCATTCTTTCCATGTTTTGATACAATCAACAAGAGTTATCAAGTAACAATGGTTTCATCCTCTTCTGTATATTTATTGTTTATTCATGATTTCTTGTGTCATTAGTAATGGATTTTGTGGTTTATATTTAAAAAATATTATATTATTATTCTCAAGTAACTGATGTTGTTGCTTCAATCATACTTTTAAATAACAAAGGGAGACAGTTCTGGTTTTTTTCCCCCAGAATTAGTAAAACGTACGACTTTTGTTCTAATCTTGACTTCCAACTTGAGACATCGGTGCTGCGGCCCTTTCAAATGTAGTACTCTGACTGCATTCAGTATGCTCAAAATAATTCATTGATCAACTTTGCTTGCAGGAATGAATATCCATCATTTTTTGCAAATGTTTCCCAAGATATTTCATGTTGAAAACTTGAGGTGGACAGGGTGAGTCTTACTGATATTTGAGCAGCATCAAGTAGAAATAAAATAGCGGAGACAGAAGTCAAATCCATGTGTCACTTACCAAGGTGCCTGCAGTGTGACGTCTATGAAGAAGTGGCTTAAACCACGACATTGTTGCATACATGTGTGTGTATATGTATGTATGTGTACATACCTACAATGGAATGAACGATGTATAACCTCTTTTAGTTTTAATAGGTGTGGAGTTCTGCACAAGCAGTTTTGAGGCCTCAGTGTGGGCCCTCTAAAAGCAATGAATATACTACTAGTAAAGGTCCACTTTAAAAAGGAGTGCTAGGGACCAGGCAGCAATAGCATTTGCTATGCAATTACTTTTCATTGATTATACCACAAGCCACTTTCAAACATAGAAATGGGATATGTGACATGTTGTATGAATGTCCTGTGCATCAGGACCTTAATGTATCATTCATGGTACAGGAAGTAGCAATTGCTTCCTTGAAAACTCGCTGAGTTTCCTTTAAAGAAAAAAGAAGAAGTTGTTTGTAAAGAAAAAAGAAGAAGTTGTTTGATGTCTGTATTTCTCTGCTTTGACTTTTGGACAAGGCACACAGTTTGACAAAGGGTAAAGGTCTTCAAGATAACAAAATTCGTTGATGTTTATCGAAAGTGACTGTCTAGATAAGAGACATCTAAATTAATGCCCTCTCAAGTGAAAACTGAAAGATGGAAATGTTGGACATACAAGCCTGTAACTCAGGATGAGCACGGCTCTTGATTAGTTTTAGTCCCAGTTCTTTTTTTTCAACTGCAGTGTCTCAGATGTATAAAGAAAAGTGAGGTGGCTATAATGAGTATCTGTGGGCCAAAGGAGAGACACCCCTACAAAATAAGGCTTCCTTTCATCTACTGCTCCCATTACATGCTTTTTAAATTGAATTGAATTTCACTGGTAGGTTTTCCCACTCTTGGTAAATAGGAACATCTCAAGTGTCTCTCCGTCTCTCTCTCCCTCTCTCTCTCCCCGTCTCTTTCTCTCTCTGTCTCTCTCTTTTCTCTGATAACTTATTACTACTTTTGGGGAAGTTATTACTTACCAATGTGTTGAACTAGTAGTGATACTGTCCTCACTATATAGTTTCTCTTTTCCTACATATGGTCTTACTTTTTAAGATGGAATCTCATTTGGTCTCTACCAAATTATAGAGGACAGGTTGTTAGTGTGTAGTGTGATTTTTTTTTTTTTTAATGTCCCAGAATGAAAGAAGTGGATTGAAGCAACAGGTCAGTGTATAGTGCTCTCAATAGTTTGTTCTAGGCTTATAATGGTATCGTTGTATTGAAGGAAAAGAAGTTTCAGGTTATGTAATCAGGCATAGGGAGTGATTTTCAAAAATGTAAAACTTATGTTAAATGGATACAGGGCACTAGTTACAACTTCCAAGAACATTTGTCACTGCTGCCGCTTGCCAGGAGGATACTCTTTCAGAAGAATGTAAAAATGAATACTTTTTCTTTTTTCTCTCCATTTTTTTTTAGATGACAACAGTGAGCAATTTGATTTTTATGACTATGGTCCCAAAGACATTGCCACAATCAGCTTCTACATGCTTGTAACTATTAAAGTGCATGCTGTAATCCAGGAGTGCATATTAGATGTAAGTTTATTACTGGGCTATCATGTACTTTTATAATCGTGTTATTTTTAGCCATTATTTGCTAAGAGTTTTTCTGCAAGTTTGAGTGTAAGTCATAGTACACAAATGGTTTAGCATTTAGAAGCCCTGTTATGATCCATCCTTTTGTTATATGACAAAAATGCAACTAGATCTTGTTTTAGTGGTGGACTTGGGTTTGATAGTGTTAGGTTAATGGCTGGACTCGGTGATCTTAAGGGTGTTTTCCAGTCTAAATGACACTGTGAAATTTTCAAGTGATATTTCTTCAGTTTATTAATGATACAAACCACTAAATTTTACTTTCAATCAATATAACTTACATTTTTCTGTAAAACCAAACATTAAATGTTTATGATGTGCTCAAGATACCTATGAGTGAGGTTTGCATTAGATTCATAAGATATATTAGAACAATCAAAACCAAAAATTATTGCAGTGATGGATTTCTGTTTGTCAGCTTTGCCTCAAAGAAGGAGCTGAGACTTCAATGTGTGCTCTTTCACACCAACTCAGTTGCGAAGTAAAATGCATTTGTTAAAGCTATTGTGAAAACCATTTATTATTGAATGGTCTTAGAAAGTCTTATCAAATAGATCATCTGTACCACAGAAGCTCAGCTGGTTTTTAAATGTGCAAAGAGTTTGGAAAAAATTAGCAATATGACTGATTATGGGTGAAAAAAATTTGTCTTAATACATTATCTGACTATTTTCCATGTGAACTTTACCATAGTGGTGAGTCTTTTTGAAGCTAGTTGTCATAAAAAGTCTTGATCAAAGTCTTAAATGGTGGGAACTATGTATTTTGAGGAATGGAAGATCAGAATGAGGAATCAGGAGTGAACACTAACTCCAAAATAGTTTTCGTGGTTTGGAAATTATATTTATTGATCTGCTTTTTGTTTCTAGAAAATTAATAGGTATCTGCAGCTGTCAAAACCAGAGCAGAGCAAATTCAATGAATCAGGACAGCTCGCGTTGTTCTACTTGTTTTCATTTATATGGGGAGCAAGTATTCTGAATGCAGTAAGTCACTCTATTTGCTGATTTTATTTAAAAAATAGACTTAAAATATTAAGAAGGTTTTTAAATCAATGGCCTTTTTCTTTAGGAAGAATTCGCAATGAACCTAACCTCATTCTGGAAAGATTATCCCTTTTCTCATATGCTGTAAGTGTTCTGTTTTCAATTTGAAAAAACTGTGGTTATTCCAATCACTGAATATTTAACCACCCCAAATTTTAGGGAACCACTAATAAGGCAGTGACATCAGTACCTTATAAGAATGACAACTCGATTAAAGTACTTTGCTCTGCTTGAAAACTGCTTTTTTTCCACAGATAGTTTTATTGAACTGCACATCAATCCAAGAGATACTTATATGTGTTCTCAACTTCATTTAGCTTAACCGTGGTAGCTGAGTTAAAGTGAAGGTGTTTCCAAATGGGATATATAATAGGACTGCTGAACTCTCACACTAAAATGTATTTGTTGGAGAATGAATCTTCAAATTAGAGAGGATTTATAGCTGGGGGCGGATTTATTTTTAAGTAACATGACTTACAAAACTGTGTTGTTTGTCTGCTCCCCCTCCCCCCCCCCCCAGCTCTGTTTTTCTCTAGTTAGTTTGATAGAGGGAAGGGGGATAATACGCATTTTTAGGGAGTTCCACTCCTCAATTGATTAACTGTTTCTCTGTGTTAGATGTTTTGGTGGTTTTTTTCCTTCCTACTCTCTCAAAAGGTGATTTAGAACATGCTATCAAGAAGGTTAATGGATGCTGATTCAAAAAACTGTCACCAGAGTTGTTTTGTATTTGCAGTTACTGTGATTTAGAAACCATAAACTATAATGAGTCAGACTGAATTAATTTAAGATAATAAAATAAAATCTTGTATCTCATGTTGAAAGCTTGAAAACTCATCATCTTGTGTTTTCTTAACCTGAATTATTGTTTAGTTTTCAGGAAAAATTCTTCTATATTTGCCAGATAGCCTATTGGCTTCATGCACTGCCAGAGCTATACCTTCAAAAGGTCCAAAAGGTATGGAGAGAAGTTTTCAGTACAGTTAACTAAATATCTATTATTTCCAATTATTTGTATTAATAGTTTTGTTTATATTAACTATATAAACATCCATGTGTTTGTATTTTTACTGCAAGGGTGTTGAGGTACGGGCAGAAGTTGCCCCATCCCTGGCAGTGTTTAAGGCCAGGTTGGACAGGGCTTGGAACAACCTGGTCTAGCAGAAGGTGTCCCTGTCTATGCAGGAGGGTGGAACTAGAAGAGCTTTAAGGTCCCTTCCAACCCAAACCATTATGTAACTTGTGTTTTCAGTTACATGCATATATTTAGTCTAGGGGGTCTGTAGTTTTTGATTCGGATACTTCTTCCAGAAGTTTATACAGTAGTGTGAAAAAAATAATCAAAACTAATGAATAAATAGATTTTTCTTTGGAAAATATAGTTAAACAGTAACAGCATTTATTATAATTTCTCTAATTTTAGGAAGATATTCCAAGGCAGCTATGTTATATTTGCCTTTACATTACTCATATCTCTGGTGCCTATATATTAAAGTAAGTATTTGCACATTTGTTTTGAATAGACAGATCTATTATTTTCATGATTTCATTAGAATTTCTAACTTTTCTGTTTTATAGTTTGCAGCATTTGGGGCTAATTCTGGTGGTACCTCACTATTTGGTGGAATTCATTTTTCATGCCTTGCGTCTCTTCTACTTCCCTGATGAAAACATGCAAAAAGGGTAAATCTTGCATATGATTAATTTAAATTCAGAACTTTGCTTACTAATTGTGTATAAATGGATTTGCGTGTATGTAGAAGTACTCAGGCAGCAATCACCACTTGTTCAGTGTCCACTATTACCTGCTTTGAATTCACAAATAAGTCACTGTTATTACATAGAGTCAAGGAAGCAAATACACTCCGCAGTAGCAGTTTTTACTCAGATTCCATCTCAGATATGTTTGTATTGCTTTCTAATCCTATCACTTGCCTGTTTGCTTAAATGTTCATAAATGTTTGTATGTAGGGACACTTATTTTTAAAATCGGTCAAAGAAGTTATAAAAGCAGCATTCCCTCTAAGTTCTTGCAGGTGATTCTCCTTTTGGTAAGGTGAGAAAGGGAAAGAACTATACAACAGAGAAGATAATGTCTCAAAAACATGTAGTTGATGTAGTTGCAGCAGGGAAATCATGACATAATCACCATCACAGAAACTTGGTGGAATGATTCACATGATTGAGTGCTGCCGTGGATGGCTACAGACCTTTCAGAAGGGACAGGCAGGGAAAAAGAGGTGGTGCAGTTACATTTTATATCAGGGAGTACATTGACTGCCTTGAACTCAATATTGTGAGTGAGAAGGCTGAATGTGGGTAAAGACTGGGGGGAAGACCAGCCAAGCAGGTATCCTGGTAGGAGTCTGTTATAGACCACCTAGCCAGGATGAAGCTACAGGTGAAGGGCTCTTCAAATAACTGGGAGAACGTTCATAGTTTCTTGCCCTTGTTCTCATGGGGGACTTCAACCTACCAGATGTCTCCTGGAAGAAACAATCCAAGAGGTTCTTGAGGGGTGTGGAAAATTACTTCCTAACCCAGCTGGCTAGTGAGGCAGATAGGGGAGATGCCTGCCTAGATTTGCTGTTCGTAAATAGAGAAGGCCTGGTGGGCAGTGTGATGATTGGAGGCCATCTTGGGCAAGGTGATCACAAAATGAAGGTCAGCAAAACCTCTGCCTTAGACTTCCAGAGGGCTGACTTTGATCTGTTTAGGATGTTGGTGGACAGAATTCCTTGGGAAACATTACTGAAGAACGAAGGGGTCCACGAAGGCTGGACACCCTTCAAGAATTAAGTCCTTAAGGCGCAGGAGTGGGTGGTCTCTGTGTGCTGAAAATCAAATCAGTGGGGAAGAGACCAGCCTGACTGAACAGGGAGATAGTGCTTGAACTCAGGGAAAAAGAAGAGAATTTATCACCTGTGGAAGAAGGGACTGTGTCATCCCATGAAAATTACCAGAATGTTGTTAGGTTATGTAGAAAGTTGTAGAGATGAAGGCACACATGAAAATAAATCTGGCCACTGCCATAAAAGATCATAAAAAGTTCTTTTGCAACTATGTTAGCAATAAAAGGAGGGCCAAGGAGAACCTCTGTCCTCTGCTGGTTACTGGGGGAATCCTAGAGACTGAGGATGAGGAAAAGGCAGAGATACTTAATGCTGCCTTTGCGTCAGTCTTTAATAGTCACACCAGCTATCCTCAGGGTACTCAGTTCCCTGAGCTGGATGGCAGAGATGAGAAACTGATTGAAATCTGCATAATTTGGAAGAAATGGTTAGAGACCTCCTGCTCCACTTATATGTACACAAGTCTATGGGGCTGGATGGGTTACATCCAATAGTGCTAAAGGAACTGGCAGAAGAGCTTGCTAAGTCACTCTATCATCTATTAGCTGTCCTGGTCTAGCGGGCAGGTCCCTGAGGATTGGGGGTTGGGAAGTGTGATGCCCCCCTATAAAAAGGGCAGGAAGGATGACCTTGGAAACTACAGACCTGTTTCTCTATTGTTGCTGAGAAAATTTTAATAGAAAGTTCTTCATACACTTGACTTCATTGAAAAGAAATGGACTAAAAGGAGAAAACACATTAATTTCATTGTTTTGTTTCAGATTTATCATTTGGGCTTTACTTTTCATAATGGTGCGTCTTTTGACCCTAACTTTATCTGTCCTCACCTTTGGATTTGGTCTGGCAAGAGCAGAGGTTCCAGGTTTTTCCATAGCAGACGGAAACTTCAATACACTCCCTGTGAGGTATATCAAGGCTAGTAGACATTCATGAGTGTATAATGGTGCACTTCGAAGTATCTTTTAATAAAGCACTCTAGGAGGATAATGCGTGTGGAATAATTTCCCTGGCTGATTTTTTCCTCTTGAGTATTTAAGGGATGGGGAATTGTGTTCTCTTTTTCTATCTTCTTTTCACAAAAGTAGTAGAACAGAATTCTTTGTGGGGGAGGGAGAGAGGGAGGGAGAGAGGGAGGGAAATGAAAAACAATTAAAAATAAACTTCCTAGGATACTAATCTCTTTAAACTTCCTCCACCTCCCTAACCTTCCCCTCCCAATGTCTATACTGGACATAGTATCATTTGGTGATACTAATATCCATATTTTTTTAACTAATTATTTGTTTGGTACCTTCCTAAAAAATTTTTGTGCATATTTTCTTTTTACTTGTAAATTTAAAAATTATATTTTCAGCATAAGTTCATCACTTCAACATTCTCTCTTATAATTTAATGCCTGTAATCAAATGAGTAGGAGGAATTTTGAATCTACATGATTTCTCATTCATAGATTGCTTGGCAGAAGGGGCCTCAATGCCACAATTTCCTGTCAGCCAATGAAAGCTATGGCTGTAGCTCCCTGATAAACCCAGTTGCTTCTAGCAATGTGCTTGCATACAGTTCCCATTCATTTCTTGTGTGATGCATCTTGTCTTGGGCAAAACCTTCTGATAGGTCTGGTTTCCCGTAATATGAAGATTTTAATTGATTTTATGGTAGACTGTTGGAGAAAAAAATAAAAGAAGTACAGATTCATAGTGTATTAATGGTTAACTGAAACTTTTATTTAACTGTCTCCAAAATCTCAACTCTTACTAGGATTGGCTGCCTGGGTGCTGTTTGTCTAACACAGGCCTGGATGATGCGGAAGTTTGTACATTTTCAGCTGAAGAAATGGAGAGAGCGTGTTAAGGACCAGATTCCAGAGAAGAAAACAACTAACCCAAAGAAGAAATGAGCAAAAAAGGAACCAGGCAAAGGTCAGTGGTGTAAATTTTTTTAAATTGCTTCTAGGACAAATGTTTTTATACCAAATACATCACTTACATCTTTCCATTCTATAAAACAGGACATGAAGAAAATATAGGTAATGAAGAAAATGTAGGTAGTATTTTAGTCTCTTCAAATGTCAGGACATCTTCTCAAGTTCCCTATTGCTAAGGGGACAGCACACAGTGCTAGTTGTATTAAGTGTTAGGCCTGGGTACCCTTCAGGATTATTCACTGAACTCTCTGTTAATCAAAATGCAAGGAGTATTTCATGAAATTGGGCTAAATAATTCCAGGGTTTTCTTTCCATTTTAAATTAGTCTTTTCCAATGCCACTAATAATTTTTTTTTTGCTTTAACACTAGGGGGGAAAAAAAAAAGTACCTGAAATCGCTTCTGTATTTTACAAATTCTGCTTCTATTATGTTTCAGACCATTAAAATAAAGTTAGTTCTTGTGTATAAAGGCACGTCATATAAAGAACATCAAACCCACTGAAGAAGAACTCAAGGGCCATCATAGTGTCTGGCAAAGGAGAACTAATGGAGAAAGGCTTTTAACTGAATGATGTATAATTTCTGAATTCCAATGTTATATCAACAAAATTAGTTAAATGGGACTTATGAAGACTTGGTAGAGTGAAATTGCATATTCTTGTCAGCGTATATATAAAGCTCTGAATAGCATTATGTATGAAGAGTTGGGAATAACTTCTGAAATTTGGGTAGAGCTTTGAAAAATGCAGTTTCTTGAGAATTTTACCACAGGCTGGCTCTCTGTGAAGTTGATCTATATATTAGTTTCTACTAAGAGGGCTTGAAGCTCTTTGCATTCTGAGATTACTAGCTGAGTCGGCATTAGCTGAAACCAGTTGGAAGATTCTAGACTATAATGGTGCTCATAACATGGTTTTTCTTTATCATTCCAGAGCAGCCTTTCTGTTCTGACTGTACCTGCAGAGGATTTCTTTTTTACTTTTTAGTTTTCTTCCTCCAGAAGAATCTTTAGGATTCTTCTCTTCTTTGCAGATAAGTAACTTCACTGCAATTAAGTTCCCAAGATGGTTATGCTTTGGAATAGCACAAGTTTGACTTAATTGAGCAAACCAAAGAATAGCACAGGTGTTAACGCTCTCTGGCAGCATATGTGGAAAGATGTTGTACACTGTTTATCAGTTCATCTTATTTGTAATTGCAAAAGTATTCACAGTTGTAGAGATACTCTGAAGAAGAGCTTGGGCTCCACTGAAGCCAATACTTTGGTTGCAGTCAAAGCTGCAAGTTATTTCTTTAGTCTGCTTGAAGGTAGACTCCTCTTGTCCCCCAGTTCTTAAGATGAGAATCCAGATAATGTGTCTGTACACATGTTTAATGTGTTTTATTTCCCTGGTCTAGTTTCTTTACCTTTTCATGTGAAGCAAAATTGAGTTTGTTTACTGTACTTTAATTTAAAATTACAGCTAACTTTGCCAATGGAGCAGCAAAAACAGAAGATGGAGCACCACCAAGAACAAGAAAATCAAAACCAGTATGAGGATATAAGCTAGTATCAGAAGACAACATTTGATGGAAGACTGTTGACTTAAGAAATTGACATGGCAGAGCTTCTGCTTGGATGTCTTCTTATTTTAATGGACACTATCAGGTTATATTTTTAAAATATGTTTGTTGATGACTGTACGTTTATGACAAGATCATGTCTGAGGTACCTTGGTAGGCATCTCCAAGTTTCACAACAGCTGAATTGGCATGAACTTCTGGTTCAGTGATCGGAAGTTATTACATTTCTGTAGTATTTGCATTACAGACACTGCAGAAGGCTGTGTAAATCTATGTTTATTTTATTAAGTCTATTTGTTTGTTTTTAGAAAATGAGAATGCTGTACCAAAAAGATCTTACCGTGCCTGCCTGTCTCCCCTTCTCTTCCCTCCCCAAGAATTTTTTCTTTCTTCATCTTACATGGAATAACAGTTATATCTGAAGTAGCCTGGTAAAAAAGGAAACATGTTCTATACCTGATTTCTCTTTAAAAATTGCAGGTTTAGAAAGAGGACAAATTCTGACAGGACATCACTAATCTTTCAGTATGAATGTGAGACTAATCTTCAGTAAAGATGCAAACCATGTGCCTTGGGAAAAATACTAGATTGCCTGTTGGATTTTGCAGTGGATTGTACTGTCTTGTATTCAGCAGGGATGGGAGGAAGTAGCTGAATAATTTATAATATAACTTTAGTCCTTTTGAAATAAAAGCCAAAACTTCTGACTATTTGTAAAGAGCCGATTTCATGTTTGTAGTTAGATGTGCCAGAAATTTTTTCTTCAACTGCTTGTTCCCTCCCCCCCCCTTAAGTTTGTAATTAACATTTTAAACTTCTGAGTCTATTCAGAAGATGCTCAAGAGAGGTACTCAAACAATATTGGAAAGAATGTTTCACCAAGCATAACCTTTTTTCTTTCTTAAGAAAGAAAATCCTGTAGATAATAATTTCCTTTAGACTGACTCAAGGGTTTCCACAGAATCACAAAATGATTTTGGTTGGAAAGACCTTAAGATCATCTAGTTCCAATGCCCCTGCCATGGGCAGGGATGCCTCACACTAGACCATGTCATCCAAGGCTCTGTCCAGCCTGGCCTTGAACTACTGCCAGGGATGGAGCATTCATCACTTTTTTGGACAACCTGTTCCAATGCCTCACCACCCTCATAGTAAAGAACTTCTTCCTTATATGTAACCTGAAATTTCCCTGTTTAAGCCCATCACCCCTTGTCCTGTTGCTACAGCTGCTGATGAAGTGACTCTGCAGCATCCTTGTAGGCCCCCTTCAGATACTGGAAGGCTGCTATGAGGTCTCCACACAGCTTCTCTTCTCCAGCCTGAACAGCCCAAATATCCTCAGCCTGTATTCATATGGGAGATGCTCCAGCCCGTGATCATCGTCATGGCCCTCCTCTGGAATTGCTCCAACAGCTCTATGTCCCTCTTATGTTGAGGACATCAGAACTGTACACAGTACTCCAAGTGGAGTCTCACAAAAGTTTTATGTCAATGAAGGTATTAATTTGCTTCTTATGTGAACACTTTGGGTAAGATTTTAATATTAATATGATATTATAAAAAGATTAATGGTATTTTTCTAAGTAACCCACAGATCTGAGGCTGGTATCTCAATGTTGGATAAGTTTAATGAACTCACTTTCTTGCTTGCCATAACTTTCTCTCTGGTCAAATAGATTGTAGGAATATTACATCAATTTACATAAGCCTATAAACTTCTCCCATGGAACTGGAATACACTTGCAAATATTTTTTATCAACTTACTAATAACAAATGCCTTGTTAGATAGAAGTATAATCTTTTGAGCAGGTTAGGTGAAATTTGCTTAGCCTTCAAGTGTTTCTCAGCATGCTGCACAGAAGACACTGGTCTCTTTGATATGTACTGCAACTATGAGCTTACAGTCCCTGTAGATTTCAGTTTGTGCACATATATGTCTAGAGGCCTTTAAAAGTGAATCCACATAGTGGTTTAGGTGCCAGTATCCAGTTCTAGGCATGTAAAATACACAAGTTTGAATGCTAGAGATCTTTCAGTGTTATCAGAAAGTATGTTCCTAATATTGCCACTTAAATAAACTGATTACACTCTTAAATCTTCTTATTGCATAACATGCATAATAGCATGATGGCTATTTCAAAGAAACTTGAGGGGTTTTGGTTGTTTTTTGTGGGTTTTTTTGTTTTTGGGGTTGTTTCTTTGAGTTTATTAAAATTCTAATTTTAGAAATACAAGCACAACGCAAGTATATGGATAGCTACTGTTGTCTTCCATGCACACGTACTTGATGTAAGAATCTTCTTACAACATGATATTTGTTTTTTTTTTTCTTAAATTGAAAATCACTGTCTATATATAATATATTTGGATACATACTTACAGTAACATCAAGTGCATGAAATTAATTCCAGGCTTGTTATTATGAAGAAGTTTCAGGAAATTCTAACAAAAAGTCTGGTTTTAATTTATTTATACTAATGTTCTTTCAAGTCTCACAGGGTAATTACTTTACAGGTATAAAGATGAGTTTACAAGGAAAAGTGAGCAGGTTGGTGTAAAAACTAATTAACAAAAAAACCACAAGTGTATATGCTTTTGGAAGTAAAGCGAATTCGGACATTGATTCTTAAGTCTCTCTTTTTCATTGGCTTGCTGTTAGAGTGTGAAATCTGAAATGCGAAGTGGTGGTTAAATGAGATGACGAAGACAATTTGGTTTTCTTTTAATGTCATTTTTTTTTCTTTCTGGCTGAGTGGGAATGAGAAGTCAGAAAAGTAGAACTTGGATGCAAATGAATACTTGCTTAGAGGTATTTTAAGCAACTTTTAAATTTACAAGACTAAGATGATTCTGAGCTTATCTCTGCAATTAATTTTTTAAATCAATTTACGCTGTTTAAATTAACATTTGTTGGTTTGTTCCTTGGTTAGGAAGAAAGTCTGCCACAGTTGGGGTTGTTTCACATGTTAAAAACACCATTTTATAGGGGAGGTATGAGACAGAGGTCATCAACTAGGAATTCCCAAGTGCTTGGCAACTTCTTTGAACTGTAGTTTTTGGAAGCATTGCTAATAATGTCTAATGTCTTTGAAATTAGTTTTCTTTCACCAAATATTTCAACCAGTTCCAAAACCTCATGTCACAGCAAGATCTGAGGTCAATCCAGGTGTCTTGTTATGAAGTCAAACAAAAAAGAGCACAGTAGATTTCTCATACGTAAGTGTTTAGCCAAAGAAATGCTAATTAAAGCCAAATCTAAACCAGGGGTAATAAGAGTATTGCAAAATCATATTTATGCCACAGAGGATCTTCAAAACTCTTAAAAACACAGAGCCTGAGTGCCATGGAAGAGACAGGTCAGAAAGATGCACTTGAGCTCTAGGTTAGGTACTGCAGCATGGTAGGGTTGTGTTTAGTGAGGTTTGTTTTGTGGATTTTTTTGTTGTGTTGTTGGGATTTTTAAAGTTATTATTTGTTTAAATATTGCTTTGTCAGTCTTTTCCAAACTAAGCTGATTGTGTTTCTTACTTCTTTCAATATAATGAATGTCACATAGAGTAACAGTCAAATTGAACCCTTCTTCCTATTTCAATTTTCAAGCCTTTGCTGAAGCTGCATAAAGTCTTGTCAGCACAGATGTTGAGGCGTGTTCCATAATGATGTAATATTTTAATGAATGATCCTATTAAGGTCTTTTAATAGTTAAGGGTTTAATTTATGTAAATCAACTGTATGTTGTATCTTGTCACAATCTAATTTTAACCTGAACTCATATGTCAGAGGTCTTTGCAACTAGGCATATGCACATCAAAATACAGAATATTACTAAGCATCTGCTTTGTTGAGAAACCAGAATTAGTCCTTTTCCTTTTAACCTTCATTTCCTCCTACTGGGTATATAAGAGTTGTTTTATCTCCTGAATATTGTTTTAGAGATACAAGGAAGGGCATCTTTTAGGGAGTGCAGAACAGCTTATGTTGCAAGCAGGAATGAACAAGTTGTCTTGGTTTTAAAAGCACAGTAACAAGAAACCTTCTTTAGCTGATACATTTTACATTCTCTTCTTACTGAGATTTTGATTTGGCCACAAGAAGTGGAATAGAGTGCAGGTTGTAGGAAGGCAGAGCAGTGTGGACAGTATTGTTGCCCTTGCCTGCTCCTGTCTAAGTCCACTAAAAACTGAAATAATTCAGTGTAGGTTCTAAGAATGCATGATGTTGTCTGGGAGCTGGAGTTTCCAGCAAGTTCTGAAAAATGCTAGAATTTCTGAATGCTCAGGCTTGTTGAATGTGAAGTAACTCTAAATATTAATCAGCTTCACCATGTTGTTGATAGATGAATTGGGATAGAGGAGGCAATGTTTCATCTATATTTGTTTCTTAATTTTAAAATGGGCTGCTGCATCTACTTAACTGAAAGCACATATGTGCTGCCTTTCTTAATCCATCTCAGTGTTGACTTCTACCACAAAAAACTGTCTAGCAGTTACAGAAATGGGTAGAAAATCACTGATGTTATGAATTATGAAATTTTAGATGCTTAGCTTTAAACCTCAGTAGCTGGAACTGAGTTTATGAATTTACTGGCCATGAGCAAGAAAAAATGTTTACGAACTAGTGTTGTTCTAACGTATATTTGTTATAATTATCCCTTAACATTCTTACATACAGTTACTTCTTCAGTGAAACCAGCAAAGTACTATGGATTGACTAATGTGTGACTGTCTCATTGTAGCAAAGATACTGACTTATTTTAAATTCCCCCTAAGATGTGTTTTCAGTTAATAGAATTCTCTGTCTTTTTTCTGGTTAAAGAATTAATGCTGAAATGTGTTGGTTTTTACAAAAGCAGTATGAAAAATAAATTCACATGATTTTAGCTTATACAATGATTAAATTACATTTATAGGTTAGTGAAAGTTTGCTGAAAATATGAATTATTTTGTTGAGACACTAGGAGGCTTTTTTACATACTTTGTTTTACATGAGGATTTGTTCATTACTATATAATCAATAATCCACAGCACAAGAGCCAGTCTTCAGGGCATGCAAGGATCTGATTACTCACTTGATAAGATACTGCTAAAGAAAACTTTCTCCATTTGAAAAAAAAAAATCTAATGATGTACTTCTGATGCATCTTACTTTACTGTAAATTTTCTTTAATTTTCTTTGTTGCTATTAAATAATTTCTTATTATATTTATTATACTATATATAATAATATAATAATCATATGTTATTAATATATAACATATAATATATAATAATAATTTATTATTATGCTAAAAGCAGTGACTCTTGCTAGTCTGGTCAGTTAGGCAGATTAGCCACAAAAAAATGGATTGCTAGTCTAGGAAAAAGGTATGGATGTGTTTGGGATTTATTAAAAAGAAAAAAAGGCAATATACACCAGTTCTTCAGCACTTTTACCAATTTTCTATCAGAGATGGTTTTCTTTGCTTCTTATTCAATATCAGAACAACTTTTCTCTTCAGTCCCTGAGGTAATTTAAGAGGGTTTGTATGTCAGATATTCTTTGCCGGTCACCTGCAAACTTAGGGTACAGGGGAAAAAGAAAAAAAAATCAAAATAACACCGGAGTTAAATGAAGTTAAAGTTTTGCAGACACCAAAAAGGGCCAGTTTAGTGCCAGAAAACCTGGTGGTCAGGTGACAAATCTTAGTTTTGCTTAAACCAGTTAGGTAGGGAACCCCAAAATAAAGTTTATTGGTTTCTACCCACAGAGGGGGCCCCTGTTGAGTAAGCAGTCACATTTAGGTGCAAAGTCATACTCGTGCTAAAACGTCAAGTGATTTCAGCTAAGGCCTAATGGCTTGGTCTCATTATGATGATAGGAAAATCCAGTACCAAAGATTTGGGGGATGGGGAGAACTTTGGATTTGGGGGAGCAGAGAGGCTTGTTGGATGGTTTTCTTTTGTGCTGTCTCTTTCTAATTTGGGAAGAGAAAAAGAGATGGAAAGATACTTCTGTCCTGGAGTACAGTTGGACAATATCATAGCCCAGTGGGGATGTTGTTACTATTTCCTTGCCAAACAGCTCAAAAACTAAACCTAAAAAAAAAAAAATATTCCTATCAGTAGATGGAATGAAGAGTGATTGTTGAGCATAGTGTCTGGTTTTATGTTCCTGAGCAGAGAACAATTAAATGGGTTGAAGAAATGGGATGCTTCTCCTGCTCTAATTGTTCAAATGGCAATTGATCTTCGAATATTCAGGAGACAAGGAGATGCCCAAGTGAGTGAGAACACTTCTTGTAGTAGAATAGATGGTGGAAAATGGTGACTGTCTGGGTTATTGTCACAATAAAAACGAATGACAGCATCTGAAAGGTGAGCTGTGGGTTACATTTCCATACATCTGGGCTTCCACTGGCTTTTTTTTTTGACTTAGAAAATGTTGGAATCAGATTGGATTTAATTGGTATGTCTCACAAATTCAGCTTACAGTAAAGAATGTCTCTTGTGTACATCTTTGGACAAAGTTTTAATACATGTGAGCTTCTAAAGCCTGCTTTAAAAGGAATATGCACCAGCAGGTGGAGCAAATAGACACAACCATTAAACACTACAGTTCTACAGCTACATCTACTATTATTTGTGGGATAATTTTTGCACCAGCTACCAAGAAGGAGAAAAAATGACTGCTACTGCTGAACCCAGGACAGTCGAGCATCATATATCAATGAAAAGTGAAAGCACTTTATGTAATGAAGGATATAGTGATTAAATCAGAACTAATTTTGAAGTTATCTATTTATAATTGCTAGAACAGGAACTACAGGTTAAAAAGGGGTGAAAAAACAGATGCACAGTATTTGTTCTCCATTGATGCTAGAAGTTCTGTATCAGTCTTGAGTCTAAGGGATGTGATGTAAATGTAATTTAAGGACTTTGTGGCCTAAATGGAAGAAATATGGATAATATGCAGTTTGCCAAAAGGAAAAAAAACCCCACTGTAATTAATCTTCAGTGTTACTGCTGCCCCTCATGAACCTGTTCCTCCCTGCACATTTCCTTTGTTTCTGCTGTGATAAATGCTCTGTTATAATTCATAGTAGAAGAAGAGAACAATCTGCAAAAAAAAACAACCACCTGGAATGAAGGAAGCAGAACCATTAAACAGCAGATCTCATGCTACAAGGCACAGGCTATCATACCTCTTACGGTACTCTGACAACATGAACCCTTTTTCTGCTGTGATAACGTGAGAAATCTGTCTCTACTAGCTGGTTAAACCTCAGTTTAAATATGGACATTTTTAACCAGTAAGTTCTTGTGTGGTATAACTGCAAGGTAAATAAGGTGGAGCTTGGTTTTTTATTTTCCCCAGAAGTTGACATATGTGAATTATCTCTGGATTTTGTGGTTTGTAATGTTGATTTCAGAGATAGCTGGAGACTCGTATTGTGCCAGTAACTTGCTCAGGAGTGCCCAACACTAGTTTGACGTATCTTTTTATTTGGGAATTGCTGGAAGGTCTACTTAATGACTTTACTTGCCTGTCCATCTAGAATGAGCTCTGTATGAATATCTTGGAAGGACTTCAGTCCATGCACTTTCATTAATTCACACATTTAAAATAAGAAAAGCATTTTTACAAGGCTGCTTTATGACTTGCACAACCTGAAGTATGCTGTGGTCTCCACCCAGTCTTAGTCTGCAAAGTTTTAAATACTAGTTCTAAAACTGTTTATGAAAATAATATTTCTGCAAGCAAGTGGTGGCATGGGCAGGTTCCATATTGCAAGTCTGCAGCCCCTCATATTCTTGCTTTCACAGACAGCAAGTGAATCATGTTCATTTGAAAACCCACACCTGAGGTAGAGAGCAACAAGCTGTTTATGTTCTTTTAAACTTTTATTGTAACCCGTTTGCGTTTTATTAAACATTCTCTTTACTAGACTAGGATTTTTCTTCATTGAAATGGAAAAAAGTGACGCTTGGTGCAACTGTGGCTTTCACCCCTAAGTTGTGGTGGAGTGCAGCGCAGGGCTGATACTCTATTGCACTTTAATCCTTCATGCACACAAGCCGCTACTTACTGAGCACCAAGCACGGCCGGAGGCAGCTTGGCGGGTGGTGACTGTACCTGCGGGCGGCGGGCGGCAGCAGCGGTACAGGCGGACAGCCCGGTGCCCATCCCCGCCGGCTCCGGTCACCGGGCCGGGCGGGGCCGCTGCCGCGGGGAGCGGTGGGAGCGGTGGCGCTGGGCACTACAGGTCCCGAGATGCCCCGCGCGGAGCCGCACTACAGGTCCCACAGTGCTTCGCGCCGCCCGGCGGCCGCTCTCGGGCAGGCTGGTTCCTATTTAAATCCAGGCAGCGAGGAAAATGGCGGCGAGAGGTTGAGCGTGGGGGAGACGGGGAGAAGGAGACGTAGCTGAGCTTTGGCTCCTTTCCCAGGTGAGTGGGGTTTGGAGGGAGGGAGTAACGAGTGGAGGGAGGAGAGTTGTAGCTCTTGTTCCCCTGCTCCCAGCGCTGGGGTGGGACTGAGGTACGGGAGGGAGGTGTGCCCCTTGCCGGGGAAGGGAGCAGCTTAGGGCTGGCCCTGAGGGGCGGCTCTCCTCGCCCTCTTGTCCCCCTCCCCAGTATGGATGTGTCTCCCTGAGGGGAGGAGGAAAAGGAGCGCAGACGGGTTGTGTGTATTGAGTACTCGCAGGGCTGGGGATGAGGGGATTCCCAGGGCAGCGTGTAAATGCCTTTACCTCTTTCTAACCATTGTAACTTTAGCGCTGAGCGTAGTTAGAAAGAGAGATTCCTGAGGCAGCGGCGGGAGACTGGTGTGTTAAGCTGAAGGCTTAACATCGCTGTGTGATGCGTATCTCGGTAGGGTGAGTTTGGGTGGAGGTTCCTCCCGGAGCAGTGAGGGACTTGAGGTCGCCAAGGATTTGTGTTCGGAGCCGTCTGACCCTCGCCTGTGCAGCCGGAGCAGAGCGGGTGGGTGCGGGAAATACCTGGGCTAGAATGGCCCTGTCTGCCATTCATCTGGGTTTATCTGATAGCGAGGCGGTGCCAAACACCGTGTTATCTGCATTCTCCTCCTGATCATCCTGTAGCCTCGGTAAGTTTCAGAGGTGACTTCTCTTGTCTTTGGTAATAACGAAAGGGATGAGAAATACTGCAAATAAAAGGTTGATTTCCATGTGCCTTACCCATTTCTGCCTTGCAACTGCAATGAAATTCTGCTTTTGAGTGCTGGAGATGTGATATTTAAAAAATAATTTATTTATTCCTCCCTCCCGCCCCCTGAGGTCGCATACCTCTGTAAGTGATAGCGATTCTGGGGTAAAACCGTGGGGAATATGGTTGGGGATGCTCTCTGAGTTGACATAATTCCCAGAGTCCTCTTTGTTTGGTTCTAAAGTTGGTTCTGTTTGTCGTTTCTGCTCCTACTCTTTAGCACAGTGAGGTTTTCTTTTAAAAGAGAAGCTTCCCACTTTGTCAGCTCATCCGGTGAACACAGTTTTAAATCAGTCTCTTGATTCAGGCAGTGTCGCCTTCCTCTTTAACCTGTTAAGGAAAAAAAAAAAACAAACAAAAAAAAGAATGATTCTGCCTTTAAATCTCTTAAAGTTAACAGAAAATTTAATGTTGGATTCTTTCTGGAGTAACAAGGGGGAAAACAAGCAAATCTGGAAGTATGAGAGGCAGTAATGTGTAGCTATACATTATCTCTAATGCAGTTCAAACGGACACTTAAAGTAAGCTTAAGGTTCTGTCATCGCTATTGTAAAATAAATATTTTCTCATGAAATATTGTGGCTTATAATGAACCGCTGTGTATGAGACACAGATGTGTATGTTCTAATTATGAATACAGCATAGCTTCGAAATAGTATCTGGGTGAAAGCCCCAGCATAAGAGCTTGGGTTTAGAGGAAGCAGACAAAACGGTGGGTTGGTTTTTTTTTTGTGGGTGTTTTTTGGTTTTGTTTTTTATTGTGTGTTCTGGATTATTTTTATTTGTGCTTGAACTAGACTGCATGAAAGCGTACAGTAATTTAATTTACTGTTTGCAGTTATAATGGGTTGTTTGACTTGTTCAGAATTTGTCAACTCTGTTACTTTCTTATTTATTTATTTGTTTTATTTAATTTTTGATTAATACTAATGGATTTGTTGCTGTGATCTGAAGACAGCCTGGGAGAAGGAGGGATAGAAGAAGTGAAGGCAGGCAGAATAAACCTGGTATTCAGCCTTGCTGAAGTCCCTTTCCTGATGACAGCGTGCTGTTTTCAGTCTGCTTTTATTTTGCATATGAGTTGTGTGGGATTTGGGTTTGATTTGGCTTTTTTTTTTAATTTTTCATTTGAAACCCGTGTTCATCCTGGCTTTGGGTTTAATAACTTGGAAGTTTGTATTGTCTGCTTATCAGTTTTCTGCATGGTATCACTGAGGCTAATGTATAGTTGAGACAAAAAGCAGAGTAGGAAGGAGAAGGAAATCTCCTTTACAATAGAACATTATCTTTTGATCTTGAGCTGTTTTTTTCATTAATAATGGACAAGAAATCACAGCCAAAATCTTCAAGATGAATTTCTGTGTTACAGTTGCATAGAAAAGGTTGTTCTGTCTTTTATTCTTTTTAAGAACCCTGAGAATGAAGGGGTGTCTGCATTCTATTTGTCTGTGAAATCAAGCCATTGGTAGCATGTAAAATGATATTGGATGCTACAGTCTGACACTGGAGGTTGCTTCAACTCCTGCATTTAAATGAGCCTCCCTTGAAGAGGTGATCTTGAATGACTCTGTGATACAGGATATTCTGCATTATGTTCATGGAAGCTTTTTGATCATGAATATTTAGAAATGTCTTAAATATTCTTCTGACTTGTTTTTATACTAAAAAATTGAGATAAGGGGAGGAGAGGGATAGTATTCTTTATGCCAGGGGTATGAGAGTGGTGAGGAATATCTAAACCTGACTGCTGGGGTAGCATGCCTGTGTGCTTTTTTTCTCTGGCTAGATCTATTGATGTTTCTAAATGCAGTGTATTAGGGAAGAGGCTATTGTGAAAGAATTTAAGTACTACAGATGTAAATCTGCTATGGAATATATTTCCATTCTGATTTTATACGCTGCATTTAGTTAAGAGAAGGTACATCAAATCCTTTTTTATGCCATATAAATGAGTACTTAAGATGGGCCCTATTACTTTAATAATACTTTTAGTTTAATTGGTGGCTTTTATTTTTAGCTGACAATTATCAATAAGCTGATTTTCTTTGAAGTGGAACAAAATTACCTTGCCTCCAGTGTCAGTCTCATGAGGGGATTTTAGCCTTCCGTGTGCGGTGTGTGGCATTATTGTTGGTGAGGTTTTATGCTTTTAGATGTGGACACACATTTTTCTTATGTTATCTACAGCCAGTCCTATTTCTGACATTTTACAGAGGTAAGAAAAAAAGCAGTTGCTTAAGACAGCATGCTGTTTAAACAAGAGGGAGAAGAGAGCATGGGGGCCACCATTGGTTTTACTGCTAATCTTGCTTATACCCTGTAAAATCAGGCTTGTTACTGCTGGTGATAAGCTTAGGATATGGTGTAAGTTGCTTACTTCTGAGTTCATGACTGCTTTTGCAATATACTAGAAGAGTGAAGGTGATAAGGTCAGCTCTACAGGTATTGATCTACCTTTAGGTAATCCCTGAGTTCGTGTGCTCTGTTTGTGTGGGGTGGTTTTTTGGGGTTTGTTTTTTTTTTTTTGTCTGATTTTGGTTCTGTCCCCACCCCCCACTTTGTTACCACCACTGTTAAATGTGAGCCTGTTCAGGTCAGGTGTAGTTAGACTGTTTGTCCAACCTTTTTTGTTGGGTTATGGATCACTGCCCTATTGGAAATATCATTTGAAAGGCTTTCATACTATCTCATGTTATCTTTTGAAGATTACACACATGGGTACTGATAGGACTTGAAGTCTAAAGCCATCCTAACTGTATTTTACAGTATTTTCAGATTTCTGGAACAACCCATCCATTAAAGTTCTCTAGAAAATGCTCTAATTGTTAGGTCAGGGCAAGCAATTCTTGGTCAAAGTTGTTACACATGTGGCTAAACTGCAGAGCCATTTTGCCCTGATTTATCAGGTGCACCTGAAAATGGGGGAGGAGGGAGAAGGCAGCTGCAAACAATGCAAGTGTTATAGCTATAATGAGTAGCACCTGCATTAGCCTTGGCTGACCATGACACTGAGGAAGCCTAAACCCTTTACTGTTTCCAGACTCGATACATGTCAAGGTGTCTTAGAGCCATGGAATGAGATAATCTAGTGCCACCAGGTATATTCAGAAGGTCTTTTAGATGCACGTTTTCAGGGTAAGTTTGTGTAGTTTCATGGAACATTCTGTGTGGCTTCTGAGTTATGAAGATACTTTTCCCTTCCTCCCCCTCCTGTTCTCTAGTGCATGAAAGTGGCAAATGAGTTGTCTGCCTTTCCAAAGGCAACACTGAAACAGGTTACCTGGCTAAAAATGTTACCAATATGATGCCTTTCTCTTGGGTGTTTGAGTTGTAGCCTGGTTTTTGTTTTGTTTTCCCTTGGCAGTAGTAGGAAGGGGACTGAGCGGAATAGGGCAGAAAGGAAAGGCAGAAGACTCTCTGGGATTTGCTTTGTTTGCCTAGAATCTGCACAGGGCTACACATGTGCTTTTTCTTGTGAGCTTTAAGCAAGGTGGAATGGAATGAGATTCCCTGTCTTCATGACTTCGGTTGCTCTGTCTGAGCAAACACAATTGGTAAAAATGAAATTTTCTGGAGTATTTTATTGTTAGGTGTACAAAAGTGTTTTTGAATGGCACTACAAATATCAAAGAATTAAGAATGGACTGTGTTTCCTTCAGCAAATATGGTTCTTAAATTATTTCTAATGGAAGTCCTTCCCAATGTCATCTTCAACCTAAGCTTTACTATAGTTAGAAACACCTACAGGTTGGACTAGATGATCTTTCGAGGTCCCTTCCAACCCTTGGGATTCTGTGATTCTGTGAAAGGGAAAGGCTGTATCATAACTGTAACTCAGTGGTTTCAGGTAGTGCATTAAAATACAAACTATGCTGTCCCTTCTAGGCTTTCACAATACAAAGCTATGAGACATTTGAGGAAGAGTTGTGGAGGTTTAAAACACACACACACACACTTCTTGATTCTCTTAAAACCAGTATGGAGTTTTTAAACTCTTGTTTTTCTAGAACCTTGAACTTTCATAACTGTTGTGACAAACTTGAGAATTAGTGTGTGTATATACATATATTTTTAAATCTATAACTTGCTGATCATGTTCCCAGTCTACCAGATGGTGCAGTATTGAAATCTGTTAGCAATGGGCTACATAGTAAAATCAAGCAGACTGTTTCTTATTCCATGCTTTTTGGAACTGCACAGGGTGAGTAGGTAAATATATCTACTTGTTCCACAAATGCAGCACAAAACTGGCTCATTAGCATAAGCCACTGCAAAGCTACCATTGTAGCTCTCTTATGCACTGCTTTGGAGACATGTCTTCCTATTAAAGGCTTAAAAGAACAAGAGCATAATCTTGGGAAAAAATGTGAGAAATACTTGAAGTGTTTCTGATGTTTCACTATGCCAAGGAGTGACTAAGCAATGGAAGCCTCCAGCAGTGATGTACTTTTATTTTTTTCCATTTTGCTCATCTGATAGCCTCTGAATTTTTGTTTTCCTAAGTCTTAAGCAGGTCTGTTACTGCTCTGAGCTCTGGCTAGAGCACTAAATCTGAACTGTTGAAGCATAATAAGACTAAGCAGCTATATTTACCTTACATTGGCAAATGGGTAGTGAGTTCTCAGGGTGCTAATTTACTCTTTACGTCCTAAGTAAATGAATGAAATGTAACTTTAAGAATCTTGTGAGTATAAAACCTCTGGTATACAGATGAGCTACTCTCTTGATTTGCATAACAGTTCACTTTTTGGACTTCTTATTATTCTTTGTTAACACTTATATTATTGCTGTAGGTCTAATAAGAACCTTGCAAACCTTCATGGGTTTAATGTTTTGTGGCTACTTTCCATTGGTGAGCTGAGTCATTTACATATAGGTAAATGGTGTGAAGTTAAATCCAACTTCTAGTGCTGATTCAGCATTAAAAGTTTGGTTACGAAATTGCTTAACCTACTTGCTCAAAGTACATCAAACAGCTTTTGGTTAACTCTTACATGAATGATCCTGGATATCATAAATGTCTTTCAAATGCTTTCGTAGTTAGCATGAATCAGAAGAAAATATACTTTCGGGAAGTCTCTAATAAAATGCAGTTAGAAGTTGTTACACTGCACACTTAAGAATATAAAATAACAGTTTGGTTGTGTTGCTTTACACATATTTTCTCTTGGATTACCATACTTCTACTAACAGAATGCCATGCCTCACGGAAACATTCCAAAGTGATAGAGCAGGGAATATGGAGCAGGGAATGGGTTGGGTGATATTTATTAACAGTGGAAGGGTTAAGCAGAAGGCAGAAGTGATTTACCTTCCAAGTTGAAACACAGGTTCTCCATGCCAATCAAGAGGACAGTTTGGTGTACTTTCGCACCAGTTTGAGAAGTAAAACCTAACACTGCCTCACTGATCATCCTAAGGAGTGTTTTAACCTTTCTGGTTTTATTCAGTACTGAAGCTGTGTTTTCATTACCTACTATGGAGGCTGGTAAAGAAAAGGGAAACTCCTGTACTCTGCTTTTTGCTACTACATGTGTGTGTGTATCAGCTAAAGTAGTCAACTTGAACTAACCTTTCCCAAAACTTTTTGGACAGCAGTTGAGAGTGTGCTATGTGAGCACACACAGTTAGTATGTGGAAGCACTGGATTGTTCCTTGAAAGCTTATTGAAGAAGTAGTAAAGGTTCAAAAGTAATTTCTTCCTCTTATTCACACTGACTTTAAAATGGTTATCCATTCTTGGCAGCTTATGCATGTTAAGGAGATTTAAACAAACATTTAAACAAAACAAATTTAAAACAGAAATTTGCAACTTTTTTGCTAATGACTTGCACAGACTTTTCAGAGCTCTTCCCGTATAATGCCTCCCTCCCATAATGGCTGGGCTAAAGAGGTTAGACAGAAATAGGGAGTTATGGCTTGTATTGCACTTCTTTTTGTACTCTGTCCATCTTTGCTGCTGCAGTGAACTAAGACACACACAGCAGTGTCTTTTGTTGCAGTATTCCTTGTTTTTATCTTCTGTGGAAGTCTTCTTGATGTTCAGGGTGGAGATTTCTGGCTCAGTGAACAGACCTCAGCATATGGGACCACACTTGGGGTAATGCTGCTAGGTGTGCATGGATTTTTAATCCTTTTAACCAGTACTTAAAAAATACCACTTGCTTGGCTCACAGTTATCAAGTACTGTAAAAGGGAATCCTTATGTCTTAACGACTTCAGAAGAAAGTTTAAAAATATTTGGTTTAGACCATACTGTGGTGTACTTCTCATTTGAGAATAATTTTGTAGCAGCCTTTTAAATGAGAAAATCTAAAAGAACAAATGGACTCAAGACACTTTAAAGGTATCTTGCTTCGTTATGTGCCAGTTCAATGCTGTGTGCTGGTGCCTGCATTGGTCTTGCTTTGTAAATAACTTCTGTTTCATTATTGGCAAGTTTTGGTTTTCCATTAAAATCTCTGAATGGGAAATATTTTTAGGCATTAATTGATAGACTCCCTTTTTAATCAGTATTTAAAGAAACTTTCTAGTAATAGATGGCTCTAAAGGCAACAAAAGCAAGAATATTTAATCTGCAATTTTTTCTCTTGGTTAAAATGGAACAAAAGCAGGATCTTTCTGAACCTACAATGTCCATTTGATATCCTCCCTTAAAAGAAAGACAGTTCTTCTGATCAGTGCACAGAAAACTGGAAAAAAAAAAGAAAGCATCTGCACTGTCTGGAGTAGCTTTTGAGGACTTTTGTGTTATGCCTTTGGGTTTTCTGTTGAAGCCCCTAATCTTTTGGTGATGCATGTTTGTAGGTTGTAAGACTTGCAGAGGTGTGAGGTACAGAAAAAGTGCTAGCCAACTTGCCAGACTTATATTAGCTGTGTTAGATATCATAAGAAGGTAGTAGTGGTTGCAAGTGGGGTCCAGGAGATGTAAAATGAATGGAGATTTGAGGAAATTGAAGGAGAGCCATCACTTGATAGAGACAGGATAGCTTGCATTGCCACCCACTGTATTTCCTGTTTAAATGTACAGGTACCAGGTAGCTTTATCTTGAACTGCTTCATCTTCTTTTGCCCATCTGTCTGTAGGTGGACCTCAAATGACCTTTACACAGAGATTAATATGTAGTGGGATAATATTTCAGATTGGCCAAGCAATGCTTTTGAGTGTCTGAGCACAGTTTTTTTCCTTCCCTTCATCTTAGCACTACTTCGTATCCATGAAACTTTTGTTTAAACTGAAGATTCCGTCCAGGCAGGAGTGTTAAGGTTTTTTTAGCTGTACATTTGAGAAATCTTTTTAAAAATCTTTTAAAGCAGTGGAAATTTCCAGGCTTTACAATTGAGGAAAAAAAAAAAAAAGACGATTTGAAGTTCTGGTCTAATAACTGCTTTGCAAGAAGAGAGAAATATGAAAAGGAACCGCAGACGTTCTGGATGTCAGCCTGTGAAATTTTCCACTATTCCTTTTAATAACATGCAGGCATGCTTATATTGCTGGAATTCCAGTTAGAAGCCTCATTCTGACTGAAACTTCAAGCTACTTGGTAAGCAAATGCTCCCTGCAAATGAATTGTCAAGGAAAATAGCTCTCGCTTGTAAGAATGTGCATAAACCACTCCCATGCTGAATTTCAGCTATTGATTATATTAATCTTGCCTTCAGTTTCTTGTTTTACAGTTTATGTTAACTGTAGCTATTAGTACATGATCACTGCTATGCTATCAGGTGACAATCCATATTTTGCTGCCACCAACATCTCCAATAAGTGCTGTATGTTGTTAAACTAGAAATGTTAATTGTTGTATCTTTGTACTAAAGGAAGACATTAGGAAACATCCTGTTCTAATAATCTTTTCTAAAAGTTAACTTTAAAACTTATTTAATAGTGATCTATAAAATGATTGTACCTTCAGATACATTGTTGAAAATCAAACTGAAAGGATCTACAGGTTCAATCTCATTTGTCTGCCTTGAAGCTCATTTCTGTTTAGGTTGTTCTTGTTTACCAAAAAGCTCCCTGACCTTTCTGCAAGATCCAAAGCACTCCCTATGTTGAATGTGCCTTGTCTTTCTGTCAGTACCGATATTTATTGTTGACTTATGCTCTTTCAGGTTAGGGCCTAAAAAACCCTTTATAATGGGTTTAGTTTCCGTTTGGTGTTTTTGTTTGGTTGGGTGTTTTTTGCTTAAATGCTGGAGTTGCAGCTGAGGTGGCATATTGTGCAAAAAGCAAGCAACATCCCAACAAACTAACTTCTTTCCAGTATTAACTGAAAATATAACCCCAGAACCTTTCAAACATATCCCTGTGGACTGCTGTCTTTCCAAGGTGGCGTGGTATATTTCCATAGCTCTCAAGCCAAGTCAGGGTTGTTGTGCTGTCTTTCTGTTACCCCTCCTCACTATGGGACTGAGGCTTTTGCAGTCAGCAAAGAGGTTTAACTCGAAATTGTCCATTCCCTCCTGTCCATCAACAACAAAAAAATGAACCCCAAACCCAAACAAATCCACCAAACAGCTACTGGCTGCCAGCTTACCCCTAGCTGCAGAAACACCAGGACTAGTGCAAGGTGTGACTAGAACAGCCACAGTTGTACTCAAATGTAAACTGGATGGAGTTTCTGTAACTGTTCCTGAAACAAATGTGTTATAAAGGAGAGACTCAGGTGGTGCTGGGTATAGGAGAAATTCAGCACCTGTACAGCTAGGGCAAAATAAACAACTCTGTGCAAAGCTGAAGACAAATTATTGTACTCTGATAAAAGTATGCTTACTGTAGGAAGCTATTGCTAAATAGAAACATATTTAATGTTTATATGAATGCTTGTTCTAAAGGAACCTGTCAGTGCCTGTACACAAATTGATAGGACACAGGTCAGTTCAGAATATTGCCATCTTACCTGCAGCCTCACGCAAGTGGTGGAAGTGGGAAGAGTTGTGCATATCGGTAATGGATAGAATCATCAATCTCAAATAATACCTTTTTCAGTCAAGGTGGCAGTGTTTCCAGACCTCCAAAAGCAACACAGCTGAACTCTTGATTGCTAATTGCACTGTAACACACAGTTGCCAAAAATAATTTTATAGCTTTTTTTTTTTTTTATTTAGGGCCCTGTTCAATGTCTGCTTAGTATTGTCTGAGCTACTTTCCTGTTTTCTGTATACCTTTAGGATACAGTTATGGATGCAGGAGCTCCTTGGCCAGGTTTCAGGGCAGGTACTTGACTGACTGGATTAACTGTGGACCAGGTTCTTAAGATTGGGATGTCCAAAAGCCTAACTTCCCTTCTAACTGGAATTAACTCTTAGCTAACACAGATTCGACTCCTATGGAATTTCATTTTCTCTTATGAGAGGGGCAAACCCATGAAGTTAGCTGACTTTATCATAGATAGAGCAGTAGTAACTCTTGTTTCTAATTAGAATGCACAAATGTTTTACCTATTATAGAATCTCTTGAGCATCAACAAACTATGAAACTGATGTGATTGGCTTTTTCTGCTGGTTTGAGTTTAGGAAAAAGATGGGTCTTCAAACTGCAGTTTAGTTTTAAAGCAAACTTTAATGTCTGACTGGTAGTTGTTACAATGAACTATCTTAATTTGTTCATTAATCCTTTGACTTTGAACTGAAGTGGTTCTACTGAACATTTCTGTTAACTACAAGTCTTTCTATCTAGATGTTTCCTTTTCGACACTTCAGTAAAGATTTACCTTTCTATTCCTCTTTCAGAGCTCACAAGACCCAGTAGCATGCTATGTAGAGAAAAAGTTTTGGGGCAACACTATTCCTTAGTGCCAAGTTGTTTTGAAAGTTTGAGGGTGATGAGGTTGCACAGGTGAGACTTACAATATTCTGGCATGAAAAAATAATCCATTGTGCTTGCGTTTTGCTGTGGGTTTGACACAGCATGGCTTCATAAAGTTTATTTGTATTAGAGAATCTGAGAAAAGACAAACTTTCTTTCTTAGTTATGTGCTTTTGTAAGGTTTTTCTTCATTTCCTGGACCAAGGTCTGCTCTCTAGATTAACTCACTCAGTAGCTTTAACTTTCAGTAAAGCATTATTTTAGCATACTTTATTTAGCTCTTGCACAGTGTGGACTTGTATAGCCTTAGTCACTTGTATTTATACAGCATAAACAGTGTCTGCCACAGCACAAGAGGGTTTGGAATTATATTTTTTTATTATTATTTTTATTTTAAAATAATCTAGTAACTTCCTCCTTAAATATTGAGATGCTAATACAGGGTAGATGTACTTATTATGGATCTGTTGCACCAGATTGGTGGTGTCAGCTGAGGATGTACCACATTTGTGGTGGTGTTACTATGGCAACTGCCTTCTAAGAGCTGTCTCAAGGTCACTCATCAGTTGTAGCCTGGAGTGCTTGCTGCTTAAGCAAAATATCTACACCAAACAATTCAGGAAATGATCATTCTGCTTTGAGAAAGCAACAATAGGGATGCAAAACAGTATTTTATTTTTGGGTTGAGGGAAAGGATTCTCTTTAATTACTCAATGTATTTATTCATCAGATACTTGAAGACTCTTAGAATCAGGAGGGCAGTATTTTAGTTGAAATGTAAATTGTAAGTATTCTAGTATCAATGATGTGCAAATTGTCTTATTTAAAAGGAAAACAAAACAAAAAACCAGAACCTCTACAAGATGAAGAACTTAAATCAGAATTGGTGACCAAGCCTGAAGCTTATGGCACAAAAATGACTGCCTATGTTGGCAAAAATTCAAGCACGATGCTGAAAATTTATGTTGGAAATTCAGATTTATACTTAAGTGTTTCTTTTATGAGCCATCCAGATGCATTCTTACATCTAAATCCTTGTGGATATAGTTAGAGAATGTCTGATACACTTACTAGCATTTTCAGTCTAATACACAGTGATTCAGAGAGAAGGCTAGAGAAGGGGTTGATCATGGAGTTGATCTTACATCTGAGGTTACAGGAGATTCTCTTCATGCATAAAATTGAACCCACTAGAGTAAAACTTGGTTAGAATGACAAAGTGCTGTTTTCCTTGGTTTGGATAGTTACCTGACTAGTAAAAGGCTACCATGGTTTTATGTGTCTTTTTTTTTTGTTTGTTTGTGTTTTTTTGTTCCCTTTTTGGCTTTAACTTTTTTTCTTTCCTCTTGCATAATTTCTTGGACTAAAATGGTAGTATGAGAGCAACAGAAACAGCCATTAGATTCAGCGGTTGATATTATGGCTAACTACCTCTCAAACCTCTTTCAAAAAGTGGTAAGTTCTTGTTTTAAGAACTTAATATATTCAGACAGCAATTTAATCCCTTTTCTTGCTTTTTAGGCTGAACAGAGTTCTTGTAGCTTCTTCTCAAAAACATGTATGATCTTGTCTCCCACACACACCTGTTTTTAAGTTCTGATTAGTTTGTAGGTTTGGGGAATGTTGGTATTTTCCAAGTGTGTGATTTTTATATCTAATACTAAGAAATACTTTACAGAGAATAATAATTTCTGTTAACATCTCTGGAGCTGTGGGTCAGACTTCCCATGGCATGATCTAGATTTGATTCCATTCTCTAGAACTGAATTTGGAGATGTCCATTTTGAAGTAAACATAACCAAGACTGAAATCTCATCTGTGAAAGTTGGGATTGGCTGAAATTTTTATACAAGTAGGTTCAATGGTAGTTGTCCACAGAAGCCAAGGAGCTCCATCTTTGGAGTATAACTAGTACTGCACAGAAATAGTAGGTGAGCTGAGACTTCTATTTCTAGAATAACAAAGTATACACATACTTAAGGAGGGAAGGAAAACAGAATAGCTAAGGATATTGGGTTAGTAATCCAGTCTCTTTCCCCTTCAGTAAAGCAAGCCTAAACCCTATTAAGAGGGTGAAAAAAAGTTGTGCATTCAAACAATTGGTAAGAGGGAGTTAAGGAAAATCTCTGCATTATTAAGGCTGGTTTTTAAGGCACTCCTGTTAAGTGTCTCTTTCATTTTCTTCAGAGTAAGCAGTCTGTTCAAATTTTACCACACATTATAGCATTATAGTAAATACTAGTGTATCTATTGCTATAGTGTGAAGCCAGAGCAAAAGAATAATTTTCACCAGTGCCCCAGAACAGAGGTCTCCAGAGTATTTCCACATGATACAAAGTAGTGGCATATACAAGCACTTTGTTGTCTCCAAAATAACCAGTCTTACACAGGCCACAAAGAAATTGCAGGTGGGGGGGTATTTACTGAGAGAGAATTTGAGCCCCACATGGCTGGTATTTCCATCACCAACTACTAGGGACATGCTTGGTACAGGCTTATCACCCCAGAGCTGTCAGTGCAATCCCCTACCTGCGCTACAACAGCAGAGCTTTCCTCTGGGCTCTGTGCTGTGCTGACCTCCAAGGGAACTTTACCCAGATTGTAAACTAAATTCTTGCTGACTGCAACACCTTGGCTGGTAAAAGGTAACTTCAAAGCTACCTAAGGCTTATTCATGCAAATTGCATTAAAAGAAACCATTGTAGAGCAGATATAATTATCTACTTAAGAGAAAAATCAGGTTTGTTTTTCACTTTATGTGCACTCGAGGGTTTTCCAAAAGTTGAGCAAGCTAGATCTGTGGGTCAGCCTTACACCTGAGCTTCTCATGGTGTTTTACGGTGTCCTGCTCCTATTTAAGAACTGTCCAAGAGTTCATGAGAGAAACAGTCTCATCTTCCACAGCTGTTAGAGATTCCTTGAGGATGCAGCTAGTTGATAGCTTCTAACAAAAGCAGGTGAGTTAAGATCCTAGAGAAGGGCAGTATTTTATTCCAAGTATATTTACTGGCTATCACCAAAATAGACCCAAGCTTAGCTACACTAATGGCCTCAGCCACTTCAGACACATTTTTTTTTTGCAGTAGTAAGGTTGCTTCACTTTCTAATGTAATATTTTGAACAAAAGGTTAGATACTTTCCTATAGTCATACTCACTCCTCTGAAAGTTTCTTCTATTATGGATCCTTGCTATTTAGTAATTCCAAACCAGTCTAGACTTGCTTTTTCTGGAATAATAAAAAAACTTGTGAATCTTCCAGGGTTTTCATCCACCCCAGAGCAAGTTAGCAAAGCACTTCAGGTCTTAATGTATTGTTATTGTTAAAAAACAACAAAAATCCCACCCTGCCAACAAAAATAACTGCATGAAACAGAATGTTTGTCTTCTAGAGTTACACATGCTCCATAGCATCAACAGTGGAAAAAGATTAGTAACAGCCCTGGAGAGACTTAGCTGTATCAGTTAAAACGAAGATACAGCTAGGGCTATTGGTGAGTGTAAAACCAAAACAAAGCCCCACCCACAAAACACCACAAAAGAATACAGCTGAAAAGTGGCATGTTCTAGCGTGCCTGGTATATTAAGGTAGCATTTTTAGCATTTCATGCTAAATTAAAGGCCTTGCCTCCAAAGTGGGGGTTTTGGAAACTGCTCTGACTTTGTATACTGTGCATGGGAAGTCCGCATGCATTTCAGTATTCTGTTCAAGAACCTAAGGAGGCATGGAGTACAACGAAGTAGTTGCCTAAGTTTTTCGTACAAGATTGGCCACCATCAGTCAGTTGAGAGCTGGTATTTCATAGCTGGATGAACTTGCAGTGAAATTTGTTACATAAAATAGTGTTGTAAACGTGTTTTGCAGAACAGATGAAGTGGTTTAATATTAAAACTTTAACTCTTTTATGAGAGCATACCCCTAGCAGACTTGACCAAAAGGGCTAGGTTAAAAACAAAAACAAAACCCCAAACAAAAAGTACCACTGGCACTTTTTTGGAAGCAAGTCTAGAACAAGCCTAAGGTGTAAAGTTCTTTACCTGCATTGGTAATCGACTTAGTTTTTTGTTTTTTTTTTTTTTTCCTTGGCACATATTTTAGCAGTTCTTTCCTCATTCTAAGTGCAAGAATTTCTTGACAAAGTGTGCTAGAATGTGGAATTATCTTGAATCTGTTTCACTCCATGCACTCAAGGCTTGCAGTCCTAGATCCTATCTCTTTCTAAAAGCTAGAGAAACAGAAGGACAAAGCACAGATCATGAGTCAGATAAAACAAAGAATACTTAAGTGCTTTAATAATTTTTAGATAAGCAGAAAATACAGCTTCTAGAATTAGATCCTTTGGTTGTTTTCCATTCGGGGTAATTTGTTTATCTTGGTTTTGATGCCATATATCCAGATGTGACTAAACTGTCTCCAGGCAGTTTACCACAACATTCCTCTACTGCTCTAGCTCCAAAGATATTACTGTCATCTTGGAAATATTAAGTTCTGTATTAGCTACAATTTACCATGACATAGCAGAGAAGTTACTGATGTCAGAATTGGCAGAAGTTAGTTTAATCCTCTTGGAGAAAGTAAGTTACTGCTTCCATGGAGTAAAATAACATGGAGATGGCCACTAATTCACTGCTTAGCTAGCAGCTGTCTGAAAGATTTCAGTGCCTATCATAAGTATATGAAAGTATCATGGTCTCTGCTACTGCTAACTCTGTCTCTTGGAAAAACTTAATGCCCTAGACTTCTTGAAAGAGTTCTGGCCTGCAAACAAGGTTATCTGTCATGTGACACAGGTGCTCACACATACAAGAGTGCTCAAAACCAGTTTGTTATCTCTTAAAGAGAAGCAGATGGTCATGCCTCTTCCCTCTTTGTTAGCATCCTTGAAATGCAGAAGTCTTGGGCTTGTTTTCAAAGGCATTGTCTTTCAGTTCACTATTATGTAAATTGTCTGCTTTTTCCTAGTAAGTCAGGAGATTCAGGTTTGATTTGGTCTTGTGAAATGCTTTCAAAAGTATCTTCAGCAGGTCTTACAGCAGTGTTCTGGATTTCACTATTTAAAGGGTAGGTTAAGGAATTCTTCTGTCAGTGTCAAACTACATGGATGTGAAGACTATTCTAGTGTGTGAATTAGAACAAAATGGGGTCCAGAACTTGTTTGGTTTGCTGTGTGGGGTTTTGGTGTGTTTTTGGTGTGCTTTTTTTCTTGTGTGTGTTTCTTTTTGTGGTTTTGTTTTTTGTGGGTTTAATTTTTTGGTTTGTTTTGGATTTTGCTTTTTAATTTTGGAATTAAACTTATGAAGCACACATTGATCATAAAAAAAGAATAGCAAGCATCAACTGCTACTTTATAAAGCTATTTGTAAGCCTTGATTTGGCATATTCTGACAATGGAGGATTACATTAGTTGTCCAGTCCTAAGTAACTGAATTGTTTGTTGTGCTAAAATTTATATTTAATAACATAAATTTCTACATCTAACTAGCTGCTCCAATCGTTTCTCCAATATTAAGTTACTGCTAATGAGAAGGGGCTTGACTAAAGTTAAAAATAGAGCACGTTGAACTTAACATGAACCTTAATATCTTTTCCAGCTTTTACAAGGATTGTATTGTGAATTGTGTATTGTTCACTTAGTTTCTCACTGATTAAAAGTATTGAAATAAACTGTGTATTGTGAAATCAGGTTGCTGTCCTTGCTTTGTTTACATTGTGCATATCTTATCTAAATGTCTCTTTACAAATTTGATGCAAAGTTCAAGATTGGAAATTGAATTTGTAAGTCTTAATAGGACTGTTTTTCTAAAGGTAAAATATATTGCTGAAGACATTAGACAAGTGAAATGCATTTGTTGTCAGAGCCTAAAACAAATGCCTTTCGTTTACTTGGGATTTGGATGAAGCCAATGTGGCAGATCAGATATTTTTCTATATGCAATTTGTTACTAGAGCCTTACAGAAGTTTCCAGTGCTCTTTGAGCCTGGTTCTACATAGGTCTTTCTTTTTTTCTGCTTACTGTAAATTCATTTTTTTACTTACCAGTTAAGTTTGTTACTTAATTTATAGACATAAAACTGGTCTTGACTAAAATAATTCTGTAAAGATTCTTGCATGAAGATTTGTTGAACTCTAAAAGAAAACCTCTCTGAGTTTTCCTGTTCTGGGAGTAGATCCTAATATAGTGGCTTGCTTACCTCTGCTCTTTTATTCTTGTCGTCTTAGAATGCAGATTTTGTAAGTACAGGTAATAATTACAGTCACTGAGTGGTCACTGAAGAAGAAACAATGGTGATTTAAGGGAGCTTTCTCTTCTGGGTGAGTGACTCTGTATTCCCATCACTTGATTTAGGAGACTTCTTATTAGAGAGAGGCTTGTGTCTTTATGCCTGCTGATGTACTGAAGGGAAAAGCAGACTTGCTACAACATATAGTTTGGGGTTTTTTTTCCTAATTTTCTTCCACTCAGGAAAAAATAAGTTAAGTAATAAAACCTTCTGAACTAATTGTTCTGTCAGAATGACAAACCAGTGCAAGGTAGTATTGAAGAAGTGTGTTGTGAGTTATAAATAAAGAATAGAAAATTCTGTATCATTACACAGTTATGCCTTTCTCTTGATTGTAAGTAATTGTGGTTTATGCAGTATCAAAAAAGTACAGTGGACTTTATCTTTCTCTGTATTGTTTTTTTAAGATCAAAGCCAGCACTTATCTGCCTTTTTTTTTTTTATTTGGCTTGAGAGAGCAAGGCGGATCTATACAAAATAACCACAAGTGTCATGGAAAATCAACAGGAAGAAAGTGTTTTCCTCTTCAGTCATTTCATTTATTCTCTTCCTCCTCCTTATTATCAGATGGCAGTTAAAAATAAAAAAACTGATACTTTCACATAGTGTAGAGCTGAACCACAGAACTGACTGGCACAGAATATTTTAGCTGTATGAATTTTCAGGGGTTCAAAAAGAAATGTATATTGCAGAGAAATCCAGCTGCTTGGAAACTCAGTCCTTTTGAACCAGGAAATTCCTGAGCTTTAGATTGTGAAGTTTGGGACTGTGCTAAAACACACTCATATCCTTACCTTTTTTCTTTCTAGGCATTCCTACTGGCTTCTGTTGGAGAGAACACTGTACTAGGTAAGTCTGTTGTTAGACTTAAATGTCCATGATTGCTTTGATTTATAAGAATTGATCCAGAGAAAAAAATTATATTTAAGGGGTTAGGAAAATGGTGAAAATTTCAGTTTCTTCAGAAATATAGAGGTATTTTATGTTCTGTATTAATATTGTGTGTAGTTTGCTCTCCTCCACCTCCCCTAAACTTGAGGAAATGCATGGTATGACAAGGCCCTCAGTACATATGACCAGGTATAATGCAAATAGGCTTTTGGGGGATTCTTGTGCCAGTGAAGGATGTTGCTCTTCAAAGTTGTGGGATGGAGTTGTAGCATCTTTCTGTGTGTACATCTGCTTTTAGTTTTTAATTCTCTATATCATTGATACTATGAATTTCTTCTTTCTGAGGTAACTGGTGATACGGATCCTTTGCTCAGAACAGTTCTTTTGAAACTATGGTGATGAAATGGGATTTCTTAGCTAAAGCTGATTTGGGCCCAGAGTGGATATGATGCTGTTCACTGGTGTTAGGTTTTTTCTTTTTGTCATACCTTCTGGGGTGACCTATTTAGCCTTCAATACCCAAACAAATTAGTGTATCAATCTCTATACTTCTTGCTGGAGAGTAGTGAAACTGATGACTTGTCTGGATGTTATATTCAGTGGAATTTTGGTCTCAAAAAAGGAAGTGCCTCTTTCAGAATAATCTCTTGTGATAAGATCAATCTGTTTTTATTATAAGGGTTGGCTAAAGCAAAATGAAGAAAATGAGACAGTAGAATGAAGACCTTTGGAGAATGAGCTCTTCAAAGCACAGAAAAGAATCTGTCTCAGAAAGCTGTGCTCATTAAAATGTTAGAGTTCCTAAGCAATGGTTTGCAGATGAGACACAGAAGTAAATAATAGGTGGTAGAAAGAAGGGATAAATGACTTTTGCTCATGACTGGATGGAGACACTAAGTATATTGTCTGTCATAAATCTACTTGCAATGGAAGAAACCTAGATGACAGGTTTTTTTATTCTGTAAGACAGAATTAATGACATCAGACTTAAGTGTTGTATGCTCTTGTGTTCCCTCCATGGTATGCTGTGTTTATCTCATTATTGTATGTACACTGTTATATATAGGCTTCATCTATATGAGAATATAACCAAGTAAGCTTCCTACTGGTGAAAGCTCAAGTGTGCATAAGGTTTTGTAGCTTTCTGAACTTCTAATGGACAGCTAGGTATGCTAACAATGCTTACTGGGCTTTGAAAACAAAACATAAAAGCTATGCCATGCCTGGAGACAATATTTGTAACTTTTCTAGTAATTTTATCACAGGCCAAGAATATAAGGTTATGACTGTGGTGTACCTGAATATGACTTCCTTTTAAGAGTTCTCTGTAAGTGTGAAGTACTGTAATAGAAAGTCACTTAACTGGACAAATACAGTGTGGTATTTACTGACAAGAAAACAAATTGAATTGACCATGCTGTATAGCTGATATACTCCAATTGTATGACATAAGTGCATGACTGGTGCTAATCAGTTGCCATGTTTGATATGCTTACCAGATGCTAGTATAAAAACCTCCCAATGCAGTGGTGAGGCTGAGGACTAACTTTAAAGCACAGTATCAAGTTGAACCTTGAATTAAGCTGCTGGATGACATGGAAGTATGGTAGAGGAGAATATGAGTTTCTTTTAATTGTGGTGGATGCATCCTTAATGTCTCTTTGGCAAACAAATGTTCAAACAGTGGTTCCAGCTTAGGGTTTCATTGAATGTAGAATAGAATTCAGTCTGTCTACTCGTATGACAACTCAAGATCCAGTGCATGTAAGAAAAAATAACAAAAATGAACAGCTCTATCCTGGTGTTTCCTCCAGTGCGCTATATAAAAATACATGAAACTGCTTCCTAATGTTGTGAAACCACATGACCACTTAGCCATTTATCTACAAACAAGGAAGCAACTGGATCTGAAACAAACCATCACAAATGTTTTCTTGGAACTTGAAGGAGAAGGATGTGATCCCTTCTTCTGTTTTTAGCAGTCACTGACCTCTTGTACTAACTTCCAGAATGGCTGCAAATCTGCCTAAAATTACTTGGAATTTCTGTGTTAATGATGGTGGTGTCATTTTGGAGAGTTCTGCAGATAAACATAAGTGTTTGAGGAGTGCCGGTTGTATTTGTTTTCAAGAGCAAAACCAGTTTTTTGCTTGATGCAGGAATATTGGGGAGCTTGATGTGAGATCAGTTGCAAAATGTCTTTTAAATGAAAGTGAAGGTATTGCTGTTTTAACAGAACATTAGAAAAATGAGAAGCTTAAGATTTTTATGCAATCGTAATTCTTTGTAAAGAACAGAAGAGTTTGGGAAAAAAAAATCCCTCCAAACAACGAGAGGTCATTGAGAGTCTTATTCAAAAGCATGCTGCTTTTTCTCATAAATGGAGAAAAAAACAATCCTTGAAAATAGGAATTAATGTTGAGGTCAGAGAAGATGGGAGTTCTAATGGACATATGCAAAATGTAAAGAGTACCTGAGATTAATAAAAATACCTACGTAAATCAGTACTAAAGAGAATGTGGTAATACACCTAAAATTAAGACAAAGTAGGGTCAATTGTGAAGTACTCTCTTGCCTTACTAGCCCTTTGTTACAGTGGTACCAGGTTATCACTGGGCTGCTGCAGTACATAATTCTCTGACTGTGTTTTAGTGACAATCGTACAGCAGTGATACTAGCATCAACCCCAACACTGCAAACAAAGCTAGAGCTGGTTGGTCTGGGGTTTGTTTGGTCAAGTTTTGAAGGTCTCTTAGGGTAGAGGTTCCACAGGCTGGCTGGAACTGGTTCCTGTGTTCCACCAACATGTGAAAACTAGAATTTCACTTGTTACAGGCAGTAAAGCTTGCCTCTTGCCCTTTTGTTCTAGGCCTTGGAGGAGGCTCTGTGACTTTCCAGTCAATAATATTTCTCCAAGAGCTGTTTTTCTCTTTTGCATAACATTGAATAAAGACATCAACCTTCAGGGTTTTTCCTCATCTGTTTTAGCTTAATTTTACAATAATTGATCCCTGAAATCTAAGATATGAATCTGTCAGTGATGTGCAAAATAACATTGCAGCTTTATTTTGTGCAGTAAATTTTAGCAGATGCTCCGTGTTGTAACCATTGGCACACCATGAATGGCAGCATCTGAAATATCATGAGAACTGTACTGTGGAGAGACAAATGAACCTGATCATATTCTGCCTTCAGTCTGCAGTTGGACTGAAGGTACTCTGCTAAGCTCTGGTCACTGTGAATATGAAATGTAGTCATGTATATGAAAAAAAAAAGAAAGGGTATTTTTAACTAATGAAATGCTTACATTTATTGGTATGCTTTAGATAGATAACTGTCACTTCAAATTTGGAATGGTAGCATTTGTGTTGAACTAAATCAAACACCTCTTGCAGCCATCCGAAGTGTACCTACGTATACTTAAACTTAATCAGATTTTAATTACAGCACTGAGCTAGGAACATTTCCATATTTCAAGGTCAAACTGTGTTTTAGAAGAGTCTTTGTATTAAGTAGCTGTACTTGCTCCTTACAATGCAATAAATTATGTAAAAGTCCTGATACTATGCATGGAAAGCTTTAAAATATTTTGATTTCTATTCTTCGGTAGCTTCCTTTGTTTTCTGTCTCTGATCTTGTAGTCTCAAATTTGAGAATCTAGTTATGCCAAAAACTCAGAAAACTTCATTAACAGGCCTTTTATTAGATTAGTGAATAACAAGATCTAGTTTTAAAAGCAAAGGGGATGTGTGGGTTTCAGTAAATTAAAAAAATAGCTATTTTAGTAGCTGAAGCAGAGATACCAAGTAGAATTCTCAAAGATGCTTTTAACACACCAGGTGTTTGACTCCCATTGAAGCCAGTTTGTGTGAGTCTGTGTGTGTGTAATATGGAAACCTCTGGCAGATAGTTGCCTTCCACAGCACTCAGGCACTTTTTCAGAATATTAAATCTACATTTTAAAAATTGTAATGTATCCATAGCTTTGATTAAAATTAGTTGGTTGACAGTGTAAAATAATATATTTATTGGTATTAATTCTGTAACAGTTCCTATGCAAGCACATGAGTAGATGTCTTCAAGTACTGCCTCTGCTGACTAGCAAACTGTGTCTGAGACAAGTGCGTGTGATTTACAGACTTTCCCACTCCTGTGATCCTCCCTGTGATAGGTGTATTTCCAACAGTTAGGTCAGTGATTGAAATGGCAGTTTAGAGTCTGCTCTAAATGAATATTCTTAATCGGACAGACTACGATCTGCTGTAATCAAGACAAGTCTGTATCAGTGTTTGTCACCGGAGAAAACCCCCTATGTTCTAATGTGAATGTCACTGAAACTCCCTAAGTACCCACACTGTGCAAAGACCATATTAGTATACAGGTCCTTGACAGGCTTCAGTTCTCTGAGACCATTACCTGTCACTATAGTAAAATGAACAGGGTTGTTGAAATAGTAATGTACTTTGGAGATGATACAGTAGACCCAAGTCTGGAGTAGTCTTTGCTGTGAGCTTATGGTGCCTGTCCCACATGGCAGAGTGCTTAATTTCATATCTGGAGTGAGGGTTAAAGGGAGAAAGTGTTGAGAGTTGAAGTTGATGATACTGTTTTACATTTTTTAAATGATCTCACAACCTTAGTATTTTCAGCATAACTTTTTTTATGCCTTTAAAGCATATGGAAAATGTAGTATGATTTGCAATGAGGAAATTTCTGACCTTTGCCAGCAAGGTTGTCATCTGGAATCCCACAGAGCTGATTGACGTTGCTCTGGTTGCTGGAGTGAGCGTGTGTGCTGCAGGGGCTGGCTACTAGAGGGGCAGGAGTCTTTCAGCACTATGAGTTGAAACCTCCAGCTGCAGTTTCAACTGGGTTCTTGAACTGGAAGGGAAGCGTGGCCTTTGCCTTGATCTCACTGCTGCCTCCTGTTTTGTGGATGCTGTGCATGGGTGGGACAGCAGCCTAGCAAAGGTCTCTGCTCACTAGCTCCTGTGCTGCCAAGCACTTG
Organism: Melopsittacus undulatus; assembly: GCF_012275295.1. Taxonomy (NCBI): domain Eukaryota; kingdom Metazoa; phylum Chordata; class Aves; order Psittaciformes; family Psittaculidae; genus Melopsittacus; species Melopsittacus undulatus. The sequence goes on along the minus strand of NC_047536.1, from coordinate 29,741,621 downwards.
GGCTGCTTCATAGCTGGCAGGTTTATAGAAAAGCTACTCTTGGTCTTTGTAATATGGTGATAAAGCATGTTCTGTCCTGTCAGCATGGAGGAGCTGTGCAGCGACAAAGCCAGCTTGGTTAGATAAAATACTTGAGGGTCTTGGCAAGTGGTTTAAAACAAAACTGAACATGTTCAAAGGGTTTAAAAGCACTTACCGTCTGCATAGATACCTTAATCGGAGCAGCAAGATGAAATTTAGCTTGTTAAGATATTTGATCAGTTTCTCTTCAAGCTTCAACTTTTTGGACTGCATAAAAGGTTGTATTTTGTTTAGTGGAATTCTCCACTGTTTTAAAATGTCCGAACCAATTTTATGCAAGTCTTCCACAAAAAAAGTAATTCTGAGGGGTGTGAGACAGTCATTAAAGAATTAGAACAGGCTTCTGTGATGGAAAATGTTAGGCATCCTTAACCACAGCTGTAGCTGTGCCTGCATAGGTAATGATATGCTTTAGTGTATTTGTCTATTTCAGGCAAAGATACCCACCCAAAACCAGCAATGTTCTTTCCTTTTAGTGACCAGTTTGTCAAAATTATCTTTCAGGAGATCATCTTAACTTTAGCCTATTCTGAGACTTTAGTTGCAATGTTGGGTGCATGAAGGCTGTTTTAAAGATGAAGTATATTAAATTGAGTGTGTGTGTGTGTTCATAAATAACGTCACTTGGGCCCCCTTCCTAGACTAACAGATGCCCTACTGGAAATGGTGTGTGGTTTTTCAGCAACGTGCTCCATCCTCCCTGTTTGGTACTCCGAATTGTAGAATCTTTATTTGTACATAGAAACAGCAAAAAAAGAATCTATTTTGTTTGGTGTGGGTCTTATTTTCCTAACATGTAAGCTTTAACTGTGTCTGGGAATGGAAAAAACTGCCACTGGCTACATGCAAAATGCAAAGGTGGTGTGTTTTTACAATAACTGTTAACCCTAGAATTTCAGGTGAACAACAGCTAATTTTTAGTTGATTTTTGTAAACTACAGGAGTAGTCTTCAGAAACTGGGAAAATGCATGCTGTAGACTTTGGGAAGGAGCTTGCGTGCTTGCCTGAAATGTGTTTTTCCTAAATGGCTTCGGAATAGGACACAGCGTAGATTGGGTGGAGCCTTTCAGTCTCCATAGGACTGAGACATGCTGTTAATTCAAGGGCAGACTCTTACTAGCTCCATGAGCTGAATAATAAAGTGTACATAGTAAAAAAAAATAATACATTTTCAAGGGAATTGTATAAAGTTTAGTAAAGGGTCATCAGAATTATTCATTTTTTTGCAGACATACTGGTACATCATTGTGAATGTCTTTTTTGCTTGAGAAAGTGATTTTACAGACTCGGGCTCTACTGGCTCACCACATAAGTAACTTATTAACTAAACACTTCTAAATATTACCCAGGTTTTGTAATTAGTGTATTTTTGGAAGCAGTGTTAGAAATTTCTGGTGTCGTCTTCCCATCCCCCAGCTCTTGAGCTCAGAGTAGTCTCGTTTGCTTGCAGCTGCAGTGGTAGGCATCTTTCAGGAAGTGACCTTGGCTTGTATTAATCAAATTCAGAACACACAGAAAAGCTTCTTGGTAACATGCTGACTTGATGTAAAATTTTATAGCATCCATTTTCTTTTAAAATGAGGCCATCTTATAAACCGGGAGTTTATTTATGATATCTCAATTTAAAAGAATTTCTGTAACATGGGGTGGCATTTTAGGGAAGGTAAAACAACAAAGCCAAACTGTTCTTTTTAATGAGAGGAAAATAGCTTTATGTAACTGTAATTGAATCTTAAATTACTATTGGCAAAACTGCATTTTAGCATGGCTAAATCATGAAAATACAGCATTATTTGACAGCATTTTCCTTGGTGTCTTACCATTTTTGAACCAGAGTAGAAAAAACTTGGTAGTGGAGCATGATCTCAATCAACAAAGACTCTCATGATGTCTTTAGCTTTCTGACTTGATGATTGTTTTAATCACTTGCTGCATCTTTTGTTAGCAGCTCTCAAGTCATTAACCTTAACCTCATAGTAGCTGTATTGAGCTGCTATGCCTATTTGCATACATTGAGAAAGGAATCTACCTGTGCCTCCTCTAGAAACCACTGTTTGACCATGCTGGAAATTGGTTTTCATTGGCTACTCTTAAGTTGAGTGGTTGACTATTCCTGAAGCAGGTTTTAAAGAGTTTTGCATGGTTATCTTATTGCCTAAAACTGTTACCTGAATTGAGTATAAAAAGAGGACTGTTGGCAGTATTTAAAGCAAGCATAGCTGTTCATAAGAATATTGTTAGCCTTTCTTGGGACCTATGCAGAAGGCTGAGCCCAGAATATCTTTCAACATTACAAAGTGCTGTGAAAATCTTTCAGGTTCTGTGATAAGGTAATTTACCAGTTTTCTGCATTTTTCCATCTGCATTTTTCTGGAGAATTAGTAATAGCTGCCCCCTGACTAATGTTTTTTTTTTCCCTTAGGTTGTCATGTGCATTACCTTGAACAATCTGCCATCTGGTTGGTTTCAGGGTTTGGAAAACTGAGTTTTACTTTAACTGGCATCTTCAGCATAAAACTCTTGCGTGTGTTGATGGTGTATTTACTCATTTTACCTCTTCATAATTATATTCAGATTCTTGTTATTCTTTCTGCAGTGTGTTGGAGGTCTGGATTATGGTAGCATACATGTTCTCAAGTGTTTCCTGCCATGGGTAATACCATGCTGCTTACCCTGCAAATGTATGCAATGGCTTGCCATTCTACTTGGTATCAAGTCACAGTTGCTAATCATTCACTTCAAGATCTCTGTGTAACCCTACTCCTGTGCTGAACATACTCGGATTACTTTGTTACTGAATTTGTCTTAACTACATGCTTTGTGTAGTCTCTTGATACTGCTTCATATTGTCTGATTTTGCCCCAAACTGAGAACTCTCCATTCACATCTTCATGTAAGAGTACTTTAGTCCTCTTGCCTTGTAGTTGGCAAGGCCAAAGAAGGGGTGATTAATCTGTTGCTCTCCGTGCTTAAGTGTATTTGACATTGACTTTCCAAGAGCAAGTAGATGCCAAAGCACAATCATAGGTTGTGTCATTCAGTATTTGTGACTGTCAGCGTTTTCATCGATCTCCCACAGAATAAAGCTGATCCCAACCCAGATTTTGGGATACCCCACCAGCCTGGTTCGCTGAGTCAGTAGTCCCCAAATCCACCAATCCATAACATTGCTTGTGATGATATTTTGGCTCAGGAAAGCTTGTGTCATAATTCTCTGTGTTAAAATTTTAAATCAGAAGTACTGATCAGGAGATAATGGAGCCGCCAATACAGAATGGAGATGTACAGTGGAACAAGAAGCCTGTTGTATGTTCTTCCTTAAGTTCTGTAATCTTACAATGCATCTTAGTAACTATGTATTTTATCTTTTTTTCCATGCCAAAGCAAGACACCATTAGAAACGTTTTGTGTCTAGACCATTTTATACCTCTGTGGCTAGATATTACTTGTTTTCCTGTGCAAGACTGAAGACCCGATAATTTTTGTACTCAACAGCCACAAACTCAATGACTGTCTTTGGAGTAGCTGAGGGGATGACTTGTTTTGAAGTCAGCATCTTGAAGCAGAGTATTATTAGCAGCACGGTGGGGACTGGCCGGGGGGCAGCAGCCTTATGCCAGGGCAGAGCCGAGTCCTCGTTTGACAAGCAAAGTAAATCACTGCAGCTCTTGACTGCGCACTCGGAATCCTTTCCGACAATTCTGTGCTGATGTTCTCTCTCCCTCCCAACCCTCTCACAAGGTCAGTCTTTCCTGTTTGCCAGTGCAGTCTCTCTGCTGTCACAGCTCTATAGCTCAGTGCTGCTTTGATACTGCTTTTTGAGTCCTGCCCTTAAATTACTGACCTGGTATTCAACTAAAATGGGGGTGAGGGAGCCCACTTCTGCAGCTTTTAACTTGTGACTCGCTGGCGTGCCTGCTGCTGCACAGCTCCCCTTCCTCTTCATTGCCATGCCAGAAGAAATGCTGAGCTCAGCGGAGGCTGCCGGGCTCTCCGTGTGCGGTACGGGTAGGAGAGGAGCGGAGAGGGCCCTCCCATCCTCCGCCGGCGCCCCGGGACCGGTGCCGCTCCCCGGGCCGGGCCGGGCCGGGCCGTGCCGGGCGGGCAGGAGTTAAGGGCCGCGCCGACGCCCGCGGCCCGTTTGAGCCGCCGCGCTGCCATTGGCTGCGGAAAGGTGAAATTGAAACCACGGTAAACTTTTGACCCCGGAGCAGGCTTGTGGAACGCCTTCCCCTTGCCAAGAGCTGAGGGCTTTTTTCCCCCCTTTTCCTGTATTTATTTTCTGTGATCGTGCCGTGCCGCATGCTTCTCTCCATGGGAGGGGGAGGACGAACGCAAGCGGGTAGTTTGCGTGTCCAGCTAGTAGAATACGTCTAAACTTCTAGTACCAGCTATCTGTTAAAACTGATCAATAGACGTCAACCTCCAGCATACTTTTTGTGTGGTAGAAAAACCCCAAACCAACAGCAACAAAACAAGCCATCCCCTACACTCCACCCTCACTCCCTCAATACCAAACAAACCGTACATTCACAGATACTAAAGAATGGATACTGCCTATCGGGGCTGATTAAGCTGAGGAGCGGGTGGGTGTTGGAGGCACGCAGCTGGCTGTTGGAGCCCTGCTAGTTAATAAGCCGCATATGCATATATATTTTCTTTTTTAAAGACTGAAGTGGTTTCTTCTTACTGAAATCCGAGGTAGAAATGTCTCATTATTACTGTTTAGTTCCTAAGCTGGTGTGTTAAAAACCTGTTTTCTGAACTGTAACTTTTTCTATTCTTTTATATCTTCATTAAACAAAAGGATGTGTTTGTTCAGTTCAGGGACAAGTAGTGCCAGGTCAACATCGTTGCCACCTTACAAAGTGTCAAAAGCCCAGTGGTAGCCATTGTTACAAATTTATATTTAGGCAGGGCGGCTCTAACAAATTCTGGACCTAAGTAGAGCTTGTGTCACTTCAATACTATGCAGAGTTTGTTACCGAAAAATCGTAAATGTCTGTGGCCGAGAAAATTCACCTTCTCTCTGTAGCTTTGCCAAACCAGACAAATTAAAGCAGCATTACATTTTCAGTTAAGTATGAATATGAGATTTAGTTAATCCATGTTTCTTTCTCCTTAAACATGTCTGTCATTTCACTGACAAAAGAATAGCTGACTTGGTTACTTTGTGCATCAGCTGCCATTTCCGCCCACCCCGGTCCGGGCACAGGTACTGGCCTGCAGGTCTGGCTGGAACGTTCAGCTTGTTGAATGGTAAGTGCCACTTCATCAAGGAGTCACTCAGCACCTTACTTATAGATAACATTCAGAACTCTTCCCCAGCAAAGCAACTTGATTCCAGGCTTCTTCAGGGTGACGTTTTCACCTTTCTACTGGCTTGTTCTTGCAAATAGTTTCATTGGATTTATGCAGTGTGCTCATTTTCCTAATAAGAGATTAGGGTGGGGAGGAGCCCCCAGCTATTGTGATAGGGTTTTTTAAAATCGAGGGCAAGAAGCAGTTCAGTGTTACAGCACAGGAGGTTGTGATGGTTCCGTGTGGGCTGTTGGTGGAGTGCTGCCATTCTCGCCGCAGTTTGATCTGGGAATTGCGGGAGTCTCCTGAAGCACTGCCAGCAGCATCAAGGGAACAATGAATATAATATGATTAATAGCAGATCCCCTGCCCCCTCTTGTGTGCAATTCTCCTTGCAACTGCAAAAGAAACATGCACTTGTAATGATAGTTGGTGGCCTCCCTTTTTGTTCCAGTTAATGTTCCCAAGCAGCAGACATTATATAGTTTATTTTTCCCTACTCCTTGTGATTCTTTGTTCTGCCCTCCCGGCGTCTGTGTGCTTCCTGTCTGCTTCACATTGTCCATTCGTGGTGGTTTGCCTGCCTGCAAAGGGGATCAGCCGTGAACCTGCAAATTGTATGGCCTATCACAGTGAAATGGAATAAATGCTCTTTGAAAGGAAAGAAGAGTAACAACTGCTAAGAAATAAGGATCACTTGTGAACTCTATTTCTGAAGCATCATTTAAATGTCTGTATCTGAAAGACTTCTCTTGAGCATGTGTGATTGCATTGTGGTACCATTGGGTGCACGTGCCTTTTAGCGTTAGACATACGAGATTTCTAAAATTGTTAGTGCATATGAAAGCAGTAGGGTGGGAAACTGGCAAAAAAATGAACACTGACTCACAAGCTAAAGAAACACAAACCAGATTTGTAGATCCTGTTGCTTCACAGTAAACTACTTGGGGGGGGGGGGGAAGGGAGTGTTACTCTAAAGTTTGTTAACAAGAGCTAACTGCTGATCATGAAAAAGTCACCAGTTTAAGCTTTACTTCTAACAAAAATGGCCAGAATGGGGTATTAGGGATACTGTCAATGCATTTTATAACCAGAAAGCATTAAATGAGTAATCACAAGCTGAAAATTAACTACGGAGTTCTGTACTGATTGATTCTGTATGCTTATTCGGAGTAGATTTTTAGGTTGGTTCCATCTCCCTAGCTCCCTCAGGGGAGAATTGCCAGCTGCTTGGGAGCTGCCCTTTTACAATATTCTCCCCTCAAGAAGATTTCTGAACTGTGAATGAGAAATTTAAAAAGAAGTTCACACCAAGGCGTTTTCATCTATTCTTTCTGTTATCTGGAGAAAGCAGTTCCTATTGTCATGTTTTACTGAAGGCTGGAAAGGTAATTTAGAGAAAACTCCAGAGCACAGCCTCTCAATTTGGAAAATTATATTTTGAAACTTATCAGTACTTCTATTGTGTGCTTCAGATTTCTGCTGGCTTATTTCCCTTCAGTCTCCTGGCTTTGATAATGGGGTTGTACAGTGAGCTAGACTCTGGTATCCAGTATTAAAGCTTACTACTTCTCTCTAAATCAGCTTCTAACTTTCATACTGGCAAAAACAATGCTGAAAAAGGTGACCTGTAGACATAGGTTTTTGTTTGTTTTGAAACTTTATACCTCTGTCTTCTCTGCTTTATTTCTATTACAGTTGGTGATGAAACCAACTATCTACAGTCTAAGTGTTTAGTCAGGGGATGCACTAAATGGCTTTTCCCCTTCTTCCTCAGTAGGTTTGTCTCAAAGCTGTTTTGTCTGTGTCCTTTTTGCAGACCTCCAGTAATGAGTGAGCTCTTGGTCTTCTGCAGCAATAATGAGTTGGGTTTCTGGAAGTAAGTCCCTCTTTGAAGAGCTGTGTTTGATAGGGAGACATACTTTTTCTAAGACATTAATCAGATCTTGAGGTCCTCAAAGCACTTCAGCCAACTTTCAAGTCCAGTTTTGCTCTATCCTTGGAGCAAGTTTATGACAGCAACTTCTTAGAAGACAGTAAAAAAAAAACGGAACATCCCCCTCCCTCTCCAAAGTATTAATTTTCTCATCCTCTCTGCTAGCATCAGAAGTTTTGTGAGTTCTCCTGCATGCTATTGGGATGTAGCAAGATGAATAGATGCAAAATTTTTCACGCCGCAGATATGTTGATTCCTTTAAGCATATGTGTACATACACACAGTCTTGTTTCTCTGGCACTAGAGTTCAGGAACTGGTGTCTAAGAAATAAGTGTTTTTCCCCTTTAGTATACAAAACAATATGTGGAAAGCAGTGTTTTTCAGCTAGAACAACGTGGTGTGATCTGAGTGAAGCACACCTTCTGCTGCGAGTGGTGTTTCGCCTCCTGCACTTGCTTGGAAAATGTGCTAAGTTCAGGGCTTGGCTGCTATAGCTGAAAGGACTTCATGCATTTGTGTCTCTGTAGGTTGTGTTATCTATACAGTTGTCGTTGGTAAATGTTTCTGGGTTGATGTGCCCTAATAGGCAGGTTTTTTCCAGCTTCTGCTGTGGGCTGCAGTCTTTTCAGGCCCCAGGGACGGTAAGCTGTAGCTTTTCTTACTGGTTTCTACTGAAGTAGCAGACCAGGATATTTACTCTGCAGTTTTTGTAGAGGAGTTTGCTTTATTTCCAGCACACTTTAAAGCTAGTTTTAGGTTGTTTGTTTGGGTGGAGGTCTTGGGGATGGGGGTAGGACAGGCTTGATCAATGAAATTCCACATGCTAATCTAGAAAAACCCTCTCATTCATATTCACCTTTGTGTGTGTGTGTTCTGGAAAACTGTCATTAGCTCTGATTTCTCTAAACCTTTCTTTGATGTTTATTGTGCATACAGTGGTTGTCTTTTAGGATGATAGTATAACCTGCTATTTCTCAAAGAGTATGTGAATTGAAAATAGTAGAGAGATCACATCTCTGAACAGATGGAGGAAAGAAAACAGAAGATTGGCCAAAGTGCTCCATAACTGTTGCTTTCACTCGTTTGGGGTATGTAGTTGTCCTTGCAATAGTCTGCTGAAGTCTAGATCTCGAATGCTAAGACAACAGAAGCGACCAACTTTACAGTTTGTGGCATCAAAAATTCTTGATCTATCACTGCACCATGCCCATTGTTCAGTCTCTAATCAGATGGCAGTTCGAAATGCAGTGTTTTTTTCAAGATAAGTAAATTAAAAGCACAACACAATAATTTTTATGGTAATAAGAATACAGTAATCCTTACAGTGACAGTTTTAGTTCTCAAGGTACAAGTAGGAAATGTCCTGATAAATCAAGGGTCTGACAAATATAAAATAGAATCAGAGCAAAAATGATGTGCCAGCAAAACTGGCATTTCTTTTGTGTTGCTAGCTCCATATGCTATTGTGATCTTTTGGTAATGATACTGTGAAAATAGAGGATGAGTATTTTTAATTTTGGATGTTACCAAAATATATTTCCATTTCCAGTGCTAGAATAGACAACTGTGAGCATTGTTTCATAATAAACCTCAGGGCTGTGACATGATAGAGAACTAGAAAATCAGTGATATACCTATCCAAATTTTTTCTTAGTGCTAAGATTTTCCTGACCTAGGGAGGAAAAAGAGACATGGGTACTGAACATGTGCAATTGCAAACAGTTTATTTTATCTGAAGGAAGAAATTCTAGTGCCTTATAAGGGGAGAAGTAATGTTGCTTTTTATTCAATGCCTATTTATTGTAGTTATAAATGGAAGGGGGGGAAAGTGAATTATCCTGGCTATACAAATGGAGGAGGAAGGGGAATTGCAAGCTTTGTAATGGTCACAATATCCCTTTTAATTGGTCTGTGAATGTTGTTAATAAGAAAATACCTGTGTAGATAGTGACATTTCCGATAATACTTATTCCAGGCATTTCTAATTAGTACTTTAAAATCATGCATATTGAATATGATAACTTTATGCGTCTTTTTCGCTTTTCCAGCTTCTTGTGTAGAATATTCATTAGGTGATTTGTTATTTCAAAAGCTGTCATTCCTCTTCTCCACAATACTGTTAAAGTAGGAAAAGCAGCTCTCTTTGTTTTAGATTCCTTTTGTTTTTCACCTTGATTCCCTACCACCTATGTAATCTCGTCCTCCTGGGTCCTGTGTCAACATTGCTGGCATGTTGTTGTGACAGGATTAGAATTGAGGATTTCAGTCAAAGGAATCTTATTTTGAAATATCCTAATGCTGAAAATGAAGATCAGTGTGGAGCTTGCTTTTAGAGAACATTTGGAGAGTGAATAAATGTTTGAGGTTTTCAGAAGCTGAATAACAGAGCATGACACATAACAGACTGGAGTAATGTGTGTTTCATGAGAGGAACAGTGGGGGCATCCTGATAAATGAAAAGCAAAACCATTTAAAACTGAAACCCTCACTTGTACACTTAGCAGGCACATGATATCCGACAAGTTATTAGTATACTAAAAACATTTTATATTTTTAAAAAGAAGAATATTTATAAACTGTACTAACAATAAGAACATTCTGTGATACATATTAGCTTCCTAGTGATTCCTGGAAGCTAAACCTCCCATTTTTAGAGTCACCTTTTACAAGTACTGAATAAACGAGGCTGTGATATGATATTGATATGGTATTGATAATGGAGATGGTGCTGGAAACACTATTTGAAGGAAATAACCCTTTTATTTTGCTTTCTTGTGGTTTTCTGGGTACATAATATAGACGTTAATTACATCTTTTCAGGTATGCAGGAGACGATCTTTCTAGAAGTAAAGCATTCTAAGTTGTAATTTTCTCTGTTGCTTGCTTTTACAGTCTGTCAGAGATTAATACTGTTTAATGGCACTGGTTTACCTAGTATGCTGTTCATGCTGTCTTTATAATACTCTCCAGTTAATGTTTTTGTGAAGTTTCTGGGTAGCTTCTGAAAAACTTTGGAAGCAGCTGGTCACTCACCGGCTTAGAATGTTAGGAAAACATTGACTTGCTTGGCTGTAAAAGCAAAATTAGTTTTTCCTTTCAGGAAACTTAATTCAGTGTCTTTGCAGTGCAGCCATTAAAAATCCCAGCCTTTTAAAAGGTGTTTCAAAGACTTTTTTCAGTCCTATAAACTAGCAGACATAAGATTTTTTTTTTTGGGGGGGGGGGGGTTCATAGTGTCTTAGGATCTCGGATGGGAAACTGAAGAACTTCTGCCCTGCTTGTACTGTGCGCCAGTAATTTGTCAGTCCTGAATGGCTGCAGTTTGCAGGATGGTGTTTTAAGATACCACTTTCATTTTGCTGTGTATGACATCCCAGTGGCAATTTGTCAGTGAGTAGCTGGCCATGCAGTAACAGCAGGGCAGTAAGTGGTAACCCCTTCACTTGCTCAGAGTAAGAAATCCCTACTCATCATCCAGATTTCTGCGAAGATCCTTGAATTTTAAAGAACTAGAGCTAGAAAGGATGTGTAAAGCAGTAAAAGCAACTGTTTGGTGTTTACTGCAGAGTTGCAGGATCTGTGGCCCTTTTGTACTCCAAGTCAGTGTTATCCTTGTGCCATTTAACTCTTCCATGGCAGATGGATGTCTACCCCTCACTCAAACTGAACTTCACTTTGGCTTTAGGTGTGACAGATTCCTCTTTAGAAGGAATAAAATCATCTATCAGTCTTCCTAAAATTTGTGAGGATAGAAGGGAATATATCATTTAAAGACTAGAAAACCAGTTTAGAATTTCTCAAAGTGTTGGACATCTTCTGTAATGCTTTAAAATTTAAGACATCCATTTGTGACTAACTTGAATGAACTGTTTGCATTTCACAAGATATTTTCCATGGTCAGTAGCAAGTATGCTGTGTTCCTCAACTTGACAAGTTTTGTCATTCTTAGTACCTCTCTTTTCCTTTTTTGTATGTCTGTTGCACTAATATGGGATATATTTACTAATCTGTCTCTTTGAAGGTACTTATTTTGAAATGTTGATACCAGGATTACAGCATTAAGAAGTATGTAATGTTGTATGTTTGTTTTGAAACAGTACACAGAAGTTGTTACTTTTCACAACTGTACATCATCTTGGTGGTATTAATAGGCAATTTATTTTAGGTCACAGCCTTTTCATTAGATTTTCTGCCTTGATTGTTCAGCTCTAATTTCACATCACTATTGTTGGCTTCAGAGCAAATGCAATGAATATTGTAAACTAAATGTGCAGAAGGCCTTTTTTATACCTCGTATTCTTTCTTACGCCATAAAAGATGTGAAGAGGTTTTGTATGTTGCTGAAACTCCATTGTTTGATCTGATTAGTGCCTATACTCAGTTTTGCAGTTAAAGGATGTTATTTTGATTTTTTTGTGTTGCTACAAATGGTGCAATTTTTGTAGTAAATCTGGCAGTTAAGCTGCTACTGCTTTCAGCAGTGATTGTTCTGTTTCTGTGACACTGGTGTTCAGTGTGGTTGATGAAAGATAATTTAGATAACTTTGCATAACTGTAAATAAGTAATGGGCAGTTTGTGTCTACAGAGTGTGTATTTAAAATAATGTGAGCACTGCAGGTTATTATTGACATTCTTAGAAAATATCAAGCAGACCAGAATAATAATTTTAAATAGGAGTTATTCTAATTCAGGCACCAGGTTTAATGTAGATCTGTAGCTACCAGGACATTCTTAAAAGGTGGCAGTTGAGCAAACAGAGATACTGCATCTGTTTTTCTTGGCTCAGTGTACAGTGCACACCTATATTTCTAAATAACTTGGGCAATACTTCGAAATAAAATTTAGGTCATCTAATAGGAAATAACACATTTACTGTATCTTTCTATTTGAGGCTAATACAAAAATTCAGGTAAAAGATTATTTTATCTTCCCTGCTGAAGAACAGAGGAACACTACTTTGAGCTTTAGTGTTTCTACTGGAAGTAGTGACAGAGTTCTCACTGAAATAGCAGAAACAGACTCAGGCTAATGTTAAGTGCTTCTGAAAATCCCAGTAGAAGTGTATGAATTTTCAATGGATCAAAATACTACTTAAACACAGAGAGGGAAAGGCACTGATACGATACGCATACTTCATGATCTTTCAACACATGGAGCTGTTAACCTGCTCAGGAAAGGTAGATAATACTTTTATTAAAAATTCACAGAAGACTGTCGTAGTGCTTCAGACTTTGCTGTGGAAGAAGAAACCAGCTTGTTAATGTGGTAATGGCAGTGAAATTTTTAAAGCACATTTCACTGTTTGGCAGGATAACCATAGCATAATAATAATTTTTCATATACACAAAATGATAAATTATATGTGGTTTCAAATGGGAGAGCCGGGGAACAGCTTTTAAGTGGACTACACTGTAGATAGGGTTGATTGACGTATTTATATCCCATTAAAAAGTAACATTTCTTAATGGAAAGTTCTGCCAATCTGATCCCTACCGCACCCTGTTATTGTACAGCTGCTGTGTTCCAAGACTTTGCTCAGTTCCTTGGGCTAATTCTGCAAGACACAATTAGAATTCTGTAATGAGTGATTTTCTAGAGCAGAAAATGTTCAAGTAAAGTTGGACTGTAAAACCACAGAATTGGTAATGGATATAGGAACAATTCTTTTTTCTCTTTCAAGCTCCTTTTGACTTGGTGAGAAGTTGAATGTGTCCATTTTGGTAGAAAATATGTACTGGAGTGTTACATGTAACTTTAGCAGAGATTTTTGGAAACACTTCAGTTAATTTCAGTGTGATGATGATGTCTGTGTAACCAATACCCTGCTCTGGAAGTTAAAATTTAAAAACACTAAACTTTTGACCTTGGGTAAATGTTGCCTTGTATAATGCATTATATTCAGCTGGTGAAGTAAAAATACATTTTTCTGGGCTCTAGTTTGTGGAAAAAAATAGTGTGTATTGGGCTGTGATGCCTGACAGCTGACATTTATCAAGAGTAACATGAACTTTACTCATTCTCACATTTTTAAGGAGCTTTCAAAGCTTCACATGTATACACATGTTCAGCATATGTCTTGCAGCTCTGAACATTTTGCTCTAAAGATGTTAACTCTCATTAAGATGAGAATCCAGACTATAAACCCATAATGATTTTCATTTATCAAATTTAGTCACAACGTTAACATTTTGTCAACTGGCACTATAATATAAAACAGTAAGAGTAATGTTTAAAGCTTAAAGATAGTGTTTTTTTCCCTATTAAATGTTTTAGTGAACTTTTGGACCAGACTGTCAGTACACAGGATTGTGTTGAATGTATGATGCTCTTTCAGAAAAATACATTGTCTAGAAATCATGAAGGAAACATGCTGTTTCTTAGTAGAAGAAAATGCTAATGCTTCTCTTTGAAAAAGGAAAAAAACTATGGGATTCGTTTTCATCTCAGTGATGAACAAATTGTCTCATAGCCATTTTGATATCTTTGTAAATAGTTTGTGTGCATGGGCCCAATAATGAAAAACTTGTTCTACTTGCTTTAAATGTCGTAAAGAATTACGTGATTGTCTTGAAATGTTCCAAACTCTGTATGTAATGATTCTTGCTTAATAATTCTCTAAAAGTGAGGATTTCCTGGAAGAAATTATTATTTTCATATTTGACAAATTTTCTGGTAGTCTGCATAGTTTGCTGGTCTATTTTTAGACTTATAGTTTCCTGTTGCTTCAGTAACTCAGCATAGTGCTAAACAGATCACCCTGGTCTGATGCCAGGTAACTTGAAACTGTAGGTGACTCCTAAAGATAAAGTGGATGGGTATGATTCTGATCGGCATCATTTTAATTCTTGATCAGTGGTATAAGGTACATTTCTTTCTCCTTACTAATGTTCTTCCAAAATACTTCATACTTATATTACTAACATTCATACCAAGTACTTGTATTTTGTCACTTCTACATGGAGGTCATTTCAGGTGGCCTAAGAAATAATTTTCTGATTTAAGTAATATTCAAATTGATATAGTCAAAAGATAAATTAAGGTCTGAAGTCAACCTGGAATTAAGACTTTGCTGGACCAGTTTGTTAAAAGTTGCAGATTCAGGATGGGATTTCTTTGCTCCGTCTTCAAAGCAGAAGGATTCTAAACAGTTGGTCTTAAACACTCCTAAGAGGCAGAATGGATTCACTGTATTTTCTGTGTTGTTTTGGATTGATGTCAGTCAAAACTGTGGTCATGACTGTAGCAACTCTCAAACCTTTCCCATTTATATGCTGAATTTAAAATGTGGAGTTACTTTTGTTGGACCATTTAAAGATACTACTAGTGCATAACCAGGTAGTAAAAGTTATACAGGCAACAAAAAGGTCAAAAGTAACATAACAATAGAAAATGTCTCATTCTTGAGCTTCCTGGTCTTGAAATAATCCATAGATTTTAATTACTGTCCTTAAAAGCTTTGCTCATTCATTTAATGAAATGAGTGCATTGATTTATGACATTTTAAAATTTGAAAAGAAATGGAACAAGACAAAAGCTGACTTTAATGTTTTGTTTACTCATGAGAACCCTAAGCTGATGTCTAGTAATATTTGGTGTTGTAGACAAAATAAGCTGTATGAATAGCAGAAAATACCCTTTTATTAATAGGGATAAAATTTAATGTAGTTGTGCCTGTATGATTGTATTTAATTACTGGTGAATATCTATATAATATTATTCAGGTAATTCAGAAGATCTGTCTAGTATCCCTCATAATTTATCTGGTGTTTATGGAGTCCTGGTAGAATGATGAGCAAATGGATTTCTTATGTGACATTTTTTCCTTGTCAGACCATGTTTATATACTTTTATCCTGTAAAGTCTTTCTTCATTCATCCCTTCATGTACCTGTCCTCAAGAAAACTAGGATTTTTGTACACATAGACACCTCTTTACTGATGAAAGCTGTTCGTACCTGATTTTCCTTGAGACATTGTTGGAAACCCATGTGATTTCTGCTTGTAATAACACACTGTGGTCTTGGTGGTGGTAATGCTTAGGATTTATGGTGCTTTTTGTTGTTTGTTTTGTTTCAAAGGTAACAAGTTGGATATTTCATTGTAGTGACTTGAAGCTTGGCTGGCCTTTCCTGGCTAGCCCCAGTTGAAGAATTCCAGTCTTTATTTAACTGTTGTAATGCACACACTGCCACAGTGGGATTGATCAAGGCACAAGCACGTAAAAGTCTTAAAAACGAGAAGCTTTCTTTCTGAGTTAGACTTTGGCATGTTTTCTTAATTTTATACAAGCTTAAACATATAGTAAGGTAAATGTTGGAGTTCTGCTTGTAACATTTTTGTTGCTTTATTTTCCTTGTGTTCTTTTCCTGGTGAAGTAGCTGTAGGCATCATTATGCAAAACTGTAGGTGCTAAGAATGTATAAGGATATAAGTCCTTTGTTTTAAAAATCATTTTGTAAGAATAAAAATGAATGAATGGCTTTATTTTAGTCAATGTTGGTCATTGATATTGAACTGCAAGTTACAGTAGAGAACATGGTGATATTAGCATGCTGTAATGAAATCCATTTTTATATTCTACTGTTGCTACAGTGATTCTGTGCAAACCCCATGTAACTATTGGAAATGAGTGAAAGTTAGAGTGTATTGCACTGTAGGTACAGTATTTGCAGTGTATTCTCCTGTGGGTTGTGTGATTAATCTTAGTTTTTCTACTTGCAAATATTTCACATTTTCATTCACTTACAATCAGTCCAGAAAAGGAAGGAGATGATGAGCACATAGGTAACTTTTGAGTCTGTTGACCAGGCTGTATTATTGCTCCCTAGTTAAAAGAATTGTACACCTATTGCACGAATATTTGTGTTTACCTACATGGTAAAATGTATCAGTGTTACTGTGCCACTGCTTTTAGACTTTTGTCACTATAGTGGCTAAACATGAAATTTGCTGTAAGTAATTTATTTAATATTAGGTTGTTATAAGTCAAATTACTTTGTTCTGAGGTAGGTGTAATGTAAACAGTGTTGGTATAGTAATGGTAGGAAGTCTTCCCATATAAACAATCATGTAGTTTAGAGTTTCACAGCTCCTTTGTATGCATAGTTTATCATAGTGCACTGGCGGTGTCAAGCACTTCATTCATTTCTCTAAAATAAATTATTTTTCTGGGTTTAGTTGCTTATTTTTGCTTTTTCATGCCCTAAATAATTGTAATATATGGTTTTTTGGAAGCAGTTTTGACAATTAAAAGTCATAGGTAAAGTTGTTATTTTTAATATTTTTCACATGGAAATACTTCTTAATATAGGAAGGAAAACACAGCTGCTTTTTTCTTCACGTTTGTGTGTCTCTTGCAGGCTTCAGTACTGCCAGGGGTTTTTTTAAATCTCATTATATTTGCTCTTTCTCTTCAGACCCCAACTGTGACAGTGACACGAGTAGCAAAGCATCTCATTTCTCATTTAAACAGAAAAACTGATTCCATTCCCCAGCACTGTTAAAGAAAATTTGAAAATATTGACAGTTTACCTTGAAGTCTGACTGAAGAAAAGACAGAAGCAAGGACGTGAAATCCAGAAGCCACCTTTTTTTAAATAAGAAGAGAAATGTGACTTTTAATTTATACATAGTTGTAAAAGGGAAATTAAAAAACATGACCAAAACTCAGAGTTGCACAGTTCAAGGTTTCACTGAACTCTCTTCATTCTTCCTCTTTCATTGACCTCTGGCTCATAAATGGTTGAAGCTTTGACTTTTAGAAATATTAGACGTTCGGAATGATAGTGCTGTGGTTATCCCCTTAGTCTCTCTTAGGCTTAACCTGTTACAAGGTAAGCTTCACTGTAAAGCTCTGTCAACAAACCTTAGGAAAATCACATTTCATACTGGTAAAGAAGTCTCCATACAAGTTTTTTGAGTAAAATAGGTTATATGGGTAAGTATATTTTTGCCACTTCACTAAATCAATTAAAAAACATAAATATATATATAAATACTTTTAAAAGTTTTAACAAATGTAAAATGTCAGGAAATACTAGATCAATCTGGGGATCATACAGGGTACAGTAATTCTGTGCAACTTTATTTTTCCTCAAATAAGCTTTCCCTGTTGAGAACCATACCATGTGGGCTGGCTTTCTGCAGACTTTGTTTATTCATGTGCTCAGTGATACTATCCTTTAGCATAACTTTTGCCATCTTACTGTGGATTGATGGCAGTTGAGGCATGACTGTCAGATCCACTGGTCCATAGCTCCTGAGAATCCCTCTGGATTTATTTATGCCAGCAGGAGCTCCACCAGTCACCTGCAAGTGTTCTGATCCAGCAGCCATTGGTGATGAGAAATTGCGCAGTTTGGGTGTTCTGAAGATGAACATTTGAACCCCTTTTCCTATGAAGGGTATTTGGTGTCTGATTGATACCTCCAGTGTCTGGTTTAGTTCTTCCTCCATAATTCCTTAAAATTAATTCTGCTTCTCCAGCCAGTTTGCTATAAAGAAATGCTGTAAGTGGGGTTCTCTCCAGTATCTTTGGTGGTGAAGGCTAACATGAAGAGATTTTCAGAGCTACGACTTTATCTTCTCTGCATGCCCAATTTATGCCTTTGCCATGAGAAGGTGCACTGTCTCTCTGGCTGGCTTCCTGCTTCCGATGTGTTGTTTAAACATCTTTTTATTATCAGTTGGAGTTGGGTGCAAGGCACACTTCTTGTTCTTTTTTTAGTCCTGTATTTCCTGTTTACATTCAACTTACCGTGTTCTAGGGGTGTTTCAGTTCTTCCCATGCAGACAAGCTTTCCAGTTTTAAAATGCTTTTGTTCTCTGCTCCAGAGGCTGTGTAGGTGTACCAGCTATTACCCAGAGTTCGCTTGAGAGCCAGCATCTTTTTTGTCTCTCTCCCTCCCTCCCTCCCTCCCCATTGTCATCACGGTACAGTCATCCAGTGACAATGTAATCACTTTTCCATCTTGAGGGCTGGGGGTGTGTGATGATGTCCTCACATATCACTGGAGATGTGTAAATTAATATTCCACGCTGCTTCTAAACTGCATGTTGTTTTTAAAACACAACCAACCATATAGGAGTATAACACCATCTTGGAGAATGCCTTTGATTTGTGTGCACAAGCGTTAACTGATTCACGTGCTGGCTTCCTCCCCTCTTGCTCTCCCCCATTAAAACCATTTAAGATATTTCATTTTAATACGTTGAACTGGAGCTACAAATGATGTGATAAAATGAATAAATACAATATTGTAATGTGCTAGAAATTTTAGAATACGTGTGTCATGCAGTTTGTGTGTCTTTCAGTGGAAAAGGGTTTTGGCACAATTCTAAGTAGTTTTGGAAACTAAATCTTCACTTAATTCATGTAACACAAGTCTTAAGTTTTAAAAAGCTGGGAATTTGAGGTGATTGTAATAGTCTTTTTAGAGTGCAAATGTGTGTTCCTACTAAAAAAAGTCATATTAAAAATTAAGCTTAAGATTTGAAAGGCATTTTTGAACTCACTCAAAGCAGAGTAATTTAATTTTAAGTAATACTCCTGTTGGTCTTATAGTGATCCCCTAAATACTATATCAAATTTGGGATGACATTTAGAAAGTCTTCTATATTTTAATCTATGACCATCTGGTGAGTTCTAGTAGGAATTTGATCTTTTTTGTTTTCTGCTGTCTTCAGTATTTCTCTGAGGTTCCGATCTGCTTTCTGTGATGGCCAGGCAATAATGTTTTTGAGGTCCATAGAAATTGTAGGCTTTATTTGTTCCATGGATTTGCCCTTTTGTTTGATTTCTTTTATAAAATGTGTCCATCGTATCTAGCCAGTTACTTTTTCTTCCTCTCCTGCAAAGATTTGCATTTTCTTTTCCTGTTTCATGACTTCTGCCCAATTCTTCTAAAAGCCAAATTCAGCTGAGAAATCCAGCAAGAAACAGACTAATTTAGTTATGGCACATAATGCTTCCTAACTACATTTTACAGAATTATTCACATCTTTATGTTGCAAACAAAAAGGCTTGCCAGCCTTCCTCCCCCACCCCTGCACTATAGCTGTATAAGGCGCCTATTGTCTCCATTCACATTGAGATGTCACAGATGTGTTCACTCTTCTGGGTTCTTTTCTCTCTTGCAGCTCTAATGACCGCTACTCCTTTGATTCCTTTCTCAGGCAAATTGGCATGGGCTATACAAAAAGAAATTTAGGTCACAAATAATCTTTAAATTATTCTACTTGAGTGAGAGGAAAGATTGAGCCGACTGTGGATTTGGATGTTCTGGAAATGCATGGCAAGATATGGCAAAATTCGTTTCATCCGACAAATGCTATTTTGTCATTTCTGAGATCTTTGACTTAAGAGTATCAGCAAAGGTGTGTGCAATTTTAGTGCAAAATGTAAGTGTAATTGAAAGAGAAAACTATATTTAAGACTTTTTCCCACAGAGATGAAAAGCAAGTGTGTTCACCTGTACTCTTAAAACAACCGTGAGTATTAGGAATGACTGATATAAATAAATACCTTTACATATTTTAATTTCAAAATAAATATAGATATTTTTGTTTTATTTTGAGATTAGCTACTTCACTACCTGGTTCCCTCTCTGTCAGGACAATGTATTTAAGGTTTAGCTCTACAGATGGATATAGCATTCCTGGAAGTACCTGGAATCCCACATGTGGAGCCTTTTGGCTCCAAACACTGAGGTGTCAAGGAGGCAATTTGTGTTTGCTCATGGACCATATTAATTGCACAGATAGGCAGGTGGTTGAGTTGAGCAGGCAGTAGCAGTCATCTTCTATTCATTAAAAATGATTTTTCTGTAAGCAAACACATTCCTTTTCACATGCCCTTAAGACATGCTATTTGTGTGGAGGAAAATCAAGTGCTTACAGAAACAGGAAGCTATTCTGTGCTTTGCATTACATTTCCGAACTGTCTTGTTACCAACATCCTTTTATGGTTGGCTGCTTTATTTTCCAGTTAAAACTAGCATTGTATTTAAAGTGTACTAGTGGGTCACACTTTTCATCTCTTCTGTAGGCTGAGTTTTGCCTGTTGTCTCGTCCTTTTAACTTCAAACTACCCAAAAGGTAAAAACCCACAGATACAGCATTATTTCTAGCTATTTTACAGAATGCTGTGATTAAACATGTTAACTAAGTTACTGAAGCTGCTTCTCATTACTGTTTGTTGTTGGTTTGTAACAACAGAATACTATTCCCTCAAATATTTGTGCCCTTGAAAGTGGTGTGTATTTCAGCTGGCTGTAAATTTATGACAGCAGGCCACAATTTATGACATGTTTTTTAATGAGAGTAATCAATGCTTCTGCCCAGTGCTAGAGGCTTGGTATTGTGGGATGGTGTGCTTTGTAGAACTGGCTTTGAGTATTTAGGAAGAGGGACAGAAATCACTGTGAGCATGTTTTTGGGTGGCTTGTGTCCCAGCTCATCTGCTGGGGACCCAGAGCACCATTGGCAAGGCTTATTTCTCTCTGTTTATAACACACCTACTAATACCAATATCTATCTGTGAAGTGTCATAAAGACTGGAAACAAATATTTCATGAATCATTATGTGTTGCTTTCTTGGTATTTGTGCTGTGGAAGTCTTGAGAGGTTGGAGTTTTCCAGGGTTAATGTCAGAAACTAATTTGTTGATTGTGTGACAAATTGTGTTCTTATAAATGCAGAACAAAAAGATTATTGCCTAGACACTAAACATTAAAGATTCTTGAAACTGCAGCACTGGATTGCATCCTTTGCAGACCTAATTTTGTGTTATTCATAAAAGTGAAAGGTTTGAGTTTTAGTAATCAGAATCAAAAAGGCTCTTTCTGTTGATGGCCAGAATGTTCCAGTACATTTTGAAGTTAATCTGATGTATTCAGTGTTTTCACTTCAGAGGTCTTTATGGCAAGAACCATCAGTTTGGCTGAAAATGATCTTTTTGTAGCATCCACGCAACAAAAGTTTAGCTTTGTTAGGTGTTTGCCAAATGCAGAAACAATTATATTTTACTATTCCTCAGTCCTTCCACAATGGCAAAGTATGACAGAGCTGTGTAGAAATACTCAGCATCATGACTCTTCTTTTTGAGGATTTGTGGTTTCCAGCTGTTGATAAACTTTGGTGCTTAATAATTAATTATTCAGATGCTGGGGAACAGCAGATGAAGTGAACAGACTGATAGGCTAAATGTCATCATCATAGCTTGACTTCATGAACGAAGATTTGGGAAGGGTTTTACCCACACTTAACTACAAGCACGCTGATGGCTAAAAAGGATAGGCAAATCTGGTTGCAAAAACACAACAAAAGGACTCCTTGGGTGGTATAGGCTGGGCGCGATTCTATGTTGTCTTTTCTTGAGACTAGATTTGCGTGTGTTCTCAAAGGAGACAACAGCATTATGTATAGTGTGTCTCCAAGTCTCCTGATTGGAGGCCAAGGTGGACCACTGATGGTAGTCAATATGGCCAAGGCTAAGGTATTGGCATGATTAATGACAGGGCTGTTAAAGGCAATGAGCATTAATTCAATCACATCACCCAAGATGTACAGTTACCCAGAGTAGAATGGGGGAAGCAAAACAATTAGATCATTGCAAAAATTCTGAGTTATTTACAGCTTTTAATTGAGATGGTTGCATTTTAAATATGTGAGCACAAAAGAGTGGTTAAAGTGCTTTTTCAGCTGTAAAATTCTAATTAAAAATATTTTAGCTCTGCACCTTGACACTTGAAAATTTACTCCTTCAGATAAGCAGTTTTCTTAATAGCCAATCTCTATACCTACTGAACTGGTGAATACTTCACATACACAATTCAAGGACTGGAAATACTGGGGGTGAGCATTCATTACTTAGTAATAGCTGTAAAATGCAAAACAATCTGTTTTGAATGTGTTTCTGAGCATTGCTTTCAGAATTTCAAAGCCTGGTATTAAGCTTGGCATCTGCTTGATGGAGATCAGGTGTCAGAAACTGATAGTGTCTACAGTAAATGTTTCATTCTGTCAAAACCAGTCAGTTTTTCCCATTGTCTGAAGGCATCTTGGTATTGTTAGAGATTTTGAACCAAATGTAAAATGACTTCTGTATCTAAATTTAAGCTTGCAATGGACAGGCTTTTGCAAGGAAATTGCTGATACCTTGCCTAATTTTTAACTGCTGCTTTGGAAAACTGTTTACGTTATAAACATGGTTTATATAAAACAGTCATCTCTGTAAAATGAGGAAGATTTTGGAATGATAGGCTCTGATTCTAACAATGCCATAGCACTAGATGAGTTAATGCTAATTGTAATACTATAGTTGTGTTTAAGTTCTCTCCCTCTAGACATCAAACAAGCAGTCTTTGCTGCCCCGAGACCTTGGTAGAATAGAATGTCAGAACAAAATATTGCATGTATATAATATATGAAAATGTGCATGAATCCAATCAGAGTCACAGGAAGTAGAATAGACTTGCTGATGGCACATTTAGAGCTTCAGGAAAAGGAATGGACTTATTGATGACTTGGAGTTTTAGTGAAACAATCTCAGTTTAGTTGATTATATAACCTGTTTTCACCAAGAACTTTTTAAGTACTCCCTGCTTTTGAAGTGTCAGTGTACAGCTACCTCAAGGAAAATAGTAGTTGTTGCTACTGAAACTTGCCAATTGAATTCTTACTGTATTGAAGCTATATTTGGGAAGTTGCGTCCTCCATTGTAAAAGAAAACTAATTCCTTAGTTATTGTTAAATTAAGGTAAGAGCTGTTGTGTCTTTATCAGCTCACATTGGACAATGTCTCTGCCACCCTGTTACCTTCCAGGAGCTGCTCTGTTCTACAAGAAAAAAACCCCGTAGTGTTGGGTGATTTTTATTATTTTTCCTCCATAAAAGAGTTGTCCCAGTTTTATAAGTTGTACTGTGAATCCCATCTAGTATTTGCATTTGGTATGATTGTTACTTAGTTTTTGCCAGTCATTCCTTTGCATTGGACTTTATAATGACAGTGATTAAAGTTTGTACTGGAAAGATAGTTACATTATTGTGATGTCTCAAAATTGTGTAAGAATTGAATTCATATATTGATAAGGCATGAAACAACCTTTCCTCAGGTAAGTTGAAGTTAAAAGTGATTAACAATGTTTTCTGATATTAATGGTCAGACTGATAGTTCCATGTTCTAAGGCTCTTGGTTGATGTCCTTTTCTAATTTAGAGAGATTTTGTACTTTGCACTGATCTTTAAATAATTTAGGACTACATAATTCCATTTTAGCAAATCATGTGAATAAATTCAAGCTTACTTCCTAATGAAGCTGACATTGTAATATGTAGAGACATGTTCTACAGCTTGCATACTTCTTACTAACTTGTGGATTATGTCATGTGTTAATTGGCATGGAATCACTTGTGAATTAGTTGTGTATAGAGCTGGAAAGTGATTCTTCAATGATGTTGATATTCTGTTGTGAGCTCTGGCAGGGGTATTTTGTCTTGCAGATGGAACACTTGTATAAATGTCCATTTTTATTTTATTTTTTTTCTTTAGAATTGTTAGTAATAGTAGAGAGGTTTGTGCACTGGTCACAGTACAGTCTCTTTCTACAGTACCCACTGTTTCTTGAAAGGATGGCGGGAAGAAGCATTTTCCACTTTTAGAACTGCATTAAATATTAATATAACACCTAAGTAGACCATGTGTATTTGAGTCAACTACTAATTTGCTTGAGTTTCTTCTGCTGTTAAAGTGTCTAGAGGTCCAGAAAAGAATGGTGGTAGCCTGTGCTTTCTTACCAGTTCAGTATTTATCAAGTCCCCTTATGGTAGCCCAGACATTACATCCTATTTCTTTCTTTGTGATATTTGAGCTCGGGATTTCTTTTATTTCTATATGTATTAGTTAAATCTTATATTATTTTTTAAGTAACTGTTGTTACTAACTCTCCCAATACAAGTCTATAAGGATTTACCTATGTTAAAAACATTCTAAATGTATTCTAAGACCACTCAACTGATGCTAGCAGCAGTATTGAAAGCCCAAATTACCTCTTCCAGTACAGTGGCTTGGAAATAAATTAAGATTGAAGCCCTCTTCAGTATTATTTTGGCCTGCTGTTTTCAAGCATGCACATTCTTGCTGCCAGCCTCATGCAAGTAGGTGGTGTGGCTGCATCATGCCCAGTTGCCTTTCACTTACACGAGCTGTATCTTGACAAACGTACAGCCAAAGAAGTTGGCTTTTCACAGCTGAGTTATGAGGGCAGCAGTTGTTCTGAGTCTAAAATGTGGCTCATGTGTCTTTGGACCTGTGATGAGATGCAGAAACCACTTTACCACAGGGCTTGGTGCGGAAGCCGATGGGTGAGAAACTTTTACAAGTGTTAAGCAGTACATGGTGGAGGTGTAAACATAGAGTCTTTTATAAGAGCCCCCCTTCATTTTATTTGTTATAGCAGGGTCCTGTATCTTTTACCATGACTAGAAACAGGGATGTATAGGAAACAAATTAACAAGTAATGACACTTCAGAAATAGAGCACACACATTATTTATCAGAGGAACAGGAGACGCACTCTGAGTATGTGCCTCTGACCATCCTTTAACTGAAAGAGTCCTGTCATATTAATATATGCAAAGCGAACAAGGCTCAAGTTAATTGTCATGTCTGAAAAATAGCTCAGGAGTGCATAGTGCTTACTAAACACTGCAGGGGAATTGGTAAATGAAACCTGACAAGGCTTGAAGAATTATAGTCTCCCTAAGACAGAAGGTTTAATACAAAAAGGATGTGTGCTGAGTTAAGATTATTTAACATGTTGCAACAAGGTGTGTGCTTCACTGGCTACGAGAGGTTTAATTTTTTTATTTTTAACTAACAGCCCTGACTCAGTGAAGGCTCCAAGGCAGTTATTTATTATCTCCTAAATGACCTTTTTGTCTGACAGGGTGGGGGAAAAAATTGCAGAGAATGATCAAACACGTGTATTTTGGAATAGTTCTTTTAGTTATTGTACTGATGGAAGTGCTAGATTAGGATAGTGATGTATCAGTATAATTTGCTGTTTGCTTCATAATGTAAGTGTAGCTGCTTTAATCTTAAATGATGAGACTTTCCAGTACAAAATAGTTACAGTACACCAAAACCTGTTAACTCAGTGTACTTGAGTCTCTTTAGCTGTTCCAGTAGTTTGTACTTTCAGATTCACGAAGCTGTAGTTAAAGTTCATTGGCATTTTACCTGCTGCAATTTTTCCCTCTGCCAGAGGTTTAAAAATATGTTGGGTTTATGTGCTGTAGTTGGAAGTGTATTTGATTTCTTTCTTAAACAGGCTCATTAATTACTTCTGAAACATTTAAAGAGGATTACAGAGACTGTCCTTGTCACATTTTCTTTCAAAAAGTAACCATTGTGTTTGCCATATCTGGCACATTTGATTATGAATATAAAATATGTATATTTTTAACCTTAAGAATGGTGCAGCCTTAGCTCTCTGTCATATTGTTGTTGTTGTCTGTGCCACAGGCAATAATATGCCTTGTCACTTAGCTATCCCATCCACGCTCTAATGTAATGTTCCTTCTTGTATGTGTTTCAAAAATTGAATTGAAAACTGGACTGTGTGTAATAATGAAAATTAAATTTGGTAGCCAGGCTGTGCTGGATGCCCAGTAACTGTGGTGTAAACTGAGTATCTCTGCAGCTCATTCTGAAGGTGGGGAAGTAAGTTTGAAGGTCACTATGTTGAGCTTATTGAGACGAAAACCTATCAAACAATGTTTTTGTTTGAGCACTTGTGTTTCTTTGGTTGAGCAGGTTTTAGACAGGAAATAGTATGCTCACATGTTGAAAGTGGTACTGGGGCAATGAGAGCCGAGGGAGAAGCTGCTCCTACAGCCCCAGATGCTGAGCTTTTAGAAGAATACTGAGACTGACAATCACTTGGTGCATGGCTGTGCTTTGATACTCTAATATCACTCCGATACTCTAATAGGCACTGTAATAACCTAAACTAATTCATGTGAAGCAGAACAGAAACAATGTTGAATTAAAATATTTTATGTATTAAAAAGGTTGAGGAGTTAGCTGTTACCTCTGTACTCAGGAGGCATGTAGTAGGTTTAGAGTAGGGATAACCTAGTTGAGTGGTCAGTTTCCAGTATGTAAAAGATACAGCTTTCATTAGCAAGAAAAGACCAAGTAGTATTGAAAAAGAGGGATGTATTTTATTTTTTCATTTAAATCATGTAATGGTTTGGGTTGGAAGGGATCTTCAAGCTCATTCAGTTCCAACCTCCTGCCATGGGCCATGCCTCTAGACCAGGTTGCTTCAAGCCCTGTCCAGCCTGGCCTTGAACACTTCCAGGCATGGGAAAGTCATCAGCTTCTCTGGGCAACCTCTGCCAGTAGATGATAACAATGTAATGATTCACTAGATTATAAAATTTTAATAACCTGTTTTCTTTACAGTGGTAGTAATTTGAGGTCAAATTTACTTTTGATATATGGCAAAGTTTTGCTGTATTGTGTTTTGCCTTAACTTTATGGTTTGCTGGTAGGGTTTTCATCTCGCCTTCAGGTTGGTTTAATTTCATCCTGCTCTGTGAAACACAATTCAGATTGTCTGTCTGGGTTGCCCTGCAGATTGACAGTTCTCATAGGATGGGACTCTGGAGCATTTGTCCAGACCAGATGAGTGAAATGCTACTCTAGATGCCTTTGCTAACCCTTTTCTAACCCACTAAGAGCCTTCAGATTGTTAAGAAGGTTAGCTTTTAGTTACTTTACTGCAGTATTTCTTTGGGAAGTTGTATTCCATCTGTTTAAACAGCTCAGATATTGACATCCTTTGAATTAATATGTATTTGAGAGGAATATAAAGGGAATATTTTAAAACTAATTTATATAGTGTCAAGCTTCTTATGTGGTCTTCAATTTAATACATTTTCAGGGTTCTTCTCTTTACCCTTGCATTTCCAGTCATACAGAATCCTTTGATACTTGTGGGTGTTGAATCTTCCACCTTTAAGAGATTTTGTGATGTTAATTTCTCCTGCTTGGGTCAACTTCTCAGTGAGACCCATTTGTGATTCTCTTTAACTGCTTTTTATCCAGTTTATCAAGCTGTTGTAGAAATTTGATGAAAAAGCTTGCACATGAGACTGAAAAGTAAATGTGATTTATAACCTTCTTGTTTAATAAATTCTGTCCAGTGGAGATCTCAGAAAATAGCTGTTGTTTGGCTGTAAGACCATAGCTAGATAGGAAGCTATCACTGAGTATAGTGTAAGTCTGGTTTAGCATTTTTAGAGAAATGAACAGCTGAAGGATTTAATTTTCTGTGATATCCAAATGCTTCTGATACTGTATCATAATATGTCTTAAATCTTTATTTTTTCCTTCTTTTTTTCCTTGTGTGTGCTTTTGTTCTGGTTTCTATGATTAGCAGAGGTTGATTTAGCATAAAATGGTGTTACAGAAGTCTTTAATTAGGAGACAATTTACTCTTGATGCTTACTTTTACGTGACCACGTTGTCAATCAACCTTCTAATTGGTAATTCCAGTTGGTATAAATAAAGCCACAATCAGTATTGTCAGAGGGATGGTTAAACCAGCAGATGAATGCACATCCAACCAGTTGATATGAAAAGCTTCAGTTTAATTTCTTAAGAAATGTGGTACTTGAATAAAACTCATTTACCTGCCTGCTGGTGATTACCTATTAAATAGTCTGGGTAGAAGTATCAATTTTGAAACTCTTGATTTTGGATAGGACTGTGGTGTGTGCTTACATGTGAATGGCTCATAAATAATTCCCAAGAGCAATTTATTTTTCTAATTAGCTTCAACAGCCCCTGCTTTACGTAGTGCTTTAAGCAGTTTTCAGTAAATCAATTCAATCACACAGCTGTTGTTTAAAACTTTTCCTAAGTTACTGTAATTCTCTATAGAGACCCAGAATCCCACTAATTGGTACACTTAATCATACCTTGTATAAAATGCATGATAATGTGGATTAATCATTCCTACAATTTCACATAGAAACCTGAGCATTCATAGCTCTGAAATCAGTTTGCTATTCTCAAGTGATAGTTATGCACCAGGCAGTGTGCACAGGCTGGCATGGTGGATACACACTGAAGTTTTACATGCCAGGCATAATTTTACAAAAAATTCATTTGGGGCTGCAGCTTTTATATTAAGACTTAAAATTTAGTAAGATCAACCATCTACAGCAGTTTCATTATTTCTGCCAAGTTAAAAAAAATTATTACGTTTAAATATATTTAGTTGTGAAAGGAGATCCAGCTTACCTGTGACATTTGTGATATATTAAGACTTTTGAGCTGTTTAGCAGATAGCTGAGATGACAGTTAGTTGCAGTGATTGTGAGTTTTAAAGTAATTTGACATTAAAATAGCTCACTGTTTGTGCTTACTTTCTGGCAAATTTATTAATACTAGATGAAAAAATTCAAGCAAGCTTTTTTTCTTTTATTAAAAAAGCCTTTTTTGTTTTTCAGGATGTGACTTAAAATGACTTCTGATTCTGAAGGTCCTCTGAAAAACACGCTGTGCTTGAATGTTTGCTAAGGACAAGTAAGTGACTGATTTCATAACTGACCTAGATGTACTTGGATAGTTATTACATTATTGTTTTTAGAGTTATAATTTACAAATTGTACATGCAAGTATATGAGGCATGCTCTTAAAAAGAGGAAAAAAAGATACAACCCTCCCCACCCCGTTGTTTCCCTGCTGCCATAAAGTGAGTTTTCTAAGTTTGTTTTCTTGCAGAATCCTGTCTGTGTAGCTGGGAACATCAGTTGTTTCTGTTGTCAGACTTGTAATAATTAGAATCTTTGCACAGTTCCAAGAATATTGTGAATCAGAAGTTTCACTGGAAATCTCTCATACTTCCTATATATGTGTATTTGAGGGAAATGTAAGTTTGAAATAACAAGTTTTCACTAAGAACACAGAACTGCTGAATGGAATTTCCTCTAGTTTTATTTATGTCAAGTGAAATTTAAATATTTGGGGCTTCTCTTAGCATAAACCAGCTATTCCATTAGAGTTTGTGTCATAAAAAATTGTGACTCATCTCCTGGTTTTTAGAAAGCAGGGTTATATTTAGTATTTTGACATTACATACAATTCAAAAAAATCCAGACCATCCTCATGATTCATTGGAAAGGACTGATTTGATTGAATTCTTCATAATAGGTTTATTCTGTGGAACACTAAGAACCAGCTTGTACTTTTTCCCTAGCAAAATTTTCAAACAAGAAATCAGCTTAGATGAGCTGCCAAGCATGCAAGATATAAGTACATGTGTTTGATATAGGAAAAAGTTGATGGCTTCATGGGACCAAAGAAGTACTAAAACTGTTTTTTATGGAAATAATACTTTTTTTTCCAAATAGCTTGGATATGTTTTAAATTAGTATTGTATAGCTATCCTTTGTGGGGTTTGGGTTTTTGTGTGTGTGTGGTCAACAATTGCAGCTAAATAAACATAAAAACTAAATCTGAAGCATCCAATTGTTTGTATTTTTGGGCCCCTGTTAGGACAAACCCTTCCCAGTTGTCATGTCCTGTTTGGTGAATAGGTCTTTCAGTTACAGCTACTGAGAACGCAGGCACAAAGGGATAATGCTTGAGTTTGAGAAGGAAACCAGTGCTTTGAAAGAGGAACTACCACAAAGTGGTCCACTGGGTGCTGTTAAGTTAGTAGCTTTCCAGTTAGTGAGAGGATGAGGTAGGACCAGGGAAGAAACTATAATACCAAGCTAAAACTTTTTGCTTACCATGCTTAGTATTTCTCAATGTCCTTTTTACTTGAGTGCTGTCTAGGAAATGGTTTAGGAGTTTTCTCAATTTCAAACCTACTGTATTGTCAGCATATACATCCTTTTCTTGGTAGTCCAGGACAGAACTGTAGAAGCTAATTTATTTATTTTTAGCCTGTCAAAATATTGAAAATCTGACAGATTGCAAAATATTAGTCCTAAATACTGCTTATTCTTTTAAATTCTAGGTCGTTGTTTGGAAGGCTGTACATATATTGTCACAATAATTATCAGAACTTGATGCATGTGCATAACTCAGTACCTTTTTAACAATCCATCTATATTTTTCACTAAAAATAAATAGCCCTGACCTGTGAACAGTATTATAGTATGTTGTAAAGGATGTAGATGTGCACTTTATCAATAATTACAAATGTTTTTTCAGTGCACATACTGATGAGCAAAAAGGTCTTTGTTATTTTTGTTTTCTTTTTTCCCATTTTTGGTGAGTGAGAAAGTTTGGGAAAATTTGGGTTATATATGAACTCAAGTAGTAATGCAGAAACTAGTACTTAGTGTTGGCAAATAATCATGAAAGTCTGGAACTTTGAAGCATGTTTTACATCATCTTGGTTCCTTTCAAACTTGCATTGAGTATAAAGTTTGGAGGGCTTTGGACATATTTGCATCTGTTCGACTTTAAGATTCTCTGTTTCATACAGATGCATACCTGTCTAAGTTATTTGGCAAGAGATAGGGTTTTGTTTTTCAAATAACTTTTGAAAAACCATATTGGGCAGAACAGAGTGTGGCTTTGTGTCATCTCTTCAATAGCTAAGTGGAATGTAGCATAAAATGCTTTTATTAACTGCTTGGTGAAAGTAACCAGGGATTCCAGTACAGTGGAGCAACATGGATAGTTTAATTTAGAAATTAAAATTAGTTGCTCATGCTGATGTCATCAGACTAGCAGACATTTACTATTACATTTAGTACTACTATGTTTAGTACTGTTCCCTACCTGGCCTCAAAATTTGGCAGTCCCAAGAAATTCTCTCTATAAATGATATAAAGTACGAACAGATCAATTTTCCATAAGTCTAGTTGTTTATCACTGGATAGAATTTCTATTCAGCATTTCTTCATCCTTCTATGTAATCAGTCTGCTGTAGCTTTCTGCATTTTAAGCAAGTACTTTTATACGAATTTCATTGAAAAATACGTAATAGTGTGTATTGACAGACTCATAATACTCACTGTTATCATGATTATTTAAAATTTAACATAATCTCTTATATTTGGCTGGCTTTATGTAATAATTGAGTTATTGAGTCAAATTCAGCTAGGTTTTGGGTGTATTTTAATTATACAATAGATAAAAATTCACTGTGTAATTCTTTTCTTCAGAAAATGCTTTGCTTAGGTAGATAATACTGTGCAGCGTAACTAGCAGAGGAGTCAGCATTATAGGTTCATTGAACCAGAAATAATGCAATTTCCTCTTAGCTCAGAAAGTAAGTTTACAAAGATAGCTCTATTGAACTTTTTTGCCTCTAGTAGTAAAAGTGCATGAAAGTTTAAACTTTAGAAAGCAGGGATTTAGAAGCTGTCTTCTGAAATAATGATTAGCTTCAGGAAAAACTATGTGCTTGAAGGGCTGAGTACCTCTTCTACAGAGACTGGCTGAAAGAGCTGGGCTTGCTCAGCCTGGAGAAGGCTCAGAGGAGACCTTAGAGTAGCTTCCACTGCCTAAAGGGGCCAACAAGAAAATCTGAAGAGGGACTTTTTACAAGGGCCTGTAGGGACAGGACAAGGGGGAATGTCTTTATTGATGAGCTCTTAGACAGAAATTCTTCCCTGTGAGAAGGGGAAGTGCTGAGGCACTGGCACAGGGTGCCCTGAGAAGCTGTGGCTGCCCCATCCCTGTCAGTGTTCAAGGCCAGGTTGGACACAGGGGCTTGGAGCAACCTGTTCGGGTGGAAGGTGTCCCTGCCCATGGTGGGGGTTGTAACTGGATGAGCTTTAAGGTCCTTTCCAACACAAACCACTCTGATTCTGTGAAAATTCCCCCCAGATAGATTTCTTTTTGGAAAAACTTTTTAGCTCACTAAAAATTACAGGTTTATATTGAATGAATAAATGTAACACCTGGTACTTTCTAACTGGTGATTTCTTTCATTATTAACTCACTGAATAATAGCTTCTTTTGTGAGTATTTCCTGTAGGAGGGAAATTAGTTTGACTGTTAACAATTTGTACTGTAAATCCATCTGTATAGGGAAGCAGCTTCTGTAATTTCATTAGCTAAACAGTTAGAGAGTTGTTCTAGGCACTACATCCCTGCCCAGGCTGTAATGATACTCTTAGGGAAAGGAAAATACATGTACAGGGACTCTGCAGCTTCAGGCCTGAATAAACTATCACAAGTTATTTGGGTGTAATAGTAGGGAAACAGCCTACACATATTACCTAATTTTTCCTTCCTTCTCCAAGCGTCTATATTTAGGCATTGCAAGATTTTCTTAAATAGAAGCAGGGCTGCATTCTCTGATATAGGTATTGTGTCTCTGAGACAAAACATAGTAATTTTTGTTTTTCTATTTAATCATATTGTGAGTTATCTGTCAGTAGAGGTGGATGTTAAACCAGAAATGACATTTCATTCTAAATCATTTAATGCAGCCCTGTTACCTGTGTAATTACATTCCATTGAAATGTCTGTCTCCTAGCTCAGTTTTTTCAACTATTTAATGTATTTTAAATCTTTCCTTCTCTCAAATAGAATTTACTCATGGCTTCTGACGTACTTGGTGTGCCCACACCCTTCCTGAGCTATCCTTAAGCCTTATATTTTAAGCTCTTCCTTTCTTTTTCCGCAGTGCCTCTTAACCCTGCAACTCTGTGCTCTGCCTGTGAATGCAGTTCCAGGGAGGGAGGGACCAGTCCTGGAGTGTGCGTGTGTCACCTACAGAATGACTCCAGGACTCAGCCTTAGCTGCGAGCTCTGTAGGCACAGACCTTATGAGTCATTTGTTCTGCGAGCTTCAGATAATCAGCTGCTTTTCGCATGATCATAGCCTGTTTGTGTTATCTGGTTTTGGAACTGCTTATTTGTTCAGATGAGTAGTTTTTCATTCCGCTGCTTAATTGTAGAAAATGCAGTCTCCGCAGTTGCTCAGTGCTACACTGTCATCTAGTGGCATAACAGTGTATTTTTCTTGATCTTCACCTAAGGTGGGCTGCTGTAAATGTATTTGACAGGTTTTCCCCTGGAGGAGTATATGGCCTCTCTGTATATTGGGTTTTGTATAATCCCTCCATGGCATCCAGGTTTTGTATCAACTATTTAGATGTACACCAAATTTTTCATCTATACTATGCAGTCCCTGACTTCAGTTACGGAGTTGGGCATCTTTTGGAATTATTTCAAATGCAAGGTTATGTTTCACTGTTATTTTTAATTTTATTGTGATGTACAAAGTATATTATCTTTTCTCTCCTGGTGTCTGTCAATTGGGTGAAGACTGGTTATGAATATAATTTTATGTCAAGTATTGTAACATTTGCTTAGCTGCAGAGAGAGCTCGTGATTTCAAGAGATGTCATTTTACTTCTAAGCTTTGTACACGTGCCAGGGTAATCCGGTGTGTGCTCCTCAGTGTGGCAGTACTCCTCTGTCCTGCCTAGCTTTCAAAGGTTGTACTGCTCTAAGAATGGCCTTTTAAATTCCCCACCTCCAGACACCCTGCAATAACAGCATCAGCTATTGCAAGCAGCTCCCATGCTGCTTCATGCAAATATGTTCTTGTGTGTCTTTGCCCTTTCAGTTTAGACTCCAGAAAGAACTGAAGCAGTATTATATTTTTTTGTCATAAAAAGCCAGTAAGCAAAAAAATCCAGTCAAGGTTAGTACATGCACACACTTCTTCAGATGGCTTGTCCTGGAAGCAGTTGGTTAGGTGCCTTCCTAAGGGTTGGTTTTCTTTGCTGCAAAGGTACACTTCTGACTTGAGTTTAACTAAGTTCTTGTTCACCAGGGTGGCTAGGTCCTGTTCCACAGATGTGCTTTTGAGTCATTTGGCAACCAGCCTCTGATACCTTAAATGTAAACTTCATTTAGGTGAAAGTGTGTCTGTCAGTTCTTTGTCCTTGTGATAAGTGATCACCAACTTCAAGGGATTTTTCTCTTTTGAATAACTATAGTAATGGTGGAGATCCATAAAGAACTTGGGTTTTTTTGGTGGGTTTTTTTTTTTCCCCAAAAGATTTATTAGTACCTGGGTTATATGTTTTGGAAAACTTTCTCCCCAGTTAAAATTTAGAACCATCTTGACTGAATGTTTAGATCAGTTACTGCTGTTGCTGTGTTGGGGTAAGGAACTACAGGCTGGAGTAGACTGCATCCCTGCCTAAACAGGGCAAATGAAATTTATGTTTAATTTGGCAATTTCTTTTGAAAGGATGCAATAATGCTAAACTTCTAGCTGCCCAGGTGTGTCTTGTCATTTTGGTACAGAAAACCAAATACAAATTATTAGATCATTTTGTTTCTAATTATGTTCTAAAATAATCTGGCTATATAAATAGCATAAATCCATTACAAAGCTGTTTTCCTCCCTCAGCATGTTGTTGATTGCAGCATAGCAGGATCTGGTATAGCTGTTGCCTCTGTGGTTGTGTTCCTTTTTCCTCTTGGGAGTGAGTGGAGATCAGTGTTATGGATATAACATCTCCCAGGCTTGTTTAACATATCTAGACTTTAACACAAGTAACCTATTATTTTATTGGGTTATGGCCCAATCTTTGCTGCAGAAGCAATAGATTTGAAAGAGTTCTGAAGTCTTTGCTTGCCATGTCCTCAAGGCTTTAGGAAAATGTTTTAGAAGGTTTAGCAAGAGGCATGAAGTTAAGACTGTAGTAACCTGTTGAGCTAGAGATGGTAACAGTAATCTGTCAGCTTTATGCTGAGCGAGGCGTGAAAATCCTTTAAGCCGTCCGATTTATTTCCAAGGATGTCAAGGAGCTGTGGCTGCAGTGCTTAGATCACCTGAAGAGAAGGGAGCATACAAAAAAGGAAATTTTATTCAACATTTCTCTATTTTCAGTGTTCTGGTCATCCATTTATTGTTACCTTAAGAGTATCGCTTGTCCTTTTCTTTAATGGTGTCTAGTAGCTTCATGCTTAGTATTTAACTCCATTTTGGCATAATATAGTAAGGAATCACTTCCTTTTCAAGTTATCTAAACAAATATTAAACCACTGAGAATGTTTTTATTTTCAGACAAGTTTGAACTATACAGTGGTCCCAGTATGATGGAGCAAAATTGTAAACATCTCAGAATCAAATTAAATTCTTTTTTTTACACTGATTTTTGTTTACATTGATATAAACCTTTTTAAACCTCTGTTTTGGTGAAATGCAAAATGGAGTTTTAAAAACCAGTAACTGAATATTTTCAATAGGATAAAGGTTTATGGGTTTCCAGTAAAAATGCTCATAAATCTGGTTAAGTAACTTATTCAGGAAAGTTCTCTGCCTTTGGAACTGGTGTTTTGAGAGGTGCATTCACAATTTTTATCTTGCTTTTAGTTGCTGATGCATGGTCAAGATGAGTGGATTAGGAGAAAACTCCTTGGATAGCTTGACCAATGAGTCAAGGAAGCGCAAGCCATTACCTTGTGATACACCAGGTGCAGGGTAGGTATATATATATACCTTTCTTTCTCTTTTTTTTTCTCCTCTTTTTTTCCTTCTTTTTTAAAATAAGTTTTTAAAAAATTTCAGATTTTCTTTGCAATTTAGAGTAAATTCTAATCATTTTGTTTAGCTGAAAAATGCTCTAGGCTAACTTCTGTTGTGAACATATACAGCTTTACTATTATGTATAGGTCTGCCAAAGCTGAACTCTGCTCTATAATTAGATTCTCGTGGAAATCCTGATAGGGTGAGCATATAAGGAATCACCGTTTGAAGTTGTGGTTGCAAGGCAAAAGAAGAAAAAACTTCTTGCTTCACAGAAATGCCAAAGGCAGAATCTTCTATCTGGTGATTGAGTAATTACCAGTTTACTTCAAGTTACCTCATTTCAGGTGGTCATGGTCAGTACAGCATACCGCAGTAGCTTGAGTTTTTTTAACTTCCATTTCTCCAGACTAATTTTTTGCAAGTTCCTCTGAAATTCTGGAATTCTGTCCTGGGTTCAGCAGCAGCAGTCATTTTTCTCCTTCTTAGTAGCTGGTTCAGTCCTGTGTTTTCAACTTTAGTGCTGATAACACACCGATGTTTTTAGTTGTTGCTAAGTAATGCTTACTCCGATCAAGGACTTTTTCAGTCTCGTGCTCTGTCAGGGAGGAGGGGAAGCTGGGAGGAAGCAGGGACAAGACACCTGACCCAAACTAGCCAAAGGGCTATTCCATACCAGAGCACGTCATGCCCAGTATATAAACTGGGGGGAGTTACCCGGAAGGCTGAGATCGCTGCTTGGGTCTGGCTGGGTCGGCAGGTGGTGAGCAATTGCATTGTGCATCACTTATGTTTATTGTTTTCTTTTTCTTTTGCCCTATTAGTTTTATATTCTCTCCCCTTGTTATTTCCCTTATTACTATTATTGGTGGTAGTAGTAGTGGTTTTGTGTTATACCTTAGCTACTGGACTGTTCTTAATCCATGGGATTTACATTCTTTTGATTCTCCTCCCCATTCCTCCAGGAGTGGGAGGAAAGAAGAGGGGAGTGAGCAAGTGGCTGTGTGGTTCCGAGTTACTGGCTGGGCTTAAATCATGACACCCTCACTCATCTCTGTCAGAAATTGTTATCTGAAGGACTCAGTTTTCTGTCCTCCTTCTCCTTATTGCTTTCCACCACGTTA
This sequence comes from Melopsittacus undulatus, assembly GCF_012275295.1. NCBI lineage: Eukaryota > Metazoa > Chordata > Aves > Psittaciformes > Psittaculidae > Melopsittacus > Melopsittacus undulatus. The sequence continues at coordinate 29,704,644 of NC_047536.1, read as the reverse complement.
TCGTTTCATATTCTTGTTCTCACAGAGTGTTAACCTCTCTTAAATTTGTCTTCAGATTCACCAAATACCATGCGTCATGTGTACTCATTTCTCCCTTCAATGTATGTCCTCACTGTCCCATGCTTATTAGCTCCATCATGCAACAGACCATATAGGAGGTCCTCAGATTCTCTCACTGTGATCCCAGTGTCTCTTTGTGAATGCCCTTTATTCCAGTTGCTCTTTCTCCAGTGTCTGTCTGTTTATTCAGGAATTCTGGTTTTCAGGTTGTCACCCTTCATAAGCTTTTTCAGTTGTTCAAGCCCCTGCTTTGTCATGTATTTTTCTCCTGTATTGGGCCATCCATACTCCCCTAACTCTTTCACTTGGTTTCTTCTCAAAGAATATTAATTGATTCTCTCAGTGTGCCCATTTTTGCCTCTTTCCCTTCTCCTGAGTTCTCCTGCTCTTGGCATATTCTGTGTATGACACTGTTCTCTCTGTTGATTTAGGCTGTAGATAGTGTCTTTCCTCAGCATATTAACCTATGTAGGAAAATGGATTTCAGAGAGACTTTATCCAGCAGCATTAGGTTGTCTGGGATTCTGCTTTTCTTGGATGTTGAGATGGCATTTTTGACCTGATGCCTAGAAACCTCTGAGGTATCACCTTCTGTAGTCATCTTGTCATCTCATGAGCAAACCAAGAATGTTAAAATCCTATTTCATTTAATAAATTATAAACAAATCTAAAGTGACTTTGTAGGTTAGAATACGCTTTCTGTATGACTGTTAGAATTTTAGAACAGGGAATTGCTGTTTTCATTAAATTTGATGATAGAGTAATCACAAGGGGATTTTATGGATGAATAGCTTTTTCTCACATCCCCTGATTATAAATTGGTACTTAAAATTCTTTAAAGAAAACCTCAAACGCAAAACCCAATCAACAGTGGCACCACAACCCCTGTCCCCTCCCCCCCACTTCAGATTTATGTTGTTTGGAAGAGTGACTACTACCTAAGCTTATGTAGGTAGGTGTTACATGAAGTATATTAAAGTTTACAGAGTGAGTGCAGCTTTTGTATATGCTAGTATGTCAGTACATGAAATTATGTTTTTGATTCCCAGCCTGACCTGCAGCGGTGAGAAGCGTCGGCGTGAGCAGGAAAGCAAATACATTGAAGAACTGGCTGAACTCATATCTGCTAATCTGAGTGACATTGACAATTTCAATGTTAAACCAGACAAATGTGCTATTTTAAAAGAAACTGTGAGACAGATTCGACAGATAAAAGAGCAAGGTACAATTCCCTTCTAAGCCAAAATAAATAATTTAGCTTTCTTGTCATTCCTTTTCCAAAGCAACAGTAGTGATTTTACCATAGCATGTAACTGAGAATATCTTCATTCTTTGACTTAAACCAGACCTTTAATATGTCTTACATAATTTTCTGTTTAAATAGGTATTTAGCATCATTTTCTATTGGGAATATTGGCTCTAAAACTTTTTTCTTGTCTTAAGCAACTCACAATATACAAGACCTCCTCTCTCATTCGTGGGTTATGTTTTTGTTGTTGCCTTCACTCATATGCTTTCTAGAACCTGGCTTGTAATACTAAAATGTGCTCTTCATGTGAAATGTTGCTTTAATAAAATGTGTCTTTTGGGTTTCAGGAAAAGCCGTTTCTAATGATGATGATGTTCAGAAAGCTGATGTATCTTCTACGGGTCAAGGAGTTATTGATAAGGATTCATTGGGACCTCTTTTATTACAGGCAAGTACAAATTAGGCCCTAGTAAATTTGCATGGAAACAGATACTTAAGGCAGGTGAAAATATTACAGTAAGGCCTGCAATCCTATAGAAATAAATAGTATGCAGCTACTATACCGAACTGTGACTGAAGCATCAGGAATAAAATCTATCATTTTTCCTAAATTTTGCTGAAATTCCCTGTTGAAGGAAAGAGAAGAAGAGCATTTTGCTTCTTCTCATGTTCTTGTGTTTTACTTTCTCCAGCAATCATTAGCAAATTACTACTAAAGCAGTGCTTCGTAATACAAAGAATATTTTGCTTTTTTGGGGGGATAGGTATTATGAGGATGTAGTGGTTTGTGACGTGTATTGGGGTTTGTGTTTCTAAATTAAGTTGTGTTGTAAACAGATGTTGCCATCAGCTAAAATAACATCAGAATAACTGTAAAAAAAGTCCACAGCAAATACCTTTTCTATGTGCCTAGAGAACCAATCCCAATGTCCATTAAAAAGCACATTTGAAGCCTAATTGTTTTACATAGACTCTCTTATCTCTTCACTCACTGGTGGAAATGCCTTCATGCTCATGTCTCGCCACTTCTTTCTGCTGAATTTCTTCCTGTTTCAATTTGCCAGCTATTGAAATACTGTTACAGATTCATTATCTTGTGTTCCAATAAAGCAAGAGTGAAACAAGAAGGCTAGTTATCACTGTGAAAGAGCTCAATGGAATAATGAATGAGCAAATTAATGTTTAATATTGAAATCATTCTTTACCAGACACAATTTTCCTCAGAGAAAAAAAATTTGAACTTCTGCTCAGCTCTTGGAAAGAATTGCATGTTTTGCAGCTTGATGTTTATCACCCACATAGTTTCTAAACTAAATGATGTTCAGAATTAGGTGGTGTGTCTTATATGTTATGTTGTCATGTTAATATTTAGGCATTAGATGGCTTCCTGTTTGTTGTAAATCGAGATGGGAATATAGTATTTGTGTCAGAAAACGTCACACAGTATCTACAATACAAACAAGAAGATTTGGTTAATACAAGTGTCTATGGTATCTTGCATGAAGAGGACCGGAAGGACTTTCTTAAAAACTTGCCTAAATCTTCAGGTAATAAAATTGACTTACTACATTGTTACTAGGCTGTTTGAAAACAATTGGAGAAGAAAAAATAATGGACAACCTTTCAAAACAAATAACTTGAACTAAGAATATTTGACTACAAAAATAAGTTAATATTGAAAAATATTACTGTTGTCTTGCTACAGGATACCACCAGAAATAAATGTGCTGGAAATTCATGCTGTACTTTAGCCTTTGCAATTTGTTTGTCTGTAACTTACACCAAGGATACTAAAGGAATATATTTCCTAATGCCACATGAGTAGCTGAGAGAACTGCTTGTTTTGTAAATATGTGAATGACTTTTCATCCCTTCTTCAAGGGACTGCAATTGTCATTTGAGGGGAAGAGGGTTTTTTATTTTGTTCTTGGTACTACTATTTTACACCAAGGTATTAAACTGATGTTATATTGAGAAAGCATCTTAAAATAGTCTTTAATCTCGGAACAAGGTATCTAGATTAAGAAAAGTCAGTTATAAAATTATCTTATCTGAAAATCTTTATGAATTCTTTGTGTTCTTTGAAGTTAACGGAGTTGCTTGGACCAATGAAACACCTAGACAGAAGAGTCATACCTTCAATTGCCGAATGATGATGAAAACCTCTCATGATCTTTTGGAAGACGTAGGCAGCCATCAGGACGTACGTCAAAGATATGAAACAATGCAGTGTTTTGCTTTATCTCAGCCAAGAGCTATGATGGAAGAGGGGGAAGGTAGGAAATTTTATGGAATCAGTGTGCACAAAATAAATTTTTGAGTGAAGCTTTTTGGTATTTGTTGTGTTATGAAATCTGTAGCTTCTGCAATCCATTTTTATGTAAGGAATAGAATGAAAAAACTTCAGTTCTGGTTGCCTATACTTCTATTTTAACAATAAAGGACACCTCAGCTATTTTATTGGATGCTTTAACAGAATAAAGCAGGAGAAAAATGAAAGAATAAACATTATTTTTTAAATACAGATTTGCAGTCCTGTATGATTTGTGTGGCACGTCGTATCACAACTGCAGAAAGGGTGTTTCCAACAAATCCAGAGAGCTTTATTACAAGACATGATCTTTCAGGTGAGAAATATACCCAAGATGAAGGTAGGAAGGCATCTGGTTTTGTCCATGTGCTCTTTTTTTAAATAAATCAAGTATGCCAATGAATTGCATATCTATAGTGACTATCAGAATTTAGACTGAGAATTCCCACCTATTTTTTGCAATATACCATGTTGCAGTGGGACACATTTTGTCTGTGTGCTAGCATGCTATTATTTGGCAGCTTGGTACAAAGCATTGCTTGTGTGTTAACTTGGCAGCATTTGAAATGGTTGTCATTGTGCTTTCCTTTACACATAAGAAACATTTTAAATCATAACTGAATGCTTGTATTTTTGTACAGTGCATGAGTTAATGTTTAAAGTGTTTTATATATTCTAGATGGGGCTTTTTCAGGTGCCAGGTAGTGTTTATTATGTTCATTTGTGGATGTAGTTGGTCAGGATTTTTGAAAATCTTACTGTATGCATCCTTTGGGTGCCTTGTAACCAGACACTAAAGCTACTGTTTTCTAAAGCTGTGGTATTAACCTTTGGGTGATTAACTTCCTCTAACTCTAAATCCCTTTGAATATTGATATTTTAACAAGCAGCATCATATTCTTATATGGCAGGTAATCCGTAAGTGTAACTTCTGCATATTCAAGATGTGGTGTTTGGCTCATGAACAATTAAAATGGTGAAATCAGAGATTTCTGAAACATACCACATTCATACAGCAGGATTGATGTTGTCATAAGGAGCTTAATGTGTGTATTTTCTTTCCTGTTACAGGCAAACTTGTCAACATTGATACAAACTCATTGCGGTCTTCCATGAGACCTGGCTTTGAAGATATAATCCGTAGGTGTATTCAGAGGTTCCTATGCCATAATGATGGACAGTCTTGGTCAAACAAACGCCACTACCATGAAGGTGAAGATCTGTTTGGAGTGTTTGGTTGTACTGCTGCTTCCTGTGCATGTGTTTTTTTTCTGCAAGACAAAAATGCTATATTCTGCCTGTGTTCTCTTTTTCCATATTTTTGTTCATGTTAATTTCTGTGACTCATATTTACCAGCTGAGGGAGGATGTCCTCTTGAGAAATAGGAATTCTGGTGAAAGTTATTTTGTTTTTCTAACACGTCTCTATGGATAATTATCATGGAAAATATCAAATACATGATCCAAGAGCCTGAAGCAAGTTGTTTTTCCACAGTCGCATGTAACAGTGACAGTGACAGCTATAATTCTGTAATAGCATCTAATCCTTAATTATCCTTAAATTGGTATTCTTGTTTAACATTAGTTTGATTTTATTTTAATTCATTCTTTCTTTTGTTAAAGGATAGCTCACAAAAGTGATAACCGTTGTGTTAAAGGCTATGATAACAGCCTTTTTCTTATTCAAGAAACAAGGCTTCAAAATACATTCAGTGTTCCAGTGTTATGTATTTTGTAATGCTAATTTGATAACCTTCATAGATAAAGTGAAGTACAGCCACTGTCTTCAGTAAGAAAGATGATGTTTTTAAAGTTTTCTGATCTGTGATACTTTTGAGGGATTCACAGAGTAATTCAAGTAGAGGGGATACTAAATAAAGAGAAACTCATACTGGCATAAAGTGGAGTTTCCATTCCATTGGAGGTTCTTCAATTTATCTGATTAAATAAACCCTAAATTAATCCAAAATTTGGAGCTCAGATTAAAAGCAATATTTTCCACATTTTTTAAAATAAAATAAAACTTCTAAACGTGAAAATACTTTCCCAAGGAGAAGCCGTGGAAACTTACTAAGCTGGCCTTGGGAGTGTGTTAACAAATGCAGAACTTTTTGTGCTGGGCATACTGAGCACAATTTACTCAGCAGCAAAATAATCTTGTTTGCTTTTATCTTTCCTCTCCAAATTTAGGAGAAGACATGGAATACTTGCTTTTTCTGAGTATCTATCTTGGATGTGTCTGGTTAATTATTTCTTATTTAGTATATCTTCAGCAAGATTGTGTTAATCTGTAGAGTGCATACTTGTAATTATTGCTTTTTAAAATGTGAATTCTATTTGTGTGTTTCCTTTGCAGCTTACACACAAGGTCACGCTGAAACACCATTGTATCGGTTTTCTTTAGCGGATGGCACTATAGTGACAGCACAGACAAAGAGTAAACTGTTTCGAAATCCTGTAACTAACGACCGCCATGGATTTGTCTCTACCCACTTTCTTCAAAGGTGGAATCAGTGCTATTTCTTTGTCATTTAAGTATCATAGCTTTTTAAAACGTATTTGACCTTGAAGATACAAAAATATTTTACCTGATTAAAATTCAAGCAGAGGGGGAGTAACTTGGGAAGCAGAGTTGCATAGCATACAAATAAATGTCATCCTAACACTGACACTCCAACTTAACTGTGTGGCAGAAAGACAGTGACAGTCAGAGAGGTTTTTCCTCAGTACCTGCATGGAGCCTGTGTTATGTATTCATTATTCTTTGGGGTTAACATTTATAATGATGAAACACTGAAAATAGAAATGCTCAGTTAGATGCTTTATCTTACTCTTTTTAGTTGCAGACCAATTAAAAAGACAACAGAACCCCCTCGGATGCATCATTGATGACTCAAAGTTAAATGTACCTTAAATAGCACTTCATGTGACCTGTTCTTGTTGATTGCAAGAATAATTGAAATGCCAGTGTGGAGAGAATCTGTCTGCTTCTGGCACTTAAGTGCCTCCAGATGCTGAAAAATGAGTAGCTGAGATTGGTCAAGGCATCATTAGTGTGCACGGTAGAAAGGTGTCATGCCTTGACACAGGAAGGGAGTAGATGGAAGATGTTTAAATTGATAAACCTGACTAATGGCTGTTGATGAAAGCCTTTTGAAGAGGCAATACTGTGTGTGCTTGTAACCCAAACCACCTAAAAGACCAAGCACTTCTGTAATGAATAAATGAGTTGTGAGTGGCATGGCTTAGTTCTGCTTCTGTGGAAGCTTGAATCCTCACATGTCTTTTTGAAAAAATATCTGTAAAATTCTTTAATTATGTTTTCTGTCTTTGTAGCACTTGATTCCATATACGGTTTTAATTTGTTTTCTTGGGATTTCTGGGGATGTTGTTAAACTTGCAGAGAACAAAATGGATATCGGCCAAATCCTAATTCAGTTGGGCAAAATGTCAGAACACCTGTGGCTGGAAACACGAATTCTGTTGGTGGTCTTATGAGCATGTCACCTGGCCAAGGCATGCCAGTGCAGAACAGGAGCTATGGTATGGGAGATCCCAGTGCTGTGGGTCAGCTCAGCAACACTCGATATGGAGGCCCTGGTAATATGGCGCCTGGGAACTCTGGACCTGGACTGCAGTCCTCAGCTTACCAGAACAACAGTTACGGCTTAAATATAAGTAGCCCACCACATGGTAGTCCTGGTTTAACTTCCAACCAACAGAACCTAATGATATCTCCTAGGAATCGAGGGAGTCCAAAAATGAGTTCACACCAATTTTCTCCAGTTACAGGTATTTTATTTTTGCTATAAGCTCTTTTATTAATCTCCCTTTCTCAGTTTTATCTGAACTCTCTCTTTCATCCTTTTTAAGAGTTCCGTATCACCTTGTGTAAGTAACGTAATGCTAAAACATTATTTCAGAATCATAGTACCACAGAATGGTTTGGGTTGGAAGGGACCTCAAAATTCATCCAGTTCCAACTCCCTGCCATGGACAGGACACCTTCCACAAGACTGGGTTGCTCAAAGCCCTGTCTAGCCTGGCCTTGAACACTGCCAGCGATGGGGCAGGCACAACTACTCTGTGCAATAATTAACTCAGTGTGGCAGTCATACATAGTCCAAAGGAAAAGTAGGTACAGACATTACTGTAGTCTAATAAATTTGATCTCTGTCATGTGATACAGGTATGCACTCTCCAATGGGATCTGCCAGCAACACCGGCACCAGCACTTTCTCCAGCAGTTCTCTTAGTGCTCTTCAAGCCATTAGTGAGGGTGTTGGAAATTCTCTTTTATCAACACTGTCTTCACCGGGTCCAAAATTGGATAATTCCCCAAACATGAGCATAGCTCCGCAAAGTAAAACAAGTACCCAGGACTCCAAAAGCCCTTCTGGTTTGTACTGTGAACAAAACCAAGTGGAAAGTTCCATCTGCCAGTCAAACAGCAGGGATCTCCTTAATGAAAAAGATAGTAAAGAGGGAAATCTGGAGGCCTCTGAAAGTCAAAGAGGACCATCTGAAAGCAAAGGGCATAAAAAACTGCTTCAGCTGCTCACGTGCTCCTCAGAGGAAAGAGGGCATTCTACAGCATCAAACTCCCCTTTAGACTCAAACTGTAAAGAATCTTCTGCCAGTGTTACCAGTCCTTCAGGAGTTTCTTCATCAACATCTGGAGGGGTGTCTTCCTCCTCAAACATGCATACATCCCTCCTGCAAGAGAAGCATCGGATTTTGCATAAACTGTTGCAGAATGGTAATTCTCCTGCAGAGGTAGCCAAAATTACAGCTGAAGCTACTGGTAAAGACACGTATCATGATACTAGTAATACAGGCCCCTGTGGAGAAGGCACTGTCAAACAGGAGCAACTGAGCCCAAAGAAGAAGGAAAACAACGCTTTACTAAGATACCTGTTAGATAAAGATGATGTTAAGGATCCTCTTTCCAAGGAGTTGAAGCCTAAAGTAGAAAATGTGGATAATAAAATGGGACAATGCAGTAGTTCTACAATACCTACTTCTAGTCAAGAAAAGGAGACAAAAGTAAAAGCAGAACCAGTGGAAGAGGTACAGTATAATGTAAAATGAGGGTAGTGAACAAACCAGTAATTTCATATTACAGTGAATGGATAAATACAGAACACTTTAGTAAGTGTGTGTAAGCATTTCTAAGAAAGTTCTGTGCAAATGGTGTGAAACTGTACATTCTGGTTTGATTGTAACTGAAAAAGCACAGGACATGTAAATAACCAAATGTGCCCTACTGAAGTCCTGGACTGATGTTGTCTTTAAGTTATAGTATGACTAAGGTAGCATATATTTACAAATTATTCTTTAAAATCAGATCCTTAACACCTGCTGTTTCGCATAGCACATGTTTATTTTCATGGCTTAATAGGACATGGAGTTGTAACTGCTTCTGTAATCAGTAGGCAATACAGTAGCAAAAGGTGAAACATGATTTCATGTTGAAAGTACAAACAATACACAAAAATGTGTAATAGTTAAAATAGCCAGAGATTTGATTGAGTTCATTCACTGGTATTACCACCCTTTTTTTTCCTGAAGTGAAGGAAAATGTTGTTCCAACTAACGTATTCAGCATTTAGGTAAATACATGTGTATTTGTTTCTGTATTTCTAGAGTTGCAATTCTAAGAAATGTCATGAAATAGCAAACAATCCCACCATGGAACAACTCTCCCAGAAGCAGTACACTTGCTAGGCACAGCTATTCTTCAAATGATAATGTGTATATAATAATTCTTTTGTATTTAGTTCCTAAGTCAACGTTTGGAGCAGCTTCTAAGTACATAACACTAATCAGTATGTCAGGGTTTACTGAAAACATGCTGGTATCTTAGAACTTGGATTTTCCAAGTCAGCAATAACTATACAAATAAAAAATCACTGCACAATTTTTATATTAGCTAATGGCTGACTATAAATGAAACACTTTATAACATTTATCGAGTACCACTGATGCAAAAGTCACTAACTCCTCTGTAAGCATACTCAATGCATGGTTTCAGTCCTTGCTCCTGAGATCTAAAATTAACATGTTCGGAGAAGCTTGTTTAGCGGCAAAACAAATCCACTATATATGCAAAACAAATCCACAAATCTTCTGTTAACAGGATGCATTTGTGACATTGTTTGCTCCCCTCAGTGTTTTTATCTTTGTAATTTGTGATGACTGAACTGTTTATATTCAGAGGTGCCTTTTGTTTTATTTATGTGTACCTCCAGTTTCTCCTAATTCTCAAAATCAGCCAAGCAAAATAATCTTAAAAATGTAGCTAAATGATAGCCGAAGTTCTCTGGAAATTGCGAGACAGCTCAAGGTACTGTCATTGAACTGAAACCATTGTCTCCCAGTTATCTTTTAAGATTAGCAAGGAGCTAAATAAGAGCTGAAGGATAGCACATGATGGTAAATAACCTTGGTATTTTACTGCATCTTTTCAGATGAACGGAGACTTGGATAATTTGGATGCAATTCTAGGTGATCTGACTAGTTCAGAGTTTTACAATAATGCCATGTCTGCAAATGGAACTAACCTTGGAACAAAGCAAGCCTTATTTCAAGGAAATGCCTCATTGGGTAAGGAAATTAATCTACTATCACTTTGGGTTTAAATTTAGAGTTTTCTTCTTGCCTGATGTAAACATAATGCATCCTCAAATCTTTAAGGAGTACTTTCTTGATCTATATCTTCAAGGACAAATGTCATGCAAAAAGGCTATGTTTCATAGGCTATGAAACATAGTATGCATATATATATACACATTACATATAGTGTAATAAAGTACACTATTGTCCTATTGTCTTGCAGCACTCATCTACTATAGACATAATGAATAGCATCAACTTCAGTTCCTTGTTTTATGGTTTCTTCTGAGTTTGCCTGACATAGATTTCTCAAAGACATTAGGATAAACATTTTTTGAGTTTTTGATTGCCCACTTATGCTTTGCGAAAACACTTGTGTCCTGTAAATTCTATTGAGTATGCCTCCTCAACACTGAGAGGAATGCCCTTGCTTAATAGGAAGCTGAGTAGGAGGGAATGATAACCTTGCCAACAGAGCAGTGTCGTTGCAGGTGTCACTTCCTTTTATAATGTTAGTCACCTCTTGAATAGGGCAGTAGATTGCTGAGGTAACCTAAGGAGGTAAAACATGGATAATGAAAAATGTGAAAACAGGAACACAAACACATAAAGCTACTGAGGCTTTTGGCTGTGGAGCACAGTGATTTCTGGGTTAATTAGCCTGCTGCTCAGGGACATGTTGTGTCTGGATTCAGCCTTCTCCAGACAGAAGCATTTTACTTATTTCTGTCTCTGTCGCTTCTGTTATCCCAAGGCTTGGCAGCCCCCTTGTATCTGTAGTTATTTTTCTCTCTTGTCTCTTTCTCAAGGAGTCTGTAGTACTAGTGTGTTTCAAAATATTAAAAACATGCTTCATTGCAGAACTTAATTTAAAAGGCACCTTTTTATGTCTAGGGCCAAAGGGAACTGCATTTGGCTTTTCCTGTAAAAGCTCCTAACTATGTATTTGAACTATGATTTGTGTAGTAAGAACATCAAATGCAGAAGCTCTTCCTGGCTTATTTAAGGTCAAATACCTGTGCCCATAAATGGATCAGACCTATTTTATTAATGGTACTTTCTATTCAAAATGTAGTTGCATGCATTTTTTTACTACTCTAACAGGTATGAGGAGTCCGCAGGCTATGCAGACCACCCGCCCATCTTTCAGCAGAGCCATGTCTTTAGACAGTCCTGTGGGCTCCAGCGTTCCAGCGAGGAACATCAATGCATTCTCCATGTTACAAAAGCAAAATCTGATGGGTGGAAGTCCAAGAATGATGGAAAACCAGGAAAATTTTGGAGCAAATATGGGTTTGTTGCTCATGTACAAATGTTGCTTGTGTCATTGTAAAGGAAGAAGCTTTTGTGTAAAAAAGATTGCAGGATTATAATATGAATTTGGGTCAAAAGAAACCTTAAAGAATAATACTTTTACCATAAGTACTATAAATACTTTTAAGTTATTATCCCTAGCTAAAATTATAAGAACTGTCCACTATCTATGTATTATTACTAGTACTTTACTTTTAGCTAGTAGTTAAATTATTTTATACTATTTTGGGTTTTGTATTTAACATACATTTTTGATATATAGAAGGCAAGAACAGGTCACAATGGCAGCCATAATATTTTAAAGTAGATTGATACAATTGTTTGATGCTTTAGAACTTGGCAGAGTAAGCTTAAGATTCTTTTGTAGGAGTTCAGTGAATTGCTCTGTTGTTGGCAGGTGTCCTTGTTGGTAAAACAAACCCAACCCCCCTTAAAATAGATGAAATCCAAAGCATGTAATGTACTGTAGTTGAAAATTATTGTATTTTCTGTTCTTCATTACAGTAAGTGCTCCCGCTAGGAATGTAGTGATGAATCAGCATCAGTCAGGAGACTGGGGTTTGCCGAACTCGAAGGTGAGCAGATTGGACCCTACAAATTCTGCTTCAATGTTGAGAGCAGGACCTGAGTTCAGCACGGCTCTTCCCAGACCCACGATGGGTGCCACTATGCCAGGGCTGCCTGTTCGCTCCAACAGTGTGCCTGGCACAAGACCAATGCTGCAGCAGCAAATGATTCACATGCGTAAGTTCCTTACGTTGTACTGTCCTGATTAACACAGACTCATTAGTTTTGTAGTAAGCATTCATCATCAGAATCTGTTTGGTTTTGGGCAAACAGTAGCTTTTCAGTAAAGGCCTTTGAGGTAAAGATTGTTCTTGTTCCCAGACTGGGACATGTAATGACTTTTTGGTATTCTTTTTGTTTTCTTCTGGTGATCTCTGTGTGTTTCATACACAGATGATTCATGCCATGCATGATTATATTTGAAGATACTATGATCCTGATTAATTTATTGTGTTTGATATCAGTGTTTTTCTGATGTTGACTTCATGGTAATCAGGGTTTTAAAGCTTTAAGTATTTCAAGATTCTTCTCACATGAAGCATCCAGATTTTGATACAAACCCACACTGAAATACAGATTCTCTTTTAAATATTCCCATTTAATAGAAGATAAGCTGCATGTCTAAAATATGAAGAGTCTGACAGTCTGGGTTTTTTCCTGTTTTATCATTATAATAGCAGTCTCACCTGGAGCTGAAGTTGTTTTGTCTATTGTGCCAATGCTAGCATGCCCCAAAAGGGCCAAAATAGAGGGCAGCATTCCTTTTTTCTGTTCTGATCACAGAAGGCTACCAGGGCTGGTACCAGTTCTCTTAGACAGACTTACTATTTCAGTGTGACAGGTGGATGCAAGGCTAAACCAGGAAGACATTTGTGCAGTCCTGAGTCAGAATCCCTCAATTTCACTTCCTAGAAACTGTTACTGCTGGAGATTTTTCCAAATATTGGGAAACAATGGGATGACAAGCTCTCCTGGACAGTGCTGTTTGTCTCTGTCTGGGTAGCAGGAAGATCATACTACTGAAGAGAAAATTGTTATGTACCTTATGATTATTTCAATGTTCTCTATTCTGGAATTTAAAATGCCAGATGTTGATGTCACTATGACAATGTGTATTTGCTAGTGCCCATATTTCATTGGCCAGAAACCTCATTTTCTTTGGATGTAAAGTTGCTGTATCCATCAAATTCCTATTTAATAGCTGAAGGATTCTGCACTAGCAGGGTAGCAGCTTTAGATCTAAGCTGTCATATTTAAATCTGTGGTTGATATACTCCTGAAATTATCTTGAGTGTGAGTTTAGTGTGTATACACTTGAAACTGTGCTAAAGGGAAGCTTGTGAAGCTGCTTGACAGTTTGTGTGATCATCCATCACAGTGCTTTATGTGAACCCTGGGAGAGCAAGATGACACCTTTTGCTTTTAAAACCCACATGCGTTTTATCTCACAGGGCCAAATGAGATGAACATTGGCATGGGGGGAAATCCATATGGACAGCCAGGACCATCTAACCAACCAGGAGCATGGCCCGATAACATGCTTTCCATGGAGCAGGCATCGCGGGGTTCACAAAACAGGTAGAATTGGGGAGGGTTTTAAGATAAGTTTAAATACAACTGTTCACTGTTTGTCAGAATTTAAGACCTAGAGAAAAGAAAATAATGTAGCATTGTCTTGGGTTCAGCAGTAGCAGTCATTTTTCTCCTTCTTAGTAGCTGGTGCAGTCCTGTGGTTTTGACTTTCAGCCTGGGAACAGCACTGATATCACCAATGTTTTTAGTTGTTGCTAAGTAATGTTTATTCCAACCAAGGACTTCCTGAGTCTCATGCTCTGTCAGGGAGGAGGGGAAGCCCAGAGGAAGCAGAGACAGGACACCTGACCTAAACTAGCCAAAGGGGTATTCCATACCACAGCATGTCATGCCCAGTATATAAACTGGGGGCAGTTACCCGTAAGGGCTAGATCGCTGCTCAAGTAGGGCTGCATATCGGTCAGTGGGTGGTGAGTGGTTGTATTCTCTTCCCTTGTTATTTCCCTTATCATTATTATTACTGGTGGTAGCAGCAGTGGTTTGTGTTATACCTTAGCTACTGGACTATTCTTATCTCAGGCCGTGGGAGTTACCTTCTTTTAATTCTCCTCCCCATCCCTCTGGGAGCAGGGGGAGGAAGAAGGTGGGGTGGGGGGAGTGAGCAAGCGGCTGCATGGTTCCGAGTTACTGGCTGGGCTTTAACCACAACAATGGGGAAGCCACAGTTTCTCTGAGCAACTTGTGCTAGAGTCTCACCAACTTCACAGTAAAGAATTTCTTCCTCATATCTAATCTAAATCTCCTCTCTGTCAGTTTATAACTATTCCCCCTTGTCCTATCATTACATTCTTCTGTAAAAAATCCCTATGACACTGGGTATCTCTTAAGCCAGCTCCACAAAATGCTTTGCTAACAAAGTGAGTCAGTCCTTATGTAGGGAGGCATGGAGAAAAGAAGTGGGAAAATCTGTTACCGTGTCTTTGTGACACATGCAGAAGCCAGGAGAAAGCATAATCTGTGTGTGCTGAAGGGTACATAGCTGTTGACTGGACTTTGTAGGACCTGAATTAGGGACTTCCATCTTCTGGGTAATAATAGTACTTAAACATTGCTAGAGCAATTATTGTATAAAAACTATGTGTTTGCCTTTATAGTCCATAATGGCTGAAATGTTTTTATATCTCTAGACAATTGGTTAGAAACTCTTTGGATGACCTCTTATGTCCAGCATCAAATATGGAAGGCCAGAATGATGAAAGGGCGCTTCTGGATCAGCTGCACACCTTGCTGAGTAACACGGATGTCACGGGGCTGGAAGAAATTGACAGAGCTTTAGGAATTCCTGATCTTGTAAACCAAGTAAGTAAACAGAGATTTTGGCCATTTATTTTCCAAACCCCATATTGCTTTGTTACTTGAAAAGAAAGTGAAGAATGCCTCCTCATTTGCTCTGTCTCCTCACTTCTTTGTCTTGGTTTACCTAAATCTGGCTTTGGAAGCATCTACACTGAATAGTGATTTTCATTGGACAAGCTCAGTATTGATTATCTTTCTTGCGTATTACAAAAAAGATAAAATGACATTTTAGTTTATTGTAATATGTCTTGTGTATAAGATGGTTTTTTTGGGTGCAAATTATTACAAGTCTATAAGCAGAGAATTGTGTTGGGTTTTGTTAGTAAGCTGTTGTCAGCTGAGCTTGGGTTTTGAGATGCTTGACTGGCAGTGATGTGTTAGGAAGTAAGAAACTTCTGTCTCCTCCAGTCCTTGAATTTGCATGGCTAGCAGATAAGAAATTCTGTGAATAATTTGGGACTTGCTGAAAACCACAAAATCACACTGTCATTTGTACAAACAGCAGTTTAAAAGTATGGAATGGCTTGAATATGCCTGTGTAAGCAGTGTGCAGCAGAACTGAGTTTTTAAGAATTTATTATTATCAATAATTTTTCACTTGTCTGAAGACAAAACCAATAGTTATCTGTCCATGGTATGTTCTACCCAAGAAACTATTGGTGGTTTTATGCTGTGTTAGCTTTATTGTTTCGTTAGGAATTCCTACTTTAAAAATATACTGCTAGTGAAAACACTTTTGTATCTGTTGAAGGGACAAGCTTTGGAACCCAAACAAGATTCATTTCAAGGTCAGGAATCTTCAGTTATGATTGACCAGAAGCCTTCGTTGTATGGTCAGCCCTATCAAGGGCAAGGGGCAGCAATGCCAGGAGGTTTTAGTAACATTCAGGGACAACAGCCATCCTTTAATTCAGTGATGAATCAGATGAGCCAGCAGAGCAATTTTCCACTCCAAAGTATGCATCCTAGAGCAAACGTGATGAGACCTCGAACCAATACCCCAAAGCAGCTCCGCATGCAGCTCCAGCAGAGGCTTCAGGGGCAGCAGGTAACGTCTTGCTCCTGCATTTACACTTTCTTCTTGTTTCGGAATGGAATCAAGTGCACACTGAATTGTGTTGCTTCACAAGTAGGAAAATTGACATTACAGCAGGTGATTGAAAGGATGGATCTTTCATTTTGACAGTGACTTTCACACTGAGTACCTAATGGCTGTAGGAGTGAAAGAACTTTCATTAGGACAGTTGTTCCTCCTTCATCAGTCTCCTTAGCTACAGAGGGGACTGGTGCCTGCAGCACACATTACTACTGCTACTTACCACAGTTCTCTTGTACGGTGCAGCCATGAATGATCTCTTTATCTCCATGTTCAGATTTAGTGTTTTTTCTGAATCTCACTGATACCATTAAGCAGGCAGCTGCATTTCTCCTGTTAATCAAATGTCACTTCTTTTTCACTATGTTTTCTAACCAGTCATTTGGGCTGATTGAAATCGGATTTGCTTTGTTTATCAGTTTGCTGCTATTTTAAGGTATTTTCTTAGGATGAAAGGTGAGAGAGTAGATACAGCTGAGTAGATCTTAATACTGGGTTAAAGTATTGCTTAAAAAATTGCTGCATGCATTGACTTCCCCATGTGAAGATGCAGTCCTGATATCCAATACAATGTACAAATGAAACTTGGAAAACTGAGAGAATGCTGTGGGGCATGGAATGGCAATGTTTGATCCTTAGGAAATTCTGTGTTCTCTCCTGATTTTCTGTGACAGGAATTCAATCTGTATGGCTTTGGGGTTTTGTGAGTGTGAGGGAGGGAAACTGAACTTCATTATTTCAAGCAAAGCTGGTGGCTGTACGCTTCTGCCCCAAACATGATTTGGAACAACTAGGTAGCCTGCTATATGCATTAGTGTTTAAAGAGCACTGATCTCAAGGGAAGTTTGAAATAAAGCCAGTTAATGCTGTACTGTTTGGAGGGATCTTCTTTTTGTGTGTGTTTGAGCTGCTTAACCAGAGAGCTTGGTACTTCAGGTACATCAAGCAAGGCAAAAATTAGCTATTGCACTTAATGGTTTCAAGAGGTCTGTAAAGACTCTGTTTTGGGGGAGTAGCCATTACTTTATTCAGATATTGTTATTTTGAAGCTAATAGTGCAAAAATGTCTTTTTCCAAGTTTATGAATCAGACCCGTCAAGCGCTTGAAATGAAAATGGAAAACCCAGTCAGTGGTAGTACCTCAGTGATGAGACCAGTTATGCAGCCACAGGTGGGGTCACAGGTAAGTAAGTACACCAGCCATTGGAAGCAGTGATTTTTAAATAGACATGTCTTGTACACATCTGTTTAGAACTTGCACCTTCTTTCACTGTTCCACAGCATTCCTTTTTTGTTTTGTTTGTTCCCCTGTACATTTAAAAAAGTTGGGTTTGTACCTCTCTCACTGAGATTTCAGAGGGGTTTGTTCATGAGGACACACTGCCAATAAAGTGTGCCAATAGTCTTTTCCTTGTAGGATGTGATAGCTAATGTACTTTGTCATTTGTTTAGCACTAATGGCAACTTTATGAAAGCCTTTGTGTGATATTCTGATGATTTTTTTTGTACTGGCTGTGGGTTTTCTTATCTTTCTGGTAATGGATATGCTGGGACTCAGTGTTAGGAAGTGTGTAGGTGGCTTGATTGACTCTGACGTGATTTCATTTGTAAAAGTGTTTTCTAATATAATTTTTCTTTTCTTTGGGGGATAGCAGCAAGGTTTTCTGAATGCTCAAATGGTGGCTCAGCGTAACAGGGAGCTAATAAGTCATCACTTTAGACAACAGAGGATGGCAATGATGATGCAGCAGCAACAGCAGCCTCAGGCCTTTAGTCCACCACCAAATGTGACTGCCTCAGGAAGCATGGACAGTGCTTTGACAGGCCCACCAATGCCTCAAGTTCCTCCACAGCAATTCCCCTATCCACCTAATTACGGTACTAGTAATACTGTGGATTTTTTTGTCTGTCGGGTTTTCTTTTCCCTTTCTTCATCCAAACTACCTAAATACCAATAATTCTGAAATATGGAAAATACTCTTACAAAATACTTCCTTTTCCCCTTCCCATCATTGCAAGAAAAAACCCCTAAAAGTACCAGGTGACGATAACTGAAGTATCTTGTCTGCCCTTCCTTTTTAAAGGGATGAGCCAACAACCTGATCCCGCATTTACCAGAGTATCAAGCCCTCCCAACCCAATGATGTCATCAAGGATGGGACCCTCCCAAAATCCCATGATGCAGCATCCTCAGACTGCAACAATGTACCAGTCCCCTGAGATGAAGGGCTGGCCATCGGGCAGCATGGCCAGGAGCAGGTGAAGTGCACATTTATAACCTGGAGGTCAAAAACTGTCTTTGATTGTGTTCAAAATAGAAGCTATGTTAAGTAGGAAAAGGATTCAGAAGAGGAGAAAAAAAAATTGTATCTCTGGTTTCTGTATTGCCATTGACCCTGCTCTGGTTTAGGAAATCAAATGTCTCATGTGTACGTCTATTTATTGATGTTGGACCTCTGCAGTCTTTGTAACTGAAGCCACACATTCAGGCTTTGAATAATGAAAAAAATAACCTGGGGTAATACAAAAGTTCTCAGTAGTATTACAGTGGAAGGTGCAGCCTAACAGAAGCCTCCAAAGTTGTCATAGCAGTAAATGCACATACACTTCTGTGTGTGCCTTTTGGGAGGGGAAATTTCTGTTTCTGCATTCAACAGGTATTAGGCAGAAACAAATGTAGAAATAGTTTTGTCTTTCATGCATTGACAGTGGGTGCAGGGAAGGCAATATATCAATGTGCAAGGTTCTTGGAAGGTAACTTTATTTATCCTTTTGTGCGGCAGTTCTTTCCCCCAGCAGCAATTCAGCCATCAGGCCAATCCAGCAGCATATGGCATCATGCACATGAATGGCAGCAGCGGCCATATGGGACAGATGAATATTAATACCATGCCCATGTCAGGGATGCCTATGGGTCCAGACCAGGTAAGCTGTATGGAAACAGGGTTGAAGGGATCTGTTGACTCTCTACCCATTAAGAACTATTTGCTTCAAGCCATTCTTCTGGCATAATCCTGTTCTTAGTTATACTCTTTGTATTTACATTTGTGGACCTACTATTTGCATGTCTTGAGATACCTAATTTTTGATATTTAAATCAAATCCATTGTTAGCTCAAGCTGTATGCCGTGGTTAGATGCTGACTTTGAAGGGTCAGAGGTAGGAACAAGGCTTATACCACACAAAGCATGTTTAAATACTTCTGGAGCCTTGAGAAACCCTAGAAAGGAAAACATGAGATTACAAAAAGCATCTTCAGCATATGTAAAAGACTCTGTAAAACAGCTTTCATGAGTTGGGCCAAGAATTGTGGCAGTACAGTGTCCCCCTCTTGGCAGAAACTGCTGCTGAGACTTACCCTTAAAATTCTTTAGAAAAGCTTGTGTGTGCATAGGAAAAAACAGTGGAAAACTTATTAGGGTGGAAAAATGAGCTAATAACAGTCACTGCAAGGAAGACTGAAATACTGAATATACTTCTACTGTTATCCTTCCAGAAAATGCCAAGGGATGAGCAATGCGAAACTGAGATAAGCTAAATTTATTTAAGTAGAACATACCTTGTGAAATTTTGTTTAAGGAAGCACCCAAAATAATCTGAGGACTTCTGGGGGATCAGGAAGGTATTGGAGTATTTTGATAAAGAGGGAAAAATGAAGGTGAAATACCAGGTTTTTCCAACCCTGTGCATCACACAGTGAAGGTACTCGAACAACATGTTTAGGAGGTTTTGGGATGGCGTTTTTTCTCTATGGATTTATCTCCAAAGTGGAGCACTAAAATGCTGTTCTTCTGCTTAGAAATTGTCTGTCAGCACTTTCCTCTTCGAAATGCACTGTGTTGACCAGTTTTTTTCACCAAAGTGTTTTTTATTTTCTGGTGATTATTTCTCCTTTTTTTTAACAGAAATACTGCTGACACGTAGAACCATCTCTTCACACAAGAATGCGCTGTATTAATGATGCACTAGTATTACAAAGCAAAGCTACGCATTCTTCACAGCAACTAACCTTGGCCTTATGGAAACAAGTGGGTTTTCCTGTTTATCACCACGATGTCATAAGTTAGTTCACTCAAGGGGCAAAAGAACTCAATGCAAAAAAAACAACCCTACAAAAATGCATTTTAGTAGAAGCAATCTCTCTTACTACTGTATGTCGTGGTGTACAAAAGAAGGTCATAAATATTTTTGGCGCTCTGCCTCTAGAACTGTGAATTAGGCAGTGGCGAGTTAGTAGATACAATGGGTAGAGTCCTGGTTACCTTATCTAGCCACTGTGGCTACCCACAGCCCTTTCACCAACTACAGGCCGACAGAAGTGCCTGGAGAAGTCACAGTGGTAAGAAGTTTCTGATTTCTCTTGTAACAGTATCTGACAGAGAATGTAGTTCCTAGCCTTGACTCTTATATTAATTCCTGAATATAAATGCTGCTTTTAATCTCTTACCCCGAGTCAGGATTTCCCAAGCAAGGTATTGGTGCAACATGAATTGGCACATACTAGTCCAAAATCCTGTCCATTGCAGCCACGGGGTAAAAAGAGAGGGTAATAAATTTAAATTATTTAAACACAATTGTGACTAATATTTACATATTGATGTGCAGCTGAGTGCACTTTATGAAAGACTATATAATGGATTAATGCAATATCTTTGATAAGGACTTAATATGAAGGTAAGGTGTACTCATGTTCCTTCTCAAACACAATCTCGTAAGAATTATTTGAAAAGACTGCATAATGTAATGTTTTCTGTGTAGGGAAATTAGAGCAATAATCCTTCATCTTTTGAAAACAACTTCAGAAAACTCAAGGCAAGGCACTGCAGTCTGAATCAGAGTTTTGCAGTCTTTTTGTGAATAAATTTTGTAAATATGATCTTTAAGATAATGTATTATATATATGACTTTTGTAGGTCACTAACTCATTTTTGCAGAGTTTGTGAAGCTAAATATTTAACAACATTGATTTCTGTAAACTCAGTGTAGTTGAGGTCCAAATAGAATTTTCTTTGGTTTTAATTGAATTTAATGACTTTGCAGCTGGGTGACTTTGGCCCACATCTTTCTCCTCTTTGGTCTTCAACACTTCATTTATTTTTACATCTTTAACACATAGCTTTTTATAAAAGACCAGTTGTTAAATGCTTTCTCCACCAGTGAGCACTTTGTTGCATTTCTTTTTACATAAGGCAGATTGACAAAAAAGGCTCTGCATTGTGAGGTGTTCTGACTTGTCATGGCAGTCATGTCTTTCTGGAGTATGTTGCCTTTTCAGTTGATGAATCTGGATTGTGTCTTTTTTGGTCAATTTTAATGAAATCTAAATGTTCTTCAAGGAAAGTCTGTCTGTTGCAAATACCTGTTGTTACATGACATCCAGACACCTATACGGATATTAAGCTGCGCTTTATTTAACCAAATGTCTGCACCTCATTGGATTGTTCAATCATAATGAATGTATTTTCTAAGCAGGTTTATCTCGTATCAGTATTTAAGTCTGGTTACAAATGCATTCCTATTACTTGCTAATAGGTTCCCCTCTCATCCCTCTATTTTGGTTCCTTGATACAAAGAGCCCGTTGGAGTTTTTTCAGTTTCAGGCAGTTCCAACAAGTCAAACCTCTCAAATTCCATGAGGGATGACCCAGGAATGCTTAAGATGTGTGGTGCTTTTGTTCTGTTGTTCCCTTGTAATGGAAAACTGACTTCTCCTAAGTGAGTAAAATAACCTGAGTTCTTGATTGCTTCTTCTTGGACCTGTAAGCAAGAGGTGGGTTTATTGCTCAGAATATTCAGTGATCTTCCATTTTAACAAAGTAACTAACTTTAACTAGAATTATGCTCCAAAAGTTCATCCTTAGCACACAACCAGTTGTGTTCCAAAGGGAATGTAGATTCAATTGATTTACTTTATGCAACCTTGTCTCTGCAGTTAGTACTGAGTATATAGGTTAGGGTTAGTATTTATTTGAAATCCTCAGTCCAGTTCATGTGTTTTTTAATGCAAAACTTTTAAAAGCTTAAGCAACTTTTATCTTTCTTATTTCGTAGAACATATCTCTTTGTTAAGTGCTGCCTATTGAAGCTGAAAGGCAACAATCCCTTGCTTTTTATATCAAATCAGAGTAGAACAATCTTTATATTTTGTAGTTGTTCATGATATTGATGGAAACTACAAATCCCAGTTGCTTTCATCAGGTGAGCTCTTAGACTATCTACTAATTTATACATCTTGCCCTTCTAGTTCTTTTTAAATGAGTGATTCTATTTATACATCTGTGTATAACTGGTACCTGACTGATTGATATTAGAAAGAACCATCATTTTCTCATCTCTGTTCAGAATGTTGGCGCTTTCCAGTACTTACTTTTTTGCTGAATCCAAAGATTTTTAGTTTAAACTTGAGTATGGGGGGGAGAGGGACATTTCTGAAGTGCATCAATGACATCTTTCTTGGCAGCACTGATCCTAAATATGACATCAAGCTTGAAAATCTTACTGCAGGAAATAAAACTGACCTTGAAAGCTGTTGATATTTAATCTCTGCCAATTCTGGTTTGGTTCTATAGCAGCAGATTTTTCTGAATGTTTTTAAAAACCAACCTGTGTACCATTTCTCGCCAGTAAGAGGACAGTTAGCAAGGACAGCCACCTCTGGTCAGTGCTGCCTCATGAGCATTGTCATGCTACACGTCTCTGCTTACTCTTTTGGTCACAGAAACATGTTTTTATAGAATTCATGTGTAGTGTTATTTTTTGACTCTAGGCCTAAGATACTGCTTTTAAAGTTAGCAAATCAGGACCATTTTTCAGTCATAAGACAAAACTATCTGAATGTTGTACCAATTAGCACACGTTTTATTTTAGAATTTCTGTGCAGACTACCAGATGACAGTAATACAGCAAGATGAAACATGGAATTCTGAGAGCAATATTTAAAATAATCTCAGGAGAAGGCATACAGTATTGAGAATTGCATTTAAGTTTAGTTTACATGATAAGTATTGCTTGAAATATCTGTATCTTTATTTTGCAAAACAGAAAATCATGGGACTGATCTATAAAAGAGTTGGTTGTAAGGTATTACTGCTCTTCTGATTTTTGTGTTTGGATGTTAATAATAATGTAAATAAAGGTTTCTATTTAAAATCAGAGCTTGGTGATGTAGTGTTTCAGCTGTCAATACTTTAAGGCTGATAACTGTATCCTGGAAAGGTCAGAGAATATCCAGTGCTATTACTGAGGACAGGTGGGTATAGCAAATGATTTAATTCCTAGTTGACTTAGAAGCTAAGGGAGTGGCAATTGGACCTTGCATCTATGAGACCCATTTAGCAACTGAAGTTGCAGTGACACCAAGTGGAATTTATGTCTTTTTCAACTTAAATGGCAGTCCTCAGCAGAGCCTGGAGGAGAAGAGGTTACAGGTTTCCTGTAATTTGGTAAGAACCTACCTTTCATAAAATACCAGCTACACTGTGTCCCCCTTCCAAGGCCCAAGGCTCAGGTTTCTGCATAAGGGACATGGCAACTTCTCAGGTTTACCAGGAGAAGCCACTCTGGCCATGCAGGACTGTGATAGTCACACCCTCATCTCATCACAGACTACAGGCTGAACACAACAAAAAGGTAAGTGCAGATTTGTTTTAATCTAAGCCAGTGTTCTCTGTGCATACTCCCAGGGGATGGCAGACAGCAAATGCCTTTCTCTGGAAAGCAGCAAATCTGTTTCTGCTGGTGAGTTTAAATTCAGTATTCTTATTTGTATAGACCTCATCATCTAGCAGATGTTTCTGATAATCCATGAAGTCTGTAACACATCAGAAACCAAATCTATGGCTGGCGTCAGTCAATTGTATATTAGATTACCAGGAAAAAAAATAAAACCTAGGAAGAATATTTTGGGAAGTGTGTTTGACTTAGATGTGATATAAACAGAAGCTCCCGTCTAGTTTTACTGCCTAACACATCCAGTGAAAGACCCCAGTGCTACTTTTTTGAGTGAGGCTTTTTCCTCAGTTCCTACATTTGAGTATATTTTCAGTCTGGGGGTGTGGTATCAGAGATCTGTGTCCCTTATGAAGTAATTCCACTTGAATTTCCTGATGTGCAAAGCCAGGAAGGGTTTCAAAATCATTTTGGTGTTGGTGTTTCTTTACACGGTGTTTCTAGAAGTGCAAGTTAAATCTGTGGTTTGGAAATAAATACCTCTTTGTTAAGAGTGAAGGCCACAGTTGGTCGAGTCTGTCACACGAGATCCCTCCTGCATGTGCCTTGAAAACAGCAGGTTAACATGAAAAACATATAAATACAAATATCACCTCTAGTGCCTGTACTACAATGTATTTAATAGCATCTTTATGAAAATACTCAAGTAGACTGTACACTGTGCTTCTGTAGTAAAATGATGGGGTTTTCCCTTTAAAAGCCTTTAAACAGTAACTGTTGTTCAGAACATCTGATTTGTAGACTAAACTCTTAACTAGATTATTCTTTATTGGCTACAAGTATTGAACTTCTTGGAGCTGCCTTTTTAAAAATAAATGTCAAAGTTACACTACCAAGCAAATGCTTTCTCAAAGGAACTGTTTTGGTTTTGAACATACAATATAATATTACCACATAAAAAAACTTCATACAAATCTGAGTTCATTAAAATTTAAGATGTACATTTACTGAAATTTTTCAGTACTTTAAAAATGGAGAAATCCTGAAATGCACTATGTGACATGAAGTAACATTTGGAGAACTGGTGTGTGGGCATTCCACTCTGTTTATTAACAAAATTCTTCATAACCTGAAGGAATTTCTTTTCAAACAGTATATTGAGCAATATTTACATAACCCCTCCAAAATCTGGCATCCTGTTAGTCAAGATTTTCCTTAATACTCCTACAGGTGGCAACAGGATGTACAAGTAGGTGTGGAACTAAGATGTATCCTCAGAGAGAAGGTGAGAAATACCATAGTGTTGAGAACGTTCAGTGCTGCTCACTTCAGTTCCTGATTCTCTTCCAAGTTCTTTTTCATCATCTCCAGTTAGAAGCAAAAGTGTTCACGTTTTCTAAATGTTGCTTTAGAGTTGTACTTGGCTTTGAAGTTTTTCTCATGACAACTGCAGGTACGGTTGAACTGAAGGATGGTTTAAGTGTACATCCACTGTCCCTGTGCATACTGCACACTGGGGTGGGAATCCTCTCTGGGACGTAGCCATGTTTCCTTTGCTGTCAGTTCCTGGACCAGTGTTAGTGGTGTCATCTCAAAGTAAAACGCCTTGTGTAGCAGGTGAGGTATAATCCAAAGCAAAGAGCAGGTACAATAGTAGATTTCAGAGACCTGTATTTCTGACAGCATTTCCCATCATTTCACTGCAGGTATTTAGTTCACTCACCAGTGCAAGCATTCTACCTAGTTCAGCCTCAAAGTTTATCCAGTCCTCCAGGTTAATGTTGTAATTCTCTCTGAAGTCACACACATTGTCATTTAGTCTGTACATGGACTCAAGTTCTGGCCAGTCTGTATCCTCATGGAGGTGCGGCACTTGGGGGAGGTTAGCCCTCCCATCCTTCCCACAGTTGTCCTCTGAAAAACACAACAGAGCATGATTTAGTGTCCTTCTAGGAGGAAGTTGTTATATATTTGTCATGGTTCCAAGCAGGGAAAAACAACTGAAACACATTATGGACCCCTTTAAAAATTACAGCAGGTATATCACAGAAACAGTCCAACTATATTTGAAACTTCACCCTGTACAAAACTTGTATCTCAGTAATTCTAACTTTATTTTAGTTCTAAAGCCAGTCTTGGGTCTCTTCAATTAAAGATACTACTGCTAAATGAGCAAATCCTCTGGCAAGTTGGGAATGCCAAGCTCTGCCTATTGAGGTATCTGTGCATCTTTTTTCACTGCACGATTGGAGAGCACCTCATGATTTTTAAAGAGCTGATGGCTCAACCTTCTTTTGAAGAAGAGATTCAGAGACAGTAACTGGCATGGCAAAGGTCACTGTTTTTTACATCTTTAAATGCGTATCTCACCTTTGAACTCAGCAAGTTGAAAACAGTATTATCAAATCTTAAAAGGTAGTTAAGAAGTGAGTAAAAAGCAAACTTAGATTTTAGTATGATGTCAGAATAAAACAAAAGGTACGGATCTGTCTTGTAGTCTACTCCCTGTTCTAACTTGTGCTCTGTTGTGGTTGGATAAATAGCAAGAAAATACATGATCCTCTCTCTGAGAAATTATTGAGTTTTGTTCTTTCTGGATGGTGTGAAACACCACGAGGCAGCTGCTACAACTTCGCATTTAGACAAAACCAACATAATGGTCTGAAAATTTGAATGACAGTCAACTGGGTTCTTGAGCTGAGCATCCACCTTTGCTCATTTGCCCTTGCTCTTGCTGCTCGCAGAACATGCACCAAGTTTTTTTGTACAGCAGTAGTTGACTATATGATAGCAGTATCATTTCCCATTTAAGCATTCCAGAAGAAGAGATAACTATGTTAAAAGCGGTGCTGCATGCACAGACAGAATGGAAGGGAAGGCAGGTAAGTAAAAGGCAATGCTTTCTGTGAACTGCTCCCAACTCACAGTGACTTGGCAGATGATGGTCTCTTCACATCTGGCCACTTTCGACGCTGAAACTGCCTAGTTTTCAAGCAGCAAAAGGAGAAAAAAGTTAACCATCACCAAGAAGCCCACCAGCACTACAGTCTGAAAGTGAGGAAAGAAGAGTTTAGCCTGAATTTTGACTATAAAGATCAGAACATGCTGTAACACTGAAACAGAACCAGCTCCAGTGTTTCCAAGTAACTGGATTGGAAAGATCTCACAACTGCCATTCCAGGCAGTGTCCATCCAGGGGGTTGTTGATCCCACCCCTAATCTTTTAGCAGGAAGGTAGTACTTAAAGAATAATAATTTAATATACCTGTACTGCTCATAGCTTCCATCTTTAAGTCCTAGGTGAAGAAAAATTAACAGTGTTACTAACCATTGCCTGCAACAGAGTAAGTTATCAGGTAACATACAACATAAAATAGACCTAAGAATAGTAACAGATTAATATCACTGCCTTGAGAAATATTTCCATACATGGTAACTGGAGCTTTAATTCTCACATTTAATCCTTTATTCCAGGCAAAAGAGGCTGTAAACTGGGAAAGGAGTCTTGAAAACTTTTCTGTAAATGACCTTCAGTGGTGTCTTTAATTGCCAAAACTTGCTGATCTCAAAATATACAGCTCTGGGTGCTTGCAGGTACTAAATAAAACCCAAAATTATACTTAGGGCTTTGGTGGACTTGGGTTTTGTTCCTTCCTCATCTCTTTTCCCTGCATCCCCAGTAGCAGTACTCATCAGTAACCTGTTTCAGTATCATTCTTAATTTAAGAAACATTACATCAGAGTGAACAAATACAGAAGTGTGAGCATGCAGCCACCAGCCCCAGCAGGACATTACCAGTATAAATATTAAAATCGTTTTGACTGACGTGAAGTTTCATAACAGTAAGTAAGAGCCCCATTTTGAGTGTACTAGGAGAGGCACATACCCAGATCCATGTTCCTGGTTCTTGGATTGCACTGTTTATACCCTTTGCAGCTTCTCAGTTCCATGAGCTGGATGTGCAGCTGATTGAGAATGTCTCTATCTAATGTATTCACTGCATTAATTAGCTGCAATAAATAGAAATTATCATTAGTAACTGTTGTTCTCTAGTATCTTTCATATATGGAATATACGTGGTTTATCTGTGACAGGAGAGAAGCCAAAATCATGCTACATTAAATGAATTAGGCCTTCACTACGTCCTCCACCATTACCATGCCATTTCAATTTATCATCAATAAGGAACAATGATGTATTTCTTGAGCTGTTTATCAGGTACCTGATATGGATCAGTATTGAGATCAAAGTACTCCAAAAATCCAGTAGCAAATTCACAAAACAGGAAGTTGTGAGTCTCGTTGATTGTCCTCAGGCACCAGTA
Organism: Melopsittacus undulatus; assembly: GCF_012275295.1. Taxonomy (NCBI): domain Eukaryota; kingdom Metazoa; phylum Chordata; class Aves; order Psittaciformes; family Psittaculidae; genus Melopsittacus; species Melopsittacus undulatus. The sequence goes on along the minus strand of NC_047536.1, from coordinate 29,676,550 downwards.
TGTGTTGTTGTTAGCACTGGTACAGGCACAGAAAGGGCCCACTGCAAATTGAAGAGTTGCAAAAACATGAGCTACATGCTGCTGTCTTTAGCACTGTTTATAATGCCTTTCCATTTATGGTATTTACTCATGGACAGTTACTCTTCCTCCCACTCCTGAGCTCTGAAGTACAGAATGCCTTCTGGCATCAGCTTCTTGTTCTGTGCACACCTCACTTGGCAAGGTGCTTCCCCTGGCTTCTCTGGAAACATTCCAGACAATGAGATCCTACAATCCTACACATAATTGTCCGTTCACAGCATCATCTCTAAGGTTTTTATTAGCAGTTGGTTTTCTTTTTAACTCAGTTGCCTTTTGTGCAAGCATAACACTAACACTGAAACAGATTATTTACTATGAGGTAGGCTTCCTAGCTTTGGCTACAGAACTTAGACTGGTAACTTCTACTACCCAGCATCCTAGCCCAGCCTACCCATTACATAAAGTATCCTTACATGTCCACAGGGGAGCAGTTTGCCAGTGCTGGTTGTCATGGGTGAAGCAGGTCAGACCAGGCATGCTGCAGGTGTCATTGTTCTTTATTCTCTTAAGCAGTTTGCGCAGCTTCTTCTTCCGCCTTTGCTCTCGAAGCAGCCACAGCCGGTCTTTCTCCTGTAGGGCTTTCCTGCACACAGGACACAGGAGATCGTGCAGCTCAGTTATGCTTGGACACACCAAAAATGATGAAGCAGACAGATAACAAACTGCTCTGAGGAAAAGAATGAACCAGTAGCTTTTAATTAAATGGCTTCCAAATGGCTCTGCATATGACTCCACAATTCAATGGCACAGATAAAAACCAATTCAGCCAAAAGAGCTTATAGGTTTGTCTGACATCTGTGCTGTAGCATTTCCCACACAAGGAATCTTACCTCAGAATTCACAAGCATTTCAGCATGGGCTTGTGTTCCACTGTAGGTTTTTGCGTGTTTCTTCTTTTTAATACAGGAGAAATGAAATACTACTACTTTTACTCAGTTTGTAACTGGAGTGCATGGACAACATGGTAATAATGTCTTTGCATTTCCTCTTTCAAAGGGACAGACCTTCACTTACTTGAAAGGATGAAGACTAGATCCCTTGTGCCTCAGTTTGCTTTTGTGTTTGGAATGGTAACTGTAAAATAAAAAGAGCATGGGTGATGAACAACAGAAAAGCAACTGCTCCTGTTTGTACCACCCCATCACAGTGCAGCTGAAGCAGATTGAAGCCAGTGTCACTTCTCCCTTTAATTTATGCCCCACCCCTGGAAGAAGTGTTCAGCGCCAGGCTGGACATGGCTTTGAGGAACCTGGTCTAGTGGAAGGTGTCCCTGCCCGCGGCAGAAGGTTGGAACTGGGTGCTCTTCAGTCTCCCTTCTACCCCAACCATTCTGTGATTCAATGAACACAAAGCTGCCTGGCTAGACCGGGTCATGCACTTGTGAGCCTTACACCGCTTTCCCTCCTTAGCTCATTTGCGCACAGCGACACCTGGTGCTCTGATGCTGTATTGCAACAGGTGTCCACATAATCCAGCTACAATTTTCGATTTTAGTTGTCATCGGTTCTTGTTTCCTTACACGAGGCAGATAAAATTAATAGCTTTATAATTTAGTTACAACATTTCCTCAACTGAACAGTCACTGATTAGTACAGAGGATAAAATGACAAGCTCACACCACCCTCATGGCATTTTCCCTCTGAATGAAAGAATTTAAATACCAGCTGTACTTCATAGGGTTGGGTTTTTCCTCCATTGTTACCAGCTAGAATTTACAGGAAAACTTTAACGAGATACATGGAACTGTCCCAGCAACAGCAGAGTCTGACCTCTTGTGAGCTCAGGAGGTATGAGCAGACATCCCCATCCTAGCTGGGCGGCTCCACTGGTTTGGCTCTGTCTACAAAAACTCCTACAAGATTTTGCACAACTTTCCTTTCTGTGCAATTTCCAAGGTTAAAAAAGGACAAAGCAGCTTCAGTCACTGGCACCACCTTCTGACTGATGAAGTTACTCCCCGCACATATCAGCAAAGACAAACTAAGTCCAGTGAATGTTATTTTCTAAAGAGAACATCAGAACTCAGTAAAAGGTCAGACTAAAATTCCCTCCAAAACAAAATAAATCCTTTAAATTATGAATGCTCCTGGCAGATTAAATACATTAAATCCATACAGAAAATTAACAAAGATTATTAAAGAACTGGCTGCAGTCAATTTTTTATCTCTCACACACACTGGTTATTCCATTAACAAATCCTAAATGCTAAAACCCAATTTGATGCAATTCTGCAAACACTTAAACATCTATAACTCTAGTGATTAACTACATTATTCACCTTAACAATGCTCTGCACAAGTGTAAGTGCTTCCTGTATTGGGCCTGAGAAATGTAGCATTCTTGAAATTTACTATAAGCCATTCACCATAACAACAGCTTCATCTTTATGGTATTAAATAAACTCAGTTGTTAATATCAGCTTTGAAAGCAGTGGGTTGTAAGATAATGTTAACTTTTGGGAGATTTGCGATTTAGAATACTACTGATTTCATTTTAAACCCTTTTTGCCATGGGTTCTTTTGGCCTAACCCAAAAAATTACATTCTCTGTATTTTAGTGACCTGTTGCTGAAGCTGTACTGCAGAATCCATATGGACTACAGCCACCATGTACTACCTCATGTCTGTAAAATATGAGGTCTAAGAACTTCAGTGCTATGCTCAAAATCTCATTCTCTTACACCAATGACAGAAGTGGCATCCTGGGAGGTAACACATCCAGCTCTGAAAAACCCAAATGGAAGAAATTCTCCCATCTTCCCACACCATTATCCCATATGCTTTACACACCCTTCTTTTAAAAGAGATCGGTGTTAACTCTGCTCCATATTGACAAACTGCCCTTGTTGAAAGCAAGATTTCAGGAACAAACCACAGCTTAAAATAAGCTCCTGCTGGTAGAGGTGGGCTTTGTGCTCGTGCTGTGTTCCAGCTCCCCAGAAAGCACTCCATGAGTGTAGTAAGTAGGCAACCACTTAACAAAACAGACTCCAATCTCTCCTGTGACGACAAACAGTTGCACCCTACAAATAATGACTCTGAAGTGCACAATACCTCATCTTGTTACAATCGCACTCCTCCGGTCGCTTCTTCTTCAGGTGACCTCTCACCTCCCTCAGGTTTTTTATTTTGTTTTGCAAAGTTTCAATCTAAACCAAAGTAAAGACACAGTGAAACCAACACCTCCCCATTCAGTCTTACCCTGACCTGCTCCATCCCATCCTTGTGTCACCAAACGCTTCCTCTTCACCTCCTTCCATGACTCTCACCACTGACAAACAGATTATCCTCCTTTCCAAAAGGCAACTGCAGCAGGAGGGAGCCTCATTGGCACCTTTTGCTGCTGGGATTACTGCCTGTGACAGCAGAACATGGCATTGGGAGCATGGGGGGAGAGAGCCTCAGTCAGGCAGGCACTGCTGGTTCCACTGTGGCTCCTGCTCTTGTGCTCTACAGCACATTTGCAAGGGGAGAAATATTAATGACAAAGATGTCAATGAAGTTTTACAGGCAGATTTCACAGGGAAAAGTATCTTCTGGGTCTTCATATTCACAAGCCTAAAACCAACCAATCCCATTCCAAAGTGCAAGGGTTAAGAAAAACACAAGCAAGCAAAATAAATCTAGAAGCACCGAAACCAGTGAAGCTCCCTTTCCCTTGGGCTTCCATTTGGCAGCTGAAGGTGCACTGGGGAGCAGGGCTAATAAGATGTGAAAAAGATCCAGATGAATTTTTCCCCAGGATGGGGACACTTTAGAAGTCTCTCATTTATCTCATAAGGCTTCTGAGATTTCTCAGCTCTCCCTTCAGCTGCAGCGCTCTCCTCCATTCAGCATCTTGTCTTCACAAACTTGTAATAACAATTCATTATCTCTAAACTATCTATCCTGAAATCAACCAGCAAGGTCACAAGGTTCCAGGGAGGGACAAAGACACCTGGAGGCAGACACCCAGACACACACACACACACACACACACACACATACACAAAGTCTGCATGATTCTGTCAGCCCATAGACACCTAGGCTAAAAAAGCCCACCCTGAAAAGGCACAGCTGTGAACACCACTGACCTCGTGGTCAATGTGGAGTTTATGGTCCTTCCAAGCTTGCAGCGACCTGTACAGATCTGTGTCGCACTGAACGGTATCATTCTCCAGGATATAGCACCTTGGCAGCGAAAAGCAAACAATGATTATTATAGTGCTACACACAAACAACATGAACAGCTGGTTTAATAACACAGCTCCAGGAGAGATGAGAAGCCAGATTGGAAATGACATGCAGAATTCAAAACACCAGTGTTCATTCAGGAGAACCAGGGTGTGCTGTGAGCCAGGGAAGGGGTTTGGGGTTGAGTTGCCATGGAAATTTGTCAGAAGGAGAAAAATTCAAGGAGAATATTCCTATCCAGCAGGACCTGTTGGCTGCTTAATTCCTGTATGGAAATTGGGCTGCACAGAGATCTTGCTTATTCATTAGGCTGTCTACATAAACAATCTCTAGTAACTAGCAAGCACTGAAAGCATTATTCCAAAGCAATTTCCTGGGGCATGATTAAGTGATGAGGGTATGAGAGGTAGGGGCAAGGATGAAGTACTTCTTCATAAGATGCATTACTGCACCAGAAAGGGAGGGGAGGGGGGGAATAGAAATTTTGCTGTTTCCTATAAGAAGGATAATTTTTGCAAAGATATTTCCTGACTTCAAAGGCAGGAAATCCTCTGACAATTCCTTATTTTTAACCAACTGCCAATGCAATTATCACCAAACAGTGATAAAACCAAGAAACAACCAACCTCAAAAGCCCCACAAACTAACACAAAACCAAGCACTTGACAGATTTACCCAAGAAGTCAACAAATGACCATGTGCTCATTTTGAATGCTTTTTTCAGTTAAAGCTGAGTATTTTCAATACTCCTTTGTGTTCTGTACACCATCTCACCCGTGTTGTCCCACTACCACCTTTCCTTCAAGTGTTCTGGGGACTTCTCATGTATTATGCACAATGCTCCTGACAGCTCCTTCTATGGGTTTGGGATTCATCCACTAAAGCGGCAAAAAGTCAATTTAACTTCCTCCAGAGGAAAAGCACAACTATTGCTCTATGAGTGCTGAACACTCCTGAGAGCTGGGGTAAGGAAGAGGACCAATTCTCTGACGAGAATCTCCCCAGTGCATTTCCTCATATTAGGGAGTCTCTAACCCTGTCAACCCTTTGACAAAGTCAAATGGAACCCACCCATTTGCACAGAGATGACTGGCTCCAGCATGTCTCCATGAGCAAGTCATTAAACAATTTAATACATTTAACAATAATCGGTGGGTATCCTGATAAATGACAAGCAGAAACAGTGACTAAACCAATAAAGCACAGCTGAAGATACATCAGCCCCTGGACTTGCACACTGAGCAAAAGGTTTTTAGCTATTAGAATCCAGACATTTCCCCACCTCTCTCTCAATATGTTTCATTTCCCAATGCTCCTGGTTCCTCAACTTCATTCACAATACACATTTTCCTTTCCTAGCACTGCTCTGCAGAAAGCTGCAAGAGGCTATTTCCTCCCTGAGAATCAATTTGGTGTCTGAAATACAAAGAATCTCATGTGTCAGTGACGTGAAACCAGGTCATGCTGCAGTCTGAGCCTTTGCTCCTCAAGCAGGCCAGGGGACTCACTGCACACTGGGTCCATTGGCAGAGCCTTTCCTGGTTTCACACCAGTGTACACACAACTGCTGCAACCTTTTGCTTGCTCTCACTGGAATCATGCATTGCTCAGCCACTGTGGTCTCCAAAGTGCAGAAGACACAAAAGCACTGCTCTAGCTCTTCAGAAGCTTCCTGCTCCTTTGTACATGACAAAGTTAAACCACAACCAAAAGCTGTTGTACAGATGAGAATAAGAATTTTACAGAAGCTGGACCCGATATCCACAAGGGACACAAGATGCTGATCACAAGCTCACACACCCATTTCTGCAAAGCAGCCACTGAGGCAGCAAAAGCTTTTAGAAACACACCATGTGCACTCACCTGTGGGTCACTTTTATCAGGTTAGGGGCTGCGTACTCTGCAATGCCACCAGTGCCGCTGTACTCCCCCATGTCTTTATCTTCCTCCTCACGAAGAATAGCCCTCTGCATCCTGTGCCTGCTGGTGATGTTTCTTGGTATGACAGGTTGGTATCCATCCTCCAAACCCACATTATAAACAGCTCCATCCAGCTCAACAGATACAGAACGAATAGAGCGATTCCGGACGTAACTTGGTTTGTATTCTGCATGGAAAAGCAAGTGAAGGGATTAAGAGGAGGAGAAACATCATGTTACAATTTGGTCCTCTTTGTGGTTCTGGGGAGGAAAAAACAGCCCATACTCTTACATTCAGAATTAACTGGATGACAAATGGTGCTTCTTGCAGCTGCCCTCTGAGCCTGCTGCTCCATTACCTTTTGTAGAATTAGACGCATACCCTGGGGCATGAGAGGGCAGATATAACGCAAATGCACAAGGATGGCTGAGGAGAAAGAAAACGTCCTTGTCTCCCATCACTTCGAGAGCGTGCTCTTCCCCGCAGAGTCACTAGATGGCAGTCACGCCTTAACAAGTAACCGCGACAGTCAGGACTGCAAGGCCTGAGGTCACCCTTACAGAGCAGCTCTCTTCTGTTTTCTCCAGCTCCACACAAGGGTACCTGCAACACTTTCCTGAGGTTGTCCCAAGCACTCCCAGTGTTCGGCCTCAGCCTTTGCCCAATTCTATGCTCATTTTCGAAGTAAGATGCTTGATTGCTTGAGGAGGGATTAATATCTGAACCTTTACTTTTAGCCACATCCAATTCTTTTCTTTCCAAGTGTGTTCCTAATGCGCAAACCAGTCAGTATCTACACAACACACCACCCTCCAGTGCTATGCACTCCTGCCAACTTCTCTGCACTTGCAGCCCAAAGGCTGAAGGAAACATTTGCTATGAATTGTCACTACACAGCAGGAGATTCTCACTCATCTTTTCCCCATCACTGCTTGCCAAAGTTCTCTGACCCCGCCCAAATCCCCAGAGCTCCTCTTCTGTTTGGTCTGGAGTGGTGCAAATGTATATCCTGGTTATGGAGTCTAAATCCGTATGTAAACTTCCCTGCTGTATTACAGGGTCCGTATCTCTGACTTTATTTCCTGCTCACTGCCCTTGACTGCTGAGTCACTCATTGCAGTAAGCATAATCACCTCCTTCCTTGACAAAGAAGTACAGATTAAATACCATCACCTCGCTTCTCCCTGCCCAGTCCCTGGGTCTTTGCTCCTTACATGAGGCTTGGAACCATCTAAGGCATTGCTGGAAACAATGGAGTCCCGTGGTGCTTCTGGTCACCTCCCCTTCACACAGAGCTGAAACCCACCACACATCCCACCAGACAGGACCTCCTTATCCAAGCTGTAAGGGGAGCATTCTACCAATGCACCAACTGCAAAGACCAATCTTTCTTGCAACCCCAAACTCCACAGAAAAGCCAGCTTTCACTGAGATAATCTCCCCAGCAAAACAAGCAGAGAAAAAGGAATGGGAGGTTGAACAACCTACATTGACAAAAGACATATTCATGTCAACTGGAATGCTTTGGCATTAATGCAGAGTGATTTTGTTCAAGAAGCCCCACATTAACTCCAAATAGATCGCAAGGTCTCAAAAGCCATTTTGCAGACTGTGGGAAGAGAAATAAACATCTCCTCCCACCTGAATTTGGTCCAAACACTATATTCTTGTCAGTGCCACACACAGAAAGTGGAACACCAGCTGGATTGTCTGGCTTTGCACATTTTCCACCTGTGGTTCAGAGTTTATTGCTGATATTAAGCCAGGTGAGTCACTGCTGAAGGGGAAAAAAAACCCCAAAAGACCAACCCTATTTCAGGCACCCATTCAGGAAACATTTGACTAAGAAGGAAACACCCATCTTTTCAGAAGGAGGAGGAAGTTCCAAAAAGCTACACCCTAACAATTATATTCAATATATAAACTCCCACTTCTTTAATTGTTCCCTCATTTCATCTTGTTAAGCTCAGCCAACTCACAATTTAGCTTCCCTCCAAGTCTAATAGGCCAATCCAGCATGCTGGACCTCAGCAGATACCTGCAGGGAACTGCCGTCTACACACGTCCCTGCAGAACTGAAGCCAAGAGTTCCTCCTCCCATGCAGCCAAACTAACCCAGCCTCCCAACCAACAAATTGGTCTGGAGTGGGGCAGCTCCAGTGAGTCAGGAAGGATTTGGTGTATCGCCTCATCCCAATGTGCTCCCCATAGTGCTGACTCGGAGCTGTCATTAGAATCAAACTCCATCATTTTCAGAGGAAATGGCTAGAATACTTAATAAAATCAATACCCATCTGTGCTGGGCTCTCCCACCTGCAAAGTGCACTGCAGGCATAAATACCAGCTTCTAATTACTTATTAGTCAATCCTCCCCCAGGTTTAAGTTTTCCTCTCCAATTCATTACCTGGATACACAGGCCACAAATAAAGCAGATCTAGGGCTCTTAAATATTTGGCCCAAAGCACCTCTACTCCCTTTTTCAAGTTATTAAAGTTTGGCTCTGGTAAACTGTGAGTCCTGATGCCTCTTCCTCTGCTCTTACAGGAGCCAGTTGTGTGAGAGATGGCACTGCTAAGCAGCTGTATCCTCAGAATTGAGTCAGGAGCAATTTACACCTGAGCAAGCCATATTTCCATGCCCCACACAGCCAGTTATGCTTTCTTGGGCCACCTGACAAGCACACTGGTCTTTGCTAGAGCCTCAAAGAAAGCATTCTGCTCTGGGCCAGATTATACCATGGTCTAGAGAGAAAAAACACACTGGATTGCATCAAACACATCTGGGCTGCATCAAAAGAAGCGTGACCAGCAGGTCCAAAGAGGTGATCCTGCCCCTGTACTCTGCTCTCGTGAGACCTCACTTGGAGCACTGTGTGCAGTGCTGGTATCCTCAACATTAAAAGGACATGGAACCATTGGAACAAGTCCAGAGGAGGCCATGAGGATGATCAGGGGCTGAAGCACCTCCAGTATGAAGACAGGCTGAGAAAGTTGGGGCTATTCAGCCTGGAGAAGAGAAGGCTGCGTGGAGACCTCATAGCAGCCTTCCAGTATCTGAAGGGGGCTATAGGGATGCTGGAGAGGGACTATTCATTAGGGACTGTAGTGATAGGACAAGAGGTAATGGGTTAAAATTTCAACATGGAAAGTTTAGATTAGATGTAAGGAAGAAATTCTTTACTGTTAGGGTGGTGAGGCACTGGAATGGGTTGCCCAGAGAGGTTGTGAATGCTCCATCCCTGGCGGTGTTCAAGGCAGAGCCTTGGGTGCCATGGTTTAGTGTGAGGTGTCCCTGCCCATGGCAGGGGGTTGGAACTAGATGATCTTAAGGTCCTTTCCAACCCTAACTATTTGATGATTCTATGATTTTTCACCCCTATTTTTGGTAGCATCTCAGGTTTCAACACTGTCTAGAGAAAGCATGAACTGCAGTATCCAAAATTATTATTTAGCTGAATAAAGCAACACAATCTTGTATTATAAAAACACCAGTTTCATATCAGACATAAATATGTCCAGCCTTTGAGTTTATATTTAACTGACTCAAGCCTTATTACTTATTTCGCAGCCACCAAATCAATCACGTAAGACTGAGATCACTTGGAAATGATAATTCTCTCAGGGATAACTGGGAAGACTGTAGCCTACTGTAAGCACTGTATGGCATTTTCCCCAAAGCAGGAGCACTGCAGAAGCCAGCTCGTGCTCTTCCCTGTTGACACTTACTCTACGCACGTATTTTGGACCTGATTCATTTTCCAGCACCACAATGATGATAGAGTAAGCCAATTTCAAGGATGCAGCTTCTACATGTGCCATGAGGAAAATACCCAGCACCAGCCTCATGAATTCCTGCTCAATGTAGCATCTATGTGTTTTCCAGAATTATGTAGCAAGCAACATTTTCTGATATAGCACCAAAGTAAAATCAGATACTTTGGAGTCAAAGTTTTGGAAATATCCTGGATTTTGGAAGACTGATGAAGGCTCAGAGGTATTTTCTTAGTCATTGTGTACCTCAGGATCTTTACAAATCTTGTTCTGAAGCTGTGTCTTTAGAAATTTCAAAGAGGAAAAAATAGCAACCACCTTCTTACATCTAATTTCTCACAAGTGCCATTAAAACTTACACTTCAAATGCATTATCCTTAAAGTAACTGAAGTTCTTTTCTTTTTAATGACAAAGAAGGTCATTTTGCTCCAGCACTGAGACCACCTCAAAGGAAAAATGAATGACATGAAAATTGGAATAAAGATGCACTCGCCCCTTTGTACACACTTCTGTTTGTTGTTTACAAATCTGTGTGGCCTATCATCATTTCTTTACAAGCAGCTTAATAACTCCTTTAATCACATGCACTTGTTCATCACAGGATGAGGAAATTAAATACATAGCAAGAAAAACATAACAGGCCATAACACAGCCAAAGACTTTAAGCACTATTACTTTAACCTTTCTTCCTACCGCAAAGCTTTGTTTCATCTTTCTTATAAAAACAAAACCAGAAAAAAATAAAGAGGATACAGAGATGCAAACATTCCTGACACCTAAATCCAGATACACCAAACACTAATGCCTATGTGCTTCTAGCATGTTAAAGCTTTGCTGGTGAGTTGTGTATCTGTATACGGCCCAAATGGCAGGCCCTGACCCTGTGCTGCAACTGGCTTTACTCAATTTAGAAAACACTGTTGCCTGCTAAATGCACCCGAGCACCTGACTATGGGTCTGCACCATCCTTGCATTAGAAAGTAATTCTTTTATCAAAACATTTGGTGTTCCAGCCCCTCTATCAGCAATTGAGTCTGGTCTTAAGACCACACGTTCTCACTACACATGACTGGTTTTAATCTTTCTGAAAGACCAATCCTCATACCCCCATTTGGGTTTGTAACACGCTGGATGCACCCTAGGAGCAGGGCATCCAATTTAGCTTTCTGCAAATGACTGTAGATTAGAATCCATCAAAATTGCTCTCTGCAAATCCTTCTCTATTGTGCATGACAGAAGGGAGCGATCAGGGTGTTTCCTGTTGCTGTGAGCTAAAGCATTAATGTGGATGTGACCCAGTCTGAAACTTCTGTTTTCTGTTTAGCTATTGTTCAGCCTGATGAACAGCATTTACCAACACTCAAACATGTCTGCAGTCTGATCCCATGCATCCACCAAATTGAGTAGCCGACTCCAAAGATGCCCTCAGAACAATGCAACCCAGCACAGCTGCACTTCATCACAAATCAGAAAAATCCAAATATACATTATGAGCAACCAAGTCCCCCTCTTGCCATTCACAAGCCAGTGAGCCACCCTTCTTGGTAAGCTGTACAGAAAAGCCTTGGTGTGGTACCTTGATTTGTATTGCTTTGTGCTCATTTCCATTCAGCATGTCATTTATTAGGTAAGTGCATGTAGAAGAACAGCCAATACCAAATCAAAGAGTCTTTGTCAACATTTCCAACCTAACTCCTTCCACTGTATGGCACACCCTGGATGGGGGCAGAGGGAAAACCAAAGCATCTGTGGAGTCTATTATTTTACTCAAGACACAAGCCATGGGAACACGATTGACAGGACCCTCTCTTATGCTGCTTAAGTTTATGTCTTACAGTTCAATGAGCTGAAGGGTGTAGTACCAACTCTGCCTCTTCTGAGCAGAATATGGGGAAATAAACACCACTGATTCCTCTGCTAGAGGCAGCAAAATCCACTTTTTTTATCTCCACCTCCTTCACACATAAACTAAATGTAATTATACACTTAACTACCTCCCCTGGATGTTGTGAAAATTAGTTAATGTTTAGGAAGCACTGATGAAACATACTTAAGTGTTAAGTATTATCAGATAGCATTATGTTACCCCCACTTAAATTGTTTTCCTCTTCTCATTTAAGTGCCTTCGATCTACTTATGTTATTTGACTCCCCATGACCCAACTTTCTTCTCTATGACTTAAAAATAAAAAGAGTTAATAGAACTGCAAGTTCTAATGTTATTTAAAGTTTATCTGCTGTACCACGCAGTTAAACCCCAAGTACAGTTGAGTAATTTCATCCTGGAACCAATAATTTTTTTTCAACTAAAAATTAGCTTAGTAGGTACTAATCAGCTTGCAAGGCAAATATAATGGGAGAAAATCAATTTAAACTCTCTGTTTGAAGCTTGTGCCAGGTCATTATACAGAAAGACTAATCTGCTAAATAATTAAGGCTCTGTATTTGTGGAGTGAGACGAAAGAAGTATTACAAGCGAATAATAATTCTGTGCTGCCATTTGCCTCTTTAGTCTATAATTAGACTACGTACTTCAAATATAGATGTTAGTCTGACTAAGGTTTAACCCAGAGCCAGTGAAATGGGTTTTCTGAAAAAGCACCTGATCTGTGCCAAGGAAACTAGAAACAGTCATCCCCTTTGGACGTGATTGCTGGTTAAAAGTCAGCCTTGTCTCTGCTGACTGAGCACAAGGAAAGGATTTTAGGAGCAAGCAGCTTCTGTGACAAAGCACACGCATCCTTATTAAAAATAAATTACTGCAGTAACAGCTCCAAGCCTTGCAGCAGCTACTGAAAACTGGGCTATCTGCTGTAAAACAGCTCATGTTTCATGGCCTATGTAACAATGGACTGCTTGCCACTTCAGTGTGTGTACTGCGTTCCCCAGCTTCGAAGGACATAAATACAGAACCCTTTTTTGGAGCAAAACACTCCTCCTTCCCACAGACAGGGATATTTTCAAATCTAATTGTCCAATATGAGACACAGTCTTTCAAACTTACACAGTAAATATGCTGATAGAGCTCAATGCCTATGAAAACCAGGACAATTACATGTGTTAGTGAACAAACTCCTAAGTTTTTTAAGGCAGAGACAGAAGATACAGTGGGGTCACTTACTTTTCTTGGAGAAGAGTTTCTTTCTCCGTCCAATGTGGCTCAGCTTGTATTCATTCTCTTCACAGTTGCAGTCTTCACTATTCCTGCTGTAATACTTGGGCAAAATATTGGAGGTGCCTTTGCTGTTGCTGGCAGCTGCCAAGTTCGCCATTCCCTTGCACTTGTGTAGCTTGAGCTTTCCACTGGCATCTTCCACACACTGCCATTTCTGGAAGAAAAATTTGGTCATTAAAACTTCCCAACTGTGCTTTGTCTAATGGCGAGCTCCAGCAATCCATCAGAGACTCCTCGGTGTAGTAAGCTGGGGCTCATCTATCCCCTACTACCAAAACACATTTTTTGTATTCTTCCGTTTTCAGGCAAAACAGGAACTCTTTGCAACACTTCCATTTGTTTCCAATTGTTTCTTGGAGGCAGAACAACAGGAATTTCTTAACAGAATCAGTACTACAGGTAAAAATATGGAGATCACAAGTGACAACTTTCATAAGAATAACTGTGGCATGAATCTAGGAGGTTCAAGCCTTACCCACAGGTTTTAAAAGAATCCTTGCTTATCAGCAAGTGTGTTTGTCAGGCTGACAGGAATCTATGGCACTATTATGCCAATAAACCAAGCCTGTGGCCTTCACCTCATCTCAGCCCCATCCCATACTCTACAAGAAGGGAAAATCTTTTTGGAGGAGTCTCCTCTTTTCTACCTCAAATGCCTGGTGGTGGGATGATTTTATCCAAGTTGTGGATTCCTCTACTGCAAAGGATCTGATCTGAGGTGGGTATTTAGACTCACTCTACAATCAAAGAGGAGGAATAGTTACTTCCAGGTTATAATTCCTTTCATCCTAAGGCAGCCATATAAAAGAGATAAGAAACAGGACTGCCCTGCAGAAGTGCTTGTTTCTCTTCACTGACCTTTAGAAGGGTTGGTATGGCTGGATCAGCTATAAGAAGTCTGTAATTAGAGGAGTTCAGCTCCATATTGAGTCTCCATATTTATCCCCATATTGCTCTTTGCAGGTTTTCCCATCCAACACCCTTGGGCTGACTAGCAATGGTGAGCTGCACTGGCTGCCTACGAAGTGAGAATCCCCTCCCTCTTCCACTCAAGAATACAGAGAATCTCCTCTCTAATCTCCAACTCCTTCTGTTACTCAAAACCTGAAGTAACTTGCTTATAGCTCCTGTGTGCTGCTCTCAGAGCTGTGCCAAGGGCAAGGGAGTTTCAGCCACCTTCAATCTGGCACAGAAATTCCACCCACTTCCCAGATACATCACGAAATAATTTCACCTAGTCCTTTATTTACCAACATAGTGCTAGCTACAGAGCTAGGCTTTGAGACATGCAACCCCCCCTTCACAGAATCAGTTGCTACTGCTTTAAACAGAGTGCCTCAGAAACACTTGAGCTTTCTGCTGAGTCTTGAGAGGCGTTCCTCTTTTTCCCCTATTACAACATCCTAAGTCTGTGCCTCCAGGACTCACTGGAATATTGAAAATTTTCCAAATAAAAGAACAGAAGGAAAAACAGCAACAGCTCCCAAGTGAGATGGCATTTTACTGCAGCCTGCAGCTCTACAAGGGAGATTCAGTCACTTCAGTTCCCATAGAGGTGTGCCCAGGCTGGGACAACAAAGCCCACATTTTCCATTGAAGTTCACTCCATTGTTTGCATGACAGCAAAGCAAGAAAATAGTATCATCGTGCTTTTATACTACAGAATTTAACAGGAGTCAGAAGTGAACTGGACAGTTACAGTGGATTTATCTATGTCCACAGGAGAGCCTCTCATTTAAAATGAAGAGAGTTTTATGTTCTGTCCACTTATTTCCTCACACAATTGGATGTCAAGTCTCCAGGGGTGTAATTGCTTCTTAGGGGCAGATACTGTTTTCAACCTCCTGTATGACCCAAACTTTGCACTGATGCAGATAAACCTGGCTTAGCTTTCAGTACAAGGAATCATAGGAAATCAATGAGAGATACTGACAAAGACACCTGAATCAGACATCTTTGCATGACTGTCCTCATCAGGCAAGCAGGACACATTTACCTAGAGGCAGTGTAGAACAAGAACAGCCTTTGAAGAATAAATTGCTGAGCCTTAATTTATTATTTCTTAGAAATGCCTAACACTGACCAATGCACAGAGTGAGGTTTGCAGGAAAAGTTATTTACTAGAATAAGCAATGGTTTCTTTCACAATGAAAACAAGATGTAAAAATGTTTGTTGCTGTTTCCCATCTCAATTCACCTGAATCTTATTTTTAAAAGCATATGAACAAACTGCATTTTCTGCTCAGCAGAGCTCTATGCTTTAGGTGTCTGATACATGAAAAATGAAGATTCAACAGAGGGCAAGTTAAATGCCATGAGGAGAACTACTGTAAATAAGTGCTCTGATGTGTGGCCCAACAATATTTTTTCTCTATTTCTTTCATCTCCTGTCAAGAAAACTGATGCTCATTTTTTCCCCTCCAGGTGAACTGGAAAAAATCCTTTAATTTTTGGTGCAGTTTAAATCTTTCCAAGGCAGCTGTATGCTACAGTGAAAACACCTTAAAGGCTTTGCTGGAAGGGCATGCTGTATGCATTAACTGGCCCACTGCCGAACAACCGCAGTGCAGAACTACATAAATGACTCCAGAAGCAAACACTGAACACATGGGGGGTGGGAAAGGGCAAAGGAAAGTCTCAAGCTTTTACTTTTTCCCCAGAATAGCTATGGGCATGTGTGTGAATGTATCTGGGGTCCAACAACTCCCCCTCCGTCTGCTTGTAGGTACAAATGCAAATTGTCTATATTAATTTCAGTCATTTCCACAGGATGCTTTCAAACTTCAGAAAAAGGACAGCAATTGCAAGGGAATTGTGGAAACCTCAGCTTGACAGTCAAGAAGCTTTAAGCGTTGTGAATTTTGGCATTTGAAATCCATTTCTACTGCACAGCATACCATCATGCAGAAACCTGTGTCAAAGCCTAGAAGCTACTAAGTTATTTTGTAAGAGGTAATCACATAAATAATTAAATTGCTATATGAAGAACTCTAGAGTGCCCCAGAGATACTTTGGCTCGCAGGTATGAATGATAACCATCCAGCAGCAAAACTTAATTACATATATGGATTAACTCAGCCAGTCAGGAAAACAAAGTGCCCTTAGTTCACCACCTGCCCCTAACTTTTCATGTCTTTTTTTCATTAGGCCAAAAGATGTGCTCCTAATTCAAGTCTTATAGCTCATAACATTTCACAAGAGCTAAGTCTGGAAAAGGAGGGCACTTTCATATACATAAAAGTCAGTGGAAAACCCAAACTCCCAATCTCCCTCCCAGCTCATATCAAAAATCCAAAGGAAGACCCTTGTTTTCCTCCTGCAAAGCCTTGCAGAACAGCTACTCATACCATCATATAAATGGCTTTTTCAATATGTCCTGAAGTCCATCAAGCTCATGTTGTGCTAAACTTTCCAGACACCTCATTTAATCATTAGAGTCTTTCCAGCTGGAGGTTTCCCACCATCTTTGGGCAGGCCAAGTTAGCTGCTGTGCTTGTGCTTTCTGCCACCTACTATGCTGGGCTTGTTCTAACATTTCTACTCCATCCTCTACCTTGCCTCCCACTGCACAACACATGCTCCTCAGTTATTTGCCTGCAAAGCAGAAGAGTCTGAGCTTTAGTTTTATGGAGAAATTGGTGTTACTGAACAGAAGTCTTTTCAAAGATATACTGCAAAGGTGAAAAAAAAAAGAAAGACAGGTGGTAACATATATTCTCCCCTCCAGCCCAAACTACTGCTCTATGTACAAGAGTAAACACAAGAGTAAATGAGGACTTCAATATCTGTGAAACATGAATCTTAACAGCAGCAGTTGTAGACTGAACAGCTGCCCTGTTTTCCTCCAGTTAACACTATTCACCTTGAACATGCTAATGACCCCTCAGCAGAAAAAGACATGTTGTATTTTTCAGTGTGTCAAAACCCCATTATTTCCTTCACAGCCCCCATCACCATGAAGTGGTTTTTGCATTATGGTGCATCAATGTCTTCTTACTGCTACAGCAATCACAGATGTTAATTCAAAGTCATTACTTGAGGCTCCAATCAGAAATAAATAGCCATGACCTTCCCTGTAGGATTTTTTTCCCTACAATTCACTCATTTCACTGAATCTCTCTCAGTTGACATTGTTTTTTTTTGGAGGAAAAGGGATGATCACACAAGCCTTGCTAAGAAAAGATTCCAGTTGAAACATAGAGTTTTCAGAGCTGAGCCCTAAATCACCATGCTGCGTCTCATCAGTTCCTCTTTTTGTTAAGCGAAAGAGATTCCATTCCCTTCTACAGAGAAGGGAAATGTGAAACTGTCTGATCAGTCAGCTGCCAGCAAGGCTCCCTCCCTAACAGTTTTAGGAACACAGCCTCTAGGAATCAAAGTTTCTGCAGGATAATAAAGCCCTCTGTCCCTGCCAGCAACCTGACAAAAACACTTCAGCAGTATCCATCACCTTTATTTAGTTTATGCGGATGCTGTCTGAACCCCACGCTTGCTGCCACACTGGATGGTGAGCCAGAAGCTGCTTTGATGGCTAGAAACATTCTGACTTCCAGTCTAAATTGATTTATGAGCAGTAAGGATACATTTTTCCTTGTATGAAACAGTACAGTCACAGTTTATGTAGCATCAAACAGTTGAAGTTATAGTTTAGCTCTTCTCCTTTGTTGTGGTTTGCTCCTTGTGTTACTTTTTATTGGGCTAATGAGGACAAAAGAGCAAAAGCCAAAGACAGAAGCAAGCCTATTCCTTACAGAAGGCAGTTCTACTGCTTCTGCTGGCAGCTTATCCTTACAGACTTAACAGTCAAATTTCCCATTGTTTGTCTCCTACACATGCCTGCTTCTCTGTCCTTGTTGACCGAAAATAATTGGCTCATGTTTTCTGTATAACATCTCTTAGGTTCATGCAAACAGGTTCCTCTCTCCTCAGCTATTTTTTGGACAGAATATGCCCAGTTCCTTACCTCCTCCCAACAGGTATTATTTTCTTAACCTTTTAACATTTTCTTTGGGTTTCTCCACATCTTCTTCCAATTTATCTATCAGCAGCAAAATCCTGGTTCCCTCTATGTCATGCAATATCTAAATAGCACTGCCTGGTCTTCATTCTAACTGGACATTATTTCATTACACTGACTCATCATTTTTGGCAATTTAGGCCTTTGGGCTCTCAGCTCAAGTTCAGTTGTCACAAACTACAGATCACTTGAACCTTAAAATTCTAAGAGAGATGAACAATTTATTGACAGAAAATGTGGAGAGTGCTTTTTAATGCCAGAAACAGCAGCTGAAACGAGGCAGGTGGGACAATCAACCTGAAAAATCAGGTATTCTGTTAAATTTATGATTACAATTATAATTCATTTATTATTAATGTAATAATTGGTTTGTGGCATCAAATGGTCCCAGCTGCTGTGGTAGGTACTGCAGAAGGAGTGAGTGCAGCCCAAGGAGAAATTACATTAGCTGTGGAGATAAAAAACAGCAGCACCAAAATGGGAATCAATTTGTCTGAGGTCCCACATGGAGTCCATAACAGTTCTGAGACGGAAGCCAATCTCATGACCTCCAGCTTGTTGCCTAAACTAAACTACACTGCTTCTCATACTGGGATAGGTAAAAAAATTGGGGAGTTTATTATACATTGATACAGATTTTGGTAAGCTACTTGCAACAACCACTGCTGTAATGGCAAGGAGTTTAAAAATCCCAGTTAACAAGAAATGGAAATTCCTTCATTTTGTGAAGCAACAACAAGCAAAAAAACACGTAATAAAACAGCCTCTGGAAATCATTATAGGCTATTTCTGGCTAAAGGAGGAAAACAGTTTTGTTAATTACAATCTCTGATAAGGAAGACAATCCCTGAATAACAGCCTTAATAAATCATCATTATTTTAATTTTCATGGTTTTTTGCCTCCTAATTTTATCAGTTTGAGGGCTGATAAAATTTTTAATGTATGAAGTTATCAACAAGTCATTTCTTGTTGCAATCACAGGTTGAGAACCTGATCCTGAAAGTTGCTGAGCATGTGCAACTCACACTGGAATTCAGGAACTCCATCTGCCTAAAGAGCTATTAAAATTATCTGGACTCTAGCTGGCTTGATACACTTCACTTATCAACAGAACTTACATTCTTTAGTAACCCCAGGATATCTCTGCTAGGTACAAAACCAGACAACCACAAAAGATAAATCAAAACCTTTTTGCTCAGTTTTTAAAGAAATTCCTTATAAAACCTGACTTCATTTCTTAGGTCTGGCTGACATAAGTTCAAGCTGTAGTGCCCTCAGGAAAAGGAGAAAAATATAAGTAATTTTTTCTGCTGCTCCACCCTTGGTACTAAGCAATGGCTAATAATAAATACTGTTAGCCATTGGCAGGCATATGGTCTAGAGGTACCACTTATGAACAGCTGTAGGAAAGCATACACTGATCAGAATAGTTTTCATCACTGCTATACCATGCTATGTCAGAGAACCTGGCTGACATGCTTTTACTGCTGATACCTTCATGCCAGTTGCAAAACAATATCCCTTCATGATCCCGGTACATCATAAAGCAATCAGAGGGAAGACTGTGTCAAACCTTTCATTCGCAGAATATCTGAAGGAAACAAAGTGCAAAGTTTGCATTTTGAATGTTCTCCTGTGCAAACTGTGCTATAAAATGGTATTTTAAATGCTATTTAAAGGGATATTCTACTTGGGTAAGATTTGGGCATAGAGTTGTGGAAATGAAAAGGATTTGTAAAAGACAAACTATTTTTCTTCACAATTTAGCAATATTATCATACTATGATCTGCTAAAGACAAAACTAATATTGGGGTGATTTGGTTTTGTTTTTTTTTTAACACATACAGCACAGATTCCCTATAGTAATCAGCACTGCTGCAGGTATTGCATGTTTTTCAAATGTGCTCAAAGTTGGCAAATGACTTAGAGGGGGATTTTGTGCAGCTGTTGTTATGATACTGAAGAGTTGCTGGGAATACTCTACCAAGCAATGCTGATATCATAATTGGCTTCACAAAAGCACATTAATGCAGGCCGCCAGATAAAAGTGGGTCAGCTTCCACTTACCAGCCAGTTTGGAATGAAAGGCTGAGCTACACTGAAGAGAAAAAATTTGTGTGGAAGCCATTAGGTACTAGGATAAATGTTTTCTATTTCATGTGGGAAGAAAGAGCTCATCTTTAAAATCCTTGAATATAAATGCTGAGCTGCTCTTTCATCTGAGCCTACAGTCACCCTTTGTTGGATGCAAATAACTAACACGGACCAAGCCCTTCTAACTGAAAAAGAAAACATGGCAACACACAAATTCCCATTGCATTCAGAAGTATTTACATATATTAGTGTTGCCAAAAAAAAAATCCCACATAATGGACTCTGAAACAAGGTTTTAAACAGCATGAATAGCCTCATCTCCATGATCCTGGTGCTCTCTTATCAAAACAATTATAGGTCAAGGAGGGTGACAGATTTGCAAAGGAAGAGCATTTTGTGGTAATAGAATGGTATTCACAAACTCACATGCAGAATTTCAAAATCTCCATCTCACATTCAAAGCTTTCTTTACCTCTCCTTCACTCTAGAGCTCTGTCCTCCTCTCTTCTCATTCACATCCCTTCTGAGTCTTTGTCTTCCATTTGTCCTTCTCATCTCCTGCTCACACTTGATTCCCTGGCACTGCTCAGACTCCTCTGTGCACAGAATAGCAGCCCCCCAAAACTTGTTTAAGTCAAAAAGAAAGGGTCCAAGTGACTTTACCAAGCTTTCACCTAATTCTGACCCAGACTTCTGTTTATCTTTACACCAGGATATGAAAATTCACCTTTTGCACTGAACATTCCAGATACTGTTAAAAGCACAAAGTGTCTTGCAGGATCAGGGGACATCTGCCAAATAACCACTGTATCTGTAGACCATAAACCCCTGCAAGGCAGTGCTATGTTATTCATTTGGGCTTGTTCTATACTATGCATAGCTGTGAACAGCACCAGCAGGCAACACCCATCTGTCACCTGAGAAGTTAAGTCTTGCTTCACTCTGAAAGGACTTTTGGGTGCACCCGTATTTACATGCAATTTATCCTCAAATAAGCACATTCATTTCCCACTATTCCTGCTGTCTAGACAGACTACTAGGACATATTCTCTAGAGCAGAGGCTGGATGGATTGAGCCTCCCTGGAGAGCCCTTCCCAGGCTCTAATTGACTTGATTGTTAGGCAATTTTTCCTGATGTCCAACTTAAATTTCTTTTTTGCTCAATTTCATCCTATCACTTCCAATTATGTCTGACTGAACTGCTCAAAACAATTCTTCTCCTCCCCGTCTCCTGACAATGAGGATGCAGCACACACATCTCTTATTAGCACACCTTCACCTAAGACTTTATCGCTAATTCTGAGTACAGAGTCGACGTTTTGTGCCCACTTCTCACATATGTCAAAGATACTTTGTTATCTGTGGAAGAAAACATAAGCCTGTGAATGCACATAGACAATATAGGGCCTTCCCCCTTCCTTCCATAACTGAGACATGTGGTAATTAGAGTAAGAAAGCCTGAATGTAGCTAAGCTACCTTATGCAAAGAGACAGCTTCAGTGACAACATGGACTAGGAAAGTCTCTCTTTCCCTCTGTTCTTACAATAGTGCTCAAAATAATTGCGATGATGAAGACAAAAGGAAGAAGTTGAAACATCACCCAAAGGGAAAATACTGATGGAAAAAGAAAAGCTGTATTTCCCCAAACTACTTACTGATGATGCTGTAGCAGAAGCAATGACTTTTCCCCCAGTTTCCCAAAGCATACTGTGAATTCAAAAAACAAACACTTGCTCCCACCCATCTGAAATTTCAGCTCAAGACATCTGATGACAATAAGCCACTGCACAAAATACTTCTTTAAGTTTAGTATTTTTAGGAAGAATAGGACATTATAATCTCTTTGTATACTAAATCTGACAAAGAAGCCACAGGAGGCAAACAGCATCTGGAAAATGCTTATACATATAAATTGGATCCAAACACCTAAGGAACAATGGACTCATTTCACAGGTGCACTGTGAAATGATTGGTAGAGCCAGAAGCAGGGAGCCTGGCCTCCAACAGTAGAAAATGAGCTACTGTAGCCTAAGTAGCCCATTACTGCCTACAGCCTTGGTAAGCTGTTTGGACTGTGTCTGCAAGAACAGTTATACAGAGACCAACTTATTCTGAGCTGCTAGGTAATGCCAGCCTTAAAACAGACACATCCATGTTCACAGGCAGAATGCATTACAGTCCTTGGAAGGGGGTACTCTGACCAGTATCTGAATGAGAAAGCAATGGCATGTAGTCAATTTTGCTATGTTTCCAGAGGATGAGAACTCCCCTAAGAGTGGAGCTGCTGGAGATTGCTTTGCTATACCTTTGCACTGCTCTGGTAAATTTGCAAAACATTCTCCTGCATTGAGGCCATGTTTTGATACTACTCTGAGTTTTTTTCCCCAAATTCTTCTACATAACTTGGATCCAAAGTGAACGTCTTTTCACATCTGCCCAGAACCATTACATAACAACAAGAGAAATGACACACAACGAAAGACTTTTGTGTCCATATAGACACAAACTGCCTGCAGTCATAACTTCATGTTTTTCACAGCATATTTTTGTTAAGAGGGATATACTGAGTTCCTAGAATGTTATTTTCCCATTAGTATATGTAATTTCAAATAATAACAAAATGAATTAAATTAAATTTGGAAGAGGCCAATCTGTTAAATTTGTACCTTCTCATCACTAATGAATCTCAGACCACATTCTATTTGGGGAATAAAATGTTCAAACAGCCCAGGCAGTTCTCTTAACAGTAGTCAGGAATCAATACAGAGGTACTTGAATCAGCAATTTCCTGAATGACAGTCAGTTTCATAAATGCTGTAATACAGTTCTGAGCAAAGGTCACAGAATGAGCCATTTGATATGTAAGCTAGCATTGATGACAAGGTGAAGAACATTGTCACAGTTGAGCCCAACCACAACTGCTTACTTTCAGTCAGATACAATGCCCTACCTGGCCAAGCTGTTCACAAGCTGTTTGATACTCAGCTCGCTGACAAAGGTCTTTCACACGCTGGTATTTGGGTAGAAAGTTTTCTTCTTGGGCATCTACCTTCTCATTCTCCCTTTTATGCAGCAGTTTACTGGAAAAGGAAAAAAAATTTTTTTACATAATTCCAGGACATACATAGAGTTTGCTGAAAAGGTTCAGAGGTGTAGATTATCTGTCAAGTCCATGGCACCACTGGTGAGCAAAACTTAATAGTCCAGTAGATATACTAGCACATATCATCATCTCTGATAACACACAAGTTATTCATACCATGCTCTCAGGGAGTGCACAAAAACATAAAAACCCAAGACAGTGCATTTCATGTCTGATTGGCAGGCAGTAGCAACAGTCAATATAAAGAAACCATATCCTCCTCACTCTGCACTTTGCAGACCCTTCGTGCTCTATGTTATGCATTAAGGCAGAGGCACAGAGGGAATGGTCAGCAGGTGAACACAGACAGAGGAAGGGTTATTCATACTCCCGTGATACAAGCAGGAGGGTGAAGGGCAGCAGCTGAAAGAAAAACAGTATGCCTTTCTATCTCTCAATCCAAGCAAAGCTTCCCTTCCCCCACCCCAACAGTGCATTTATGCAGGCTGTAGGCAAAGGCCATACATTCCTTCCTATCACACAATTATTGCCATTAGGCATACTGCAGCCGTGTCCCTGCTGGCACAGCTAAATGGCTTTAGGTCTGTGGTAGAGTGCTGCTTTGGTTTTAGCTATACAGTATCCTTTTATTTAAAAAGACTTGCCTTTGTGATTAACACTTTCCTTACCCTCTTTCCACTAGGAACGAGTCTCTCCACACCTTCATCTTTTTCTTTAAATGGAACCTAGGAGGACATGAAGAGAGGAAGAAGCAGTTCCCACAAAACGAACAATTAAGTTATGCCCCAGTTTTCACTCCCATGCCCAAGTCAGACAAGAATCATTACATATAACTGTACATGGGGACATCCAGCTTTATGAAGCAAATATGCCTCTCCAGTATAAATGATGAGCAAACACAGGGCAGATTTGTTCTCACAGGGACAAAATCCACAACAGAGTCACCCAGTACAGCTATTTCAACATAAGCATGTTTAAGGCACAAGGGATTAACTGAATTGTCCTTGATCACAAAGGATCGCAAATTAAATCAGGATTTCCTGACT
Source organism: Melopsittacus undulatus (assembly GCF_012275295.1). Taxonomy (NCBI): domain Eukaryota; kingdom Metazoa; phylum Chordata; class Aves; order Psittaciformes; family Psittaculidae; genus Melopsittacus; species Melopsittacus undulatus. Next base: position 29,652,167 of record NC_047536.1, on the reverse strand, counting down.
CCAGTTTGGGCTCTTAACCTGCAAACTACCCACAAAGTATCCTATTCTAAAGCAGCTGCTCCTTTACCCCTCTCCCTCCACCCAACTACTTGTAAAGCAAATCTCCTTCTTCCCTTTTTCTGCTGATTCTCCCTAGCAAGCATACAGTCTTAATTCTCTTCCTCAGTTTTTTCCAACAAAAGTATTAATGGAGATCTTAAATAACTGTGCAATTCTAAGTGCTGTCTTTATATTATAGTTTGATACACAACCAACCCTTTCACCTCAATTATTTTACAATTTATTCAATTTGAAATACTTTGCTACAAATGACACCACAGAGACACTTAAAATCTATAACTCATATAGCTAAAGACCTTGTGTAGCCCTCTCACTGCTACGAAGATTACATTTGATATATCTAGATGCCATATAGCTAGTATATGAACCCGACAAAATGAAAATAAATAACTAAAGTCAGTCACAAATTGCCAAACAGGCAGTGAATGATGCACTCATATAAATGGTAATTTTAGTATATTTTCCTTTAAATTTGCTGCATGTTGCTGAATACTTGCTCAATCTCCCGTACAAACACATGCATGTTTCCAGGCACGTTTCATTTCTTACCTATTCAGTGGTCTCTCAGAATCCAGAAGCTTTAGAATGGATTTACCATCCATATCAGAGGGAATATCCAATCCAGCAATATCTAGAATAGTGGGTGCAAGATCAATATTCAGCACAATGTGAGGATTCCTGAAAAAAAAAAAAAAACCCATATGAGAAACTGGTTTAAAATCTATGCAATGTTATCAAGCAACTCCAGCTCTTCCAGAGATCAGGGATCTGAAAAGACTTATCTGTGACATCTGCAAAGAAGAGGACAAAATCCAATGCCTTTCCCTGATGTGAATTAAAATGTAAAATATAGGGAAATTGCATAACCTCAAGAGGGACTAATAGGCAGATTTAAAACTTCATCACAGAACATTTTTGAGAAAGCAAACTAATTCATAAGGCAAAGTTAGTTAATTACTGCTAAAGAAGGTTCAAAAGTCTTTCAAAACATGAGAACACACTGGAAAAACTCCTTGGGTGTCTTACAGAATCAAAGTGTCTGCCAAATATGCTCATGACTTTATTAAAAAGTAGATTTGGCAGGTAGCATATGCTTTATCTGTTTCAAAACATGGTACAGAAATAAGTACCTCAGCTTATATCACAGCCAGCATGTTCTGAAGAGAACATGAGGAAATATATTGCTAGACATTACAGTAAATAACTAATAGTTGCTGTTAATGTAGAGTTTTAAACAGGAGGAAAGGATTAGGAAATAAAAAACAGAGAGGAAGCAGTTATGCTATTGAAATGCCATGGCTAAACACGAGTGAGTTTGTGGATCAGAGCATCTAGCTGTGCAGCGCAGCATTCAGTAGCTAAATAAACACCCAAATTATTAACCATGGGACTTGGTTTTACTATAGGTCTGGTTTTGCAGAACTGTTTCAAACTTATATCAAATAGGTCTATGATTGTGTTGTGTAATTACTCACAATATTACATATACACACACTGTTTATCAGCTGTGTGGTATTTCTTTTCCTTATTTCTTAAAAAAAACATAATCAAGGAAGACACTCAACTTCTTAAAAGTGGGGGGGGGAGGGGGGGGGGAAGAAAAGCGAGCATAGTGCTCTCCAGGCAGTCTTCTACAGCACTGAACATAAAGAATCACTGTGGGATGATCTGCAGGCACAAAGGAAGGATGGGACCAGATGGGCTGCTATATACATGTCAGCGCAGAATTCTAGCTCGAAATACAGGACAGAAGAAAGCTGCTGCACTCACACTAATTAATGAGACAAGATTTAAAAATTACTACATTTTTGAGCAAGCGAGCAAACAGGCACTGACAAGAGCATGGATGATGAATTAAATTGATGTACCTAATTTGATTTTAATTACTAATAATTATGGTGTAGCATATTTGGTAATAGAAATGAGAGCTTGGTAATGACTTGCTACAGTGACTGCTGTTAAATCTTCATTGGTATCAAAAGGGAATCATGACAATTACTCTGCAGGAAAAACATAAGTTTCACGCAAAGCATGGATGATTGAAGTTTTACCGTTTAAAGAAAATTGGGGTGAAAGGGAGGATCAATTTATTATCTGATGTACCACCCCTCCAACCTATTTTATGCTGTTCTTCCTCTTTGTTGTACTGCGATGGACTCTGTTCTGCTAGACCCTGTCAGGCTGACTCCTCTGATTCTAACAGAAACATTTTTTCACTTCCATAAGACACTGAAAAATAAAATTCAGTGGGAAGGTCTCAGCTTTTATGCATGTCTGCTTGTAAAGATTCTTGAACTAAAGCAGACATGAGGCAGCTGGTCTCTAGCATTGCACATTGCAGACAAACTAGCTCAGTCCACTTGGGCACTGTCATTCCAGTAAGACCAAAAACTGCAGTTGAAGGGACAGAGCATGCTCTCAGAAGGCTACTGCAGTTCCCTGGAAACTCTGTGCTGCTGCAGACAAGCTTCTTTCAGTGCTGAAATAATACATTTAATTCCACCTGAGAAATCCCTCCCCTGTACTTTAGAGCAGTAGTATCATTTATTTCACATGCATAACTGCTGTAAATAAATTAGGCATACAGTGCAGTATCAACTGAATTTCACATTTTTGCGCATACTGATGATGCAAATCGGTGAATTTAAGCAGCAAATGGAATGATATTTTTTAATAACTATTTGCTACCATATTACACATTAGATCTGTTCCTCTGTGGTAAAGAAAAAAACTGTATGGAAGACTTTGTGTGTGTTAATTATGCTAAAACATGCACACTGATATAAATAAAAGGCAGCAAATTATGGCACTCTGTCCAAAATCATTACTTAAGTGCAAATATTTGCTATTGAAATAATTGCTTAGAAAGTGTATTTACATAATTTCTTAGCTGATCAAAGCTACCACTTTAATTAACAGTCACATTCTGCATGCTTGTATGCATCCGACAAACAGCCCTAACCATGTAATCTCAAAGGATAAGCCAAAAAGAATCTTTTGTGGATAATATGTGAACTCTTATGTACATTATCCTTCATAAACTGAAACATGTGACTCCACTGTAATGTTCAGCAATAATTATGTACTGTGGCCATAAACATTATACAATATATTTTTACCTTGAAAATGTCATAGGTCTGTGTATTATTTGTACGCCTCAAAAGGAGGCAAATAAACGTTTCCTAGATCAGACATATTTCAAGTGGCTTTTTCAGCTACATCCACAAAAGTGCAGTGGCTTGTACTGCATACCTACACACCACACAGGCAATGTCATGAAACCTTCACTGTGTTAGACCAGTTATACCAGCACATGCTACCAGTTCTGCTTTGAGTAGACATATTTTTCTGCCAATAATGAGGAGGAAGTGAGTCAGGAGGGGCAGAACTTTGTGCCTCCTTTTGGATGCCAGGTCAATACAGCTACAGATGTGAACACAAAGGGTTTTTCTGGTCACACACATACACTAGCCAAGAACTTACAAGGACCCAGCCTCCACATTTGGACCTCGGACGTAGAAAGGAACTCTGATGTCAAATTCGTATGGCATGGACTTTCCTTTCACCAACCCAAACTGCCCAATATGATAACCATGGTCTGCTGTGTATATTATATACGTATTGTCCAATTCACCTGTTTCAACCAGTGTATTGTAAATCTGAAAAAAACAAAAACAAAACATGAAATTAATTCCACTGAGTAGTACTCTATGTAGAATACTAGGTATAAATTTCTGCCTATGTGTAATATACAAATAACTAACTGGAGTTTAGGATAGCACTGAGTTATCACAATGCACCATTTTACTAACCCAGTACTGTGGCTATTACAAGACAAACTTGTGTTTTTTAAAGTAAACACATTAGCATGCCACATTTTCAGCAGTGTTTGGGTTCAGTGTTTTGCATCAGAGCTGTCAAGATAGCACTAAGTAACACGGGGACAGAGATAAAAGTTTCAAGGTGATATGCATTTTTGAATTTTTCTCTCCACCTTTATCTTTTTCCTGCAGCAAACAATTTTAATAAAATGACAGCATTTTGAATCTCACACTTATTTAAGCAACACTGAATGATCCTGCCTTCAGACAAATGAGTCTCCATTATGCAGAATATTTGCAAAATGTCTTCCAGGTAAGTATCACTCAGTCATACTCACTCACTGTGGAGAATTAAGAGGAGCTTTAACTCTGTAGTTGCTTCTGTAGATTTACATGAGAATCTTTATGTGAAGTATACCAACTTGAGCATCGAAGATCAGTTTTTATGCGACATTTTCACTTACAATGGTACGAAGGTGTTGGGGCACCCCCAAAGCAGTGCCTCATGTAGATCAGCACATCAGCACTGGAGAAAACAAACTCTGCTGCTGTTGCTGGTTTGGGAGATTTTTCTTTTATTCTTTTTGGGGTGGTTTAGTCTTTTTTTTTTATTTTAATTTTGGGAGACTATTAGATGGATATAACTGCATAGAAAAGATCAAGCTTACTAAAAAACAACCCAACTTACTTCACCTGCAGTGAATCACCTGAAGTGAAACCATTTTACTAAACAGAAAATCAAAATAGTGTAGTAAAATCACTAGTCTCTCCAAATGCTGATATCTGATCCATCTAGACAGGCTCATTAATGTGAAGCAGAGATCATATTTGCCTGAATCACTAATTATAAGACATTACTAACAAGTTGAAGCAATGCCATCCAGATTTGCCTTACAGGACTCATCTTATTTTACATTCTAACTTTTTTGAATAAAAGTGCCAAGAGATAAGCAGTAAATTGCACCACCATTAAATCTGCCTTCTCGTAAGTGGAAATCCTTTCTTTTTCAGAGTAGCTTTTAGCTAATTCAGGTGTTTCTGTTCAAGACACTCATTAAGAGATTTCATTATTACATAATGCAGACTTAATTAAAAAAATAAAATAATAATGTAACTATATATTTAATTCTAACATGTAACATCCCAGGCCTGGATTACCATGGGATTATTCCAGTTAGGCCTCCTGAAGCATTACTTTCTCTGCAGCTGTTTTTCTTCTCTCAGAAACACAATGTTATAGGATTAAAATAGGCCCTTGCAATTAGCAGTTATTTCCTACAGGCTGTAGGATGACTTTTCACTATCAGACGATACATTTTTAAACTTTATGATGTAAATCTTTTCAGGTGATTCCTCCTTCTTCCCCTTAATAAGTAGTGGCTTTGTGCCAATAAATCAGCTCACTTATACCATCCAACTTCACAAGATGAGGATTCTTACACACTGAATAAAGAGACAAAATCCCCAGAGGTGAGAGAATTACATATTATTAAAACACTCTTCCAGTCCTCCACATCATTCTTTCCCCTTTATCTTCACATACATCACAGCCTGAGCTTAACCCAAGAGTCAAGCACCTATTTAAGTTCTCAAAAAAGAGATAACTGAACTTACCATCTCCATAGAGTCATCCACAGACATGAGTGTCTGAAGGCGTTTTCTCTGTAGCATGTTAGTGAACTCCATGTGTATGGGTTTCATGGGTCCTGTATACCGCATTATCCAGTGCTTGTCTGGGTTTGGAGCATAGTTATAACTGGGAGTGCTAAGGAACACAGAAAAACAGAATGTTTTAGCAGTGTAGGGAAAAAAAAAATCCATAGTAATGCTTACCATTAATTTCTATTTGATCAACACTACAGGATTTATACTCTGAGGTGCATAAGAAAGTATTAGATTTACTCTGGAAAAGTCTTATACTTTTATGTTCCATATGAAAAATGGGAGAATGAACACAACTCTGGGGAATCAAATCTACTAAAAGAGTAAACATACATTGTTTTTGCAGGGTCATCCAGAGTAACATGAATACATTTTGAGGCCAGGATACTAGCCTCACAAGTCTAACTCCACAAGTATATCTGGATGGAGCACATACTACAGAGTTCCTACTCACATAATTAGAATCATAGAACAGTTAGGGTTGGAAAGGACCTTAAGATCATCAAGTTCCAATCCCCCTGCCATGGGCAGGGACACCTCACACTAAACCACCATGCCACCCAAGGCTTCGTCCAACCTGGCCTTGAACACTGCCAGGGATGGAACATTCACAACCTCCCTGGGCAACCCATTCCAGTGCCCAAAGCACCATAACAGTAAAAAATTTTTCCTTATATTGAATCTAAACCTCCCCTGCTTTGCTTTCACCCTGTACATAATTAGCACCAAATATCATGGCTTGTGCAGCTGTTTAACAATAGCCACAGAACTTACTGAAAAGGTTCTACTATGCTCAACAGCTTTTTTTTTTTTCCCAACATGACTGGCTATTGGAATGCTTTCACACTCATAAACCCAAAGGAGCACGGACACCCTACCCAGTGCATCAAACTGCATGAGAGCTCATAGCAAGAAGTGGATACGCAGCCACATTTTAAAGACCTGTCAAGAAAAGCAGGGGAAGGGGAAACAGGACTGTATTTTGCAGATACTTTCAAACCACCAACTTTTTTTGATCATCAGAATCTTTAATTAAAATCCCTGCAAATTTTCAAGAGCTGGATTCAATTCAATTCCCACTGGAATCTTGCTGCCCCTCCAAGCTCTCATGATCCTATGACACCACTTGAGTGATGAGGAAATATATGACTGATTACCCATAATCTCATGTTGCTGGCAGTTCCAGAGATTGCCTTTCTCTGCATAATAATATTGCTTTAGGTTAGCTGAATCAAAACAAGACTTATTTTGATATAGCATTACAATGACACTGACTCTCTGCATCACTAGAAAGCTTTATTATAGCTTACTTTTACAAGAAATTAAAGATTGAGAACTGCCTTTGTCAATTGACTTCATACCCTGGCTCAAGGATATCACCTGCAGTGTAGCATATTAAAAATTACTTTTCCTAAGCAATCTGTGAGGCTTCTTTTTTTCATTTAAAACAATAGAAGTCAGTCTATGCAAATGTGCAAGCAGAGGGTGACACAGTAACACAGGAAAAATAGCAGATTTTCAGTTACTTTCTTTTCTCCAACACACAATTTCCTGATAAATTCAGCTCCTACTTGGCAAATATCTACTGTCAGCTTTGTGTATGCAACAGAGCAGCAGGGTTAGTTATTAAGATAAACAACAGTAATGCAAGTTGAAAATTCTCCTTGAAATACTGTGTGTATTCAATGCATTTTTGAATTTGACAGGTAGTCTTAAGAGTTTTAACACATAAATATGAAATTAATAATCTGACAGTAAAATGTTTGATGCTGAAAGCGTCTGTTAGATGCTATCTGAAAAATGTGCGTAGGCAACAGACAAATGGAGGCTTCTTCATACAGGGAGGAAAGGGCTGGTGTTTATTCTCTCTGTATTGTTAATAGCCTCTTGAATTTCAGAATGTTATTGTGGCTGAAATAATGACATTGCTCCTTTGAAAATGCTGACAGTTATAGAAACTGTTGCTATGCGAAGCCCAGAATGAATCAAAAATGCTTGGCAAACTCCTTTTCAGCTTACTTTGTGATTTCCTGGCTGATTTGTAACCTCCCGCTATTTAATCCAACCAAAGCCTATGATTTTCTTTGATTACTACAAATGTAACCCTCTTATGTGTAACAGATTTGTCTGTCTTATGGGAAAAATACTCAAATACAACATTCTTAGAAGTTGGTTAAGATAACCTCTTCAAATGTACTCAGAAGATAAGTCCTAGTCTGATTGCATCTGACCTTGGAAAATATGGGTGCTACAATGTACCCTCTATAGAAATAACACTTCTGACCACTCTTAAACTGTGCAGCTGTTGCTTTCTTGGCAGCTACCAGCATAGGCAGTAAAAAGGGAAAACCAGCCATACAGACTATGGATTTGCTATGTGATTGCTGGTTGATGTGAGTGACTTTCAAGCAAGAAAAGATTGTAGATGTACATGAAAAGCTCTATAGAACAAGACAGAGAGAGACTGCAGCAGGGGTTGGAACAGTCATACCAGCTAGTGTATGTAACAATTGAAGCAAGAAGGCATCAGCATAAATTAGCACAGAAGTACATACCAGAGTTCCCAAGCAAAGTACTCTGACCATTGGTTTGTGCTGAAATCCACACTACTAACTTCTAGCTATTACTAGCAAGGCTACACAGTGCAGTATGGATGTCAACCAGTGTTAACCATTGCAATGTCACTTTCCTTTTGCTTTGGGGACACAGCTCAAGAATCCACTCACAAACTTTGTCAGTGCTGCCACAAGAGCTAGGACTAGACAAGGACTTTCGTCAGGGTATTGCTTAGTGCTTTAGGGAAATTCATAAGAAGGGTTCCACCTCATACTTCCCTACCATATCCACACAACAACGAACCAGTGAGAGCTGCCTACACCCGTTACCATTAAGAGATTCCCTGGAATGTGGAAGCAAATGAAAAAATGGGAAGTGGAGAATTAATTTGTACATACAGTGATGGAATGATGCACGTTCTGCATTTTTACATTTAATGTTAAACCCAGACCAATGAAACCCCTTACAGTTTATTACTATAATTATTTAGTGCCAAAAAAAAATTCTTTAGAATAAGATGATCAGGTTTTTTACATAAGATGTACATAAAAGCCTATTCTCATATCCAAAAGAAAAAACATAATTCCTTAATCTACTAAGATAATTTGTTTCTTTACAAAGCTTGTTTTCATGAAGTGACACTTCCTGTATAACTGTCACTGTAAGAAAAGCCACCTACAATTGAAAATGGTTTTGTGTAACTACTTTATGATAAGGATGATAAACCTAGTTTGTACGAAAAATAAAATTTAAACTGTGAGCAAAAGGAAGACCAGACATAGTTTATATTTTTCATTGCTGGTCTTCTTCAAATCCTCCTAACTCTTTTTCATACAATAAGCATAATTAAATTGCTACAGAATGTTGCTTGATAAATGATTATTATCTCTGAGATATGAATGCCTTCCAAGGGAACTTCTAATACAAGTGAGGTCAAAACTGGGTATAAACAATAGGAAGCTGCTCATTTGACATTTTCAAAGATAATAAATGAGCATAAGACAGCAAACAAATACAAAATCCTGCATTGCTGTAAATCTAGGACAGAGATTCTCTTTGGGGCAGAGTACAAAAGCATGAAATATGTAATTTTAAGTTACGCAATACCTGGACAATAGAACAAAGGAAGCTTTTTCTCTCAGATTCTATTTTAAATAAAATTAAAAAGCTGAGATAGCTTTCACTGGATTTTGGACTAGTCCTGAGCAGCTTCAGCTAACAATGGATTATTATTTCCATCAGCTACCAGTTCCCTCACAAATCCTAAATAAAACAGAATTCCCCTTTAAACCACTAAAAATATAAAGGCAAATATAAAAGGGCATGTAGGATCTAAATGACAAATGCTGAACATCAATGAAGGCATGCAGCCAGGAATTAGAAAAACATTGGAGTGTGCTCAGTTAAGCTAAAGCTGATTTGGGAGAACCATTCATTTTATCAGCATATGAAGAGATGTTTGTAATGGAGCATTACAGAGCTCTAACTGTTAAATGTCTCTATGTTATAAACAAGAACCATTTCCTCATGTACCTTATGAACATGTTAACTCAGGAACCAGGTGATACAGCTTTTAGGGCTGTTCAAGACATTGTACTGCGTCATGTACAGACACATAAGACCTCATTCAGAAATAGCTTGTCTTATTTGGTGCTGCAGGGTGTATTTCCCTTCTTTCCATATATGAAACAGAAGTACTAAGTACTGCATGCTACGTGATTTTTGGTACTACCATAAAACAATACAGTTTAAGGAAAGGGAGATAGTTCCTTGCCCTGAAGAGATGACAGCCCAAGAATCAGAGTTTGATACCACCACCACTCCCCCTCCTCCCCTGCCCCCAAATAAAACAGTGCTTTGCTTCCTAAACAGGTTGTAACATTGTCCAATAAATTCAACATGAATCTTTCCATTTATCTCAGTAAGCTACAATGCTGAGCTCCAGATAAGGTAATCATTCTCGAGGTACTTGTAAAAGCCTAAAGAGGTTAAGAACATAAAAATCTCGAAAATCTTCTTACATATTTGTGACAAACGTGTGCTACTAGTATTACAAAGCAAACAATGCTCTCCCAGATGTACCCAGGACTTCTATATTCCTGAAAATGGAAATGAAAGGGGTTTGTTTTTCCTTACATGTGTTGTGAGGCATTAGGAAAGAGATGCGAGTACTGAGGGGCTGAATCTTCAGGGCCATGAGGAGCAGCATGGCTTATAACCATCAGCACAGGCCTGTGAGGATACATCTTCTTTGAGATTCTGAAGAAGGTAATACTGTCATTTGTAATCAGATCGGTCAAATAGTCCTGCAAGTAGAAGTAAAAGAGATACTTGAAAAATAATTTCAAATTGGGGTGTGAGATAGTAAGGGGATGACTGAGATATTGTAAGAAACAGGAAAAAAGAAACTACTTCACTAAGAATGGGAGAAGGGAGTAAGATACAGATGTTAAAACTTCAAAAAGCAAAACCAAACCATTCTTTCTTCACTGCCTAGAAATATGAAAAGCCACAGCTTCCTCTCAGAAATTAATATCAAATAGGACTCTTTCTTCCCAGAGTGCATAATTACATTATGAAGGTCACAGTACTAAATACAGCTGTATTAATGAAAAAAATAAAATTACAGGTCAATTTAGTTGCTTTCTGGTGTTGATATCTTCAAAGCGTTTCATCTGACCTTAGCATTATAAAAGTGCTTTAAAAATCCAAAGGGCTTTATGTTCACTTTTCTTAACTTCCCTCTGAACCAGAAGTCACTAAGCTAAAAGATGTGCTAATTGGACCAAAAATTCATTCAATATTCCTGACACAGTGACAAGCTGATAGAGATTTAGTTCTATCAAATAAAATGCTGAGAATATAGAAAACTTCCTTTGGAAGATATAGACTATCTTTCCATTTTCTAAGAAGCATCATTATTATTTTCCTTATATCTGCTGTTGCTACATGGACTGAAGACAATATTTTTAGTGACAAGCCATGTTCTCTCTAAGACTGCATCACAGGAAATGCTGCAAATATAAATACTTCTCAAACACGAGTAGGATATGAAACTGCACCTTTAAAAAGAGAATAACTGTCATATCACAACTGAACATAAAATCAGACATAACATCTGCCCCTTGTCAAGTGAACAAGTACAAGGTGTGGTACATATTGGATTAAATCTCCTTTTAAGCGCAGTTTTCTGTCTGTGGTTCAGTCTCTTGCTCCTCTTCACCACTGCCAATAACCTTGACCTGAGAAGTGAGTTTATCATCCATCAAAGGAAGCCTTTTTCACTGACTGTATTTACTTTCCCCAAGTTATTTCCTGTGCATCCCAGAACAAGGCTGACAAAGTCTTCGTTTATCATTTTACACACTGGTCCCAGCATGAAACTGCCACGACTATGTTATTGATGTGATATTTTCACTCACAAAAGCAGGTGTAAATAGGCATAATTCCATCAAAGTTAACTGAAGAACCTCCTTTTATCATCATATGCAAGGGAAGGGAGATTGTACAATAAGCCAGACCAGAGCAAAACTGGCTTCTGAGCATACTTTTAATACCTGAGACCATAGTTATAGCTCAGAGAGAAATACTGGAGGGCTGTCAAAAAAGCATTGATGTTTATTTGAAATGTGACTCTCCTTTAAGCTTGTTGCTCACCATCTGAAGAGCATAACTCATCTTTGATTCAGCCATTATGAAAGCATAGTTTTAAACCTCATTTTGAAGATAATTTTCACCTGGTCAAAGTGAAAATCATGCAAATTCAACAGCGCAAACCAATGTCTGCCAGGCCAAAAAGACCAAGTAGAAACATTTCCCCCAGTCGATTTCTTTTTTTAAAGAGCTCCAGATTGCAGAGGTTGTTGCAGGCGGTGCAAATGCATATGAAACTAAACACTCATCTAAAAAAGCTGACAGAAACTGAATAAAGAACAATCAAAGTAGAATATATCCTGCTAGAAAATCTGAAAGAATTTGCAAAGATTTGATTTTCAGAGGGAAAGAGCTCAGCTGTTGCTTTTGAGGACAGAATCAGTGGTGTTTTTTTCCAAGTTTTCCACTGGCATATAATTAACACTAACAGTGTCAAGTAGATAAGGCTAAAAAATAATCTGATTATGTTGTTCATTGCTGGAAAATTAAATTTCCAGCAACAAAAGTGGCAGAAGCAGTCTTGTATGTCAGCTTCTGTTTGTTCATTTGAACTCCAGTGTTAACACCAACAAGTGCTGTTGCTCTGTGTACTAGCATCTGTTTATTACCATAGCTCTGTATTATGCAAGAATATGAAGATTACAAAAACATTTACATTTTATCTTTTTTTCTTTTTTTTAATTTATTCTCAAACTCAGTAAGGAAAACTAAACCAAATGAAAACCTAAACATTTTCAAGTATTGCATACACAAACTAGAGCTGAGAATGTTGGAACACACGGTTCCCTACTGGCTCCTTGGAGCAATGGGGAACAGTGCCCTGTGAAATCACTTGCCTGACATTGTTCCATGTAAGATCTATTTTCATCATAACATTTTTGGTACAAGATTAGCTCTCATTCTTCATAGATGAGAAGGGAAATAAAAGAGAAATAATTCTGTACATCAGGTGCCCTTTCCCCTTGGCAGCTGGTGATAGCAAAGGAAACCCTAGAAGCCTGTTAAGTTTTATCTTTCAACACAAAGTACATTCAATTAAAAATGACAAATAGGGGAGGGGAAAGGAGAAATCAGAGACATCAGCCTTTCAAAGTAAAATCTGACTGTGAATACATTGCTAATGAAACACAAATACGGAGGCAGGATTTCTGCTCAATAAGAGAGAGTAAACAGAGTCTTTGTTGAGCAAATACACCTTACAAATTAATGTCACTCCAGAGCACATCACCTTCTTAAGTTACACACTACTTAAACTACAGCAGTTTATGGATAAATTTATTTACAATCATACTTCAGAGACAACTCAGGCCATTTTAGGAATTCACAAAAGCTGGTTCCTTTGGAAAGATAACTCATTTGGCTGAAATAAACATGCTCCTGACTGCAAAGAGGTAACTGAGCTGCAACATGTGCTAGATGAGGGGGGGGGGGAAACAAAACGGTATTGCACGTGACAACAGTTATCAAGCATTTTAGTAAATTTGGCCAGGGTGTTAACATCCTTGCAAGGATATTAGGAAACTTATGTGCCTGGAACAATGCACAGAGATATAAATTCAATAGTTACATTCTCTACTCATTCACAATAATCCTAAGATACACACCAAGATATTATGAATTCTCCATCTTATTACAGCTGTGAAACAAGTTCCTTAAACTAATATAAAAGGATGGGTTTAGCTGGAGGGAACTGGATTCTTATCTCACTTATGCTTGTGTAACTCCACTGAAGTCAGTTCTATACCAGGGGAATAGATGACAATCAGACTCAGCACACAATAATTAAAGTATACAAAGTACAGAAATTGTTATCATGCAGCTTTTAAACTGCTTTTACTTCAGCTCATAATGCATAATACAGTCTCAGGACATTTTGTTTGTTTCCACTGCTGCTAACAATGTTTTCAGTAACATGACCCTCCTGGAATGGAAGATAAGGAGAAGTCCAAACATGACGCCTATTGGGTTGTAGCTAATGTTACACGGAGCAGCTTTCATGTATGAAAAGAATTCTTTAGTTAGATTGAAGCCATGAAGCACAGCGTTCTTGCAGCCACATCCAAATGTGAAAATAACAAAAACAAATCAATAGGACCTACCCTGGAGTAGTCATATCCATGCTTCTCCTTCACTCCATTTCTACAGAGTGTATAGTTATAAAATCGAGAGTTTTTAAGTAATCCAACCCATTCTTTCCAACCAGGAGGGACATAGGAGCCATTGTATTCATTGAGGTACTTTCCAAAGAAAGCTAGGGGTAGAGAAAACAGAAGCATAATAAGAAGGTGCAACAGAAACACTTCAAAGACACCACATTTAACCATATTCTTTCCTAGCTCTTCTTAGAGCAGCATTTCCTTAATTCCAGTACACACAAGATAAAAGCTAAGTTCTAAGTTGGTCTGTGTTTAGTTCAGAGCTCCAGATCTTATGATTTACAATCTGACTACATAAGAGAGAAACTGGACTACAATTACCATTATATTTTCTTTATTTTGTGATACATTCAGATTCAGATAAACAAAACAGAGAATGCCTAAGACACTGCTGGTTGCCACATTATCTCATCCTGCTCTGAATCACCCAATTTAGCTACATTTTTCATTTTGGTTACACCCACTTAAGCCATCTCCACCTAAGGAACTGGCAGAAGCAGTGAAGTTACTAATAGGAGGCTGGCTCAGGAGAAATGATGACAAATGAGGACCATAAATATGATGGGATTTTAAACTGGTTGCATAGAAGAAATGAAGCAGCAGTGGTTTGGCAGAACAAGTGCAGAATGAGTACAAGGGTTCTTGCAGAGCACCGGGCAGGCATTTGACCCATCCTGCCAGAAGAGCTCTGTGCATGCAAGCCTTGCTCTGTAAGCCCCAGATGTACAGACACAAATAGTTAACGAAAATGAAAAGCTTTAGATTTCTACGAGAAGAACACAAACCCTCTAAAGCACATGATGTACCCAATGATGCTTTCACACCACTGCAGTTAAAAATTAACTGAAAGAACATATTTTTTAGTATTAGTTTATATATCATCACTAGGCAGTTACAGGATAAATTATACTGGAAGACTCCCATTTGTGTAGGGTTTTTTTTAAAGCTTAAAGGCAAAATTTTGCTCTTGGGTCTGCAGACTGCACTGCAAATCACCACCTGACTTTCCATGATCAGAGCTCCCATCTCAATTTTTGAATGGTCAGGCAATACAAGTTACATTGCCATAGTGACTAGCACAAAGATCTTTACATTTGTTCCAGTTGTCAAGACAAATACTTTTAATCCATAGGTACACAGTGTCTGCAGGACCTCACAGTGGCCATCTATCAGTGACTGACTGTGAATCTATAAGGATAACAGACTATCTAAGATTTGGCTCTTAGACTAAGCCTCACTTCATAATCTACAAGATTTGAGTACAAATTCACATTTTCCAAATTCTTAATAACTTTTTCTTTTAAGCACACAGCCTATAGTGCCTGATACTGCACCATCTTGTACTTAAATACATGAAAGGAGCAATAGTGTGGTTAGAGTAAGACAGGTTTTCAGCCAGCCTCACTTAAGTCAATGGATTTACATCTATTTGTAGTAGGCTGAATATCTGTCCAAAAGGCAGACACAGTGCGAAACAGTGAATGTTTGAGATCTTTTAAAATGCTTGAAAAGAGATAAGTGTTGTCAAAATTAAAATCTACATCACAGATGAGGAGAGCACATCTATTGGTACACAATTAATAAATTCCTTAAAATTGCACTGTGCTTTCAAAATATTTTGCAAAAGCAGATAAGGTGTTACGCTATTCTTCACACCAGCCACTTACAAAAAGGTTAAGTGACTGATAAGCATGCTGCTGAGAAGAGTCTGTTTCACTGTCCTAAACTATCTCACAAGATCTTCATTAACCAAGCAAAGTAAGCTGGCAGCAAAAAGCAAAGCAAAATCTGCTTCACTGTGGATGAAAACTATCATGTTACTCAAGGACTGTATTTATACATAAACAATTTCTTTAAAGACTGAGAGGAAACTTAAGCAGTTATGGGTATTAAGCCAATACAGATGCACATTTTTTCTTGTCCTAGTAACAAAGAACACAGGACTGAAGCACTGCCCACTGCCTAAAGTAGCAGGGATGCACAAGGCTGTCCGAAGTCTTTTGTCCCCCATTCAACATATTATATCCAAACTGAGATATATTTGGCCTTTCTGCCCACAGGAACCAATCTGTTCCTAAAACCTCTGGCTGAGCCAGCTGAAGAACTCAGGAAAGAGGCATTCTGTAGAGAATTACTTCATTGTTTTTCTGCAGAGGCAATAAAGTCGGGTGGAAGTTCCTTCCCGCACCTTTTGCATCCCCCCCATTGTACATTCAGGATGTCTTTATAACCTTGCATGGATGTTCAAGTGCTTTAAATAATTTTCTCTGTTCTTTCCAATCTTCCATTTCACATTCCTATCTTTCCTCCCTCCTTCTCAGCCATTTAAAGGCTTGTTATTCAGAAATTTTTAAATGTCACTCAGTACAAAATACTGGTTACAAAAAAGCTCTCTTGATGCTGGCGAAAGATCTTGATTTTGGATTGTAAAGGTTCTCTCACAAACACATTTCCCCCTCAACCGATTAGTTCACCACCAGAGACAGCTGCTCACTAGCATACACATGCCTCTGGTACATCCAATTTCAAACCACTCCAAG
Organism: Melopsittacus undulatus; assembly: GCF_012275295.1. Classification (NCBI taxonomy): domain Eukaryota; kingdom Metazoa; phylum Chordata; class Aves; order Psittaciformes; family Psittaculidae; genus Melopsittacus; species Melopsittacus undulatus. The sequence continues at coordinate 29,635,718 of NC_047536.1, read as the reverse complement.
ATTTCATTAATAAACATTCAAAGGGGCTGCTATTTGATATGCTCAGCCATGTTCCTATCTCCAGTCTATGCAATGATCATTAAACAACATCCAAATGGCTGGTTTTAATAAATGCATTAAGAATGTGATTTTCCTTTGCTTTCAACACTATACAATGTAGTTTGTCCCAAGACTACATAAAACAGGATATGCGAGAATTGAGTCCTTTGTACACTGTTACCACTTCCGCGGGGGTTCATAACCTTCTAAGGTTCTTTGCTCAGTCTCACCCTCGGATGATAAGCACCTGGAAAATTCTCTGGTACAGAGTGGAATTTTTACAAGAGGTTTTCTTTTTTAAACTCTTCCTGTAAGGAAATAAAATAGCACACAAAAGAATTTTCCCTGTGCTACCAATTAATACAAAGGTCTGCTCTGAATACAACACAGCCGTAGACATATCAAGGCCACAGCTCATTGCTTAAAAAGCACATCTCACATATTGTCAAATGGAGTGTAAAAGCACAATTAGAACGGACATCAAGGCATCATTTACCAGCACTGAAAACGTTCAAGCCAGATCTACCATCTATCTATATAATTGTTGTGGTTTAACCCCAGCTGGCAACTATGGCCCAGGACAATCATCTACCAGACTCCACAAATTTGTTGGATTTTTTTTTCCTCCTTTTTTAAAAACACAGAATCTTTTCCTACTACTTATGTAAAAGTACTTAACACTACTAAAATGCATCCACAAAGGATTTTCACAAAACCTGCATTAAATTGAAAACTAAGAGAATTCAGGATGCATCAATAAAATAATGCAGGAGATCATTCATCCCTCTATTCCATATGGACTGCCCAACACTGGGAGTTGGACATAACAGATATTTTTCACTCCTAAAATTAGGAAAGCAGTGGAAGTCAAGAGAGGTTCACCAGTGTAAAGTTGCCAGATAAGATTTAGACACAGATTTTCAGCCTTTCATCGCTTCCTTGATCTGGCAGCTCTGATTCTGAATATAGTCACCTGATAGACTACTGGCCAAGATCACTTATCCATTCCCCTAATAACCTGCTTAACAGTGTGATCATAGTGTTTATGCTAATTTTAAGTAAAGTGAGAAAGAAATCAATAAAAGAGTGTATGAGAGGAGTACGGGTAATAACTTTCTGACAGTGCCATGTTATGTTCTGTTGGGAAGCAGTGAAAGATAGAGCTCTTGCTACACGTAAAGCCAAAGCAGGGCATGCACTAGAAAAACATACTCTGTGGAACAACACTAGCCAGGCTTTAAGGGGACCTAAGAACCTTTTCACCTGTGGGGTGACTCCTGAGAGGACAAAGCCAGCTCCTCATGGTGGTACATGGTGGAAGGAGAAGAGAGAACCAGCACAGACTGAAGCAAGTGAGGTTCGGTCGGGATGTAAATAAAATCTGTTTCACAAAGAGTTGAAGAGTAAAACAGGTTGCTCAGAAACACTGGCAATTCCAATCCTTGGTGTTTTTCAAGACTAGACTGGATCAAGCTCTCATCAACATGGCCTGGGACAGGCTTTGAGCTGGCAGTGGAAAAAAGACCTCCTGAGGTCCCTTCCAACCCAATTTAGCCTGTGATCCCATGATGGACTTGGTGACTTATGAGGCCCATCTTCAGTTGAATAGACATGCTTCTTGGATTTGAGAATTTTGGAACACAGTTATAAAAATTCATGGTCTCGTAATAAATCATTATGCTGAGAAAAAGTAAAATTCAGCTTTTTGTTGCTCCCAGACAGTGCATTCAGTATTTACACCACAGATCACTCCTCCTGGAGTCTTCATATCCTTCATGTTATGTAGCTACATCCACCTATTAGCACCCCATTAAATTGCATTTACCACACCTGTGAAGTTAAACTCACCTTTTAAGCTATTAACCCTCTACATTTAAAAGAGAATGTTGTGCATTAAGTACTTGAAAGATGTATTTAAAGCAGTGTTTTTCTGACATATTTCAACAGCCAGCTTTCCAGGTATTAACTTAGGTTTTGAGCTGCAAGCCTTAGCTGCTCATAGAGATTTGTCTACCCCCCCTAAAATCTTTCACTTCTGTATCTGATAGCAGTTGTTCCCAGCTCGAAGTTGGAACAACTACCTACATTCAAGCAATCCCTTAATTTTGGACTGGGGAAAGAGGCAATTTCAGATCTTCTCTCTGTTGTATACCTAACAAAAATCACTTTCAGTACTTTTTGTCCTCCAAGAGACAATCAAAGGAAAGCTGATGAGAAAGCACTCTCAGCATGACTAAGTAGGCATGTAACAAGCAGTAAGCCCAAAGGTCAATTCAGCTTTGCTCTCACATCATGGCCAAATATGCTCAAACCGTACAACAGACCAAACCCAGTGCAATTTATGGATTTAGAGCAGAAGTATGGGGGTTCTGAGATAAAATCCTATAATATTAAATTTGGCTCCACGGAAAATACTTTTCAGGACAGATCAGTCCTTACCAGGTACCAAAGTAACTGACCAGATTTTCCAAAAATCCTAAGTGCTGAAGTCACCTGAACAAAACAGTCCCAAGTGACACCTTTACTGACAACTGGAAATACAACGCTACAGCAGAGATTTGAAGATACAGTATTAGTATTAATATCTCAGTAACTGCAATAAATTTAATGGGTTGCTCAAAACATTCAGCGAGTTCCTGGATTTTGGAGTATTTTTAAGGAGGAAAAGCAGGGCTTAAGACCACATTTTGTTCTTGCTTAGTTCCACCAGTTCCAGAGTGCTAAGGAAGACTGGGCTTTGAGTACTTCTTTATTTCCTTTCCTTTTTATGTTTGCAACAGTCCCTGCAATGACAAATTCATCAAAATACTGAACCAGCTAGACTAAGGAGAGAAGCACAGGTGTACACACACACACACACTTTTAGTCTATAGCACATGATGGCCCAATTTTTCTCTAACCTATAATACACTGATAGCATAAAATTTTCTTAAAGATCACATGCTCCAGCCACCATCACAGGGACATAAAAGGACTATTACTAAAAGCAAGAGCCTTTCCATGCACAGCTCTTCTCTGTAACTGGAATAAAAATTATCATTACAATTCCTGAAGCATAATAGCTGTAAAAACCATGTTGTACAGTGGCTGGTATCCACTGCAGTTAGAATAGACTACAGGCTTTCTTGTTATGCCAGGGGACTAGTTTGATATCTAGTAGGACAAAGGCAATGCACAGTAATCTTTATGACACCTTTGTTCCCTCTTCCTGAATTTGCATTGCACATTCCTCAGTTGTGGCCAAGGATCAGTGCCAAGATCTATTTAATGAATCAGGGGAATTGGCTGAAAGGGAACAGATGAAGCCAAATAAAACAAAAGGGCTCAAACCAAATATTTTGAAATGGTCAACAAGGAATCAAACTGAAGAATGCTGATGGGGAGCCAAGCCTTGCTTGTCCTTCTCAGGTGAGGAAATTCCCAGTAGGACTGGAGCCAAGTCGCCTTCACTAATGTCTATGGCACAGCCTACGAAAACTCAAACACAATTCAAACTGTAAAGCATAAATACCATTCTGAACAACGCTCTCACACACACACCTTCTAAAAGTTAAAGGAATGAAATCTAGAAATCGCAATCTTCCTATCATCAATCTTTATTACAGTTCAGGACAAGATGACTTACTGTACACTACAGCAATATCATTTCCTATGCCAGGCAGCACATGAGAAAGCAGGTCTGGCTGCGTGGTTTGGAGCACTCCTTCACAGCATAGGTCACTGTCACTAGTCAGCCTACTCATACGCCTTGGTGGCCAATTCTGACCATTCAGATTTTCCACAAATCACTTCCCAACATCAAAATTGCAACACAAAGTATTTTATTAAAAACTTACCAAGGGTATCACTCCCCATTTTACATACCACAGTCACAGAAGAATCTTAACCTTTAGATTTATCCTCCTCTCTTCACATCAACATTTCCTCCTCCACGCATAAAACCCCCAAACCTCCCCAGTGGTGGATTGTCAGACCTATTTTTTAATAACAAACAGTCTAAGCAAAATCTCATCTAGCTTAACACTGAATCCTTACTGAAATACCAAAGTCTGCCCCATGCTACTTGGGTCAACTCCAAAAGAAATTCATTTAGAGCCATTTTGTCTCTAGGATTTGAAGGAAACCCAATTATCAAGTTTTTAGGGAAGTACCAAGATATGCTGTGAAGAATAAATATTTGCTGTATTTTAACAAGCTGGGTTTTTCCACATAGCAATAAACTTGGAGGAAAACTACTTAAGCATTAGTTCATAAATTAAAACAATGACATTTTACTGAACCCAACTAAGAGAGAAGGCCAAACCTGGTTCAATATAATCACATAATTCCTTTCAAAAAGGTATTTACTGAAAGAGAAGAAATTTAGGTTCTAAAGAAGTTTATTATCGGTACATTTACCTTTTACTTTTGACATACATAAACCTTCAAATAACCAGTCACAATTTATATTCCTGAAATGCATCTATCTCAAAAACACATATAGTCCTCCCATGTGTAACATATACACATGGCCAAGAAGTGCTACCATCTCTAACTTGGAAGATGAGACAAAAGTCTCAGGGCAGTACTCATAGTAATAAAACAAACAAAATGACATGGGGGTGTTCCAGTTCAAAGCAATTGGAATTAAGCTTCCAGAAACTGGAATTAGAATCCATCTGCAAAGTCTATGCCGTAGGCACTGGCAAGTGTTTGCCATCATCACTGTTCTCCTGTGCACTTTTTTAAAAGGTAGCACACAGCTCACTGCTCTGTCTTTGAGCTTCCACATCACTAAGCTTTTCCAGTGCCTGCTACATTGTGTATCACTGCTGTACAGTGCAAGTATCTAACCATGGTGTCATACACTATGATCTGTGTGGGCCATCTTTAGACATATAGGAAAAAGAACTTAGGAAAACTGCATTCAATAAATTACATCACTAAAATTAGATTATTTTGAAAGACTTCAGAAAAAAAACACCAACCCAAAACAACAAAATAAAACCAAACCCCAGCATTCTAGAAAATAAAAGAATGCAAGAAGATAACAGAAGGACTTAAACTGCTAGCTGGAGATCTTAAATCGGGTTGAGAAGAAGGGAATTTCTTTCCATTTTTGGCTGATAAGCTACCTAATACTGAATGAAAATTGCACTGCATTATGAAAAACTTAGTAAGCCAATATGTTCCTTTACTTTGTTAAGTTCTGCCATCCTAAAAGATCTACACTAATAAAGACTTTAAAAACATATTTATCATGTATGTGCAAGTATTTGGTTCAGCTTTTAGCTGTTTTGAATGCTATGAAATGATAATGCTATTTCTAAAGAAATATCAAGCTATGAATAACTTCTTGCTTGAAATGATAAATCAGTATGATAAAGCCATTATACTTCAAGTGGTAAAATGGGCATCCTACCAGAAGAGTACATTGTAGTAGGGGGAAAGAAAAATATGAGGTACTTTGCACAACCTACAACATTTTATGTTGAAAACAGATAGATTTAGAGGAAGAAATAAAAGAAAGGGTAAGAAGGAAACAAAATATGACTGGAAATAAGGGAGACACAGACATTATCTGAACTCTGTAGTTGTGGATGCCTTGGTCTCAGACTCCTGTGAAAGTTATACTGGATTACAGGCTATCTTGTGGATTTTACTCAGCAAGTTACTCACAGAAGTGTATATATTCCTCTCTTTAAGACAGTTAAAATGTGTGCACTAAGCAACATAAAGCTAACATGGAGAAAACAGTTAATGAAAAAGTAGCTGTACAGGTAAGTTTTACTTCTACAATGTCTGCATAATCCTCAGGAGATCACAGCTCTACTTAATGTGCTCTCATTTTAAGTTATCATGAATTATAATATGTTTAAAGTGAAATTACTGATGCCTAGAACTCAATTCAGAGAAAGAGAGGGAAAAGATACATTCATGTTTGACTTGAAACCAGTTTATAGTTTAGAACTGATATTAGCGCTGGGAGAAAAAGAAACTCTTTAACACATATAAGACAGGAAATCCAGAGCTGTCTTTTCTTTGAAAATGCCATTCTTCAGAATACTTGCAGGATATTCTAGCTCAATAATTCACTGCCATGGACCAAGCTCATCAGAAGGAGTAACCTGAACAATGGAAGTGGTTTTAGGCTACACATCAGGCCTCTTCTTGTGTCCTTTCCAGCATAGATCTTTGGTTTCCTATTGCAGTAACAGCTCACGATACAGCCACTATGCTCAATCTTCCTTTTAGACCATTTTCAAGTCAAATCATCTCAAACTAACAGGTATAAATTGACAGATCTTGCTAAAATAATATTTCCATAGAGAGAGCAAAAGATTCAAAGAAACTCATTTACCTTCCAGATAAATAATTCAAAAACCTGATAACTAGTTTTGGAAAGTCACCTGGATGTCTTGGAGATGAGGATCATAACACTTCCGCTCCTGATCTTGCAAATCACTTCTAAAAACTCAGTCTGACTCATAAATCACTTGGTTATTATTTTTTAAAATGGCCTTCAGTTCTTCATCAGCTGCAGGTGCTCTTTGCCATGCATAGAGGATGTTACTCTGACCTGGATAATCAGTTTTCTTTATACACATGTACCATAACAGTGAAGCACAGCAAGGCAGAGTGGGCACTGGACTGTGAATCACAACCTGTATCTTTTCATCTTGCTCTTCACCTGCATGTGACCTTGTAGAAAGTACTTCACTATTCTGTCTCCATTTCCATCTACCCTTTGACTCCTTAGGTCACCAGTGATTCCCTACCAAGCAGTTATACACAGAGATCAACTTCAGTTAAGCTTTCAAGTATTTTTGTAATAAAAAACAGCAACTGCCAGCTATTGTGGAGAGAGCAAATTCTACAGCAAGGAACTGATAATCTGAGGGCTCTTCTCCTGGAATGTATCTAGATATTAAAATCTGATCATATATTTTTCAGGTTCATTCCTCCTTTAATAAACATCTGCCAATAGTCTTTCTCCTCTTTCTTACAAATTAATGGTAAAATCACTTTAAAATGTCAAAGGCTGAGACAGTGAAGTGGAAAAATAATTATTTGAATGCAGTCAGCCACTGTATCTTCTTAGTCTAATATTAATGGAAGGAAACAGAAGATTGTCATTGAATTTTAATGAATTCATTAGTTAATTATTGTAAAGCCCTATGAAAGTGCCAAGAATGATTATTACTTTTATTCCCAAGAATATTTTTTACAATGGCAGAGATGAACCTCCCACAATGACTTTTCTTTAGGTTCAAAATACATGACTAGTAAAAAAAAAAGAATTTATTAATTCTTTGTTCAAGTATGGACTTAGAGCGAGATACTGATATTTTACCCTACAGGTAGCAGGTTTTTCCTCTGCTAATGAGTTTATTTAAGTGAATAGGGTTAGCTGTACTATAGGGCACTGCTCAACAGGAACAAGGCTAGTAAGCTGGCCGAAACATATACTGCATTTGCTGCATACTGAGCCATGTTACTAAGCACAAATATAAATTAACAGAACCCTCTTAGAAGATTCACTGAAGTGAGAGTATCTTTCTGCCAGGCTGAATTTGGCCCACCATCCCTAATTCTGTTGAATTTAATAAGATAAACATGTTTTTTCATTTCCTGACTGCAGATAAGGCTGACAAAATATTCTGGAATCAGTCACCAATTTTAAGACCTAGTCATTGAGCCAGCCAGGCAAACGAAAAAGAAAAGCTTTTCTCATTAAGTAATGTCTAAGGGAAAGTTTAAATCTGTATTCCAATAAAACATCTCAGTATTTGTTGCTGCAGGACTCAAGCATGCAACAATGCATGATGCATTTTAAAAGCAGTCCCATGGAAAGAGATGGGTATGTTCATAGAACTTTTTTTCCATGAATGTTTACACAAGAGCCTTTGGCAGAGAAATTCCCTGTCACTCAGAAATGTTTATCACGGATCTCTTTGTTTCTTTTCCATTCTAATCATCTCCTGCTCCAAGCTGAAGTTCTAGCATCATTAATTTAAGTTAGTGTTGATTTAGATGTTGCTTACGCTGACTTTTCTAAAGATTAATTCATCAATTGACTTGGTTTGTTTACATAAATTGTCCTTCTTGCCTAATTTCCCACAATACGTAATAGGACAATGATGTGAAAAGCTCTTCAAAAAATCAGACCAATTGCTTTAATATACTGACATTGGGAACATGCTGTGTGCATGCAGAGGCTGCATGCAAAGGACACAGACTCAAGTCGCTGTTCAGGACACTGGTATTTCTTAGACTGTGAGGATAGGCTAATGTTTGCAATACCTACTGCCTCAGTGGCTTTCACTGTGGAAGGAAAACCCATTCTTTGCATTGCCATGCTATTTATTTTAACTGATCCACATAAAGTGACAGTAAGCCTTATACATGATGGTCAAAACCCTAGCTGTTATAGGCAAAGAACGAACTTCCCTTGAGCTCAGCCCTCTTCTTTCCACCTCTACTCTGCCAAGTCTGGTGCCTATAACAAAGTTGGTGAAACTTTTTAAAGCGCCAAACTTAAAAAATATAAAACAAGCAACCAAGGCTGGAACCGAAAAGCAACTACAAGAAAGTCACACCTTTTCCATCTCCTCTTATACTTTTCACTTGTCACAGAAGAGAAACATGCCCCACACTGCTCCCTCCTGCCTGCCTACCACTGCCACATAACCCCAGAGATGTCAGGAGCAGTAGAAGTCTGCAGAGATCCAGCCTGTGCAGTTGCCACGGGGAAACACTACAATGCAGGAAGAACAGTCCCAAGCAGATTCACCTTTTGTAAGAGAACACCACACAGGGAGATCACAAGGACTAGAGCAGAGCACAAGGAGATGTGAAACAAGCAGCAGGGAGAAAAAGAGAGGGAAGGTTAAGTGCAGTAGAACAGCACAACTTCTTCCTTCAAGTTTAAACAAAAAAGAGACACATGGGGAGAAGGCCTGGCTTCTGAATTAAGGAAAAAACCCAACTCCCTTCCAAAATAAAAGCTTTCTCACTCCAAGGTTGTGAACTTCAATACAAAAGCAAGCCTCAAAAGGCTTTATTCCTCATGGCTCCAGGCCTCTTTTAATTCTTCTTCTTAAAAAAAAAAAAAAGAAAGAAAAAAAGAAAGGGTAGGGGAAGGAGAATCAAGAATTTAAACTGTCCGCTTGCAGCACAAACCATGGCACTTAATAATAATAATACAAATGAACTCCTGTGCTTTCCAGATCTTCCTTTGCTCACTGCAGTCATATTCAAAGAGCACTTCCCACTTGAGAGAAACTACATTCATCATCTCCCTGCTCTCCTTAGTAGGCTACTTTTGAAACTGAGAGAACAAGGTTCTCAAGTTCTATTTCCTGCTGTTTCTGAAGCAGGTAAATCTGATCAGATCTTTGGGGAAGAAAAAGTAAGAAAGGTAAACCAATACCTTCTTACTGCTTCATCGTGGATAACTGAAGACTAACTGTAGATCAGAAATGAACACCCACCTCCAATGATGGCAATTACCATTTAAGTTTGTATAATAACATGTCACATTTAACTACATGAATGAGGATCTCATTTACACCTGAAGACTGCTTTGTACTTGTAAAAGTACTATTACCATGTCTTCCAATAAATTTAGTTTGCAAATTAAGAGAGAAAAAAAATAAGGCTGAAAGTATAATACAGATTCACGACGATGTTGGGTCTGAACTTAAGCATTAAGTTAATGTCAGAATTTTAGACATACAAATGTCAGGACACTTGCATAGCTATGCACGTTGGTAGAAACAGCAGACGCTTGAAATACAGTCACTAAATGTAAAAATTATTACAATAAACAAACATCAGCAAACGCAGAACAAGTAATCTGTGAAGAATAAGCCATTAACCTTGGTGTGGTATTCATATGATCACTGGTATCAGTGCCAGGAATGATAAATGGAGGGAAACAGCAACCAATTAATAAGGTATGTGCACTTCCCCCTATTTATTTTTTTCCAGATTAATTCATGTCTTTATTTTTTATAAACAAAACAAGGAAATTACCTATTTATTTTAAGACCAAGACTTTGCAGCAATAACGTAAAATTCACGTGAATAGTTAAGAAAGAAAATAGTGACCTTGTTACAGTTATTATTCAGGATTTATGCCAGTTTCTGGAAACCTCAAATAGCAGATATACAAAGAAAAAAGAAATCCGTATACTATCAAACACAACTATCCTGTAATACTATGGTGTATATACTATAAATAATTCAGCTACAACCAGGTTTATGCCTCCTTCTTATAATGAAAAAAGGCATTAGCAAGAATAGTGACAAAACCACTGCAATAGGTAAGGACCCAAATCTCATTTCTGGAGGATACATGAACAAAATAGGTGTGAAATACAGTATATATTTTCTGAAATCAGGACATTTGCTCCTAAGGAGCACTGCATGCAAAGGGGATCATTTGTTTCTCAGGCATACATCTGATCTTGCCCATTATTCCGCAGTCATTATCCTCAACACCTTTCTGAGAATAAGTTGTCTAGAGAAACCAATTCGGCTGACAGCTCTAACCCCAAAGTTCAGAATGAACAGGCCCTTCTCTTGTATTCTTTGTTTGATTAATATATCCTGTTTATGACAAATTCAAACAACTAATTTCTTTCCATAGTATCTTTCTAGTCTGTTCTGTGCAGGGCATATTACCTTTGGTTCAAGCATACACATTATTTTATCCTTCCCAGTTTCTGGGAAGTCTTTGATTTTGTGTTTTGGGGGCATTTTTTGTTTGTTTGCATTTTCATTTCCTCAAATAAAAGTACAAGGAAGCTAAACCTCCATGCAAGACAGAAACTTTGGCACGCTGCACTGCTGCAGTCCATTAGGAGAGCAAATTAAAATACTATACACATTAGCCTCTGTACTAATTAGTCTAAGGAAGCTTTCAGATGGAGCCAGCCTTGATCTTACCTGTCCTGTATCCTGTGTTGTTGAGGTACACTGCAAATGTACGTATTTCATGCTGAGCCTGCCAGGATGGAGAAGAGCAGTTCTCATTGTTAGTGTAAGTGTTGTGGTTGTGGACGTACTTCCCCGTAAGAATAGAGGAACGAGATGGGCAGCACATGGGTGTTGTAACAAAGGCATTGATGAAATGAGCACCTCCGTGTTCCATGATCCGCCTTGTTTTATTCATCACTTGCATAGACCCTGGAATAACAAACCATCTCAGAATTATTTCTCTCACAAGAACTAAGAGCTCACATGTTGTATCAGAGACCAGAACAAAGCACATAGTAAGGGCACTGTAGCCTCATAGCAAACCCAAATCCAAAAAGATTATTGTCCCTCCTGTAGGGAAGTTCTTTTGTTTTAAGAAGGACCAGATACTGAAGTCCTAAGTTAAGATTCGACTCAAACCTGTTGACATTGATAACAATGCTTCTTTAATTTCTCTCACTCTAAGCTCAAGATTTAACACAGTAACTCTCTGCACTACCTGTGCAACCTTTTTTGAGCCATTAGTAGTGTTCCAGTAGCTGAAAGCAAGAAACAGCAGGAATGAGGCTAAGACAATGTGGCCTGAGGGTGAAAGTCACTTTGTGCAGCAACCCTGACCAAGGTTTGCATACTCAAACATTATTTACGCCTTGGTTTCAGAAGATACCTGATGCACTGTATTTTGTGCCAATTTTCTGCAAAAGGCTGAGGGTTGTAATCACAGAACCATTGAGGTTGGAAGATTATTTATCCAAGAGTCTGCTCAAGCAGGGACTGAGCTGTTCTCTAAATAAAATGTTCTTTTTCCTAATGTGAGGTATTAGCAGGTATTGATTTATGCAGCCTTCACTGAACCAAAGTAAACCCCTCATAATAATTTCCATAACAGCTCACTGAGCTCTATCTATCCACTTGATCCATTTTGATAATCATGTTATCTAAAACTCTCCAACTTTTCTTAGGCTTGGTTCTGCAGAATCGTATTCTTAGGTGACAGCCTGGGACAGATAACACCCTGCAGTTTATTACCATCAACTAAAACCAAGCAAGCAAATTTAACTAGCAGGGACTTGGATGAATTGGGATAATGGGAGCAAAAGTCTTTTTGCTAACGATTACTAACAGCCATACTGCTGCCAAATGGCTGTTCTGTTTCCTATTTTAGGCAAGGTTTTGGACAAAGACTTATCTTTACTATAGACATCCACCCAGCTAAATCTGGATCCATATCAGAGTTCTTCCTACATGCAGAAACACCAAGGATCAGAAATAAAACAGACATTTAGTTTCCCTCACCTATCAGTGCCTGACAGTTAAAACTGCAACAGAGCGAGTTATAATTGATCTGTGAAGAAAGTTGGGGCTGTTCAGCCTGGAGAAGAGAAGGCTGCGTGGAGACCTCATAGCAGCCTTCCAGTATCTGAAGGGGCCTACAGGGATGCTGGGGAGGGACTATTCATTAGGGACTGTAGTGATAGGACAAGGGGTAATGGGTTGAAACCTAAACAGCAGAGGTTTAGACTGGATATAAGGAAGAAATTCTTTACTGTTAGGGTGGTGAGGTACTGGAATGGGTTGCCCAGGGAGGTAGTGAATGCTCCATCCCTGGCAGTGTTCAAGACCAGGTTGGATGAAACCTTGGGTGATATGGTTTAGTGTGAGGTGCCCCTGCCCATGGCAGGGGGGTTGGAACTAGATGATCTTAAGGTCCTTTCCAACCCTAACTGTTCTATGATTCTATGAATGGTATTTGTCCTCAACATGACCTTGAAAAGGACAGTAAACCTTTCCATCATCAACCCTCCCTTCATGTTATGAGCTGGGCAAGCCAATGGACAATATGAAGATGAAGGTATGGGCTCATGCTGGAGTTAGGGTTGGGGCTAACTTACCTAAGGCTGAGTTGGATTAATAGTTCAGTTTTAATCAATGCATACTGCAACCATTTGGCATAAACTGTATGTTGTTTCTATCAATAATGGGTTTAGATTTCTTCTAAGCTCTTTAGATAGAGATTTCATTATGAAATTGCAACAGTAATTAGGTTTGATACAGGGCACATTGAAATAATCAGGAGTCAAAACCTAAAAGGAAAATAGTCTCAAGCCATGTATGAAATCTGACTCTCTGGCACCATAAAGGAAGGCCAATTGCTACTATAGGTCATGTCACCTAAAAATTGCCATGGTATTAGTTCCTTCAAGATCCTTTTTTACTTGGGCCAGAGCCCATGTCTGTCATACCACTTCTTGACAAGAACCATGGCAAGTTACTGCACTCCTCCTTCAGAACTTGTCAAACTTCACATACCAAAAAGAAGTTTCTCAAGAAAGCAAGATTTTTTTGTTTCTGTAACTGTGGGATAAGTGTCACTGCTCAAAGGCACTAACACTACAGTTCAGAATTGTAACAGGCAATCATACATTATGCAAGCCTGAAAACTGCAGACATTTCCTCTGCGCTGTCTTATGAGCTAGCCCAAGTACAAACAGGCAGACCATAAGAATGTTTTGTCATCCCAATATTAAAATACAATTTAACAACCTCTTTAAATGACAGAGGCATCTGTGCATAAATAACAGTACATGTTAAGACCCCCCTTGGGGACAGTAACCTCCTTTAATAAAACTGCTGTAATGACAAGGCCCTATATATCAATAGTCTTTAATAGAAAAACATATGATCTAATCTGCTTCCCCAGCTTGAGAACTAACACAGAGTGACAGATCAGTGGAAGGTAAAAATCCAGCATACTCCTTTGCACAGTCTTAAATAGGCCAGCTTTAAATATTTTACACAGCATTAAGCCAGCCAACCAAAACTTATTTTCTTCAGCTTGCCTCTGATACAAACACAGAACTGTGAGAAAAAGTAGAAAATCATCTCTCTATGTCAGAAGATTAGTTATGTGTTAATCACCAACTGGAACCTCATCAAATCACCTCTTGAGATGGAAAACCTTCTGGGGTTTCATTAGTGGATATTCCAAGAGAAGTCATGCTTTGAAGTGTCAATATTTAATTCAAAAAATGTTCTGTTACCTAAACCCACTGATGATAAATAAAAATTATTCAGTAGTTACATGCAAAATTTCTAAGCCATTTAAGAAAAAATATCCATTGGCTACTGTGAAAATAGGAAAGTTTAATCAATGTGGTGCATTCAAGCTGCTCACGTAAAGTGAGGCAAAACCAAGGTGGAAAACCCACTTGACACTTCTGTGATATCCATAACTTTTCTCAGTGTGTCTCCACAGTTCACTTCAGGGATAAGACTGATATTTTGAGTACTACTAATGGAGAAAATATACCAGTTGTCTACGAAAAAATACTGACTTTCCCAATAGTTGCGTTTGCTGTCAGAGGTCATAATTTATGTAAGTCTTAGGAACTCCAGCTGTTGAAGAACATGTGTTAAGTCCCAAGTGACTTGGTCTACTCTGAAGCACAATTTAAGAAGTGCTGTCCATATGCAGATAAGTTAACTGAACCCCAGAATGCTAATTAACTGTCCCATAAAGCCTTCTATTTTTTTATCTTATCTGAACATCATTAGACACCCTTTTCACATCTTCATTTCCTCTTTTTTATTCTTCTATTTAATTTGAACGAAGCTCTAAGGCCTTAATCTCTGTATATGATAATTATGAAAAATCATCTTCCATGCCACTTCTATAGTTTTTCAGAGGAAGCTGTAGGAATATACAAACTACCTCTCACTCAGATTTTCTAATGTGGCTGAAATACTTTCAAAATAACCAGACCTTTCGCGAACTATGAGATAATGAAATAAGCTGGTTTGTTAAACCACAGAAGCAAGGCAGGCAAACCTAATTAAACTGGAGGTGCTGAGTCCATCACACAGGGGACATCAGCATTATACTAACTTGGACTTAAATGGCTCTAATGGGGGAAAGAAAAGTCTTTGTTTTTAATTAATTCTTTCTCCTTGTCAGTATATTCCTCTTCTTTATATTCTGCTTGTCAATACAACTCCCTTGATTAGACAGTCAACTGAGTGTGTGTGCTAGGAGTTCTCTGTGTTCTCATTTATCTTCCTCCATTTGTATATATTACAATTTACATTTGTTCTCCTTTGACCTGGAAATGCTGCATCCTTTTCATCAGCCCTTCATATATCTTTTCCTTTTTCAATACAAAGCTGAGGCTTGGTTTCCCAAGAAAAACTTGTGGTTAACAGTAGTGCAAATTCAAAAAAGTAGTAATAAAAAGTTGCACTCCTTTCCTGAAAGACATTCTGATAAACTCCACCTGCTGTTGGTACATTATTAAATATATCTTAAATTGAATAAAGGAAAGGCTGTTATAAGCACTTAACAATCGTGTTGGCTTCCATTTTGCCTCAAAAGTCAGTCACACAAGAACAATGAAAGCTAGAACACCCATCAGTTACAGAATATTTTTAGAAGCAGATGAAATCTTAGTTATGCACAGCTTTCTTTGCAACAGTTTCACAGCTTCCAAGTTTTCCTTAGCTTTTGTTCATTATTCACATTTTATTCCCATCTTTCTAAAGTGCATTAACCACAATCCCCATAAATGGCAATTATGATTAACCTGGACAGCTCTCCAGACAAGAGACAAGAATAAAAATTAATTCAAATAAATATTGGGTCTCCCAGAGCCATTAGTGGCAAATGACAAATATCAATTCTCAGCTTCATCAAATGGATTTTCCTTAGTTAGAGCCTAATTTGTGTGGACACATGCCCATTATGCTTTAAATTGGAAAGCATCAGATTATCAGAGAAGAGAAACTATACTGCCCAAAGGACTTAGACAATTGCATCAGAAACAAGCAGGCTAGCATAAAATGGAAGATGATAAATTTTTTAGGACCACCTTCTGAGCCTGCAAGATAATGCAGTTAAGTTCTTTTGGATATGCATTATTGAAGCTGCTTTCTTTGTGATCCAAATAACTATTAGACAAGTGACGATGACAAAACCAACGAATAATTTTCTGATCCTACTAATATGAATTACATTTGTATTTGGTGGGGTTAGTGCCATAGAAGGCTTCCTCACCACCTATGAGAAGAACGTGACATCTACAATACTGCAGGCATGCAGCAACACTGATAAAAGGAAAGCATCTGCAGGAATATGATGGTTTAGTGTGAGGTGTCCCTGCCCATGGCAGGGGGGTTGGAACTAGATGATCTTGAGGTCCTTTCCAATCCTAACTATTCTATGATTCTATGAATATTGCCACATTGTTATTATTAACTTCCCAGCTAGATGAGGAAGTGTGTAAATTATACAAACTGATTAATTTTACTATTGTGTTCCATTTCTTCTGTGAGGTCTGTTTTCCAGTTTCTCCCAACTGTCAAAAACCTCACCAGACCACACATACACAAGCTCTCATCTTATCATCCATGCTTTATACCCACTTAAAAGCATATTTCCAATGCAAAATTATTAATGTAAACTGGTTTGTGTTAATCACTTCTAACTACAGACAACATTTAATAAATATAAGCTTGTTCAGGTAACAAACCCAGCCTCTGTCAGTTAATTCGTTATTCCAAATCATTAGGCAAAGCACATGTTTAATCTTCATCTCCTTTCTTCAACAATTAACACAGCACTGAGTAACACAGTATGAAAAGGTCTTACTAAGTGATCTTGGTCAGTAATTAACTACACATCTAAATGGACAATACCAAGAACAGTACGACTAAACTAGGTAACATTTAAGTAATTAAAATTAAAATTGTGTGTGTAATGAACGTCTGCAATTACACACAAAAATTTGGGTAATTACATGGTGCAATAATCAGTTATGAATTTAAATCGACTGCTTTGGCATGTAGCTTCCCAGGTTAAACCTGCAATCGCCAGAAGCATAGTTTAGGTGTCTAATGAAGACAGATAGGCAGGAGGCTCATATTTCCACAAAAACAGGAAGTTTAGCATTTTAACTTGAGACTAACTTTTGCTGTCCTTGAATTGCATGTGAATGGAAAGTATTTTCTACAGAAAGGTAGGTTTAAACTTTTGTTACTTGTTCTTCCTGTCATTTTTCATACTCATAAAAATAATTATTCTGAACACAAGAATCTAGATTCAAGGCAAAGCAATGCCATATATAAATCCTCTTTATGTTGGGCTCTTACCAAGTTCTACATCCTGATCATCAGTAAGAACAAGGATGATGTTTGGGCGAATGTTTCTACGGTCTCTTTGAAATCTTCCCTTCAGACGCTGATTTAACAGGAAAGCTGAACTTCCATCCAGCAGTGATAAAACAGTCATCATGAATAATCCAAGGACAATACTGTGCTGTGCCATATTGTGCTGATTTAGTGTTCTCTCTGAACAAGGTAGGTTAATGGCTTCTATTTCTTCTTTATTTGCAGGTCTCCTATAAGGGAGAAGGAAACAAGTGTTTATTTATACCTTGACCTCCCTGCCCCCCAAGGGACAGCAAGTTTCTCTCCAAAGTAGTAAAAAACAATATACTTGAAATAATCTAACTCCTAAGGAAAAGAAAAAACAACCCAACAAAGAAACAAACTGGACCTTTTTCTGTAGTGCCAGCTAGAAGCAGAAATTTGAAAAATTCACAGTTCGTGAACTGTTACCACTGTCAGCAATGAAGTTTCACCCAGTGCCCAAATCTGGCAGCAAGTTCAAGGATTTAGCAGGGAATTAAACCCTTACTTTGGCTTTGATACATGTAAAAAGCAACCTCCTTCCTTAAAGTTCTGGGATGTTTCAAGATGACATTTTTGTTTACTGCATCAAAAATGCAGATGTTGAAGAAAAAACCCAAACACATCTTTCCTTATTGCCAGGATTATGGCAAAATTCACCAAATTAACAACATTTGCAAATCCATAAAGGACCCTCAGACAGATGACTTGTTATACACTGATTTATCTTACAAATTTCATTACAGAGCAGAGCTTCCCAGAACTTGGAACTATGGTACAATGCTGTTTGAAGTCTACTATAGCTTTGATGTTCGTGTGATATCCCTTCAGCGTTTCTGATGGTTTCCAAGATTTATTCTTTTTTTTAATATCATTATTATTAATGAGCGCATTTGAAGGCCCATTACTGCAAATGTTTGAGAATGGAAACACCAAAGTGATTTGCAGCACCTGCGACTTCTCTCCATCATAAAACAAAATGAACCAGAATTAACCTGTTGCAGAACAGAGCACATCTAACTGGTACTGCTCCTGTTGATGAGCCAATTAAAAATCCTTCACAATTCTTACATGGAGGGTCCAAAAAATACATAGCCATGCTGAAGAATTTTTAGAATCATTGTTTTGCTCAATGTCCCTCTGCTACGAAGGGATTTTTCTCTTGCTTTTGAAAGTCAAAACAACAGTATGAAACTGTACTGAAAATATCAAGTACTAATTATTTCATCAGATCCAGCGATCAATGAGTCAGTTTTTGATGAATTCCCTGCTTGCTGCCTGCCTTTTCCTGGACTGGTGCCAACGACCTCTTGTAATGCATTGAAAAAAAACAACAAAAAAATCAATTAAAAATAGCACAAGGGAGAGTATCTGCTTTTTGTAAAGCCCAGAAATGCCTGACTAGAAAGAACCCAGCACAGAGCGTTTTACCCAAAGAAATACATTGGCGACACTGCCCCTAAAGCCACTTGGGAAAACACTTTTTCTTCCAGTAAATTATTTCATTGCCACATTATTACTTGATCTCTGCCAGCGTCTGTTCTTTGAGATAAACTTTGATTAAGGACGTTCTCATGCAATAGCAAAACCACTGGTCTGAAAAATTGTACTCTGCTTCTATGCTTATTTAACAAATGCATATTGAATTTTCATGTAAGTCAACAGATATGTAGCTATAGCATGATGCAATATTTATTAAGGCTGTTTTCCAAAAACATATACTAAGAGGGTTTTAAGGAGATGAAAAATCCTTATTCCTTACTAGTCTCTCCAGTGAGTTTCACAGGCAGGTGAAATCATCTTTTTTCATAGAAACTGAACATTGATTTTAAATACCCTAGCACTTGTTTCAATGGATAGGGAAAGAGAAAAGTCCAGATTCCTAAGTTTACAGCCAGAGCTTTAGTACCTCTGTGGCTACTCAGAGATGTGCCAGGCTGTAGAGGAAGGAACACCAACAAGTCCTATCAATTTTCATTCCTTGTACTCAGAATTCCATCTGCAGAAGCACAACTGGGAAGAATCATGTCAGACTCAATGTGTTGCTACTGTCCAGAATAGTTGAAAGCAGCTTGAAAGGCAAACCTGGATCTGTTTCAAAAGGGAAGAGGGGGAAAAAAAAAGTTAATTTAGCAGGCACATATTCCTGGACACCACCTTTTGGGGAGAGAGAGAAATGACTTCTGCTTTTCAGCAATTACTCTACATGTACTTCTGTTAAAAAAACCCAGTAAAATACAGTGACAGCATGTTTTCATTACACACAAACCTTTTCCTGAAGTTCTAAAAGTTAGTGTGGGTTTTTCTGCTCTACACTAGCCAATAGCTTCTGGGAATACTAGCATTTGCTGACTCTCCTTGCAGCATTTAAGGCCCTCCATTCTTGTGTCTGCTCATAACTACATTCACTGTATTGTGCATCTGACAGCCTTCCTTGCATTTTTCTCACTTTTAAATAAATGCATGGCAGTAACCTCATGACCTCATTGCCTCTTTCCCTTTGCCTGTCTTTTCCTCACACTTTATTGCCTGTCCCTCCCTCCATTGTCACTAAAAATAGAAGTTGTCCCCAGCTCAGAAAGCTGCTTCTCTATCTATAAAATACCCAACACATTTGGGGATGCACATAAACTGCTCTTCCACGGCTATTTTATCCACATTTATATCTTTATGGTTTAAAAGAGTTATCTCTGAGAGGATACTGCAAGTGAAGGAGAGAATTTCCTGTCAAGTACAACAGGCAACTTCTCCTGAACCTGTTATCTCTTTCGCACCCCCCTCCTCGATGAAGATTTTTCAACTACTCTGATGTGTTATGTTCCTATTATTATCAGAGTAAGTACTGCTGGGAACCAACTCAAAGTATGTAATTATGTGCAAAACTCATACCAATAACTAGGTAAGAAAATTAAAGCAATTTTAGAAAATAACCTGTTTCTTGAAGTATGCATCCATAAAACAGACATGCCACAACTAACAGCATATATGCAATAAAATCTAAAAGCCAGCTTTAAAACAGTTCTTAGAATAGCAACAGAAGAGGCTCTTGCCTGGATTGCCAGTGGTCAAATATAGATTGATTCTTTTTAACCCCTAGTCCTCAGTGAACTTCAGGGGAGAAATATGACAAAGTCTCTTTCACAGTTCTTTCTCCATTTCTGTCAACAAGTTTAAGCTGCAACTCATAGATAAAACCAGAAAAGTTCCACAGCAGTGCCCCAATCTGCCTTCACATTTAATGTAGCACCCTCTCCAATGATGCATTTTGATCTGAGTGGTACAGATGGTCTACTGCTTTCTGTGCCTCTGGAGGCCATCCTCCAATATTAAAGATGCTTAATCTGGAGTGGCTCCCATGAGAATTAGGTATGCCTCTTATTTTCTCTCAGATTACACATATGAACTTGACAAGCCTACACACTCCTGGTTTATATTTAAGCAAATGCTATTGGTAATTTATGAAGTGTTCTTCAGCTGAGGCACCTAACTCAGCTTGATTAAGCCTATGCAACCTCCTAGCAGGCTGCTTTAGACAAAGTCTGCATTCTCTTATTTTCTATGGTTTACGGTGGAGTTTAACAAGTCCCTGACTCCCTCCATAGCCTGAATTAGATACAGCTGCCTCTTTTTCTTCATAACTCCTGCTAGAATGGGGAATGAGAATAAAGCCAAACTTAATTCTCCTGTGTGGCAACACAGGACATTGCACTAA
The DNA here is from genome assembly GCF_012275295.1 of Melopsittacus undulatus. Lineage (NCBI taxonomy): Eukaryota > Metazoa > Chordata > Aves > Psittaciformes > Psittaculidae > Melopsittacus > Melopsittacus undulatus. The sequence continues at coordinate 29,614,825 of NC_047536.1, read as the reverse complement.
GTCACACTATAAATGTTGAAGAAATAAAGCCAGACTTCAGTACATTTATTCTATTTGTAAAAAAAAGGAGCCAAACTCTGTTCCCAAGTAGCATTTGCATCAAGAAAAGGCTTATTTTTAATACTGCCCTCTAACTAATGCCAGTTCTACAGCAGTAGAGGCAGGATACACAGGAATGCCCAGTGCCAGTTCTACCCTAGATGACATTTTTAACATGCTATTCATCCCTACTGCTTGACACAGGTGTAGGAGGTACTGTGTGCAAGACTCGTAACAGTCAGTACACCCTGGCATTCCCAATCTTTAATGCCTGTCCAAGCACAACTGTCCCATGCATGAGTGCAGTGCAACTTCACTGAGGTCAAATAATTAAGTTATTCCAATGTAATCAAGAGTAACACTTTACTCTTCCTGGAGCAGAGAAGGAACAAATATGTAACAAATCAATTCCAGTATCAAATACAAATTAATTAATTAATCCCACTCTGAGGTTACCTCTAGAGAGCTGTTTCTAATCCTACTTCTATTAACTGATTATTTTTTCAAGCAAATCTACTGCAAAGCACTGGTACCGAATTGCGATGGCAAGTTCAGCTCACCCAGCAGCCACTGCAGAGCAGGGCAGCAGCATATAAGCCACATGCTGGAACTGCACAGGAAGGGAAAACCGATGAGCAAGAAGCAACACACACCTGCTCTAAATAGGGCTGGAGCCACTACCAGGTGTATCGTATAAGCAGACTTAGGTGTGCCATTTGTCCAGTGTTTAAATTTATTGAAAGACATGGTGCTGGAGCCATTCCCTAGCAACCAACCCAATTAAAACCACTTTGCCAGTTAAATAGATTCAGCAGTGTTGCTGCTCTTTTAACTCTTGAGTCACTTCTACACATCCAGGTCTGGTTATGAGAAGTCCTTTTTCACTGATCATTTGAAACCATTATATTTTTGCTCATAAAACATAAACACATTTGTATATGGGTCCTGGGAAGAATATTGTTTGCAATCAAACAAGGTTCCTTGGGGGATCCTGGTATCAACATTATTGCTGCAATCTACCAACATATTCTATTTTCTTATAGCTTTATACTTTGGGGGGTTTTCCCCCAAGAAAGTAAAAATTTTAAGAGAAAGGACAAAACCAAATCCCAGTGCTAACTGTGCCTCTCAAACATTACAGTGTGCTGATTTATCAACACAAACTACAGCTAAACTGTTTTTATTTGCAAGTATCTACAGTCTTTTGTAGCTATTCGGAAGCTCCGGAACAGAGCTTCCAGGACTTGCTACAGTACTCAATAACTATTCAGATGGGTTCTTCTGACTCGCTTTCCTTATGCTGGTGAACTCTACACCAAACCTAAATATTAATCACTGGGGAGCTTACCTGTATTACAGAATCACTTCCCTATTCTACAACTTTATTTTGAATAAAATTGAATAATAACTTACTTACAAGTTTCTACAGCATTTGATAATTTTAAAGTGTTTTAAACAGTACCATGTACTTCCCACAAAGCCACAATATTCTTTCTGTTCACTCCTTGCATCTTGTCATTAAAGCTTCCCAGTAACACACACTCCTCAGACAGGTTAAACTGCTATGCAGATCCCCCAAATCCACAATAAAACACACTTTTCTGCACCACAAGAAATGATAATCCAATAACTGGGAAGAGATTAAGAATTATTTCCCTATTATACTTATTACCTCCACTTACTTACAAATCATAAAGATACACAATCTTTGCCTTTAAAGATAATTATGTTAACTTGTATTAAGTACAGTAATAACAACAGACTTTCACTTATGAAAATACCATAAGGTAATGAATGCAAGTGCTTTAAGATAGAAAAAGTAGGCGAGAACAGTTACCAGTGCACAAATACATCCTACCAAGTACACAAAATTATTTGTAGCCGCATACAAGAAAAAACCCCACAACCATGCTATGCATACACATACACAAGAACATACAATCAGTGCCCACATCACCCGGACACATGCCGGTATTTGCTAAATGGGAAGCCAAGTGCCAGGGCATCAGTTGCCTTTGGAAACTCTTTTTCCACACAGGCTGCCTCTCACCGAGCACGGGGATGCACCAGTAAGAGGGCGGCAGGCAGAGGCCCCGCCAGCACCCACAACCGGGGCCATACCCCGATCCTCCCACTGGGTACCCATTACCGACCGGCCAGGACCTCTCGCCCCGCCGCGGGCAGCAGCCTTAGGGCCGGAAGGGCCGGGGAACTCCGGCCGCATCAAACAGGGGTGTCCGGGGCCGCAGCGATCCCGACAGTACCCGGCTACTCTCACCCGTCTCACAGCCCCAAGCCCTCTTTCTCGTCACACCTCGTTCAACTTCCAGCCCCGCCCGTTACCTATGCAGCAGGAGCGCGGCCAGATCCGCTCGCTGCCTGCTTGCTGCATCAGCCCCTCGGCCCAAGCTCCCAGCTCCGGCAGCCCGGCTGCAGGGCACCTCCGCTCCCGGCTCTCGCCGCTCGCTCTAGCGCTCACTGCGCGGACGGCACCGCCACCCACTCACCGCGGAGCCGCGCTACGGCCGCAGCCCCATCGCCCGCCTGCGGAGCTGGGCGCTCGGCGCGACGGAGAAGCGCATCCTCCGGCCGTGGCGTCGGGCAGCAGCCGAAGCCCGTTTTCCAGTTCAGAGCAACCGCTCGGGCGGGCGCTGTCCCCGCCTCTTCTTCCTCCTCTCCCTTCTTCTCCTTTTCCCGTTTAAAAAGTTCATTTACCTCGAGGATCCTCCTCCCAGGGTTGACGCAATGCCCCGGCGGCGGGTAGGGAGGAACCTGCTCCACCAGCCAGAGTCCGGCGGCAGCACCGCGGGGGCGCAGCTCCGCACTCTGTCGCGCACGGGAGAAATGGGGCGGCCAGAGCTAACCTCCCCAGCTGCCACCCGGTGCGCAACGCCTTTGTGAGCCAAGAGGTCAGGCTCCTGACGGGTACTTAACCCTGACACCTGCGGAGGGACGGGTGAGGGCTTCTTAGTGTGTTGGAAACACAGACTCCATTTGCTTTGGTGCGGTTGATATTAAAGGGCCCCATCTGTACCAGGAATTACCTCCTCGAGGGAGGTTACATTCTACTCCTAGAACTTCAGGGTTTGTATAAATACCTAAATATATAACACGTCTTCGGTAGATTCCTTAAGGGCATTTTAAATGCCTGTTTCAACTATACTAATACATTAATATGCAAAAATAAATAAGAGCACAGCATTTCCTCTTAGCATTCCCAGGCCCAGGGAAGCTGTGGCTACCCCATCCCTGGCAGTGTTTAAGGACAGGTTGGATGAGGCTTGAAGCAATCTGGTCTAGTGAAAGGCATCCCTGCCCATGACAGGGGAGTGGAACCAGAACAGCTGTAAGGTACCTTCCAAACCAAACCATTCTGTGATTCTATGACAGTGTCACACATGCAGCACAAGTTATCTCAGAACTTCCCAACCCTTGTTATTACATCTAATGACAAATTGTCCACAGAGGAGGCCATAAATCACAAATGCCAGTGGATCTTTAAGATTTTACTTCGAATTTGTATCTTTAAAATACGCATTAGAAAAGAAGCTGAAAATGAAAAAAAAAAAAAAAAGAAGACCTTTAAGCCATTATTTTTATCACAAAAAGATGCTATAGTGAAAATGGGTTTTGTGGTTGAAGATGGGCAGGATAAAGCTTTCCTGTGCAAGACCAACAATCAATGGAAGAGGAGGAGTAAGAAACAGATTAGAGAAAGAAGATTCTATCTTTTCCCTGCCCAAGTCAAAACACACACTTGCACAGCTGTAGAACAGCAAGGAAATTAGGTGGTTCTTGAGAATGCTGCAGGAAAATGATTACCTACAGTTTTAAGGAAAAAAAGGCAGAGTAGAAGAGACTCACAGAAAGAACTACAGAGGTCTAGAAGTAAATATTTTGAACGAGCACCACCAGTGAAACCCTTTCTGTCGTACAACTAGGTCCACACTAGGGGCTGCAACAGTCCAACTGTACTGGAATAAACAAACGCTCCCTAACAGGGTGTCACACCAACACAGAATGTGTGTATAAAACAGGAGCTCTATCTTGCTACCATGCTGATTGTTATGTTGCTTTCTGAGATAGCATTTGACCTTTTACTAGCAACTTTCATCTTACAATAAAACAACTTACAGACAATTAGTTTTTACAACACACCTGCGAGCTGCATTGGTCTGATTCTGCACATTTGGGGCATGAATTAGTGTTGGAGAAGGCAGCTGAGTCACCCAGAGCCAAGCAGACTTTGGGCAGCAAGACCAGGAACAGAACCAGGAATGCAGCCATCCCACAGGCCAACAGCTTGCATCGGCAACACGCTACCTCTTACCAACAAACTCTAAAGGCACTGCAAACAGCAACCACCGAGCCAAAAGAAATACTAAGTTTGCAATGCAGAGGTCCACATTTCAAATTGGAAAACAAAATGGACCAGCTCCTTGTTTAAAACATCATTTTTCTAGAGCACTGGAAATGGGATTTTCCATTCTAAGAAACTCACAACCTCAGATACAGCTACTGTGAATAGCTTGTGAATTTTCATTAATATAAACTACAAGCCACAAAGATACTAAAACCTGTATTACTGACATTAGTATTGCAATCCAAATTTGATTTTAACATCACTGGAAAATCTGTCACACTCGATGGCTCATTCCAACAAAAGGGTGTATTCACCTCACAGCGAGTGCATGTAATTTCCATTAATGTTAATGGGAGTTATGCAAGTGCATTAAGAGGATAATATACCCCCTGGTCTGAGACAACCCTGCAAAGTGAAAGGTGCTTCCTCTTCAAGTGAATGGGGTTTCCATCTCATGCATTTCAAAAGAACTTGTTCTGGCACTGTTACAAAACAGTAGGGGTAACAACTATTATGCATACTTGGTGAATGGTTTCCAAAGTTAAAGCAGTTTGGTGATTTCAGCTAGTTTTCCTATTGCCAAAAATTCAAGGGATATAGACATATTTAAAACACTGTGGTTTATTTGAAGTCTAGTGCAATAAGATCATGTGAAATTACTGGTAAAACAAGGTCTGAAAGCCTGCTGGTGCAATGGGGAAGGAACTTTGTAGGTATCTACTGTCTAAATAAAGCAAACCTTTCATTCACTCTCTAGGAAAGGATTCCATTGGTATATATGGACCATCACAACTGGTCAGGAGTGCAGAAGATAAACCAAAAAAGTAACATCCTTCCCTTTCACTCCCACACCAGAGCTTTTTCACTGTTCAGATCTCTCTCACAGCATGCACTGAACAGCTTGGAGTTATTTTACTGTGCCTCAAATAACAAATGTTGCCTTTTATCCAAGTAATTTGTTTTAAAAAAATAATTCCAGGCAATACCTGTTAAAATTAGGAGAAATGGACATGCAGGCATTTCTTTAAATATCATCACACATTGATCTGCACCATGAGTTGGGCCTCCAAATCCCTCCAACAATTTAATCTGCAGTTTCTCTGTCCACCTTACTTTCAAGTTAGTGCAACACAGAAAAAGATACTGACCAATGTGTGTGGGACTGTTAAATACACTATGCACCAGCATGTAAAGGGGAAGCACTTAGATCCAGCTGGCAGATGGTGGGGATCCACACCAGTATCTCTGAATCAGTCCTGAGACACAAGTTAAAGGTGTGACAAGCAGTCACTGGGAATGTCCTCCAGAACAGAGCCCAAGAGGAGGAGCAGCACCTCAGCCTACAGAGAAGGAACTTCTGAGAAAGGAGAACACAGAGAGAGTCCAAAGTCACTAAAAACACCCCAAAATAGAAGACAGGCAACCCACTGTGTAACATGTCTTTAACACTGTTGCCAGATATGTTGTGCTTTCAGAGCTTAAACATTGTTCTCACGTTACATGAAACAAAGGGCTGGCTTTCACATTTTTACGTACTCTGCTCAAAGCCTTCCAATTCTTCTTACGACTTACTAATCTTTATCTTCATAGCAACTCATAAAATGTAAGCCTCCCAAACCACAAGTCACTTTGATTTCTCCTCTTTCATAATTTTTCATGTATACACACGTGCTCTGAGCCCTCTTTACAGACCTAGAAATAAAGCCAGCAACAGAACATAACTCTTATCTCCCCTGCTTTCCCTCAGTGTCATATATTACAGTTATCAGTCCAGAGTTACACTGGATTGATTACACTGGTCAGAGCCTTCATAGCAGTACAGAGTTTAATGTTTTACTTATTTGAAAACTGTTTCAGTTGCATAAAATGCATAAATAAATGCTGCATCACCAACAAACCTAAATGCTATTACGAAGGCATCAACAGCACAACACGCTCCACACTGTGACCCCTCACATTGTATGTTTTATATCGCAGACTCCAGCTCAATAGGATTTTGTGGGCTATTGCTCTGCTCTTGAGGTTGAGCTGCACTTTCTATATATGTGTAATCACATTATGGGGGAAAATGGTTTATATGTTTTGAGGTACTATGAGAAAGCAAAAGGGGAACACAGCCAAGAAAAGCAAAGGAGAAGGGAATAATTCACCTTGGCTACTTCATCCAAATACTAAGCAAAGAATTGCATTATACTCTTCTACGTGACCATAAAGATTAAGTATGGTATACTGTATGAATTTAGTTACAACTATGAGTTTCTAATGTGTCAAGGCAATATAATTCTAGTCTAAGATTAACCAGATGAATTTTGATCATAACTCACAATAGTGGATGTGAGTTGCTTATCAAAAGGTTGATGCAGCAAAGATGGCAGGGAAGTTATACCAGTAACAGAAGCAACACCCAGTGCACTGGTAAAAGTGATAGGCTTACCTATTTGAACAGCAAACTCAAGACAAATGTTTCCTGGAGAGCCAAAAAGAAATTCAAACTCTTAGAATGATCCTGAAATTCACATAAAAAATTAATATGTGCTCTGAGCACTAACAGTATTATAAAGCTCAAAGATGCATCTGAAGATCTACACAGAAGATATAAATCCAATGAACCATTATTGGTCACAGCCCATATAAAGAGAACAGCAATGAAAAAAAGCAGGGCTCCTTTTCCCCCATTTATGAATTACCCATAGAATAGCTGCTTATAGGTCAGCATGATTTAATAATTTATTTCGACAAGGATTTTTTTTTTCCTCATAAAGAATTCAGATTTTTTTGTACATCCTGATCTAATTTTCCTTTGTAGGCTTTCAACACACTGTAGTAGTAGGGTGCTCAGGCTACCTTCTGTTCTGATACACGGATGTTGAAAAATGTATGGATATGGAGCACTGGGACAATAATCAAACATTAACTAATGATTAGCTGCATCTCTGCATAAGTTGGTATGTGATGCCAAATGTGAACTTACTTTAACTAAAACTTCTCTTAGAGAAGTCAGTAGCCATTGCCCTTAGGTAAAAAACATGACTAACATAGGAACTAAGAAAATAAAGTATGTAATGATAAAAAAAGCTGTGCCTATCTCAAAAATCTTATGCTCTGATTTGAAAGTATTAGAGGTGAAAAATGTAAAATCAACTGATAGAGAATGGAGAGAGTAGCAGGCTTCATGGTAATGTAACACTACAATGCCCATTCTTTAATGTGGCCCACGTGCATTTAATGTTAGTCAAAGATCTATCTGCATGACCACACTATCTCCATCTGTCTCCAGTAAAGCATTCCTGGCACTTGAACAGTCACCTTCATGTCCTGCCTCTGAACAGCTCCAAATTGGAGAAGGTATCCGGTGTATGTTATGGACTCTGCCATCTGAAGAGCTTGGTCTGTGGTTTTTATGTTCAGGTGAATTTGCTGAACCTACAGCAGAAGTACCTTCACTTACAAAGACATTCTGCAGGCACAAAGTCCAAAATTATGCAGTGGGACTTCACCTCCATTAGAAAAGCTACAGCTTACTGTTTACTTATTCTGCTTTTCATTAGGTCTTCTAACTATTACTGTTGAGTTCTCCCTTGCTACCTCAAATACTTCTAGTAATAAAATAGATCCCTGCTCTGACTGAATATTTATATATTCTGAGCTGGACTTCAAATGCACAATTCTAAGAAATACAAGAGCAAATGACACAATTGCCAGCATTTCACACATACGAAGTTATTTTCCTGTTTGGTTGCCTCAATTGCACAAGCGATGCAACACTTATAGTGGGATGTGATACCTGTTATTAGATCAACTGCTACACACAGGAAAGAGCAGATGCACCCTCAGGCATATAAAGCACTTCTTCAGCTCTGAAATACAAGCAGCAACCTCCAAAGCTAAGATGCTCTGAGTTTAACTAATGTGTTAATGAAGCCATTGGAAAGAGGAGCAGCTCTTATCTCTGACATAGGAAAGCTTGCTAACAAAGAAAGAAGAGACACAGCTGAGTCTATTAAAACAAAGAACTAATCAATCTCGTGGAAAATGTAGACTTATTACTGAGGTGGGTATACGAGAGAAATCAGAAGACAGGTTAAGAAAATTGTAATACCTACAAAGCCAGTATCCTTAACAAGTCCATCATTTTTACCTTTTAGCACAGTCATGAATTTTAATATTGCAGCTTATCTTTTGAAGGTGCTTTGTAGATGTCCCTTGAGGGTCAGGACTGATTCATTCTTCAGAGAGAAGGTGGTTACTTTATGAGACATGTTCACCCACCAGTCATTGGCATGGCTCACTTACTGATCATCTGCAAAGACCTTAGGGGTTTCTTGACTCAGTTTCTGTAAGGTCATTTGGTTACACAGGTTATTTCCTCCAGGGACTACAGAGATATATCGACAAGTAGAGAGATACAGTTTGATAGGGCTGTGGTAGCTTCAGTACTCTCAGGACAGGGAATGTACAGTCATTTGAAAGATTTAATGCATATATTATGAGTTCTTAAAATATAAATTATTATACTTTGAAAAGGCTGCTTTTTAATTAAAAAGATTTTTCTTTTTCTGCCTAGGTTTCAAGGGCAGAGATTACTTATATAATATCTAAAGGACACTAAGGCTTTCCTGTTAATTTGAGAAAAATACCAAAACAGAAATGTGTCCCACCCCTACTGAAGAATGCTTTCCTTTCATTTCTACTAAGCTAAAATAGAGTTAAATCTACATGTGAGTTTTAACATCACTCCCCTACCTTCAGAGTTTACAATATCCTATAAGGAAGTGACAATTAAGGTTCCTGTATGCAAGAAAACCTAGGTCATGACAGCTGTCATAGGATAGTATTTATAGTATTAACAGCCGCTGACCCAGCGATGACTGAAATATGCCTTGAAACCCTGTTTCTTCCTCTTCTCATTTTAGTGTTTAATACATTTATATAAATAGATCTGTTTTTTTTCCATCTTTCAAAAACTTCAAGTGATTAGAGTTGTCTAAAGTGCTAAATATATGTCTTCAGCTACTGTCTGTGTAGAGTCCTGTGCAATTAGATTCTTCTGTCATACTTCACATAAACTAAAAGATTCCAATTCTGTAATCTGACTAGCATCCTGAGCTTCTAACTGATTGTTTTATTTTCAACCTTTTATTTTCTATCACGTAAGTACCCATTTCAGGTGATTTATTTCTATGTTTTCTTCATGTGTACAGTATATTACAAGGTCAATCTGAGCTCCTTTGCTACTCAATACCATCACTTTGAGTTATTATTTGTAATTGTAATTTCTCATTTGAGAAAATACTTAGCTCTGTCATTTTCTTTCGATTCACAAGCAGCATCCTCTCTATTTGCCATTTTTAAACCCTCTAACTCATCATCATTGTAGGAGCATCTCTACAACTATATATGGAAGAACAAACTGAGCCGAATTGGTGCCTCTAAAAGTAATTTTTATTATTTATTTATTTACAAACATTACAGCTGCCCTTTCTGGTTTCAAACACATTATTACTTCTGATTTCAGTCATTCCTTGAAAATTATATTTGATCCTGAATTCATAGAGAATCTGATTACTAACTTCAGTAGACACACAGTCTGTAGTTCTATCACTGCAAAGCTTCTGCATTACCAGTGATCAACAAATCACTGGTCAAATATCTGACATGCAGTAAGTCTTATTTACACACCCCAAATGGAGTGAATTGATTTCTCAGAAGTGGCTACCACCCACAGCACACAGTTCTGGAAATTTATGTAGCTTTCCTCAGGTCCTGAAACTCTTATCTGAACACTTTTGACATTTGGCAATGTAACCTTTGGGTTTGTACTTCAGTTATGTTATTTGTGTGCATCATCACTCTCCTGCTTGATTACAGCAATAACTTTGGAGAAGTTTGCTACTCCCAAAGTAAAACAAATCAACTACTTGTCCTGACAAACAGGAATGTTTGACACAACAATATCCAAATGTATTTGTTCAGGAACTGAAGAGGTTATTTTTCATGGCAAGGATGGATGATCTTACTTGGTAAAAGTTTTTACCATGGATTGAAAAGTTACGTAAACTGCAGAGGCAGAGCAATTGGCTAAAATGAATTTTTAAACTCAAAAATCTATTTTTGCGGATTCGGCTCTCCAGTTTTTCCTGAATAAAACCATGTGGTATCAGCAAAAAGCTTCTGGAGGTACCTATCAAATCATCACACAGATTTTTAGTAACAACAGTGGTAAATCCATAAAATTTAACTACTCTTCTTCAAGTAGGAATGACAGCAAAGCACCAATCAATATTTACAGCTCAGTATTAAAACATTTTGAATTCTGTTTACTAGAAATAGGTCAAGACAAACTGCAGGCTTAACAATTGCCAGCTGAATGGATTTAAAAAAAGGCTCAAATCTTTTGTGAAGTGGAATATTTTATCCAAAGAGCTCTGGCTACAGCAGTATAATTCCAAGGTACATTTCCTACTCTCCAGCAGATACTTGGTTTGCATGTTTCTAAATGCACACAAGATCACACACCAAATCTTCTTTTGCCTTGCATCAGTTCAACACAGGGTAACTGAAACAGCCTCTCAAGTTTTACCAAGAAGTATTTTAAGTGAACAGAAAACGTACTTCACCAGAAGCCTCCTGCCACACTTGCTAAATGAGAACCTCTTCAACACTCCCTGTTTTATGATCAAAACCTCTAAAAGGCCTAGAGCAAATCTGTTTTTTTAAAAACTATCTTAGGCAGAAAATTCTTGCACAACATGGTGCTTCCAATAGCCAAGATACGGAAAAAGGAGAAATTTATGCAAATAAAATCCCAGTCTCAGACTCATCAAGTCAAAAATCAGAATGAGTTACATCAGGTAGCACTTGTTTAGAACGCTTCCTCCTAAATGCTGCATGAATTAGTAGTTATTTGAAACTTACAGCACTTTATCATCTGCCAGAAGGAGACTGGTAACACTACAAATGCTATCAACAGTGGAAAGCATGTTAATTTATGTACAGTAATATCTCAACATTAAAAAAAAAAACAACTCAATCTCTTTAAAACAATTAATCTAACTATTAAAACTGAACAGTATGAAGTTAGAAGAAATATCTCATCTCCTTGTCCAGATTTTTCACCATATTGTTTATGCCCTACATATGAAAGACTTTCCACTAACAACTGGAGTAAGTTCTTGTTTCAAAAAATAACATTCATTTTTACTTTAAAAAAAAATGCAGATATCTAGTCTATTCAGACCAGTCAAAAGCACCCAAATAATCTTTCAAAATATGGAAATACTTCTGTTTAAAAATAATATGGGTAAAGAAAAAAAGGCAGCATCTTGAAAGTGTTCTGAGATCTCCATCAGCAACTTGCCAAACCCAAGCTGAAGAGCACAGAGCTGAATGATATATTCATTTGATATACCAAGCTGCAACTTTTAAAGGCAAAAACGTTAAGGTTGGAACCTTCTCTCAGCTAACTCCTCCTGCTCCTGCCCCCACCTGACAATTCCCCTTTCTTATCCCACTGCTACAGCTATGCCTGAAATAAACCCTTGGATCTGAACTCCAAAAACAAAACAAAACAAAAAAAACCCATATTCAGAGAATCACACAGTGGCTTGGATTAGAAGGGACCTTAAAGCTCATCTAGTTCCAACCCCCTGTCACTAGACCAAGGTGCTCCAAGCCCCATCCAACCTGGCATTAAACACAGCCAGAGATGCGGCAGCCACAGTTTTTGTGGGCAACCTGTGCCAGTGTTCTAGAGCTGTTTTGGTTTGGCAGTGAGTGTTTTTCCTTTCATGAGACAAGTTTTTGAGCACATACTTTAGTTTAGTTTAGAACAAGATTTTGGGGCTGAGCCTTTTTGCAGCTCAGTGTAAATTCAGCCTATGTATGACCTGCACACACCAATCATCCAGAACAAGCGCATGCAGAACAGCCTGGATGAATCCAGGCATTTTAAAAGAAATTCTGCAGAGAGAAACAACAGGAAAGCTCTTCCAGGGATATTATTCCAGCCTGCCAGATCCGAGTGCAAGGTCTGAGGGCAGCCATTTCCCACTATATTTCATCTTTCTCAATTCAAACGCTAAGCCTGCTCCTTGGCTGACACTGCAGAACAGCAAGAGGACATCTGTGTCAGGACACTACATTATCATATGGCAGAGCAGTTCACAGCTGAGGTCACTCTGCAGTTTATTTTAACTTTACTACCTTCAGCTTTTTCTAGATGAAAATATACATGTTACAATTGTGTTAGACTTCTAGCTCAACTGGTTTCACATTATCTTACACCCTCCCTTAACAGTAACTTCTCAACTGTTTCTTTGTATAATTAGATCTCAATGGATTTTACAAATTAGATATGGAATATTTGTTATATTGATTGAGAAACTGAGCTGCAGAAAGATAAAATGAGTTACTGAAGGTCAATTCAACAGGTCTGTGATCCATCTAGGTACAGACATCCTAGGCTCCAAACCACGGCTCTATTTGCTAGGCTAAGCTGCTTCTAACTTGAAGCCTACAGACCTTTAGGGCTCTGCATATTAAATCTCCAGGCTACATAACGCATAACTGTTTGCTTAGCTTACCATAATTTCTACACCCACAAAAGAACATATCAACTACCCTGGACTGACAGCTCTCCTTTTTACTCCAGCACATAGATGATCTCTCAAATTAGTGTTGCCAACCAACATCTGACAATTGCGCTCTGAACTGTCATTCACTCAGATAACAGGAGCTATTACTAATGTGGGGCCACTCGAATAACGCTACTGAGAAGCAAGCATAGGGAGCTGCCCTGTACTCTGGAGAAGCCCACATGGCAAACAAGGTACCTACATGTGAGAACATGCATCTATAGCTAGGATTCTGAAACCATCACAGAACTTCAGGTATTTAAACCTTATCCAAGTCTTGTCTAATTTGTGAGGGGGAAAAAAGGCAAGTAGGAAAATACCAATGTTTTTTATGCTGGAAAGTCTTCATTCAGGATCTTTCTACAACAGTCAATAGGCAGTGAATTTACTCTGATTCTCTCATGGTCTGTATTGGTTTTGGCCAGGATAGAGGTAATTTTCTTCATAGTAACCAATATGGTGCTATGTTTTAGATTTGGGATGAAAAAAGTGTTGACAACATACTGATGTTGAGTAGTGCTCATCTGCTTCTCACACTGCCAGTCAGCAAGCAAGGCTTTTGGTGCAGAGGACATGCAGCTGGCACAGCTGACCCCCACTGACCAAAAAAATATTCCATACCCTACAACATTATATTGAGCACTAAAATACTGCTGGAAGGAGGAAGAATGGAGGACATTTGGAGCTATGGAGTTTGTCTTCCCAACTCACAGTTACATGTGCTGGAGCCCTGCTTTCTTGGAGGTGGCTGAACATCTGCCTGCGATGGGAAAGCAGTGAATTAATTCCTTGGTTTGCTTTGCCAGCACACACAATTTTTGCTGCACCTGTTGAAATGCCTTTATCTCAACCCACAAGGTTTTTGCCTTTTTACCCTTCCCATTCTCTTCCCCATCCCACTGTGGGGGAGTAGGTAAGTGGATGTGTGGGGCTTAGCTGGCTGCTGGGGTTAACCCACAACAGTATCAGAGGCACAGAGCCCAAGACAAGAAAAAAAAAAATCGCAGCCAAGTGCTATAGATGACATTAAGGGCTTTCCAACCAAGTCCCTTTCATCAGTCCTTAACTGATGCCTCTGCCCTAAGAGATCTCAAGAGACTAAAATGTTTATTAAAACTTAAGCATTAATGCAGATTTGTCTGTTGCAGAGCTGGTAACAGGCAATTGTGATAACCTGAACACTTGCATAGCTATACTAGTTAGTGCTTAACTACAAACTGCTTTGAGGATGCTGACACATACTTGTCGTGCACACTCTCTTCAAACCAGTGAGACCACTGCTGCTAACAGCATCTGAAGTTTAAAAACAGTGCTCATCAGTTTTTACCCTGTGATCAAATTTCAATATCATAGAAACCTCAAGGGCTTATTCTGACTTTTGAAAACACTTCTTTCTTAGGCTGGAACCTTTTCCTTCAAGTAGCACATCTCTGTTTCCCTTCAACAATCTCTGCAAGTTCTAATTTTCCACACACGTATCCAGTTGTGAGCATGTGGCTGACAGATCAAGGGATAGAAATCACAAGGTAAATAATAGAAAAGTCTTTGCTGCTGGAACCACAACTTAAAGAAAAAAAAACCACCCAAAACCTAACAATTTTACTGAATTTTAGGATGGCCTGAATGGATCACACCAGCAACAAAAGGGCTGATTTTAAGCCATTTGGCTAGTTCAGACATGTTCAAAAATGTTGTTGAGGTAACTTCATCTCAAAAGACTTTGTGCTAGATCAGGTATCACTTCCCTGCCACATTCACCCAAATAAATCATGAGCTTGGTTCAATCTGGCAAGATGACAGATCTAAATTTAATTTCTATTTCCAGATAATCCAGTAGTGCACAGATCTAATCTTAATGATCACAAATGCAATCTGGAAATGTTATTCTCCTTGCTGTAAAACAGCTAGGGAGTGGGAGTGTTAACATTTGCTTAGCAAACACAAAGCAAAGAGACTGAAACTCTATTTAGCAGGCTGTGTAACAAAGCAGGAGCACCTTAGACCTTTTACAACAGTAATCTCATCGCAAGCCTTCTCAAAAACTTTATAGCAGATACTTCTCTTGCAATGTGCTGATCTCCTTAAACTCTTACTGTAAAAGTCTGACAGTAATATTCATTTGGCCTGTCCCAGTGACTATAGTAGTGATGAACTAAGGGAATTTAAAGGTTCTTAGTAGCTTTATCGGTTTAATGGAAAGAAACTATCAAATACTGTGGCAAATGCTTACAGCACAGATATACATGCTATTAACTGAAGTTGATTATTAAATCTAATGTTGTCTAACTGCTTCTGATTTTAGTTGAAATACAGGTCAGTTCCTGGCTATCCCCTTTCCATGTCAGCTGTGTGACCACAGAACCTGTTATCTCCATGCTTCTTCCCTCCCTCCAACTTTTACTGAGGTATAAAACATCATATAAATGGTCCAGCTACACTGGTCTGAGGCAGTGTACATGAAGCTGCAGTTTATGTTTTGCAGCACTATTATGTAAGATGAGAATAACCAACCTCTTTAATTTTTACAACCTGAAGCTACTGCATTTAAAAATAGTCTTATTGGTTACTCTACAGCTGCATTTATATGATGATGAAACCTTCTGTAATTTAAGCATTGAAATATTTTGTCCCCATTCTGACACATTATCATAAAGTCTAAGGATTACAGTACGGATGGCTATCTTCAGGGCATAATATTAGCTGCATACAAGATTGATGTTGGTAGCTACAGTGAAGCCTAATACCACTATCTGCTATAACAGAGCATTAGAAGTTCTCTTGCTGACCTAGAGCTCTAAAAATAAATGCTGAGCAACTTGAATAGGTTTGCAGCAGTTCCTCAGTTAAAAAGACTGAGCTACAATAGACATTAAATACAGCATTGCTAATTCTTTAAATACAATTAAAATGTGTATAATTGGAAGTTTTCACTTTCACATACTTTCGCACATACACTCAGTCTTTATTAAACACACATATGAAGCTACATGACAGATGCAGATAAGGACTGTATGTACATCCACTTCTCTACCTAAACTGAGGATGAACAAGAGAATTAATCTAAAGGGCAACTGTTACTAATGTGAAAGAACAGTACAAGATGCCAGGAAGTTACGCTGATCTGAATGCTATCAGAATCAAGCAGGAACAGAAGGGTTTAACACTTCAAAAAGCCATTCCAAAATGTGAGTCACCCAAGGTCGGGCAAACCCGATGGCTACCAGGCTTGCTGTATCCTGGGATCTGACAAATGATCTCATCTTTCCAACACACTAGCTCCACATTTCTAGACAAGTCATAAATTTACAGTACACCCAAAATTGGTGCACTGTCTGTTTGCAGCATGAAGCTTACACCAACTCTACTTTCCCTGATGTTCTCTCATCTTTATCTGTCAATGTGAAGGCCTTATCAGAAAGCCTTGACAAATATTTATCCATATTTAGTTATGTTCACATTTTTTTCCTCTATTCTTATTCTTCTGTTCTCTTATTATTCTCCATCATATTTGGCACACTGCAAATACTCAAAGTGTGCTGAATCCATGAACTTTGGCTTTAACATAGGATGGAAAAAAAAAAGTATTCTACACAGAGCCCACATTGTGTAAGCTCATATTCTTCCAGTCAGACCTTAATTTAAATTACAGCATTTCAGGAAACACTAGCTCACAGTTTCTGAGTAGCTGATTGTCACTCATCTAATATGAAAAACTGTGCCATCCAAGTACCTTTGCCCTTTATAAAAAGGATTTTCTTTACAATTCTGCATGAATATAAGATTTTTTTAACTACACAGCTAATTCATAGAACACAAGATTTCCTCCTCACTTGTATGCATTATACTTCAAAACTAAGGAAATTTAAAGCCTTTGATACTGCTTGCACTATTGCTTGAAAAGAGGCCCAATCATTTAATTTCCAAACTAAGTAGCACATGAAAAGCAAATCCCATATAATGGAAGGCACATTTAACATGTAACTGAAATCA
The DNA here is from genome assembly GCF_012275295.1 of Melopsittacus undulatus. Lineage (NCBI taxonomy): Eukaryota > Metazoa > Chordata > Aves > Psittaciformes > Psittaculidae > Melopsittacus > Melopsittacus undulatus. Next base: position 29,597,800 of record NC_047536.1, on the reverse strand, counting down.
AGCAGCAAGGCTGCAATCAGTAATTCATTCTGAGCGCTGCAGAGCTTAGCACACAAAGTTGGATTGCACACAGGAATGTGCTTACCTAAATATCCACCAGTAGAGGTGTTAAAATGAAAGCTGTCCTAACACTTAAAGCAGCCCCATGTATATATCGATGCTTTCCTTAGCATGAATTTAGAAAGACTCAGTAGTGGTTATTTACATTCCTAACAATGAAAACTCTGAATTTCCATATCTGTTTCTGTATTTTCCACTTAAGCGCTAAATATAACAGGGTTTACCCATGCAAGCTTCTTGGACAAACCTAACTGAACAGCCTGACCAAGCAGGCAGAGTTATTTATTATTTTAAATGGTAGTATTTTAAATGATCAGAGAATTCATGATCACCTCACAATTCTTTGCACATCTTGGCATAATCATACAAATGAAGAGTGAAGTACATATCCAAGAGGTAATAGCCATTCTTAACTGATCATGTTACAGGCAGCAATATTGCAGGGATATATTTGGTAAGCAGTATGCTGCTGGGCCCCTCACTAATAATTCTCAACAGGACAAGATTCCAGGACACAGCTTTCTGATCTAACACTAGGAAGCATATCCACTAGACACCTGCACCATTTTTTCCCTGTTTCAGTTACTACTGCTGTTCATTTAGGTCACACAGTACAACACTGAATTTAGAGTCCCTGGTAATTTCCTGATGTAGGTGGATAGCTAGATCTAAGAACAGGTTGGAAATGAAGTTTCCATTTTAGAAGCAGCTTAATGTAACTATATATGGGATTTATGTGTTCAAACTGATGCAAAACTGGGAATTAAAAAACCTCTTGAAATCCTGTACATATCTTGTGAAACTGAAAAGTGAATCTTAGCTTGTCCTGTGACCCTCTCCAGGAACAAACATCATCACATACTGCACTGCCTGAGGAAAACACAGCATTCACAGGAGTGTTTTGAGCTTTCAAAGGAAAAATGTCCTGACAAGCTTGATAAATGAGCCCAAGTTTATATGCAAGACATTCTGTGAAAAACTAGCTTAAAAAAATCCAGCATATAAGAAATAAGTCCTGTAGCAAAAAATGTTCAGTTAGAAAGCAAAAAGATAGGAAACAAGAGGGACAGATCACAAACCAGCCAGGTTTATGTATTTAAGAAACAAATATTAAAAAAGAAGAAAGTTTTGGGGGTCATCTTTTTCTTAAAGAGTTTAAGAAGGAAAGCTTTATATTTCAAAGCAGCAGACTAAGTGCCAATGTTTCTTTAAAGAAATGGGCCTGATTTTGCTTATTTATCAGGCACTCAAGGGATTTGTATGGCAAATACATGCCAGGTATTTTAGAGAACAGATACTAATCTGTTCATATTCCTGTAAGCAGGCATAACAGCAGGCATAGTACATATACTGGTCTTAGGAGGCAGCTATGAAGCTGTACATGATAGACTACTGTCCATACTCTGACTTAGCAAACTCATTTTATATATTGACCATTTCCTTATTTTCCTGGTACATCTATGATCAGAAATCTTGTTACCTTAAAAGAAAGAAAATACAGCATAAGCCTTGTTAAGGGACTGGTTTGTACAGAAAGCAGATAATTCATGCTATATTGTTTATCCTCTAGCCTCACACTTATTATTTGTAATCAAATTATATGAGAGCAGAAGCTGCTTCTTTTCATGCTTTTCTGTGGGACTTAGCATTCTGAAACCTTGTTTAAAACAGTCTCTTTTGGCACTTCCAAAATAGAAAGAAGATAAAATACTACAAAAAAGCCTAACAGATGTAAGGTGTAATTACCTGCAAGCAAAGAAACCCATTTCAAATGCCCTTTGAAACATACTGGTGTTTGTTAGAGTTCAGTCTGATATGCCAGGCTTGCATTTTTTGCACATACCTGTCATTTCCAACAGCATTCACCGCTACCCTAACTGAATCAACCCCTTCATTCCTCATCAATGCACACTTTTGTCTGTGAAGTATCAGGCTGTTTTCATGATTTATTTATTTCAAGTCATTTGGTAGTAGCTAGAAAGTCAATAGGTGCATGTGAAAATGATTTTTCTTAATTATTTAAGGCTTCAGAAGATTAAAAAAATCCTAACATGAATTGAGCATTCACTAAATAATGCTCAAAGAAGAAGAACCCTTATAGCCTTTTTAAAAATAAATAAGGGACCTGACAAGGTAACTTTGAGAATAACCATCAGGATAACTAAGATGCCAAGGAACAGCCTGCCCCTTCTGGTCCAGGTTCTTACTGTTGCATACTAAGCAAAAGCCATGGATATTGGTGCGCTGACACATAAGTGACAATGAAGATGTATGGCCATCCTCTTCCAGCCTTTGGCGTTGAAACAGTGTCCACCATGTGATTAATGACACCTGCATTTGTGAAAAGGTGCCGTCATTAAGGATTTCTGAAACAATTCTGTTCCAATGTGGTTTTAATGCAGCTGAGATCAGCACTGAAAGATGTCAGCAAAACATTAGGAACTCCTGAAGTAGCTCATGGGAGACAGTAGTGAAGATGCAGTTGACATTCAACAGCAAAAGGCACCTAGCTTGGAACTGTGACTCTTCTCCTGGATTTGAAGGTGCATGTAAATCAGTAAATATAGTGAACTGAAATAAAGAGTACACAGAGTTAGACTCTTCTAGTAAGATGAGCTAAATAAATAGTTATTGAGTAAATAAAAAGTTATTGCCTAGGAGGACAGAACAGCATAAACTGATCAAATGCTCATTCTGCTCTACAGAGAAGTACATTAATAAAAGCCCTTGTCAGTCAGAAGTTCCAGGAGTTTTATTCCAGATGAGCTGCTCAGCAATGGTTATAAAATGAAAAATAACCAGTTTTCTGTTAGAACTTCCTCTTGAGTACAGCAAAACCTTTCATATTAAACACAAGTTTAGACTGTTTAGAATGATCCCATAACTGATCCAGTAGCAACTTCCCACGCAAACAATGCCAGCACAGGCAAATTTTGACTTGCTTACCAAATCATCACATGTGTCTTGTGGTTTTTACAGGAATATCAGGAGGGGACTTTGAGGAAGAAAATGTGTTTTGTACTTCATATGAAATTTTCAGGATGTCCTGTATGCCAACTGCTGAGTGATTTTAATATCTTGCTTGCAGCAGTTTTGAGCCCATGAGTCATTTTGAGAGGAGCAAGATGAACAGGATATGATTGGCATGGTTACCACGTTGTTTGAGATCTCATTAAGCCAAGACTTCTAAATTAGCTGTAAGGGTTCTAATGTGATATAAAACTGCTTCCTAGTATACACAAAAAAGAACTTGCCTTGAGGAGAGGAAAAAGTTGCTATCAAGCAACTTTTACTGCAGCCAAAGACATCACACACTTCATGTGCACGGGGGGGGGGATAAATCAGCTTTCAAAGATAATGATGACAACATTTGGTCTAGTTTATCTATGATTAAGTCAGTTGACTTACCAGCTCCTAAGACCTAATCATAAGTGTGCATGTCCAAGGAACACAAGGAAAACCTCTACCCATTTCTAAAATGCTTAATTGTAGATCTGCAATTATTAATGACAGAGAAGGTTAACAGGACCCAACTGTTACTACTATTTACCATAGCTGCTAGGTACCAAGACTGACTTCCCTGTAAAACAGTGGCTTCATCTAACATTCCTTGGTAGGAACACAGATACACACCACACCACCCTGCTTCACTAGTGAAAGCTGACCTCTGCCTGTGTTTGTAGCTAATACTCCCTTGAACTTACCCGTGTCCCTCTAAATTCAGATGCATAACAGGAAGCGGAAGCAGATTCAGCATGAAGGTGAAAAACGTGTCTCTCCCTCCTAGTGCATCATAACATATAACAGACATGCTTCCACAACACGGAGCTCTCAGCAGAGACAAGCATACTGTCCTTTGGGGTGTGTTAGAGGCTCCCTCCAGCTCCACATATTGAGAGTCACAGATACAGGCTAAAAGTAATCTGTGAAAGAAGCCACAAAAGGTTTCCTTACAGTAGGAAGATAGAATCTGCTGTCCAGTTTCAATGTCACTTGCTTGGAAACATCACTATTTGCAGAGCCCAACAACACAAGACTTAGTTTTGCTGTAGAGAAGTCTTGTTTCTGTGAGAATCTTCACATTCAGGTTAAGCCTCACAGAATGGAGCTACAGCTCTCAGGAAAATTGGGAAATTCCACACATGTCCAACTTAAAAGTCCACCTCCTAACAGTGCTCATAGCCCCTAACAGCTCCATGCCTTTCCGTCTTTGCTGCTGCAGTGAGGCATAGCAGTGATGTACCAAAGGAAATGGGGAATAAGAGTTCTCTAATCAGTCCTGTTCTTAGAAAAAAAGTGGTGGAAGCTCACATAAGTCAGTAGCCACTAAAATGAATAAGGGTTAAAAGATAAAATGGTTGCTAACAATTTATTCCACTACTGAAGGCAGAAAGTCTGATGGCTTGAGCTGCAGCATGGACCATAGTCCCAGAGCACCCACTTCCAAATTCCACACCTATGAAGGTAGAGTGGTAAGATACAGTACAGCAGGATACACATTTCTTCATGAAACTTTAGAAACCTGATTTTTTTTGGGGGGGGGAGTATTTTTGTTTTGTTCTGCTTGAAACAGTCTTACATCTAAAGTATTGCGGGTGTTAGTTCACTGACTGAGAAAAGGTCAACCCAAGATTGTGTCTGCCAGAACTTATTTGTCCCAGCTACATTCCAAACTGGCAGGAAGACAGGAATAATTAAGATAGATCAAATAAATCTAAACTGTCCATACAGACAGTAAATAAATCCATGTGTTTTGATCCCCTCCCCTAAAACATCTCTAAAGAGCAGCAAAAGACAGAAAGGATGAGAATGAGAATTGAGCATAGAATGTGAACACCAACAAGAAACAACGGACTGCATGTAATAAAGTTCAAATATAGTGGAGTTCGCTTTCAAATGCACCCAGGAATTTAATGATGCAGCCTGACTCATCCTATCAAACTTAAATGAACTGCCCAGAAACATAGATAACTCCCCATTCAGCAGGATTAAGGAAGCAAATCACTCACAGTCTTTGTTTGCACTGCCTTCCTTCTCTTTACTGGTAGAATACAGATTCTGATAGTGCTTTTCTTTTTATTTCTTGCACTGTAGCACAGTCAAGAATGTTAAAGAAAAAGGGTTGGATTAACTACTTGACAGTAATTGGAAAACACCTCAGGATACAAGTTCTGTTCTTAGAAGGAAAAAGGCTTAAAGTTATAATAGCTGATTTTAATGGGACTGAAAAATCAGTACCAGACCCCATGGCAAATTAACAGTGTGTGTAATAAAAGAGGTTGCTGCTAGAATGCTGAGATGTGTCCCTGGGCAGGGGATCTAGGGATTCAAGGTGGTTGCAAGCCATTCTGCACCAGTTTCCTGACCTCCTTGCGAAAGTGAATTAAATATCACAATCACTAGACCAAATTAAATGTACAGTATTCCTTAAGTTCCACAGAGTAGACACAGATCTTCCAGAAGACATCTATATAAGTTAAGTGGATTCTGTATAAGTACTTGAGGTGAGAAGAGCAAAACAGTAATAGAACAGGGATTTCTCTGGCAAGATGGGAAACACAAGGAGGAAAGAGACCTCAAAAGGTAAAGGATTTTATATAGGGATGAAGCAAGGACACAGAGCACACACAAAAGACATGATGGCAATAATGAAACCCAGAACAGTGATGATGCATCCCACTAAAAACCAGCGGATGAATTTAAGCATCTCAAATGTAACTATGTGAAAAGTTGGTACTGAAAGCTGAGATAATGATGAGTTCCTGAACTCAATTTAAGTTATCTAAGACTTCTCATGCTAAAGACAGAACCAGTCCTAACACCAAGTTTTAGTTCATACAAAGGTAGAAAGAAAAAACCAGAAGCTTCACCGCTGCTGTTTTTCCTGCTGAATGAAGAACCTTTAAAAGTTTCCAGTTGGCCAGAAGAGACTTCTTCACAGGAAGAGGTGACTGCAGGCCCCATCTATGGAGATGCTATTGTGCTGCTCCACAGAGCCCTTAGGGACTTAGCACTGTTATGTCTGCTCCAGGAAAAGATTTCTGTGCTTCCCTGAGCTTCTTCACACCCACACTCTTCTAGCAATGCAGACACACTTCAGTATATAAGGATGGCTTGAAGGTATATAAGACACTACTCTTTGTCAGGCTGCAAATTTAAAACTCTTAAAATACAAGACTCCAACTGAAATCCGTAACCGTTTCCTGCAGGAGCTGCACTGTCTTGGAAGGTTTTCTTCTCTGATATGGACCATTTCTAACTCTGAGATGCTACAGCTACAAACAGCTAACAAGCCTTTTCTAATTAAGTAATACTGACAAAGTCTCCATTTCCATATATTTTCCTCTTCCTTGGTGAGCAATGTAAGGAGAACTGTTCTGTCTCTAGCTAGACTTCTTCAATAGCCAAGTGAAGAATTAACTTAGAAACACCACACATTGTTGAGCATTCATCATTAAATTATTCCTTCCCATAGAAGCTCTAACTTTTAAATTACCTTGCTTTATCCTTGACAAGCTTCTCTTTTCACTCTTTATATTTCTTTTTTCCCCCTGTTTTCTGAATTATAATTACCATCTCAGTCCCACCTTATAAAATGAATCTATGTCAGTCATTTGGTGCCATTTAAGCATTTGAATATCGGCATCTTTTTGCACACATTCATAGTAATTGATACTGGCTATTTTTTCTTCTGCCAAACAGACTTAACTTTCAACTGTGCCAGAAGCCCCCAGTTTTAACCATGAAGTTTACCTGCTGATTTCCTTATGCAGCTTGTATTCATTACTGCAGAACAAGTGGACCACAACAGGCAGTGATGAGGAGGTAAGGTTTCCTTCACTGCATTTTAAACTGGCTGCAGCAATGCCTTTTTTAGTCCTTGGAAGATTGATGATTCCATTATTTGTAGTACTCAGCAATAAATCTCTGAGTTTAGGCTAAAGTGAGCACTTTTCCCTACTTTGCGTCTTCCATTACACTGTTATTCATCATGTTTAATCATTCATTTACCTCTGACTGCTACTGCACTTGGGGAGGACTGGCACATTATTGATTTTTGACTTTTACCCTTTAGATGCTGGGTAAAGGGCTTTGCAACTGCTTAATCACAAATGACATGACCAGGGCAGGGGAGCTGCAGATCTTGGGAAACAGCAGCCTCACAACATGCCAAGTTATGATGAAATGAAATTAAGCGTCAACAAAGAAAGCAAATGGTAATAAACTGAAAATTATAGTGGATACCCCCAGGAGACCAGAGAGTACAAAGCACTCTTCTGCCTAGCAAAACACGTCTGGAAAAGAGGAGACTAAGATTAAGCAGGAAGATTTAACAACTTCAAATTCCCATAGAAAGAAAAATGCAAAGCCTTGTTGGGTAACAGAAGTGTCAGATAATGTCATTTGTCTGGAGTATATTCTCAGCTGCTTATAAAACATTTTCCTCAAGCAGAGCACCACTTCAACATTCCACTCACAAGCCTTCAAGAACACTACCACACAATGTAATATTTTCAATAGTCTGCTTTTTTTCTGCTTATCAGAATGCTGAGATTTTTAAGGAAGTCAGAAGACTTCAATTCAGAAGAATTCCATCCATACACTGGAAAAAAGTGCAGATAGACCTTTAACTTGTGCTATATCTCACAGAACAGAGATGTTTCAATGGGAGGAAGAGGAGACAATGAAACAGCTAAAGTAATCCCAAATACTCAGCAGATACTTGGCTGGAACAAACTTGTCATTGTTTCAGTGATGCGATTTAAACAGAACTGTGATGGTCAATAACACTTGAAGGACTTCCGGCATGCACCTGCTCTCTTACAGCAAAGTCTGACCCACTTCATTTTTCTTTTGAGATATGATGGTATTTTCTACTTATTTTCTTCTATGGCTATTTTATCTTCTCTCAGTTTTGTTTCTGCTCTCTGCTCAGTAAAACCAGAGCACAAACACTGAGGCTTATTCTTCACTGGGTTATGCCAGTGCTAAACTGTGGTGATGAAACCAATGACTACAGAAGTTTTAAAACAACAGTTAGTAATACACAGCTAAATACAATCTGTTGGAAGGCAGTCTGTATGCTTGTTGTAAGCCAGAAGTTACTGCCCCACAGGTTTATTAAAACTGTCTGAAGCAGTCAGTGAATATAGCAATTAAAATTATCCAATTAACAAAGCATTTTTGCTCCACAAGAAGTTCTTGATGAAATTCCTCCAACTACAGGTTTTTACAACAAACAAGCCAGCTGTCATGGGATGAACACCAGTCCTAGTGTATGGCCACTTCAATGGTTGGAACAGGAAAGGAAAGATCAAAACAGATTTAGTATACATGGTGAAGACCTTTAGAAGGTACCTCTGGGAACATGTATTGGGACCCACATGATAACATGTATTAATAGATGCCCTATGAACAGATGAAAAGCCAGATGACAATGTTAGTTCACACAACAATTACTCAGGGTATGTTGAATTAACAGAAAAGTGCAGAAGAACTTCCTAGTGTGAAGTAATTGGCAATAAAATAACAGGTGAAATTCAAAGTAATGTCTATGGAGAAAAAAGGAAATAAGATCAACTATTCATATACTTCAGAGGAATCTAAAGTAGATACTGACTTTCAAGACAGACTTTCTGTTGTGGCAGTATTATAAAAAAGTAATCTCCATACCCAACAATAATGAACAAGACTACAGAAAATTTTAACAGGAATAAACTACAAAACAAATCAGAAAGCATGACTATGTCACCATACAGATCCTGAACTTGCCCACACCTGGAATACTGTTCTCCTCCCAGCTGAAACATCATACTGCGAGAAAGAATATAGAGAAGAACAAAAAAGACAAGATAACTAAAGGAATGCATTCTGAAGGAGGACACAATCCAGGGTTTTGTGAAGATGGGGTAGACTATAGCAAATGTAAGGGGCTATATGATAAAAATCTACTCAAGCATGGAGGAGATGAAGAGGGAATGGCTCAAAAGAATTCAGGAAAAGTAGTTCTGGTAGGAAAGGTGGTACTACTGCAGGTGAACTGCTCTTCCCTGGCTATGGTAACTGAATGGAGATAATAAACTTTATGAAAGTGATGCTGATCTCTTAAAATATGATAACACAAGAATCTCAAGAAAAGAAAAATCAATAAAGATGTATCTTTAAACAAAGTTCATGTAAGCCTGCAGATGTGCAAAGGGTGTGGAGTAACTTGCCTGGCCAGAATATTATATGTCCAGCAAAAGACACCCTCAAGAAGCAAGGGTCCTTTGAAAGAAATTGAGAATAGAGGATTTCAAGACTGTATCATATACATAAATGACCAGGAGATTTTCAAAGCCTTGCCCAGCTATACGTACAAGTTCTGCATTGCCAGCTTATCAAAACCTGCTGCATTAACACGTAACTCTAACACGGGAAAATAAGATTACAGAATGGGTTATCTATGAACACCAATAAGATTTACAAGCTCTTCTATCAAACCCCTTTCAAAAAGTATAAAATGTAGGCAAACAGATTTTAGGAAATACTATTGTCTGTACACCAATTCATGTATCGCATACTTGATTTGACTATGCTTCAGCATAGACAGTACAATAACAAAGTACAAGGTATGTATTTCTGAGGGTGTTTAGGGTTGGCAGATCAGAAGAATAACTGGTGGAAGGCCCTTCTGAACCCTGCATTGCTGTGCTAAATCATGTCCAGTCACTGACTGATAAAATTCTGTATAGTTTTTCATCATTTCATCAGTAAAACCATCCCAAACAAACAAACAAAAAAACCCACAAGAAAACACACACAAAAAAGCTTTTTCTCACTAGCCACTGTAGCACATTGGCAACATTTCTGTATTTCATTTTCAAAATAAAAACATCTTCATCTTAATAATCCCATCAATTCATGTTCCATATGATTTTCAGTTCCCAACTAATACAAACAGCTCTAGAAGCCAACTGAGCCAATGCTGACAATAACTACTTGTCTGACATTATGGCAAAGCACTGCCACTTTATGGCAGCCAAACACTGTGGAGTCCACTGCCACTGCAATAACAGAATACAATTATTTCCCTATTATATTTTATAACTCCACTAAGCTGAAGCAAAATGCTCAGTGCTCACACCAATCATCAGCAGTAACTATCAGAAAAAACAGTTCAATCTGGACTGCCATTTAGTATTTAAAAATGTTGGCATTTAATATGTAAGTAGTAAAGCCTTTGACTGATTAGTTTTTGTGTAATTGATATAATTTTAAGTTGCATTGCAGAAAAGGCAAGCCAAAGGAGCAGGGTGGAATACAATTGAGATGGTGGGCACCTACCTCCTTTTTGGATGGGCGACTTTATTTTTGCAGTAAACCCAGACCACTGCTATCCCCGGGACATACAGGATAGACAGATATGACTTATAAAGTACCAGTCAGGAACCTCATCTATGCAGAGCTGTCAATAGCCTCCTGAGCACAGAGAATTGCTCTGTGATTGCACTTTCATAACTTGGCTCAGAAAAACTGCCTAGTGTTCATCTTGCTGAAAACACTGGCAGATACCAAGACAACACCCAGAACCCATATTGGTTCTACTTCCTTTCTTTTACCATATCAGCAATACCTTCCCATCTACTACTGCTTACTAAATGGAAAGGTAGAAAACTCACACAGAAGAACAGCAATATACTTCTTTAAGCAAACAAAACCAGTTAGGTTTATGGTCTGTTGCTTGCTCTCTTAGGGCAAATAACCTGTCACCACCACTTTTTACATCATTATCCTACATTGCCAATCTCTACACAGTTACTGAACACACAAATAGTGCTTCACCAAGCCTAGGCTCCAAACTCTCATCAGAACTGATTTAATTCTTTGTTTCCCTGTTGCTTATCTCCTGAACTTCTTTCATTCAGCAAGTTTGAACACAAGAGCCAAACCCATTTACCTATATGTCTTAAAATGAATATTCACTATTCTGGCTCAATTCTAGTGACTGACATGATTATAAGCTCCCAGCAATGAGTTCCCCACACAGCCCAAAAGTTTGAAAAGAGCAGCAGCAAAATTAATGGAAGCCAGGAATGGAATAATGGAAGCTTGTTAGTTACTTAAACCCCAGAGACCTTGGATTCCACAGCTCCTGGTTGGCACTGTGCATTGAATCATAGAAACATCCAAGGAGAACAAAACCACTGATGAAGTACACTGCATCATACAATACCTGCCCTGACTACCAAGCAGTTAATTCAAACCAGTGCAGTTTTGAGGATGTAACAAACAAGCAAACTATCTAAAGCCAAAATAATAAAGTGCTGGATATAATAAAACAGGCATATTTCAGTGTGATTGCGCTAAGTCATTACACTTGGAACTAGTAAATCTTCTACTACACTGAACATACAGACAAACTCAAAGACAGCAAGAGAAAGGCTGTCTTAGAGGATAGGTTTTAACCATGCTTGAAGACTCAATACCCAGAGTCAGGGCATTTCTGGTTCTTGGTGCCCAGAAGGATACTAACTGGTCAAAAACATTGACGTGAACAGGTACATACCCAATACAGACAGAGAGCCCCCAGCTAGCTAACGGAACAACTAAGATGTGGGTGGCTGCTTTTAGGGAAGACATAGCTGCACAGTTATATTGCTTTTTTAGTGGCTGAACATACATCCCATTACTTGAGTCCAGTTGCATGCTGATGCAGACTCTGGCATGCAGCTTGGAAAAAGAAGAAAGCAAGCTCATTTTGGCAACAGGAGGCCTTCCTGAAAGCATAGTAACTGAACTCTGACACTACTCAGCTTCTCTGAATCAACAGAGGCCATTCAATTCGGGATCTGCACAGCAGAGCTAATCACATTCAGTGTTTAAACTTCGGGGTAGACAGTGAGATGAATTAGAATAGAGAATTGAATTCTTAGCAAGTAGAGTAAGAAAGTATTGTTAAGTTTTAAAAAGCCAAATCTTTCCAAGGATCCCTAGGATAAGAAAAAATTGAGATGTTTGCTTTGGAGTTTCAACTCTCTGCTCACTAGACATACAGTGTTCCATTAGCTGTCAAAACAAATACATTGTTGTCCTAACACCTTCAGTATTTAAAGTTTACTCTGCTTTCCAAATCAATTATTAAACCTTCTCTCACGAAAGACACTTCCTTTTCATCATTTATTCCATATTTATAGCAGTATAAATGAACTATTTTACAAAACAAGCAATATTTTCAATACGGCGAATTAGCTGAGTAGGTAAATCACTGAAACTCACTGACAAGAAGGCTTATGAATAATTAAGTAGCTGATGTACAGCTGCATTACCATGAGCCTCTTATCCAGATTGCCATATTTCTCAGCATGACACAGGCTAGACTTTGTTTCTGTAGTATAAAGAGACTCTTAATTAAACCTTCATTCTTCAGCTTACCAAGATTTATCCTGCTTTATATGAGATCAGATTATTATATTTAATGTTGGAAAATGCTCATTTTCTGCTTAAATCCACCAGATTGCTGATGGGATTTCCTGATTTATAAAACAATGAGCTATGCATTCTTTCGGTAGAAACTAACTGCTGTACTCCAGTCTTCAGAGTAGTCATCTGATTACCATCATTCTGGAAAAACTCCCATTTTAACATATTGTTAATATGCTGGAGTGGTCTTAACCCGCAGTCATGAAATTCCAAGTAACTGCCTGTGTCTTAACAACCTCAGACTTTGAATACAACATTGGTCTTCGCACACTGCCTGTCACTTCTAGTGCTTGAGTATTGACATTGTATCTCCTTTAGGTTCTTTGCAGCCCTTTAATGACTACGCCAATTAATAATGCATCATTCTTTCTCCTCCAGCAAATTTTAATTGCTGTAATTTATGTCCCTAGACAATTCTTGCACTACAGATGTAATCTATACCACCGTGACTGAGTTAGAAGATCACACTCTCAAGGTCCCTAGCAGATAAACAACACAATTTCAAGTTCATAGACATCATCTACAATTGACATCAATTACTGTTCAAGGAAACAAGTCATGACATTACAGGTAACAAACAGATCATTTTTATGTTCTGGAGCAGAGTGGACTTCAGCAGCAGAGCTCTGACAATTAATTACATCTTCACAGCCAGTGCTTTATGGAGGTACTCCAATTCTCTGAAAGGGAAAAATCCATCTAAAAGTAGTAGAGATGAAGGTTGAACACTTCTTCAGCAGGGTGAGATCTATACTGTTACACAGATAGATTCCAAAATAATATTACCAACACCTTAACGGTAGTCTTAAATTGCAGCATAAATGTTCTAGTTCCTTGCCTAAAGCTTGAGCCAATGCCTAAGAGGGACTTCAGTTTATTGAAATGTGTTTGCAAAACTCACAGGTAGAAAAAAAATCATGAGGGGAAAAAAACAAAAAAAAAGATGTTTATAACTAACCTCTACTCAGCTCTACAGTTAACCCAAAATTAAGGGTATAACTGTGTGTGTCCCACATGAGATTATTCTTCACTTCATCCCCTTGCCAGTATTAGGAATGCTTCACAAATCAGATTCCAGTGTTGCACTTGTACACAATGTAGTATAGCCTACATTGATCCATAGCCCTGTAAAAAAGTTCAGTCCCCCTGTTTTTACTGTCATCTCTTATTACCTTCAAGCCACCTTATCAAAACTATAAAGCTCCTTGTGCCAGTTGCCTCAACATTTCCTCCAAAGCCAAATATCTATCTGGCCCAGTACATCATACCCTGATCTCCCTAATAATCCTCACCAAGCACACAGGCCTGTTCACCCCTGCACCTCACAGCAGCATCAAGACAGCGTACAACCAGTACCTAGCTGCATGGAGCAATGCATAGTATAATACACTCAGTTTACCTGTTAGAGTGTCACACTGTACTAGAATATTTTCTCTTCTCAGTGAGTCAAAACCTATTAAAGATAATACTAATGTCAGGTTTGGAAAAAGAAAAATCATATTTCCCCTTCCCAGTGATGAAAGGCTCTACATCAATAAGGTAAGAAATCCATAAGAAGAATGGCAAATGGCTACCTTGCCTGCTGTCCAAGCAGCACACTGCACACACTGATATAACATACTTGGAGTTCACCAAAGCATAATGTTATTGCAGATTACTTGAGGACTGGTCAACCCTGCTGAGGTTCAGTATGGAACTGAACAGTGACTTAAGATACAGGACAGAATTTGGTATTTCTGTTATTGACATAAAAATTATATTTTATAGGGCACTAACCCATTAAAACGATCACTCTCAAGCACAGCAATGCCCACAATTCTTATATAAGAAATACACCCCCTGTTAATCAAATAAATTTACTTGTACAAGTGTCATTGTGCAATTTGTCCCAGACATCTTTAATTGAGCTTTCTTTTTAAACAGTGTTGGCTTTTAATATATGAGATCACTTAAAGGCAGAATGAAAAGCAAAACTTACTGTGGCTTGCAATGCATCTATCATCATTCAACTTCCAAGTGGCTACTAATGATTCTTTGAAATAGTATACATCTTAAACTAGTCTCTAGTGAACTATATTCTTATATGTTACCCTCAAAACTCATCTAAAATGCACCATAAATTTATTGGCAGAGCACCAAAAGGTCACATTTCTTTAACCTGGTTCCCTTCTCCTATTAGAGCTGAGCCACTAATTTGCTGTTAATTACTTCTAAGAGCCAGAAAGGTGGAAGGATGACAGAAAGAGGCAGGTAGGGTGGGAAAGAATTCAGGCTCCTTTAACTGCACCTGAATCCCTCCCTCTGGAGCTTGGCAGCAAGCACAGAAGCCCTCCAGCTCTGAAGCCCCCCTTCTGGTGGCAAAAAGCTATTTAGGTTGCTGGCAAGTCACACCTCAGCTCTCACACAGCTGGCTCATATGCAGCAGGTTACAAGCTGTTGCTACAGCAATTACTACACTCATCAAGTAGCACACAATGGTATGAACCTGAAGGTTCTCATAACTCTTCTCACAGACCAGCCTGCATCAGTCCTCCACATGACAGCAAAAGCAAACAAAACAATACCAAAAATCCAAGAGGTAACAAAACATCCACCACAAAAAGCATGTTCAACTGTAAATGATTACACCATCATTTAACTATTAATGACTTCTCCTGAATGCCTCAGAAATTACTAAAAGGAGAGCTCCTCCAGAGTCAATAGCTTAGATAACAATGGTCACTGTTTCCTGAGCATTGAACTACCTCAGAAGCATTCTAAACTGCAAATGAAGCCAATTGCTTATTACAATTTCATTGTGAAATGGTATAAAACTGCAAAGTCATCTAGACATTTCAAACCCTGATATTCTTAAGATGATCACAAAAATGTAACCTAAATTGTCAACCCTATTTTCCCTGAAATAGTGGTAGTAATGATAACTGATTTGAAATTACTCTCTATAATTACAAAGTATTTAGGTATTACATCGACAGTCACTGTAAAAGAGGCAAAGTAGCTAATAATTGTGCATTCAGGTTCACTGTTGTAATAAAGTGCCTGATAAGCCAGGCACCAGGGCAGTAAAAAGCAAGGGCTGGAGTTATCTGATACAGTGAGCTCCATCTGTTCTGCTTACCAAATGAGGGAAAACAAAAAACAAACCTTCATGACAGGGTCACATATAATGATAATGTACTTGTGCAAAGGGACCAAACTAAAAGAACACTTGAGTTCTCAACTTCACAAGCATCAACTGAACTTTAAAAGGGGGTGGGTGCATGTTTAGTACTTAATTACAGCAGAACCTCAGCTCTTGAAACATTTGCAGTACTCATTCACCAGTGTCAAATTCAAGACTGCAGCTCTCACAAAGACTTTCAGATCTTTCTCTAACCTCTCCTCAGTTACTGTTTTCACCCTTTGGAGCTTAATTTTCCAGTGAGCACAAAGTTGCAGCTTTTGAGGACCCTACACTGCTCTAACACATTTGAGGAGCACACACAAGTACAATGAAATTGAGCCTGCACATGCAAAAACAGCATACTTCTCCACCAGTAACTCTTACTAACAACATTATGGCTGCAGAAAAGTCAAGGATGGGAGCTGAATGCACCACTGCTTGCCTTAAAACACCGTGTTAAAAAGGGAGACAAAGTCATGTTTCTGGGACAGTAGAAGAAAAAAATCATAATAAAAACATTCTACTGAAAGCCACACAAAATAGTAAGG
The DNA here is from genome assembly GCF_012275295.1 of Melopsittacus undulatus. Classification (NCBI taxonomy): domain Eukaryota; kingdom Metazoa; phylum Chordata; class Aves; order Psittaciformes; family Psittaculidae; genus Melopsittacus; species Melopsittacus undulatus. The sequence continues at coordinate 29,581,567 of NC_047536.1, read as the reverse complement.
TCAGCAGAGTGGTGTCTTTGTTTGATTTAGCATTAAGCCTATAACAGGTTTCTCTAGGGGCTCACATGTGAACACCTAAGCAATTTTTTCTCCCTGTCTTGGTATATCATACTAGGACCAGTAATGTCAACCAAGGAAAACACCTAGCACTGAAAAAAAAAATAAAATAAAAAAAATCAAAACCACAAAACCTAAAAAGCGCCTTAAATCTACTTTCTTGTATTTCTTTAACTTGTGAAGGATTGAGCATAGCCTCTATATTACTGCCAAATGCCTGAATTGTAGCAAAACTAAATCCTACGTGCTCCAAATTCCTAAGATTGGAACAGCTATAAAGAAGTTCACAGCCACTACAACGAGCAGCTGCTGCGATGTAAATAATTTCACTTTAATTAGAGAGCTTTTGCGGTGTCTCTCATTACCCATATACTTAAGTACAATCAGGCTCAAAATCTGTACAATTACTTCCTTGGTCTGCAATGTAACAACTCAAGCTGTGCAAAACATTCACAGTGAAACCAATAAGTTTTGAGAGGTAAAGTTCACCCATCTTGATCCCACTGCTTGCAGTGGAGAACTTTTAAGTAGTAGAGTTGCTCAATTTTTATGACCAAGACAGGGTTTGTTATAAAGCATTAACCAAACAAGAAACAAGCACACAAACCCAACCACCACCATGCTCCACTATTGCTTATATTGAATACTAGCAAGAGATCTGTTCTTTATAAAATGACAGGAAAGACACTGCTATAGATCAATAAGGATGCGTTGCTAACACCACAGATTAAGTTGAATCAAAATTACAGAATCCTGAAGCTAACACTAAATACATATTAGTATTTTAGGTAATTTTCAGTCATGCCCTGAACAGAAACATAATATAGAATCATAGAATAGTTAGGGTTGGAAAGGACCTTAAGATCGTCTAGTTCCAACCCCCCTGCCATGGGCAGGGACACCTCACACTAAACCATATAACCCAAGGCTTCATCCAACCTGGCCTTGAACACTGCCAGGGATGGAGCATTCACAACCTCCCTGGGCAACCCATTCCAGTGCCTCAGCACCCTAACAGTGAAGAATATCTTCCTTATATCCAGTCTAAACCTCTGCTGTTTAGGTTTCAACCCATTACCCCTTGTCCTATCACTACAGTCCCTAATGAAGAGTCCCTCACCAGCATCCCTGTAGGCCCCCTTCAGATACTGGAAGGCTGCTATGAGGTCTCCACGCAGCCTTCTCTTCTCCAGGCTGAACAGCCCCAACTTTCTCAGCCTGTCTTCGTATGGGATGTGCTCCAATCCCCTGATCATCCTCGTGGCCTCCTCTGGATTTGTTCTAACAGTTCCATGTCCTTTTTATGTTGAGGACATCAACACTGCACACAGTGCTCCAAGTGAGGTCTGACGAGAGCAGAGTAGAGGGGCAGGATCACCTCCTTTGACCTGCTGGTCACGTTTCTTTTGATGCAGCCCAGAATATGGTTGTCTTTCTGGGCTGTAAGCGCACACTGTTGGTTCATTTTCATTTTCTCATCGACCAACACCCCCAAGTCCTTCTCCACAGGGCTGCTCTGAATTTCCTTTTTGTCCAACCTGTAGCTGTGACTGGGATTGCTCCGACGCAGGTGTAGGACCTTACACTTGGCATGGTTAAACTTCATGAGGCTGGCATCAGCCCACCTCACAAGTGTGTCAAGTTGAAACTTTCTGTGTCCAAAGTCCTTTGTACAAGGGGTAAAGATATAGAATGGAAACAATGGTGGAATAAAAACCTACCTTATAGTCAAAAAGTCCAAAATCCCTAATATTAGTGACTGGCGGCACTTCAATTTGGACATGTTTCATCTTCTATAGATATATGCTTCAATAAGGTGAAGCATCTGAACCCCAATGAAATCATCTGAATCTTTTCATGATTACAGACCAAAATCTCATCAGGTTCACTAGAAAGCAAAGGACAAAATCACACCAAGCAGTTTGCCGCATCTCTTAAGAAAGCTGTTTCTCTTCCTCATGTGAGCACTACGAATCACAGAACACTTCCAGACATGAAAAAATGGGTAGCCAAACCTTCAGCCTGGCAATGGCATGAGCCACCAAGATACTTACTTCTCTCTACAACCTTATATGCATTTACCCTGCACCATATTCTTGTACATTAGCATCACAAGAGCAAAGGGCAGCAAGACAACATACCAAACTGAACTTCAGAGTATTCAGAAAGCAATGAGAAAGGACTGATAAAGACAAAAGAGAACTCTCAAAATACAAGAGAGAAATGGAACAGTACAAAAGAGAGGAAATGTGAACAGCTTGTCTAAACAGAAACATCAGAGGTAATTAGCAAAAAAGCAGCACAGATGTTTCCTTCCCTGCTCCAGTAAAAGGTAAATGAACTGATCTTTAAATAGGACATGCTTTAAAGATTCCAACCTGGCCAAGACCCTCAGCTATGGTATTAATTACACCAATCTGTCATCTGAATTTATTGTGAAGACCAGCATTTAGGACCAATGTACTACAAAAAAATCTTATTCATACTACTGATTCTCGTAACACCCTTCCAATGATTTGGACATCTAAACAGTGAGACTAACTCAGAGAGTGAAGTATGTAAGGAGAAAAGCATCCAGGGCTTTTCAGCAAAGCCCTGGAGAGACAGATGAGTGTATTTCCATTACACTATGCCAGTGTGTACTGCCAGACTCTCATAGCCTCTCTCTTCATATTTGGACCACAGTTCTTAAACTGATGATGAGGGACAGCTAACTGAAAGCACATAAAAAGGATGCAGTATTCCGTGTAGAATACTGGAGACAAGACAGACTTTCTTCAATATAAAGCAAATATGACAAAAAGTGTATCTTAGCTAATTATCTTAGCAATTTCAACACTGGAACCACAAACCTCCTAATTCCATAGGGTCCAGAATATATTTTAGTACTACTTGATTGAGAAGCCACAGTACTCAGGAACTACATCCAGAAAATATTTTAGTACTGCTTGATTGAGAAACCACAGTACCTAGGAGCTACACTCAGAAATGTAAATCCCTCCTGCCCACACCAGATCATCATTTTTCAGAAATCAATACACTATTAAGCTTAATACAAGTATACTGACTTATAACAATGCTTACTTTTCTCAAGTTTCCTCAGAAAAGCATCACTCTCTGTAAGGGTCAACCATGAGAAAAATGCTTGACAACTTTTACTCTGTCAGGAATATACCTGCTTTCCAATCCTGGAAACTGAAGCTGAATTTATTTTTTGCATACAAAAGGAAACTGAGCTCTATTCCTCAGGCAAAACTACTCAATCTGTAAATAAACTTTGAACATGCCTACAAATCTCCTCATGGAATATATGACTGAATTTTATGTGCCACAGAGAATAAGCAATTAACAGAGTACAAGAGGATTTTACACTCACAAGGTCAGCAACTGGTCTTTTATAGAGGAACACTGAGGGGAGTTATATCAAGCATTCCAGTACTAGTGCTGTAAACTATTACCATGAACAAATTGGTAAAGTGATTCACTACTGCACACAATTTTGCTTCTATTTACACATATATCTAAAGCACTCACTAAAATTAAGACTTTAGGAGTGCACAGCAAATACCTTAATGTGAGGTTTCCTCCAAAGAGATGTAACAGTATTGCTGTATTTCCCCATCTAAGGTACTGAAAACTAACTGTACCCATTAAGCTACTAACAGCACTCTGTACGAGGCCCGTGGGAAGGATTTCCATGCAACTGCTAATGAGCATTAAGTAAATACAGACATGACCAATTTCTTTGGACAAAGCATCAGGGGAAGGTGAGAACATGAGGACCACCACCACACCCACACTATTTTGCAGAACTACCCATAAGCAGTCTTTTATTGCCTTGTGGCAGAATTAGTTCTAGAAAACACTGCTCCTGCCTTTGCCCTCTCAGGCCTTCTCTTCAAAACAACAAAGTGTAATTTTCCTGGTATATAACGCTAACTACTTTCCTGCCACACTTCTCACACAGTTTTCCTATCAGCATTAGCCAAGGACTGATAATGCTGCTCAGCTCACTTTCAAGTTTTTCTCTCACTGATCCTGAATGGGCATTACAATTAGTGCCATGGTACTGCTCTAGCTGATCTTACTATTACAAACACAGTTGAGAAACATACAAAGATTCTTCACCAGGACAGTCTCCACTCTGTTGGGCATGTGCAGTCTTGCATGCTAGGACTCTTGACACAACAGACTGAGACAACAGCACCTAACACATTTCATATTAGGATAACCTTCACATCTGGTACATAAGTAGATTTCTCAAATCTTAATTGTTGTAGTCAATCATGCCCTGATATTATTTATAGTGTTACATGCATAAACCTGAGGAAAGCAGAAGCAGGCCCCACTAGGATAACTACAGCATCATCACTGCAGATAGAATAATACCTACATACCTGGACACTGCCATTTCAGCAAATTCTCAGTCTAATTTTCAGGACTGCTGGAGCCTCAAACACCTCCAGATAGGGCAAGCAGAGCTATAAACAGCCAGCAAACCAGAAAACCCTGGATCATTAAAAACCTGTTCAAAGAAGCAACTGTGATTCATATTATTCACCTGCTGTGGTTTAGGCTTTGATTCTGAATCAAGTCATCATAATCAAAGGTTACTTATGTGGGGAAGATTTAAATTTTTTACTAGCAAGTTTAAGAAGTTACCACTTGGCCAATATTATTAACTTGTGCACCAGAAGCAAGAGCTTACTGTCAGACAAAACATGCTATTTTAAGGGAAAGACAGCTTAAAAATTGGCACCATGTTAAAGAGTCAATGTATTTCAAAACGTCAACTAGGATACAAATCCCAGCTACTCTGCTACCTTGAAGTTTGATACAAACTTAGGACCTTCAATCAAAAGTTACTTGATAAAATAATTTTAACCAAATTCAGTACATACCTATTATACTGACCTTTGTGCCTCTTACAGCAAACAAAATGTAACCATTGTTTCTTCCTGAAGAAGAGGTGCAACTACAGACAACACACAATTATTTAACTACTATCTACTAAAAAGCAATACCTTGTAGGTGAGCATGTTATACATTTGTTAGGGAGCACCAAGATCACTTTCAGAAAGAATATTTAAAGCTTCTTTAATGAAAAACTGACATGTTTTCAGATACATATGACATTTTTTACAGAAGGTAAGTTCTCCCTTCAGTTCCTGGCCACTGAAAATCTTTCAGTATCTTATTAAAAATATTGGAACCAAGCCATAGTAACCTCTTCACACTTCAGGCTGTTCATGGATCCCATTTCACAGCTCATTCAAAAGGAAGATTAGAAGGACTTTTTCCATTTCATATATTAAACGGTTTAATTCACAAGGGATTCGTGTCAATACAAGTATCCAAAAATAGCATGCTTCCTGTCTGAACCATATTTTCTCAACCCAATCAAGCCATGTTGCATCTGCACAGCCACCCACTGCCATCACTGCTCATGTTTCACAGCATATACCCTACAAAAAGGGAACCACTCAACCTGGATCTCTGAACTGTACTCCTGCTTTCTAATAAGACAAAAAATACATCATTTTATTACATCAACAGAAACAAAAACACTAATTGACGATTTTCTAAGAACTTGGTTCTTACAATCACTCAAAGAATTTGCACTTGTGTTCTTTCTATAAGGACTGAAACTCATGTCTACCATGACTTCTGCAGAAAGCAACACCAAATACTTCAGTAAAGCCTAAGTAAAGTTCTGGGGAGGGGGAAAAGAAGTGGAGGAAGATTTTATAAACTTTTCTTGAACTTTGCTGCAATTTGTTCTATGTTAGTGATAAATACTAGAGGACTCTAAATAAGTAAGATCTCTGACATCCAGTTTATCTCTCAAAAGCAGCTCTTCCTAGAATGCATAACCTCAGCATTACACTGATAAATCTGTTACTTCTTGTGTCTTAAAAGGATCACAAGCTGAACCAGCATAACTGAAAACCATAAATGATTATATAATGTGCTAAGTAACTTTCCTCAGCAATCAAAGGAAGATGTGAACAGTTTACAGCCAAATTACAGTTTCCATATTACTTGTATTCTTGGTTTTATTATGTGTACTTCCAGCTTTTTATGAGCAATATTGTAAATGGTACCCAGCTATTTTTTTGCACTACTGCAAAATATATAATACATTGATTAGGCCATAAATTCTATTTACAGCTTTCATTCAGCAGCAACATATCTCACTGTTTACACAGCTGTTTCTTCAGTAAATCACTGCAGGAGGCAACCACAAGATACTATGTTAGATTTGGTTAGTCTGCTACTAAACTGTCCCAAGAGAAATATCAAAGAACCAACATGTGCTTCCTGAAACTCACCATTCCCATGTCAGAAAACATGTCACACTTCATAGCAATATATGCATTTCATTATCCTGCAGTGCTGGCTCTAATAGAGGATGACAAGGTGCCGGTTCTGTCAGCTAGGTTTGATGACATGTCTACTCAGTTGGTACAATACACTCTATCGGACGGGGCTGATGTGTTTAGATGGCAGTGCAACACAAGCACTGCTTAACACTACTATTGAGCTCTGAATCTGAGCAGAGCTAATTAATCCAACTGCAAACCTGGTCAAGAGCAGGCATCAAGAGCACCTGATGACTGTGCTCTTCATTTTCTCAGCAGAGGCAAGGAAAAGGGGAGGATTGAGCTGGGACTTCTGAAAAGCTGCTAAGAACTTGGAACTGCAGCTGAAGTCAGAGTCTTTGCAGTATGAGAGTAAATGAACTCCAACGAGCAGCCTGCCAACGCAGCAGCACCACATGCACAAAGGATACTTTTGACTTCTCTCTTTGTGTCAACCTATCACTTGTGAAGTGCAACTATAACCTTTTCCATTAAAGAAGTCCACCAGCAACTTATTAATTTTCATAAAGTGTTACAGTGGTATTTGATGGGAATGCTGGAAAATTTCTGCAAAGAAATAATCTGTAGTAAGCAGCATCAGGATACATGCAGTAGTTTCTATTTTGCTACTTCTCAACAGAGCAGTGCTGGATTCCACTGCAAGGGGAATTGCTCTAACATGTTAGTGGCAAAACTCATTTAAATAAAACATTAAGCACTCTGGGGTATACTTAAAGTCCTAAGAATAAATTAAGAATCCCATTTTTAGCACTGATGCTGGCAGACAGAACTCTTATTTTATAAATCCATTTTTCACCTACTCTCATACCACATTTGCTTTTCAGAACATGGAAAAGTCACCAGTTTCAGAAATACATTTCATTAGAAAATTACTAGACATGATGTAGGTCGCAGTATTTTATGCATAAACAGCCTGATAAACTGATTTTCCATTGTCTTACCTTGTGTCACCTACACCTTTAAACTTCTCGGAGCAGCTCACAATCACCATGTGTTTACATAGAGGAATATGGCACCAAGAAAAACAAACGGGTGAATGTTTTAAACCTTGACAATGAAAATACTACTTCATTATTTTGATAATGAAAGCACCATTGCATTAATGTCAGGACAGAATTCAAGTCCAACAGTAAGCATTTATTCCATGATGGTGAGGTAAAAACCCCAAGTAAGTTATGATCTCTTTCATATTCTGAGAGAAAACCAGCTAGTTACAAGAAGGTATCTTTTTTAGTCATAGGCAATGAAGCCCTGGGTATCACCTATGTTAAAATTTACAAGGATTCAGAATCCCAAATAGGTTTTGCATAGATATCTGTAGCATTTTGAATTCCTGCACACTTTGAAAATAGGGTTTGCACAAAGTAAATCATACTGCTGTAACTCTGGATTCCAAATTTCCAGAAGATATTTAAAAGGTTACTCACAAAGCTGTCCAGCAGAAAATCATCAAGTAGCAGAGGTCAGCCTTTATCCCTCACAAGATGACATTTTGGAAATAGGAAACAGCAAATTGGAACTGCAAACCCCTCCTTTCTCAGGAATACAATAAACCCAAATGCATTTGTTTACAGCTACTCACAGATTCTCACAAACTTGTAGAGCTGCATTCTTAAAGTGCAATTACAAAACTTTCATCTTCTTTTCTCCCAGGACATTCTCAATGTTATCATTTGTCTTTAGCATCAGAAGAAATGCTCAAGATACCTCAGATAATCAAGAATCTGACTCAGAGTTAGAATGACACCATGTGTCGTTATGTAAATGCACAGCTATGATATCACTTCAGCACAAAGAGGGGTAGCATCATCAACAGGCAAGATTAATACAGTGTCCTGCTTCTTACACATATGATGGCGCTATTTGTAAAATCCAAGATTTTGAAAAATCTTTCCTCTGATTACTCCAGGAATGGAATATGAGATGGCTCATTTGTGTGCTACATTACACTTGCAAAGAGTACCTGAGCTTTGTCACTGTTTTCACAGTTTTTGTTATCTGTAAACAGGGGTCAAAAGGTTTATTACTGTTATTATGGAGTTATGGAGTACCACAATTAGCACTGAACCATAATACAGTATCCGAAAGCGTAATGGGAAACAAAACCTGGGGGCTATGCATATTTTTTTTCTTTCCCCATGATGCATACTCTTAACTTGCATGCAGAACTCATGTCTCCAATAAGGGATAAGCACAGCTTCCCAAAAAGATATTCTTCTTACAACAGATACTATTGCCAAGACTTTCAGTACAGAAACCTTAAGGATAAGGACATGATATCCAAGTTACAATGCCTAGAACGCTTTATAGGAAGTATACGTATGCTCTGGTCTTGAAATTCTAAATTTCCTATAAACAGACACACAAAGAGAGACAGTTAAGAAACAGAGGTATACAAATTTCATATCAGGAGAAACACCCACCTACAGTACTATTTGGTGTGGAATTTCAAAATTACTATGAATTATCAAATCCATGCCCAAACACCTAACTACTACAGCACATAACACACACACATCCTTTGGCTTGACAATGTACACTGAAGAAATTAATTCAGAATAAAAAAGCCACCTAAGAAAAGTAGCCATTTTGCTTTTTGATGTTTTATTTCTAAGTAAGACTATCTTCTCATCCCTGCATCCGAGACATCTGATAAAAGCAAATGTTGCACGTGATCCATAAGCGCCAAGATTGTTTATACCATGTATCACTGCTCTTATCTACAGAAACTGCAGCTAGTCTTGGACAAGATGAAAGAGGATACTCTGCTCAGATTAGTAACCGGTTTGGAGAAAGGAAAAAAAACAGAGCTGATTGCACACAATCTATGGTGCACAAGCCACAGAGACCAAGTCATTCCAGCAGAAAATAAGATTTCCAAATGCTGGTTTAGAATTAGATTCAAGGAAAAACTTGAACTAAATTTTTAGTTTGTCTTCTTTAAAATACAGAAATTAAAGAGTTAATGGCTTAAAAAAATAAATAGTTCATAATAAAACTGAGGCTTTCTGTGATCTTTATTCACCAGCAATATTCTTTATTATCACAGAATAAGGTGGAATCTCAAGATGGCAACTATTAACATTCAAAGAGCGTTAATGAAATTAAGTTCTAAGCCTCCTCTTGTTTCATGAGTCTTTAGAGAGCTGCTTTTTCTACATCTTTGAAGATGTTTAAAAAGGCGCTTTTGTATTAAAGTGAAATTTTCCATCTAAGGTTTTAAGCTGTACTTAAAAGTTACAGAAGACACAGCAGACTGTGATCAGAACTCAAGACTGTCATACATTAAAATGATCAAACCCAGTATCAATTCATAAACTTTGTGATAAGAAAGAATAACAATGCATCTAATAACAGAGACTAGAGAAACTACATCAAAGCCATATTATTGTAAATATTTAAATGCAATAGAATGTCAAATGCATTTGAAATACTAGTGCTGGAGTAGGGTGTATTCCAGCACTTTGGCCAAATGCAAAATATTTCTTGTCATTCCTTTCCTATCACCCTTTTAGTAGGTGTCTTCAGGCATGCAGCAGGGGAGAAAACACAAGGTCTGTCATTACCTTCTTTCTAAGGCATCACAGCCAGACTGTTGCTATAGGGGATTTTCAACATTAAAACTTCTGAAATTTGGTTACCATAACAACAAGTTACTCGTACAGTTAGCTGAAGTTAAACACACTAACTTCCCTAATTCAAACCCGTTGTGCACCTCTTTCACAACGATCCCATATAACCAGAAAACAATATTCTTCCACTGTGATCTGTCCTTATTGACTTTGAGGCAAACCTTTGAACATTTCACTTTGCACTCCCTCAGGTGTGCAGAAGCTACACATTGCAGTATAAGCATTTTAAGTATGCCACTTTTCCTAACTTGAAGGATAGTTACTGTAAGAGTCCAAAATAAATTTCACAAGAAGATCATTCAATTCTTTTTTCATGGGTACTCATCTGTCAAGTTTCTTCCATCCCAGATGAAATATTTTTACTTACAAACTGCAGTTAAGAACATCCCATCTTTAAAAGCAGAAGGCCTGGTTTCATTGAATTTTTGGCACAAGAAGAACAGCTATGGTGAACTTCTTTCTCTATAGTTACTGCTCTACATTTACATAAACAGTGCAAAGACAGCCAAAGTTATCAACATAAAAGCTCTAACAATACAGCATACTTGCAATTAGCAAACCTAACTGACTTCTGCTAGGGACAAATAATCTCTGTTATCAAGGTGTTATCACACCAATCTTTCTACAGTTTGACTGGGAAAGCATTCATAAAAAATCTTTCCTAAGTCGGTCCATTAAAAATGTAGACCCTGAGATATGGGATCAGCAAGAATGTAGCAGAATAGATGCATAAAATGGGGGGAAATTTGTATGATATATTCAAGGGTAAACACTACCTATGAGAAGATTTCTTTGGCACCTACGTATGATTTTTTGGGGCTTATTTTTATTTCGCATTAAGTTGCTCATGATTTAATTATCAATGCTATTCCCATTTCCACTTAATGAAGCGAGAGAAAAAGATGACAAATTGAGGATGTATTAGAGTGTTTAGACTTGTTTACTACACCTCCTGAATATCTGTTCTACAAGCAGAGTAAATTCAGAGTTTAGTCTCATCTTTTAGCTAAGACGTTTTAATTTCAGGTTGTGGCATAACCAGCATCACATTTATTTCAAGTATTCTGCAAGCTGTATAATAACATCCATAGCTTCATTGAGAGCATGCAGCCTTAAGACATATCAGCTGCCCAAAAGATGTTGCTCAAAATTCGACCGTATTGCATCTCATAGGTATCAAATACCAGTATTGCAGATACCCTTGCTCATGAACAGGATGCCCTGCCATCTTAAGTGAAGGTAACTACAGGTGTAAACATTCTCCCTTTTCATCCAAGCTTCTTGTCTGTGTTGTTTCCGAAGGCAATTTTTTATCCTATTTTTCATGACTTCATAAAATTTCTGCTCAATTTCCTTTAGGAAAAGACAAAGGGTCACTGAAGGTGTATTTTGTGTCTAAACAATACATACAAAATCACTCTGAAATAAAAACTTTGACTCCATACCCACAGCATGTCAAAAGTATCAAAAACTTAAGTTCCTGATGATGCAGAACCACCACTGATTTCTAACACAAATGTAGAAACAACATTAGTAATAGAACTAGTTCACTTTCTAAGAGACAGAAAGCTTAAGACTTAACAGTTCATCAAGTATTAGCATGCTCAAACGGGGCAGTAATTTTGACCTCCAGTTATTCAGGCAAGCCCTAGCTCAGCAAGACAACAACTAGTATAGGTGATGACATTTCAGGTCTACATTCCTACTGACAGTCCTTCTGCACAGGTCTTTGAAGGTAAAGATTCTTTAACACTCATAGCTGGCTTTTGAGCATTGAAGTACAGTTATTAAAATGTATACATACAAGTATGAAAACATTTACATATTTCTAAATTGTGTGTAAATTTATATATGTGTGTGTGCCTGCACCTAAAACTGAAAGCATTACACACACATCTTCATTCCTGGAGATTTTCAAGACCTGACTGGAGAAAGCCTAAATAAGCTTGTCTGACCTCATAGCTGGTCCTGCTTGAGCAGACATCTTGCTAAGATGATGTCCAGAGGTTCCTTCTAACTAGGATTTTCCTATGATTCCTATATAAGTATCATCCTGCTGAAAGACTTTCTCAAGCTTAAAGTTTATTTAGAATAACCAGAGCTGTAGCAGCTGCAAAATGAACAGATAACTGATACTATCAGATAATGATGCTATTTGATATGAAGCTTATTGTATTCCTTATGAACAAGTTTATTTCTCCTTATTTTCTCAGAAGTCAACTAGTCAAAACAGCACAAAGAACAACACGTGATTTACCACACTTGTTAAAAAACCAAGTGATTATAACATAGAGCATAGACTTAAGTTGGTTTTCTTTAAAGGGAAAGAATAAAAGACACCAAAAATGCCCATGTATTATCTGTAATTAGGGTAACTAACATTTTTTATCATTTACATAGTTACTGACAAGAAATTTTTTTTTTTCCCCTTATGTGAAAGAGAAATGATAAAATGACTATTATTGTTACTGGTATCATCTATTACAAATAATGAACTTTTTCTGTCAAAAAGAAGGATAATTTGGACAAAGCAACTTTAGGAATCCAATATTAAGATGTGTGAGGATGTATCCATTATACTACATTAGCCCGTTTCTTTACATGTCCAAGCAATTATACTGCATTCAGTGTATAAGAAACAGAATAAAGGTGGGTTTCTCCACAAAGTAATTCAGGACTGCTAATTTAGGAACCAAAAAACATCATTCTAGCCTGGATATCCAATTTACCTAATGCAACTTTTACTACAAGAATACTCTTTGTAAAGTTGATCATGCAGTCTGTGCTTTCAAAACCTAATAAAGTGCTTAGATACCACTGTTAACTCTCAGTGTATCATTTCTGGTTCCTCACTGTTAGACTTCCACACACATTTTACTACAATTCCCTTCATCATTTATAAAATATAAAGTTACTGAGTTATGCATGCTCTTCTCACCCTAATAAATAAAGGTTCTTCAACAGTGCCAACCTCTTGATATTTACAGCTGTTTATTTCTGATAGCTTGGCTAAAATGCTAAAGCAGAACACTGTTTCACAGTTATCCCTCACCAATGGATTTATCAATACCTGAAAGGATCATTGTGGTGATTTCTCAGATTTTGCACGAGTGGTAGAGTGCCTAAATCCCTTCCAAAATTAACCTGAAAGCCCTTCAGTAAGGTTTTGAGTTCACCATGTCCTTTGTTTTCTCTGTGAAGCTTTACAAAAGACAAGTATGCACCATTTTTGATGGTCATGATTAAATCAGGCAAGAGGTTACCTGAAATCATTACTGGTGAACTGAACTTTGAACCCTTCACACACACTGATAAGAAGTTTATACACATGGATAGTTTCATTAAGTATAAACCTCAACAAGTCTTTTGCCTAATGGGTTCATACCATAAACACCAGCTGAATTATGTAACAAGAGTTATCTAAGAAGAGGAAACTGCCTTTGCAATGATAATTACAAGCAAAACAATGACATTAATTGCTTAAACAATAGAGTTAAACAAACCAATAAGAGTATGTTAAAGGGTACAAAACATTGTCAGCCTCCAAGAAAACAGCTTTCTGGTCAGGGGTCACTGATGGCTGTACCTTCTCATGCTCTATACTCCACATCTGCTGCATACCTATTCTTATTAACAATCATGACAAAAGCTATTTAAAGAGAGGTAGATCCGGCCTTGACCCACTGACGTCCATGACAAGTACATCAAGAAACAGGAACTGCAGGTTAATGGGCCACAAAGTTTAGGAAACACTGGTCAAATATGTTTCTTCAGAATACTGACAAATATGAACCAGAGTTAAATGTGCTGAGGTTAGACACTGATTAAACACTGAGAAAGGTGCTTGCAGTACTTATACCTTAATTGTAAGTTTTCAGCCTACACTGCAGCTTTGCCTGTATGGAATGCCAGAGTAGCTGAGGATTATACCACCAATTTTAGTCAGGAGCAGCACAGTAACTCAGAACACCAGAGAGCTTGAGTTTATCAATACCAAGCATTAGGAATTAAACTTTTCAGACAGTATGCTCTTGGATTCCTGTGGTTTGTTTTGTGGTCCAGTTGAAAGCAAAAGTTCTATCATTCTATAATGAGCAAGAGTTCTTATGCTCCAGCTATTAGAAGGGAAAGATTTTGCTCTGAACTCCTCATACACCAAAAAGCAGAGTCCAAACATAATACATAAGGAATCCCCTCTCATTCACAAGGCTTCTTTGCATCAGCTACTATTTAGTCCTCTTGTAGACCCAACAGCACTAAAGAACTCACACCTGAGTTACCACTCTGGGAGTATGGTGAAACAGCTCAGCAGACATATATGCAAGCAAAGACATAGATCCCAGCTTCGATCCCCAGGTTGACAGAGTGCAAAACAGTCCCTGAACGTATTAAGAGATGAAGCCTTTTCTGCTAAGCATGGGAAGAAAGGCAGAAGGAAGTGTAAGTACATATACATAAGTACATAGGAAGTATAGATACATATTTTTGTTAGCAATGTATACAACATTGGAAAGTCAGAACTCATCTAGCAATGAGAAACATTTACCATCCTTCAGCTTTTTATAACTCTGCTGAAAGTTAAACTTGGTGCAGCTGAAGCCTCTGTGAGAAACAAAGACAGAAACCCCAAGCTTTCCTGAAACACCACTGAAACATGCAGAACAGCCAACATTTCCACTGCCAAGCCCTACATAATTCTGAAAACAAGGAATATGATATAAGCCTTTCAGGTAAATTATCAGTACTCACTTTTCCCTTCCTAAGGGAATGGAGATCTGTTGTATTTCTTAGCAAGTTTAAGTTTGTTTGGGGTTTTTTTATTTTGTTTTTCCTTCTACAAGGCACTTTTCTTTAATTCACATAAACCTGTATATCATTCTGCATATCCACTGTTAAATTTACCTATGATATTTAAGAAAGTCCATATATATGGCTAAGATCTGAGAAAATATGAAAAATTCATCAGCCAGTAATTGAACTGCTGTAGTTGATTGCCCCAGAACTGCTTTGTATGGCATACTAATTCCAAAGATAGATACTATATGGCACACTAGAAATTGTTTATGCAAATCACATTCATGATCAAGAGGAAATATGCTACAAACTTTTATAACTTGGGTAAGTTTTAATTTTATCTTCTCACCAGAGGAATGGATGTAGGACTAGGGAGCTCAAATTTTGTTTTCCTGGTACAACACTTGATCTTTTTCTTCTTTTATTTTTTATTTCTATCATTAGGGATTCTCTGGCAAGTAAACAAACACCTACCAGCAACTGGCTGATAATTTTGAGGTTACAAACTATCTTTTACAGGAGATTTGGCTGAAAGAAGTAATTAAATGCATACTTTCCATCACATCTTGCGTGCTTAGCTTGCATGGACATAACAGATGAGATAAATAGTTGTCATTCACGTGGCCACAAATGAAATACATTTTCAGATTTGAAATTCTATTCTGAACCATTGTCTGTACCTACTCATCATGAGATTTAATCTCTGCAGCTTTCACTTGCTACTTTATGTAGTTGTGTCTTTGCATTAGAATTTCATCAGAGAATGCTCGTACAATAACAAGTCACAGCAGTATTACATACATATAAGAAAAAACTCAAGGAAGAGAGAAGGAAGAGAGAAGAAACACTTTTTAATTCTTTACAAGCCAGGATATTTCCACAGAAACACAATGAATACACAACTACAAGAATGGTTAAGTTACAATTATTGCATTCATAATTCATTCTACAATTAGACCTGTGGTACACCTGAAGAACTGATAACATCTATATATGCACACATTGCTATTTCCTACTGTTACCATAATGGATTCTTACTTGCCATATGGTTTGAAGAGAATGGTTGCTCACTGCAGCTATAAATGGCTGAGTCTATCTAGACTATTGCAATTACTGAATACCGGGTTTAGTGATTACCTTCTGATGTTTTTACCATTTTCTTCTTTGCAGAATGGTAGTTAGATGCATCTCTACATGACTCCACTTTTCCATCATGCCAGACACAGCAGAGGAAATTCACAAATTCACATCAGTGATGAGGAGGTCCTTTACAAAGGTAGCTTGGGAGTGTGCTATGTGACAGAATTTAATCACATCCATTGAATCATGATGTTGTGTTTGCAAAGCCAGGTTTTGTTTTCAAGTATTTCTCATTAGTGCTGTGTACATGTCTAGCATTTCAGCAATTGAGGTATTCAATTTAAAAAAGATGAGATTGCTCCATTCCATCTGCTGTGTAATTTAGTATGAGATTAGAACAACAATACTATACCTTTACATTATGAAATTTACATCTTGCAGTCTCAAAGTCTGCCACCAAACAACTTCTTTTGTACGCCACTAAATTAACTAACTTCACTTGCCTGTCACAGCCAAATGCACCCGCTTCCATTCATCAACGGCTCCCCGCTACATCTCACTCTTCAGCTCTGGTTTCAGCTTCACCTGAACTTCTTGAACTATAACTAGACCAAGAAGTACTACACCCCAGATGTGCTTGCACTAAACAATTAATACATATACAGACCAACAGAAGTTTGCCAACATAAAACTGTTCAGCTTAAGCTTTTACCTGAAGCCTTTCCTTTAAACAAGCCACTTATATGACCCGCCCAGCCACTGGTCTCCAAAAATATATCCGTTTACAGCCAGTACCTCCCTCTCCCTAAAATTATTCTATTAGATGACAAAAATCATGGAGAAGCTAGAATCCTGCCTTCATAACCTTCCCAAGTTTTGACACTGTAGAGTAAATACACTACCAAAGGGGCATCAATCCACTGCTTAGGGAAAAAATACATTCCTTGCTGGGTTTCACATACTCTTCAGTTTCTAGGTTTAAGAATGAAATTCCCATTCATTTATCCTGGCGTAAGCTCACAAATAATTTCCTTGAAACCTGAACAGTTATACTAGTAGAAGAGAGTCAGACCAATATTGTACATAACAAACTTCAAACCATTTCCTGAAATACACCAATTTATATATACAGTATGTGAATTGCAAGACAACCATCATCTGGAAAACAACTTCATCAACTGATCTCTTTAAAGAACCTTTTTAAGGAGGATGGAAAGGAATAATAAAGTTTCTTTCCCCTTCCTAACCTGTCAAGTACTGCTGCAAATTTCAAGAACAGATGCAATAAGTCAAGACTTTGAAGCCTTGCTGCTGTAACCTCTTTCGCGCTCCACATCTATGAAGCAAAGGGTGCTGGTTAAGCAGGTCCTTGAAAACAGAATCAGTACAAGTATATGAAGTAAAAACAAATTGCGGCTGTGAATCTAGTTCGGAATGAATAGCTACTGAGCACACAGCCTGTCACAGGTTCCTGAGAACAGGAAAAGTAACAAACATCAGCATTGGTCTTTGTTTCTTAAAACAGGAGAGCTGAGAGGGGGAAGAGTCAGAGGAATGAAACTGGAAAAAGAAGACAGGAGCAAATACATAAGATTCTAATCAACAAAGAAAAGATTTGTAGGACATTAAGAGGAAAAAGGGAAAATAGCCTATTTAATTAGAACAAAACAACTCCATTATGGGAATACAGTAGTTCAACACACTAGAGTTAAACACAGAGCCAGCACATCCTGAACAAAGCCATTAATTCCCCAGAGCAGGTATGTTTTACCACCACAGCACTGCAGAATTTAGTCCCAAGAACTAGAGATGTCTCTGGGCACATTTCAGAATGTGCACTCTGTAACTCCCCTAGAGACTTAAAGTAAGCACAATTATCTACATACAGAGAACCTTATACTCTCCATTGCTCTAAGCAGCCTGAACTTGGTTAATATTTATTAAAATGAAACTCTGATCCCTTTTTATTTATACAAAAAAGTCCTGCTGAAAACAAAATTCTTCACTGCATTCTACTGAGAAAGGCTTACATCAGGCCTATGTATAGGCAATCCTTGACGCTCCTGCTGTATTTGGATTGCAAAAATACTTCCCTTTAGACACAATGTTTTTCAATTGTTAAGAGTATGTACTTTTTTTCTAGATTCTTCTATTGAAAATGTTTTGAGCTGGAATCTACATTAAACATGACTGAAACTTCCATGCAGGACTAGGCACTTTTATGTGTCATTGCAACACTGAAGTTATATACATTCATTGTATTTTGGCTACTTCAAGAAGCTCAGTTTAGTCAGGCTACTAAAAAATAGTTTCAGATGCAACAAACCCTACTTGTATCTGAGGCCAGCTTCATTTCCTTAACACATACCCTCCACCCCCTAAAATTTACAATAATCTCAGAGATTAAACAATATTTACTTACTGATGTTTCCAACTTATCTTTCTGCACTGGTTTATTTCCCCTTTCCCATCCTTTCTGTATATTGTGACATGTGCCATCATTCACAACTGTTATGATTTTTGATCTGTCTCCTGTACTATCATCTACAATCATGCAAGAAACTATGACCTTGTACTGAAATAAAGAGAACAACTTGGGAATGAAACACCATCCAGTTCTTATGCAGCCAAGAAAGCAGGAACTCAGAAGACTACATAAGGTACAAGTCTCCGATAGTGACTGATGGTATCTCTCACATGCTACCTACAGGCAAAGGAAAACATACTTCTAAGCTTTCAGTCACTCTGATGGAGTGCAATTGTATATACTACCACTGTAATTAGCATATAACTGCAAGGAATATAATATTTGCTATAAATCTTTCTCTTACAGGCCAAAAATACCAATTCATTCTGCCCTAAAGGGTCCCTCTCAGTTTTGAAACTTGTGTTTTGCAAGCAGACAGTGTACCCGCTGGGCAGAGTTGTGCAGAGAAAACATTAAATAGGCTGAAAAAGAAGAACAAAAGGCAGGTATTTGAAGAGACCAGAATACAATATGTAGCAGGGACCAACAGAATGGTTACACAAGCAAAGCAATCAAGAATAGCTCTTGCACATCTAGCGCAGAACAATCCTGCTAGACTAATTTTAGTGCCTGAGTATTTAAGTTGTCAAAAAACATATGCCAAATTGAAAGCCAAATTTGGCATCTATGTGTGTTAACAGAGATTCATTAACTAAGTAGGCTACAAACAGAGCTATGCATGCAATGCAAATAATTATAAATACTGCATATGAAGTTGTCAATATCCTTAGGAAATAGCTATTAGTAGAGATGAATGTGCTGTGAGCACTGAAAGACAAAGTTAAACACATCTAAAGGAAAAAAAAATAATCCCTGAAACTCCTGTTATTAAACAGTCACTATGGCAAGTCAACCTACTTAAAAAAAACCCCAAACCCTAATCTACACACACAGCGGGTATCTGACAGATTAGATTTGCACCCATTCTAGATAATACCATTTGCCTCTATCAGAGATTGTCTGCATGTATAAACAATCAGGAATACACAACTTGTATTCTGAGCGATTCAGCATAATTGTCAAATTCATTTTGACTTTCTCTCTTTGAAAGCAACTGTGTCATACATCTGACAAACTTCCTACTGCCATCAACTGCCGCTGCAGATGAGTCAGGAGGTGTCTACTTCACAGTCCTATCGTATTCAACATTCTGCAGTTATTTCTTTTTAACATCATATACTATCTCATTCTCAAGCCACAGGAAAGCTCATCTTGTTCATATCTGCTCACAGTTCTGACAACTCCCTCTAGGATTCCCTCTGAGGCATAAAATGTGCACACATGTACATTCCCTCACGTCTTTCCAAAGAAATATCCTATTCCAATCTCAGCTACCTTCCTTTAACCTCACACACTCCCCCCCCTTCTTTTCCTTTCAATCTCTAATCACACATGCATGGCTGACAGCCACCTTTCTTTCAGTCCTGCATCTGGGGATAGCCAACATGTCAGGCCCACAAAATGAACTAATTCCTTTTTCTCTCTGACTACAAACAATTCCCCTTCTCTCCAGCTGACAAATTAGGAGCTTTTCTTCACATGGTTACAGTCTCTGCAAACTGCTGACAACTCAATGAGAGGCCAACTAAATAAATCATTCAAAACGAAAGAGCTGCTTCAGCTGTAAGTGACCTGAAACAGCTGGTAAATTTTTAAATGCTCACACACTCCCCTCAAAGCAAGGAAATATGCTGTATAAATAAGCAGTGGCTCTCCGAGCCTGCTGGGCTATCAGAAAGCAG
Source organism: Melopsittacus undulatus (assembly GCF_012275295.1). Classification (NCBI taxonomy): domain Eukaryota; kingdom Metazoa; phylum Chordata; class Aves; order Psittaciformes; family Psittaculidae; genus Melopsittacus; species Melopsittacus undulatus. The sequence continues at coordinate 29,561,352 of NC_047536.1, read as the reverse complement.
GGTTCAGGAAGCAAGCACGGGAACTGGGAATCAGCAAGGATAATTAATTTTTTCTTGAAGGACTGCAACAGTGCCATTAATTTCCTTGAAGTGTACAGAATGTAGGAACAGCCTCAATTAAAACTGATGTTCAAATGCCAGCTGTGCTTGTCTTTTAATGGCATGCTTTGCATATTGATTTTGATATAAACACATTATGGAAGATGATATTTTTATTGTGGAAAACCCTATGCAGAAAAAAAAAAGGTTCATTTGGGAAAATTTTCAAATTACTCTGTGGACAGCCAAACCCCCTTAGGCATCTTCCCTCCAGTTATAGAGGGCAGGATAACCCACTTTGGTACCCTCAGCAATACCTACCATCCAGCCACAACAAACCAAAGGGCTCACAACACCCCTGTTTTGCATCCTGTACTGCATTTACCTCAGCTTCCTCTTGTTTTCAAGCTGGGTAATAGCTTCCAGAAACTTTGTTCTATATTAGGCTACAGCACAGGCCACCTCTGCGAGGGGGGCAACAGAATCCCATAAAAACAGATCAGATGTAACAGAACAGATCTCCACATAAGCCACATAATCTCATTCTCTCTGGCACATGGGTTGGTGAGTGGATAATATTTGCACCATATTTTTGACTTGTCATGTGGAGAAGAGCATTGTACAAGAAGTTATAAGTACTCTACATTTTCCCTAACATCTCCAACCTGCACGTAACAAATGCATCTCTCCATTGCAGTCAGGCACCCCTCCTGCATTCTGTGTTAACAGAGATATCGGAGACATCAGAGATGCCCATCTTCATAACAGAGCCTGACGGGACAGAATTAATAGGTCAGACATAATATTACCTCAGCTGCACCTCACTTGGAAGGAGACAGTCCATATTGAAGCAAGAGACAGGAGCAATAAATTACAATTTAATTCTGAAGTCATCTCCTGCTTGGAAGGAATTCAACTAAATGACCTCCAAAGGCCCCTTCGAGCCTAAATTACCCTGTGACAGAGAAGCAGCACCAACAAGTACTAGTTCAATTTACCACAAATATCACAGGAAGGCTTTTTTTGTTCTTGTTGGTATGCACAGCACAACATAATGAGCATTAAGTATTGTGCATGTAAAGCTACACAACACAGAATCTAGTACACCTTCTTTTCAAACAGAATTGTTGTAATTGATTTTCGAAGAATGCCTATAACCTGACAAGAATGCTTTGAAGGAATTCTGAAGAGATACCATATTGCAGGAAATGGCTACTCCACACTCTTCCATTACTATGCAGTTAATTAAACACACCTTAAATCTGAAGCATAGTTCATTCAGACTCTAATTCATCATATATGACACACATTAGGCAAGGTCTGGAGAAACATGAAGTAGCTGCATTAAAAAAAGAACAGTTCTGGAACAGACATGTCACTGCAGCTTCCTTTACTACAAGGTGGCATCACAAATTTACAGATGGAAATAGCTTTAGGCTTGTACTAAGAAATAAATCCTGTTCCTCTTAAGAATTTGGTTGAAGACAGAAACCAGCGCACCATAGCTTCTTACAAAGGATGAAAACCTCTAATTCTGTGTAGCCAGAGTATAGCACAAGCAATAAAGAGAACCCAAACTGCCACAGACTGGTCAGACGAAACAAGAGAAGAAAGATATATTAGACTTAAAACATTCTTGCTTTTTAGTTGGGGGCCACAGTGGCAGCAATATACTAACCAATATGCTAACAACTTCCTAGCTGTAGTTCAACCAAACACAACACCTGAACTGTGTGGTCACACAGACTCCCATATGAATAATGAATTGTCACAAATGTAGTCACATCTACAGTAACTTTGCAATTTCAAAACAAGTGATCAACAAGTCTCATGCATTTTGAAATACAAAGAAGGCAACATCATCTGCAGAATATAGAGATTAAATAGGCATCTCTGTATAAAAATATTGGTCCTTGGTTCATTTAAAGTAACAGACTTAGAGAGTTATCTTAGAAGCATATTTGTATTTTTAGGCATTTTAAGCTGCAGCACTACCATGCTTACAGTGTGCATCTGCAATGTTAATTTTAAAAAAGAGTTTTAAAAGCCACAGGAAACAAAATAATGAATAAATAAAAACCAATACAACTCATCTATGGCATCCCATTTATGACTAATAACCTAATTCAGTCACAACCTCCACAAAGCATTTGCCTAGCAACACGTAAAATACAAAACAACTTGGACAATTTTTCTACTTTCATAAGTTGTATTCAATGCTGTCACTTCTGTTTCATCTTTTCTTTTTTTTTTGAACAACCAAATATTTTGACTTGTATACGTGGAGCCTATACTAGGAGAGCCTATACTAGGTGGAGCCTATACTAGGAGAGAAACAGCTGAAGCACATCTCTAAATTTACCATGAATGTATCTGGGATTCCATCTTTCTAAAGAACATGAATGCCTGAAGAAAAAGCAGCAAGACAATCATTATACACTTAAGGTATTTTATTTCAGCATAATCTACCCAGCAATAAATATGCAATGAAAACCACATATCTGCATTATATACTGGGGAGATTGGAAGCTGATACGAAAAGACTAACCAACCAAAACCAAATACCACATAACCAAATTCTCCCCACCATATTCCCAATATAACCTAAGTAATAAACAGCAAGTATATTGGCTGAAAGTCCTATTATCACTTCCTCATTCTTAGACACCTCATAACTTCCTAATATCAATTGTTCAGACTAGATAAATTAAAAATAAATATATATTCCCCCTAACTTTCTGGGTTCAAGGGCAGGTGTCCCATCCTACCACTGATAACCTGCTCTTCAAAGAAAAGGATGCAGAAAGCCCCTATGACAATTACATTAAAATATTATATATATTTAAAAAAAAATCAGTTACAGTTTTCACAAACCACTTTATCTTTTTTTTTCCTGTTGCATATAAAATATTGCAAAAACAAGTTTTATTTTCCAAATAAAGATAAAGCAGATGTTAATAAGCTATTTAAGCTGTTATTTCTGCTCTTAACTGCCACAGTAAATAGAATTTGAACTGTTAGAATAATATGCTTTGGGCCATACACTCCCAGCATTCTCTAAATTGTCATGGATGCTCCAATTGTAAAACAAAACATCTCACAGCCTGCTATATTTACTCTGAAGGTGTTATATACTATTTCCTTATCAAAAACCAAAAATTCCTAAAAACATTTTAAAGCTCAAGGAAGCTGTTATTAAACCAAGATTTATATGGTATAAATTGTCCACGGTTCTATCCCTTGAGTGTGAAATTAATGACTGAGGAAAGATTTCACAGGAACTTAATCTGAGTGCAGTGCTACTGCAAAGGATTTGCAATTTTGGTCTCTTTGCCAAATCCCAGGTATTTGCAAGCTGCTGTAGTTATTCATGCAAGGAAACAGATAATCAGCAGCGTCTAAAGCTTTTTTACATTTATATTGAACGTGGAGCTCTCCTCTCTCTATCGGTGTGTATCTAATGCCTGAGGCATGGCAAGGTGGTATCTGAAGTGAGCACTGGAGAAGTTACTGTTCCCACAGTCTAAAAATATTTTTGATTTCATGTTTTAATAAAAATCTAGAAAAATCTTTTAGTTCTATTTGCAGCCCATATCGGAAAAAGATGCAGAATGATGATGGTGGGGTTGAAACTTGAAGTTCAATGTGCAAGTGAATGACTAGCACTTCCACTTTAATTGCTTTTAGGCTTTGTGCTCCCATTTTATAACATTTTACAGTAAATTTGAAATTATGAATTCCTAATTTCTGTAACACAGATATCCCCACAATGAAATATATGGATCCCTTGGACAAGTAACTACAGCCAAAACAACACTGAATGACTGACATGGCTATTGCCTCCACTAACATCCCTCAGTTAAACACCAGGAACACACACATACATTCACTGTGGCTCAGTCAAGCATCCTGATGCAGTGGCAACAGTTAAAAGCAAAGGCTTCCCAAACCTCACAGTTATTCTACATCAGTTTCTCCTTTCCTCTGCTGGCCAGAAATCTCCCCAGCTGCATCTGAGACGCAGTATTGAGGACAGAAGCAGCCACAGTGCTGCGCAACAGCAAGGGAGATGTGCACCTCCTGGGTCTACCAGGGGTCCCTTCAGAAGTGCACACTGTCCAATTAGAGGCCTTTCAGTGCAGCTCCTATATAGCACACGTGGCATACTCACCTTTATCAGATGAACTGAGTCTCAATTTGAATTGAAAAGGATAAATAAGTAGGGGTTTTTTTTGTCTTCTTTACCTCACATGAGTTGTAATAAATGTGAAATAATCAGAACTCCAGAATACCCCACTAAAACATACATAGGAAGGGCCCACAAATACAATAAAGTAAACCTGCCTAAATGCCAACTTTTTGCCTGAATGGTAAAAAAGACATCTTCAAAGAGAAATGGTCTAAAGATCTAAGAGTAAACACCATTTCTCTCTATACTGAAGCATCCTAGTAAAACTGTACAGAAGTCACTTGACTCCAAATTAATATCAGGGAAAGAGATGAAATTTGGTATTAAACTCTTGGACATAGCATCTACCACTCTCCCCACCTTCCAAACCAAGAATAATTTTCCCTTATACCTTCTTTTCCATTTGGCAAGTTTCACTCACAGTCAGGTGTTACAGAAAAGTGACATTTGCAGTCCTCAAACCAGTTGGATGGGGAAAAAAAAATGAAGTGATCCTGTATGTACTCAAGGGCTGAAACTGTGAAAACTAATTCAACAAAATTTGACACAGTCATGCTCTATTCTTTCTATAAAAGATTAGGAATAAGGGATTTCTATTGCACTGCTGTGGTTTAGGGAAACATTGTAGTTTAAGAAAAGTTTCCTTAATCACTGTGTTGAGTGTCTGCTCTACCTGGAAAAGGCACATCGTCTTGTTAAATTTTGCCTTGAAGAAAAGAGGCTTCACAGAGTTAGGAGAAATCTGTGTTGAAAACCTCTTGGCAAATGGACCATTCACAATAATTAGGAAGCACGAAGAAGAGAAAAGAGGAAAAAAAGCAGATGGCAATTCAAAGCTTGGGGGGGAGGGGGTGTGTGTTTTTGTTCTAGGTTGGTTTTTTCTTTTTTCCTCCAGAGTTTTTAGATATACTCTTTAAACACAAAAGACACCCGTAACAGCACAGATTTCAATACACTACATATTTATCTAAATCTTGGGAATAGTAATTGAATCAGTATCCATAAACTACCAGCACTAACATCCTGTACTGCTTACCCTTAGAGCTATATGGCAATTTACATTTTAACTTTTGGGAAGAAGGTTTTGGTAACTCTATCCATCAGGCTAAACATATACATCCATTAATGCCATTAAGATTTATTGTCATGTTTGTAAGATCAAAACCTTGTTCTATTTTTTAGTGAATTGTCTTTAAATAAAAGTTTAGTCAAAAAACCCACTGTTTTCCATTACAGGGTTTACATTTTAAAAAGAATTATCTTCAAGCACAAATATGTGACATTAGCTTCTTCCTACCACACCTATACTACAGAACACTCACGCAAAGTATTTTTAGTCCTTTGAAAGAGGTATTATCCAAATTCTCCTTAAGTTCCACACCACAGGAACCACACTGCATCAAAACAGAAGCTCTGAACAGTTAAGTATTTGAACTAAAGAACCATTAGGAACATTAATTTCTTTTCTATAAGCAAAAGCAGTTCAGAGAGATTATTAATATATTCATCAAGTATTATATGAAATCTCTTATGATTATTCAAATCACAATATCATTTGTATTTCTGCAATTAGAGGTGCAATAAAAGTCAGGGAACAGCATTTCTGACATTTCTTTCTGAAATCCAATTTCAAAGTGTTTTAGCTTTTTCCTTAATCTTTTTTATGCTTCCATACCTTCGTCATCAAAAGTTGATCACAATTCATTGCACTGTAAGGTACTCAAAACCCACTTGTGATAGTAGTTGAATACACGATGTCAGATTGCTCCTTCAACAAGAGGGCAAAGCTCATTTTAATCACAAAACTTCATCAGAACACATCCACATGAGAATGTTAGCCAGAGCATAGCCTAATACACTTAACATATTTTTCTCACCTGGGTTTGAAGGAACTCAGGTTAGGCCCTTACTTTGAACAAGTTCTTCTTAGACTGATTCAATAGTTCCAACTTCAGATTTGTACAAGTTAATAGAAACATCACATACATCTACACAGCAATAACTTATCTTGTTGATTTATTTTTAAACAAGACAAGAGGTATCATTAAGCTTAATTTTTGAAATGCCTGAAAAGTATATTCCCTCTCTTACCAAAGCTTGTAAGGTGATTCCTCTCAACTGCTAACCAAGAGAAGCAATTCCCTTATAAATTTATGAATAAGGGAATTACACTGTGTGTAATTCCAATCTTCTCAGTCACAGTTGCTTTTTTCTTCTAGCAGTAGGAGTACTCAGAGATTAAATAAGGAAAGGACCCATGGAGACCACCAACAACTCTGAAATCCTGTTAAACCGCTAACAATACCAAAACTAACAGACCCTGACAGAATAAGCTCATAAACAGAAAAGACCAGGGACTAAGCTGTGGGGCACTGTAGCTCCCTTTGTACATCAAATTCCCTGTACTCTCTGATGACTGACAGAGAAAGTTTTCATTTTCAAGATGTTCCAGCTGGTAAAGAGGGAGGGCTTTAATGTCCTGCAACTTAAAGTTCCTTTCATTAAGACTTAATTCTCAAGAAAAAAAAAACAAAACAAACAAACCATTACACAGATGTTGAGATTTTGCACTCTGTTACAAGCTAAACCAAAAAACTACTTTATAAAATCACCCCAGGAGCATACACGACACACTCATCATTTCAAGCTCAGGTACAAAACCTCACTGTAACAACATAACAATCCACCACTAGTGTTAATTCTACAGTCATAATTTCTCCCTCCTTACAGTAAGGAAGAAAAGGGTTGTGGTGCCCAGTAGGATATGATGTGGTGGATCCTTTACAAATAAGCTCTTAGAAGACATAAAAAATTTGGGTTAATACCAGGTAGAATACATGCCAAGTCCCATTTGGATGGCAATGGTTTCAGAACAGGTGATAAAGATTGTACAATCCCGTCTTGGGTTTTGTTTTTCATGTTTGATGTTTTTTGGGTTTTTGTGGTTTGTTTTTTTTTTCTTACAGCCAACAATGAAACAAGGACAGGTAAGAGAGAATGCCAGTTCTCCCCAGCTGATGGAGGTAGCCGGTCTCTAGCAAGATCACAGAACATACCCAAGGCACACACAGAGCACAGACACTGCTTATTTTGTGTGGTGATCTAAGCCACCAGGCTGAACAGAGCAAGTTCCCAAAACACTCTGCATGGAAAATCCTCCTGTCGCTATCAGTGTTGCATATTTTTAACATATGATCATCAAGAAGTGATGTTCAGGTCACAAAAAGTCCCAAAAATAAGGCTTACAAGTCTGAACAAGTGTCCTATAGCTCAGCAAAACAGCCCAAGCTTTCCCACTCCCCCTTCAAACCCATCTGTTCACATGGCCAACAAGGGCTCAGGATTGCTGCAGCAGTGTCTCCATCTGCCTTTGCAGAGCAGCTATACTAGAGAGCGAGGCTCAGCACTCAAGAAGCTGCTTCTACCTGTTCATGTTGCTGCCATGGGTAAAACAAAAAAAAAGGATTTAATCTCCAAAGGAAATGTGTTAAAATTTTCAAGGAACAGACAAAGCAGAAAGGACTGACTCTAGAACAGCTGTTTCTCAAGGCCTCAACCTGTAAGCACTACATTTCCTACGCATGAGGAAAGATTCAGCTTTGGTTTTGACTGTGCATTAATTAAGAGATGTGTGACATGGACAATATGGACTGCTACCACAAATGGGTATGGATAATCATTATGCCTTGTTCTGATGCCTGTTGTATCAGTGTAACTTCATTTCCTGCAGATGGATGTGTACTTCATAGATTAGCCTACCCAGCTGCAAGAGTCCTACTATTTGCATCAGAAAAGTGGTATTTAGATCTGTTCTTAGAAAAAATCTTCATTATTGTTAATTTTATGGTTATATTCAGATTTATTTGTATAACACAGCCATGCAACAATAATACCACATTAGCTGCAAACTTCCCTAGCAATGTCTGTGCTGGTTCCAGTTCAATTTAAAGCATGTAGAAGAAGGGACTCTCTGGGAAGCTGCCAACAATAATACCCTCCTGCACGTTAAGCAAATAGTTTGTTTCCTCCACAGGAGACAGATCAATACTCAAGAAACTAAAACAAAACCAAGAAAAGCTAAAAGCTTAGTCATGTAAATCAGGGTGGAGGAAAAATGAAAGAAAACTCCTCATTGGCATTCTACAACTTCTGCAGACCCCCATGGCCCATTAGCTAATTTCTATTAAAACACACAGCTCTAGAATAATAAATGCCAGTGGCACATTTCTAAAGGTTTGTGGCAACTGAAGTAAACATGTCCCTGTTCCCAGGACACCAAGAGACAGAAAATTAACCAGAGGTTAACTGGGTCATTAGCTAGAGCACAATAAAGGTCACTGCAGATTTAATTTAGTTTGTATTCAGCTAAAGAATCAAATACAGCAACCAGTTCTCACAGCAGGAAAACAAGTAACTTATCAGCATGTTAACGTATCTTGGATACCGAGGCACCAAGTCTGTCATTATGATTCATACCACTTTTAACTATTTCACATTATTTTGATGGAACAGAGTACAGTGTACACACATGCACACAGTTTCAATGGTTCTGAATACAAGTATGCAAACACACACAAATACCAAATATCTAACATTGGATACAGTCTGCTTTTTTGCCTTTTTAAGAGGTTTTTTTATAGACTGGAAAGCATTAAAGTAACTCACAAAAGAGGACTTGCAAGAAAGTAACTAATACATGAGTCTACAAATCTTATATGGGTTAAGAAAAAGCCCAAAACCCTGGGGTTTAATGAGTCTGAACAGGGCCTAAATAACACATGCAGAGGCATTGTGCCTCAATAGTCTTTTATGAACAAAATATCACAACAGCTGTAACAGGAAGAGCTCAATAGCTGAAGCAGCAAAAATTAACAGTATGCAGGAGATTAGACATTTAGAACCAGTTTGTATCCAACAGATTTGCATCATTTTAGGGAAGTCTGCACTAAAGAAAAGGTCTCAGGAAGACTGCACAAATTATTAAGAAAGCTGTAGCTACATCATGTTTAATGATGAGACTACCAGCTTTGTCTGTTAGGAGTTCTAAAACTGCCCTAATCCATGGCTGCTGTCACGTTTGAAGCAAGTCACCTGTTCTTAATGCTTTCTCTTTTGTTGTTGTGTAAGAAAAAAAAAGCCAAAACATCAGAAGTGGCTGCAGAGAAGATGCACCAGTAATCACACATCGGAACCAAGCTGCAGTATCTGAACAGGGGGACTGTGAGGGCCAAAATTTTAGGTGTTATCTGAACTTTTTAGTGCCAGACATTAAAGATGAACTGATCATTTTCCTTCAAATAGGCTATTATAAAATACCACCTTTTCATTTAAATAATAATCCAGTATAAAGATTCAATGCCAACCAACTCCTACTCAGTCTAAAATCCAAAGTTAGTGCAAAACAAGTCAAGGTTAAATCAGTGCTAGACTTGAGAATAAGTTTGCCAATACAGGCACTGTATTCTGATGCAGGCCAGTATCCAGTGACCACAACACCCAGCAAATAATTTAAAGTACATCAGTCAATCAAAAAGCAAGTAGCTCTTTAGCAATAATTGTTCAATTTTCAAAGTCATTCTGCTTCAATACTGCAGCTTCATCTAAATTGCATTGTTAAAACTGCATGTAATTAATCAAGGCCTGAATTACAGAACGAGAAAGCAACAGCTCCATTTGTTCAAACAAGGTATTTGTGCACAGCAACACAAGGCCTTTTCTTGTTCAGGAAGCATCAGCTGAAGAGGGGGGAGGAGAAAGTTCTCCATTACCTTTAATAAGGAGGTTTCAAACACGTCCTACTCAGCAGCCAAAGGAACCATTTCTGCACACCCCAGCCAAGCACTGCAACAAATCTATTTTGATGGTCCAGTTGTCCTATCTCCTTGTAGCTCTCTGAACAGACATTTCCATTTACAGCAGCTACCTTTCTTACTTTGGCTGGGAATTTTCCAAGCCCTCTTTTAGCTGAATATCCAGGTAGTATATCTCCCACAGCAACAACATTACCCCACCACACACCTGGAAGTCTCCCAATAGCTCCCCTACATAAGCACAACAGCTCCCACACAAGCACACACCTCAAATAGATAACTTCAACAAGCATACTGATCTTTAGTGGTACCAGTCCTTAAATCAGACTATAATCTTAACAGTAGGTAGGCACTGTAAATCGAAACCTGAAGTCCTGGAACGGGATCAGCAGACACCAATGGTGTGTACCAAGAACAGCACAGACAGCAGAAAAGACCAAAAGCTTTAAACTGCTTTTTAAGTCCTTTCATGTCTAACTTCTTGCAAAGTTTATCTTAAAACTTCTCCAGTTTTACCTCTGAAAGTTATTATTTGGCAAGGGCATCTGTTTAAGAATCTTAAAATTGTCCCTCCAGCAGTCCAATTGCAGTGACTACATGACTGGGCTCTACATCTTCTTTATTTTATCCCCTATGCAACCACTACCATTCTCTAGCATTTGCATTCTGGAACAATAAAGTAATTCTTCGAATTTATTTTTCACTGGTAGTTCTCAGTGAATAATGTTAAAACAAGCAACTGTGTACCCCATCTCCCTCCTTAAATATTATTCCACCTGTGTCCCAGTACATAAGCTTTCATAAATATAAACAGAACAATGCAATTTTCCTCTAAGCCACTCAAAAGTAAGTGTCATGATGATTTTGCTGGGGTTTTTTCCTGTCTTGGTAATATTAAAACAGGCTATGACGTGTGTTTTCAGTGACAACTTGAATCTGAAGATTCAAGATTAATAATGTATCACAGATGCTGATGAATGCATGATTCATGAGAGACACAAATGCCAAGTTCTATTTAAAGCTTTGTATGGCCATGAATAGAACACCAAGATGTATATATACACTGGAAAGCAAAAAGAAAAAGGTACAATTTGCTAGAGTAAAAAACCAACCTGCCTGCACATGGATGCGAGATCATGTTTTTCACAGCAAATTGTCGAAGCAGCCAATATACTAACAAAACACTGCTCAGAAGAAACAAAGCTGCCAAGCAACAGTCCCGTATTAGACAGCAGCCATAGTTTGGGTCAGAGAAGCTTGCATGTCATGTAAATGGCCTCCCTATTTGGCTATTGCCATAAAGCTCCACTGGCTAGAACGTAACTGATCTCATGAACCAGTTAATTCTATCCTGTACAACTATAGAAAAGCTCAAAAATCTGTATCTAAGCAGTTCCAACAACAAAAGCAAAATAATGCTCTGGTTTTGCAACTTAAGCATAATGGATTTTAAGTCAAATGTGTCCCAAAATGGGATGAGAAACAATAAACAAACAAAACCAAAGTAAAAATGTCAAGATTTTTTTTTTTTGGTTGAATTCTCTACACTAAGTTTTTTTTAAAAAAGATTTTATTATGAGCATGAAGCTTTCGCAGAATTTAGAAACATAGAGTACCTGCTTCAAGAGCCTGCAAAGCCAATATTTTCCTTGCCTACTTCTTGCAGAGATACAAGAATGTGGCTCAGGAATTCTCCTGCTGAAAGTTACACCAAGATTCTATTTAAAAATCAAAATAAATAAATGAAATTAGTGTTTAACTAAACTATGTACTATCTGTTCTACATCCAAATGATGTTGATCTCAGCCTTATATTTTCTGCAATTTATGAGCCAAGAATAGGATTACTGTAATCTAATGATCAAATCCTACTTCAGAAGGAAAATGACAAGTTAATATGCGCAATAAATAGTTTCACCTAGTAGGCTTCTACTACAAAAGACAGCTGATATGTTCAGAGGCTTCCACTTAAAGTGCAATAGCTTTTCTATCAATGGTTTCTACAGAACACATGCTCACAAAGTAAAGAGGATAATACAGAACATGTTCAACAACTTTTCCTTCAACAAGAGATAATATAATGGTACAAAAAATGTTGAACTATTTCCTTCAGAACATGATGCAACACTAAAGATACATTTAAGCAAGAGAAGCCTGACAGTACTCTTCCTAAGGCTACTGTTAGAGCAGCAGCAGAATGTGGGATCAAAGGTTCAGAGGAAGTTACTTCCTCAGCTGCTGATTTTAGCCTGTGTCAGCCAAATACAGAGGATAACTACAATAAAGACCCTAGACACTGTTTTGCAATGTCACTGGCTATTCTAGGTCATAACCTTTCTAGAGGTAGCCCGAGTTCACCCAAAAGTAAATTAAGCCTAATTCCTAGAGGACAAAATTGACACTTTTTCCCCCCCTTCCTCTCCCCACAGATGATGATTCACTTCTGACTGATACCTTTACTGGAAACATTCCTTCAGCTTGTCAGAGTAGTGAAGTGCTGGATTACACAATACAAGTTTCTGAGAAGCTGACATATGCTCAAACATTTCATTTTAATTGCCTTGAACTTAACAAGCTTAGTTTGTGTTGTGCAAAATAAATTAAAACTAGACAGATCGTTTTCTCTTAGTGCATAAGGAAGGGATGGGGAGTACGAGAACTCAGGAGTACAGAAAGTGGCATATTGTGCTTCACTGTTTTCAAATCCTGATCTGCAAATTGGTTTAGTTCATTCTAACTGAGACCAGCTCAGCAGCAAAAAAATTGAAAGTGCGATCAACAGTCAAATGCAGTGAGTCACCAAGACAAAGCCACGGAGGGGATCTTTTGAAATCAGCTTCTGGAATACATTTTAAAAGAGATCAGATATTTGAAAGACATTTAACTGTGTTTACCTATGATGCTTTTGAATTTTATTTCAGCTTTGGGTTTGCTTGGGTTTTTTTGGTTGGTTGGTTTTTAATTCAAAAGCATAAACAGAAATTCACTTAATACTATAACATGCAAATTCTGCATTCCTTAGGATTTAGGATGTATGCACTAAGCCCCAAGGCCAACAAAATACTTGTATGTATATGGCTGTTAAAGATGTCTGTAAGGACAATTAGCACACTGGAAAATTCAGACCTTGATTTAGGTTTGCTTTAAATCAACCACACTTTTCAATAGTTTGGAATCTGTCATCTTTTTTCAGATGTAGAAAAAGGAATCAGCTTCTTACTTTACTACAGTGAATGCTGACTGTATTTTGAGATTTTAGTCACACCCTGTTTCTATCTCAGACTGCACATCAAGAATTAAAAGCATGGATCACTGTTCACAGACAACAGACTAATGTTTTATTGCTCATCATTGATTAGATCTAGAGGGTTTTCCTGACGCAATTGTCCAATCCATCTAGCTCTCCCAAGTATGCCCCACTTGGCCCCTATCTGTTACCTGTTCTTTAAAGCTCCAGAGGTTTCAAGCCTCTTTTCCAAAATATTTATTCCATATTTGCAAATAAAAAAGGTCTAACTCTCTAGCCTTAGTCTCTAGTGAAGCTTAAGGCCATTATTTCTTGTCCTGTTTCCAGTGAATCAGGAAAAGATTATACCAGAGTAAAGCAAAAAGGTTATTCTGTTATTCTTTCAACATGTGAGCAGCTAATGTCATCTCAAACCTGCTAAAGAAATTAAACCAGACTATCTCCACACTGGCAGCATGACTAATTTTTAATGCAACATTTCTGAAATGGTTTTCCTCACATCATTGGGGACATCATGACTTGACTGAATTCATTTGTGAAACTGACATTCTTCTGTAAGTCAGTATTTCTGGTTTGATTTCACTGCTCCTTTAGAAAACAAAACTATTCTGGAAGGCTTTCAATGCATAACAACATACATGGAAAACGTGTATTTCAGTGGAAATTCTTAACTAACTCAGTTATATATATATATATATATATATATATATATGTAAAGAACGTATATATTTATTATCTGTCATGCACGTAAACTTCCCAACTGCACTTACTATGCTTTGGCTTATGCTGCAGAGCTGTCCTGAAGCACATAAATGGGACACTTTTTTGTATGAAAATAAGCTGGAAGATATACCTTAGATGCCTACTTAAAACCTACTACAAATGTGAACTCAAACTCAGCTGAAAGGACCAGACTAGAACTGGTATAAAGACCACAAAACAAAAATCAAGGATGTAATGTGCTCAGGACCAACAGTCCTGCTCTACTGGCCTGCTTATATTGTGTTATTTAGTATCACAGAATAGCATCCTTAATCCACACATTAGTTGATGAAGGATTAGCAGTCAGCATACACTAACATGTAAATCAAGAGTTCAAATTTAATGTTCATAATTTCTCCGCTTTTGATACAAAGTTTCCTTGCCACATATGCAGTCTCCATTGAATTTCTTTACATATGCAACTAAAGCAAGGGAGTTACCTAGCTTACCCACCACAGCAGTCACAGAAAACACTGGAAGCCTTGGAAGCTCCAGCTTCACCATCATTTCTCACTGGGTTCTCTAAATAACTTGAAACCTGTAACACACATGCACCCCTTTCAGAAATTAAGATTATGAATACACTACAGTTCCTTTGTTTTCCGTTTCTATAGGCAATGCCTTCCATTATCAGAAAACATTCTTTCTGCTTTGAGATGTCATTCAGAGTTGTTGCTTTAGCCTGGCTTCTGCTTGACTGCTCACTCATAGTTCCAAAAATTCCTGTAGTGTAAAGGCAGGGTCAGCAGTTAACAACTGCAACACTACATTATACACCCCCCAGAAAAATTGTTTACTGTTTTATAGTGGTAGAAAAGACCTATTTTATCTTGACCTAACTGAACACAAATTTTAAAACATACCAGTTTCATTTGATAACCTCACATGGTTATTCTTTAAGACTAGGAGATTTTATTTCTTATTTAGTTATCTTCAGAAGTCTTCACAGACATTATTAAAAGCCAGTAGATTACCCTGGTAGATCAGTAGATTGGAGAGAAGAAAAAAGATACCAATTTGAAGGTAGCTTAATTCTGAAATTCCATTTGGACACCTAATTGGTCCACAACTTGTAGAGCTCTGTGCTTCCAGTGAAATCAATACAATACTTAACTGATATTTCAGCTCCCCTTAAAAATTTAAACAGAGATACTCAAATGTATTAAGCATACAATAACACAGTAACAAATTGTATAAAAGCTAATTCCAAGAGTGCAGAGAATCTACAAAATCCAGAATGCCTGTTTCCACAGATCACAGCTCAGTTTAGAGATACGCAAATAGCTCGAAGTAATGGAGCCATATTAGCCCCAAGGTCTGCCAAACAAGGTAAATGCAGAGCTCTGCTCAGGCCACTAACACAGGGACACTGCTTTCAGCACTTGAGGAATCTCATCTGAAGCTAGCTTAGTTGCACTGCATTCCACAGAGCAGCTGTATACCTGACAATCCACAGACAAGATGGGTAACGGTATCCAAATATCCAAGGTTGTATTTCCAGAAGTAGCCAAGCACCAGTGGGGGCAGAAGGAAACATAAAAAAATAGCCAGGGGACACATTACTATCAAACACGGTGCTGGTACCCTCCTCTTCCTCCCCATTACAGGACTTCCTAGCAGACAGGATCACCAACAAACATAGTATTTTTTGCACCTTCCCAGGGATATTTCAATGCATCTGTGGCAAATCAGGAAATGGGATTTGAGGCAGTAAGTCCAACATATGGATGTTAGTTAGATCTATGCTAGAAATTTTTCTATGCAAAGGAATTCCTTATTTCTTGCCTTAAAGCAAAATAGGAATGGCAGGGGACTAGAAATAGCCAAGCATCTGGCCTAAAGCTAATTATTTCAGAAGTATTTGAATAATAACAAATCCAAGAATTAGACATGTCACTCTTAATTCAGTCAAGTCCTGCTGCTGGCTCTGAATCCACCCTAACAAATTCAAGTAAAAGTATCAGTGAAAAAAGCCTCACTGTTTAGCATGAGGCTTAAAATTGTCAGTGATCAGAAATTACAGCCTCAGGACACAGTAGGAGTGAAAACTTCAGTCAAGGAAAGCCTGCCCTGGAATTCTGGAAGTTCTGAGTCCCAGTTCCTAATGGAATTAATCTTGATAGTTGATGGGCAGAGGTCTTCTTGTCTGCAAATCAGATAGCTGACTGTTCAAGTGTAAATAGTACCTGCTGCTGATGGATGAGACCAAGAAAACTGACATTACGCCGGGTTCTTGCAAAGAATTAAAAGCCACCAAAGAATCTAGAGACATTTTCCTTGCCTTTGGTTACACTAGCTTCACCTGTGGCAAGTGGTTTTTGGAAAGTGAACAATTTTCATCTACCAGGTATTTGACTGAAAACAGAACCAAAGAACTCCCTGCAAAGACAGCAGTTATGCTTCCGCTTCAGATGCCTGCATACTGAAGCTCCATTTCATCCTATGTAAGCTAGAGTCTTATGTTGCAAGCTGAACTGGAATCTTTCCGGCAACAATTCTGCATCCATAAAAGCAGCAGGCTGAAACTCACAAGCCCTTTAAGCATGTATTAAGTTTCCCTGTTAACCGTGAGGTTTAGGGTTTTCTGCATTGAAGAATTTGTTTTATTAGCACTAAGAAGCAGATATTTCAATCTCTAGAAGATCAGACCATGCTGAAAGATTACTGATTTTAAGATAATCTCCACAGCTGCACTCTTCCTTAGATCCATGATGTACACATACTTCTCATTAACAACACCCATATTTCTAAATCAGTGGAATGGGTATAAAAATTTAAGGAGTTACATGGAACTCAGTCCCCTGTAGTTACTCAAAACTACAGCAGAAATACAAGTTTTAATGCCTTGAGAAGAACTAGAAACTTTTCCTAAAGGTGAAGTCATAAAGCAAAACCTTTTCAGTGGTAGAGCATTGCATTTATAGCACTGTGTTACTTATCTTAACATCTAATCATAATAATTCAACAAATCCAAAAGCTTCAGACATTGCTTCTTCAAAATTATTTTAAATAAGCCATCAAGTGATACATATGCAGAAGTTGGGATTTTGGGGTTGGGTTTTTTGCATTGTGATTATAACAGCTTTTAATAAAGTCAGACCCATATTCTTGTATCCCATCATTATTTTTCTGATATGCCCTCAATCATTCACATGATAAATGCAATACATTGAGTTATGAAGAGTAAAAATATACCCCAAAAAGGAGGTTTAAGCACTTTTACTGCGGTGTCCTCCACACCATGCCATTCTCAGTCCAGGAACATCTGCCAGATAAGCAGTAACCTGATATAAAAGACATAGAATATTCAGAAGACAGCATCATTTTCATGGTCCTTTAGCAAGTCACCTGAGATTTCCAAGATCCAAGTAGAGAGTTTCCAGTTTTATTTTATATACTATCTAAAGGAACCTTCTCAGAACCCTTTCTCATTCTAAGTCCTTGCTTCTGTATAGCAACTTTACTAATTCTAGGGGGTAGGGGAGAAAAAACAAAAGGAAAAGCCAAAGAGGACATGGTATGCAGTGGAAAGAATCAACTAACTCTAGCATGACTGTGGCAAAATCATGGAAAATCCCAGCTAGCCACTACAGTAGATTTCTGTTCTAACAAATTAGATATCCCTTTTACCTTTCCACAATTCAGTCCTGTCACAGGACAATTGCTTAAGATCCCACATGTAGACAAAACTCACACTTGGTTTTAAGACTGGGCCCTATGAAGGAGGCTTTGCATTTCTAAGAAGCAGCTGCTCCCAGTAAGCATCTTGAACACTTCAACTGCTGTCTCATCATCACAGATGCAATGCATGCACATGCAGATTAATAAAAGTAGAGATACCAGCATTATCATGTTGATACCTAAGCCTTTGCCCCAAGATCCAAAGACAACAACTGAATTAAGTATGCGCATGATGAAACACAGTTCTAGCATGAGGAAAAGCTATTGAGCATCTAAAATTCTGCTGGCTGGCAAGGTAATGTTATTTCAAACAAGAACAAAAATACCTTGCAGTACAACTGATAGTAGCAAGTTTTCCCTTATATATTTTATATACATACAGAGTCAAGCAGGAGTAAGTACTGCAAAGAGTTTTGTTTTTGTTTTTTTTTTTTAATCCAAGACAGGAAATCTGTCTTTCAATTAACCTCTACCTAGGTTGTAGCAGATTTACTCCATGTGTGTACACACACATTTCCCTTTCCTTAATATCATACCAAAGAAAATAGGAAAAATTAAAATCCTGCTTTAAGATTAATATTTATATTTGCTGAGAAGTAAGCCTGGTATCAGTGCCTCTTCCATAAGACATCTTTATAATTAATACCTAGGACACCACAATCCTTCTACTCACTACATTACCCACAAATAACACTTTTAGGGTCTTACTAGTCCTATCACAATGCCGATTTTGGCCTCAGCTAGTTTTAAAGTAACTTTCCTTGATAGTATAAGCAGCCTGAAAATAATCAAGTGCTATAAACCCAAGAAGTTGAACCCCATCTCAGGTGGTTCTGTCAAACCCATCTCTGCCACCATAGCTGCACTGTCTCCATTATGTATCAGGAATTTGTGATCAGAGATAAAGTAAAACAGAGTCTACAGTATAAATATACTCATCCAGGTAGTGACACTCTAAGATTGAGAGATCAGGTCTAACTCAATTTGGTATGAAACACAAACCTAAAATAAGGCTTCTGTAACTGAAGCAGTTACACATACAGTAGAAATACTTCAAACATCAAAAGACTCAAAAGACTACTTACTCAAAGAATTCTGTGCAGAAACCATAAGCAGGATCTGATAAAGTCTTGGAATTGATTTATTTTAAAACTTAACATACACTGCTAAAACTCTGCATAACACTGATGGAGAGATAATGGGTTCTAATGAGCAACTCGCACTTTTTAAATAACCATGTAGGAGCATTGCATACTTACACCTCAGCAACCCAATGAAGTATAACCTGATCACAGGGTGATCCAAAAAAGAAGGGATCCCTGGAGTTCAGCCCACCTACACCTTTGCTAAATAGGAGAAAGGAAGTGCATAGAGCTCTTCTCCCTTTCTGATTCTCTTCAGCATTTTAAAGTCTTCATAAGGAGCCTCAATTTCACTGGGTATATTCCTGTTCTTTGAAATACCGAGTTCATACTATTAAGCCTATTAAGGACCCCCTGCTCAAGATCACCAGAAACAAGTCACACAACACCCTACTTTGTAAGAAGACAGAAGAGAAGTACAAAGGCTTTCTTAAGGTCTTAGGTCTTAAATAAAGAAGGAATTCTGTTTGGCTTATCATCCAGGAGACTAATTCAGTCTTTCCTTAATGGGGTAGTAATTATTTTAGATCATAGATAATTTTACTACTTCCACTTAGGTTTCTCCCAGGGAGGTCCTGTGTTATGTTTTCAGGATAGATCATTAAGAGGAAAAGAAGTCGATATTTGACAGCTCCCAAAAATATGGGATGAAAACCAGAACTTCCATTTCTAGAAATATAGCCAAAGACTTACATGAGGGAGGCGTTTCATTTCAGGCCAAGGGGCTCTGTTCATCTCCAGGTACCAAAATGGCTTGGGGCATATATAACACTTTCCTGCACAAGTCTTGTAAATTCAGGATCTGTTCACATTCCCTCTTCTCCCTTTTCACATTTCAGAAAGTGTTTAATAAAAAAAACAAACAAACAAAAAAAAAAAAACACCAAACTTCTGCTGTGCTGGACAACATTTTCCTAATATGCTTGTTTCTGAATCAGATTTACAAAGTTCAATTTAGAGTGCTACATCTCAGCTGCATCCAAATAACCATAGACATAGAGTGTGCTTGACTATTTGTTACACTGGCATACATCAAACTACAAGCCTTAATAGCTTGGAAATCATATCCTAAAAGAATTGGCAAGATTTTAAACTCAAGAACAGAGGTATCAGACATTCCAGTCAATCATAGAGTCATAGAATAGTCAGGGTTGGAAAGGACCTTAAGATCATCTAGTTCCAACCCCCCTGCCATGGGCAGGGACACCTACCACTAAAGCATGCCATGCAAGGCTTTATCCAATCTGGCCTTGAACACTGCCAGGGATGGGGCATTCACAACTTCCCTGGGTAATCCATTCCAGTGCCTCACCAACCTAACAGTAATGAACTTCTTCCTTATATCCAATCTAAACCTCCCCTGTTTAAGTTTTAACCAATTACCCCTTGTCTTGTCACTACAGTCCCTAATGAAGAGTCCCTCACCAGCATCCCTATAGACCCCTTTCAGATACTGGAAGGCTGCTATGAGGTCTCCATGCAGCCTTCTCTTCCCCAGGCTGAACAGCCCCAACTTTCTCAGCCTGTCTTCATACAGGAGGTGCTCCAGTCCCCTGATCATCCTCGTGGCCTCCTCTGGACTTGTTCTAACAGTTCCATGTCCTTTTAATGTTGAGGACACCAGAACTGCACACAATGCTCCAAGTGAGGTCTCACAAGAGCAGAGCAGAGGGGCAGGATCACCTCCTTCAACCTCTTGGTCACACTCCTTTTGATGCAGCCCAGGACATGGTTGGCTTTCTGGGCTGCAAAGGAATTATCAGTCCAATTTTCTTGTTTTGTGATTTGGGTTTGGTTTTCTGGGGGGTTATTTTGGGTTTTGTTTGCCTGTTTTTTCTTTGGTTGAGTTTAGATTTTTTTTCTTTGTTTTGTTTGGTTTTATATAGATCTTTAATAACCTTATAGGGTTGTTATTCACAAATCCAGCTTCCAGAGGAAGGGAAAAGGATATTGTCGGTAGCTAATCAAAAGTTAAATCTTTCAGCCATTTTTAAGTTTTAAAAATTTAGTATAACTTATTCTAATACTTATATCTGTTCTAGTAAAGACTGGCAAAAAGTTTCGTAATCTCTGAAAATTATTTTGGTCATTATGAAAATAATAACTATCAAGTCTCTCTGGTTCTTTTTGACTCAGCAATACTGTAAGGTAAAAGCAGGATGAACTCACAATTTGGTTTTAATGGTTGAGAGAACAGCAACTTCAGCTATAGTTTTAATGAGATAAGCAGCAGTGGCTCAAGTACAGTTCTCAGTCCCTGTTGAGAACACTGATGTGGAAGCCGTAAAATTTACTCAAACAGCACCAAGTAACAAGCAAATGCATCGTATTGTTGAAGCTTTAATGGCCTGAAGCTGGCAATGTTAGCACTCTAACCTGACCCTGCAAATCCTTATATAGTTACAAACATACAGAGTAAGAAAGTCACAAGATTCATCTGAAACTAGATTAAGCCTTTCCCTAAAACCATGGTAAATAGATTCATCAGTTAACATGCAACTTCATATTAGATGAACTCATCTGATGCAAAGGGACTTACTGCATGAGCCCCTACTTTAATCTCTTGCATATCAGATGATTAAAAAAAGTGAACTAAGGCTGTTAATAAGAAAATCACAAGACAGGCTCAAAATTATCCAGAAGATTATAGAAGTTAATTGAGGCTACAGCATTTTTCTACAGTGCACTGCTGGAATACTTGCTTAACAAAACCCAATTCAACAGCAGTGCCTGAAAGAAAGGAAGAGACACCAAGATATGCGTTAAGTATGTAAAATAGTCTTCAGTATTCTTCAAGCATATGAAAGGAACATAATGAATCCTTAATTGCTTAAAGGGAACATTTTTGTCTTGCCAGAGGATGGATTTCCAAAGAATGATATTTACATTTTCCTACAACCTATAATTTTCTCATTTATTATTTGTCAGGGCCCAAAGACCTTTCACTGCACATAGGATGTTTGCATGTGTTTAATGATCCTTTTACCAAACAAATGTCACAGTCTGAATGAACAAATTAGTTAATATCATTGATGTTGCTAATTTAACACCACTAATATCACAGCACACGCAGCTACAGACCCTACAGGGTCTTGCATCATAGCAAAGCTCTGTTGTTTCCAAGTCTGTTCTCCAGCAGACAGCACAGAGAAGATAACCCACGCATAGATCACATGCAAGGAAATTCAATAAAATGTTTAAAGATTGCTTTGACTCTGTAGTTAGACTATCAGACAAGTGTGACTAAAGAGATCATTTGATAGAGATTTAGAGTCATTAATTGGAGCTCACTTACATACACTCTTACAGCTGCCTCCACTTTTATCTGTGTGCTGGGATTTTGAGCAGTCAGAAAAGAATTCAAGTGGATCACAGAAACAAATGCATCATAGTATATCTACATGTACAGCAAGATCCAAAGATTTACCCAATGAATGAGATGGCACAAGACACATTGCAGTGTTATCTTCACTTTCAACTATGCCTTTTCTTCCTTCTGTATACGCAACTGAGCTACATTTTGTTAAGTAATTTGTCTTCACACATATTGTCTATGAATAAAAGCTTTCTAAGAGCAAAATCATATTATTTTTCTCTAAGTCACCAAACTCCTCTAGACACTTGCTCTGACTAGGAATGACATAAAGGACCCAGAGGTTCTTTTGCAAGCCTTTCAAATGCTGCTGGCACTGGAGCATAAGGGAAAATAAAGCTTGATGAAGACTATAAAGTTTTAGAACTATATGGATTTTAAGCAGAATTTGTAATACACAAACCCACTTGTGTGCAGAAAGTACCCCAAAATAAAAGTGGCAGAAGGGAACTGCATTTGTCAATAACAGATACTTATTTCCTAAATCAAGTTCAAGGATGTGAATTAGATGTTAATAGATTCGGCAGAAGTGATTTTAGGATTAAAAAGATTTATTCCAAGATTAAATAAAAAGGGAAGGAAGAAGATACTGTATACAACCATGTATTGAAATGCCCATTTAAACTGTACTAAGAAAAAACAGCATTCACACTCCTTACAACACTCTTCTCTAAAGGGTTGCAGGTATGACTTACTAGAAATGCAGAAATATTTTTCTTACAGTTACTGGAGAAGACATATCAACATTTACTACAACCTTGTTCACTACCCATTAATTTAAATTCAGATGACAGGATCGTGTCATTATATTTAAAGAGAAGATGCATACATTTCCTTATTACTCTTCCATGTAAAATAATTTTGTACTGGGGTTTGAAGTTAACACTATCATAACGATACAACAGATTTATTACTTTTAACTAAAACAAAACAGGAACAGTGGAATAGAAATAAATCAAGCTGAATGATAAAGCATTGTGAAGATCAGGTGATTTTAAACACACATTCCCCTCCCCCCCTTTTTTTTCTTTTTGTTTTTTCTTTTTATGAGTCCCTTTAAATATTTGGTGTGGAAGAAGGATTTTAACTTTAGTTATTAGGTATCCACTGAGCATTATGGCTTCGGTACTTCAACCTTCCTTAGAAGCAAGCTGCCACTTCCAAGGCTGCATCCTCTTACCCCTTTCACAGTCACGGAAATAAAACATGTTGTTTTATGATTCTTCTATTAACACTTTACAAACAACAAAAAACACCACCCTAAAACACACACCTTTTGACCTGTGTTTGTTTCCCCCATTGTATGGCAGTAATTCTGGGGTAGCAGGCAGGGACAACACTGCAGACAAGGATGCATAAAGAACTTGATATTAGCACTTCAAGCATAGAGAAGACAGAATCCAGAATATTAAATCCATAAGCAGATCTAAGAAAAATCTATATAACAGGTCAATTGACCAGGACTTGCTTATATCAAAAACCCACCTGAAGTTTTACTTATTCAGTTTCCAGATTGTGAGGAACATAATCTCCTGCCATATTTCAGCATCTTTAAGGTTGACAATTTTCCTTTCCCAAATACTACTAGAAAACACGAGTTCTTAAACACACTAAAGCCATCTATTAAATGGTAGTCATATCCAATAATTCAGTCACAGAGATGGTCAGAACTGTCAGATTACAACAGAATCTTGGTTTACAGTATGTCCCTACCTCAGGCATCAATAATTTCAGCCTTTTACCATGATCACTGTCTCAGATCTTCAAACAGTGCAGACATTTCTATTGCTTTCTTTTTAGGAATTTGGAAAAGGTACTGCCTATTTCTAAATTGGACATGTCTCTCTGGAGCAATGAGACTTCATCCAGTATTTATGTTGCTTCTTGAGATATTGATATTTACAGTTGTTTCCCCATAACCACAAAGTTATGACCTTCGTTTAGAATACTATATGCAGATTAGAGACAACTCTGCAGCCTAATAGATATATTTTGTTTTTACACTCTTCAAAAATACATTAAATAAGGATAATTAGTAATAGTGTTTACACATCAAAACTTCTCTTTCACCACAAACTGCTTAACCTCACTGTGAGCTGCTATCCTGATTTTACCATGGAAGGTGAACCAATCTAGAAAATACAGATAATACAAAATAATAAACTAAAATTAAGGATAAGCTCATTGCAGATATTAGCTAATAAAAGATTTCTACATTGTTCAAAGCAGAAGAAAAATATCACTGCTCTAACAAGACCAAGTTACAGGTGCCAACATGCCACTGTACATACATACGTCTTCATCATCAAATCATCATTTAGTTACTTCAGCTTAAGTTTTTCTACATCAAATGTAGAAACTGTGTTAGAAAGGTTCCCAGCATAAAACAGGGTGTTGTAAAACTAAGAAGTCATACCTGCTTTATGAATCTCATTCTGCCTTACAGACAGGTTCATCTGAACAAAGTTAACTAGATAGTGTTGTTGGATCTTTCACACTAATTCATTCTCTTCTGGATCATGATATTCTGAGCACCAAACTATCGAAAGAAGACATTATTTCAAACACTTTAACTAGAAATCTTGCTCACCAGGATTTGGAAAATAGGAACTCAAATACACACCCCTATATTTTCTTATATGCATACATACATATATATACATACACAGGCACAGAGATGAGTTCAGGCTGAACTGTTGAACTACCGCATTCACAAAAAAAAAAGAAAAAAAAGAGAAAAAGCACCTTACTCAAGTGCATACACAAGTATGCTAATACAGAACATAGAAGTTTGCATTTAGCTGTGGTTCAGACTACCGTATACACTAGTATGCAAAGATCACACAGAATCCCACAGCAGCTGCACAATCTGAGCACACATCTCACATATTACAAGAGCACTAGAACTCAAGTACAACTACAAGAGGGAAGATAAAAATTTCTCTTTACTGAGATGTTCTTACTGCCTCAGAAGCAACACTTCTTTGGATGTTGCTTCTTTCTGAAGACCTTTACACTTGCAGCATCTGTATTTGTAGAACGGGATAGTTCTATCTAGTATTGAGACAAGTAACATTTTCATGGAACTCAGAAACATTACACATCTTTTCCTACAGAGGTCAACCACTATTTAGTTGAAATCCTCCTTTGACAAACTTGCATTACCATTCCAGAAATTCTCCCCAAGCAGTGAAGCAGAGTGGTGGGGACAGCCAGAGAAGAGGCAGTTAACAAGTAATGAACAATAGTGAGAAATGCAGACAACTTCCAGAAGTTAAACAAAAAACACAAGTCTTTAAGAGACCAATTCTGATGGGAAAGGGAGGAGAAAGAAAAGGAGAAAAAAACCCCAAAACAAGCCAAAAACAAAACCAAGACAACAAAAATACCAAATCACTCATTACAGCTTTTCAGGTTTCAAGTTAAATCTGGCATGTACTGGAATGAACACAAGAAATTCTCAAATACATGAGCATACCAGCACATCAATTTTTATACTGGAAATGTAGGCCTCTATCTCATTTTCCAAAATGTCCAGTCCAGCCTGAGAAAGTGGCGCTACATACTGATAAAAATGAGAATGTATTCTGTCAAGGGCACTGCAAGGGATGATTTGAAAGGCAGGTTTTATCTGTTCTTCATGGAAACCAGCAAAGGCAGTGAGGATTCTTCACAGAGTTATAATCTCACCATCTTTAACCAAAATTCTCTGATGGGTTTGCAGCAGTTCTTGATCTTAATTTTACTCTATTTCAAATTCACAGTGAGGCTACATCTTCAGGTGGCTGAAGGATGTTGACAAGGAAAACTAGAAAAATAAATATTGTCTCTCTATGAGGGGCTACAACTATTTGGACAATAGTTTCATCATTCTATGCTACCTACAGAGCAAGAAGTTAGAGCTGCCAGGAATTGAAATTAATTACTTCTAAAAACAATTTTAAAGGGAAGATAAAACATAAATTCACACCCTTTCCAAGTTGTCAAGTTCTTCGAGATATTAGGTATTAAATCTTGCATCTCCGAAACACACATCTGCTATTACACGGCAAAATTATTTGTTTTATTCCATCACCTTGTTTTCATTTGCAACAGAAGAGGGTCTTACTCATTCAGATACCTACATCAATCATATTTGCAAATTTGACAGCAAGTACATCTACCTGTACTTTTTTATTTTTATATAAGCAGTGATAATTCTTCTCACCTGGTATCATAACAGAAATGCTTCCAAGAAAGTCACAGCAGTGGAACAGGTACTTTCTTAAGAATAAAACATACAGAGATGTAGCAAAGCATCACCTATTACAACTTCACATTTTGTTTAATGAAATAATATTAGCTATCCTTGTGGAAAAATGACATTTTCCTACACTTCTGGGAAAAAAAGAAATATTCAAAGACCAAACTAATCAAGATGGTTTTATACAACAAGGGCAAACACTTTCAGCTAGAAATTAACCGAAAAAAAGACTCCTTGCAAGGAATCTATAGCAGCAAGGGGAAAAGGGGGAACTGGGAATCCACTAAATACTTTGATAATAACACTGAATTTTCTGAATGAAATAAACACATACAAATCCCTCAATATTCAAACCACAGAACAACTATAATAATCAAATCCCGTGATACCAGGAACCTCTCCTTGAATTCCATGATCTATGCTGAAGAGAGCCCAAAGCTCATCTGAGTTCCCCAATACAGATTAAAAATAAAGCTGTCCTATTTACACTAATGCTTTAAGTGTTTTCCTAAATCTCTCTCATATTCTGCTTCTGCAACCCCCAAAACCAACCAGACAGTTAAGTTACAATTGAGAACGATAGCACCGGGTTGGTTAAGTTTTTGAGCAACACATGTAAAATTTTTAAGTTTCAGTGCTGCAGGATACAATATGAAATGCAAGAATCAATCAAATTCTATAAAGAGGATTGACTCGGAGGACTTTCATATGTTTAATCAAAACAACATCCTTACATGTGTCAGTTTTACTCCCACATAATGAGAAACTAGAGAGAAACGCTGAGACTAGTTGGGACAAACTACATTAAAATATCATTCTGTAAACTCATTAAAATTACATTTGGAGAGGAAAGGAGTGAGAATTGTTACACACATAGCTAGCACTAAAACAATTACTCCAGTTGCATCTTTTAGAGAACTCTTAATCACGTTATACTCCAGTGTGTAAATTCTTAAAGCATGGCCCACCACACTTTACATCTCTCACATGCACTAAGCGTAAAGCCATTACACTGCAGATTAATTTCCAAGTGCAGTCGACACCTGACCAACGAAGTGGTTTTTCACAAACACTGTCCTAGGATAAGACATTCACTGTTAATAGCGAAGCCATTACTTACACCAGGGCAAAACCTAAGAAAAAACATCGTATTTTCATCAACAGTTTGTTTGTAATCTACTAAACTTAACGTTAGTCACGGAAAAGCACTGAGGCATTCATTCACATGCTCACAGGTTGGAGAAAGCAAGGGAGCTGACACAAACACTGCATCCCTGCACGGTTTCACATCCATACACAATTCTTTAAAAGGAGAAAAAGAACAACAAAAAAACCCCAACAAACTAATTAGAGACCAACCTACAACTCTACCACGTCTACGCCTGAAGCCCTGCAGCCTGGCAGTGCTGCTGAACAGCCCAGCACAGGAGCAGGAACCGCAAGTTTTTAGCACAGAGCACGTTATCTCCCAGCCCAGTCACTGCCTCACGGCGTGACCTTGGGCGAGTCACTTCCCCCGCATCCCGGCTCCCCACCTGAGAGCCTCCCGCTCCTCAAAGCGCCAAGGACGAAACACCGGTAACTACTCACCACAAGCGCCTACACCGGCGAAGCTGGAATGGAGGGAGGGAGGATGACTGGGAGCGGGGGTTTCCTCACTTACAGGTGATTAAAATCTCCCCGACAGTGATTCAGCCTCCCGCCTGAGGGAGGGTCTCCCCCCACACCTTCCCCGTCTCGTACTGTACGGGTTGAACCGGAGAAGAAGCCGGCAGCTCCGGCTCCCCCACCCCAAGCGCACACCCCGGTGGGGAGTCGATCCCTCCGTGCCTCCCGCCCCCACCGCCAGAACCCTCCCGGCGGCCCCAGCCCGGCCGCGCTCGGAGGCGGCAGTACTCACAGCACCCACCGGGCAGACAACTCACAGGTGGCCCGGCCCCGCCGGCGACCTCCGCGGCGGGCAACCGGTCACCTCAGCACCGCGCGGGCAGCGAGGGAGCTGGGGCTGGGGCTCCGCGCTCTGCTCCCCGCCGCGGGGCCGCGCAGCTCCGGCCGCTGCCGTCGCCTTCCCTGCGCGGGGCCGACTCCCTCCCGCCCTTCCTCGCGCCGCCGGCCAATGCGGGCCGCGGCGAGGAGCCGGCTTTAACCATCTGTTGCGAGGCGCCTCCTCCAAGCGCTGCCGCCGCCCTCGCCGGGGGGCTCCCGCCCAAGCACCCCGCCGGGGAGGTGGGGAACCAAGAGGAAGCTTGACCCCCACCCGGGGAGCTGTTTGCCCTCTGTACCCTGAAGAGCTGGGGCTGTGCCCGCCCCCACGCCCCCACTTACCTCAGGATCGCCGCCTCCTCAGGGCTGGCGCCCCTCTCCTCAGCGCTCTCCTCTCCGCACCCTCTGCCCTTCCCCTGCACAGCACCCGCAGCTCCCCCCGCCCGCCGAGGGCAGAGGGAAGAGCAGCTCGGCTTGGGGTGCCCCGAAGAGCGCTGGGCACCGCCCCGGGCAGCCCCACGTTAGGAGCGCCAGGTGGGCAGCGAGGAGGGAAAGGAAGGGGATGGGAACGGGGGATCCACCCGGGAACGGGGAGCGCATGTGGGGTCTAATCCTCCTCAGGTTGGTGGGGATAAAGTCCTGGCCTGATAAAACTTGCGTACTTCCCACTTAATAAAGGGGGTTCTCCACATGGGGTGTCAGGAGGCGGGCGGTGGTATTGCACGGAAAAATGGGCCTCATCCTGCCTCAGTGGACATAAACCAGGGCTAAAATCTGCTGCTTTTAGACTTCTTAGACATCTCCTGTGGAGAAGCCGTTCCGAAACAGTCAAAAGTCTCTCTCACTGAATAATGTTTCTGAGTTATAGCCTTTCATGTTCATAACTTGAAGGTTTTTACACAAACATGAGGACAGCCTATGCACAGGATCTCTTACTCTGGGTCCCTGTCTCCACATCCGAGGATTCAGATGTTTGCAGTGCAAGCATAAACTTTCCCCAAAAAACAGAGCCATAGTTCCTGTTTTACTTCTCTTTTTTAAATTAAAAAAACCATGATCAGAGTTTTCTGTAGAAAGAAAAAAAAAAACCGTACATTTGTTGTGGGTGTTAATGCAGGTTCTAAATGAATTTCTGTCATTTTTTGAAGCTGTCATTCTTATTTCTCACCAGAGCAGTGTCATTAAATTATGGCTTTAAAACCAGAGTACAGACCAGATACAATGTGAAAGACGTGCAGGATTTTAGATATATTATTATGCAGATTTTAAGGTTATCTTTCCTCATTGACATGTGTTTGATCTGTAGCTGGATAATCTTGTGAGTGAATTAAGGTCCTTTTATTATTAAAAAATATGATTTCTGGGAATAAAGTCAACCACCTGTATTTCATACCCATGCTGTTACAAAATGGCTTGTAAATGATAGTGTGTTATTCCAAATAGACACTTTTGAAGATGAGATACATCCCTTACCCACTAGGAAGGCTTTATCTTTGCATGAAAGGGTCTCAACACAGCTGAGATTTGTCTTATCATTACAAAAAAGTTTCAAAAATACTCAAATTATTTGGATTTTTCTTATAAGACTCATGATGGATGAAATTTTGCCTTTATGTATGTGTGTGGAATGCCTATAAATCTGAAGGAAGTAATTGTCATTACAAGATATTTTTAAGGAATGGTTTCTATGTAGTCATAATTACTAGAATGACAGATTAACTAGTGAATCTTCCATTAATCTTATAAAGCTATTCTCAATCCAAAGTTATTCCCATATATATTCTAATCAAGGCTTGTCATAATAATTTTGTGAGATATTGTTTCTAACATTACTGCAAGGTTTTGTCTTAGTACTCTAAGAATGTTATTACTATTATGGATTTTATTAATACATAGAAATTCCATTTAGCGTGTTAAACCAATTGTTCAAGGTGCCAAACATTTGCATTAAAAAATGCTCTTCATTTTAGTGCTTCACACATCATCATCTGTAGAAGTGAAAGAATGGTTGGAAATACAACAATCCATAGGTGAACAACTGGCCTCTGTAACAGTGAAAATACAAATAACTCACTTGTACAAGAAATCTTGGCAGAATCCAAAAGCATGTGCAGGTAAGTGGTGTCTCAGTCCACTGCGGTGATAAACAGTTGTTAAATATAAAAACCTATGCCTTAAACCTCAAAATAATGTTTCTCTATTAAGTGTTTAATTTCATAAGCAAAACAATTACTGCAAAGGCAGTTACCTTTTTTAAAGTAAGCATCCTTTCCCCTGCTTCATTACAGTTCTAATTACTTATTTGTATAGGTTAAAATATGACAAATTCTGCATTCATACATCATCAGTATTGCATATGTCGTGGGTGTGATTAGAGCAAGATTCCAACAGATCAACAACATGCCATCCCTTCAGGGATTTTCTTCTGTAGTTTTATTTCCTACTATCTCAGTATGTGACCTTGGGAGTTCATTGCACACTTTTGTGAACCATTCTTTTCATCTGTGACATCTGGGATAGTCGTACTTGAAAAGTGCTCTTTATTAGTAACAATACTTTGGGAATTTATTTATCTGTAACAAATGAACTAGTAAGTAACCTCTTTGAGTATAAGAATCTAATCATCATAACATCCAGCAATGTGCACTTGCCACCCAGAAAGCCAACTGTATCCTGGCCTGCATCACCAGCAGCGTGACCAGCAGGTCAAGGGAGGGGATTCTCCCCCTCTATTGCGCTCTGGGGAGACCCCCCCCTGCAGTCCTGAGAAAGCTGGGCTTGTTCACCCTGGAGAAGGCTCTGGGGAGATTTTAAAGCAGGTTCCAGTGCCTAAAGGGACTGATAAGAAATCCAGAGAGAGACTTTTCACAATGGCTTGTAGGCATAGAATGGAGGTGGGGGGTGTGGGGGGTGGGATGGGTGAGGGGAGAGGAATAGCTTTAAACTGAAAGAGGATACATTTAGGTATAAAGAAAAATTTTTGCTGTGAGGGTGATGCGGCACTAGTACAGGTTGTCCCAGGAAGCTGTGGCTGCCCCAAAGCCAGAAGTGTTCAAGGCCAGGTTGGATGTGGCTTCGAGGAATCTGGTCTAGTGGAAGGTGTTCCTGCCTATGGCAGGGGTGTTGGAGCTACGTGATCTTTAATGTCCCTTCTAAGCCAAACCACTCTGTTATTCTACGAATACAGTATTTTCTGCTTCATTCTAAGCGGAATATAATTGTAGGTCTATATCGCTTAAATGAGGTTTAACAACTAAGCAGTTTTTTTTTTTTGTCAAATATCATAGCAAACATCTGAAAACCATCAAAGATCCTGTATGAAGGTTCCTATTTGTCTAATTGGTGAGGCAGTGCATTAGCAGTGTGTACAGAGATAAAGCTGCAAGCAATTACAGTTCAGGAGACCAAATTTGGGGAGAAGGAACAGTTTTCCACAGAGTTCATGATAAAGAGAACTATCCCTGAGAAGCTTTATGTTTTCTGAAGAAAGATTGTAGTGCTTAATTATAATAGTTCAAAGATACTAGAGTCTGGTACCTCCAAGAAAACAATTAAAAACTATGTTGGCGTGGTTTCCATGTGCAGCAGGTGTTCATCACCTCAGAAGCTCAGAAAACATCATCTCTGGTCATTCCCACACTATGTGTTTGCATTAAGAATGTTGGTTTTGGTGGTTGCTTTCAAGTTGCATCCAACAAGAGATTGTGTGTGTATGTTACATATAGTTACCCTGTTACTTTCTTCTTACATCTTTTCTTTATGCAAAGTTGAGCAAAATGCATCAATGATGCTTCGAGCAGAGTTAAAAATGCGGATATGCATTAGCTGAAATAATCAAATATTTTAAATCCCTAATGTCTTAGGAGATCCATTAACCTTAATCAGTTCAACACATCTGATTGTGCTTGCCAACTGCCCTTTTCCAAATAAAGATATATCAAGTTACATTAATAGCATCAGTAATTAAATAGCATGAACGCAAAAGCAAGCCCTAAGATCCACATAGTGCAGACGTGGGTCACTGATTTAGTTCCAGATCTTGAAGCAGGCTTTTCTCTTAGTTGAACCAGCCAAAACCATGAAAGTGGAACTCAGCATGTGAGTGCAGAGGCAAAGTTTGAATTTTAAACACACTTTCTTCTTTTTTTCCATGTGAAATATATTAAGGTCCCAGTGGAAAAAAAAAACCAACAAACCACTCAGGATTAAATGAACTAATCAGAAACATACCTTAGAGCCTTAGTCATAAAGAAATTGCTTTGTTATAAAGACAAAGCAGATTTGTGGGAATGTTGCCACTTTTTATAAACTGTCAAAAGCTGGGGTTTGTTTTATTTTGGTTATGTGCCAGTCATGACTCAGGATCTGTTATGAAAATGAATGTGCTATTTCAAATCTTGCAAGACTTAGCCTAGATTTAGACACTGTAGTATATTTACCTAAACAAACAAATTAATCTCACAGGCTGCAGAACTGAAGCCTCCTGGCATGTCCCTTTAGGTGCTGACACTACTAAGGAAAAAACGTGGATGGATGGATGCTGCTAACCACTGAAAATGCCAGTGAATGGTAAGTGAAATGTTCTGTTCTTACCTCACTGGCCATGTCTTCTGCTGGCAAAGAGCTGTATCTGTTAGTGGAAGGGATAAAAAATAAAAAAACAACAGTGGCAACAAAAGGTACAACAAGTACATAAAGAAACGACTCTAAACTTCAGAAGATAGGACAGTTGTGTATTTGACTCCAAGATTTGTCTTTCTGTGTATAGACAGCTATCAGAACTGAGTGGTTTTTCTTTTTCTTTGATAGCTGTGGTAAGTGGTAACCGCAATCTCACTTTTCCTATGCCCTTACTTGGAACCTTAAGGGAAATGCATTATAACTCCTATGCTAACAGGGAAGTGTTTAGCAATAACAACCAGTAGCATCTAGAGCACTTTTCTGTTTCAAAGAGCTCTGCAACCATTGCTTAATTAATGTGTTCTGTGTTCAGTTCTGGGTAAGCATGCAATCCTCCCACTAAACAGTTGGGCTTTGTTATGGCTTTTAAAGCCTGAGCTGTGCTGCTGGTTGCATGAGTGAGCACGTGCACAGGGGCAGTGCTGGAGCAATAGCTGCAGAAGGCATGCTGAAGGCGTGCTGTTAGGGTAGCTACAAGGAACATGGTTAACAGTGGCTGCAAATCTTTTCCTTTCTTGAGGTGCCAGATGACACACAGAGGTAAAAAAAGCCTCATTATCTCTTTCCACAAGTTAGGTTTCCTTTTTTATGTATTACACATAAAGGCAGGCTACTGTGCTAACACAAGCATCACAGTCATGAAGTTCCTTCTGCTACTCACACGCTCACAAATTCCTTCTTTTTTCTGACTTTCCACGTGCTCAAAAGCAAAACTTATTGTGTCAGTTTCTGCATTTAACATAAAATGGATTTATTTTTAGTTACAATCCGTTTGTAATGAGGAGTTTCCCTTCTCAGTCCCATTCATCAAGATACACCTGCCTGAATGCATTCGCTTGTACTGACTGCCTTTACTTCAGGTAAGAATGGGACTGGCTTTGTACCTTCTACAGCTTCTAAGCACAGTGATCCTGCCTTTGTCAGCTGATAGCCTGACTGAGCTGAATGATACATATACAAAAGTTACCATTTTAAGAGGCTGTTTACACCAGCTACTGGCAACTAAGCCAAATTTCTTAATTTGAAATACATAGTACACTCATTATGTACTTCAAGTATACATAGTTACAGTGGAGCCCTGCCAATGATGCTGTCTAAGCAATTGCATGCATTGCATGTCTGCTTTGATAGAGTACTGGATCTGGCACTAGACATTACAGAACAGATTTTTTTAGGGTTTGGGTGGAAGACAGAGCCTTAGACACCTTAGGTAAACTATAAGAGATGTTTTTTTTCCTATCTCCAGTATTTGAGGGAAAGCCTCCTGAGGAGTAAGAATACATAAAGTCATTTCAGCAGGGAAAAATTGACAGAGGGAGAAAGAACTTTATATAGTTTCGAGACCTCTGCCAAGTTGCTTGCTGCAGACACACTTTGTAAGCAAAGATTCCTTGGACTCTAACAGGGGACTGAACATTTTTGAAAAGATGTACAGCTTTACACTGCAGGACAGAGTTCACATTATTTACTGGGAAATGGCTGGCTGCCTGCCAAGCTGAAAAACACTCCCTTGCTAGCTGAAGAAAAACAAGGTAAAATAAATACCTCAATATTACTCTATTACAGTGTTTAGACTCTACCCTTCAGATGGAAAAATGAAATTTATTACAACAATAAATGACCCCCTAAAGATCTGAAAACTGCCAGGGTTCTCTGTCTCTTCCTTTCTAATGAAGCTTTGCAATTTCACCAAAGTCAGAAAGTTGTGATTATACCAATAGATCATGCCTGCGCATACATATGCAGTGTGTATGGAAGTGACATGCTTTAATTGTATTTCTAATGGAAAAGATCAAATAATTCCATAAAATATGCTACAGGTCTCATGATTGATGATTTCATTTTGAACAAGGCAAATTAAATATGAGACTAAGAACACAGAGAATCTGTGAAATTACTCACTTGCATATACAAATTTATGCATAGATCTAATCCTGACATTTGGTATGGGTTGAATGTGCATGTGCCATCTTTTCTGGTTACAGTTCACAGTTCTTTCCTATTATTTGTATATTTTTAAAGTAATTCAGATCAACAAAACCACAATTTCTGCAGTCCTAAAAATGCTTGAGGAATTGAACACAGTTATCTCTGGTAATTTTCTCTTAATATATCTAGAAGTTGTGTTTCATATATGCAGTGCTACTGCAGGTATACTTGTATATTAACCAATGGATCTGTTATTTACATATAAAGGACAGTTTCTGTATGTACACTTTTAAGATTTTAAGTGAGCTCTGAGTTTTGCTCTTCACCAGCAGCAAGAACACAGTTTAATTCACAAGCTGTATCTAAACATTTCCTTCCTGCTTGAGATCTAAGATGTAATAAACAGCTTGGCTATATGCTAGGCCACACATTCGTAGATATTAAGAAAAACAGGAACTGTTGTGACAGCTTAACTTGATCTTCTGGCATCTAGGTTTTCTGGTTATACAGCAGATCTTCCAAGCTTCACTGTTTACCACTGTCTCTACTGTGATAACTGTTAAAAACCACAGATATTGTTAGGCAGTATCTTATTTATGTATGCCATGTGTATTTCTATGTGTTGAGCCTTAAAATCAAACCCTTGACCTTTGGAACATGCAGTCACATGTACATTTAGCTGCTAGCCTTTAGTACTTAAAAATCTCTAACAGAACTGCTATTTTGCTTTTTTGACTCAAACCAGACCTGCATGTATGAGATATATCTCAATATATAAAGCCATATTTGGAATCTCCAGGGTCTCAAGGGTTGTTAACTTGAAGGTATTTGCTTATGCTAGGAAACAGAGAATATATGCAACAGCAACATTTCTTTTGGATTTTACTCTTCTCAAATACATGCACTGAATGAATATTTATATATACTGTCTTTATGTTGTAAACTTGGATATAGGTAACAGTTTTCCTGGGACAATATGTGTTTGTATAAACACATCTTCTATGGAAGGATGGGCAAGTTTTGTGCTGAAGTCAAACAGCTTTAGATAGAAGTTGGATTGCCAAGCGTAGAACAGGTGTTTGG
The DNA here is from genome assembly GCF_012275295.1 of Melopsittacus undulatus. Classification (NCBI taxonomy): domain Eukaryota; kingdom Metazoa; phylum Chordata; class Aves; order Psittaciformes; family Psittaculidae; genus Melopsittacus; species Melopsittacus undulatus. The sequence goes on along the minus strand of NC_047536.1, from coordinate 29,525,192 downwards.
CACAAATGAGACATCACAATAACACATCGTTTTTACACATACTCTTTCTTTAGGTAGAAAGCAAGTGTACAGTGCCATGCTGTGTTCTTCCTGCTGCTTGGAATGTTAATCAGAAATAATATATTTCAGTAGTTTTCTTGTTACATAAAGTAGTTCTGCTTAAAGAAATTTCTGCTCCCATGTCAGTGACATCAGACATTGCAACCTCTAATTGTACAAATCCTCAGGTTTTGTCTTTTTATTTTGTATTGGCAGAGCAAAGTAATCTGAATGTGTATATGAAGGGGGAAGGGACTGAACTGTGCAGCTTCTAGGAAGCAGGAGCAGCAAATGAGAATCCCACCCAGAGGCTTTCATTATATGGTTCTTATGAAAGAAACTACATTGTGGGATAAATGCCCAGGCCATTGTTTGGCTTTTAACCCATTACTCCCTCAGATGAAATCCTACCAGAGTAGGCTGGAATTTCCCAGAGTGAAAAAAATGTGTTTTGGTTTTTGCAAAAGGATCAAAATTTTGTCTGGAAAATCCATTAGAACAGAAATCTTTATCAAACAGATTTTACCAGATAGGATCCTTTTTCAGTATATGGTGTCATGCTGTATACCAAATAGCATTCTTCTCTTGCCAAAAGCTACTTTAATATTCTTAGCACAGCAGCTGTAGGGCTTATGATCTTTACAGACAGAATGTAAACTTAAAGATTGATAATTATTTATGATAATTTTTTGTTTCTATACTGTAATGGTAGAACTGCAGAAAATAACCTAAATCTGTGTGAGAACTGAGCCCTTGTGAGACTGGAGCTTTGTAGTGCACACATTCACGTTTGGCCCAAAAATACATAAATCATGGCATTTTAGCTACTGAATTGTAGAACACAATGAACAAACGCAGTGCAAAGGGTTGCAAAAGAGCAACTTTATCTAAAGCAGTGAGGACTGAGAAAGAAAATTCAAATTCATCCGTGCCATTGAGTGGGTGGATTCATTTCTGGGTTTGATTTTTATGACTTGGGACATGTTTGTGATGTTTTATTGCAATTTTTTTAGCAGAAACAATAAATCATAAGCTTCCTAAATGAAACATTTTCCTTTGTGACAGATAATTTTGCAGGAAAATTGCATGTAGGAAAACATCATTAAAAATAAAATTCCCAGTCCATTTTGTATTTTATTCCTGCTGAGAGCTGGTTGTCATTTGAACTTTCATGCCGCTGCCTGAACACACTGATTATATATTTATTTGACCTATTTCTTAGCACAATGTATGAGAGGACTGAACATGAAGGAGAATTGCTTATAAATTATATTACATTCTTTTTAGTTGCATGTGTTATGTTTCTCCCTTTGTGATTGCAACAGGCAAAAACTGCCGTGGACAAGACAAAAAAGAATAGGCATGTATAAATAAATCACCTATTCTGTAGTTCCTTCTGTTTGATTATAAAACTCAAAAGTCAGCTCTCCATTTTTATCAGCTTCTGTTCCGTGAGGCTGCAGTAGGGTTTCTAAGAACTGTGATCAGATTACCTGGTTGTAAAACCACAAAATACGGATTATACCTGGTTGCATATGCATTTTTAGATTACTCTCATTATTTGAAGAATGAAGCTAAAAGTCAGTCCCTCTGGGTTTTTTTTTTGTGCAACCAATGGTATGCACTTCTAATGTCGAGTAATAAATAGTAATATATTTGAAGCATAATCATAAAGTTTTGGCAGATGACATTTTTTATTTTCTGGAAAAGAACAACACAGGCAGCAGTACTGACTGGTGTAAGTCCACTTCACTTCAGAATTCATATGTCCTCTCTTCCAGTTCCTCTGTTATTTGCAGTTTTATGATTTATGTATTTATCTGCACACAGTCTTTTGAGAGTAACAAAAGGCTCAGTATAACTGCCAAAAATCTCCTAGGGGCTTTTCCTCAGTTTTGCCATGACATTTAAGACTTGGTCAGCCCAGTACAAGCTTTATTTCTTCAATTTCCATCTTTTTTATTCCTTATAATAAAGTAAGGTTCTTTATAGCTCAAATAAGTTTAAAAGAGAAATCCCAGTTGTACTAAATACAGCTGGGATCTTCTGCAAAACTTGTGTATGGTCTATTTTAGAAGAATAAAATTTTGTATGGGATTTCAATTTCTTTCTCTTGCCTCCCCAAGCTTTTGCTTATCCCCAGTATGTGAGAGGATCCCTTTGTTGTTCACAAATTTATGCTGCAGTGAAACCAGTAAATACATAGGCTATCATCATAATCAGAGAAACCCACTTGTGGATGAATCATCAGAACCCTTTAGGTCTTCCCTGGAGACATCACTTTCTGATGCTTTAAAAGAGCTTAGGCACATTTTCTTCTGGAGTAGAGAATATCTGAGTTGCAGTGGTTTTATTTGGACATTGTGTGTTCCATTTTACTCATTCATTCAAACCTTACTAGGCACCTGTTGATTTGAGAGACAGCGAAAAACCATAGAATACAAAATTTAACATGAAAAGAATGGCATATGTGGACAAACAGCAAAATACGAATTGAGGAGACAAGAAATAAGAAGGTCTATTAAAAGAAATAGAATCTCTAAGTTTGCTTATTCCTTTCCTATCATCACCTACATTTTCACAAGGTCACTGCAAGCCGAATGAAAAGCTAAACAATAACATTTCTACTTATATTGAATCGTGGTGGAAAATTAAGCTTCAGATAAATTGCTGATTATGGGACTCAATCTTTTACCAGCCTGGTTTTTGGGAAAGTTCTTCTACATGTACTGACTGACATAAAACTGACTTGGTAGGAAAAACGAATATTAAGCCATATCCTGGACTGTGTGCTGGCTTCCTTGCCCTAAAAGGATCTATAAAGCTTTCCTGAGTTGGCAGCTGAAACTTCTCCTGCAAGAGGGAATCCCTAGATGAGGTAGAGCTGGCTTCCAGCCACCTTGGCTTCAATCTGTGCCAACAGGTATTAAGAAAGAGATCTGGAATATTGTCCTTCAAAACTGAACCTCATATAGAAACACAGAGACCTGCACTCTTTTTTTTAAGTAAATCTGAGTCTTCATGGCTCATCTCCTCCCTGTGCATATGCCCTAAGCGTGTATTTATATGTTGTGCATATAAAAGAACTCTTTCAGCAGAATTGTGATTTTGCAGCTTGTAATAGGTTAAATTTCTTTAGAGTATATATCATTTCTTTTTGCGAAGAATTATTTCTCCCCTTATGTCTTTTACTGTGAAGAAAACTCATACTGATTACAGGTAGAAATTTGCTTACAGTTCCTTTTCCAAGCCCTATCCATCTTAATATTTTATTCATAATAACTGTAGTATATTACAAAATGTTGATTCAGGCACAGTGAAGAGCAAGTAGGTTTGGTTTGTTGGTTTGGGTTTTTTTTTTAAGTAGAGAATTAATGACAAATACAAGTTCCTTTACTTTGAACCTATAACATCGGTTAAAATCGTTAGGTTAGATATATGAATCAGAATCACACAAAACTGTCAAAAAGCAGACAGCTTTGTTTGAAAAATATAAGTACCAAAGCTTTCACTTGTATTATTAATATCTTATATAAGGAGCTGAAAGCACATTAGAGTTTACTATGATACATGTGAAAGGTGTCATCGTTACAACAGATAACATATCAGAGACTGCAACGACCACTTGCACAATAGTATGTAATTTATCCTCTATAATTGCTTCCTGTTTTGACACAGAGAATTTAATTGTTTGTTTTCTTGTAATGCACATAGTTTTGTTAGAAGCTTCTTTGGTATTTTGAATTTGACAAACATTGAGCACTTGTATTTTACCAGTGACAGTCAACCTGAGTATGTGCAGGCAAACAGTTCTGTGGCTGTGCATATAAAATGATTCTTTCAGCAGGGTTGTGATTTTGCAGCATTTAATAGGTTAAATTTCTTTAGAGTTTTTGTAATTTTTATTCATGAAGAACTGTTTCTTTCTTTATGTGAATGTTTCACTATTACTGTGAAGAAACTGAGGAAATTTCTTCTGAGAAAATTCAGGTAACATGTTTGAGAATTTCAAGTGTTTGTCTGTGTTTGTCACTGAGATTCTGAGATTCAGAAGACATTTTGGAGGTGGCTTTTTCAAGCACCAGATGTTGTGAAAGATGTCTTCTCCAGCAAGGATGTAGCAATGGAGATAATTCCTAACTTTAGATGACCCCCAGACAAGACCTCCTTTCTAAACAACATTTATTTACTAAACTAATACAGTCCTCAAAAAACCCCACACTTTAAATGGGCTCCAAGCTGTTTGCTGAGTGATCACCATCCTGCTGATCACTCAGCCACCATATTAAAAGCCACTTTCACCTCCATGGAGCTGTTCAGCAGTAACTCTATCAGTGTATTTGAACCACACTAAGAATTTTCCTGATGGTACAGCATTGGTACTACAGCAGCACTGATGCTAAATGTGGTCAGTGCAGGTATGGTAGAGGTAAATTTCAGCTGAAATGATTTCATTTGGAATTACCAGCTTTTTCTTTCAGAGTTGAGCCTGTGGCATTGCTCTATCCTAGCTCGTAGGTTAGTGGTTTACCACTAATCTTTCAGTATCCCCAGCTGAGCTGTCTAATTACACTTCTTGCTCCCTGATGGCCCGTCTGGCCAGACTGCTGAGAATGGACTTGCATAATAGTGTCTTATGTTCTATAAATATCTTATGATGTTATTACATTGTAACATGCATAAACTGATTTGTTTTGTAGAGGTATCTACTGTGAAAGGTAGAAAGGTTATGACATATTACACTATGAGATATTAGGGCCAGATTCTCAGCTCCTGGATGTTGGCATAGCTCTATTTACACAACATAGCTTTTCCTGATCTATGTTGTAGGTTGGGGTTTTTTTCTATTCTATCTAAACATGGACAATACTAATGTTATTGCTTATGATTTGGGCTTTGAAGTATTCTGGTAACAGAAGTGAAAAATTTCTTCACTTCTTACCAATCCCTGAAGCATGTTATCCTTCATGACATGTCAAATGAAACCCAAAGTGCCAAGGACCAAATCTGGGTATTGTGGAAGATGAAAATCTTGTACAGATATCAGTCTAGAATAATTTTGTAGCAGAGCTGTATGGCAGGAAAAAGGAGTGCTCCTGTATAGAAATACTCATTTAAAAAAGCAAGAAATTTGGACTTCATGGACATAGTGGATTAGAACACTGATAATTATTTCCAAGTGCAGGAACAAATGTACTCTGACATTATCCTCGACACTGCTATATGCAGAGTGGGAGTCCTTGTAACCCTGCCTAAAGCTAACACAGCCCATCTCTAACACAGCCCATCTCCAGCTGCTTAATCAAGGCTTGTTAGTGTTCACTACAGATGTTTGTAGTTCATTGTTTTTTTCACTGGTCCAAAATTTAAAAATCACTGCATAATAAATGTGGGCACAGATAAACTTCTAATTAACAGGTCAAAACATTCAGAAGCCTGTAGGAAAAAGATGGGCAATAGTAAGGGTTATTTATACTGTCTTGTCTTTCACATAAAGACATGACCTACTCTTTAATATCTCCTGCCAGTCTTTTGAAATAAAGATGTATTTGTAGTTTTAAGATTATTTTAAATGTCCCAATCCATTAAAACATGTCATTAACATTCCGGTCAAATAGTCCACTTTGTGATTAAAATAGTTTAAAATGTTGTCTAATGGACCCAGAAGGGTAACTTCACTGTGCCTTTCATCTGTGTCACGTTTTTATAGTCTCTATTATTCTTCACAATTACACAGCTAGAAACCTGTTATATTCCCTTTGCAGAGCTGCTCGAATGAGAAGAAATGAAAATGAAAGGGAGAGATTGAATTTTTGGGTTAATACTAGGTACAGATCCAGTGTTGGATTAAAAAAAAAATCCCAGTATATGGGTCAAGAGGTTGGGAATGAGATGTGGAATAGCTCATATGAGGCTGTAGGAGCAAATCAGTTAGACCCAAGCTGGTTGCATCCATGATTATTACTATTTGGCAATCCTTGGGAAACAAGCTAACGGGAAAATGACTCTATCATAAAGAGCTGAACCAAACTACCTCCACTCTTCTTGTGTTGGGTTTCAAAGGAAGAAAAGTGTCTGTCGTGGATATAGGTAGAGTTTACTGAACTTCAGTACTCACAATGGCCAAAACATTGCTGAGCAGACACCATGTATGCTAATTGGATTTTATATAGGGAATATGAACCCGTTTCCAAAAAAGCATGTTTAAATAGAATCATAAATGCAGTTCTTAAAAATCTGTAATGAAAGTATATATATTTGGTATGTTTGATACAGAAGAGTGCAGGAGTATTTATTTGCTGATCAAATATCAGTTTTTATTTGGCACATGTGTAATTATTTGATGTGTTTGTCTCAGAGAAGTCCAAGATAGATTTTCAGTTTCTCCAAATATTTAGATTTAAAATGTTAGTTTGTAAATTATGCACCAACTTCATAACAGAACAATACAAAGCACAAATGGAATCTTGTGTGTACAGGATGTGTGAATATCCTTGTGTCAAAACCTCTGTGTAAGTTTAAAAAGCAGCAAATGCAGTGGAAGAGCTACAGCAGGAGTGGATGAATTCACTGTGCTGGAAAAGACTTTGAGAAATGAGACTTTATACCTTTGCATGAAAACATCAAAGGATGGGAATGATGATGAATTCTGAACAGCTTTCAGGTTTATTTGATCCTATTTGTGACTTTTTCAAATTTCTTTAAAAATGTGCTGAGATTTGCTGGTTTTCTAGCAAATAAGGAGATCAAATAAGCATGGTGTAATTGTAGGCTTTGTTGTTGCCGTTCTACTGACTTAGTGCAGAGGCATTTAACAATCTGAGGTTTGAAATTAACTTCAAAATGCAAAAAAAGAGAGTTTAACTTGGGGAAAAGGAGCCTGTAAGCACATTTTCTAACATAAAAGAAACGTTAGGCTCTGATTCATATTGGGAAGATGGTTAAATGTCTAGAAAGAAATTGCCAGACATGATGTTGTGCAGCATGAAACTCTTCTGGAATTTATTTCAAAGGATCCATTTTCTGTAGCATTATTCTTTGAGAATTTTTTTTATGTCAGATGATTTACTTCAGTTTATAACATTAAATTACAATTTAACACTTTCCTAACATTAGCAGAAATATTATGAATAAAATTATGGTTTATAACATAGTAAGTTTAAGCAGTATTGCAAAGAAACATGAATTATTATCCTTGAACTGTTGTTTACTCCTAATTCCTTTCACTTGCCTTTAAATCAAATACTTCAAATCTAACCTCTTTGTCTCCCATTCCCCTCAAATTATGGCAATATGTTCCAGCAGTCATCCCAGATGTGTGCAGTTCTCAGAAATTAAACTGTAGCATTTTGGATTGCTGCCATAAAAAATGTAAGACTTCAGGATGAAGATTCTTTATAGTGTTGAAAATAAAACAAACTTGGGAACTTCATGACTGGATCTTCCAATTTGGCCCCACACCTGAGTAAGTTACCACATACTCAAACCATATTGTTAATTTCTCTATTTGATTGTTATCTTTTTGGACCATGAATCTTTTGCTGTTATGAGCCTGTGTAATAATAAGCATAACACCAGCTGCATACCATTCTGCTCAGATAATGGGATGAATTTGATTTTTTTTTATCTATACATCTTTATGTGAAAAGTGGAAACATGGATCATAACCTGTATCTACCAGTAAAAAAAAGCAACCCAACCCTCAATAGTAGTATCTTGTTTATAACTTTACGTGGCCCAGAGCATAGAACTCAAGATTGCAACAGTATAGTTTAAGGCAAGAAGAAACTAGATCTTGGCTGATGACAACTAAAGACATGGCATGCCAAGCTCCAGCTTTGCTAAAAATCTGAGTATTGTTGCTTCTTGCTCTATAATGAGTGGGCAACCTCTCTCCACCCAGCCTTTCCCTCAATGTGATTTTGGTGGTTTCTGCTGCCTTTCAAAAAGTCTGCAAGATACTACACTGTAGAATACATTCACAGAAGGGTCCCAGCACTCTCCTTATTACAGCATCTCCTTTGCTGTTTAAATTTTTTATTTCAAATAAAATTAAACTTCTGCCTCTTTACCCATACTCAAAGATTTTTTGCTCATGTATTGCCACAAAATCTATATTGCCTAGTGGCAGGTGTCTCCCACAAACCTGTGTGCCAAAAAAGTCAGGTTTTGCTGATGGATGTCATTCAGCCGTTTGGAATGATCCTTGTCAGTGCTGATATTTGTCGTATTGTATGTTGTTGAATCTCATTGAAAACTGTAGCCAAAAAAATAGAAAAAAGAATATGTATGGCTGCCTCTGCAGCTGAGGTTTTAGTGTCTTTAACATTTGCATTTATCATAAAGTTAATAGACAATACTGTGTATGTATGTAGTATATTGGGCAGATTAATTCCCTAAATCAATAAGTAAATTGTAAAACTCAGGCTAATACTGTCAAGCTATGCTGCATACTACAGCTTAGTTCGTTATGATGTATGATCAGAAGAGTAAGCTTTGAAGAACTGCTTAGAAATTTGCTGTTAACTGATAAATATTAGCCAATGCAGTTAAATATTTTATCCTACTCAGAACTGAGTGCTCATATTTCTGCCCCTTAGGGTTTCAGTGGCCGAGCTGCAGCTGTTGGAATTCCCTATCCTTTCTTTCTCCTAAATAGATGGGAAAAGACTGAAGTTCTACACCTCATACATTAGCTGCTGTTAGTTCTCATCATTCAAAAAAACCAGCAGTAACTCGTCCTTCATTGTTGAAGGCATTTTCACTGTGTCAGTGGCACATCCATTATGTTAAGTGATTTGAAAATGTGCGGCATCTGAAAGTGATGCACAAGTTTATTATTTTCATTGTGTGGGCAGAGCTTCAGCTGCCACAGTCAGCAGGGCTGTCAAAAGGACTATGTTGTTTTTTGGATTTTCTTAAAGATTTTTACTTTTAGTTTATAGTCTTTATAGGCTTTCAAAATATCCTCTGAAGTAGCAGGCTCTTTTATGGCCTTCTCCTAGGTTTGCTCTATCAGCTTATACAGCACAGCTCAAACTCTGAAGAAACCTATGTTACTGCTAAAATCAATTAATTTTACATTTTACATACATCATTTGCTTCATTACTGCAATGAAGCAATGGCATTTATGTACTTTATGATATTCTCCTTGCTCAGTGCCTGGAGTTTTCACTTGGTGTGTCTGGAAATAGTTAACATATTAAAGACTGCTGTCACATTTAGCTGATATTAGACAAACCAGATATTTTCCCAGCTTTTCAGCAGAGGTAATTAATCTGTATGGAGTGCAATGTTGCCAACTTTGGCACCTGAGCTCATTCAAGCATTTCTGCAGAGTCATGCATTATATTACAGTGACATACATTCAGAAAGGCACTTTGTTCTGAAACTAAAGTCAGTTTTCCTCACAGGATTCAAGTAATGTTCTCAGTATTGATTTAAGGAGCGTGAGGGAATTGATGCACAGTGTTGTGAAAATTCTAACACATACTGTTTTTTTCCCCTTTATATTGTCTAGTATAATGAGGCCACAACTGTCATCATCATGTTAAAAATTTTGAGAATTTACTAAAATAGAGGTAATATGTGCAACTATAAAAAGATACATGTATATTATGCATACATGATTTTTTTATATATACTTATTTGAACTCTTTGAATCGGGCAGTGCATATTTGAGAAGACTTCTTGTTTTGACATTCCCTTTTCTGTTAAGAAAAGCTGAAGTTTGAAGTGTTCTGTGAACACGCATTTTATGACATATGCTGGGCACTGTATAATTATATCCTTATTTCTTTGTCTTGAGAACTCATTTATGAATGTTTCTCTGATGATTTCTTTTCTTCATTACATCTTTTTGGACCTTGAAAAGAAGATATAACTGGAGACTGACAATTCAGATATCATTAGGTTCATATTCTGGCCAGTCTGAAGTCAACATACCTCCAAGTGGAAGCAGGAGCAGCCAGTAGTTAGTAGATCTATAGCAATCTGATCTGCCTCTGAGCTATACAATGTTTCAGAAGTTCCCAGTGTTCATGGCAGTTAGTATCACATCTTCTTATCTCAAAATGTCTTTTGCTCAGAAACCATGGGGAACCTCTGTGCTGTTGCACTAAAGGAATTCAGACATTCTCCTCCTTTCCCTTGTACCTCAGCTCTGTGTCACTGGTATGGCCACAGGCAGAAGCTGTGTTGGATGCAGATCCTCTCCAAAAGGTCATTCCCTACTGCATCATCATTCTTTCGGCTTGTTTCAGGGTTCAGGAATTACGGTTTGGGGCATGACTCCTCCTCTGTTCTTTGCTGCTTTGTCCATATCTTTCTAGTCATACACTTACCTTCTACCTTAGCAATTGACTTTCTGCTATGATACACATAGCTGCAAAAATTAAGCCTTTCTGCTATTTTTTCCCTCAGCTACAAAACCGATTGGTAATATCGTGCTATCAAAGAGGCAATATAACGCCAAGATTCATGCAGTACTCTGTCAATCCCAACTACCCTCTACTGTGAAGTAAATGAGTGAGCAGCATCTACTTACTGCATCAGTCTGTGTGTGATTACCAAAGACAGTTACTGCACTATTCTCTTTTTCCTTTAGGTTGCCCGTGATCTCTGTTTCATGTAAGTATCCTCTAGGGAATGTTGCTGTTTAAACCACAGACTCAGATTTTTGCTTGGAAAAGTGACAAGGGTATGTACAGGAGCTCTGGTTTTGATTCCCAAAGGGTATGGTTGTCATCATTAAGGCTGTGTACCCTTTCAGATTTCTATTCATAACCATAGCATTCATTCTCCATTTGTCTGACATTTTCAGTGTTTGAGAGGAACACAGAAACTATAGAAAGTCTTGCAATTATTGTGTATCAAAATCAGTTTCAGATATGCAGTCTGAATTTAAAATGTATTGTATCACTGAGCAAATTATTTGTTAAATGTCATCAGTGAGATCCTTAATTAAAGTCTGAGCAAACCTATCTGTTGGTGCTAAGGACCTGCTTCAGCTGTGGCTCTAGCTTTGACATCCGGAAAGATACCACATTTACTTGGGGTGGTACTTTGGAAAGTAGATGGTGATTGCTACTCCAGCTCAGGAAGATTTACGTCTGCAACCAAACCACTGTGTTCTACAGGTGATCTACAAGTGATGAATTATACTTGCTATGTCCAGCTGAGCCTGTAAGTTCTTCCTAGTTGCAATATGAAAATGGAAAGAAAATTAAAAAGGTACCTGCAGGGTACAAAAGTGACTGGAAGATATAATAGTCGATGTGCATAAAAGCCTGATAAATTACTTGTTAAGTTGTACATACTGGTTTTAAACTAATACAGTGGTGGCTTTTACAGTCTTCCACACAGGAAATACAGAATTAGAGTAGAATAATGATATGTGGTACCTCAGAATGCTATGACTCCGCTGTGCTAGACTCAGTGTGAACAGCTGGTGAGCAAAGACCCTACACAAATTAATGTGTTATCTCAGTAAATAAGGGTAACAAAAATTAGGGCACATGAAATAACTTAAGAGAGTGCCATGTGATTCAAGCAAGTTGGCAAGCAACCAGCTAGATCTCTGTGTCAGAGACAGGAACTGAATACTGGCTTTATTTTTCCACATTTTAATTCTTTAAATATTCATTGTATCAGTAGTTAACATGAGAAACAAAGCCTGCATCTTCCAATGGAGATTTTTTGATTTCTTTAGGTATAAGTGAAAAACATTATAAACAGATTATGGCCAGGGACCTTTAAAGGTAAATGATGCAGTTCTTGGTAGTCACACAATATATTTGGTCTTGGAGTCATGAATCAGGGTTTACTTAAAGTGCATGTCACAGATATTCAGAATTACCTCTAGATATCTTGGACTGATGAGCTATGGGAAGTCAAGTGAATACGTTTGAAAGATTGGGAAAGCATATTTAATACTGCACTTCTTTTTTGTTTTTCCTAAAGTCCATTTTAGTTGGCATAAAGAATTCATGCATATTTAATCCTTGTTAGCTCCAGTTTATTAAAGGTCTTCTGTTGCCGGACAACAGTAAGTGATTTGTTTAAAGGCAACAGTACACATACAGTTTGATGGGGAGGATGCCAAGAGATACTGGTGGGTACCAGCAGCTGTTTCATACTGGACGTTTATATTAATTCTTCAGATCTGCAACTATCATTCCAGTTATGCAGAAAGTATATTTGCACATTACTCATTAGGTAGACTCTTGGAGCCATTTCTTGTGGTGCTGAGTGATGACAACAACTTTAAATCAGAGTTTGTGGGTTTTTTTTCCAGAGTAAATCACTAATGATTTTTAACAGCATAGAGGGACAAGATATTTAATGGGAGCAGAAAAATGTCTTTAAGCTAGAACATGCAAGAGTGGAACAAAGCATTTGTAGCTTTCCTGATTTTTCATCAGACTTCTTTCACTCTTAGTGAAGCACTAGTTCTTTAGCCAGTCTTGTTTCCTCGCATCCTGCACTTACTAGTAATTAAAATTAGGCTACAGTCTTTGCAGGTGTGAATTGATAACATTGTAATGCAGCCAGTGGAACTAAAGCAGTACGTGCTTCATGATGTTATGGCCTATTAAAACTGTAAAATTTCCACACATTCCTGCCTCTTGACTAAAATGGCTGGTATTATGAGCCACTCCTGCTAAAATCTATTTTTATGTATATCCACAGCAGAAGGAAGACTTTGAATATGAAGTATGCTGGATCTCTGAAAATGCATGTAAAAACCACGAGCTTCACAGTGCACTTAGTTTTATCTGTTACGTAGAAATTAAAGCAAAACCCACCTGATTTACCAGGCATTTTTAGTCCTGTGACAGGGATGCTGGGGAAAGGATAGAGAAAGACTTAAATTGGAACTCAAGGCAGATAAGATTCCTGCAAATTGTGCGCCTTAAGAACACTTCAGCATTGTGCAGTTCTGCAACATTTGAGAAAATAGAACTTTGCAAATGAAGCCATATTTAGCATAGAAATAATAGCAATATTGATATGGAAGACTTGGAAAGTGAAAATAGACTTAGGGATCTTTTCCTTTTACATTTTTTTTGGCAAATTCACATCTGCTGAGCTATCTTTTCAAACCAACGTGTTTCAAAACAACTTTGTTGTAGCAAAGGAAAGAAGAAAAGTTAGTGAAAAAACGTTAGACTTAGACTGATAATTAGAGATTGTTTCTCATTATCAATAGGAAGTCCGAGAATTCTGTTATCTCTGAGAAAAAAGAAATGCGTTCCTGTGAGAGAACAAGCTCTATCTTATTGGGATCATGTCTTAGTGGTAATAAAGAATATTTTCTTTAGTGAATTAAGACTGGAGAATAGGGGTTTTGTGTAACATTTTTTGAAGTAATATAGCAAACCCCAATCTATTTATGTCAGAACACTCGAAATGACACTATTCTGAACTGTTAAGCAGGCTGTAGAGTCACACCATTTACTGCAAAAGCGCATGCTCCACAAGGTTAGGAGTGAAAAATTTCTTCTCAGTCTTAATTTTGGTTACACTAGTGATGTGCTGTGCGATCTTGGGAAAGTCATTTCAAGGAGTCATTTTAAAATGCTTTGATTTTCCATGCCAAAGCTGAATTCATTATCACGGAGGCATGTAGTGAGCACTCCTATCATTTCCTACTACAATCTGGAAGGAAGTGTTTTTGGGTCTTTTGTTACTGTGATACCCAATGCAGTCAAATATCCTCTGTAAAGAAAGGCTTGTAATCAGTGATTAAAAGTGTGCAAATCCTACATGTCATTATCTTTAAGAAAATAAAAAATTAGAGTTCCTCTCTCTTTCAGACAAGTTAAAGACATGACCACAAATTCTAGCTAGCATGGCACAAAGGATCCACATTAGAATGGGAAAGGTTTTGTGTAAAACTTCAGGATTTAGGAAATCACTTCTAAGATAAGTTATATTTCAAAAATAATTTTTCTAGGGAATAGAGTAACTATTTAAGACACAATAGCTTTACACATGATAAGGTATTTACTGGTCTTCAACATGACATTAAATACTGCTGTAGTGTTGGGCAAGTCCTTCCCAGACATTCTTTGGTGGGCACTAGAAAGAATTCACTGTTTGAAAACCACCTCAGTAGAGAATGCTTTTGCAGGGCACTACTCATTGCCAAAGCCCTATAATCAGGCTGTATCACAAAGCCATGGGAAGCAATGTGTGTATGTGTTTGCTGAAGAATCTGAATGCTTTCTTTATGCTTTCCTAAATAATGCACCTGTGTGTGGTCTGTGGAAGGTTTTCTGAGCACCAATAGCAACTCATGACCCACTGCATTTGGAGTGACTATTATATCCTTCACCTAAACTTGTTGCTGTTTCCTGCTTTTCTAGATTTTTTTGTCTGTTGTATTCTTAAGTGGGGCCTTAGGATGTCAGGTGTGCTGCTCTGGAGAGGCTTGGAAGAGCTGTAAACCTGACTTCAGTTGGTGCCAAAAAATCTGCATAATTTCTTATGATTTTTCGCTTGCCTCTCATTGTACAGAAGCTTCATTTCCATTCAGCTCCATTGCTCTTTGTTAAAATGGTCTGTGGTAATTGTCAAATCGTAGACAAGCATTTGAGGGCCAAAGCCCTATCTTGTTCACATATCATCTATGAGTAGTGCTGTTCAGGCAGTGTGTGGTCGTGGTTTGGATCTGCCAGAGCCAGTTTTCATTGATACGTAAAATGGCAGTGTTCTCACCACTTCCTGTGCTGCAGCACTCCTGATGCTCATGTGTTGCGCGTGTGCTGTACAGGGGATATCCGAAGGGCATTTTGAACAGCCAAAATTACATTGCTTTGAAAAAATTCTCACTAGCAAATTTCACTTGAGTGAAGCCTGTTGAGATGATCCCATTTAGATCTCAGTAAATGCCTTCTGGTGTTGTTTCCAGACTTGCATTTCATCACTGCGTACACACTACTAGGTGGAAGCCTCGCCTTTCACATCCTGAGGTGAAACATCTAATTGTGCTTTTGCTAGTTTGAGAACAGATTATTGAACTCCTTTCCATTTAATGGGCTCCCAGACAGGAGCTGTGCAGAGATCACACTGAAGTCAAAATGACATTGCTGGAGGGTTTTATAGAAATGAGATCTACTCAAATGGACCCAGCTCCAGCATGTCAAAACAGGCCATGAAAACCAACAAACCCAGACCTGATCCATGTCTGCAAAAACTCCCGCTATTCCCAGTCTGGCATAGTAACAATGGCTTTTGTGCTTTTGATTCTTGATTTGCAGCTCACCTGGCACTTCCAAACATAGCCACCCTTACTCAGGCTTTGTATTGATGCCATATACAATGCTTGAACTGATGTCTTACGACTCTTACAATATGGTAACATTCCTCCTGCCATTCCCCTTGTAATTTGTAAAGATGATTTAGGATGCTTTCTGGGATACCATTATTGTTGCATCTGGAGTTTTAATCTTTAGAAGGAAAAGTGTCCTTCTTCTCAGTTCAGCTAATACTTAGCAAAGCAAAACTTTCAGTTGCTTATAAACAATGAGATCTTCAGTTACCTTTCTTTGGTCTATATGTAAAGAACAAGATAGGTGATCCAATGAGCATGGCTATCCTGCAGAAACTGGACATGCATCTTTTTATGTGATCATTCACATTAGTTCCCAAAAGACTCCAGACATAAATTGGAGGATAAAACATCCTATAGCCTTTGCACCCCTTATTTTATGAAGTAAAAGATAGGTTTAGAATTGCTTTTGAAAATGTAAGGCTAACAAGAGTGGACCAGGTTCCTTCACTTACAGGTTAAAAATGTAGAATGTTTAAAAAAAAATACAAGAAGTTACTTTTACAAAAAAGTGGGGGCTTTTTCCTCTCTGTGTGAATGAATTGCTTGAGTGGCTGCAGGGGGCAAAGTTTGGAGAAAAACTTGGTTTAAGTTTGACTGATCACTGTGCAACATACACTTATGTAAATAAGGTGCTGCCTGAGCCTTTTACAGATTCCTTTAATTGGCTCTTTTGCCCTTTGGCTTGACTAACATTTCACCAACTTTAATGACCTGAATTAATCACATGCTACCTAATCTTGGTCAGCTTTTGTGCTATGGCTTATTTGGATGAGATTCTGGTTTTCAGTAGTACTATTAATAACAAAAACCTGTCTTATAATTGACAAGCATTGCCTTTCTTTTTGCCAAACTTGAAACTGGCATTTGAGAAAACATTGTAGAATCTCTGGGAAAAAAACATTATTATTAAAAAATCCATGATAGCTAGCCAAATGCTGAAGATTTATACGACATCTACGGAAATAGATTTAAAATTACTTTGTATCTTCTTCTTTTTTATTACTTGGATTAATAGAATACTGTGAAAGTGAAAAGTTAATGTTGCCTGTGACAATGCAGAAGCAATAATGCTACGTGCTGGGGCTAAAGCTACAGAGTCCAGGACCATTATCAATGTCAAGTGATTCAGCTGTACCAGTAGAGGGAGCTTATGCTTCTGAATACCTTCAGAAGTATGCTAGCGAGACTTTCTACAGTAAGTTTGATGTTTGTCCTTTGCTTACTTCTCCTCTTTATTAAAGCATGTTGGAGTAACACAAAGCAGAACTACCTGATGCTTTCAGTTTGCTTTGCAGTGACTTTAATAACTGTCCTTGCAAGTCCCCTGGGCTACAGTCTGAACAACCTTTTCAAGACTGCATCTTCCACATAACGACTGTAATTTTATCTTGGGTACTTCATAACTGAAGCATTCCTTGGTAAAATAGCCATAGGTTGTGAACTTTCCAAACCTCTTTATAACTGTGTAAAATATCTACAAATAATAAAAGAAAGAATATGCACTTGTATATTAGAGAAATGTTAAAAGTATACACATAGAATTCCAGAAAATTATGAAGACTATACTATTAATCTTAGAGCTATAGGAATTCAAATAGAGACTCAAAAAACCCAACCCTTTCTTTTCAGAAAATCAGTCCGAAATGTTCAGAAGTGGTCATTTGGCTTCCTTTCACCCAAACTGAACTCATACTTTATGAAATCAAGGGTAGATAAGCACTGAGCAATTTTTAAAGTCTTCATTTCAAAGTACAGTTTTTAAAAGAATTGCTTTCATAACATTCTCTTCATTAATAGTTCATTCTTTCACCTTATTTGATGGAACTGGATTGTTTTTTCCATGCATTTTACCCATTCCATGACAGATGAACCTCAGCCTATGCTTTGTTTCTTCTTTAAGCAGAATTCTCAACAAACTGTCATTTAAATCAAGCCTTTTCTGTTGTTCAAACCTATGTGCTGGAGGGAACCCACTATCCACAGTTGTCTTTATTTGTTTTCCAGGTTCACACTGTGCTTTCCCCTATCTCTCGAGGCATGATGATATTGTTCAACACTTTCTTTATAATACTAGCTGCAAAATTAAGGCAAAATATGTAATTCTTGCAGTTTTACTGTAAACTGAGTTGGACTTACAGTTTTCAGGTAGAACAGCTGCATTTTAACTGGAAAGCATGAGTTTGGGATGTGTGAGTGTGTGCAGCGCTTGTGTATATGTATGTGCTGCTTGAAACATTGTTACATAGATCTGTATGCCTGGGACTGATGGGGGTTGGGCAGTAATTACAGCACAGTCTGACTTGACGGCTATAGACATCTTTGTAAGCAGAATGTTAGCTACCATCTCTATTCTAACTTTAATATTATATTTCCATATAAGGACAATGAATAAGTCAAACTCAGTAAAATGCTCGGGGTGACTACTGTCTGCTGGCAGCTCAGTGCATAACAAAGAACTATTCCAGATTTATGTCTGATGATGAATCATATACAGTATACAGTGTAGGGCAAAAGATCTGGTCTTGAAAGCACTGTAGAGAAATTGCATTAATTCATTCATGGCATGCTTACAGTGATTGCCTTGGATCGGGGTATCTCTTAAGAACCTAGTGAGCATAGGATTTACCCAACATATCGAGTAATGTCATCAAAATGATGTGAAGAAAATTGTCTCCAGTAAAGATCTTAAAATATTCCATTCATTCCTCTGTGACAGCTGTCAGGTGAAAAACAAGATTAAGTAGATATTATCAAAGGGTTAGTATTCTAGATGGAAAAAATCTTAATGAGGCGAGCAAGATAGCCAGATTGGGGTGCTCTGAAAGAACCACTTCATAATTCATTAAATGGCAGTGACCCTACTGAAGGCTGCTTTTCTTTTTGATGTAATGCAAAGCTAATTATTGAAATGGTTCTAAAATATTAAGTTATGATTATAAAATTCTACTGCTTTTTTGTTGCCAAATAGAAGGAAGGAGGAACAGAATTTTCTTCTGAAAGGAGGTACACTTCAGTGTGCAGGTTTACTTGTGTTTCAGTCATTTTACTCTCCCAGACAAGTGTCAGGTAGGGGTAAGATGATGATAAGATCAGTCTCCATGAAATCAAAGGTTTCGTCATCTCAGTTATTTTTTGTCAAAGGACAATAACATTCCCAACTACTACTTTAGAAAGCTTTTTCTTTCTTTTTGCTTTTCAGTTTTTTAATAAAAGCTACCTACCGTGAGGTGCAGCTGCTTGGTTTACTGCACTGGAAACACTGTATCTCCATAGGTCCAGTAGTTGATGTCCTACAGCCTGTTGCTGTTGCCAGCTTCTGTGACTGTCTGGACCTATAAACCTGAAGACACCATCTGAATAAAATGGCAGATCACTTTGTCCAGACATAGAAAAACATCTTTATCTGAAAGATTTTGTTACAAAGCTCAGAGTTTTACAAACTCTGTGCTGTAAGAAGTGTTGCCTCCTGTTCAGACAGTCAGCTGAGCTACGGCACCTGAATGTCTCAATTTAGCAAGTTCCAGTGACCTGTCATATAAAAGCTGTATCATGGGGATTTCTTTGTATTGACACTGCCCTTACCTGAAGAGTTTGCATTCTTCTTATGCTTTGCAACTTTTAAAATATTTTCCTTTCCACATGAAGTGCGAAAGTCCTTCCCTTCTTTTAAAAAGCAGCCATAATCAGTATATTTCCTCCCTCTGCCGTCCCCCCAAATTTAACAAATAACCTTTAGCAATAGAAGCTCAATCACATTCAACACAGAAAGCAAACCTTATCTCTTCCTTTCTTTTGCTGTCAGCCCCTGTATAGATTTTGGTTTTACATTGAGACAAATGCAGACTGTTGATAACACAGAATGCTTTTTAACACAGAAATGGAATCATGTAGTGTTAATGCACTGCCATAGTATTTTCAAAACCTATTTGTTCTTTTTTATGACTTCTATTCTCCAAGGTCCTTTTGCCTAACACAGAATAGGAAAACAACAAATAGGTTAAACAAATACATTGAAAAAGATATGTAGTGACATCTTGATCTTGAAAGGAAATGAAGCTGTACACCTGCATAGTAAGTAGTAATTTATTATTGCTCTTAATAGATGACTCTGGCCACAGCTCATCACAGGTTTGACAATACCTTTTTGCTATTGATTTTTGCTTTTGAAACCTGTCAAGCCTTCCTGAAAGTTATCTGTCTATCTATTCCTTAGCCATAACCTGGCTCTCTGTCTTAACCATATGCCCAACCCTTTGCAGTCACTATTTCGCTTGTTATTTACTGGTTCTTCATAGGCCTTTCAACATTTTACACACACACACAAAATACAGAATATTATTGTGGCTGCTTTAATTTTAAATTATGAATATTTGGAATAATATTATTTCATGAGAGGATGTTTAAAATATAAGTATAGCATTTTAAAATGCTTACTGGCGGTGTCTGGTTTAGTTTAGGCTTTCACATCAAGAGATACAGGATTATACTGTTTTCCCTTGAAAAATTGAGTAGCATGTTCTTAAAGATGGACTAAAGAGCTGCTACTGTTTTTCACTATGAAAGTTTGTATGGGGGAGGGTGTTAATTTTCATCCTATGACATGTAAAAGCTTCAGGCAGTTTAAGAGACCTATGCTAGAATTGGGAATACATTTTTAAATGTCCTTTACAGACAGCTATGGTTATTAGGAGTGGTTATTATGGACACATGAATAGCTTCAATCTCAAAACTTGTAGAAAAGATGGAGCTTGAAAATGTGCAAAATGATGGGTTATCTCTGTCTGTCTCCACCCTTTTTGAGTACAAGTAACCTCAGATGTAGACCAGGACAGCTACTACAAACTACACCTTATTTCTGTCCAGTCCAGCACCTGATGGCAATATTACTGTCACTGAGGTGGCCATGCTCAGCCAGTACCTGCAGCAGAAGTGAGTCTCCTATAATAAAAGTGTGGCCTCTCAAAATTTATGGTATTTAGTTTTGTTTATGCAGTTACCCCATTCTCACCTGCTTTAGGATACATTGAAATGAAAACCTTCTTGACCACTCTAGTGGTTTATGTCCTATCTCTTGTAATTATTTAGCCATGGGTAATGCTTTATTGAATTATGAGTGTTACTTATGGCTTCACACAACAGTTAATCTTCAGATTCAACCATATGAATAGTAGTTGCTGCTTGGTCGATTTTGATGACAAAAATAACAAATTGAAACCATAAAATTTGTTTACTCAAAGCACATTAGGCTGGTAGTTATCAAATAAGAACCATATTCCCACCTTAAATTACCTTGAAAATAAAATCAATAGCTTATTTAAGCCAACCAAACAAGAAAAATATTAACTGCCCCCAGGAAGACAAGTAAAACATTTCATTTAAAAAGAAACAATACTGATAAACTAGTAGAGGGATTGCAGCACCAAATTGGGATATGCTGGGCACCAGAGGGGATAGGAAGAACAAAGGAAAAAAATAGTATTTCTTTATTGCTATCCCAGTACAAACAATTCATAGCATTTTTCAGATTTAAGGTACATTATGGCAGAAATACTAAACACACTCATGACTCAGCTGTGCATTTAAAGTGGATTTTAAGTGTTTCCATTTGAGAAGCTATTTTAGGAAACAAAAGCTCCAGCTGGGGTAGTGACAGCTCATCTATACTTACACTTACATGGTAAAAGCAGTGTGATTTAATTCCAGTCCCATTACCTGTGACCAGCCTGTTTCAGCATTCTGAAATAGCCAGTCACTAGTTACTGTCTTCTCTTGCCCCTTTTGCACCTGCCTTGCGAGCAGTTACTCTGAGACAAAAGCCATGTCCAATCCTTAATTCCTTTGCAGGAAGCTGTCACTGGTACTTTAAAACAAAACAATGTTCAGCATATTTCAACTCTTTCTGAAAAATCAGGGCAAATGTTGGTCTTACAAGTAATGCGCAAATGGCAGAAGATCGGACTCCCTGGTGAGAGCTTACAGAGTCTGATACAGTTTCTTTTGAAGTTAGCCACAAACTTTGCATTTACACTGATGCCACTTCCAGCTGGTCTCTCTGGTGGTGAAATCGCCGGAGGTGTGATGGTGCTGGAGGGGATCAGCTTGGGCTCACAGCTTTAGCACTTGCGTTGAAGCTTTATTCTATCATGACTATACTGTTAGTAGTTTGCCCAGCTAAAGGAGAACAAGCATTTCAGTTAGACGGGATTTGTGCCATTTTCATCAACATGTGGCTTAGGAATTTATCAGGCTGCAAATTCTCAGAAGATATTCTTGGAGAGATATCTGCTCCCTCTTTGGATAAATGGCTGTAATTCTAATGTATGCCAAGGGTTTCCTGAGCACTTACTTTACATGGCTTTCATAGTGTCAAGTAAAATGGTTCTGGAGATGACATCCAAAATTACCTGACAACTGAAGTGAAAAAGCACATGATGGGAATGCCATTTCTCACATTTTCAAAAGTGCAAGGCTTGTAAGCTTCATTTTGTTATCAGACAGCTCACAAAGGATTGACTGTGGCATCTCTTAAGTCCAAAGCAGAGTTACCACTGGCTTCAGTGGATGCAGCAATTTTAAACTGGGCATGGGTCAAAACCAGTCATTACCTCACTTGCTATTTTTCTGATCCATAGAAGAAAAGCAAATCAGAGTGTACAACACTTGTACAACACAAAGACCAACACTTGTATCCTGATACTGCACGTATTTTAAATATAATGACACTGTGACACCATTTGGCAACAGCACATGGCAGCAGCATGGAGGCAGGTGTGCACTCTGCTATTTGGGGTAATAATTCTGTTATAAACATGTCCTATACGTTATCTGGCAAATATAAGGAGGGAAGAATTTATTGACTCGACTATAATCTTCATGCATTCATATTTTAAGGTGTTTGCAAAGAAGAAAGACCAGAACACCCACTGTTTTCTGGCTGTCATCTCCACCCTACATCCTCATTCCATCCCTGTTTCAGTCAAGCACTGAAACTCCAGCAAAATTACTTGAATTGCAAACATTCACTACAAACATTCATTACAAACATTACTTACAAAAATTACTTGAAATTACAAATATTTTATGGTCTTCCCTGAGTGCGCTCTAGTGAAGCTCCTCAGCTGCCTCTCCACAAGCATTCCTGCTTTGTGAGGGAAGTCTCTTTAAGCAATCAGATAGAAGGTATCAAGTACTAAAATCACTGAGAATAAAACCTACAGTGCTGCAAATCACCCGGGACTTGTAAGTGGGTGCAACTCACCCCTGCCTAAAAGGGCTGGTGTCATTCAAGTCTTCTGGAGTGAGGTTCACCTGATATGGCTGAAATAATATAATTGTATATAGTTTCTCTAACCAACTGTGCTACACAGGCAGCTAATACATGCAAGATTTTTGAAGCAGGCACTGTAGTTCTGATCCTGCTGTTGTACAGGTCATGGCAAAGCTTTTGAGAAGAAAGTCAATGCAGTATTTTGCTTAAAGCTGTAATATTAATTTGGAAGCAAAAAATTTATTCTTAACCTTAAATTAAAAAAATACATATTGAGTGTTCGGGCTTTCCTGCAACAGGCTAGCTAATGAAAATTACCATAAAGAAAGCAAAGTGCATCTTATTTATCTTTCTAGAGGTAAATGATTTTAAGTCAAAATATGATAACTTTAAGTCAAAATATGCCTGTGAAAGTGTGGAAGTTCTTATTTCTCAGAATACTTGGTATGGAAGTTTTGGACCAGTGTACAAATAAAAATGATTCTCTGGCTATTAAAAATACTTTCTGAATTCAATCTGACACTTCTTGTACAGGTTTAGGAGCATTGCTTCTTAAAGTTGTTTTTTTTTCTGTGGGATCTTTGGAAACAGGTTGAAGCTTTTATTAAGGTGTTAAACGATATGTTCACCTGGCCAAATACGGCACTTCCGTAACCTTGTTTTGAACTCAGTTCTTACCATAGTTTCACGTTGTTCCCCCATGACTTTATATTTTGGTGACAGTTATTTGAGGCAGTAAATACAGTCCAGTTTCTTCTTTTCCTGAGATAATTGAAAGATTTTCAACTTGTTTTTATTTTTGCATCCCAGCTACTAATTGATATTGGTTTTTATATGAAGAATAAATGTTAAAGGAGTCATTGTTAAGCCTGTGCTGAGAAGACTTGTTCTTTATCTGCAGGCCAGAGGGAAATACGTCATTTAGGTCTTGACCTGTGAATTCTGTCTCTTTCAAGGCTCCGGTGATGCACACAGCACTCTTGGTACAGATAGGCAAATTAAAGAGGTTACATAAAGGATATTGCCCTTGTCAAGGACACGATAACTTAAAGTTAACTTCTTACCCTTTGAGGAATAATTTACTGCTGGGAAGGGAATGAGGAGTAATGACTCGTACAGCCCTTAGGTCATCAAGAAGTCACTTAAGAGTCTTCTATTGACTTACTTTGATTTTATATTAACTGCTTCCCTGTGCCTTAGTTAATCCAACAGTAAAACAGATGTTCTTGAAATTTTTCAGGTGTCAAGCTACAAATAATGACTGTAATTATGATCCTCATTGATTTTCAAGGATTTGGAGAGGCACACTTCTGTTGTGAAATATTTTTCTGTAAGATTTAATTTAAAGAAAAGAAGCCAAGAGTCACGTGTTTGGTTGTAGTAGGCAAGAAGAATTTTCAACACTTTACATAACAAACTCTTCTGCATGTCAATCAGGTAGTTGAACATGAAGAGACTAAATAGGAGCATCTCTAAGTGTGCTTGCAGGATGTTGCAACCATGTGCCATGACTTGGCATGCAGTTCATTCTGATGTATGCTTGTCCCTAGTGTAAATTTTATTTAGAATGTCTTGTGATGTGTTCAGATACTGTACATCATTATTATCTGATGGGGAAAGTTGCATTTGATAGGGTATATGTGGCAAAAAATGTTATTATCACAAGTCTTTTCCAGGTAAAATGCATTTGCTTGAAAATTAAGGTCAAGTCTTCCATGTTCTTTGAAATACAGGTAAAAATCTGTGTGTGCAGAGTGATTGAACAGGACTATGAAGAAATGCCTCTAAGATTTTCAGGCTGAGATCTTTGAAGCTGCTTAAAGAATTTGGGTGCTTCATTACCATTCATTGTTATAATTCTCTTGAAGATGTTCTGGGAGGAGGTAATTAACCAGGGTTTAAATCCCTGTGTTGCATTGGACTTGAACTGCCCATGTGTTCTCTCTGTGCCTCTGTTAAATGTGGATGATTGCATTTGTCAGGGTTTGTAAGCCAAACTAGTGGGAACAATATTGGGAGACTGAACTTCTAGAATTCAAGATCTAAGAACACTACTTAAGTATATGGAACCAGCATGTTATCTATGAACATATGACATTTAAAAAAAACAGCCCTCTAGAATGTTTGAAAACATCAATCCAGGAGGAAAAATATAATAATTCACTAAAAAAGTCACATGGTGATAAAGTGATGTCAAAGCTTCTCTGCCCTCTCAGCCTCCTCCATTTTTGAATTCTTTATTTTAATAATCGTAAGAGAGGGAAGGTTTGCTTGTGGATGGAGATGGGCACAGCATCATTTGGCTCCTGGGGTGGTTGTCAGGACTCTGAAATTTGGAGCACTTCCACTCTGTTTTTGCCTTTGATTCTTAGAGTTTTATTTTTGCTTTCTATTTTGAATAGCCATTTTGCAGAAGGAAATTCAAGAGCTTCTGGAGTCCTGGAGCTTTAACTTATTCTACATTTAAATGAAATTTATCAATTAGATCATTCTGATGGGAAGGTATAAATAAAACTAAATTTGGTTCATTTAGGACCAGGTTTATGAGACAAATATATAAACCAGAAAGAGAATTCTGAAGAGATTTAGCTTGAGTTGTTGGTTTGTTGTGACATTAAAAGTCATCTGCATCAGATACACAGGGCCTGGTTAACAGTATACTCTGTTTTTATCAATCTGTGCTTTCTGTGTCCCAGAAAGTGAGGGGTTTTCTATGATAAAATCTTTCACTGCCACAAACATATTTTTCATTTTTCATTCAGTCTTCACTGTTTGGGGTTGTTTTTTGTTTGTTTGGGTATTTTTGCTGAGTAATCCTACATAAAACTGATTGTGGATATGTGGGAAATGTGTACAGATGATGTGGCTGGAATAGCATACATATTAGTAAATAGATTTTTGCAATCAGTGCTCGCAATGCTTGAATCTCAAAATATTTGCCTTGACTTTTAAGATTGCTCATTACAGTGAAGTGGGAGATTCATTCATGATTTGGAATTTTATCATAGGTAGTTTTTATAAATGAAAATCCAGCTTTGATTTTTCTCTTCAGTGCTGGAAATCAATGTTTAGGAATCCCTCCAATAAAGTTTAGTAGTAACATTCCCTGGATTTTTCCATCACTCAGCTGTGTGTTTTAATGCAGCTGTCTTGGCTTTGCTTGTAATATCATAGAGCTTTTGGAATATTCTAAAAATAAAGCCAGACTCTTTGTTGCTTAGTTTATCTAATAGTTCCAAGAGTTGTTCCTGCACATCTCCTACTGATCCCTTGATGGAAGCATTCCCAAGCAACTTACTATGTTTTGCAGTCTGTTATGGTGACTGATTATGATTAAAACTGATATGATCAAAACCAGAATATTGGACAAATAGAAGAGTTACTGTTGTCAGAACTTCTGAAGTTTGTCATGTCCTGCTGGCAATAATCCACAGGCTGTCCTTAAATGATTTCTTGCCCGGTAGTGGTTCAGTTTGTAATAAAAATGGGGTCAAGGCACAAAGCTTGCATTAAAGCCTGGTTCAAGATTTCAAAGATGTAAGAGGACCAATGCATTTGATACATTTTCTCCAATTAGCAGCAGAGAGGTTCTCTGTCCATTCATGCATGCAGATCTATTTGCCTTTCTCCAAAGCTGAACCTTTCAAATCCATAAGTTGATGTGATCTACTTCCATGGCAGCTGCATGCTTAACACAGTGCCCTTTGTTCCCTAGACTGGCAAAGGCCAGGAGACAACTCTTCTTCTACCTGCTTACTTCTTACTTAAGGATCTGAAATGGCTTCATCTATGCAGGAAAAGAAGCTTTTGAACTTGTTCTAGGTACAGTAAAAGCTGCAGGGACAGCTGTTTGTTTTTTTTTCTCCAAGCTTTCCAAGCTTATCTTCTTTTTTTGGTTAAGTTTATCCTGTTTTTATCAGTTCTTTATAGTTTTCAGCTTGCCCACAGTGATTCCTGGTTCTCCAATGGGTGTTTCAAGTTACTTTCACATTAGTGATTCCATCTCCTTTCTGTTCCCAGTGGATAGTTTTCCCATCCCTATCTCATGTTTGCTTTCACAGACAACTGGCTGCCTGTCCAACCATCTTCCCCCTTGACATCAGGCTTACAGTGCCCTCGGAGCATTTATGCAAACAGGTGAGAAGGGGAACTGACAGAACTGTTCATTCACTTCCCTTCTCCCTCCCATTTTCTAGACAGAAGGTCTGTAAATTGTGCTTGGAATATTAGTAACACATTTGCTTCTTATTAAAAGACCAAGGGTGCATATCATAACGCAAGATGTCGGTGGCTGTGACAGGGATAATGACGCACACTGGTATTTAAAAAAAAACAAGGAGAAATAAATCTGTGTTCATTTCATTCATCACATCAGCACCATTCACCAGTGCTGGGTGGAAGCAAAGCTCAATTGAAAGCCCAGCATTGTATAATATGGCAAGCTTGCCAAGGTTTCCAACAGCCGTTACATGCAACTCTGACTTTTTTATTACAGCATTGTAGTCTTACATTATCCTTTCCAGAAAATTAGATTCAACTACTTTGCTATTGAGGTGCTTTTGCCTGTTAAACCTTCTGTTCCAGGCATGGATTACCAGGGCTACAGACTGAATTTGGCTGAAATCTAGGCCTTGCATTTTAATAACTTCTTTTTTTTTTTTTTTCCCAAAACATCCAAGAGATTTTGGTGTCCGTTATCTATTAACATTGTGGAGACACAACCACTCAGTTTATAAATCACCATAGTTCTTTATGTTTAGACCTCTTTTTAACTTGTAGCAGATTCTTCTCCTTAGGGTTCAACACTGTTTTCTTCTTTAATCCAAATATCCCTTCCGACATTATATTTTTTGTAAGGCTCATTAAATGACAGAGCTTTCATTTACATGAAGGGTAAGGTGCCTTTATAAATGCCCAAGCTAATTCTTAAGCAATTACTTTTACTGGCAGCAAGATTAATGTATTGTGAATGATGTGAATGTGTAACAAGATCTCCAGGGTTACTCACCCAATCCAGATGCCACTGGCGCAGGATAGATTATTGCATGTAATTATTTTTCTAATTTATTTGTGTGGGAGTTGGGAGAGTCAGGGTGATGCTTTGTAGGAGCTCCGGGGGGACAAGAGTGTGCAACCAGCGTTGAAGACCAGGCTGTGCCCCCTGAGGTATGTAACAGGCACTGTCAGAGAACTTCATTCCTTCACTGATTTATGTTCAGTGAAGGAGCAAGTCTGTGATACCGGTGCCCCCGCCCCACCTCCAGTTCTCAGCCGGAGCTGCCTGTCTTTAAAACACTTGGCAACAAGAAGCTGTTGCTGGTGCTAACCTTGGTCATTCCCTAATGGTTGTACTCCATACAACCTTGAAACTAGTTCTTTCATTATAGCTGCTGTACCACTTAGTCAGTCTGCGTGTACTTTTTTACTGTCTTGTTACTACCCTCCTGTCAGTCATTCCATTGCATGTTACATGAAGAGTTACTGCATGTAAGCTGCTGTTCTACTGTTGCCTGAAAGCCAAAATAGTTGATTTTGTCATTTTAACGCAATTACTCCAGCAAATACTCTTTGGCTATTAATCACATTTCAGGCTGCTTTTTGTAAATTCACTGTATCCACCACATTAACCAGAAAGGCTGTGTCTTTTGCTTCCACAACCTTTTCCTTCCCTTTAAGCAATTTAAAATGGATTACTTTTTTCTTTTTTTTTTTTTTTGTTTTCGTATGAAACAGATTAAGACTGCTGCTTCTCTTCTTCATCCCACTTGATCATAGCACACCTTTTTGGTCTTTTTCATTCTGGAGTCACTGTTGACAGGAGAGACATTTCATTCTTTATTTGCACAGCACCAAATAGCTGCCTTCAATATGTGGATTTTACACAGAATATACATTTGCAAATAAAGGTATTGGTAGAACAGTCAGCGTGAGTTAAAGCAGTGAATTGTTTTCACTCCTGTCTGCAGGTTTTGCAGGTTCAGATTAGATTGTCTTAAAAGCAGAATGTAATCATTCAGTGTTGCTTTGAGAGGTTCTATTTTCTGAGGGTAATAGCACCAGGTAACAATAAACACCCAAATGCAGCTCTTTGTTTAAAAAATAAGAATCAATTCAGGTTTTTTACAGATAAAAGAAAGAGCTTTCACTGAAATACTATGCCACATAACAGGCTTTGAAACATTAACTGAAATTCCTGAAGTTCATATTTTGACCCCCTCCTTTTTCTTTGACAAAACAAATTCTGATTGTAATCTGATTCATGCTTAGAGAAGGGCATATTCTGGTATTTATACACAACTTTTCAAGGAGTTAATTTAGTAAATCAGTTGTCTTGGGGTTTAAGTTTATTTCTCTGGGTTTTTTTTTTTAACTTTAGGATACTTTGATGTATTGTTTCCATTTCTCTGGGTTTTTGTGCCTCTTGCCTTTCTTCCTTAACCATTAAGTGCCAACTTTGTACTTGGTAATGTGTTTAGTGTTAAAAATACTTAGCACCACCTCTCAGGAATTTGAGAGAGATTTACAACTGTTACTCAATGGAGGTTGTAAAAACTGCTGTGATTCACAGTTTAAATTGAAACTAAGACACAGAAGGGTGAAAAGAACTGTCTTAGGTCACTCAAATCTCTTGCAGCATTGAGAACAAGACTCTGGATTCCCAGGCTTGCACACAAGTTTAATTTGGGAGCCTATTCCATTAGTTATTGAACTCAGTGGAGGGAGTCCTGCAGCATTACAGGGCTGTAGCTGGGAGCCAGTAAAGGGTGGTTTACCAGTGGTGCAGCACTGCACATGGCTGCTGTGTTTGAAGCCTCAGTACTTTACCCTTTGTTAGATTGTAAAATAAACTCTTTCCTACTGGTCTCGCCTTGTAAACTTCTCATGTTTCTGTCAATCTGATTCCATTAGCAGCTTTTTAATTGTTCTATTGCTGATATGCAGTGCATTGAGATGATATACTATGTGGCTATATGTCTTGGTATGTGAGTTTTATGGCTGATTTGGCTGTGGAGAATTATGGGAAAGATTTGAATGCACTTGATGCTGCATTATGTGCCATCTCGAAGACATAGTGAATGTTTCTGCTGAAATACTGCATTGTGGGCCCAGGGTATTTCCATTCATCTTGTGCTATGAAAGAAGGAAAAGTAAGGGAAGGACAAAAGATACGGAAATTATGGGCATTTTAGGGGTCTGTTGCACTGTGGGGTTTTTGTGTGCTGAATTCATACATTACAGTTGTACAGAACCCATAGCTTTCAGTCATCAATCTGCCACCTTACAGATGAGCAGAAATTTCAGTACCAGTTTGGACCTGTGCATTTAATGCTAGTAGTATTAAGAGCCTTGGACATACACCGGTGTTCTGCTCTACCTGCCTAGTTCCTGTGGGAATCCTCTTTGCCATGATGATAAAGCAAGAGGCTTTCTGCAGGCCAAAACATGGACACACACATCTTCCAGGATTAAACAGCTGGTTTTTGCATACATGTCACCTGAATGTGCACATTCCTGCTCTCACTTAGGCTTTACGTCTGGCACTCTGTGCAGGGAATTTGTTTGCTGGGGTTTGTGTCCTTATTCTTGAATACATAGTTCCTCAAGGACTCTGTCCCACAGACTGATTTCACTCTGAATAACTGTCTCAGACCCCCCCATATTTATGTGATGTGACTGAATGTTTGTTTCTTCGGACCATGTGGGAAACATTTGCAGGTGTTTCCTGCATTTTTTGCTCTGCCATAGCAAGCACATCATGTTGCAATTTGCCTGTCCTGGTTCTTTTATGAAAAAAAGGAGATAAAAATGATGTGAAAAGTGAACTGTTAGAAAGCTATTTTAAAATAAAGCTGAGTATATTTACACCATGCTTTTGCAAAAACAGAAATTAATGTAGTGTTTTGTGCCTGCCAGGATGGGCAAAGTTTTTTCCTTTTCATTTTGGTAAAAAAAGAGTAAGATAAAAAGCAAACCTCTGTCTTGATCTTGTTCAGTGTTAGCCTCTGCAAAGCATAAGCAAACTAGTTCATACACGGAGTTGCATCTCAGTCTTTTGTTTATGTGTGTTGCTATTAAACACATCCTTCTATTTAAGATAAAATAAATCAACAACATAAAGATGAAAATCACCAGCTTGAAGCTTTTGTGAACCCTGATGTCCTGAGTGCAACAAGAGCCAAATGCTGTTTGCAGAAAACCAGTGAAGCACAAAATATGGCAGCATGTGTCACTCCCTGCGTGCATTATTATCTCTCACACATTATCTGAGGCACCCCATCTTGCACAGTGTGTGTCTGAATAACCCCCTGCTGTTGAGTGGATTCGTGCCTGCTGTTCATTTTTGAGAAGTCATTTTGTACAATTATCCTGCTAAATATTGATAGCTTTCCCCACTCCAGCCACGGCTAATTAAAAGACACACTGTGTAAAATTTTAATTAGGATTCATGTCAGGGTGAATAATGATAAAAAAAAAGAGAGAGAAAAGAAAAACAAAACCGCTTGGTGTTTGTGGGGGGATTTTATTTACGACCTGCTGGTTTGTTGCTGAAGCTCTTTGTATCCTCAGATTTATTTCCCCTCCCATGTTGTTCTCAACTCATGATCTGAGAGTATGGAAGAAAGGAGTTCCCAGTAGAAGGCTACATGTTTTCCACCGTGTTTGTTGCTATCCCTTCAATTACGCAGTAATGATTTCAGGAACCAGGCATTTCCTGGGGATTGATGACCACTGAGCTGAGACTTGGTGGCCCCAGAAAAGAGAAAGCGGTCATTAACTTCAAATGGGCCTTAACTCATGAGACAATACCCCAGATATTGTTTTCTGTTGCATGTAAGTCATGATAGTCATAAAAGGGATAAAATGTATGAGAAGGAATTAACCTTTCTCTTAACTTACATCATATAATTTGCATGAAAGTAGAAAAAAGATGTAAAATTTACATGCAGATACTTCTCATGAAGCAATGCGTAAAATGTCAGGCATTTGAGTGTTAGCTGTCAGCTGCAAGGAAGCTTTGGAAATGTTTTCAGGCTTTTCTGATAATGTTGAAACTTAATGCATACAAGTTCTAATTGAAAATGAATTAAAAAAGGACTGAACAAGTAGTCATAAAAAGTAACTTAAACTCAAGCCATCACTTACATTGGGAAGACTGTAGTGAAATACGTTTCTTCTTGGTGGCTGACTTTGTCTCCTTCACTACTCTCCATGGTAGAGAAATTTATGCTTAAGTTTTAAAGAGCTACAAGTTTGTCCCTTGTGCAAGTAATTTTCTCCTATGCACTGAAATAGCATTATTGGGTCAGTGTTAAGAGTTTTGCTGCTTACTAAAGGCACTGCAGATTTTTTTGCAGCCATTGCTTAACAGACTTACATTATGTGCTTTCTTCAGTGAGAAATCTTACAATCAGGAGGAGTCTGGTTCACAGACTTCTGGATCTTAGAATATTAATGAAAACAATGTTTGGCTGTAGCTGAGCCTTTCAGCAGAGCCTCTTTTTAATACATGGTGTTTACTGAAGGGTCAAAGTCAGGCAGATATTTCAAAGGACTTTTGGTTATGCTTGGGCTGCTGTTTTATATGTGCTATATTCTCCCCAGACTGGGAGGGAAGAATGTAAATCCTAAGTATTGCTGGCTGGAGAATATGAATGATTCAGAGTAGAAGTGATGTGAATCAGTGAAGAGACTTCATTGTTTAGAGACAAAATTAACTGAGTATGGAAGAAAAGCAATTTACATTCATAAAACACTGAACTGATTAGCTTAATAAATATTGGAAGAAGGTTTATAGGGAGAAAAGTTCCACTGTTAAATATTTGCCAGTTGGGTCTTTATTATTTGTTAGTATATAATTTATTTATGGCTAATTTCTTTTTATTGCTCATTTTAGGGGTTCATTCTCTGTCATTCTCAGGTTTGAGCACCTCTGAAGTTGGTGGCCTCTTTGAGCCTGGAGTCCAAAATTGGCCCATTTGTTCTATGCTTTTTAT
Organism: Melopsittacus undulatus; assembly: GCF_012275295.1. NCBI lineage: Eukaryota > Metazoa > Chordata > Aves > Psittaciformes > Psittaculidae > Melopsittacus > Melopsittacus undulatus. The sequence goes on along the minus strand of NC_047536.1, from coordinate 29,492,553 downwards.
AACTGCTAATGGAATGTCATCACAATGTATCTTTGAGCCCTTCTGTCTGTTTATTTATTAGATCAAAATATGACTAATGGAGGGAAAAAAATAACCTCATGTTATGTAAAGGCTCCAAGTGCACCAATTTATGTATTTATAAATGATGACTGTAGACTAATTTTTAGCTTAATTTCAGATTCTGTTGTGGTTTGGATTTTCCTTTAGACCATATAAACATGATGACAGGTTCCTAATTAACTGATTTACAGCTCTTCTGGAACAAATGGCAATTAATATTCATAACTGTTTGCAACATTTAAACAGATGTAGAAGCCTGATATGACAGAATGTGTACTAATTTGGAGATCTGAAAAAGCACAATGTGGCTCTCCAGAAGGAAGATTGCTTCTTTTGAAGTGGTTATCGTCCATAGCAAAGTAGTAACCTTTGCTACTCAGCAGACGTTTGTCACAGGTACATCTGCTGATTTGCTTTTAACATGTTGTTACGGAGCAGTAGGGGCCTAAGCTAACAAACTCACAAACCATGTGCTGCATTTATCAAGGTGATTTCACCTCATTAGGCTGGAATGGAATTTTGTGTTCCATTTTGTCCATCAGTCCATTCAGTGGGAGTTGAGGAAACAGTGGGATGCTACTAATGCAAAATAAGAGATTAACTTAGCGTCTGGAGCCTTTGCATCAGTCTGTGACTGAATACACTTGGGTCTGACACCTAGATCTGTATGCAGTTAGCTTCTTACCTGCTGGGTAATAGGAGAACAGGATCTCTCCCCAGATATGGAAAAGCCTGCATAGCGTGGCTGCTATAGGACATGTAAAGGAATGCAATGTAAATATACCCCATGCCATGGGACCAACTTGAAACCTTTTGATCACTGTTTGATCCAGACATAGATACTGTTACACAGCTACTGGGCTGGAATTCTTGGAAATCTTGATGGTTACTGATTATTGTACCTGGGATTTTAAATGTTTTTACACGAAGAGTTCTTTTCATCTTTCCTGTTGCTGTCCAAACTACCAACATAGAAATTCTTGGTACAATTTTTGGCAATTGATGAATCATGAGGTTCTGTTGATTCATATTAATACAGATAAACTGGTGCATATCTACTGGTGGAATTAGTTTTAAATTGTCTAAAACTCTGTATTGAGGGATTCCTAGTGCCTGGTTTAGAAGAGACTGTTTTCTTATTTCATACCAGTGTTACTTCAGGGTATAACCCTTCTATACTTTCAATTTACATCCTAAATCTCTTATATAATCCTAAACTATTGCCATTAAACAAAGACTTCAGATTTTCTTATTTGTAACAGAAAGGGCAGTTGCATTAAAATCAGGTTCTTTGGTTATTTGAAAAAAAATGTAAATATTAAAAAAAATCATCTAAATATAAAATGGACCTTAACCTTCCTGTTCAGTTCTTTCTGTTCCTCCATCAGAATACCTTCCTACTTCTGAAAATGGTGTCCCCTTTCTTGCATGATTTCAGTTGGGTAGTATAGTAGTTTATATATATTGATTTCTTCCCTTCAGAAATCCTAATTCTGCATTCAGGAGCTGAACTTATCTGTAATTCATTAAAGGCTATCCTATTGGTGACTCAGCTTGTATTTGAACACTGTGGAGCTGTAACATTACAGGAACTCTAACCTTCCTGTCATTTTCTTGCTGACTCTTGTCAAAAGCTTCAGTGTTTACCTTCTGATTTTTTCAGTTTTGTAGCTACATGCAAATATATCTAATTTATGTGCTTTTCATAAGAATTGCAAGTAACTTTCTAATTCTACCTTCTTAAGTTGAAAGCAATCAGTATACCTTATCAGATATCTAAGTGAGGGTGAGCGTGCATTGCTTACCCTTAAAGGATGCTTTCCTTTGGGAAGCAGTTAGAAGGGCCCAATGTGCCACTAGAATAGAGGGAGGTAAGAAGTCCGTTAGCATTCACTAGCTTCCATAGCATTTAATTGCTGATCTTAATTGTCCATTTTACAAGCTCTGGTATGTCCAAAGACTGGAACTGATAGGGTATATACTATTCTTCTGAACTCCCCAGTGTTTTAAAGTACTCTTGAGATACTGGGTAAAATATAATTACTTGGTAGATTGGATCTTAGTTGATTGAAATAAGATCAACTTGTCCTACCATTAGTATGAATTGCGGTAGCTATGGTAAGACATTAGTAGTCAGTACCATGTTCATTTACAAGCAAATGATTCTACCCTTTTAAAGAACGCATATGCAATTAAAGAAGGTATTGATTCCTTCTTTTTCACCATATGCTTAATATGTTTGCAATAAGGACCTTTTGGTTCCTCACCCTTAAAGGTAACAAATTGGTTTTGATTGCACCCTGACCTGACAACATGAATAATTAAATCATTTTCCCTTATGGGAGAATGGGAATTGTTAATAGTTGTTAAACTAATGTAACAGAAATCACAAGGAATACCAGAAGTGTATTTGCTAATGCAAGTATTGCTAAATGTCCCATCAAGCTTTAGAACAGACTCATTTTCAATGCATATTAATGAAGAGAGCAGTACTGTGTTGGCCTGATTGATCTGTTGTGCACTTGGTGTTTTTGCAAAGCCATCAGGTGATTTAAGTACTCCACAATGGTCAGCTGGGATAGAATTCCATAAACTTTCATCAACACTCAACTGGAATAATTTAAGCATATTAGTGACATCAGTCATGCTGCCACTGGTTTTTAACATACTTCGTATGTTATTAATTTACTTAACCTCACACTGATAGTCTCTATCTGAAAATGAAACTGTTTTGTCTGGACAACAACACACTCCAATTTTAACATGGTGATCCAGCATTAAGAAAAAAGAATCAAAACCATTTCAGCTCCCTGACTTCACTGCATTTATTTTGCTGTACCTCATTTGTCAAAGATGGCCACTGGCCAAGTCAAGGGTAAATCACCTTTCCCTCCTATTTCCCATCAAAGCTCTAGTTTATTAGGCTTCTGTTTTCCAAATTATAACTCAGCTTTTATACCACCATTGTGAAATAGCAAAGCAGCAACTTAATTGTAGGGATGGTCCAACATCAGTACTGGAAGCATTATTTTTAGTTGAGCATTCCTCTCAAACCAGTGGAGTGGGCTGGCAGCAATCGGGTGTACTGGAATGCTAATGATATGTTTTACTTCGCAATTGTGAGCAATCTAATTTGCTTATCAGGCAGCAACAGGATCAGTAACATGGGAGGAATGGAAAGAGCTGGCTCTGCACACCAGAAAATTTACATTCAGTTCAGTCATGTCTGCCAGCTCAGAGTCTGATGTGTATTTTGGTATGAGGTGTTTACACAGAGGTTGGCAAAGTGTATGAGGGTTCCATTTCAATTCAGTTAAAGATGAGTTTAGGGTGCATCCTCTTATTGATTAGATTCAATCTACAGTTTCTGATTCCCAAGTGGCTCTGGAAGCGTTTGTGTGGGTGCATTTTCAGTAATGTGTTTGGCTTTGATAGGCTGAAATACATCAATGGCTTTAGAGGGCAACCTTGTTAAATGTGAAGGCTTAAAGAATGAACCCCAGCAGAGCTGAGCTGAATGTTGGGGTTTTTTTATCATTTGAAAATATGCACATCAAACAGGACATCCACAGAGGCCATTTATACTGAATAGTTAGCTTTGCACACTATTTGTGATGCCTCATTTGAGGCATCAACATTCATAGTTCTTAGTCGTTCCTCATGGTTGTACTCAATGATCTGATGGGTCTTTTCCAACCCGAAGGGTTCTATGATTCCATAACTAGGTAAGCTTCTAACCATAATCAAAAGACAGAACTCAGTTATTCCATGTTGTTTCAAATCATTCATGGCAGAAGCAGAAAAGTTCACATGGATCATTCTGCTTTCTTCATAAATCTGATGACTTCTCTGCATTATCATTCCTACTAATAATTTAAACTGTCTTGTAAATGTACAATGATAATGTGTTAAATACTTTTCCTGAGGAAAGTATTTTATAGTTGGGTGTGAATGTCTCCTATGTTTTTCCTTGTCTCCTCTGCTGAGCGATTCTCTTTTCTATTTGCCCTGAGCTGTCACTGAACTACATGTCTTCATGTCAAGCATGTTACACTTGGATTTCAAAGGACTTGGCTCTATGTACCCAAGACCCAGACATTATCCTTGAAACCCCTTTTATCAGCTACAATAAAAGCTTTTAGACTTCTGCATTTTTAGGTACATAAATACTGCCTTGAATACCTGTTGTGTAGGAGCTTAAATATCCACATCTGGGCATGAACTGATTTCAGTCCTTGAAAATCAAAGCAGAGGGTCATATTTCTTGTGTGCAATTAAATATTTTTGAATTCTAACTTTGCCATTGCAGTATATTACACTAACAGCCAAACATCCTATTTTTGTCAATGTTTCTCCTTTCCATTGCTTTGGGACCTTTTCCCATATTGTGCCATGCCTGTGTACCAGTGCAGATTTAGCACTGTAGCAGTATCACTGTGCTCCAAAGACAGTTACACTGAATAGTGTGCCCTTTATAGTCTGGGTCCTGTTTAAACCAGCAGGGAATTAATGGTAGCTTTGCTGCTATTCCCAGTGTTGTTAGTCAACAAATACACATCCTCTGCTTATCATTATGAATATAAACTGAAACTGTCCCAAAAAGCAATGCAGGAAAATTTGCCTATTTACAGAAACGTGCACTGAATGGCAGGAGAGGTCTTTCCTCAGATGACAAAACTTAACCTGCTACAGATTTGCATTTGAAATAAAATGTTTCTTATTCCCCCAAGTCTGTGCTCTACTGCCACAGTTGAGCTGATGCTGTGAAGTTGTTTCTTGTCACTTAAGATTTGATGTCTTTGGGATCCAAATACATCCCTAACACAATTTCAGTGAGGCTGAAGTTTTAGCCAGGATCAAGTTAGTTCTTGATATATAAAAACCCAAACATATAAAAAAATCTCTATGCCTCTTTCCCCTTCCCACACCCAAATGTAGAAGAAAGTGTTTTAGCAGGGCTAATAGAACTTCTTGTATAACTGCTGGTGGGTGTCACAATTGTTTTATCTCTGAGCTGGAGTACCCATTAGAGACATTAGCTTTCATTTGTCACTGGTCACTGACAGTTTGGTGTATCTAAATCAGTCAATATATTTTGTGTTAACAGGAGCTTTTCCATCATCTGTGAAAAATGGGGATTTAAAAGTCTTTTCCTCCTGTCGCCTGAGAAATCTCCAATACAGTTATACGATAATAACATATGCATACTTACTAATGAATTATTGAGTATGAACATCTCCCCAATGAGTACATGTTCAGTTTAATCAAGAATTAAAGAAATCTATTCTAAAAAATATCACTGTCTAGCTCTGAATTCCTGTTTGAATATCACTGTGTGGTTGATTGGTTGGTTGGTTTTAAAAGAAAGTTTGCTATTTTATTTAGTACCATTTAAAATAGGTATGTGTGCACAGATAGCACAAGACATTCTTGTCAGAACCTGGCACTCCTGCCTAAAAACATCTGTGCAAAATGGGAACTGTTTTTGATTTAATTTTATTATATATATTTTTTTAAAGAGAGGTGGAATCAGATCATTCACTGAATTGAGTTCAGATGGAAACTGCAGGAATTGTTAAAACTGATCTATACACCAATCAGACCTGTACTAGTTTAGTTTAAACAGTAGAACTGTTCTTATAGCTACTCATTTCAGATTTCACAGATTAATGTGCTTACTTTAAATATGTTTTGAATTACCTCTGAATTAATAGACATAATCAGATGTAGACAGCTGTGTGTTAGCTCTGTTCACATTCTGAACCAGTCTGCTGGTGGTGCAGATCAACATGGCATTGTGGACAAACTAGCAAATCCTGCCCTTTTGTTTCAAAGCACCGGTACTAAATTGATGTCTAAGAAGACGTTTTAAGAAATAATGTGTTCAGAGTATTTTTGCAATGCATTTTCTCTCAGGGGTATTTGTCATGCAAGATTATTCCATCAATTTGTCAGAAGTGTTCCATTTGGTTAAGCTTTACCTATTAAACAGGGGAGTTACTTGTAATTGGTTGTACTGGTTTGTTTCTGCTTCGTGCCAGGAGACATGGACCATCAGGTTTCTGCTATTGAATGTTCAGTATCTGTGCATGCCACAGAGTTGACATGCAGATAGACCTTTCTATTTTAGTGAAATTTCTCCTGTTGGTTTGCTGTTAGTTGCTTGCGATTAGTTTTTGCTACTAAATTTTCTCTTTACTGAGCTTAGTTGCATCTAAGCAAGAGAGGTTTCACCAGTATTTGAAGTAACAGTGGATTCATGAACTAGTACACCTGAGCTGTTACTTACTTGAGCCTTTTCCTCCCCTAGCATGTGTAACCCTGTGAATTTTATGAAGAACATGAATTGTTACAGCAACTATCTCTACATTTATGTTTCTGTGACTGCAAGTGAATAAACTGAATAAATCATAACTAAGTTTGTTATTACAGCAGTCTACATTAGAAGTTACTCCCACGTTTATTCTGGAATTATACCTACAGCAAAGCATGAGTTTTAACTCAGAATTATTATGCATAAAAGTGTGTGTATGTGTGTGAGTGGGCAAGAGGATCGTTCTTTTTTGAAAGCAGATTTCTGAATAGGTTTCTTGAAATCAAACATCAATGTAAGATGGAGATTTTGTGCTGTACTGGCTACTCTCCATCCTCTCCACACACAATCACATACTTCACCTGAACATGCAAGAGCCATCATCTCTGAGGAGCCAGTGACTGTAATTCCATTTTTTTATTATTACTACAGAGGCAGGCATTTTTGCTAAACAGTACTGAGTGATGTGTGGTGATCTTATCCGGGGATTAGGGAGTTGGAGCTAAACTCATTTTCCTCAGAGTCACATACTGGCCTCAAACCATGGTTCATGGACCATGCTGATAAAAAGCAAATGATTTTATTCAGTTCACACTAAATTCAAACTTCAGGCCCTGGAGACCTGAAGAAATAATGTATTAACACTTATCTTACAGAGCTGAATTCTTCTAGGAATAGCAAGCCTTCAGCAGCAGAGCAGAGAGAATGCTAAGGCTTTCAGGAGTCTGGCATCTTGTCCTGCAGTGGGCATTGTGCTATGAATTACATTTTGAATTTGGGGAGTGCAGATTTCAGGGGATGTTGTGCGTGCTGCTCCCAGAGAATCACAGGAGTAGTATTTATACATTCAGAAGTTAGTTTAAATCTTTGTTATTGCTGAGGAGAAAATGGAGAGTGAAGTCCATCCCTATTACCTGAGAGAATCCCTTCAGCCTTTAGAAAGTTAGTTTTTCCATGTACAGAATAAGAAGTGGGTGGAGGGGAAAAGGTCTTAAACTGAGGTTTTGACTGATTCTTAATAATTCCCTTCTTTCCTCCCATTGCAGTACACATAGTAGCAGGATAATTTATTGTTGGTGATGTGCTGATTTGGAGCAAAGAAGTATTTGTCTCTTATGTATGATCCTAAAAAATGGTATTTTGCTGTATTACCATTCAGTGCTACAAATGCACTAGAACACACTGGAAAATTAAAACCCAAGTGATGAGACACAGAGTAGGGAAATGGGTGAATGTGACACAGAAAAAAAGGAAGATACAGGAACTTCTTTTTATTGCTGCATTGTTGTGGAGGGGTGTATTCTGGATCCTGGCAATCAAATGCCCATTCTTCTTCAGAGTTACATGCTCATAAATATTTCCAATATTTCTTTTCGTCATTCTTTGAGTATTGTTAATTCACAGGAAGATTAATAATCCTCTTGAAGTGGAACAACAATAATCTCTTTTTCCACTATCAAAGAAACGTGCATCAGCACATACAATTCCTTTTTTCCCTAGGTCCCTATCCTAACCAGAAACAGCTGTGATCTCAGTGCTGGTCACCATTACAAACTGAAAAGTTTCAGTGAGTTCCTGGGCTCTGTTTCTCTTGAGCAGATCAATGGATGCTATTCCCCTGAAATGATCAAAGCAGGAATGGAATTAAATGAAAAGATAGCTTAATGCTTAACAGCAGTTCATGTAACTGCTTTGCCTGTGGAGGAGACTGGCTTGTTTAGGATTCAAAAGAAAAAACCAAGCCAACACTGAACTGACCAATCATTGATAAAACTGGTCAGAATACTTCAATAGAGCTTGCAGAATTTTTAAGTGTTATCTTTGTGTTTAAGAAGGCTGCTGGCATAACAGTACGTGTGTGGAGCTAAGCCTGGCATTCTGTGCTTAGTTAGTTAAAAGGATTAGATGAATCCTCCTGTATCTGTATGATTCCTTCCTAATGAGGCACAGATTTAAGCAGGCAGGATAGGGACCACAGCTTTTGCATTAGCCTTCTCTAATGCAGCAGGCACGCTCCCTGGAATGGGAATTGCAGCTCTCTGCCCAATACCCACAATGCCTTCACTTGCTTATTTACCTTTCCTCTTTAAAAGCCAACATGGGAATAAGTTAGAGGCTGATTTCACTGAGACTGAAAGGATGTTAACCAAGCAATAGGGGCAAGGCCAGTCTCTAAATTACAAAAAGGAAATAACATGTCAGACAATGGCTGGATGATGGTAACCTTGGAGTCGCCACAAATATGAACAGTCCTGTTCTTTTTGATTCTTAGCACTTTAGGGGTATCTCTTCCCTTCTATTAAACTGCCTCCTCCCTGAAATTATTGCAGTTTGTACTAAAGAGGCTTTGCAAAGTGTAGGGTTGTTCCTTCTTTAAGGGCATTTTACTTTTATACTTTTATGAGGAAAAACATTGGCTGCCTTGTCTGGAAGCTCAGTTTCTGAGTTAAAGTTAGTAACCTTTTACATACATAGTTAATTGCTGCTCTGCCAGTCTGGATAAAGATCTGACTATCTGGCCTTAAAGAAGATTAATTTCTGTTGTGGAATCTCTTTTGCAGGGGCACCTTTTACATAACTCTTGACTCTCTGTGTTACAGGACTTTATAGACAGTCCCACATTTACTTCCTCTGACAGTTAACGTGACAGTGTCCATGTCTCTTGCTGGCCCTTCTCTTCTAGAATCTCTCCAATTCTTCTACTTTTTTCTTATCTGCACAAACACAGAATAGGCAGAAACTGGATTGAAAGTAGCCCTGGGGAGAAAGACCTGGGGGTGCTGGTTGATGAGGAGCTCTGCAGGCCAGAAAGCCAACTGTATCCTGGTCTGCATACAAAGAAGTGTGGCCAGCAGCTCAAGGAAGGGGATTCTCCTGCTCTACTCTGCACTCATGAGCACTACTCTTCAACTGAACAACCAGACATCTATCTAGAATAGCCAAATCTATGGTTTCCTGGTTTATGTACAAAAAATATGATGTGTTCACAAACTAAGGAGAGAGGAAAAGAAAGAACCTTCAAGCTACCTGCAGTTCAGTATCAGAGTAGGCGTAATGTGTGTGTTGGGGCAGTTATTCCATGGCTCTTTTTTCTTTGATGCCCTTTGGCCTGTGTTCCCTAGAAGCCAGCTTCCCTTAGCTTTTTGTCCTGATTTTCCTCTGTTGCCTGTTCCTTCTACCCTAACATCATATTCCTTCTACTTCTCTTTGTAACTGTAATTTACCTAAAGCATGCGCTATATCAGAACATTCAAGTGTTTCTAAAGAGACGAGGCTAATCCAGGGTATTTGCAGTAGAGGTGAAAACACATAGCTGAAGCACTTTCTGTGGCTGCAGTTTCAAGTTTCAAAACAGCAGGTGTGTGCATTCACTCTGTGTCAGTATATCCCTGTATTAGGAAATGAGCCAAGGTGGTAGCTCTTATCTTTAGCTCCTCATATCAAAGGTGAAGAGAGTAATAATACATAAGAGGGCAATGTGAATGAGCCACCAGGGCACAACAAGGTTGAATACCCACATTTACTAAATGTAAGCAGCATGCAAGTCCTAGCAAACTGAGCTCTGAGAAAGCTACAGATTCCCACTTCAAGGGAACAACATTAAAGGCAACAAAATTAAAATCAAGAAAATTCTGACTTTATTTCTAGTCTTCAGCTTTTATAGATGAAAAGTTTATTTCTTGAACTGTTGCAGTTCTCAGCTACTTATTCCATCTCTAAACTAGACGAAATACTTTCGATTAGAGCACAATAAGCTTTAAAGCCAATTGGCAGGGTTCTTCCTGCCTGTTCTGTGATATGGGAGAGGCCTGGCTTCAGTTTCTTGCTCAAGTAGGTTTGAATATTGATTTTTTTTTCCATATATGGAATTAAACTGATGAACTTTTGTAGGGTGGATGACTTCTGACTTGTGGATCACCTACCAAAACTTACATATAAAAAAGAGCCACAGAATTTTGCAACTCATTACTTGAAGAGTTTATAGGAAGGAGGTCTTAAAGGTTTCTCATTTTTTTGTTTTAGTGTTACTGTCCTATTCTAGGTAATGGTTGACCCTGTTGGTGTTGGTTTCAGTAGCTTATTTGGCTTACTTGTCTGGAGATATGAATTCTTCTGCAGTTCCCGTGTTGTTAGGGCTTCACTGCTGTCACTTGAATTAGCACTGAATGGAATACATGAATGTCTTGCAAACTGACTGTGGCTCAGGAGCTGCCAGCTGGCCAGACTTCAGCCTTGGGCTTTTTGGTGTGTTTGTCTGCTTTTGCTTTTAATGTTTTTAAGTTAAGATGAAAGTTAAATCCCAGATTTCTACAGGGCAGAAAAGCATTTCCTACACTATTCTGTACTGAAACCAAGAGATTAATTCATTGTGAATGCTTAATCAGTCTGTCATAGAACTTTTTTGAGGGCTGAATTCCCATATTTGGCTGTGTGGCTTTTTCAGTAGCCCTCTTCTCATCTGATTCCTGAAGCCACTGCTGTCACTTAGAACAAGGTCATCATTTCTCAGTTCTGTTCACAGTACATCAGGTTACTGGGGTGGAAGTAATTTTTCCTCAGCACAGTGCAGTCTCTACTGACCAGTAGGGTGTTTTGGTCAGTGTTAATTTGGATGGAGAAGGATCTGTGTGGATTGTCAGAGTCAGTATCCTTCTTTTGTTTCACACCTCCAGTTAGATTCTCTCGGCAGCATGAAGCACGGCTGCAGGATTATACATTAGAACATTACATTATATGTGTTGCAGCTGGTCTCCCTCTGGAAAGGTTGCTCTGTCAGTGAGTAGATCCATGTGTTTCTTTAGTTTATTTTCCATACTATCACTTCTGCCAGGCTTTAGCAGTTCTGACATCATCTGCCCAAAGTTGAAGCCTGAATTCTGTGATATTTGTTTAGCTTGATCTTCATTTCTCCCCTCACCCTGTACTGCTTCTGTGACTGTGATAAAAATGACTTCTTAACAGGCAGGACTGTTTTGAAATGTGGAGTACAGATTCTGAAAGAGGTGAAAGGAGGGCTCTTTTCTCTATAAATTGCCTGGTACCCAACTTGCAACAGCAGTTAATTCTGGTTGAAGATACCAATTGGGTTGATACTTCATCAGTTAACTAGTTGCACTTACACTCCCCTGGTTTGTATGTGTACTTGAGACAAAAGATCATAAATTAGATGAGCAGTATCTCTCTGAGTCCATGGGATAACTTTGGTGTACCTCAAATTTCTTAGGACTTCCCAATTTCCTTTATGAAATTCAAAACTCATTGAAAAGAGGGGTGCAGGAGGTCAACAGCTGCAAAAACAATGTAATTGCACAAGAAGATGACAGGGGAGATGAAAAGTAGATCACTACAAAATGCATTATGCTCTCCTCTCTCTTCCCACCCTCTAAAAGAAGCCCAACAAACAAACCACCCCAAAATAAACTGGTTTGTGAGAATCCGAAAAAGTACCTTGCCTAAAAATGCACATCAAGTCTTGGTGGGTACTGAGGAGGTTGGGCTCCTTAGAGAATATGCAGAACAACAAATATTACAATTTCATGACTAAGAAAATGGCCTACAAAAGATGCAGTAATTGGGTTGTGAATTAACTGCAGTAGCAGAGCTATGCATTGTTCTCATATTCCTGAAGTGTTTAGTTAATTATGTGACGGATGGGTTTTCATTACACAATAAACTAAATGGATGTAAAATATATTTATGTATGCAACTGAATATCTGAATTAATTATGTATACAAAAGGCAAAAATTGGTTATTTGTTCATAGTAATTGTATGTTGCATTTCATTGCATACACTCTGTGTCATGTTCATCATCAAGACCTAGATTTTATATAAACTAGACGTGTACTGGCCAGATCTACTAATCTAACTCACAGTTCTGATTTACAGTAATGGAACATATGGTTTCATTGCCCTGACTTCTGTTCCAAGCAGTGCAGCCATACCCAACTGATTTATGAGTGAAGCTCAGCACAGGCCTGTTACAGAAAAAAATTGCTTGAACCTTTTCTCCAGAGGTTTGGAGATCCACGTTTTTAAAATTAATGATACTACAGTGACGGCTTTGAATTCCAAGAGAAAACTGTCTCAGAGAAGGAGCTGACGACAATATAGTGCTGACTGCCAGATGGGTACCAAATTGCAAAGTGCTTGCTAGAAAGTCACTTTGGGAAGGTTTCATCCAGACAGCAGCTGGTGCGATGCAGCTGTGCAAGCAACTCTGCAGAAGAGTACACAGAGTGTTCAGCTCTCAGTGCAAAATTAACTTCTATCCCTCATGAATCGGAAATATTTACTACATTTTATTATTAACTGGATGCTGACTTTGTGCAGGACTTATTTGGAAGAAAAGGGAAGTCTTGCTTTTAAAACAAAATATTCACCAACAGTAATTATCAATTGTGTAATTATAACATGTGCTTTTTTGTGGCAGAGGATAGCCTACTTTGGAGAGATGACAGGTCATTTTGAGTATCGCTGGAAGTAACAAGATAAGATACATTTCTATAAACATCACAAGATGACAAAAATTGTCTTAAATAAGGTGTTGTATGTTTTATGAAACTCTGTAATAGATATCCACTTACCATACAGGTAACATTTAGAAAGACTTTGGTATATATATCAGTTGCCATTAATGTCCTTAGGATTTGATGCACACTCTATTGCAATGACAAGATAATTTGAAATAGAAATGCTTTGGCATGGCTCTAACGGAAATCAACTATAGTGGGACACCGTGTTGTGTCTAAAACTTACTGCTTTTCACACTTGAATCTCAGCGATGTCCAGTAAATAACTTTTGTTCTACACTCTCTGGTATGGCTTTTCAACAAGGTTGAGAAGTCCAGTGTGCTGTTGAGCCTCCAGTTCTGAGCATGGAATTTGTGGCTTCCATCTTCAGGGACAGAGGCAGCCATCAGCTGCACTCTCTGTCAGCCCTCAGCCAGACCTCCAGGAGGGGCAGGATGTGTTCAGGGCTCCATTCTTGTCCATGATGGTGTCTCAGAGCATTGTCTCTTTTGCTCTGTGGCTGGGGACAGCCATTGGTAATTCTTGGTTAATTTTATCTCTGTCTCACTATTTTCCTGCATTCTGCTGCCTGTCTTCTGTGGTGGGTCAAGAGAAAACTAACTTCCCAAATATGTGCTCATCCCACATGAAAGAGGGTGATGAAAAATGTGGGGTTAGTCTGTATTTCTGTATGGGAGAATAGCTGTTGTGACAAATGTCTGTTAGAAAATCCTGAATTTCACACTTCACATATTCATGTCATCATTTTTCACTGTGATTAGAAAAGCAATTCAAAATACCAGTCAATTCTTACACAGAAAGACTCCTTAGATTATTACCAATGTCATACCTGATTGCCCACGAAAAGCACTCCTTTAGCAAATGAGATGCCCAGTTGGAATTTTCCATCCTTTGTGTCTGAAATTCATGAGCAGCAGCATCACTTGGGTAATGGATTTGAACTAGAATGCTAAGAATTTTGAATTCTTTTTCTAGACCTACTGTATTGTTTCCAGCTCCTATGTCAATTTTCATACTTATAAATGCAAATATATTAATACTTTGCCTGGGTAGGTAGGAAGGAGAGTGAAGTCTTGTGTTCTGGTATGCTTGTTTGCTGTTTTAAAAATCTCTGAATAGCAAACATATTAGTTCTTTCCATATGAAAACTGGGGAATGAGGTGAGAAAAAGGAAGAAACCACCCTGCCCAAAAGTTTTCTTAGTCCTTTTGCCTCCTTTTTAATTCTATATTTGACTCCAAATTAATATTATTTTGACCTTTTGAAGGAGTGAGATAAAAACACTGGCATGTTGAAATGTTTTGAATATATCAAGAAAACATGCATTTTATATTCTTATTTATTGATAGTTGGAAGCCATTTTTTTTGTGGATATACTTTTGGAAAACCTGTGTAATAAATTCAACAAGAGTTACAATTTATTGTAATTAAATACCACTCCCGCATCAATGAAACTTCCCATGAGAATGCCAGACCTCTGTGAACATGGACTTTCTTCCCAAGGGAAGTACATATTTATACAGTAGATCAGTTCATCCCCAAGATCTGTGCTGGTGCTTTGCCAGCAAAGTTGAGAATGGGACACGAGCTCCAGAGCTGCCTGAGCAGGGCTCCTTCAGACCTGCCTGGGCACTGCTGCTGAGCAGGGGTATGGTCAGTAAACACTGACTTCTGCCCTGCAGTGACAGCCCATGGGCTGCCTCTCGCCCACAGCAAACATGTGGTTTGTTGAAATCCACACCTTTTTTATCTCAGGCAGTTTGGCTTCTGTCTCACCACAAAATCTTCAAATTCACATCACCTCAAAGGATAATTTTGCGGTTTTGTCAAACAAAACCTGAGAAGTTCCTTTAATTATAAATTATGCCATCAAAAATTTTAATTGTAAAATCAAATCCCATTCACGCTTTGAACTCATTACAGTGCCCTTTTCACTTGCATTGCCATATCATGGAATTCCTCAGCTGAGGATACTGGAACACAGAAACCATCACAGCCAGCCCTAACAAGCCACGCAAAGCTTAACGGCTTCGGCTGTGATCAGTTGCCTAGGCCCTTGTGAGACCACGGCTTGGTGTGCATCTTTCCTGTGACACATCTCTGCATGTTTATGAGCCACTGTGCATCTCTAGTGAGCAGTTAAGCAGTTAAAGTTGCAGCATGGAGGCTACCACCTCTTCCAGCCTGGGCCAATGCCTACTGCGAGGGAGCTGACACCTTTCCACAGTAACTGCGGTGAGCTGCGGTGTTTAACGCGCACAAACATGGCGCCTTTCACGTAAGGAGAAAGCCCGTGGCGCTCGGAGCTCCTCGCGGCGGGGCCGAGCACACACCGGGCGTTCCGAGAGCCCCCGCCGAGGCCTGGGCGTTGCCAGGTCAACCTCGACCACGCCCCCCCCCGCCCGCCTATGAAGCTCCGCCCGCCGAGCGCGTGCCGGCAGCTGGTGTGTGGCGGTTTGGTTGACGTCGTTGGCCGTTAGCGCCTGTGGTGAGTCCTGCAGCTGAGGAGAGCTGAGCTGAGCTGAGCTGAGCTGAGCTGAGCTGAGCTGAGCTGAGCTGAGCTGAGCTGAGCTGAGCTGAGCTGAGCTGAGCTGAGCTGAGGTGGCCGCGTCCTCTGCGCTCGCTGAAATGGCCGTGGTAACCCGGACAGAGCTCCCAGGGAAGCGTGCAGCTCCAGCCTGCAGGATGTGCCAGAGCCCGTCACCGGTAAGATGGTGGTAGTGAGAGCAGTCGTGCGAGGTGTGACCAGTTGGTAGAGCTACAGGAGGAAGTAGGGAGGTAAAGGGGTACCAGGGAGTCTGAAAAAGGAATGCACTGGTGGAACCATGATCCCATCTCTCTGAGGCAGCAGCAGGAACAGCTATTAGGAGAAAAGAACTGAGGACAAGGGGATCCTGTAGCCTCCTTCTGTCAGGTGGAAGCTAGTAGCTTAAAGGAAAAGACTGAGCAGAAGCAAGGCTGTGTTTTGGTGGTAGGCAAACTATTTCCCTGCTTTCTTAGGTGCCTCTGTACAGCATATATGAGGGTCTGGATGTGGAAGCCATTTAGTGAATGATGGTCTATGTACACCAGGGTTGTTGCCATGGTCAGAAAGGTTATCCCCTGTATCACCACCACAGAGAAAAAAAGTTGGAGTTTGTAATTTCCCTCTTGAGGTGAACAGAGGATTCACTATGGCAGACACATCCTTCTGTTAGAGAAGCTTGCTACTTCCCTGGGGCCTGGGTTAAGTCCATCACTATTCAAATTCCAGGCCTGGTACAGCCCTTGAACTGTTACCCATTACTGCTCTAATGTGTGTGGTCATGAGGCTGCAACATGTAGTCCAAGTATGAGCAAAAGACTTAATGGGCTTAATGTGATTGGTAAGGGAATCTGGAGCATAGGTTATTGTTTTTGTTGTCCTTCCAGTTGTGGGCAGTGACATTGGAAGAAATACATGGGCCAAGTCTTCTAGCATATGGCTCTGGCTGGTGTCACTGCCACAGTTTTGGTTTTTTTGATGATGTGATGGCTTACACAACACCAGGTCTGCTGGTGTCAGATAGGATTTGGCTTTCTCCAAGGGGGAAGAGGGTCTTTGCCCATTAATTAATGGGGCTCACTGACAGAGCTTTAAAACTAGACTTAAAAGGGGAAGGGGATAATATCAGGCTTGCCTGTGGGAAGACATGCAAAGGTTAGAGGGGTGAGTGGTAGTGGAGGCCCTCAGCCTGTTGTGAGACATGCTGGCACTCAGCAGCACACTGGATGTGTCATTGAGATAAGCCAAGGACTCCTGAGGTAGAAGCTGGATGCTCTTCAGGCTTCTACTCCTTGCAGAAATTGTTTCCAAATCTTTGTAATACAATTTAAAATCCTTCCTTTAAACAAATTGAAAACAAATTGAAGCAATAGTTTATTCTTAGAAACCTGTCTGAATACTAGAAAAGTAGCAAGCAATGAACCTGATATTTTCTTCTGTGAATAGAAGGGGTTCTCCTCATTAGCCTCAGTGCTGTCCAATTCTAGACACTTGATTTTCTAGTTGCCTGCTCCTGGGTTTAAGGTATGTATTCTGCTTCCACATCACTTGCATGCTTGGCTTAGAGTTTGAAGATTCACAAAGTCCACTGATGTCAGACTTTTTTGTGTTAATTGCAGTAGGTTTTGCATAAAGCTGCAATGTAAGGTGCTGTTCATTAAAAACATAAATTGGCATGTGAGTAGTTCTGCCTTGAGAGTAGCATGTGAGTAGTTGTACCTTCAGAGTAGTAAGATGGGGTGGATGTATTCTATCTGTGACTTGTAAAAGATAATAAGGTTTAGGTGAGTCTGATTTATGAGTAGGGCAGAGGTAGAGAGGCATTTATGCTGGAACCAAGAATAGTTACAAGGATGTTTATTTGTCAGTTTCTTTATATTACTGCTTCCTGCCTTGTCTTCATTTGTGACTCTCATCAAAATGGCTCCAAGTCACCTGTTTTAAATCACTTTATTTTATTATTGTCTTAAAGTTTAAGTTTCTTTGATTCTTCCTCATGAGTTTAGTAGCTCTTTTGCCAGGAAGGCATAATCCTCCCCACCAATGCCTGCTTGTCCAGTCTTAGTTGTGTGTGGAGGTCATGCGAATGTTGTGCCCAGGCCCTGATCTTGTGTGAGTTTCTGGACCATTTGAAGTATTGAGATTGAAAGGGAGAAAACCGAAGTTTGAGCTTTTATCTGCAATTACCTCTGCCAGATGAATTTAAATCCTTGAAGGTGACATCTCAGAAGTAAACATGTATTTATTTTTTAGAGAGCTGGCTATAGAGTTTATTGAATGAAGCATGTAACAAGTGTAGTAGGAAATGGAGCTAGATATAAATCAGAATACATCATTTAATAAACACTGTCACTAAGGGTAAAACAAACATTATGAAATGAACACCGCTGAACAGAATTGTGAATAAAAAAGAGTTGCAGTAATCTGTGTGTAGGAGATTATAATCATTAAAACTTAAAATGCAAAACAAGGAGGATCTGATTATTGGGTTTGCCAGTGTTTGTGCTTATGGTTCAAGGTCTGAGTTAGTATCTCTCCAAGGTAATGAATTTTTCATTTTCATTAGTTTTTGGAAATATTTTGCATACCTACAGTTTTTTGAGTTTGTTTTGTTTTTGGTTTTTTTTCCTAAAGAAGATACAAGATAAATTCCAAGAATTAGGTGTATTGTTCCAATTAAGTCAGTAGAGATGTTGTCTGTTTCATGTAGGAGCGGAACAGGTTTGCAGCCTGTTGTCCTGCTCAACTAGAGGATGTTGTTCAAGTATGCTTTCCTACACTCAGGTTCTTTGCAGTTACTTTCCTTGATAAATCATGGTGTGGAACATGTTATTTAAAACTTATGTGAACGTAACAATACATGTGCCCTGAGAACAGCAAGGACTTAAGATGCAGGTGGAAGCCCACTAAGGAAGTGACTTTTGTACTGTAGATAACTAAGCTAAAGTAGCTACTGAGCTCTGTTCTCTAGATTTGTTACTACTTTATCATCCTCTCTGTTCTGTCATATGTGATGTTGTATCGTGCCCATTTGATATGAACAGAAAGAAGTTTAGGGTGGAGAAAAGGGGGATAAGGCTCTGAAGGTTTGAATGATTTATTCCCTTTTGCATGTTGAACTTCGCCACTTGTCTTGCGAAGCAATGATACTTCCATGGTACAGGAATTATTTTTGTCATTTCAGTGCTACACAAGTAATTTTGCATATTTTTATCTTAATTTGTGACTTCAGTAGGGAAGAAAATAACAACCAAACTGTTAAACATTGCAAAACGGTCAGGTAGTGTAATTCATTTAAAGAATTTGACAGTGTAGGTGGTTGTCTGCTCTTATTTTTTTGTGCTTATCTGAGAAGTATTTAGACAAATGAATGTGATTTATGTAAATATACTTCTGCTTTTACTGAAAGGGTCTAGAGCTTTCACATGTGAATGCATGTACTTTTATATGCAGGGGCTGCAGATACATAATTCTTTCAGTCCCAAAAGTCTGGGAAATGGCAGTTAATAGCACAAAGCAAAGGTATCAAAAATCCCGTCTTCAGTTAGTGCTTTGGAAAAGCCCAAGGCAGGCTGTAGCTACCAGAATCCGGAGCTCTGAATACTATATCATGAGTGTTAAAGGATAACTTTATATTGTTTATTGCGTAGTGTTGTCAAGGGCCTTTGAAGTGATAAGCTATTAAATATACAAGTTAGTTACTTTCCATATTCTTAAGACTTTCCCCCTATAAAGCATATGCATTAACTGTTTTTTTAAAAGCAAAGTGCTAGTAGTACTTGTCCATAACAAAAAGGGTTTGGTATTTGCAGTTTCCAATCTGTGTTTAAAACATTTCTGTTTCTTTAATGTTGTGAGGACTTTGTGTGGCAGATTGATTCCTGCTGCTTGAGAAGGGATATTACAGAATGAGCTTCTCATTTTTAGCCTGCGGTCACAGCCAACGACTGGTCAGTGCATCTTGGGACTGTTTCCTATTGAAGCCTAATGATTTCACAAGCATGAATGATTAATAAAATGCTGGAATATTAGCAATGCATATTGAACATTGTGTGGTTGTGGTAGTGGTGTATTTTCTAAAATCAGTGGTTTAATTTTTAAAAACAATAGTTTTGGTAGGATATCTTTATTTCCTATTTGCTTCTTTTGCAGACAGTCATATTTGAGAGTTGCATACTCTGTTAAGTTTGTGTATTAACAAGGAACATGGGGCATTCTTATGACTAGTAAAAACCAGCTTAACATGCTTTGGGCGCTTGAATTAGCATGCAGCTGTTGAAACAATGAATGCTGGTTTAAAGTTTTCGTTTCCTTTGCCAGTTCTGGAGTTGAAATTTGTTCAATGCAATGAAGAAACACCTTTGACACAGTTGTAGTGTAATGGGCTTTCTTCTTTCATTAAGTGACAATGAAAAAATCTTGGGAGAAATGTAAAATGAAGTTGCAAATAATGTATGTATGAAATAGTTTTAACAATGAAGCTTTGTTGTCATGTCCTGGGAATTATCCATTTGTAGTGGATACACAAAGAGACAATAATGTATAACAGCTGTGGCAGCTCTGGAATATCATATTGACATTTCAGTATTCTGGAATGTTGCATTTCACATATGGCCTTGAATATCCTGCATTTATATCTTTTCTCCCCTTGCAAGATTAGCTTAATATCTATTACTTTCCTAAATACTAAGTTCAGATATCAAGAGACACAAGCGCTGAGCTTTAAGCTATGACTTTATGCTCACTGGTCTTTTCTTCTGGTGATGGCGATGCTGATTGTTGATGGAAATGAGCTAAATCAGGTTGGCTTTGGTGACTGTGCTAAAGAGCTCTCCCTCTTTCTGCCCTAAGATAATATTGTCATTCCCTGTGATGATGAATGCTGTGTAGAATGCCTCCATCACAAGCGCAAAAAGAAAACATATGTGTTTACATTGTCTCCATGGAGACACAAAGACACAAGCTAAATTCACACTAGCATCAGGGAGAAGATCCCCCTTCCTTTGTCTTCCAGAGATGCAGAATTTCAGGGAGAATATTTGAAGCAAACCAGACAGAGTTCTCTAGAGACTGTTTTTCTAGTCAGCAAAGGAGTCTTTGTGTGATCTGTCAGTGAAGATTCCACAATGCTGTGATGCATGTTTGTAGTTCCACTAAGAATTCAGTAAGAATTTAAGATATTCCATTTTGCATTAACATTTTAAGTAATGATAAATAGGTAATTCAGTACGACTACTTTTTGCACGGTTTCAAACATACCGGTTACTCCAATTTATTTAGTGAGCATTTGTTTACTAGTTGGGAATATCCAGGAGATGCAATGGAATTATATGACATTCCTTCTGCTCCTTGTTTGGAGGATCACTGACTAGGTTTCCATAGACATTAATTGGAAAACAGCTTTCTATCATATTTTTGTCCCTTTGCACTTGTCTGTTTCATGAATCTTTACAATCCACTGCTGTGTTTCTCAGAGCAACCACAGTTTGGCCATATGATGCATGTGATGAGTTCAGTGTGAATGTTTTGAGGCTCATAGTGACTGGGAAAGAGAGAAGCCTTTTCCCTTTTCTGCTCTTTGTCTGGAGACCATGATTTGTTTACAAGTGACACAGAGCTGGATATAGCCTTATAAAGTGATGCAGTTTTCAAATAAATAATGTGAAACAAAAGAGCAAAGTGTGAGCATGCTCATGCCAAGCCGAGTAAGATTTTTTTCAGTTCATGTGTGCGTTCAGCTGTTATTTAGGAAAATATTCCCTGAACTAGAGCTAGTTTCAAAAGCATTTAGCTAAGGGACAGAGACATGGTTTGTTGGGTTTTTGGTTTGTTTTTATTTATTTTTTTCCCCAGTAGTTTTGGGAATTACAATTTAAAGAAAATTAAACTCCACAGATTGAAAAACTGTTGTGATGTCTTCAAATTGTTTTGGGAAAATTATTTTAAGAAAACATTTATTCTCAGTTTTCAGGTTGAGTGTGCCTTCCAAACATGCATGTCAATGTATTCTATTCAGAAACAGTGCACAGCCATCTTGAAATGTCTTTTCAAAGTTTGTTCTTGTTGTAAAAGCCTGGTCATTCAACCAAACAGCAAAAATAAGTGACTTGGATGACCAGTCCCATAGTGCAAGTGAATAGCAGAGAACAGAGCAGATGGTGGGGGAAGAATCAAGAAGCAGGCGTGAGTTCAACAGATCATGTATTTTCAAGAATTCTTCACAGAACATGTGATTTATTTTTTTTAATGAGAAAAAGCTAGCATGTTTAACTTGTTAAATACATGCTGTTCCTTGAGGTCTCTATTATTCTATTGTAGTTTTAGTTTAGCTTTAGTTACAATATTAGAGTTAAATGAGTAAACTTATGCAAATGATCATCCCATTAAACAAGAAACCACCATTTGTATACATGAAATAGTTCTTGTGTGTAAGTATTTACATAATCAAAGCCATAAGCACCATATATGTGTTCTGGTTTTGGCTGAGATGGAGTTAGTTTTCTTCCTAGTAGTTGATACAATGCTGCGTTTGAGTTTTAAGACGAGAATAATGTGGATAAAGCACTGATGTACTTAGTTGCTGAGCAGTGATTACCCTAAGTCAAGAACTTTTCTGCTTCTCATGGTTTCCTGCCAGTGAGGAGGCTGAGTGGGGGGTGGTAGGTGGGTCCAAGATGCTGGGAGGGGACACAGCAAAATAGCTGACCTTGACTGACCCCATTCAGAACACTCCAGGCCATAGGATGTCAAGCTGAACGGTAAAATGGGGAGAGTTGGCCAGGGTGTGGCAGCTGCTCCTCAGGGGCTGTCTGAGTATTGGTTAATGGATGGTGAGCAATTGCATTGTGCATTTCTTGGTTTGTTGATTCTTTTACTGTTATTATTGTTTTCTCTCCTTTTCTGTCCTATTAAATGATCTCTTTCTCAACCCACAAGTTTTACCTTTTTTTCCGTTATGTCCCGCATCCCACTGGGGGGAGTGGCTGAATGGGTGTGTGGTGTTTAGCTGCCTACTGAGTTCAACAACAATATGTTAAGTCTCTCTTTGAGGAATACTCAGCAGAGAAAATACTTCTTAATTTTGGTTTCAGGCACTTTTATAAGGCTTCTTCCTCAAAATTTGCTGTTGGCAGCCACAGAATTGTTTTTCTGACTGATCAGAGGATCCACCTTCTGCATACACTCTTGGCCTTCATGTCAAAGATCACCAAATATGCCCCTAACCCTAGGTTTGCATTTCACTGTGGTTTCTCCCACAAATCTAAATTAAAATGTTAGACATTCCAGTCATCTCTGTGAGCCAGTGAACTGTAACTGGACTTAGTTTTCCATGATCTGTGATTTCCTGGGTTTCCTGTGGTGCACGTGAAGCTCAGTCAGAGGGATGACACATGCAGTGTAGTAAAGGGTCTGAGCTAAACTCAGATCCACAGAGAATAATGAAGCCATATGGAGGTTGTTTTTCTTTTTTCCTTCCTCAAGTGGAGGAAAAGAAGAAGAGCAGTTTTATAGAACTTTTTTTTTTCCATCTTTCTGTCGGTGATAAGAAATTGTTGTTTATCAGTCCCCTACCACAATATCTTGGATTTAAAATGGTAGGTTTATGTTGAGGATCACACTGAAATTTAATAGTGGAACAGTTATTTTTAATCTTTTGCTAAACTAAATTAAATCTTACTGGAGTTGATATTACAGTCATGAAAGATATCTTGGTACTTTTGCCCCTGTGAAAAAATGGAAATCCTGTGTGGGTGGTATGATTTCTTCTGCCAGTTTCTGGTGTCTCCACAGACAAGAAAAAGGTGAAACTCAGACCTCTAAAATAAAATAAGACCTAACAATGGCTTTGTTACCTACGATGCTTAGAGCTATCTCTGCATTCATTGTCACACCTCTTTTTCCCCATTATTCCCTGTACTTCAAAAGCCTCTTCATGCTATTGCAACCTAACTTTCACAGTTGTACCTCAAGGATTGAAGCCTTGTTTGATTTTTTGCCTAAGCTCAGATGGTTCACAAGCTGGTTTCAACTCATGCTAGCTTCATTTTCAAGGCAGTTCTACATGCTTCAGGGTGGCTGAACACAAGTCTGTACAGGGGTAACATACCTACCTATGCAGTTCTGCAGTGTGGAGCTCCAGGATGGACCACATTTGTCTAGCATGAAAGAAGCAAAGCCTTGTGCTGTGAAATCAATCTCTTTTGTGGTTTTGTGCTATTGTGTAACTTGTATATTTTCAAAATTTTGTTTGTTGCATCACAAGGCATAAACTAAAGCTTTGGATGGTTTTTTATTCATGTGGTCTGCACTAAGCTGCCAGGGAAGCTGGAAAAGAATATATCTCAATCATTTTTCACTCATTTAGATCTACCACTTGAAAGCTTTTTGTATGAAAACCCATGGCAGATGTAATAAATAGCAGATTCAGGATGCCTTACATCCTAGATCTGTCATTGCAGCAACTAGTTACAGACTTCTTCCTGTGTGATACCCCAGTGGTCTTGTTATCATAAGCAGGTTTTGGTCTTTGATTCCTCATACTTCTGCTGTGTATATTAATGAAAATGTGAAATAGCTGGTCCAAAACTGGAGCTTTTGTGAACACAAATCAAGCTTTAGGTTGTTCCTTGCCAGTCTGATCTCCATCTTTGCTATCTTTATTATTATGATATTTCTGATCTGGCTTTTTAACAAATGATTCCTTGAAATTTTGCTAGATTGCTATTTTTTCCTGCTGTTTCCTTAGACCATCAGTAACTTTAGGAAAAAGATACTGGGTTAGTCTGGTGTGATCAACTGTTGCTAAATCTGTGTTGTATCTACCTCTTTATTTCAACCTTCTGTTCTAAAGCTCAGTTTAGTGATTTTTCAGGGCAGCCATTCATGGCCACGTGGGTACCACCTTGTCTTCCCCTGTAGCAATTGTGCAGAGTCATGGTTTTGTTTCTGTACAGTCAGGTCTCTGAAGTGAGAAAATAAATGGTATGAGTTTTTGTCCTCCATTTATTTCACTTTATTCTCTCTGTTCTTTGCCCTGATGATTGGCCAGTTGGCTTTCTTGTTTCTTTCTCCTCTTGAAAGCTGTTGCTGCTTATTTATGGCTGCCAGCTTCAGGCCTTAAGTTGATGCATATTTGATTTACTTTAATTTCTTGCTTAATCTTTAGAGGAAGCTTCCAGCTGGCCAATCTCCTCATTTTACTGTGTTGCAAGAGCTAAGCTGGTGTGTATTCTTTCTTTCCAAGGGCTTCTGTGGAAATGAGGAGGGCAAGGCAGCTCCCTGTAAACAAGAACTTGGGGGTTGAATTGCTGTTACGGAAGTTTCTCAGGCTTGCATAGAGCTAGAAGATAAAGAAAACAGGAGAATCCTGAGACAGCACCATTGTGATGTTCTGCAGTTTAAGTGTTTAGAGTTTCATGTGCTGTGTTGTACTGAAGGGCAGTGACAGTGCCAGAAAAGTGAACAATACAACCTGTGCTGGTTTTCTTTAGAACAGATATCCTGATTTTTATTTATTTTTTTGCTGTGCTAAACTCAGACAGTCTGTCTTTGCATTGAAAAAAGGGCGCATTTCAGACAGAAAAATCCCATTGGCATATTCAGAGCTGTTCTATATTTTACACTGATTCCAGTGAGAATGGTGCTAGAGAGAGAGATGGAAACAAGGGTTCCAAAATCAGACCTAATCCAGAATCCTGCATGATTTAGTCGCTGATCCAAGTTTTATCTTCTGTCATTTACTCATGCTAATGTATTAAGGAGTATTGTTTAGTCCAGTGATTTTTGGGTTGGAGTATAATCCACATATATTCTTATATGAAAGATATATTTCAATGTCTATGATTTCAGCTGCAGTTCTTGGAGTATATGCATGCAGTGTCATTGCAGCTTTAAGAACACGAGTTACACACATGAAGTAGTAAAAAGATCAGTTGCCAAAAACCAGAAGGATAGTGACAGAGTATTAATGGAGCTTCTGAGTATTCTCGGGCAATGCAGAAATACTTGGAATTCACTGTTGCTCCAAGGCAACCATATCATTGCATTGGTTTGATATGTGCTTGCATTTGTAGGTCTCCGCTGGATGAAAGGTATAAGACCTCTGCATGTTTGTCTAAATTCTCTCTGCTGACTGAGATAATTAGGACTTCACTGAGCCAAAAGATCACTTGTGTGTCACATTCTGCCCCATGATGTAGTTTATTGCCAGCTCTGTTGTGTACATCTACACTGTAACTGAGTGCTTCCCTTTGGAGAGGAAGTGGTTGAAGGACATCCAATAGAAAGATAAAAGCCAAAGTTAGAGGCACTGCAGGTCTCTGAAGATGTGTGGTTGCCATGTTCAGACTGTTTTTCCAGATCTCTTGTTTGAACAAGCAGGAGATTGGGGACCTACCGTGAGCAATCAAGTTGGTACATGTGCCCATGTTTTGGAGGAGGCTTTTGCATAGGTAACAGGCAAGTCACCTGAAGAGTTTAATCTATATGTTTGATAAAATAATTTTTAAATAGTGTCGTGATCAAAACGCAATTATACATAGAAAGGTGTTGATGTGAGAATAGGACTTTTTATTATGGGACTCCTGGAACAGGGAACAGAGATAATTCCATCAGAATCTCTTAATTCTGTAGTTATGGTAAATGAAGCTCAGTGGCAATAAGTGCATATGTTCAGCATATTCAGAGAGGACATCTTTCTTAGGCAGCAGTTATCAAACTAGAGATGAACTTTAGGTAGGATTATTTCTTCTTTCCTTGTCTGGTATTGATAATGTGCTTCTGTTGAAGGCTGGTCATCTTGGCTGAATCCATGCCTCAGAAACACTGAGCCTTATTCTGATCCCCTTATTAGAATATAATGCCATTAATTTTGAAGAAATCATGCCTGGTCTGTGTGTTCATACATGAGTCTGCAGAAAGGTATGGGTTTTTCAGTCTGGTGACAGACATGTGATAGTCATCTAGATCTCACATCCCGTTGCTGTCTTTTACAAGCTGTTACACGACTTAGTATTGTGAGCACAAGGAGGTGTTTTTGGCTCTGTTTCTTTGACTCTTCTCCCCTAGTAGCATCCAGGTAGCATCCCTCAAGTGGAATCATTTTCAGCCTCTGACTTTCCCTCAGGTCAGAGTGATGCAGACTCTGGGATGAATCTGAGTCTCCTTCCATAGCCCCTTGGGTCCTAATTATAGTTCCTTAACATGTGGCCTCCAGCCAGGCAGCTATTGGCCCTGAGGTATGCCAGCTAGAGTTTGCCTTCTGCTGTAGACTCTGACTCACAGCTGCCTGCTGTGCCTGGCTTAGAAATTGGGCCTCCTCCTTAGAGTGGGCCATGATCCTAAGGATCTGCTAATCCTTAAATTAGTCATGGATGCTGGAAAATGTGAGTATCCTGAGAGGTAAGTGGGAATCTATTTGGATTTAATTTGGGTGCTCCTGTGGCATGGTAATTCCAGTTTCACAGTGGTGTAGACAAGCAAAGAAAACTAAGTTTGGATTTCAGCAAGTATTTGCAGACCTACTTTTGCAAGCTTAGAAATTAGTTCCACACTTAATAAGTAAATAAAAAGTCTATATTGAAATTAAGCACTTTCCACACAGATGTCAGGGGTCAGAGCTCATCTTGATCTCCCAGAGGAGGGCCATGAAAGCATATGTGGGGAGTGCAAAGAATTGAATGAGGCAGAAAATGTATATATTTTTTTTTTTGTGGTTCTGTTTGCTTTCAGAACCATGCAGATGACTTATGTGGCCAAGTTATAAGTGTTGTTAAAGCAATGAGAAGGCACATGGGGGCTGAAGCAAGAGATTGGAGAGAACAGAAGTTAGGAGTCTGCAGACCTCCCACAAAGGTTAATGCAAATAACCTTAGACCTAGATGTTCAATGCCCCTGACTAACATGGCTCTGATTTCAGCAGGAGCCAGACATGTAAGCAGTTTTGTTTTGTCTGGGCTGAACACAAATCTCTGGGCTATATTTCTCTTCTTGTAAAATGGACATGGAAGCACTGTTTTGCCACACTGAGGCATTGAGGATAATGGTAATGAAGGTAGCTGGGATTCTCTACACTGGCCATGTTCATGTTTTTTAAGACCTGAAGTGTGAGTACCAAAACTTTGGGGAATGGAGAAATGCAAGACAGTCTCTACAGTATGTGGTACTGCAGTCTGACAGTTTTGCACACAGTGTTATGCTCAGGTGTCAAGACTACTTCAGCCATAGTTAAGTTCTCTTTTGCTTCCTCTGCTGTGTGCCAGTATGGGAAAGTGCACAGTGGCAATGCTGCTAGTAGTGGTG
The DNA here is from genome assembly GCF_012275295.1 of Melopsittacus undulatus. Taxonomy (NCBI): domain Eukaryota; kingdom Metazoa; phylum Chordata; class Aves; order Psittaciformes; family Psittaculidae; genus Melopsittacus; species Melopsittacus undulatus. The sequence goes on along the minus strand of NC_047536.1, from coordinate 29,464,823 downwards.
CAATGACATCGGGAGAAGCTTCTGGAGCAATCTTGAGCTGAACCAGACCCTTCTGTGTTTGTGAAGTTCTCTTGGCCTTCGTTCTCAAGAGACTGACATCTCTGTAAACTGAGAAGAGGACAGACTGGAACTTTTTTGCACCTCCTTTATTTCCAGAATGGGCTTTTTCCCCTTCTGTAACTTTCTTAAAGGATATAACAATGTAGCCCCAGTAAGGAGTCGGAGTGGGGGGGGGAAACTATTTCAATTGATTTCATCTGTATGTGCTGCACAGCTTTGTGCATGTGCATTGTGTCAAAGCTAGGTGGTAAAAGGCTGGATAGCATGAGGTAAGTGTTTGGAGAGCTAGCTGACATCCTGAAAATTACCAGAGACCCTCTCTTGAAACCACTTACACCCTTGTGCAGGGCTGATCCTCGTGTCGGTTGCCCAGAAGCCCCTCGCAGAGCTAGGGAACATAGCTCTCCCACACCTCACATGAGCACCGTCAGCTCTGCTGTGGGTTACAGAGACAAGACCCTCATTCTTCACCTCTGAGCTGATGCTTGCAGCCATGTGGGACAGGGCAAGTGAAAGTGTGCTAAAGGTGTGGGGTGGATAAATGAGGAAATGGAAGAGGCTTGTTTTTCAGCAGGAATACTATTTGGAACACCTAGATGATGAAAGAACTTAAAATTACAGGAGTTTTAGTGCCCTTTTAGAAAATGCTGTAGAATTGAACATAACAATTTATTTTTTTTTTGAGAATAAGGTGAAGTTTTGTTCTTAAAAAAAACAAACCAAAGCTAATACAGAATAATCTCACTCCCCATCAAACTTCTGTATTTTCTTGGGGTTGCATGTGTATTACTTAACTTTCAGTAAAGCTTGGTTTGCTTAGATTTTTCCTTAAGTCTTGCCTAAAGTTCATAGGGTGGGAAATATGTATGCATCAAAGTTAAATAATTTCTAGATGGAAAAACACAACAGATTAGCAGAGGTAATTTTTATGTTGACATACTTGAATGCCTTATTTCATATATTTCCTTCAAGAAGATAAATTTAGTGTGGCCAATACTTTTCAATAGGTATGTGGCAGCAGGGCTGTAAGGTGCCCCTCTCACTGCTGAGGAACTTTTTGGTGCTTTTGCTGGCCCTTTGCACTGGAATGGTCCTGACCAAAGGTTTCAGGGATGACTTCTCACTGCCATGCTGTACATACAAATAAATGCAGACTTAAGAGGTGGGGTATTACCTTTCCTTAAAGGTCAGGGCTTTCTCAGGGTTGTTGACACTTCTAGTAGATTTTGTAAGGTAACATAATAAAGTCTGCAAAGCCAGTTGGTATAGTTAGCTACAGCTGTGGCTGGAGTCAGTTACAAATCCTCTTTCCAACTTGTAGCAAAAAGTGTTGCAATTAAATCTGCACCACCATAAGTGACAATAGTTTGGGGAAGGAGAAATAAGCTGCTAACATTTGACTGTAATTGGCAGCTTCAGCAGTGAGGCCAAGGGGTAAATGGAGCTACCCAGAGTAAATTCCCTTTTCACCTAGAAAAGCTCTTCTTCCAATGAGTGATTGGGGCCTCCTGTCAGGGGACTTGGTGTGGGTTAAGATCCCATGCTCCTGCCTCTGCTGTGCTTGTTATGTGGGATAAACAGAATTTATGGTCTCCAGGGCTGCCAATCTGGCCTCTTTCAGAAACACATAAATGCCTGATCCCAGTCCCAGGGAACCTGATAGGAATCATTCAATTGACTTGGGGTCAGATTAATTTTCCACAGCCTGCATGTTGTATACCTCACTCAGAAATCTACCATGTTGGTCTGTTGATTTGGAAAGCAAATGATTCTGTTCATAAATGCAATGCAACATGCATTTTATTCTGCAAGATGGTAAAAGCCAGCAAGTGTCCTGTACTTTTCTGAGCTGTGCTTGCTCTTTGTTCTGGAGGGCTGAGCCCTGACAGAATACAAGACATAAATAGAGTTTGTTTTGGAAAGAATTATGCAATTTGAAGATACTTTTACTCTCCACACTCCCCGCCTCTCCTTTGTATTAGCTGGTATGTATTGGAATGTGTCTCTTCCAGTCACTTCATTTTTGCATTGCTTGAATTGTAAGTTGGCTCTGATGCAAGATTTTATTTATTGCCTGTATGTAAACTTTTACGATGGCTATGTAAACTTTTATGATGAGGTTTGCTCTAGTATGGAGCTGCATTCTGTTTTTCTACTCTATTCGCCTTTGCTTAGACTCACTCTGTTTCTGGAAAAGCAAAGCCAATGAAGGTTGTGGTGCTCTCAAAAGGATTCCCTAACTATGGGTTTTGAAACTTTTCTGCACTCCAAACTTTGTCTCTGCCCTTAAAAAAGAAACCGCAAAATCCACTTGAAAGCTTATATCCTTAACTAACATCAGGTTGGGGAAAATTTGCAAGAGGTAAATCCTTAACTGTGTGCATCTTCATATTCTGTCCAGGCCAGCCATTTCATGTTTTAACAGTCAATTGCAACATGTAAAATATTTCCACCTTGTGAAAGCCATTACTTTACCTGGTTTTGGTCAAGAGAACTGGCAGAAATAAACTGTGTCAACAGTTCAGCAAAGGCAGCAGCAGTCTGTGTGGTCAGAGGTCAGCTGTTCCAGGTATTCATTGCTCCTCTAAGTCTCAAATGGCTCCATGGTTAGTGACCTCCCTAATTCTTTTTCCTTCATTTGTTTTCTCAGCTTCTTCATAATGAGCAATTGCTGGAGGTGTCAGTGAACACATTTTGCCTAATTATGAACCATTCCAGACACTGTGGATTGGAAAGTTCTGCTCTTGCCTTCAGTGTTTTTGGGAAAGACTGGGTGGAAAGAAAAGCAGAGCCAAGAGTGGGATATTTTTATGAAGAAAGGCACAGTATTACTTGAAAAGAGGGATGAGAAAAGGGGAGGAATGTAAAGAGAACTCCTGAAATGCTTTGGAAGTTTAAATATATTGAACCTAAAAGCCATGTCTGTAGGAGGTAAATATTCTCATTGTATCTGCACTGATGGGCACACAGGAGATAAGGGAAAATGATGAAGTGATGTTAAGTGCTAGAACTCCAAGCTTTGTAGCAGGACCACCTTTGATGTCTGTCTGCCTGCCCAGTGTAGCTGTGTACATACTTAGCGTATGTCTGTGCACACTTGCAAACAGATGCAAGTTTACTCTAACTGATGTAAGCTGTCCGGCTTAGAGTTAGCTCTATCCATCAGCTCCACAGTCATGGTGCTTTAATGAATGAGCTTGGCCTCTCTTAGCTATGTCTACCTGACTTCTTTTTTCAGAGTCAGTTCATATTTAGTTGGTCTCTACTACAGTAGGATATGTGCTCATGTCTGCAAAAGGTTCTGTAAATGTATCTTTAGGCTCCCATAAGCATCTGCCTAGCAGCCAAATTAATACAAAAATCCAGTTAGTATCAGGTGCCAGAAGGGTTACATGTGCTTCTGGATCAGGCCTTGTGTACTCTTTTGGACCATACGGGAGGCTTCTTTTTGTGAATGAGGGTCACAGTTCTGAAGTCTGTTCTAAGCTGTATGATCTGAAAATGGGAATAGGTCAACTTCTCTAAGTTTCTCCAAAGGAGGTGGTATGATTGGCAATTCTACCTTAGCTCCTGCAACCCATCCTTTGAGTTAGTGTGGTTACTAACTGAAAGTTACAGAAGTTACAAAAGCTATGCTGCCTTATATACCAAACAGGAGCTCATATTAATGCTTCCCTCACACTCAGGCCAGAAAACTATTATAGGTTCCTTTTTAGCTTCCCTTTTACAGAAGTTGGTTACACTGTTAGTGCTGTTTGATCTGTTCCTCTTTGCAAGAAGATGATCATTACTTGCATATGTAACAGGATGTCATGCTGGTAGGCCTAGAACTCCAGTGGTTGTGGCATTGTGTTTTCATGCTGTCATGAAAGACTGGTTGTTCAAGTCAAATCTAGCAGTTGCCTAATATGTCATTTTTTTTTTTGCCAACCATAAGAATTTAACTTATATTGACCCGGTGATTTACTTTGTTACATGTTCATAGCTAAGTTAGGCTGTTGTCTCTCCACTGCTCTTTGCTGACAGATGGGGAAAAAAATACGCTGAATTGATAGAGTAAAAGATGCTGCTGACAGTTCTGTATCAGTTGCTAAGATTAGCAGGTAAGAACATGCTGGTTTATGTTAACCCATAACTCACAGGGAAGCCACATGAGTAGAAACCTTGGCATGAAGTTATTCTTTGTAGGTTAATTCCTAAAATATTTTTGTATAGTTCTTGGTTTGGAACAATCTCCTTCTATATAACCTGTTAGTAAGTGTTGCAAATGCCATTCCAGATGTCTTGCTTCATTTTCCTTTACCATCCGGAATGAATCAATATTTGGAATTTATAAGACTGCTCTAATGGACTCAGATTTTGAAGCATGTCAAGAAGAATTTTTGTAGTAGAAAGCTATTAAAATGGCACAAAACCTTTGGAAAGCAAGACATGATATCCTGTGTCATTAGGGTTTGTGCACTCTTCCTCTCTAGGTGATTTTTTTAGTTCTGTTGTGGCAAGATTGCAGATTCAGTCCTTTAGAATCTGGTCAGTTAATGAGGACAAACTTGATTTACAAGTGCAGCTCTTGCAGTGCTTAGGAACTCCCCACTTGCAGACTGGAGGCAGTTACGTGTTTCAGTGGGGAATCTCAGGTACAAGGTTGTGTGTGAGTACAGTTGTTCTAATTCTAGGGGGAGGAGAAAAAAAAGAATTGTAAGTTAGCTATTTTAATTATTGAAGGAAGAAAAGACCCTACCTTGAGAGAGGAAAATAGGTTAAGATGTATGTTGTGTCAAATGGATCCTTGTGCAGCTCTGTATTCCACTCACCTGACAGTGCTTGGCTGTCTAATAGATCAGTGGAATTATAAATCCACTGAATATATTTTATTTTTGCTGCAATCGCTGGATGGACATGACTGCTGTTAATGACAAGCTTCTTAGTACATTAGCTGCCCCTTTTCATTTTTCTTCTGACCATTAACTAATGAGCTTGCTGCTGCTTGCTGTTAAAGGGTGATTTTGGTTGGGATGGGGTGGTGGGGTTTGGGGCATTTCTGAGGTACAGGGTAATGTGGTTTTAATTAATAGAGAACAAAAAGAAAATAATTCTTTTAACCAATTCACTCACCTTTGAAATTCACCAACCACTGTTAGGTTTATTTTTGCTTCATGTGTTCACACTTCCCAAGAAGCAAATGATATACATGTGTTTTGAACAGCTGACTTACAGAGTGGCCATTACTTTTGCAGACACTGTCAGCTTGTCTTATTTGTGTGGCTATAAAGACCCAGGGAAAACACAGATGACAATTCGTTGGTTCAAACAATCTGTGGCATCTTGGTTCTAAGACAATGGTGGGACCAAGTCTTGAGGTTAAGCAAGAGAAAACAAAAGCCATATGCATTCTCTGCTGGTAAAAGGAGAGTAGCTCTTTGAAAAATTAATAGAACTCCAAACTGACTTATGGTCAAGCTTGGCTTGTCATCATTAACTTCTCTTGCCACCTACTGTTCACTTGAACTTGGCTGTATCTCATGCTAATACAGTATGATGAGATGTTTGTTGTTGCAGTAGTCTGGGATTCTTTTCAAGCTTTAGCCAATTGTTTAACAAAATTAACATTTTTGAAGTCACACTTCGCTTGTCTCAATCAAAACATTTCAATCAAGCATAAATAGATTTTTAAATGCTGAACTGGTTTGCTCATTACACTGAAAGGATGGAGCTGGATGCAGCTGGTACTTTAATTAACAGTTTGTTCTCAGAGTTTATTAAATCTATGCTGATATCTTTTGTTCTGATGTTGTACGGCAAAACCAGAAAAACATTATTCATTAAGTGTACTTCTGAAAGAAAAAACGACAAACACTTCAATCTCTGCGTAATCTAATTAATAATGGGGAAGCATTTAACCAAGAAAGTAACTCATTATGTTTGGAGGAGACCTTGTGTAGGTAGCAAGTTTTCATACTGTTTATAAAGATGAGCAGCTTTATATTCAGAATATTGAAGCACAAGAAGCGATCTGTACTTTTTACTATCAATTCACTGTTAGTTGAAATTTTTCTTTCAACCTGTTCAGTTTAAAATGTACTATTTAAAAGTTACTCTTCCTGAAAGGGATGGAAAAAGAAGATTGCTTTTTTTCTTTTTTTTTTTTTTTGGTGTTAGGTTTCCTGTTTTACTTTTTCTTAACATATTTACTTCATGTCACTTCAGACACACATGTAATTGCCTTTCACTTTTCTTAGTATCTTTATTTTCCATTCTGTCATTTCAAACATTTTGTGAGGACCTTCTCTGTGATTCGTATAGGCTTCATCGTACTGTCCATTTTCTAGATCTGCCCAAATTCAAATTTGAGCTCATATTCTATTGTGATTGCACTAGTTTCTTGCTGCTGTGTAATTCAGAGACACTATCAGGCCACATTTCACTCCACAAATGGTCTAATTCTTTTACTTGAGACTACCTACAGAATAAGGTACTCCTCAGTGTGATTGAAGTCAATAAGTATGCCTGTGCAGTAGCCAAAATGTAATTGCAGCTCTCAAGGGGTTACTTTCAAAGTGGCCACACAATGACTGCTAAGAAGTTATCCAGCATCTCAGCTGACTTTTGCTGATTGTGCAACAATTGGTACAATGCATGTAGCCCCTGAACTACTTGCAGTGCTAAAAGCTAGGTACAGTATGTGTAACAAAATCCTTGTCATGTTAGTGGTGCCTGATCTGCACCAGAAGTTGTTTTAAAGTCTGTCGAATACAAATCTGTGCTGGGATAAAATCTGCCTGAATTTTAAAGGTGCACCATTCCACATTGGTCTTTAATACAGCAGGTCTTTAAAGTTTAACAACTGAATTTCTGAATACACATCACTGCATTTGTCTGAGATACAGTGTAGGGTTACTTGACTGGGAATGTTTTCTATACAATAATTATTCCACTTACTCTACTGTTGGTTCTCCAGAGTATTTCCCCTGCAGTATGAAAAATCAGTCAGAGCTCTTCTAAATAACTGATCTCCAATCTTAGAATCATAGAATAGTTAGGGTTGGAAAGGACCTTAAGATCATCTAGTTCCAACCCCCCTGCCATGGACGGGGACACCTCACACTAAACCATATCACCCAAGGCTTCATCCAACCTGGCCTTGAACACTGCCAGGGATGGAGCATTCACAACCTCCCTGGGCAACCCATTCCAGTACCTCACCACCCTAACAGTAAAGAATTTCTTCCTTATATCCAGTCTAAACCTCTGCTGTTTAAGTTTCAACTCATTACCCATTGTCCTATCACTACAGTCCCTCACCAGCATCCCTGTAGGCCCCCTTCAGATACTGGAAGGCTGCTATGAGGTCTCCACGCAGCCTTCTCTTCTCCAGGCTGAACAGCCCCAACTTTTTCAGCCCGTCTTCATACGGGAGGTGCTCCAGTCCCCTGATGATCCTCGTGGCCTCCTCTGGACTTGTTCTAACAGTTCCATGTCCTTTTTATGTTGAGGACACCAGAACTGCACACAATACTCCAAGTGAGGTCTCACAAGAGTAGAGTAGAGGGGCAGGATGATCGATCCACAAAGAGATATGCATGTGTATATGTACATATACACATATATATGCATAAGATATGGGCCTGCATTGCACAATCACAGCTGTTTGATATCCAAAAGCCAAGTCCATCCACAAAAGCATATTCTGATTTATATCTAAGCCCTGAATGTGACAGTAATGAAATCTTTCTATTTGTTGTAAAATTCACTATTAAAATGGACATCCTATTTTGTTTTTAAACTTCACACATTATTCTCTTCACTCACACATTGTTTTGCTGATAATTAAATGAACTGAAAAGGGACTGTGCATGGAAATGTAACTCACCACAACAGTGGACCCACACGTGGACCTAAAGCTATTTTCAGTCCTTGTTTCAGAGCTTCATGATGCATAAGCATTCTTTAGGCTCTCTGTACTGGGATGATTTCCACTTGGCATCATTGTAAGGAACACAAAGCTTGGGCTTTGGCCTGGTAGTCTCATATCTGAGATGCCACAAACCTGGCTGCTGTCTGTAAGGCAGAGTTTGGACTGGTGCAGCCCCACATTGAAACTCAGCTGCGCATCCTACAGCAGGTTCATTTCAGACTAAGCACCAGTCATTGAGATTATTCTGTTCTTTCAACTTCTGAAGAATGATTTTGGAGGATGTACAAGCTCTAAATATAATTATTCCTGCATTTCATGTAGTCTGCTACTAACTGTATGTATTTTGGGTTACTTGGGAATGTTGTTATAATTTTGTAAAATGATACATACCAAGGAGATTTTGATTTTCATAGAAAATGTTTTAACAATGAAATACAGAAAAAGAAAATTCCTGTGAATTCCATACCCAAAGGCAGGCTTTTTGAAACAAATCCTGGGCAGTTATGTTGTCCTGTAAACATCACTTTCTAAGTTTTGAACTCTAGTGAAGTTACAGAAACAGAAGCAGCCACCAAACAGACCAGTAACTTTTCACACTGTGCCAGGCTCTTCATGCAGCAATGCTGAACTTGTTTCTTCCCCTATTCTGCCTCATACTGTCATGAAACATTTTCCACTCCCATTGCATACTACTCTAGTATCTATCCTGCCATGGAGTGTTACCTGGAGCTGGCTTGTTTCCAGTGGGGTGGCTAGCTGGGCAGTTGGATTGCAGCTACAAGCTGATTCACTGCTCAGTGTAACTTACCAGTCCCTTACTCTACCTCTGCTGTTATTTATCTCTTTCTACTGAGCTCTCATGGTCTTTCACAGTGTCGTGTTGTTCCCCGAGTGTCTCCCATCACATTCATTGGTATTCTTGTTAAACTGGGAGGACATTAGTTGAATGAATACCTTTCTTCCCTCACTAGCTCATTTAAGTTGTTTTATGTGTATTGGCAGGGTTCCAAATGACTCTGTAGGTGCTGAACTCTAGTTATGACATATTTCTTGTGCATGATAGCACACAGGTTATGAATACATAAGAGCATTCTACATAAGCAAGTGTTCTGGACAGGTGAAAATATAGAGAAAAAGCTCTTGTTAATAGAAGTGGTTCTCATAGAGATGGAACTCAGATGGCTGTGGTAATACTTTTAAATGAACTGGATATGTGGATGTTAGTCCATTTCAGTTTAGCTCTTTAGATCTAGCTGTTGCCTAAATCTACTTCTAACAGGTATACCTCTCACAGGTATAGCCAGAGGAATTCTAGTCCATGAGATTAGAAGGGAATTACTGCAATCCCGTTATAGCCATTATTAAACTGTTAGACTGTTATAAAAGCTGTCACAGTGGAGTAGTTGTTAGCTGGTAAGATACTTGTGTTGCCTGATGAAATGCAAGCATGTAAGAATGCAAGGGAAGTTGACCTTAACATTTAGATGTACAGTGTTGTGAATTATTATGACATTGGTAATTTTACAGTATGCTTTTCCTTAAATATGTAGCCTCTGGAGTCAGTCATAAGATCATGTAAGAGCTACAGGTGGCTTTAAATGAAAAAAGATATGGTTTTGAATTCATGGATTAAATCTTGAAAATGAGATGGAGAGCCCTGAAACACATCATAATTTAGTCATAAATCTCACGCATTTAACAATTGCAGAAAGTTTGGATTAGTAGCAATGGTTATTGCTCATAGAGGTCTTCAGAGAGAGCTATAATCCTCATTCAGTTAAGACCCAACAGCCTTCTTACAGTCTGGAAGGCTGAAGCCCTCAAGCCCTTGCAATTTGCTTTATTTTTGCTGAGCCTGATAGGAAATAAATACAGATGGGCTATGGGCCAGCAGCAGGATTGCCAAAACGAGAGGCCAGACAAAAGCTATTGCTGTTAATGGCCTTTGTGCAGGAGTAACCTGGGCTGGAGTTGAGCCCTTAAGAGAAAAGGGAGTTTTCTGATCTCCCATCTTTGCAACATTCCAAGCTTTTATGAGACTCTTCTGCATCTCTGATTAGTGAAGCAAATATGTTAATTTTAAAATTGAAAAGATAATAGATTATACACACGTACATCTTGCTGGGCATTATGAATATGGCTTTATCATAGATACAGACTACTTAAAACATGGGGAAAAAAAACCCAAAGCCCAGGAAAATCCACTAGAAATTGGAGAGGTTAGGAAATTTATTTTAAAGGTAAAAACCAAACTGCAGATGATAAGAGCAATTAAGAACAACATGAAAATAAGCCTGTGGTGTTGCAGACTCCTGAAATGCATGTCCTGTGCTCTCAGCTGTAGTAGTTAGGGTGCCTGGTGTGTGTAGTTCAGCAATGTGACACCTGGAGCATAGGAAGTTCAGTATCTGCAGCTGTACTGCCTTGCTTTGTAACAAATACAGTGGTGTAACTTACTGTTGGGTGTCATATCTTACCCTGAAAGTTCCTTCAATACCTACTTGGAATTATAAAAAGTATGTCTTCCGAAAGCGAGATTTATATTGCCAATTGCCACATAGGGATGCTGGTGCCATCCTTATGTCTGCTTACAAATGAGAGGGTGTTACTGGAGTGTTACTAATGTAATTTTTTGAATGTAAAAAAGAGAGAACTATTCAAAGACAAGCTTTGGGCTGTGTAAATCATAACTAGTATGTGCGTCATTCAACACATCCAATAGGACTTAGACATCTCAAATACAGGATTATAATCTTCTAACAGTCTGTGTAGTATTTTGGAGAGAAAATGAAAGACAATTGTGTGTTTAAATGATCTTGGATGAAGAATTTACTGAGATGAATCTAATTCCCTGAAGTACACTATGTCCAGACTGTTAGTCTCTACAACAGTCTAGTCCCTGATTGTGCCCTGGTGTGCATCCAGTCTTTTGCTGTTGCTATAAAGATCAGCTAAAGCTAAAAGACTGAGTGGGGTTGATTATGAACATTTGCTTTTGGTGTCATTCAAAAGTGTAACTCTAGTACCATGAGTTCATGGTACTAGGAAGGTGACAACAAAGTTGCATCAGCCTTCCAGTTTTCTTGCTGACGTTATCCGTATATTGGTTATATACCATTTTGTTTGAAGATAAGTTGCTGATGAGGGCAACTGAGCAGTTGCGTTAGTATGTAGGGGAAAAAAAGCAGAGAATATAATAGAAATTATCTTAATTTCTTTCAAAATATTATTCATTTAATTAAATATTTAGGGTACAGAATTAATTGCTTCAGACCTTGTTTTTGATTAATTCCTGGGTACACAAGCGAAAGAGGTTCATTGCTCAATTCTTTCCAGAACTTTAATGATGGGACACTTTGGGTACTCATGGAAAGCTGAGTATTGTGTTAAAGCATTGCACGACAGTGCTTGGCACTCATTAGGTGACAACTCTAATACTGTATGCAACCACATATGGCTTTAAAAAGCCTGACTCCAACTTGTTGGTAACTTCCTCACAGACGAGCTCCTACTCAATATGAGAGGAATTGAAGGTCCTGACTCTTGACCTACACTATGTGCTTGACTGCAGAGGCACTTGGACAAGGCTGCAGGATTCTAACCAGAAACCTCAAAGTCAGAATCTTCCCTAAGTGCAGTGATAGTTGCTGCAATAGTAATCTTAAAACCATTAATGGTTCCAACTCATCATATGGGCCCAGACCTCAGGGTCAAGTTGGCATGTGGCCCAGTGTAACTGTTTCCAAAAATGATTGTTCAAAGCCTCTCCAAAGTCAAGTAATACCCTTTTTGATATGGCTGAAGTTAATCACTGCTTTGCTTAAGAGATCTGTAGAGACATGAGCAGGTCAGTAGTGTGGTAAAGAACTGTCACTACTGCCCAAATAAAGGGTAGTTCAGATAATTAAATCTCTGCAGCACATCAGAGCAGGATTAGTAAGGAGCAAGTGAGAAGGGGAGGTGGTTTGTGCAGGCAGGAAGAGGTAATGGGATTCATGCTCATGGCAGTCACTGATCCCCCAGCAAAATGCGTTGCCACTAATTGGCACCTGTGATGACAGTGTCAGTGTACAGGTCAAGGGCTGAGTGGGAATTGAAGGCTGAACTAACCACCTCTAGGTCAGACATGAGGCATGCTGGTAAGGACCAGAGAATGTTTAAACCTCAGGCTACTGATGTGATGCCTCTTTTATGGTAGGATCTGTTTATTTAGCATGTTCATGAGTACCAAATATGATTACTCACACGAGGGGTAACAGGCTAGAGACAATTGTTGGGTTTAATCCTGTGTAATAGCACACTATTGCAGGGTATGCTATATAAGTGCTAGTTGTATTACATGTCAGCAAGTGCAAACTCTAGATTATGCTTGAAAATAAAGTGTAAAACCAACATAGTGTATCAAAATGATTTTGAAACATTTTGAAAAGGAAGGAAACAATGGCATAACCAGTCTTTTTATGTACTCTATTGGTTGCTATATGGTATAAGTTACGTAGCTTGTATTCAGAAACAATTTGAGAAAATCAGATACTGAAAGGTCACAGCAAGTGACCAGTATGTGCAGGGGCATCTAACAAGGTCATTTTAAAGAACCTACAGTGACCATTGAAGTTACATATGCAAACTTAATGTGAATTCTCCCTCTCCCCGTTTTGAGCTAAAAGAAATTAACTTAGTGCCTCCAAGTGAGTCTTGTGTGTGTGCATTGTTTACTTGTGTGTGTTTCAATACAGCCACAGTGGTGCAGCTTGCATCCAAGTTATCTTTCAGTCTACTTCAAATTTCAGACTAATTGAAGCCTTACCTTTCACTCACAATAGCAGTTTTCCTTTGTGGAATGGTGGTAAACATCTCTGGGACTGTCTAGGTTGGCTTCCCAGTGGAGGAGCAATCAGTGATATAGTGTGGATGTATTCTAAACATACCTTTTGTTGCATACATGTGTTGGGAAAGCAGTCACAAAGAGGAGACGGATTCCCTCTTCTTGTGTCACACTGCCCGGAAGTGACATTGCCTTAAAGGATTGATTTCCATCGAAGAGCAAAATATCTTGCCTTTGATACAACCATACTTAAGCTAACAAATGTAATCAGCAATTCTATTACCACCATGTCTTCCAAAGAATGGACGTTTGCTCACACACTGGGAAAAGTGCTTGGCAGACAGTGCAGTAGTGCCACCTGGTGATAACTGCCATGGAGAGTGTTTGTCAGCAGAATGAGAGGTCCAAACAGCACATTAGAGGTAGTGTTTCAAGTGTTACGGAGCCTTGTGCCCACTGAGAAGTCTACAATTATGTGATGGTTGATACATGACAAGAGCAGTGGTCATTACCATGATGGATGTGTGCAAAAATCCCCAGGTCTTCATTGTATCTTTCAAGAATAGGTTGGTACCCATTTGCACCATTTCTTTTACAATTGCCATTAATGAAGGTGGACCTAACTTACTGCTGTTTACACACCCATAAGTGATTTTCCAGACTTTCCCACTAGCACATTTATCATAGCATTGTGAGAATGCTGTGTTACTGCATACAATTGCCCTCATTAGGATCTACCATTAAGTCAAAGCAGCAGTCAAAACTTTCAGCAGTAGGAAATAGAAGCACGATGGCAACCAGATGGAGTCATGATGCTTTTGTGGAGATAAGATTTCAGGTGCTGATTGTAGCCTTACCTTGCCATATGTATGTCACTTGGCTGGCAAGCTATTAACCTCTTCTATGTATTCTGTACTTCTTGTGACGGTAAATTACTCTCTTTCCCGGGAAGGTGCATGTTAAGGTTAGCTGTGCATTTACCTTCCTGACAGAAGGAAGAATGGGCAGAGAAAACAATTGAGCTATTTAAGAGCAAATATTTTGGGGAAGAAATTGCACAAAGGAGGAACCATGTGACAGTCCTCTCATGAAAAGTTAGTGTGGTTCAGTAATGTCTAAACAGATCAGTTTAGACTGGTGAATGGAAAAGATCTTTTTAATGGCACTGGGTTTTCAAATTATTTGAATAATTTGTTTATAGCCCTGTCAGAGTAAGTTAAAGTCAGTGAGGAAATGTCATGGTTGAGGGAGAGGAGGGGAGCTTGTATGAAAAACACCCAAGCAGCTGAGTTCATCTTAAACTGAAGTCAGTGTTGTAGCTATGAAGGGGGGGATGAATTCAATACAGGGTTTGGCAAGGCAGAAGTTCAATCTTTCTGAGGAATGGGAACTTTGTGCCTACCTTTCAGATAAGCAGGCAAAATCAAGCCAGTTGAGAGAATCCAGTAATGAGGCTGTGGAGTGAGAATCAATTAAAATGACCCAAGTATAAAAGGTTATAAAAAGCCTCTTGTTTGTTTTTTGCCATGTTTGGCTCTTGCACAGAATGCTGAACTGAAACGGGGCCTTTATTACTAGCTTGAGAGAGATCTTGAATTCCTTAAGATTTATGTTATGGAGTGCCTTTATTTTATGGGCTTGACAAAGACATGAAAGGCCTTTGTAAGCTGGACTTTGTGCAGAGTCTTTTCTCGCTGAAGTGGAGCTCGCTTGTTTTGACACTGTCTGTGCAGCCGTTCACACTGCTGAGCATATATTTAATCCTTACTTTGACATGTCCCCTAGTTATTAAAAGGTGCCAGTCTTTGCTCAAACTTTTTGTCACTGATGTATGCAGGGGACTCAAGCATTTGTCTGGGCACTTTTCAGAAAGCAAGGAAGGTCCTTGATGGCTTGAACCACTTCAGATAGGCTGTGATTCAGTTATGAAGAATGAGAATTCAACTGTGCAGGAAGAAACAGCAACAGGTTTGCAAAGCAGTCATTCTTCTTCTGGGGCTTGGGAGACATGGGATACATCCCAGAAACAAGATGTAGGGAATGCTGGAAAGCACTTCCACTGCAGAGGTGATTTCAATTTTCCCAAAGCTGAAAGGTGGTAGTGATTAAAGATGGGTTGAGTGGGGCGATAAATGGAAGCAGAATTACTGATGAAATACCCTTGCTTCAGTTAGTTAGTACCTAGATGAACGATTCCCTTAACTGTATATCTTCTTCCTCCTGCTGTTGCTTCTTTTGCAGCTGACCACAGAAGCATCTTGTTGGTGAAGGGATTTAGGGTGGTATCAAAGCCAGGGAATGAACAATGGGATCATTGAGGAAAGAGTTAAAAAAAAACAAGGGGGGAAACCCATAGAGATTAAGAATACATGGAGAAGAGAAATAAAAGATTCAGAAGGGAAGGAAAGAAAAAGATTGAGGTTCTAGTGATAGCTATAGGGTTATGAAAGAGAATGGACAGGAAAACGCAAGAATTGGTATTGGTATGGGAAGGGAGAAAGGCATTCTGTTCCTAAGAGGGGAAAATCTATTCAAGCTGGAAATGTGTGAGTTGATTAGAACTTCCCTGGTAAAGTGTAGGTTTGGACTGATCATAGATTAGTTAGAATAGTTAGGGCTGGAAAGGACCTTAAGATCATCTAGTTCCACCCCTCCTGCCATGGGCAGGGATACCCCACACTAATTACAATCAAATAATTTAATTGCTTCTTGCAGAATTGCTTTGGTTAGAAGAAAGTCGTACAATTATTCTGAAAACAAGGCATTTCAGTGTTTTAAATGAGAAATAATTTAAACTGATGTTTTATTTGAGTGACCAAAAAAAATTTAAGTCTGAAGTCAGTGAAAATACTAGTTCACTGGAGGAAAAAAGGGGAGAAGCTTTGAGAAATGAGTGTGAAACTAATTTCTTGAATAATTGTTTTCCATGTCAGTAGTGAAACAAAGTCAGCTGTTCACATGTATTCAAACCACCTTCATTTAATAATGTTATACATGGTTCTGGGATTTCTGGATGCAGTGTAGCACATGGGATCACTGATCCATCTGGAGCATTTTCTGTCTCAAGCTATGCCCAGTTCCTGACATTTTAATGGAAGCCAAACAATCTAAAAGGATAATCAGTTACTGATCTCCCCTCTGTTTGTGCTGAGCTACTAATTTAGATAAGGGAATCTGTAGGTAAGCTCTGAGCCATGATGCTGATTTTTGTGATCAGAATCTTCCATGACTCTGCAGTTACCTTTTGTTCAGAACATTATCCAGCACTTTTCTCAACCCTGCCTGAAATGTTTGAATGAATGGGATTTTGATGACAGCACCTGTCGTACTATCCATCATGTGGCTAAATAATGAGGTGCCCAGATACTAAGCAAAATAAAGGGTAATATATGACTGCAGGTCTAACTCTGACTAGTGATTCATGAGAGTGACAGAGCACAGCAAGGAGAATTCCTACTCAGATAATTTACTGTGGGTGAACGCAAGCACGTAAGGTGGTTGTTCTCGCACAGCTTAATATTAGACATCTGGTGTAAAAACCTGTTAAGGGACTAATCTGCCTTGGATTCTTACATATTCAGAAGAGAGAGTTCCTCTACTATGATGTACAGGTGCAGTACAGAATAGGAGCCTAATCTAACTCGTTCTTGATTCTAAAGTGGTTGAGAGATTCTTCAGGTAACATGAGTGAGCATAATGCTGTTGTTAGTAAATGAGATCCATGTATTTGCTGTAGCTAACAGAGCATAGTAGTCATTCCTAAGTGGAGTTACAAGGTGTATGAGAATGTTCTTGAGAATTTGTATAAAAGTGGTCTGAAATACAAGATTTATAGAATGGTAGAACAGTCTTGTGCTGTAGCTGATACCCCAAGTGCTAGAGACTACCTTCTTAGAGAAGGTAATGGCTGTGCATGTAAATCACAAAGGAATGTCCTCACACCCAGTATTTCCTATGTGATAGGGTTTTACATGTGTTAATCAGCTGGTAGATGGATGCATTTTCTTATGTCTGTTTTGCTTGGGAGGGACCTGTTTTGGGGACTTCCCATTGTCTTATTTGACAAGTTTTTGAGAACTTCCAGGTCACGCTGGAACCCAACCTGGCTAGCAGAAATGAAATACGTTTTCCAGGCCCACTTTACCAGGATGCATAGGAGCAGAAGTTGGTTTACTGATGGTGCTTTTGGAAGGTGAGGCTTGCATGACAATACCTGTGGATTTCAGACTTCAGTAGCAGCTAACTTCACTCACTAAGCGCTTCCTACAGTCTAGTAATACTTGAATTTAAAAAGGCTTTTGAAGCATGCACTATTAAGAATAAAGTTTTATCTGAATAATATAAATTACTGAAACAACTCTTTTAAAAACAGACTAGGTTTGACTTTTTTTATTTCAGTCTATGTTCCTCCAGAAGAAAATATGTAGAAGCTCAGGAGGTCATAGTAACTTTCAGAAGCATCCACTGGGTTTATATACTGATGTTATTTGTCCATCAAAGCAGATGATTTTAATCAGCAGAGGATAAATGGAACCTGACTTTCAATTAGTACAAATAAATATGGTGCAATTTGCATAACCTGCAAGTAGTGTCCATATGAGGGAGTAGACAGATACATGCAGCTACAGCTGTAAGATTTCTTCAACCAGCAGTAGAGGATGAGTCCTGGAAGAGGCAGCCCCAAGAGAGAGACAAGGTTGGTTCTTACACAGTTGGTATTTAATTTATACTCTCTTCTTATTAAGAATCAGTTATCATATACTGCAAAAACTGATTTGTCAGTGCTGTCTTTGTCAGGAAAGCCACTTATGGTGCCTCTAAAAGTCTAGTCACTTGTAAAAGTAATATTAATGTGACTGGTATGCAGATATGACCTTAGGTATCTAGATTTGAACATTTTGGCTTAAGCCAGCTTGCTTTGTTCTCCTCAGCTTTCCCTACTCTTTCAAAATAAATGTTGTAAGGTTGTATTATATAGGAGTACTTATAAAACCAGACCTGTTGATATACTGTATGAATCTGAAAGCAAATTGCAGTTATGTACTGAAGGGTTGTGGAGTTTTCCCCTGAACATTTTACATAAACAGTTATTTGTTCATTCAATAACTTGGAGCACTTCAAAGCAACTGTTGACATTAAGGATGAAACAGAAAATTTTGGTTGGCAGAATTCCATTGCCAGGGCTAGGGAGTTGTCAAGCAGATAAACAAACATTAGGGAGCTAATATGTTTATACTGAATGGGCAGCTCAAGCCAAAAGACTAATTTTTTTGATGGAACATCCCGATGTGTTAGCGTATACACACCTCTTGGTGGGAACAGAACAGCCAGTGTTGGCTGGCAAGTCTGCTTTTGGAGGCCAAAGTTCAAGTACAGGTTCCACTTGAAATGATTGCAAGCAGAAGCTTTTATGCCTCTTACTCTCATTCTACTTTTAGAGCTATGGTGAGACATTTTGGATCATAGTATCTGAAATGGTTATGAAGGCTAAGTTGGGAGGAGGAGGTAATTTCTGGAAGGGGGCAGGACTGATGTCCCTTGTATTATATTGAAGGAACACATGCCTTTTGTTAGTCCTTGGAAAATAAATAAGCTAAGGGGTGAGGCTAAGTAAATACTGTAAAGCTGTAGCATGGATAGTTATTCAGCTGGATAAAGCCTTGGGTGCTATGGTTTAGTGTGAGGTGTCCCTGTCCATGGCAGGGGGGTTGGAACTAGATGATCTTAAGGTCCTTTCCAACCCTAACTATTCTATGATTCTATGCACTCAATTCAACAACACTCAGTTTTTTTTCCTTTTTAATTGTACTCATTTGCTCTCATGTATATGGGCCTTTGTTTATCCCAGTTCCTGGGAAAGGCTGCATATATACAGGCAGTTAAGAAAAAGATGCTAGTTAGTTGTTTACAACTTGGAGGAAATCATAACTGACCATGTACCTCACAAGTGCTTCACCAAATACCAAACAAAATAAATTAAAAAGCAAAAACTGCCAGGCTGTGATATATATATGATTGAAGATATCAATAACCAGCAGTTTCAGATACCAATTTCTGTTTGTGGAAAATTATGAAGAAATGTTTTTGTCATGCTATACATAGTTTATTCCAGATAAGACCCCCTGCATACCTATCTGCAAGATTTGCTCTGTGCTCGTTTCTTGTGTGTCTAAGAAAGTGAGAGATGTAATTATGGAGCCCTGTGCTTGCCAGCAAAATATTAATCCTCTGAAGAAGAGTGGGCTAATTGTATGAAAGCCCTTTACTAGTAGTAGAACTGTTCCTGTGAAGCTATTTAACAGAGTTGTTTTCACAGAGCCCCTCTTTGAGGGATGGGCTCTACATTGTAGAGAAATATCTACAAGAAAGAAACTACACTGAAATTCTGGATTGTACTCTGTTTATTTCAGAAGTTCTCTAGAGGATGTGCAGACTTGTCATCTGAATTCTAATAAACTGGGTTTTTTTTCAGCGATGATTCTGTGATATCAGAGAGACCAGCTTCCCAAGATGCCCAGATACTACATTGTACCTAATTTCAGCCAGTTGTGAATGCTTTTGAAGGATGGGGAAAAAAAAGAAATACAGAATTCTGGTCTTGTCTTTTTCTTTAAATAAATTTGAAAATCATCAGTTTATTACCAGGTAGTATCTGTAACTTTTGCCCTCTAGAGGATTTGAGGTACAGAAGGTGAATCTTGTTGTACCTGCTCTATCAGGATGAATCATGTCTAATTTTAGGTTTAAGAGAAGCCACTTTTAGACACTGTGGTTGCTTCATGAGGTAGGCTGAAGGAAGAACATAAAGTTGTATTTCTAACCTAGTGACAAATACATCATGATGTTTCAGTTACATTCATTACTGTATAGCTTTTACATAAATGTTTCTTATCTTGGAACCGAAGTACTCAGGTAGTAAAGTGATGGTACAGGGGATGTTACAGCTGAGCTTACAAAAAAGGCTAACAAATGTTGTAAGGGTTACTATTGTGGATGGAAAACATCAATACCAAATAAGAGCATCAGTGCATAGACTAGGCCATGGAAAAGTTGAGTTTCTTGTCAAAAGCTATGTTGAGAACAATTTATTTACATCATCATCCTGTGCTTCCAAGTTCCATTTGTCCAGCTGGAGCAGAGCGAAAACATAAAATGGCAAAAAATGACACCAAACTGAAACAAGCCTGTCAAGACTTTGGTGATGGAGATGTTTCTCAGCTCTTATGAAGTCAGCTAAGTTGAAGTCTCACTTCCTACTTTCTTCCCAACACAAGAGAGATACTACAGGGACATGAAGGGCAGACCAAACCTTCAACTGCCAGAAATTAGAGCAACCAGTAAACTTTATTAGGTTATGGTGATGGCCAGCACATCCCCTATGGACCCAGGGTAGCAGGAGGATGGTGTGGAGCTTGGCTCTGCTTAGAGTCTGGGTTTTGTGCTGTCTGTCTCAGCTCTTGTTCATTTAAGCAATGAAAGAAAACAAATGAGTCCCTGTTCAATACAGGTAATGAGTCCTGGATTGGGGTAGAGTAATGAACTAATAATCTTTTGACACATCTTCTACCTCTGTATTCTTGAGAACAGTCTTCCAGTGACTACATTTTCCAAATGTGGACCAGAACTTTCAAATCAGATATGTTTACCTTTCAGTTCATGATGCTTCCAGGTACTGAAAGGCAGTGGCTCATTCTGAGTTAATGAGGAAATAAACCTCCCCTCGTTTTGATTTCTGATAATTCAGATCACTACAAAACAAGAATTATTTTTGCACACCTTTATTTAAAAAAAGAAAAATAGATAAAAAGAGAATGAGGTGACTTGAAGCTATTTTTTTACTCAAGAGCCCCAAGGGCAGATGTACTGGCTGGTTCCTCACAGGATTGCATCAACCAAAGAGACATCCAAGAGAATGTGAGCATCATTCTTTCCACTTTTCTTATATTCTGTTATGATGCCAAGCTTTTGAGAGGACACTAAGAAAAAGTTAGCAATTTAAGGCAGGAGGGGAAAGAAAAAGATCATAATTCAAGCCTTCAGCCTGGCTCTTTTCCTGTAGCTGTGGTGCAGTGCCAGAACTGCTTGCGTGCAGACTTGAAGTGCAGTTCTGCTCCCTCTCACCCCCGATAAATTTCAAGCCAAGAGATGGAGATGCTGGAACATCTATGCTGTCAGGAATGCTGGCTTCCTCCCTGATTTTGTAAGCATGATCCACCTGCTAGGTGCTGATTGATGGAACCATCTGGCTTTGCATTATAACTGTAAGAATGCAAAACCTCTTTACAAAACAAAATCAGATGGGCAGCATTGGTGCAAGGCACTTGTTGGATTTAAAGTCACTATGTTAACATAGAAAATGGCATGGCAAAAATGACTGGTTTATGTCTCATCATCCAAATAATTGTCTTCAGCAAAACGTACAGCAGGAATGCATGTCTGATTAGAAAATGAACCTTAGTCATTAGTAGATAGAGAAAAGCTCTGCCCCATAAATAATAAACACTATATTGATCTGTAATTGCTGGTGCATATCAATTCTTTCTTTTAAGTGAGAAGATTCTAGAGAAGACATGTAGATTTAAGATGTAGTGGTTCTACAGTGGTGTAACTTACATAAAGATGAAAAGGGTAAAAAAGCCCCAGGACTAAACCAGTTGAATTTTCTCTGTGCCTGTTGAGGCTTGTCACAGGTGGGGCCAGGGATTGCTTTGACACCAACAGTGTTTATTTCCAAATGAGGAACTTAATACACCCTATTCTTTGCCAGGTGACCCCAGTAGCAGTATTATTGTTTTGTCAGATAAAATTAATAATGTTATTTTCACATCCTAAAGCAAAAGATGGGTGAGGTGTGAAATAGGCAGTTCTGACTCATTGTTCCTCTTTCAGCAAAAATTTCTCTGTAAGACTTCTTCCCTTACAACCAGCATATATTTCCTTTGAATCAGCTGACTTGTCCAAGCGTTGAAAGATACCTGTGGCTGATGTAAAGATCTTATTAGTGTTTTCAGGAGTTGAAAGCAAAGCAGAAACTGAGCAGAAATATTTTACAGTGAAAATAGTGGGTTCTTCAGTGATTATTTGTAGTGTTCTACTAGAGGAATATAAGGTGTGATGTAAGGTTTGATTAGGGTTTTTTTACTTAATACATTGTGTATCATATGATTAATAATCCAGACCATGTTACTAAATGTGAGTTAGATTGAAATACTTGTGTTTCTTAAAGATGTGTAGATGTGCACACATCTACACATTAGGACATTAAGGACATGATTTAGTGGTGGGGTTGGCAGTGCTGAGTTAGCAATTAGACTTCATGAGCTTAAAGGTCTTTTTCAACTAAAACAGTTCTGTGAAATCTGGATTGTACTTACCCTGTCCTACACCAATAGCAGGGTTATGTCTGGAAAACCCATATGTATGGAATAGACGTCTTCCATCTGAGATGCAGAAGAACATTGTTTTTGCAGAGCAGAAGGGTCAGTCTTGATTCTCAAGGTGTATTGTGAAAAGTTCAGCCTCATGTTTTTCTCTATTTAGTCTCTGAGGACAGAAGACTCTGCCTGAAGGATGGCAATATAAGCTTCTGGTACCATGTATTGTACCAGTGAATGGAACTGAAAACCTGGTGGGAGAGGCCCAGAGAAAATAAAATTTGGCTGGATGAATGACAGGGAAGACAAAACATAGAGCAGCAGCAGGTCAGGGGGGTGGGATAGCAGTGATCTCCATTTCTCCCCACATCTGGTTTTCCTCTCTTGGTTGTCAAGAGATTTGTTACGCAGATACATGCCATTAGAGTGAGTTCTGAACCTAGTGTATCCTTGCTATATTGATTCTTTAATCTCTGTGGTTATCCCAGCAGGGTCCATATCCACAATGAAATTAATCTAGAAGTAGTTTCTGAAAGCTCAAGAAATTGTTCAGTTTATTTTAATAACAGCATAAGGCCTATTGCTTGCTTTTACTGGACCCATTATATGTGTTATTTGCCCTAGTAAAATTGTCATATACACCTACAAAGTGATTTTGGTACACCAAGTTTACTTCTCTGGATAGAAAATAAGACACTCCCACCAAAAGTCACCACTCAGTTTGCATGTCAGATCTTTAGTATTATTCTCTCTGTCTTATGGGAGAGAATTATAAGCAAGATTCACAAGGAAGTTAATGGCAAGAGTAATTTTATAGTGAAGAAATTTTATTTATTACTTGCTGACCACTGAAGCCTCGCACGGATGCATTTGAGGGAGCTCTGGTCTGCGTCTGGCATTTGAAAGGGGCAGTTGTGGTCCTGTATGTGAGGATATAAATATATGAAAGAGAAAAATATATTGAAAAAGAAAAGGGAGTACGTATCTTTATCCTGTATGCTTCCGTATGGAAGTAATTGAAGAATAGTAGAAACCGTAGCTCCTTTGATTCAGTACTTATCTGTAATACTGAAAATAAGCTTTTGAGTCAGGCATTTGCTGCAGAATTAAATGTTGTCTTTTGCAACTAACGGGTGGTCACTGAACAGGCCTTCTGGTATCTTAGTCGAAATGTCCCTCAAAATGACTCAGTGAAGATGTGGAGAGGCTCTATGCCTTTTGTCTACCCTCTAGCAGAACTGGTTAGGACTCTGTTTCATTTTCAGTACCATTGCCAGCAGCATCTGGTAAATATTACTTCCTCATTTTCCAAATGCAGTCAGATGGGACAACATTTACAGTTACAGGACATGGTTTTCTGTAGCTCTGTCTTTGTTTGCTAGTGGTGCAGTTGAGAAGAACCCTGCCCAAAGCAAGTGAAATCATCTGAAGCGGGGCTCAGAGAATGAGTAGGGGGTAGAAAGTATTTTTGAGACAGAAATTTGATTTTCTTCAGCCTCAATTCTTATTCCAGCACCAGATTACTACAGAGAACATGGGCCTTTTGTTGAACAGCATCATTTGAGAAGGTGAAGCAGGGATCCCTGAGAAGTAACAGACTTATGAAGGTGGTAGTAAACAGAGGTGCTCTCACAGGCCTGTAATACATGTATCTCCTCTTCATGTTACTAGAAAATGAGATTTATATTGCTCAGGATAAATAAGGAGTATAATTAACAAATAGAGACTTGGCTCTCAGGCTGTCAGTAAGAGTAGAGCAATACAAGGAAACAAAGTAAAAGAATCTCTTTTGCTGGTACTTAGTGCTTTTTGAATGCAGGTGTATTTGTGTGTGATTTCCATGAAGTCTGCATGAACACTGTTTAGGGAAAGGAAGAGAGAGTCTTCCTTCAGCTGGTGATCAGTTTGTAGTCACCAGCCTTCCTAATTTGTACTGATTTCTGATTATCCAGAGGCTCTGCTTACTCATTAAAATGTGATTCAAACACACTGAAACCTAACAAAAGGTTTGCAATGATTATCATGAACCTCATGTTTCATAGTCTTTTGAAGCTTTGTTAAAGTTAATTCTGAGTTTTACAGGTCATTTTACACATTCTTGCAAGGAATTTGGATGACCAGGAGGAGTGACCAGAATTCCCTATCACAGTGTTGATAATTAAATAAGGGAATTAATGAGGAGTTGGAACTGTGTTCCAAAGTGCTCTTGGCTCGTTCTCCAGAAAAAAAGATAGTTGCTGGACATTACTAGACCACATACCTGTTTGTCCTTTTCCACTTACATCCACAGAAAGTTTTATACAATTTTGAGAATACAGGGTGCACTTTCAAGTGTGTGTAGGAAAAATTGGCTGTGTCTTTCTGAAGGTGCCTGTTTCAAAAATGACACTGAATGTGCAGAAATTAGTGATGCTTCATATAATGAACTGTCTGAAGTACCTGCACCAAGTCATGGCAACAGCACTCAGAAGCTAATAAAAGTTGTGTTTGCTTGGCTCTGGCTTTCTGACACTCATTATAGTGACAAGTGTCAGTCACACTACTAGTACTGTAGTATGCAATGAGAGCAGCAGGTCAGACAGTGAGAGTGCAGATTTCAGCACCATTCAAAGCACGTTCTCACTGAGCTGGAGCTGTATGAACTCATTGAAGTGCCTTCCTGACAAAGTCAGCCTTTTGCCTCTCTTCTAAACACATAATCTGTTTGTGACTCATTCCTATGTAGTTTACTTCAACAAATTTTGTCTTTCAGTTACACAGTTTGCTTATACAATTTAAACTGGTCCACTAAATGCAAGTTAGTCTTTGAACTCTGAAGTTTAATAAACAGCTTTTGCTGTTTGCTGAATATTTGTGAACATTCAGAACTGTTGTGTTATGTGACTAATAAAATCTTTTCAGAATGTATGTGAGAAGTTAAACTGCTTGCAGCTTTATTCTTGAAAGCAGCAGAGGATGTGTTCACAAATGCATTAGTGTTTCATTTTCTCGAATCCAGACTGAATCATATTTACATGACACAGTCGATCTTTCGTTATTTACCAGAATTTTCTAAAACTTTGTGAGAGGGAAAGCATGTAAATTGGTAGATCAGCCATTAAAAAAATTGGGCAGTTCATACAAAAAGGATTGAACCGCAGTGAGTGTTACCTTTAAATTAATGGTTTCGTATGGCAGCTTCTGCCATATAGAAAAATTCTTCTTTCTCTACTGTAGTTTGCCTATTGATTTTTATACAGTCAGTTCCCTCCTGGGTCCCCATTACAATAGCTAGATAAGGATTTCTTGAAGGCTTTTAAAAATACTTTAAATTTATATTATAAAGTTAGTAAACTAATTTAACTGAAGTATTCATGAAGAAGTCATTAAACCTCTTAATGTCATATTAGACGTTTAATCCCTGAAAGAACATGGTGGGCTCTTAATCATTAGGACAGTTTTTATTAGTGCTTTTATAAGCCATTTAGTTTCATCAGGGCCAGTTTCTAATAATGTCAATTTAATGTGTCATTCTTGAGAAAATTCCAAAGCACTGCCAGCTTGCCTTGAAATGATAACAGCATTAGCTCCCCTTTCTGTATTTAGATTCTCTGCCATAACTTCATTCCTGACTTTTCCTAGGTTCTACAGCATTTAAACTCTTAAGTAGGATCATGGAAACATATTGCATGCACTGTTGGGTTTTAGCTCTACCAGTCAACACACAATCTGATGAACAGGTTTTCAGGATTGCACAGATGAGGTCTAAGCGATGATGTGACAGATTATTCAGATAAAGCAAAGAAAGTTTTCTCTTTGTGGTTTGGTGAACACATCTTTATCTTTTAAAATAAGAATGCCCACTGATTCTACTTCAAAGTCAAAAAAACTCTGTATAAAATATATGTAAATGGGTGTGAAAGAGAAAATTCTTAATATGAATATGCCTTAGTGCTTCACAGCTGCTTGTGTATATCCATGTATCACTGAAAAAGAGATGTTATATTTGAAGGAAGAAAGTGCAGCAACTACTCAGAACTTTTCCTGGTTGAATTTATATATTTCTGGTCCATTTGAGACTATAGTGTCTTTGGTTTAAAAACTCTTTTGTAATTTCTCCTCAGCACTGCTCAATAAGCAGTTATTCTCTCTAAGTATGTGTATTTGTGCATTTTTGTGTGACAGTAGCGTATGATGGAGAAAATCTGCCCCATCATACTATTCTGTAAGATCACAGAGTGCTTTCATTGTAACAAGGTGCTACACAGCATCACTGAAGAGTTGTTCAAAATTGATCATAAGAAAGAGACAAAAATGGGCATCACAAATTCTGCTGAGGAGAGATAACATCCCCTTTTCCCACCATCCTGGTTTTCTGTGAAAAGTAGTGCATGCAGATTAGGGTTTCAGGCCTTATTCCTCCACTGTCATGTCCCATTCCACCCCAATCCCTAGCTGAAGCTCTGGAGACAGAATCAAAGACACATAAAAATACTTCCATGAATTAGCATATCAGAGTCTGAGGTTGGTAATTTTTTCCCTTTGTCTTTTAAAGCAGGTGAGAAGAACAATGTTTATGTAGTGCTGTTCTTAGTTTGTAGGGGATTATTCAAGATGTTTATTGCATCTGGGAAGGCATAATTTTCTTTCTGTTCCACAGAGAACTGTTTGCAAAGAATTCCAACCAGTAGGCTTATTCTATAGGCAGAATATTCCACAAGCAGAAACATTCCAAAATCCGATTTAGCCAATAATTAAGCAAAAGCAATGTGGTTTACTCAAAAAGAGAGGCATATTATGAATAAAGTCAGTACAGAGGAAAATACAGAAGCTTTTTAAGGGCACAGGGCAGCACCTTCATATTTTATCTTCAAAGCTGTGGAGACCACAACAAATACTGAAAAAATGGGTGCAGCTTCTTTCAGCTTCATTAACTCCGGTCACATCTGAATTTATTCTGAAGCTTTTAAAAGCTCTTCAGTATTGATCTCGTTCTGTAGGTTCTTGTGGGTTTTTTGGTTTTGTTTTTTTTTTTTTCACATTATCTTGTACTAAGGAGTAGGTAGAGAAGCTTATGCCCTAAGTTCTAGTCTTGAATTTGCCGTATGCTGCCAGTGGCATTTGACATACTAAGGTGAGTAGACACGTTATATTCTAGTATAAAAATCAGATATTTATCTACCTTATCTCACATGTTTCAAAATAAATTAATTAGTGTTTACTCTCTGCTTTGTTGAGTGCTACAGAAAATACCAATAACTTTAGAGTTTGCAACAGCAACAAATAATAATGCCACATTTTAAAACTTTTTGTGGAAGTTCATGCTTTTTTACACAGAGGGAAATCTCATTTGTGTATGCAATGTAATCTGCCCTCCTTGCTAGAAGACACTTGGAGGCAAAGTAATTGCAGGTTTGAAAATGAGTGAAAAAATTACTGAAAAAAAAAACACTGAGCGCTATTAAATACCAAAATACATTCAAGAAATCTAAATATGGTAAACTGGTACTTTGAGAAGGTATCCCTGTAATAGCCTGTGCTTTTGCCCACACTCTGAGGCAGGGTGCTGGTGTACCTGTGTTCTGAGCCTTGCTGTCATTCTTAGTCATTTAGCTTTTAAATCATAGCTTTGATGTTTTTCTCTTTGTGTCCAAGCACAGATCAGCTTTATTGCCTTGTTTTGTGTATGTGCAGGTATCCAAAGCACTATCTTTTTCTTAGTATCTTAGTGTCATGTTTATAGCATAATATGACCAGACTGACATGTCAAGGCCAAGTCTTCCTGAAAAATGATGCACTTAGACTTCACAAGTATTACTCACTGCTTCTGGTGTGACATGGTTTCATCTTGGAAGACTGAATCACTGGCATTTTGAAAGAAAACCTGTGGAATAATAATGCACCAACCTTGTCAGCTGTTCCTGTGAACAGGGACCTTTACAAAGAATTAAAAATGGAAAAGAATCCGTAGTATGAAAACACTGTCTCTAATGTGCTCTCTCAATCTGTTCTGTTGTAGAAATTTGTGAAGAGTGCTTTACACACTGGTAGAGCTAATAGAGTAGGAGGTGGAACACTAATTACAGCACAAAGCAGTAACTAAAAGCCCTTGGCAATACTTAGCTACAATAATATACCCTATAGACTTTTTCTAAGCTTCAGCATTTCAACCTGGGATTCAGTCTCTCAGTTTTTACTGAGAACAGCTTCAAGCAAAGAACCCATTGACGTCAGTGGGAGTTATGCCTAAATAAGAACAGCAGTTTCTGGCCCCTGAATTGTAACTCTTTGTATAACGTAGTTTTCCTGCTAGTTAGGACACACATTTATACAGCTCTTTGTGGAAGATTTTCATTTCTGAAGCTTGCAGTAGGACAATGAAAACTGGATAATCTTACCCATAAACTTAATGGAGCCCTGGGGGCACCTGGCAGGGGGAGCTGTAAGGGCACTCACTGCTTTCCATTTGAATGTTATGCTATTTCTTGAATTTAACTGAACTCAAGACCCTGTCTCTTCACTTTCATAATAATTGGAGGGACATAAAATCAGCAACATGTGCTTGGTCAGCTGTCCTGCTTTCTCTTAAGCACTGAATTTACAGCACAGACATGCTCTGAGGCTAGTCTTATCTTTTATGTTATCTAAACTTATTCCTGATAAATCTAATTCATATAGATTGACAGTTCAAACAATGTGCTTCCCAAGTCTCAGGAGGAAACGTATGGCTCACTTTTGGTTTAGTAACTTACGGAGATTAGGTTTTGCATAATGTAAATGTGAGGCGGGTGATACTTTGTAATGCTCTGAATGCAATTAGTGAGATAAATACAGAGCTATATTCATTTTCTCTGGAAAGTGGCAATCTTATTGCTATGCAGAAAGCACCTTTATTTGCAGTACTGGTGGTTCATAATGTGGTTAGCAATGCAGAGTGGCATTTTGATTTGCAGTTTTAAAGAATTCTGGGATGAATAAAACATGGCATTAATTGCCAGAGAAGAACCTTTGCCAGACTAGATGAGATCTACTGTGCTGAATGAAAGCTATAACCTATGACAGGCTCTGTTCTGCTCCCAAAGGAAATGATGTCAATACCAGAAAAGGTTAAATAGCACTTCAGATAATTTGTAGCACCAGAAGTCCTTCCTCTTTAGATGCAGGTTGGGGGTAAACACATATTCGTGTGTCCTGTAGCCCTGCAGCATATATGATTAGAGCAGAGCTGTGAAAAATATCAAACACCAGGCTTTGTATTAATAAACTTGGATCCTTGTCACAGTTGATTTTGAAGTAGGAAAAGCCACTAGGTTGGAAGAGAGAGAGAATTGGGATGTTTCGATATTTGGGGGATCCTAATTCTATACATGGAGTTGTGTATGAAATGTTCTAAATGACTGCAGAATCCTGCTGAAATTAGGAAACACTGAACATGGCCAGGAGAAACACTTCAGGGGCATTTTGGGAATTTTGGCTTTTGTGTTTGCAGAGGCTGGAAGACTCCATTGAAGTACCTGTTGTTGAAGTGAGCTTCCTCCATCAATAGATGGATTTATGGCAGAAACGGAATGAATTAGTTCTGTGTCTCAGTGGAAGCTCAGAGGAACAAATAGAAGATGCGAGTATAATTTTAAGAAACATAGAGTAGTGAATATTATTTGGGTTCCATTTTGTTTTACAGAGCTAATAAATTCAGCTGAGGTTTGTCATGGATTTTCCTAGAGCTGGCACATATGGATGGATACAGACTAACAGTTTTGGGGTTGTTTTTAATTGTTAGCAAGTAAAGAATGGTGATTTTAATTCATGCTGGAGTAATTTAAATGTAATTTAATTAATTAATTTAATGTAATTTAATTAATTATACTTGGAGTCCATTTGAACACCCTGTAAACGGGCAGTGTAAGTTCTCGCTTGGTCCAGCCACACTGGAAGCCTACATTGGGTTTCAGAAAGGTAAAAAAGACCCTAAAGCTGCACAGTGTTGTCCTTTGAAAGTTCTATCTTAGTGATCATTTCTTGACAAATGCAACTGTCCTGAGGAGGATTAATGAAGAAAAATAAGAAAATGCCAATCCCCCCCGTTTACTCTTGGTTTTCCAGTGGGATGTTTGTGTTGACTGGTGGTCTGTTGTTCAGGACATTAGAGGAAGGAAAGAAAATAGAAATTTGTGGTGGTTCTCACAGATTTTGTTGGCTGCAACAGGTAGCTGGGGTAGGGAACCTAAGGGAGTATCCAGTATCAGTGCTCAGGGTTGTTGTGTTTGTAAAGAATGGCAGCTGGGCAGGCACTACAGCAGAACCATGATGGATTTAAGGGGCTTAAGGGGCTTTTTTACAGGGGAAATTAACATTTAGTCAAAGGAAGAGGAACAGTAGCTTTCCTCTTTTTACAGGTTTTACACACAAACACACACTTCTACAAATCTAGATTTGTACAATTTAATATCCCAACATGCTTTTTACAATCCCATAAAAGCAACTGTGTGTATGTGTCGAGTAGAGTATGGTATAGAGGAGGAGAAAGAAAAGGTTTTAAACCACGTGCTCTATTGATTCCAGAGAATGTGCTGTAGTGTGATGGAAAGGCTTTTAAAGAAAGGAGGGAATGACCCAAGATATTATTGCAAAATGTGTTTATTTCTTGAATTCCTATGCATTTCTATGTAAATGATGAATTAAAGGTAGAAAGCTTGGGCAGAAAATGAGAACATCTACCAGAAGAAAAGATAAGCAGAGTATTTAGCTAAAAAATCCTGGAATGAATAAAACGTTGATACAAAAGCAGTTTTGATATCAGTATTTGTCACACTTGTATTGGTGTACTTTAGCTGGCTGGTTTTCTGCAGATCTGTGGACACCAGTAAGATGAAGAATCTTTAAAGAGAATTGAGAGAGAAGCTGGAGTTTTCTAATGAGAAATTAATATCCATACTCTGGATATCCAGGGTTGTGTCTGCAGTGTAATTAACTAGAATTTGAGCTCTTTCACATGTAAATGAAGTAATTGAGAGCACTGCCAGCCGTAATCCTTCTCCTCTTTATTTATGGGACTTTTCAGGTCTATAGGCTACCTTTTTAATTGAAAATTCTTGAAATTGATTTTTTGTCTTTTGTGTCATTTCAGGGTTTCACTACTGTCACATTATGTTGTATGATGCAAGTCGTACCATGATCAGTTCAATTTGAGTGTGATGAATATGCTTTCTTAAGCATCTCTAAGGAGAGCAGTTAATAAAAGGACATTTCATATAAGTATCTTATTTTGGAATTTCTAGCCTCTGGAGTATTTCCCCAGTCTCGGGGTATTGATTCTCTGCTTCTGACCTATTACGGTTGTAAAAAAGAAATGAAATCTATTTGTTTATGAAAACCCTCAGCTGCCAACCAGAGCAGTCATGTATTAAAAATCTTACAGAGTTGTGAAACCTAAAAATGAGCCTATTGCTACCTTTTAGCTCAGTGTGGTGGATCACATTTTCAGCAGTGGCTACCACACATGATTATTTGTGGAAGTACTCAGTTTATAGGTCTAAAGACTATTTTATGGCATGTATAGCTATGGTCTGTTTTAATTTTCATTGTTTCTCTTAATTAATTCTCTAGTTTTTCCAAGATTGTTTTGCATTATAATCCTGTCTGTGATGAGTATATGAAGATACTTGCTGATGGTTCATCATAAATGATCCATATACCCACCTTCCTGTATCGGGTGACGGGCAAGGAGGCAGACTAATCTGCATTCCACCTGTGCATTTGTTGGTACTTGTGGGAAGTATGGGCATGTATGTGTGTGTGTTCTGATATTTATGATGGAGGATATGAGAGCTTGTCTCCTGGAAGGTGGGAATTTCAGAGGGCATCATCTGTGTAGTGTAGCCCTGTTGTGTACTGTGCATGTTGGTGTACTCTGTTGTAGAGTCACTGGACTTGTGCTTATCTGAACTCATAAGCTGTGTAACACATTTTCAGCTCATCTTATACCTGCTCTAGCTAGAGGACCTTATGGCCAGGCACCCATTCTCTTCCTTAAGTTTGTTTTGATAGTTTTATTGAAAGGTTAGTTCTGAAAAGCTGAAGAGTGAACATTTTCTAGTCTTCAGGATTTGCAGGATGTATCAATACACAGCTTAATACTATCATCTGAAGAATGCCAGAGTGAATAACAATTGATGTTTCTATAAGCTGAGTATGTGATATTGCTAGTGCTATGTATATTAAACTGTCAGAGGGAATTTTTTCTTTAGGTCTCACAATTGAACAAGACTGTTCAGAGTAAGTCAGAAGCTATTTTGTTTTCAGCCATTCAAACCTGCCCAGTTTAGACACATTCCTTGTTTGCTTTGTGCCTGTTTGAAATTGCTTTGTTCTACATCTGTACGGTCATCTCGATTAAATTTGAATGTGAAAGCCTGCTGGATGTGGCCTGGTAACTGATAGTCAGGGATAAGGTCACCATCTGCTCATAGAGTCAAAGCGTTGAGCTTAGAATTGATTTTTACATGGACAAGGACAGGTTCTGAATGGCTCTTATAAAGTATCAAATGAAAGCAGGAAACCGACAGAAGGCAGCTTTCAATGCTACAGAAACCTGTTGCCTCACTTCTTAGTTCTTGGTTTGGGCAACCCAGTATTTGTATAATGTAGAACATCTTCAGCTATCTGTAAATTGTTTCTAACTCTCTAATTTCTCCTTGTTGTGTCAGTCCATTAACCTGCCTTAAATGACATCAGGGATGCTTTTGACTTTTAGTTGGACTTCAGTGTTTTATCAGCTTATTTGTTACATCTCGCTCTTCTTCTATATTGTTCTTTTGCTCAGCTCAACACTGTTCTCTGGTACTGAAACAGATGGGGTTAACTGATCTTGATGGTAACCCAGACCTTCCTAAGATGGGAGGAGGGACTGTACAAAAATGTAGCACTAATAATCTTGAGTGAAACTTCAGACTTGTTGCACCTTTCTCATGAGGTTTATTCAAGTTAGTTTCTTGAATTAAAATGGTGGGAAAGAACCATAACTCATTTAAAATTCTCATCCAGTGTTTCCAGGTTCTTTTGGAGAAGAAACACGGCTGAATTCCTTAAACATATGTGGCATTGTGGATTGAATAACTGGACACAGAAAGCCAAGATACAACTCATGATCAAAGCCATAGTAAGTTTCAATCTTTATCTTTAGGAGAAAGTTCACCTACAATCTCACAGCTTTTCAGCAGTAAATGTTAGTTAGATCAGTGGTATGTGTGAAGCAGCAGAACACCATCTGGAACCAGAATGGAATGGATCCTGTCCCGTCTCTCTCTCACACAGACACAGAAAATTCCCCTTCCCTCCCCACTTTTTTCATTGAAATCAGTGTTAGGTTTGGGGATTATTCTTCAGTTCCTAATGCTTTTCTAAACACCTTTGATCTTTCTGATGGATTGTCTGCAAGAAACATAAGTTTTTCATTGCACGGTCCACAGTGATGTATGGGACTTAGTCCTGAGTGGTAAAAGCTAATTTAGTGCTCTCAAGTGTGCAACAGTTGTTTACATGTAAACACTTTCTGCAAAGAAACTGATTTGGAATGCAGGAAGAATGTTTTTTTTTTGGTTTTGAGCTTGTTACTCTATGAACTACCCCAAAAAGTTATTTGAATAATTTAAATAATTTGTTGCCATATTATCCATGAGCCCTTTCCAATAATAGACAGTGTCCCAAAATTAACTTTAAATTTGTATAATGTACTTTTCCAGCCAGAGATTCCATTAATCTCTGGAAGAAGTAGAATAGGAGTCTTGTTCCTGTACTTGATGATACAATTAAAAATGTTAGGGTGAGATCTTACCTTGGGAGGTGTTTTCTTTGTCTATATAGGCATGTACGTATGCATATACAAATGTTTTAAACAGAAGACTAAGCTGGAGCCCAGTCTGTAATTGCTGTAGAATGTTGGGTGGTTTCAAACTAGCCAGCCAGTTCTGTCCTTGCCATTGTCCCCTGCCTGGCTTATGAAGAGTGACAGTGTCATACAGTTTTGCCAGTAGAGGTAACCAGTTAGGGCTGTATTCTCTCTTCTGTACCCAGTCTTCACCAGTGAATGCTGCAAGTATCCTTATTAAAGACCAAATGTTTTCCTGTCCTGTATGGACTTAGCATCTTCTGAAAATATTTATGTCAAAAGCATGAAGTTCAGAAATTGAAGCCAAGAGAGCTCAGATTTATAGTTGGGGCACTGAAGCCCACATCGGTTTAAGCAACTGCATTATTATTTTATTAGTATATGCTTTTCCTATTTTTTTCCTCTACTCTTTCATTTGATACACTTTCTCTATTGCAGCCCAGCAATATAATTATATTTCAATTCTAGATTAAGTGCCTTTCACAATATGAGCTTCTTAGTAGTCTTCTGATACATTGCTTAACTTTTGTATCTCTGAATAGCACAAGGACTGCTTTGCAGCTGACATTATGAATCTATTGTACCTAGACACTGAGAGCTTCTTCCAGTAAATTGTCTAGGGAGGCCTGAGTCACTGGTTAGGCTTCATTTTTAAAGATGGAAGTTACTCAGCAGGTCTCCAATGACATTTTTAATTAAATGCCAAGGAGCATGGCTGTGTCCCCTGGTGCCAAGTTGAGATTTTTCTCTCATCAGAGGGTCCTTCCCACTGTTCTACCCCACAGATCATGAGAATGCTAACACTGTTGGTTAATACATCTTCATTTGAATATAATGTATTTAATCTTTTCATACATTAGTTCTTAATTAAAGTAGAATTCAAAGTAGTAAGATGAGGAAAACAGAAGTTGTTTTTCTCCTAATTAAAAACTTCCAAGTGAGATAAGTGCTCAATAAATTCCATCTGGACTCAAAGACAGAGGGAAATATGCCAGGAAAAATATTTTTGAAGGAAGCTCAATTATAAACACTAGAAACATGGAATGCAGAGCACTAAGTTAATGTGGATGAGAGGAAGGAAAGCTAGGAAATATAAACCAGCAAAGGATCCAGAATGACAAATGTCATGGAAATTAAGGCATACACAGCTATTGAGAAAGAAGCCATCTGATACAGTACAAGTAGACCCATTATCTACCCCAGTAAGGGTTTTCCAGCATTACTCTAGTGGAGACTCAAGTGGCTGTATAGTAGAGCATTCGCAGAAAAAGGAGAATCAAGAATCCAACCAAATCTAAGCCCCATCATCTGTGGCTAGTTAATCTCTCTGGAATATTTGTCACAAAGATAGTTTCTTACAAGAAAACCAGTTTAAGAAAGGTAGACTCAAAATGCCAAACATAATCTGCAAATTAAGTGTTGTCACTGTATGTATTAAATAGCTCTCTGTGTTTGCAGTGAAGAAAACTTAGTATTATCAGTTAGTAAAATCACTACTTGGGATTAACCATGACAGAACGTGGCATTTTGCAGGTAGGCACCATTAGATTATGTTTGTGTATGTGTGTGTGCAGGTAGAACTAGTTTCCAAGTAGTCAGTGCTGTGCTACAGCTGCTCAGAAAAAGCACATAGTTAAAAAGAGTGTGCCATAGGCACAGCATGTGTAATATGGCTTTTTCTCCTGCAGTGTTTACACTGGCATTGAGCTTCATTGGGCATTTGATTCTGTTACAGACACAGTATGTAACTCACTTGAGTAGTGGCACAGGCATCTAAAAGGAGCTCTAGGCTTACAGACACACTAATTTTATCTAAATACCATATTAAATAATCATATGGTGGAAGATAGAATCTTTTCAGTGTACTCAATCCTCTAGTAAAATGTCTGCAGATGAAACTGTAAAAGAAGACTCAAGAGCCTTCTGTGTTCTCTGTAGAGCTGTTCAATTTGCTTTAACCAGCCTTGTAAGAGAGAGGAGCAGCCATACTCTTCCATAGAATTGTGACTCTTGGCCTTGCCTGTGAGTGTGGTAGGTGTGTAATACTTGGTATCAAAAACCTGACATGTGAGCCAGGTAGGGATGTGAGTCATCGCATTCTGTGTTCTACTGCACAATGTGTATCTTATCTATACACAAGCCCATAATTGCATTCTTAGTCAAAAAGTCTGTTAACCTGTTGCAGTGCTACAGGATTTCAGTCTTTTCACATTCTTCTTAGTTTCAAAACCACCAAATTACATATTAGCACAGTATTTTGCTATTGTAGATTTCATTATGTATACAGGTTTTTTGTGGTAACAATATAATTGAATACCATGTCAGTATGTCATGTAGTAAATGGAAACAGGAAGGCAGATCTCCTAGATTTTTTATTAGTTGTCTACAAATATATGTGAAATCTGGTGGATAAGGAAATTATTACTTAGTCCAATCACGGAAAGCTCTTTGTTTTGTCTCCTAATAAAAAGCCAGTGCAGCTTTGGAGTACAGTTAAGCTATTGGTACGGTAATGACTTCAAATGTATATATTGCTATGACATGAAGTCATAACTGTCATGAGCTCCCCGGGGCTCCAGATGCACAAATACATTGCCTGCATATTGCCTTTCAAATTTCCTTGGTTAAGTTGGTAAATGACATTAAAAGGACTAAGAAAACATCATAGAACAATTTGCTTTACGCATTAGGTATAGAAGTTTTAAATAATTTAGTTTTTATTTGTGTTTCTTTGGCTATTTGTGTATCAGAGTAGTTTCCTTTTCTCTAGTAAGGAGTTTAAATACAGTCAGTGAAGAATATCTACAAACCAAGATGAAAATTATGCGAGTGTGTCTCACTGATGATAATGTGTTTTGAGGGTTCCTAGTCTAGGAAATGTTTAGTGTTGCCAGAATGTTTCAGTTGGAGACAGGATTATTGACCTGACTATCAATCCTTGTGGCTTTGAGTAACTACTTTATGCCTACAAGACCCTTCTTTCACCTATGTGAAACGTTTCGAAAGACAGGATAATCCTATTCCTTTGTCTCCTGTGAAAGTATTCTGCTTATCCATCTCATCCTGTTGTGTCTTGAAAAATTCCTATTTGTAGAGATTTGGTATTGCTTCCAGCTCCTTCATGCTCAAGCTCCACAGAAAATTATGGTATACATTTTGGAAACACTTGGTACAAGTGTGTAGCACAGTAGGTAAATATATCACAACACATTGAAAAATGGTAAAAGCTCCATAGTTACAAGCCTGTGCTAAATTGTATCACATTAATTTCTTCATTTCTGGATATTTCCTGCATTTGTGCTATGAGCTGTAGAACTGAGAACTGTTTTTAAATGCAACTTTTATTTTTCAGAGGCAGCATTTCGGAAGTTTTTATGTATTATTGCACATAAGGATGTTTTGTGTGCCTGCTTTTGCAATTCTGGCTCTCATTCTTTTCTGAAGAGTTTTTTTTTTTGATGCTGCTTTATTATTTTGTTACTCGCCATATTGTTTTAATGAAACTCTTTGTTTGCAATGAGTCATCATGAAACCAGGGTGAATATTTTGGCAGTTACCCATCAAATGCTAAAAGATATGGAATTCAGTGTTCTTTTGTAAGATTTTAATCAACACCAAAGAAAATCTGGAAATCACACTGCCTTTAGGGTGCTTTTCATTGCATGCTTTAAGAATGCCATATTTCATTACAGCAGTGGTGAATCTGGTTATGAATTTACAGTAACTTATTGAAAAGAGTACATTTTTGGCATCATAAAAATTTGAGATCATGAAAATATTTCTCTTAAATTATATGACTAATGGACACATAGACATGCGCAGTATTAATGTTACTTCAGGCTTAGAATCCTGTTTGTTGTCCTATAAGCATTATAATCAGAAGTTCCTAAATGCAAAAGCATCTGCAGAATAGATTTTCACATCTCTCAACAAAAGAAACGATGGGATTTTCTGCCCCTGCTGGTGAAGTGTACCATTAAACTGCAGTCTTGTCAGTCATATGTCAGGTTTTTGAAAAGCATGACTTCATCTTCTTATTTACAAGAGTTACAATGAAATCACCACAGGTAAGGAAGACTCTTACCTATCTGCTGGTACATCTCTTTTTTCACTATCAATTAAATACAGAAGTAACTTATTTTGCTGAAACTGTACTGGTAGCAACATGAGTATAGAGCAGTGTTTTGAATTATTTACTCTGGCAGCATGTCAGACTGATGGTGTAATTCCTCCAACTGATATATTTTTTAAGCTGAAGAAATACATAAACTCCAGGTCATTTTTTCCAGTAACTCTTTCACTTCTTAAGTGTTTCTTCAGGTCAGTGTTAATTTGACATTTCACTTTCCAGGAAGTTCGGTCATGCCACTGTTCCAGTGAGACCCATTACGATAGTAAAAACAAAACCAAACCAGGCTTTGATCATGCAGACCCTGAGAGTTATTTGTACCATGGGGTTGTGGTGGTGGCTGCGAGGATTACAGCAATAAACCATTAAAGACCTTTTTCTTCAAAAAGCAAGAACGGTCATGTATTCTTTACTCCATAGCAAAGCTGAGATTTTAGTTTCTTCTATTCAGTATGATAGTTTAAAAGCAGATTTTTCCAAAATAATTTTCATTATAAAATGGCAGCTACTGCTGTTGATTATCCTGAGCATGTCTGCTCATGGCAAAAGAAATGTGTTATGGCTTTCCTCCTTTTTTCACTTCAATAAGCATTTGTCTGGGTGAAGATAAAGGGACAAGGTAGCCTTAACAAATTCCATATTTGTTAGCTGTTTGCATTGTTTTGTTGTCTCTGTAGCACTAGACATTCTTTCTGTGAGTAGCATTTGAAACAGCTCATGAATGATTATTAAAATATAACATATGTTTGTCATAGAAACATTATCAAGTGAAATTCCCAATGAAGTAGCACAGATGTTATCCATGTACATCATGTAAGACCTTAGTGTATGCAGAGATTCTTTAGAAGCACTCCAATATGTGCTTCACTCATAACACTGCTTCCATGCATTTTGGAGACCTCTGTTTGGTATTCTGTGTACACAGTGTCAGCATTTCAGTGTGCTCTGCTCTATATGTAGAGAGCTGTATTGTATTTTCCTTAGAGCAAAAGGTCTCTCTCTGGCAATACAAAGCACCCACACAGGAATGTATGTATTGGGAAATGCCCAGTACAGGTCTAATGTAGAACTGGATTTTCAACTCAGGAATAAAATACAAAGGAATGAAAGCTCTGAAGAGTTTGTCCTGAAGTCAGATCAGAGCAGTGTGTCATCTGTACAATGTCAAGTTGCATCATACCAAGTTGCTATGCTATGCTCTGACCTGTGCAAAAACACTGTTGGAGTAATATTACCTTGCAGATTTCTGCTTTCCATCTAGTAATTTCTATCTTACACATTACAGATATGGCTCATTATGTGTATTTCCACCACTGTGCAAAGCATAGCAGAGGAAGGACAGAATTAACACATAATTTACATCTCTAAGTCCACAATCTGCCAGAACACTCCTTAGTCTGTTTTAACAGCAAAGGATGTGATATGATATGAATTGTCAAAGTATTTAAATATTTATCTCTTAGCAGAGTTGTCTGGCGATTTGTTACTATAATTGATTTCCTGTAAATGTGAGTCTGTAAGATGAAACAACCCATGGCTGCCTTACTTTAATACTGGTAGGGACTTGAATTACTTGTGTTGCTCCTGCTATAAGAGTATACACATAGAATCTGTGCATGTGTTTATGTATGTGTTTATCAGTGGATAAACCAGTGGAAGTAGGCTGTTTCTCACAGATTAATCAAATTGTTTCAAACTTCTTTATCTGCTTTGAGGTGGAGTTGTAGGACAAAGGCTGCCTACTTAAAAAACACTTTGCATTCCCTCTTCAGACAGGATAGCTGGCTGCTTAGGAGTAAGATTAATGACATAAAACTTTTGCATTGGTAGTGATACATTTTGAATACTCTATTACTGTCCTGTTCCATATTCATGTGTTTTTTTTGCAGTAATGTCTGTTGTTGGCTGAAAACAACAGCAAAACAATTTTTTCATCAGCATTGGAATTAAGGAAGCCTTGTTTGCAATGACATTGTGTCCCAACTCACCCCAGTGCAGCGGCACACATCTCTCCTCAATGCTTTCAGTTCTGACCCACATTTCTCTGCTCCTCAGCTTGTATGTACCTTGTGGTCCTTTCCATTTTCTTGTCTATATTGTGAGACACACCATGTGCTGTGGCTGGTGCTAAATAACATGTGCTGGTTTTCACATGATGACTGGGAAACCACAGACCGAACTAAGGGGCCTGAAGTGGAGAGGAAGGAGCAGAGGTGGTTTCACCCCTTCAGACAGACTTAGTTTTGGTTTTTCTCCTTTAATGAGATCTTTAAATTTGTGAAAGTTGTAGGAACTTACTCTTAAGGAATCTTTGAGTGTCAGATATAACTGAAAATAGTGAAAAATGTATTAAATTAGATTGAACCAGGTTTAAACACTGTGAGATCCCAGATGTGCTGGATCTGCAGAAAGCATGGCCTTGCATGTCCAGGGTCACAGTGTATTCAGTTTTTCATGGAGTATGTGTTTGTTTTGTTATTAAATCATGTTACAGACACATTGGTCTGATGGCAAGTTTAGTGCTCAGATTTCAACTTTTGTGTCTGGTCTGGTGTTGAAATGGATTCTGAGGAAAACTTTTATTCCTTGTGGTGGGAGAAGAGGGAGAATTAGAATTTGTTGTTTCCTCTGGTCCAGGGTGGGACACTGCCCAGCTTTAGATGCAGATCCACTGTTGCTGTTCAGATACATTTTTCTTCTTTGCAGTTGAAATTAACAGCTTCCAGGCTATTGTAAATTTTCTTTTGTGTATTTTTTTTTCTTTCCTGTGAATATTTAAGTATATAAGCCAAGACACAGTCCCTATTCATGTGCTGTTCTGTTGCCTGAGATATGTTATATGCTTTACATTGTGCCCAGTGGATATGCTCATACACATTTACTGAAAAATATGTAAACTGCTTTTTTTCCTAATTTTGTCATTTACCTTGAAACAGTCTTCCTTATCTAAAGCAAAATCATCCATAGAAAAGTGTGGGTTTTGTGTTCATTTCTATGGGATGATTGAAGGAGACTGATATCCCCAGGAAAACATTTTTCTGTCATGTTTCCATATGAGTGAGAACCTCAGCTTCTGTGTTGTGGATACTCTGAAATCTTTTGATCATTTATCAGACTGCTCGCTTTGTCACTTTCATAAATATTTCTTTTCCGTTGCATTTGTAGGCAATCCTACTTATATGAGAAATCCCTACCTTCTGGGGAGATGGAATTTCTTAGGTGAAAAGTTGATTTCCATTACTTCGCTACATGAATGTGACAGTTTAAATACTCACTAGCTGTAGACATAAAGTAGATTTTAGCAGTTACTTTAAAAGTACGAACTGTGGGGAAAAAATGGAAATAGTGCCTGGTAAGTGAAAATTTTTGCACATGCAATGTAATTGTTTGACTTTTTGCTTTAGTTTTCCTTTTGGGTTTAGGAAGAAGTGGATGGAGGAAAAGATTCTGTACAGCTGCTTTCTACTCCTGCCCTATTCCTTGGTTTTGGGGTGACTGTGTATTTTGATTGCAAAACCAAATCTTAAATCCTCTTATTTCAACCACATGAAGTAAGGAGGGAGTGAGACATCATGAGGGAAATGGACAAAACAGGTTGTAGAATCACAGGGTAGTTTGGATTGGAAGGGACCTGAAAGATGATCTAGTTCCAAACCCCTGCCACAGGTACAGTGTTTTGTCTTTGACATCTTGTCTTTGTTTTGTAATTAAAATGTCCTTTAAATTATCAGCTCTCTGAAAGCTTAGAGACTTGGTGAGTGATCTTGTGATGCCAGTTGTAGTTACTAGCATTTACTTTTTATTTTAGAATTATGATCCTGTTCCTTTTCTAGTAAGTCCTACTTATTTACAAGGAGCTGAATCTGACCTTTCACTGAACAGCAGATTCCAGCACTTTCAGCTCCACTCTAGGTATCTGTGGCATTGTTCAAGCGTATTTCTTCACCTTTTTTCCTTTCAAAATCTTATCTCTGATAATCATGGTCTTTTAATAGTACCAAGCTTACAAATCTGGAAAGTGTTTGTTACTATGGGTCCATTTATTTCCTGTGTTTCATTACTGCTCCTGCTATAACCTTTTCTTTGGGAATCAAACCTGAAAAACCCATTTGTGATAATACATCTTTAAAGTTCCCTACAGCTCCTGCTGTGTGACAGGCTCTCTATCAGCCTTAGGGACTGCAGTTATGTAGAGCAGTGGTCTCCTGTCAGCATTTGGTTGGCCTTAGTGATTCCACTGCCCTTTCCAGCACGGCTCCTGCTCAAGAAGAGCAGTTAAAGCTCTAGACACTTGGTAGAGTATTCCTTTGATAAGTACTTGCTTTACAAGGACTTGTTGCATAAAAGAACATGTAGTCTGTTTGAAGTGGAGATTTTAATCATTTACCAAGATTTTGTTCTCTCATTCTAGATTCTTATTCCTTCACTATTGCTACATTCATGGCTATTTTTCCAACCATGCCGTGCAGTTTTATTTAACTTTCTGTAAAGCATGTTTTATTTACATTAGCAGATTTGTTTAAGTCAACTTTCATCTGTATTTTTGTGTTAACATTTCTTCATAGCATAATCTTACTCCTATGTTGATGCATACAATTCTTTTAACCATCTGAATGTGGGCTCATCATAATTTTCATTACTATAAAAATGTGCTGGGATCTGATGGAAGTCTGCAGATATTACTGCCATTTGTGCAGGCAGAGAAACTAAGCATCGTGCTTTTATAGTCACATCCCAACAGAGCAACAACTGCCATCACTAGATCCTTCTAGATCCCTCCTTTGTAATAGGCCTGTCAGTCAGCACACTGTTGTCATCTATTACAACTTGAAACAGTTTATTTTCTTGTTTAAATAAAATTATTTTGGAATTATTTTGAACAGGGCTCTCTAAAAAGGAAACAGTTTAACTCAATTAGAAGCACACATATGTTCTGGAGCATTGCAAGGATCCTGTTTAGAATTCTTAAACAAAGTTAGGGCAAGTACATTTTTAAAAATAAAATGTAGCATGTTACATATCATCGTGACAGAAGGGGAGTTGGACTGTAATAATGTTATGAACACCATGGATAAGGCTGTCTAAAAACCTAAAATATTGATACGTCACCTAGTTCACTGAGAGACTTGTGCAGCATGTGCCTTGCAGGACAGTTTCTTTGGTGTATCACTATTCAAGAGGCAGTTTGCATGATTCGTATCTCCTGAGGACTGACAGTCAGCACCAGAGCTAAATGTCTGACTGAACAGCACATCAGTTCAGGCTGGTTGGCCAAATAGCCAAGGTGCAAATCCACTCAAGCAGAGCAGCTTGCCCTATGGAGATGAGGAACTCTGAATGAGCCACACAGCCAGTACTAGCTCTTGAGGCGCACTGCGTGTGTTAAAGCATGTGGAGTCACCTAGTATATGACAGGTCTTGCTGCATATTGGGATGCTGAGCAGCAAAATGTAGTTGAAAAGAGGGGGCAGATGGAAAAGGTTGACAGGGAGGTACTGCAAAAGAGGGAGAAGACAGAACAGCTCGGTCTTTGCTATTGCAAAAGGCAGAGGATAGGAATATGAGTGTGTGGTTGGACATTTCAGTATTTGTTGGGAGTGTCTGGGGACAAGAGAAGAGGGGAGACATTGTGGGAGAGGAGGGAGGGAATACGGGGGAGAGTTGGAAGATGGCAGAGGTGGGAAGTTTTCTTGGAACATACCGGAAGTAAGGAATATAAGATGCTTGGCAGCAACTGTGAACTGTGAGTATGGAGCCAGGGTCTGTGATCATAAATCATGGATGGAATATTGCTGCTCTAAACCTTATATTGGATTTCTGAAGAAAAAAGCCTGGGAGGTAAAAATGACTGGGACTAGGAAGCAGGACTTTTTAAGGATGTAAAATAATTAGTGGTTTTAAGAAGAAAAACTGTTGTCAAACACCAGGAGTTGCCATGGGCATCACTCGGAGAGTAGACTCATGGAAGATAGTCTGTGAAGTTTCTATAGGAATTAGTTAGCCCAGTATGTTGGCACTGGTAAGTGTATGAGGTGTGTCAAGCATTTTCACTGTTTGTGAGACAGGTTTGCTTTCTACTAATTAAGGCTTTGTTTCTTGAAAGAAGGGCTATTTTACCATCCGGATCATTGCAGAGGAAAGGGCAGGTGTGTATCAGGAGGACTGATACAACATGTTTCATACACCGGGACCCACAGCTCAACCTAAGATGA
Organism: Melopsittacus undulatus; assembly: GCF_012275295.1. Classification (NCBI taxonomy): domain Eukaryota; kingdom Metazoa; phylum Chordata; class Aves; order Psittaciformes; family Psittaculidae; genus Melopsittacus; species Melopsittacus undulatus. The sequence goes on along the minus strand of NC_047536.1, from coordinate 29,420,442 downwards.
GGAAAATGTCAAAGCATAACATGCAGTTAAAGAAACTTGGGGTTAAGTTCCTGAGTAATTATAATGGTCTTTAGCTGAGAGATGAATTGGCTCTTTCAATCATCATGAAAGCACTGTTTTCACCATCTTGTAGTTCTCAGCAGATGGAGATGTATTTCAAACTGTGCATACAGTATAGAGATTTGAAGGCAAACATACAGATAAGTAAAAATAGGCTAGGACCCAAAGCACATTTGCTTTTTCTCTTTAAAACTGAAATACCATGTGACAACTCCCAAACATCTTGTCCTCTTTGATGTGTGTTTTCTCTTCCATAAAGCTAACTTGGTCCGTTTCAAGAATGTTACTTTGTTGTGATTGCAGTAATTGTTTAATGCATAAAGCTTACCCACAGGGTCACTGAGCACAGAAATTAGAGTTATGAACTATAAAGGTGTAGAGATTCTGTGGAAGTGCAACCATTAAAGAGGTTTAATTATTATTTCCATAATGTAGGCAAGAGAGGCTCATGCTGGGGAGAGGAAAGGCAGCCAGAGGGAAGATCATGAGGAGATAGGTGGGACAGTTAAAAGGGGAGATTATGAGGGGATAGGAGACGTGGCCATGAGGGGTGAGAGAAGATTGTGAGGGGAAGGGTGAGATGGCCAGGAAGAGTGAGGGGAGATTGTGAGGGAAGAGCTGGGCTGGCCATGAGAGCAGAATATGAGGGGAGACTTGGGGTGGTTGCAAGTAGAGATTGTGAGGGGACGGGAGGGTTAACCATGAGGGGGGAGCAGGGGGGTGGCCATGAGGGAAGATCATGAGGGAGCATTTGTGCGGGGAGATAATGAGGTGAGATCAGGGGCAGCCATGGGCCATGAAGGGTAGGGATGGCAGCTGTACAGTGTGGGCCACTGTAGGGGGCATGAGGGGTGGCTGTAACTGGAGATCATGAAGGGGGATCTGTTTGCCCTTATAGTGACATGGTTTAGTGGTGGGCTTGACAATTCTGGGGTAATGGTTGGGCTTGATGATCTTAAAGGTCTTTTCCGACCTAGTTGATTCTATGGTTCTGTTTTGTTTTCTTACCTGGTGCCAAGGAATGACCATCTGGGGATGGACATCTCAATGTTAGCTGACTTCCATAAACCTCCTCCAGGAATATCAATGCATCGTGCATTACACTTAACAGTTCTGAAACACAGTTTTCACCATTTTTTCCAGTCCTCAGGAAAACAAATCCTAAGGAGTGTAACAAGCCTATAGTAGGTTTATTTATTTTTAAACTGAGATCTCTCTAATATAATCATATGTGGCTAGTGCACACAAAAATATGGATACACATGTATAGACATTATTTTCACTTGCTGCAACTAAAGATTGCAAGAGACTTCCTTTGTAAAGCACCTTAAGGTCTACTAGTGAAAACACTGTGTATGAGCTAGGTATTATCATCTTTTACTACTTTCTTAAAGGCAGCCAAGGGCATGTAGGGTGTTAAATGGTGTTCTTGTATTAGAGACTAGTGAAAATGCATATAAATAACTAAAACACTTTATATGGGTTTAATTACTTTTAGACATTTGAACAATGTAATTCCTAATGGAAATGTTGATGAACTTCTATTTTAACACGATTTGTTACTCTATAGAGAGCCTTAAATAGTGGGGGATTTAAGTATTTTCAATTAGATTTTGATAATTCACCTTGGGGTTTGTGTATGTTCAGGAAATCTGACACTTGTAAGAGCATCACTAAACAGGTAATGCTCAGCATTCCTCAACTTCAGCTGCATGCTGAGCAGGCAGTTTCATTGATGTTTGATTGTGGTACTTGCTGTTCAACAAGTATTGGTTCAGTTTTTAAGTATGCTCATGTTTGAGGTTATGCTAGATTGCACATTGTTTGCTATGTTTTTTAAAACTTGGTAAATAGACACAGGAAAGTATGATTTGAAGTTGTATGTACATTCCCCATGACTCGGTGCAGCTAAATTTGGTAATGCAAATGTACTTGCTTTAGTTGATTGTTGTTGTTTAGTTAATAAGTTACAACAAGGTATCTGTGCACTGTTATTGAAAGCATTTGTATAACAGACATTCAGTAGTAAAGTTTAGTTACTAAAATGGAAACTCATCAGCTAATAGACCCATACAGGTTAGGAATACAAAGAGAGGACAGTTTTGGAATCGTAGTCTTCTAAACTATGTTTCTTGATTATGCAATTTATCATGTAGAAGGGCCTTCCATCACCAGTTGTTTTGGCACAGAGGTAATTATGTTGTGTATTCTGAAAGCATAGCAATGAATTGTTCTGCAGTTGTTGTGGAAATAGCTCTTTACTTAGCTTGAATGAAGGGACAATACAGGCTAGAATGGTGTAAAATTGTAAGGAAGCCTATCTAGTATCAATCTATCTTCATGACAACAGATGCTATCTTTGCAATACTTGAGATGGCATATAATGAATATGTTTATCTCAGTGCTAACAAGCTTCTTCAGTGTTTCTGTGGATTTCAAAAACACTGGTGAGGGCATGGAAGCTTTTTTTTCCTTTATATCCAAGTGGGAATGAGAATAAAACTAAATATGACTGAAATCCCATGCAATAATAAGTTCGGTTTAGATTTGTATAATGTTAGATTGCTTCTTTGAGAACTATTTTCCATTCTGAAGTAGGTGATAATTAATGACATAACTGGAAACATCAGCCAACATCAAGTTTTTAAATTCATATGAATAGCACAGTATTGACTATTTTAGAATTAACTAGCTATGGACCATGTGTTCTTCACTCCAAATTATGAAGGTTTTAAAATGAGCAGTCCACTTACTGTAACAGGGCCAATTTTATCCCTCATGTAACACCCAACAGAAGCCTGTTGGATTTACATCATACCCTGATTTTAAGTTGTGGGCTTTTTGTTTTGAAAAAGAGTTTTATATTGCATTATCCTTCCTGGAGACGGCTGTATAATTTTGGAGTATTATACAACTTCAGTAAAGCCTTGAAAGCCAATGTCTGATCCCATTCCAGAGATTCAGGCTTGCCAGCCTAGTAAGAACATGGTCAATTATTTTCCTTTTAATCCCACTGGATTTCCCCAAGAGGCAAGGAAAAGAGTTACTTCATTGCCTGGCATGTCAGGATTTTGTAAATCCACTGCTGTTGTTTCAGTCCTGGTGTTCAAATAGAGTGGCAGAGCAAGTCTTGAAAGCCTTGTTTCCAGAGCTGCAGAGTGTATATGTCAGTCCTTAAAAAATAAATTCTAACATTCAACTGCACCTAGTGAATTAGTTCTATTAAAGAATTAAGAGAAGTCTAGCCAAAAATACACTTTTTAATTAAATTTCATAAATTTATGACATGCTTTTCCTGGATTCTAATCTCTAGGTTTCAAATATGTCATCACAAGGGCAAATCTTATATGGTACATATAACATACTTTGTGTATCTATATGAACACAGCTGCTCAAAAAAAAATACATTATTCATTATCTAAGCTTGGCTGCAGTTTAGTTATAGAAGAGAAGTTTTAAAACCTTTTTGAAAAAAAGAGATTCTGTGTCAGTGAAAGGTTGCTCAGTGGCCCTTTTCTTTTGAGCTTTTGAGCAAAACTGTCACCACACTTCCTTTGCACCATTAGAAGTACTTTTCCTGAAATCTGGCTTCTGAAGTGCAGCCTAGAACATCAGCTTTGGTGAAGGCTGGTGAAAATCCTGATACTTTGATACCTAAATAAATCAGACTGCTGTATGCATGAGCCCAGGGCACCCACAGCTCTGTTAAGAGTAGATTCAGATAATGCATTCCCTCTTTGGATATTCTGATAAAATCGTAGCAAGACTAACTCCAGTTTCTTACTGAATTCAAAGCAGAAGAGTATGTTGGTGAAAGTTACAGGTAGGAGTCTGTATGGTATTTTAGTACTTCTGCCTCTAACAACAAAGGAAAGGATGCTCTGAGAAAAAGTCCCTGTAGTTACTGCAGATGGGTGTGCATGCTGTGAAAGTCTTGCTGCTGCAGCCTCAGTTCCTGGAGAGCAGTGACTCACTGAAACTGATGGCTGTAGTTTAGAATTTAGGGAACAGCAGCTCTGTTTTCTTTTTTAAAGTGCTGAAAAAAAAACCCAAAAAACCTTAGATCCCAAATTTTGTCATGACTTGCCCCTATGAATAAATAAATGTACGATGTGAATGTTAGCACATCATCTTCCTTTTTCTGCTGTTAAAGTCCTCTTCAAGCTGTTCAGAATCCAAGCTGTAAATATGCTTATTAGAACTCGAGAAACAAGAATGGTAAAACATGACTTACCTGAGTAGGTAAGATTACATTGACTAGGGAAGATTTCCTGCTGACATGAATTAAACTTCAGGATTTTCAAGGGTCATAGAAACTTCCTTGCTGTTGGGAGATGTGGTTTGATAAGAAGCTTCCAAACCCCTTTGGTCCCTCAGTAGGAATGCTGGTGGACTGTGCCTGGTACTCCAATTTGCTTAGTTGCCTCAGGGAAGAATTTTTTACTTGAGGTTTTTCACACCACTATAGAAAAGAAAGCTGCTGTTTGGCAGATAATAGCTGGAACCCTGGCCTGTGTCTATTGCTATAGCCCCATTACAATGAAATAAGCTATTTAAGTTAACATGATAAGTATGTTGCCCAATAATAATAATGAAGCAGCAAGGTAGTTAAAAAAAATGTAAGAGCCTTAGCCCATTAACTGCAACTGTTAATGACAGACAGCAGGGAGGTTGTACCTCCATTGTATCTACTCTATACCAAATATTACATATAGCTTCACTGTGCATTTGTCAGCCTAGTTTTTCACTATGAAGTTGTAATGCAGCTCTTTGATTGAGTTTCTTCTCAAATGCATTATGGTTGCAGCATGGTCAAATGTCAACTAAGAAATAGCAGTTGTAGGTAGTTATAAACTTGTATTTCATAGATTTTTGCATAGAAAACATTCAGTCAGAAGGCTTTTTTTTTTTCATTTAGATTGATTTCCTAAATCCAAGATTTTCTGTCCAAACCAGTCCATTCTTCCATAAACCCTGTGTTGCTTTATTAAATGGAATCATACCCCTTTGTATGTATGAGACTTTGGCATGTGAGGTAATGCCCAGACCCCAAACAGGCTTTAAACTATTAATGATCTGCCATCTGCTGGCCTGACTTGTTTGAGCTGTTGCATTTCTACTTTACACAGCTGTAATTCTGCTGAAGTAAAAGGCTTTAATATTCTCCTTGTGGTTAATGAGGTTGGTGTGGGTATAGCATCTGGTCCACTTCTGTCCCAGCTGTTATCATGGTGATCCAGGCTAGACCTGTGATCAGTCAGGCCACTTGAAAATCAACAGGGAACTTTCTTTTGCTGAAGGAGCAAAAACTGCACTAACCTTGTTGTGGATGAAATTTCCCTTTAGCCACCCTCATTTTTAATAAATGATGGTCAGAGATTGTGTTGCCTCTTGGGCATTACTGAGATGGCTAGTAATCCACTTCTTCCCAAAGCTGTCATGTATTATTCCTATTTATAGCTAAAAAGCATTGCAGTAAGTGCTGAATAATTGAGATTTGTTTATATTGCTCTCCTGTCCCTTTCAGTTCTTCCTAACAGCCCAAAGGCATGGCAGATTTGCAGACTGATTCAGGTCTTCATTTCTGCAAGATACATTGCACAGCACCTGATCATGTGTTAGTCCAGAGTGACATCTTATCTAAGACTGGGATCATTTAAACCAGAAGGAAGGAGATCTATATGATAGAATGTCTGTACTTTTAATCAAATATTTTGGGAGCATGGGTTGTATACCAGTGGCATAAGTAAAAGTGTAGATTAGGTGTGGGAACTGTGGCAGAACTGATGGACTGTCCTTGAATATACATGCTCACATTTGAAAGATTAAAAGAAAAAATTTCTGCAATGATTTCTTTGTTTTCTAAGACTGAACTGCAGCAGGAGCAACAGAACTCGGCATTCATGCTGGATACTGTGTTCTGTTGTCAGAAGTGCCTTACAAATGTAGACCAGCTAATTCCTATAACACCTTTTGAGGTAAGTAAGTACTGCCATGGATAGACTTGGGTAAAAATGGGTGGAAAATTATGTCAGCATTTCCACCTATGTAACTCAGCTGTGTGACCAACTCACATCAAATGGGAAGACATTTTGTGATACGTATACGATTATTTCATTATACCTGGAATGACATTCAGCCCTGGAAATTTGAGTCACCTGGATGGCTCTGGAACTGGGAATACAACTAGTCTGCTACAGCAGAGATGTATTTTTATTTGTCCACACTGGCACTTTCTCTCCCTCAGAGAAAGAAGATTAATATGTGAACACTTGAAAATCAATACCTCCTGCTCCTGCAACTTCCTTTAGAATTAGGACTTGGATACAGAATTCTAATAATTTAACAAACTGGCAGTTAGTATCTGATGAAGCTGCCTGCACTTTCTTTTCCTGGCCAGTGGTGAATTCCACTGGCATACAGAAATAGCAGATGAGGTAAGAAGGAATGATAAGAAATCAATTGCATTAATTTTATCTGCCAAGGAAGTAGAAAGAGGGAAGAGGTACAAATAGAACATGCTGTACTCTTACATTCTGTTGTCATAATGACTTTTTCACTTCTCCTAGAAGCTGTTACAAATATTGCTGCCCAGAAGCCATGTTATTTTACATGGAGGGGGCTATAATAAGTTTGCAGCAGCAAAGGACAAAGCCCACCTCTGCTTGGCACATGAAGCTTTTTACTGTATGCATTGCAGCGAATGTGAATACTGTGATCTGTCTGTCTTGATAATCTTCTTTATAATTCAGTTTCGTTTCTTTGGGAGAGATATCTATTTGGCAATTTTCAACAAATCATTTTTTGCAAGCATAGATAAAAATTATTATAGATTACATAGATAAAAAAGTAATTATTTTAGCAGAATCATCCTGTACTCTCGATAAATTACTTAGACTGTCTCCTAAGAGTCAGTTTTCTCTTTTACTGACATCTTGTTCTTTATATGCCAGGAAAATATCCTACTCATTTTCTTAACAGTGTGTAATTATCCTTTAATTTCTACCTTAGCCTTTCCTATCATGAGTGTGTCTTCATCTTCCTTTTGTTGTCCTTTCAGGCTTTTCACTGTTGAATGTTTTATTGCTCCCAAAGCCTCTTTCAAAAGCTTGGTTAGTCTTTGCAAATAGCCCTCATAAATGTTGACCCTTTTAATGTTAATGTATTTATTGTTGGTTGTGGAATGTATGAGCCTAGGGCTCTCAATTTTTCCCCTACTTCTCCTGCTTTATTTAATTACTTCCAACATAATTTTGACTTTTTTGGGGGGAAAATTGCTGTGTGACCCTTGCAGTGCTTCTCCTGCAGTCCTCGCTTTTCTCTGAGGGTTGATTTTCAGAATGTAATCTCCAATTAGTGCTCAGATCCATTTCACTGAGATGTGATGCAAGTCATTTTGCTTAGTCCATTGTTCGTTGATTTAAAGCGTGTGACTCTTATTTCCACAAACTCTGTTTTAGAAGGACCGGGCAATATGAGGGAGATTTATGTTACTATTCAAATTGTTCTCATCATAGACTGTTGCTAAATATAGAAAATTGACCCTGGAAGTTTTAGGTTGTGTCCAGACAGTTACAATATTCCTGTTCATAGCAGTTTGTTCAACTTTGAGATTTTCAGTTAATCGTCTCAGCATGGGGGTTCTTCTTCTGCAGTGTGCATGAAATAAATGTTATGGCTCATTTGGACTCTTTGCATCCCTTAAATTTCAAATTATTCATACCAGTTGTATTAGCCTTTAAGGACCTTTAATGTCAGCAGTCCTGAAATCCTGTACTGCTTTTGTTCTCTGATTAGAGTTCAATATTCCTACTGCTCAGTTTAGCTATTGTTTCATCTAAACTTACTTGGTTTCTCTGTGAAATCAATGTTCATTTTTTTTTAACCCCAGAGGTATGAATCTCCTAAGACTGGTCCTTCATTGCATCTGCTTTGTGCATTTATTTCTAGAGGTTAGTTATGCTACAAAAGTGGAAATTCCGGAGGAAAGTCTGGCTTCCATCACCAGGCATTCTGTAGTTTCTCTCTTGTGGTCATGGGTCATCATTTATTTGGCATAACTTCCTCATTTTTTGACATAGAAAGCAATTAGCACTAGTCAATCAAAATTCTGTCAGTGTGGCTGCGTATACATACTTCTGGCTTCTGCTTTTAGTCCATCCTGTCACATATTTCATATTCTCTTGCTCTCATAATCACTTCTCAAAATCTCAGCTAAGAAGTCTCTGTTCAACTGAATAATAGTGACACCTTAGAGTGTCCTTCTCAGATTGTTAAATGAACAGAGATTTTTACCTAGTAGCTTCACTGGCCTCATAGCTAAACATAAAAGCTCACTTGACAAATGAGTTTTTTCCTCTATTTCTTATCTTTAATACTCAGCCTATTCAACAAAAATGATTCGATTATATCTACAGATGTTGCATTCAAGCCTTTGCCAGTCATAATCTAGTTAAATCCAGTGTTCTCTGCTTTCAGATTGCTAATTTAAGATTTCTTTTGAAAATACTTTCCATCTCCCTATTTATCTTTAATTTTTGAGCCTGCTTTAATAAAGTCAAGCACCAAAGATGGGATAAAGCCCCGAGTAATCTGTTCTAACCTCAACTTGCTCAGATAGGAGGTTGAATGAGATGAAGTCTTTTCCAACCTAAATTATCCTATGATTCTATGACTACAAAGTGGGTTTAATAAAAGAGATATCATGTCTTAACTCTTCTACAGCATGAGTGACCTACAATGAGGGAAGTATTCAGAATAAGCAAATACTAGAGGCAGGTTGTTAGGAGAAGGAACGTGCCTTTCCATTGATGAGGCACAGCAGTTCTGGTTGAGCTCAGCATTAATAGGCAGGTTTTTCTGTATACAGAATTGTGTGTTCCTGTTTTAAATTCACAAACAACTGCATAGGGCAGAGAAACCTTTATTGTGAGCATTGTCCTTTTCTTGCCTTTCTGTGTGCCTTGATACATCAAATGGTGAAGTATTTATGGCGCAGCACACAAGCAGCAATCTGGGGAGGTTGAAGTAGCTTTTGTCTCATCACGGTCCTGAATTGACACATAGCAAGAATGTTCAAAAATTACAGCAGTTGACCAGTGACCTTTCCTAAATTATATCTGTACATACAATTTTTCAGTGATACCCACTTTGCCCTCAAGATGTCTGAGCTCATGCATATTTTGGTCTTAGAGATGCATCCTCCAGAGATACAGGTGTGGCATCTTAAGTGTCTGCACTGAGAAGATCCTTCCTTACTTTCATCAAACACTTTTAGAGCTTTTTCTTCACTTCTAAGAAAGCGTATACCTCACTGTGCTTTCAGTCAAACATATGGCTGCCAGTTTTAAGCTCTCTGTGGAAATACGATCTTGTTACTCCTTTGTGCATGTTTGAAAATATTCTTCTAAATAGCTGTTATTTGGTGTGCTACAACATTTTTCCATTTCCCTTGTAATTTATTTATTTTTTAAGCATAACTATAGAGTAAGGGTTTCTTTAAGAAATGTGTTTTAAGCCTGGTTCTGTCGCTCTAAGGCCTGGTAGACTTGCTCTTAGGCTCCACAGCAAACACCCTTCATCTCTGGTTCTATTTGTATTTGCATACTCCCTGCCTGACCTCACTTCCTTTAAACTCCAGCTGAAAGTTCTTCTTTGTATAATGGCCACATTTTGAATTCTGATATGTGTCTATTTATAAAGAATCAATTAAAAATATACACATGACAATAACTATGAACCTATAAAGGATCATTCTTTTATGCACATATTTTGAAGTTCCCAGTATGTTATCTTGAGATGTTTTCCACAGTTAAGTTTGAGGCTGAAGTAAAATCTCCACTGCATTTAAAATACATCTAGAGTAACAGTTGATAAAACTGATGTCCCAGCTGTGCAGCATCTTACATTATTTCCCTAGTGAAGTTAATACTTTCTACTGGTAGTAACACATAGGAATATTTTGTGCCTTGTGTATTTTGTGCCTTTTTTTTTCTTCAGGCTACAGTGAAAATCCTTTTTTAGCACTGAATATCTCTACTGAGATTCAAGAGATATTTCTGGAAGAATTGTATTGCTCTTCTTCAGGATTGAGGAACCTCAAAGTAAAAACCCTACACATATATTTGTGACTGAAACAATAACTTATTGACTTACTAACATCCTGGACATTCGTATGGAACCATGACAAAGTCTTTTGCTTTATTAGGACCCTATTATGGTGTTAAGTACAATGGCCCCTTTTATGAAAGCAAATTTAGTACTGTGTTGTCCCTGATTTAATGAATTGCTGCCTTTGAACTTGTTTTATGTGTGTTAATTTAATGGTTTTTAATTTCTTTTCTACCAGACCCATGAAAGTTAGAAATCCAGTCACAAGAAACTTAGCAGATGTATTTTATTTCTTCCACTTAAAAGAACGCTTGTGACCACATCCTGAGGGATGTACCATTTGATTAAAATCTGTCATCTTCTCAGGAATTCCAGAAAATTTACTCTGCCTTTGAGATGTACACATTCTGTATTTAGTAAAATAGGCTAGGACTAGTCCTTTTAAAATGGGTTTAAAGGCTTGAAAGATAGCTCCTGAATCAAGGGGAGATAGGGCAGAGATCATGATCTAAGTTGGCTTCATTTGCAGAATTGCATAGTGCATAAAACCTGTACCTTTTGTTCAGCTGTTGGGTAACAGTTCAAGAGAATGTATTAAGGTATAAATCTCACAAAGCACGGATTAGTACATCTTTATTTTCTTTGAAATGCCTTTCAGATTGCAAGTGATGAAGTAAATTTGCAGACATAATTGGTCTTACTTAGCAAGATACTTACGTATATGCTTACTTTTAAGTCTCTCAAAAAATTGTATTCAGGGGTGTGTATAAGAATGGGATTTTCAATCCCAGCCAAGCTGACCTAATTTTGGAAACCAGTGGAAGCTTCAGCATCAGTTCTAAAGCAAATGTTAAGGATTCAGTACTAGTTGTATAGTTCCTCAGTTAAAAAGGAATTTGGGCATACAGTTGCATTGTTTGCTGAAGTGGATTTATTTTGTTATGGTTATTGCTACTATTTATAAAGCTTTAGCAGCTCAGCTGGGAACAGGCCCTAGTGCAGACTCCTCCAGTCTATTGATTGGTAACCAGATTCTTTCTCAGAATCATTCTGCTGAAACTACATAATTATGAGAGTCATAAGGGAAGTAACCCTAATTTTTGTGCCAATAATCATAAATGCTAGCATATTTGGATAGCTGAGGGAAAAGTTTGCTAACCCTATTTTTAACCATGCACATTACAGCATCTCCTGATGACAACTGAGTGTTCTTATACTGAGTCAAGCAGCTTGTTTCAATTTTAGTTTTCTTTAAGTTTTGAGTATTGTACGTTGGAATCCTGGAGAGCGCCTGTGTGTGATTCTTGTATTCTTTGTATCCATATGTAGCAACAATATGATAGGCAATCCTTTCAGAATAGTATAAGAAATAATGATGATAAACTATATAATAATTTAAGCCAAGTAGAAAATTCTTTAGCTAAATAATCTGTGCAATAAATTAAGACGTTAAGGCCCATTATATTGTGATCTTTGGGGTGCTTCTGCAATGTAAATAACAAGAGGAAATGGGGAGGAAAAGTTTCTGTGATCTGGGAATCTGAAAATTTTGTGTCATTGACATAAATGTGACTATTTGCATACCTCAGGCTGTGCTGGAAAGAGCATGAGGAAGGTGAATACTAGATATGGTAGGAAACATAGACCATTAAAAGTTTGGGACAGCCTATTCAAAGTAAATCACCTTGTGGAGTTCCTTTACCCAGGCAATTAACAAGAGGGTACTAACTGCTCTTATCTCAAGGAGAAAGGGGGAAATATAAAAAGTTTATAATGGCAGTGTATAGGGGTAACAGCAAGGAAAGTTTCTTTGAAATGGAAACATCAGATGCAGTGTTCCACTGTCAAGTGATTCTGAACCGGAAGCCTATTTAAATTGGCATATTCCCCTGAGACTTGGCTTTGACCAGGTGTGTAATGACACTGACCTCCCCTGTAAAGCAATTTGAAATCTACTGATGAAAAGTTCTGTACAAGTGGTATATGCTGTTAAAGAAATCTGAGAAAAAAAATCATAAGACTGAGATTATACAGAGAATTTATTTACGTGAAAGAAAATTGTATTCCCCTGCTTTTCTAGTTTGCTATATGCATAATGTGTGTTTCATTTTGAGTCTCTGTCACTTTGGATCTCATTTGAGCCTTGGCAAGAAAATGAGGCATTGATGGGTAATAGCGCAGAACGTTAGTAGGTTACTAAATGACTCTGTTGAAGGAGGTGCAGTTCTTGACAGGATGCTGTGCTTGGGCTAGTCTAACAACATAGGAAATGAGAGGTTTACCTGGGAAGAGCTGTCTGGCAACTGTAAACTACTTAAGTATTGTCTGCAAAACTCTCTCAAGTCCCCTGCCGTATGTGGGGAAGGCAGAAAATCAGAAAGGCTTTGTATTCTTGTGCCACATACTTGTACAAAGTAGGGAGTTTGTCTTCACTTGATGAGGACGGTTTGGGATAGGCCTATAGTTTGTATGAATCAGTCTCATTATTGACTTCAGCATTTTCTTCCTGACAGTCAAGTCTGCAAGTATTCTGATTTCCAGTTTTGTTACAATGTAACTGTGCTGCCAACTTCATTGGGGTTTCTCCTGATTAGCTCTGGTGTTCAGTGATTCAGAGGTCTCATGCAGGAAGTAGACCTGAGTTCTGTCAGTTTTGTTTCATAAGTCTATGACAAAATAATGTTCAGTTACTGCTCATCCTTATTATCTCTGTTAAAATTCAACCCAACATAGTAGCACACAATGGGTTTACTGTCCCTTTGCAATTTGCTGCAGTCACTCTTGTAACCATGCCTGGTTTTAATTCCAGATGTCAGGAATATGTACACACATACCCTTTTTTAACCAAAGAAGTTAAATAAAAACTGGGTTGGTTTTTGTTTTTTTTTTGTTTTTTTTTTTTTCTTCTCAAACCAATTTATATAATAGTTTGGAAGGATTGTAGTGTTAGAAAAAAAAAATCATGCTTTCCTTGGTAAACATAAGCATATTTTCTGTCCTAGCAGTAGAAATAAACTGGTGGGAATAAATTCCATAACTCATGGACTATCAATATTCAACATGATCGCCTCCAAACCATCAGATTTATTTGCCGCACATGTATCCCTTTTCCCTTTTTCAGGCATGAAGCTTTCTTACCCATGCATCTCTTCTACGTTAACAGAGAGCCAAAAGTAAGATCATGATAGGTTTTAATAGACTGCATTCTCTCGGACGAATTATTGCTGGACCTGGATATAAAGTTGAAGCAGGTGCTTTAAGGAATTCTTCCCATGCTCCTAAATAATACTAATGTCCAAGCTTTCCAGAATACTCAGATTTTCCACCTGTGTAAATTCATTTGCTGTTTGGCACTTCCACCAATCATGTACGTAAGAGGGTACACTTTTTAGGACTCAATTATTTTGGCTGAAGGCTCAGAACCATCCATGTGTTTCCACTTGTGAAAAGTACATATGCTCCTGTGTATCAGTGTTTCTAGGTAAGTCTATGAATACACATGGAATCTGACATATTGACTTGAATTTTTACAAATGCACAATTGTGAGAATGTAAAATCAGAATATTTTTCCTAATTCTGTGATTGAGTTGGGCCACTTTGTATTCTGTCTCTTTAATTCCTTTTCTAATTGCACCTATTTAATGGGTTTTGTCTATCCATTCGCTTCCAGTATGACTGTCGAGAAGAAGTGGAATCTCATGGCTTTATTTAGATTTTATTTACCTTTCTACCTGTTAGGGGATCTACCTCAACTGCATAATTATCTGGTTTTGCACCTTTCTATACGTCAAAATTGGAAGTATGTTCTTTCCACTTAGTAACTTTACGTGACAGTTCGATTTAGACTTCGTTTATACCACAGTTCATCAAAGCTGTGAGATTCTAAAGGCTTCTGAAGAATTGCTTGGGATGTAGGTAGTTTGATGGTACACACTATGAAACATATCTTCCACTTTGTAGTGATAAGACATGTTGCTAATATGGGGAGAAAATTGTGAGGAAGTTATGCTGGGGAACTGGCTCACTCCTGCTGTCACATACTGAATTATCTATCCCTTCTGAAAGCAATGTCAGTTATTACAGTTGGTTTCTCCACCCTGGAATCTAGGTTAGCCATTATGAGAAGAGATGAAAAGTGACAAATTTATTGGCAACTTAGCTGCTTTCTAGGATCTGGACTGAGACCACCAACTCATTTACAGTATGCCTCCAACGAGCTATAAAATGAAAATGAGTTTTGGTCAGTGTTGACCTGAGGCTAAGTTTTACTGTTGCTCTGTAGCTAAACTGAAAAATTCCCTGTTCTCATCCCAACAGTCAGAACAAACCCTCCTCTAGAAATAATTGTAGATACAGGTAATTTTTTTCCTCACTTCAGAAAGTTGAAAAAGCAGTCATGTATCCAGGTATGTCACAAGAAGGCTATAGCCTACCTTTATTTATTTATTTTTTAAGTCCAATACTCCAAAAGTAATCAGATAAATGAGACTCTTTAATGGCTGATGATTGGATGAAAGCTTCACTGATTAAAGACCAAAACTGACAGAGTATCAATCACTGCTGGTTTTGATTAAGTACCTCACTAATCTCTGTCACTGTATAATGACTATCCTGGCAAACAGAGTCTGATTGCTGCAGGCAAATCATTTACATTAATCAGGTAAAGTAAGAAAGGTACTGATGTACTTTGCTGCTCAAGAAAAAATGCTGGATGTCTCTTGCTGGAAGAGCTTGATGGACAGCACACCTTTAGAGGACAGCTCTAACTGAACTAGATTTAATGCTCTGTATTCTAAAAGCTGATATTAAAAGCAGAAACTTTTGCTCTCAGTGACCCAGGTTTCTACGCTTGCCATAAGCAATTCATCAGCTAGTCAAATTTACTAGGTAAGAAATACCTAATCTTACGCAGCAATTAACCTGAAATAACCACAAACTAACAGGTATTAGACTTAAGGAAAGGACCTTTGTTCTTCTGACCAGACCAAAGAAACACCAGATCTTGTCTCCTAAATAAATGTCTTTGTTGTTTAATATTTGGAGATTGCTTGTTATTTGAGGATGGGAAAGTAAGAGTCTTTGTAGTGAGTTGTTAAAATAAAGCCAAGACTCCAGCCTACAGCTACTGTTGCTCTTCAGGGAAGTCTTCTGGATTTCTTTGAAAGCATCTAGGTATCACTTAGCACTGGTAGCATCCCCAAACACATGCTTCTCTGCAGCAAAAACCTCTTGGAGCTTAGATGCAAGTAAGGAAGCCTGTGTCTTGTAACTGCTGAAATGGTCAACCTTGCTAAAGAAATAATTCACAAATAATTCCCATGGGACTTTCAAAGCAGTGTTTCTTTTAGTCAGTTTCATAGCTTTTTGCAGGGCTTTGTCTTGGAGCTTTGCAGAGGAAGCAGCTGCAGATAATATCTGGGGAATGTACAACCTCATCAAGCCCAGGAGCCTATTGTAATGCATTCACTCTTCTGTGATGTGAAACTCAACCAGATTTGTGGCAGGGTCTTGAACGCAGATCTCCCAGGTGGCAGGAGAGTGCCCTGCTGGCAGGCTTTTGGGTACTCTAGGAGTAAGGGCATCCTTTTGAGGCTGTTTCATCTAATGGAAGTAGCTACAATAGATGCAGAGTATAAGTGGGGCTTTTAGCCTGTTGACTTTGAGGCTGAAGTCTGAAAGGGTTGGCTGAGGAAATTCAGTACCAAGTGAAATGAACTGAGGTCTTCCATTCCTTAAATAAGGCACCCTAAAAATTGGGCTGTCCATCTACAGGTCATGGAAGAGATAAGCTGTCGTGGTTAACTGTGAAAGGGCAGAGAAATAAATGAGATGTGAGCATGTAATTCATTGCTGTTGAAGTGCCATTGAAATCAGTGTTACCTGGGAATGAATTCAGCCCGATGCTAATAAAGCTATCAGCAGAGGTGGGAAAATAACATTTTTCTTCTTGCTTATGATTGACTGAAATCTTTCTGCTGTCATATAATGGGTAATTGTAAGAAGCTGTGTATAGCAGTGGTGCAGTAGAAATAATAAATAACTTCTGCACAAAGGATATATGGTCAAAGACTCGGAGTACACAGCAGCTTATTTGAAAGAGCAATATATTACTAGTCTTTAAATTAACAGCGTAAGAAAAATGAACTCTATTTATCATGTAACTTACCTATCTCAAGTATAATATGTATCAGGCTTTTGTATTACTCAGTGAACGTTATAAACAAAGCAGAGATGGTTTGTCAATGATATTAAAGCAAGGCAAAAAAGATTTTGGAGAAACTGAAATTTACAATGCAAAGCCTTGGTTTCCATCACTGCAGAAGCCTGCCTGAATGGAATTAAGTGCCCAATATTCAGGCACAGTTGCTGTAATTTTATGTGCCTGTTAGACACTTACTCATGTAAATGGATGGGCAGTGTCCAATTAGTCTGTGCAAATCAATAGTCTATTTCTGTGTCCAATTACAGTAATGTAACCTTCTGCTTTCAGAAATATCAAAATCATTTTTAAAGGCAGAGAAAGTTTGGAAGAATGAGAAGCCAGAAATGTGGAACTGATCTCTAAATGTCAGCTTTTCAATTATGTCAGCTATAATAATGTTTGGGTTTATTTGGGGTATGCTGTGGCAGGCATACGCAGATGTGAGCAAAGCACAGATTTGGTCTTTTTGAAGAATAAGAACACGTCTTCATCCTCTCCCCACCCCACCATGTTCTCCTTCCAAAATATATAAATAAATTCAGAACATGCAGATTTCCAGTTAGCATGGGAAAGACCCAGTAACAAAAACGAAACATTCAGGAAATACTCATGAAACACTCAAAACCATTATTTTTGAGTATTTTGGTAAATCTTTTTTACCTTATCTTGCAGTTCCTGAAATATATTGTGACTTTAAAGGAATATGATAGTAAGACTGGGAAATTAATTAAGTGTAGCCTAAAAGCTGTGCAACACACAGGCAGTTTTTCTTCTGCTTTGAAAAGATGTTTATCCAGCTATTCATGGCAGGTAGAGCACAGGGCATGAGGTGAGTCTAGATGGGCACTAAAGGCTGATGAAAACTCAGAGGTATGAGCCAAGCCTTTAGTAGTCCATATTCATTTTGTTCCATTTCCATTCAGTGTTTTTCAGTGTGCCAAGGAAACAGGATGTTGTTGACACTGTTGATCCACTTGTAATAATATGTCACAAGAGCAGGGAAATACCAGTGATTATATAGTCACAAGGTAAAATACTGTTACACAAGTGATTCTAGCAGGAATAGAAAATGCAGCAGACATCCATTGTTCTGACAGTCTCCTTTTTGATAAGAAAGATTCAGTAAAAATAAGAAAATACATTAAAAGAATGTTGATGAGATTTTAATGGTTTTCCCTTACTGGAGATTGCTGAAAGATTTAAGGGAAAATGGTAGGGTATGTTGATATGTGTGAAACTAAATCAGAAGCAACAATCCAATTCTTTAAAGACAAGATGGGCCAGAATTGTTATTTAAGATTGTGCCTTCCTTGGGCAATGAACGGCAAAGATATATTTAAAAAAATACTAGAATATGAATGTGAAATGATGACTCTACAAAGCCCACAGCTGTGTAACTCTGCCTATTCCAGGCATTTCCCTAACATTTTGTGTGTCCCACGTTTCCCTTTGGTGTTTTCTCTTTGAACTGCTGAAGTCCCCCTAATCTCTTAGGCAATAGACACATGGAACATGGGAATTTCGAGGCTGGCTGAAAGTGGAGGTGTATCTAACCAGAAATAGCATCTTGAGCAATACCCAGATCCTGTTGGCCCTTAGCTCTCAGCACTAAGCATAAGAGGAACTGGTTTGCAAAACTTCTCTGGGAAAAGGAATCTAAATTAAAACTGTACGGAAATATTTCATTTTTAAAACCACAGATACAGATGGAATGGGACATACTGAAGTGAATTCTTATTTCTTACTGAAATCCTGCACCTAAATTAGAAAAGCCTTAGAAGCATAAAGGGTTTGTATTTTTTCCTGTGCCCTTAGGTCCACTAGAGATACATAATCTAACCTTTAAACATGTTACACAGAATAGGATTAATTTTAATCTGGAAGTCCTTTAATACTGTGATAGTCTTATTTTACATCCCTGGCATTACTCTCTGAACATGCACTAGCCACATGACAGTAGGTTTTCAACCTGCCAGCTTTGACTTGTTAAGCAAATATCCAGCAGAGTATAAATAGGACCAGTGTTCAGTAGTGGGGGCATCCAAGTTCTTCACACACTCAGGACACATTCTGGCTTTCTGCTTTTGTAAAAAAAAGTCTATAAATCAGTGTCTTACATGCATATTCTTCTACACCAGGGGTGTTTCTCACTTGTTGTTACAGCTCCATTGCCTTGAGCTTTTTGCCACCTCCTGTCTCCAGTTATATCCCTATACTGCTTGATAAATTAAAAGAGTTTTCAGATGATGTCCTGTATTATGGATGAATATTCATGGCCACTTGAAGTTTAATTCTCAGTTCTAAAGAGGAAAGAACTTGTGTGGATTTTGTCCAAACCCTCCAACCATGAGAAATGTTTCAGGGGATCTGCATGTAAAAAAGCAGGACCAATGTAACCCAAGGAAATAATTATCTCTGGCCATAATAGTTAACTCATTTTATCCACCTTCAAGGGTCCCAAAATAACGCTCTGCAGAGAAACTGCACAGTGGTCTGTACACTGACTCCTCTGCTTGGTGCAAGCCAAGACAGTACCTATGTTTGTACAAAACTGTTTGTTGTAGTGGTTTTGGTTTATTTCTTCATGAGAGAGAGGGTTACTGAAAGTAAAAAGGATAAAGACCTTCCTTTCTTGAAGGTGTTCATAGCCAGAGTCCTTACATGCAGTGATGGTACCTACTGTACTTTTAAAATAAAATAATAAGCAAAGTTCATTTTCTGAGCTAGGCAGGTCATTGCTGCAATAAAATGTCATTGATTTTTTTTTTAATACAGGTGAATGTCAATTCTAATATCTGTTTGTTTATTCTTATTATTTAGTCTTGGATTAAGTACTTCAAGGAGACAAAGCCCTTAGATCATGCTATCACTACACATTTTGCAGAGCTTTTGAAGCTGCAGAAGAATTTTAGAGAAAACTTTCCAGAAAACTGATGTTGATTTGGTTTTGCTGATAACCATGAAATTATTTACCCATCTTCTGCATAGTGTTACTCAGTTGGTTTCTCAGTTCTCTGTTTCTGGTTTAATGGTACATAAGCAAAAGGAAGACGAATAAGAAAAACCTGCAGGGCATCAGCAAATCTCCAGTAATTTTCCATATGTGTGTTCTTGTCTATCACCATTCTGTAGTGAATTTAGTGCAGTTTATTCTTCAAAGTACTTTGCAACTAATATAATGAACACTTCCATATGGGCAATTTCTACAGAGAAATTCAGGTCTTGTCAGTTCATGCCATTGGTAATCTCATGATAATGTTAGTGCTCTCTTGTGTCTTGCGTGTTTCTGTCTCCCTGCTCAGCGCTGTCATTTTGTAAAGACTCAGGATTTTGCAATTCTGACTTGGGTAAGAATAACCTGAATTACTTGTCTAAAACCAAGTAGTAGCAAGAGATTTCTTGAATGCATCATTTCAGCTTTGGGGATTTCTGTTGTTGAATCTGAAGTAACTCTTTCTGTCACCTACTGTCATCTATATGGTAGAAAGTAACCCTTTCTGTCACCATTACATTGAGATGTAATTGGAATCAGTAGCCATCCATTAAAGGTGTGTGTATTTGTGACATTAGTACAGTAGGTTTGAAATGTTATGTCAGTTGATTATCTCTGCAGCTTCCCCTTTCCAGGCCAAACAGCATGTTTTGGAAGCCAAACAGCATGTATCTTGGAAGTGCATTTTTTAGCTGGATGGAATGTACATTGTTTGCTTCTTTAACTTTACTTTTCACTTAGTCAAATAACTGGTTTGAAAATCCCCTCAATCTTCTGCTGTACAGAACTCTGACAGCAGTCTTATTCTCTCTTTTACTGGTCACACCTATCCCCTGGCATCTATGAATTATTGGCTCTTTGTGGAATCTTGTTCCTCATGTAACAGGAGAAGGGAAGTAATATTTGTGGTGCCTTTGGTTTGTTGGGTTGTCTTGGGTTTTGGTGATTTTCTGGATTTTACTCAGTGTCACTCCTATTTTTACAGACCTTGAGATTGGTAGTGAATTTTTTTTTGCAATTACAGAAGTAATAAGGAGTTTTTAAATGTGTATTAGCTCTTAGGGAAAAGATGGTTTGGGGATTGGTGAATGGAGACAAAATTTCATTGAAATACAAAACCTCCAGAAAATTGGGGTTGTGGTTCTGGAAATGCATAGAATTCTGTGCTTGTCAGTACAAGTGAGTGTCTAACTTAAGCTCTGAAGTTTCAGTGTGGCAGCCTGCTTTGTGAAGATAGAAAAAATGCATTTAGATGTTAAAGTTCTCAGAATTCAGAGATTTCCATTCGATCACTTGAGCTTTCTGGACCTGGTAATGAATTTCACAGGCAGATCCTGTTGGGGGCCCTGAAATCCCTCTACAGGTGCAAGGCTTATTCAGTTTGGTATGGGACCAGTGATGGTGCCTGGATTGGGATTGAAGGAAGTTCTTGCAATCATTCTCATTGCAGTGCAACATTTCTTGAGTCGCCAGTTCTAGAAATTAATCTCTTAATTTATTTGCATTGGATAACTAAGGTGTCTGTTAAGTGCCTGGGGTGAGTATCTGACTTCTGGTATTTTTGTGAATTTCAAAGATACAAACTTCAATGACTTGGTTATATCTCCACTAATTAGTTGAAGTTCAGTTATTATATGTTTTCCTCTAGCAGTTAGGAGACGCACATCGGTGCCAGTGTCAAAAACTGGATAGAAGCCAGTCCAGGGCTCATTATCTCACCAGAAATCCTTGGTTGTTAATCAGCATTCGATAAAGATTAGACGGTTCCCTGCGGGCAGTTGGCTATTAAATTCCATTTATACTGTTGCCCCATAAATACTATAAATTCTCTTTCATTAGCAGACTGTTCACAAAAACCTTTGAAAACAGAAGTTTCATTTGAGGATGACTGAACAAAATAGAATCTAATTAGGCTAGAAGACCCCAAACCACCATAATTTCTCACAGTGTAATAATGCCAGAGTAATGCTTTTGAAGCTGTTCTGCTACAGTATTTCCAAATAAATGTGTGTCATTAAATTAGGAGGGCTTAGCAGGCTGGGATGCATGATAGTTCTGATCTAAAGGGCAAAGATTTATAGATCTCTATGAAGAGAGCTGGGATTTTGGAAGTTAAGTTAAATTGCATCCATGGTGCACTGCTGCATTTGAAACACCCATTGCACTTTACAGCCGTTTTAGAAGAAAATCAGTTTTCCAGCAATGCAGCTACTTGGAAGCTTTCACACAGAGGAACTGGAGGGACATGGTCCGTTTATGAAGGTTCTGTAGGGTTCATTGGTACTGTATTGTATATAGGCAGTTAAGAACACCTGATACTTCTCTTCTAGTTACACTATAAGCTTGGGAAGGATAAAAAGTTTTTAACTTCTGTTATATATGTATGTAAGAATAAGCTTGGAGAAAAAGGTGGTCATGTTTCTAAACAAGGGGTGTGTATTTCTGAAGTAGTTAGACCGGGGTTACGTCAAATGTCATGCCTCCTCTGTTGGTCTTCAACATTTATCTGTAACCATAGTTTTCTGTAGCGTTTGAAACAATTTTTGGAGATCACAGGTAACTGAGTGCATTTCCGTGGTATTCACAGCAGTGGCAGTGCTGAATCTCTGTGTCAATGATAGTCAGACATGTGGTGTTGGTATCTTAAAATCTTCTGCAAAACAAATAGATTTGTGCTAATGCCATTAATATTTATTTTCTTCTTTTGCTCCTCTCTTCTCTGCTTACTCTCCAGTCCATCCTTGGGTCCCCTTTCTACAGTTTGACCCTCTGGAGCTTTATGGCTTGAAAAAGTCTCTGACTCTTGATCTCAGCTTAGACACTTTTTGAATGCAGATGAACATTTGGTAGCCACATCACTGATACTTGATTTCACTGAGGGAAATATTTGCTTGTTCTTCATAAAGGCATTTGTTAATGTGCTGATAAATCTTTCTGTTTGCAGCCACTGGGTGATGTGTAATGGCAGATCTATCTTGGGAAATTATACACTGCCACAGAGAATGACTAGCCTGGTAGCATAAATGCTGTGAACTCCACCCTGTATCCAGGTGCTGCGTTCCCCCAGTAGTTCCTAACGCTGACCCACAGGATTGATTTTGTTCCTTCTTAATAGCAACCTTGAAACAAACAGTCACTGTGCTCCCATCCATCTTCAGGAAGGCGAAGCAGTACGGCTCTGAAAGTAATTTGAGTACAGAACCACAAGGGTATTTACGGACAGGATTTCTTTACTGAGATGTACAATTCTCATTTAAACTATTTGTATTTGTACAAGAAAAATACAAGAAAACTAAGATACAATCTAGCTTCTTCCATAAATATGCTGTAATTTTATATCACTTGGCTATTGAAAAAGAAAAAGGACTGTTAATTTAAATGTTGGGTGCTTGCAACATACAAAGAGTGATAATTATGCTTTTAAACTTGTTTACATAATTAGATGAGCCACTGAAGATCTGATACACAATTGAATTACTGTGGCTCATTGAGTTACCACATGACAGCTGAATAATAGTAAACCTACATGCTTTCTTGTAGCCTGTTCTAAATATGGACTCAAAAGCATTAACTTAAATCTCTTTCACCAAGATTTACTCCAAGTGATTTATCTCTCATTTGTTGTTGGCTCAAAGTATGCATTTGATAATTATAGTGTAGATGTGCATAGTCTAGTATATATTTGATGCATAGTGAATAACTAAATCGCAGAAAATTGATTCTGTGTCTGAGTTCTGAGCAGTGTTTTATCTCCAACATTTTGGAGAGCAGTGATTCAATCAGAATGACTTTGTATGACAAGGTTTTCAAAATCCATGGGGATGTCATTCGGTTTCAATAACTAAAACTATGTCCCTGAAACTTTCTGAATATATAGCTTTGTTCTGCTGTGTTTGGGTTTTTTTCTTTTTTCCCAGTTGCCACCCACCTGCCTTGCTCCCTTGTGTTTATGCTCATTTCTACACTAGAGACCAATGGAGAGTTTTCAGATTCAGACCACCAGCAGCTATAGGAGCAGGACAGAGAAAATTGTGTGCTTTCATTATTCCGATTTCAGTAAGTCTCATCCTTATAAGGAATCCCATTTGTTGGGATCCCTGCATCAGTTGATGCTGCTGTCTTCATTTGCAAGGAAGGAAGCAAAGAAAAGGTAATGTCATGGTAATTTTTTGGGGGGGTACATAATGACTTCCCACCTGTCTGAAATGAGCTCTGAGCAAGCAGTTCAGCTAGAGGAGCTGTTTTGCTAGTGACATCTCAAATATTTTTTACACCATAAACTCCTAGCAATATCTTTTGGAGGAAGAAACTGATCATTCACAGAAACTCGAATGAATTAAAGCTTTTAAATCTAAACAGTTTCTTAGAATTGAACAATGTCAAATTCCCAGCAATGCAACTGAATTATTTAAGATCAGAGTGTTCTGCAACACTGAAGGATGCTAGTCTGGTATAGTTGATGTAATTCACAGGTTTTCTATAAGGCTTAGAAGTAAAGGATACTGCCATAAGGAATGGTAAAAGCAATTGTAATCAGTTCCTGAGCACTTCAAATGCAGTTTTCCTTTTTGCCTGGGTTACGTGACAAGCTGGCAGCTGTGCTTGTATAAGATCTTATAGGTATCACAAATCCTTGCTGCTAGAGAAGATGAGCTGGCAGAAGCTGCTGAAACTGATGTTACTCTGAGACCGAACTGCAGGTACCCCAAATCCCTTCTGCCATTTCAGTTCTGCCTGTGAACTTCTGTTGAAGGTCCATCTGCTCCCTGGCCCTGGTGTGGACCGTTATATGCAGCTTATTGCATGTAGAAGACTGATCACTCTGTTCTTTTGGGTTGTTCTTTCTTGTTTGCAGAGAGTTCAGGCTTGATCTCAGCAACATATTTCTATGGTAAGGGGTATTCCATAAGCAGGAAACCAGACTGGAATATTTCATTAATACTTTTATAATAAAAATTTTGCTGCCTCCAATAACAGACTTAACTTTAGTGATCAAAGGGGCAAAAATGTTCCATTAGCAATGGAAGATCTCAGATGTCCCCTTGAACAGTTATGAGCACACTTCTTATTTCATTTAATTATGTTAAAGTTCTCATGAGGTGTCCATGAATTCTGCTGTGATAGTAAGAAAACACAGTCCCTGCTTATTTAGTGTGTGGAAACATCTTCAACTACCTACACAGCAGTTCCTGACTGCATTGAAGGAGTTAGTATTGCTTTAGTTCACAGACACACATCAAAAATGTATTTCTTGATCTGCAGTTAGACTGTGGAACTGGTCAGCCTGAGGAAAGAAAGAGCAAAAGCAAAGCTGTGGGTGATCCAGATCTTGGGTACTTTGCAGGGGTGTCTGCACAGTACAAAGCAGCCACCTGATTTACCACCAGGGAGCTGCTGGGCTTGACTTGAGCAGCCCTGCTCAGCAGAGTCCTTCTCAACAAGGCTATTTAGTCCCTGTGGAGAGCTGCACTAATACGATTATGTGACTTCTGCTGTGCAGGATTTCTTGCTCAAAGGTACCTAAAATCTTTACATGGGATTAGATCATACACCATAGAAATACTGTTAAGGAATTGCTTGACTGTATCCAAGGATATGAAAAGCAGGTCAGTGTCCTTGAGTGTTTTGTAGTGCTCAGACAAGAGCAGTCAAGCAGAAGCAAAGGAGTGTATGCAGGATAGGCATTCGGCTTGGGTTTGGACTCGACCAGTGAAAGAAATAAGGATTTTTGATACTGAATTTGCTAGCAGACACCACGAAGGAGAGACTCTTTTGCTCTGTATATTATGGTATATCACATAAAACTGAAGTGTTTTTATTATTGGAACTGGCCATGGTAATACCTTAACTGCTTTCAGAATCTTCAGTGCTGTTTAGTTTTGTAGCCTTGTGCCCACCTGGAAGTGGGATTTTATACCAAAGCACCTTCTGCCTTTCCCTTATCAGCTTGTGTGGTTTTACAAAAACGATTTATCATTCTGCCCTATACAAAACCCTTACTCTGTAATGGTAGTGTCAGACATGACTGGCAGTGTGTGAACAGTAGAACGTGCTGAAGAAATGTCTCTGTTTCTTATTTATGATGAAATATGTGGAGGGAGGTAAAGGTGGATCAGCATGTTCCTGTGCATAGTGATAGATAATTGACATATATAGAACAATCAACTACCAGGCCTAGAAATAAGCCTATGTCTTCTCTGTAATCAGGCAAAGCCTGATATCACTCCCTTCAAATTCTGTTGTGAGACTCTGTCATTCTGTGGGGACAAAGGCCACTCTGTTTCAGTGGAATCCTTGGAAATCCAAAGAGACTTCTCTCATTAGGAACACCACAATTTTGTTGCATAGCTGAATTTCCCTACCTTTCTATGTAGAGATGTTCTCTGTTGAGTAATAACCAGTGTTCTGGTAATGACAAATAAGGATTTGGATTCCATGCAAGAGCATTAATCATATCCCTGCTTGTGATTTCCCCTACATATATGTCCAACTGACAGATTAATACCATATTAATTTTTCTTTTTGATAGAATGAGATCGTTTGTGTTGCTATGTATATAGTTTATACAACATCAGTGTAGCATATCTCATGGTTCTATCCAAATTTAATGTAGAACTGTAACTGTAAAAGTTTATCCAAGAAAAACCTGTGTAAAATCTGGAATAGGTCCATCCACTGACAAACACAGAGTATGTTAAACGGGTGTAACTGTATGGTTATTGGTAAGTATATGGATATAGCATCTAGGCTATTGAGTATATGCAGTATCTGCAAGTGCTCAGGTGCACTAAGGTGTTGTGCTAATGATCAGGACTAAGCACCTGAAGATGACAGGATGACAAGTGAAGGCTTTGTTGGTCTTTTACAGCAGGTGGACTTTCTTTCTGCCTAGGAAAGATATTTTACATATTAATCATAGGATGATCATTAGAAGTACAATCATATGTTAAAGCTGATTGATACTACTGGTTTTCCACAGGTTCTTGTGAATTATTTGAAAAGCAAGATGTAAATACGCTACAGCCCTGTACTATCTCTGAGCTTTTTGTCCTCCCTCATGATAATGTTGTTCTGCTCAGACTCATATGCTGACTTTACTTCCATTCACATCAGCAGGAATGCTGATGGTAATAATGCTAAGAACATATGTAGGTCTTGACAGTATATTAGTCTATGTATGCACAGGATGAAGTGAACATAAGTTCAGGCTTTCAGCATGTTCATTTTACTTGGTGTTTATGCAGGCTAACAAATTCTGACTTCTGTTTCCACTTCTCAGACTTGCAAGTAATTAAAATAGTGGCAGACATCACTTCACTACATGGGTAATGAGACCAAATCAGGTCGTAAGTCATTTGAGATTACACTGATATATATGGTTAGTCACATGTGAACTAATGCTTCACAAACTGATGAAGCAGTTTTGCAATATCTAGAGGGTGGCCACAGCTAGCTCATCAGTTCCAAAACTACAGAATCTCTTTCATCGAGCAGTTAAAATTAGAATCCTCCAGAACTAGATTGGTACAAGGATTTAAAGGCTGTCCTTAACCTACAAATATAAGTGTTGTCCTTTTTGTTGACCACAGAATACTAAATTATTTTCTCTAGTTTAGCAGTTGTATTTTTTACTTTTTGGAGTTATCTGCAAACAGGCAGGGATTTTTCTGCATTTTTTTTCATATGCAAGCTTTGAAGCCTGGGGGATTTTAGCAATTCTATATGAGTAATGCAGTCCCTTCCTCCCTTCCCAAATATTCCTAAAATAGCACTAGTGTAGATACTTTATTGTTTTTTAAGAAAAATGCCCTTGCCTGGTTTAAATCATAATCTGTTCAGACACTGCCTTTCTCGCTGCCTGGGAGATGTTGATCACTTTTGCATTGCACCATTGCGATGTCATCCAAAGAGACAGCAAATATTGCGGATTAATGCTGCCAAAATTGAAGTAATTACTCTCTAAAGTGACAGGCATGTTATTAAGGCCATATGGCATTATGCATAGCTGGTGTAATAACTAATAGGAAACAGCAGTATTTCTAGGACATGAATGTTTGGCAACATATACTTGACTAAGAGTTTAGTATTGTAAATATACGTGTTTCTTGCCAGGAAACCAAGGAAACCACCTATCCTAAGGAAGGAAATCACATCTCCTTTCTAGCAACAGAAAATACTTGTAAGCTTGAAGTAAAAGTGACATTTGCCATTTTTTTTCTGGTCAATTTGGTCTAAGAATGGTCATTATGAGCCGTTAAGGCAGGATTGCTAAATCTTTCCATAAGAATTTTTGGTTTGGATGCAGCCTGGAAGTGAATAGGTACAAAATTTCTTCTTGATAACCTTCAACTGCAGAGACCACCACTGAACCGGGCACCCTGGGGAGCTAAGGGGACAGGACAAGGCTCTCTTGGAGTCAGGGCAGCTTTGGGTGCAGTACTGTTGTCTTTCTGATCTGGTGCTTAGCATCTGTGGCATAAGCAAAAATACAAGTAGCGAGCTTTTCTTGTTCCAGATAGGTCTTGTGCTGCTCTAAGCAGAGTGCTGGTTCAGAGGGAATTTTGTTACACCTGTAATGATATAAATGCAGTGGGACTACAACGTCCCTCGTCTCTGCAGCAAGTCCGATAAACGAAATAGAGAAGAGGAAAGCTGAGTTCAGTTCACTGCTGGTGAGCAGCCCAGCCTCACACGAGGGGCACAGCACAGTGCTCCACAACAGGCTTCTCAAAATAAAATTTTTCATCTCCTCCCCTTCTTCTGTGAATAAGATGGCAGAAAGATGGGTATTTCTGGCCTGGCTATTTTCCATTTCTTGCATCTGACTTTCATCAAGGCAAGGTATTGTCTGCTTCAGTGTAGGTAGCAAAGTGAAAACGAATAGCTAACCTCATGTCAGATTAGGTACCTGAGATGGCAGTTTTCCACTGTAAAATTGGGCTAGTTATTTAGCCTGGGAACTGTGAAGATCATTTACCATTTATAGAGTACAGGAGAGCTAATATGGGTTAGATGTTTTATATGCACTGTAGCCATGACCTTGCTAACTTACGCTCCTCTTCAGCCCTAGAAATTGGTTAGACTTGTGAGAAATAGAGGAAGAAAGTATTTCTAATGATATTCTTTCTTCACTTGTACTTGAATTCAAGTTACTAAGTAGTCACGTACCTGACTGTGCTTTCGCAGGGCTTCAGGATATTTTATTGTTCCCTCAGAGATGACACAATGAAAACCCTCTGCTTTTTTGGGAAGTCTCCCATGCCATTCATATTTCACATGTTTCTGTTGCAGAATGTTTAATCATGCTTCTAACATGGGTTTGGAGGTTTTTTTTGTATCCTTTCAACTTATTTGTAACCACTTAAAAATGTCAAACATTTTATGTTGGTTTTTTTTGTTGTTAATGCAAGGAAATGGACACAAACTGTACTTTTTTATAAAAAAGAAAGAAATTCTTGAAGGACAAATTCATACATGCCATTGTTCTGTAATTTGAATGTGATTAGACCATAAATTTAAACATAACCCATAGTAGGTCAGAAATTAATATCAGTGAGAGCAAGTCTACACAGACAGCTGGACTTGGTTTTATTGAGCTTGCAGACAGCAGATTATAGTTTTACTCCTGTTTGCATATTTTGAGAAACAAAATTGTCCTTTATCTGGGTTGTCGTATCCTGATTCCATCCACTGGAATCCAGCATGGGGATGTGCTGCTCACAGCTGAGTTAGAGGATACCAATTCCTCTGTTCTTTGGTCAGAGTGGGAAAGGAAAGCTTCCATTGGAAGTCTCTGCCTTGGTAGGACTTTCAGCCCAATATCTAATGAGTAACACTGCTGTTCCACTTGAGCAGGTTGTCGAGTTAAATGTGTTTCTGGAATGATGCTTCTGGCACAGCCTGCTTAATGCATATGTGATGCATGTACTCAAGTAAAATAAAAATGAAATCAAATGTGTGGTGAGTGTGTGAGCTGCAAAACCTTATGCCATTTTTATGCCTAACACTGATAAGCTTGGGTGTTAAGCTGTATTTCCCTAGAGCAGGAAGAGCGGCCTCTGGTGTTTATGCTTGTAGCACTAGTACAGTCAGGCTTTCTGGAGATGTAAATTAGAAAATGTAAGACTATATTCTTATCCCCTGGGGAATAAAGGCAGAGTAAGAGATGGACTCTAATTGTTCCAGCCTGAGGGCAATGGAAGACAGTATTATGGTGTTCTTGCAAACACAGGGTTTGCTGTTTATTTCCATACCTATGTTGTAAGCTGTATGGCAAAGACCCTGGCTTGGAGATCCAGAAACACTCAAATGAAGTGAAAATCTCTGCAGACATCTATGAGTTTTGGACCTGTCTTTTCACAGGTGCGCTGATGTTCTAGCTTTTAGCAACTAGTGACCAGGAGCTGATACTGATGCTCTTTTACAACTGATACACAGACCTCCTGCTGGATGGGAAAAGTTAGTGTTGACTCTCTAGGAGCTTACAAGAGCTACAAATAGGGGAAAGGTTTTCCTGTGTAATGCTGTTTTGCCTTGTCTGTGTTAGAGGATTTTACTGAGCACCTGCTATTCCTGAAACTGGGGTTAAACCCTGTCTGATCTAAGATCATGTATTTCCATCTCACAGAGATAATAACTGCAGAACAACCCTCTCGTCCATTTAGACAGGTATGAAAAATGCTTGAATGAGGCAGATCAGCTTCTGTTTACTGCTTAGCAGGTGAATACTTTGTGTGCTGGAGGGCATGATGAGGCGGGGAGGGAAACGGCAAACAAGATTGGAAGAACAAGGACATCTGCTGCTTAAAGACAAATCTGGTGTAATTGGAGTAACTGAAATGTGGCCAGTTCAGGAAATAGGCTGTAATATTACATTACAGATTCAGAGTTTAAGGACAGGCAGTTCTCACTGAGGAAGGAGAAGGAGATATGACAGGGTAAATGCGGAAAGACATTATGCTGAAAATGGAATAACATTCACATGGATAGCAATCCAGAGACACCTTGAACTTAAGGGTAAAGACTGAAATGGTAAAACAATTATAATAGAAAACAATTACTGATCTCCCAGGGCTAGGTGAAAAACAGATCAGGAAATATTTATGCAGATGGAGGACTGTACTTGGGCTAGGATATTGATCATATGAAACTGCAATTACTGTGACACTGACTGGAATGAGAATTACAGAGGGACTTAGGATGCTGAAGCTATGTTTATTGACAGATTTTATTTATCCTGCAGCTTGACAACCTACAAGATTAGAGGCCATTTGGAAAAAGTTAGAATGGTTAGTAAAGGGACACATTTGCTGATGCCAGTGCTCAGGTTGGAATGACATCAGCTGAAAGACAGGATGGAAGGAAATTGATGTTGAGAGTGGGCCTGATTCTGATTTCCAGATGTGGGGAACTACATGTTCTGTTGTACTCTAGGAGCTGTAACTTCTGGGTGAATGACAGTGAATGTCCTTTCATTGAATGACATACCAAGTAGCTTTCAAGGCTGGCTGGCCTGCCCTATGTTTGAAATCACTGACCCTAGTGGGACTTGGGGTTTTTTGTCATAAACTTTTAAGAATATATAGTTGCTGTAAATAGGATTTATGACTAGGATCAAGGAAGGAGATGGCAAGCAGGTATGTGGCCAAAATTGCAAATGCTTAGCTTTTGTAAAAGACAAATGAAAAAGGAGAATTATGCTTGTTAATTGGGCAATAGATTACAAAATATTGTGAAATTTAAATCACTGTTTGTCTTGATTAGACTAAACAAAAAAAAAGATGAGTGTTTTTAAAGGAAAATGTGAAGAGGTAGACTAGATAAGACATTGTGAAGTAGTTCCTTCTCATGATCAAATATTAGATTGAAGTTAAACAGGATTTACTGTCACTGTAACACATTACTCCAGTTATAGTAATCACATCCAAAAAAACACAAGTTCTCAAGCTTATCATCACTAATATATACCATATATATGCAGAGTAGTTGCAGTAAACCTGCAATGGTCAATGACTTGCTGGACCTTCTCATTTTGCCTGTTTGTCATATGATCTCACAGACTTGAGTTGTGCTGTGGCACCTGTATTTGTTGGAACTAACCAATTCTCTCACTAAAACCAGTTAACTTGTAATTTCTTTGTTCTATTCAGGCTAATAGCCTTGTATTTTCTTTGAATTTGTGACTATATGAGAGTAAACCCAGCAAGCTGGCACTGAAGAAATGAATCTTTAAAACTTCATCAGATGGTTACAGTATAAATCTAAACTTGTATACAATCAATGATATCATATTATTATATATATCAATATATAATACTGTCAACAAACCTATAGGAGGGCAGTACACAAAGAATGTAAGAAGTTTCTAAAGAAACTTCC
This sequence comes from Melopsittacus undulatus, assembly GCF_012275295.1. Lineage (NCBI taxonomy): Eukaryota > Metazoa > Chordata > Aves > Psittaciformes > Psittaculidae > Melopsittacus > Melopsittacus undulatus. Next base: position 29,388,699 of record NC_047536.1, on the reverse strand, counting down.
TAAAAGTAAACTGTGTGAGTAAATACTGGCTAATGAGAGAAAAGTCTTCACTTTTTCTCTTGATCAAATAGTGCAGTAATGTTTAACAGTAATACTTTTTGATGTGCATATGATAATACACTATAAAGCAAGTAGATATTAATGCAAAGTCTGTCGTATCTGTCTTTGGGTTGCTATAAGGCAGGATGATAAAAGGCTAATGGAGATAGAATACTAACCTCTTCTGTGGTGTTTTCTTTTATGCCATGGCAGTGTGCTTCCATCCAGGTGACACACTGAGGTACCCAGTGTTGTCGTACATTTTCAATTCATTAAGAGTCTAAAGGCTGCAATTAAGTAGATGTTATCACTGAAATAACAGTTGTCACTCTTTTTAGTCGCAGATTGCAATAGCTTCCCAAATGCTAGTGCAATCTTTTTGAAGCTGATGGAATTGTTCAAAAGTTGTCTCAAAAACCCTTTCAGTACCACTTCTTGTCTAGCTCATTTGAAGGCATTGACAGTCTCTTCAGACAGGCTTGGTCTGTAGCCATCACAATGAACTTCATTGCCCCTTAAGATAAAGAGAAATCCTAAGCGGAGACCCTGTGCATCCACAGCTAGCTAAAACTGGACTGTCTTTTGTGGATGCACAAGAATTGCAATACTTACCCTGTACCCTCTGGGTGATGTGAATTTACTCCACCATGCTCCAGGCTGTGCTAATGTGAATTTTCAGCTTCTTGGCCTGAGATGAAGTTCAGCCAGCTTGCTTGGAGCACACACAAAGTATGCTTGTGCTTACTTGCAAAATACCTTCTTGACATAGTGTGATCCAGCATAAAGCTATTGAACTTAGGATGTCCTGTCTGCAGTGCTTCAGTGTAAGCCTGGAGGATGCCATAACTTTGAAGGAACTGGATATATAGGGTGATAATGGAAGTAGCTAATGCCAGTCTGCAAAAAGACAAGTAATTGTTCTGTTTAGGTAGTAGAAGGAATTTAGACTGACAAGACAGGCATAAATGCTTTTTCTCTGTGATGCAGATGGCAATGGAGTCACATGGCTCAATCAGACCACTGAAGTCATCACACATACCAATAGCGAAATTACAAAGATGCAGAGAAGGTCCTATTCCAATAGTCTGTCCTCACATTGGCTGTCCTGGTATCATCTGTCCTGCAGAAGTTTTTTAAAGCCCACAAGACATGATTTGCAGCAAGTCCCTTACCTTGTCTTACAGTGACAGCCCATTGTTAACTAATTGGTAGTGTGTATTTGTAATGGTGTAATGAATATTTGATGTAAAAAAGTCTCTCTTGGGAGCTTCTGTGAGCTGTTTGCCAGGAACATTCATCGTTACCTTTGAGATATTAACTCTACATAAACAAAGGGGGACTATTAGATTAGTCCATTCATTCTACCAGATTCTTGGTTGGTAAAAATCAGCATCTATCTTCTGGATTGAGATTAATGGGGCAGCATCAATTATACCACACATGGATCTGTCATGGTAATTTAATAAATTTATAGCTCTTTTATTTCCAGAATAAATATGATTCTGAAATGTGGTTATCATTAATACCTTTGTGTAGCCACACCAAATTCACTGTATCTTTCAGCAGTCTTGCCTGGATATTTCCTCTGTAGAATATTTAGAGAACCTGAGCAAAGTCAGGGAAATAAACCATTTCAAAGAATTTTTTGTGCACATACTTTTTGCAGACCATAGAGTAAGAGTTTTACACATAGGCACACAATTCCTACTGCTTCTTTCAGAAGACAAATTAAGGAGCAATGTGAGTAGGGTGGAAAGGTTGGCAGGGGGAGAAGAGGATATGCAGAACGTACCCTGGGTATGCTCTGAGGATAGCTCAATATTTGATGTGCTCTATCTGTAAAGTTGCAAGAGGGGAAGAGGGACACAGCACTAAAGGGCAATAGCATGGAGGAGGTGCGTCTAAGCTGTGTGTTTAGAGTCACAGCCATGGTACAGGAATACTGGGCGTTTTGCTGTGGAGGTGCCTGGGGAAAGGTAGTCTCTTTGCATATTCAAGTTCTTTCTAATGTACAGGCTTTTGAGCATATTTTCACAAATAACATTAACATACAGCTGCTGAATGCCAGCTAGAAATGTGTTGTTCTTTCTGCAATATGCAGATGTGATTAGTGCTAAAAATAGTACCTCAGTGAAAGCTCTAGGAGCTGTGTATCTTTCCAATAATTTGTCTTTCCTTTAGACACCAAAGAAATAGTAAAAATAGTCACAGAAACAAGAAAAAGAGCTTAGCTCTATTCCTTCTCTATCTGCAATGTAATTTTATTCATGTAGCTCTAGCAAGCTGTTTTCTGAATTTCTTCCCCCTCCCCTAGAAGCCTTGTCTGTATTTCAGAGTATGTTCTTCAAGCTTTCCTACTTATGCAAAGGGAATTACCGCCATCTCCTGGTCAAGCTACAGGGAATAAAGAAACACCTCCACCCTCTCGTGAGCTGTACAGTCACCTGGTCCTTAGACACAGGGATTTTCCATGTGGATCTCCATGGACTTGGTGCAGGCTTATTATTATACCAGTTATTTATCTGACCATTCAGGGAACTTAACTCATCATAGGTTGGCAGCCTGGTCCAACGCATCCTGACGTGCTTCGATCACTGGTGTTAACATGGTCTTGTCTCCACTGGTGAGTGGAGACAAGTCAATTATCTGTTCTATAAAAGGAGGACAGTTTACACATTCTTTCATTAGACAATGTCTTAAACTTCTTCAACAACAACTCTTTATGCTATAGATCAACATAAATTCTGTCTGTACTATTATTTTTGTTTCCTGAAGTGACTGATTCAGTGCAGGCCATTCAAGAGTTTAAAAACCAATTGGATTGAATAGCTAAAGGCACAGCTGAATGTCATCAGTTCCTCTCAACTAGTCATATATCGCCAGTAAGTGCCTTGTTTTTTTATTGTTTAAATAATACTCCTACCAACTGCACATGAAAGGGAGCAAAATTATTGCCTTTTGTTTACTGGAAAGAATTATTTCTATAAGGCATTTGTGTTTACCCTAAGAATCTAATCCTTGGTGTGATTGTATCTTCTGTGATCTTTTGTCATCAGAAAATTCTGGCATATATGTAAACCATATTTATTTATCCAAACGTGAGTTTGGAATGATCACTCCTGATTTTTACCTTCAGTAGCTTCCCTTCATTGTGACCTTGAGTTCGGAGGCAGAATTAATGAAAAAAACCTGCTCCAGTATAGCCACCTTTGGAGTGAATCTGCCAGCCAGTAAAATAGAAAGGTTTATCTTATGTATGCTATTATGTGTTGTATATTGTGGTGTCTGGAAAATGCTGTTAAGTAAGGAGGCAAAGCTGAAAGTACTATTACAGCATTTTGAGAGTTTGGCTTGTGTTTGACAAGCAAAAATAATCCTTCAAGCCTGCAACCAGGTGGCTGCAGCCTTGCACAGTGTTGGCTTAACATTGTGCTTGTTCCCATCCTTTCAGTGCTCTAATTCCTCAGTGCTCTCAATAGACTGTATGCCAGAAAAATTTTGTCCAGTTCTTCTCTACAAGAAGACTAGGAGCAATGTTTAATCTTATTTTTCATTATTCATAGTTCCCATTCACATTTACAATGAAGTGCAATAGCTTTTTATTCCTCACCTTGTCTGTGGGGCCTTAAGGGTGTAAGGGATTTTGTGTTTAATGATTTTCATGTTCTTAGTTCTTCAAGAGCAGAGAGTAATTTATGGAATTCTTTCCCATGCTCAGTAGGCCTCTGCTCATCCCATTAACTGTTTCTGTTAAACAAATGATCTCAGAGCATTTTGTTATGCCCTGAAGATGCGCATGTTTGTATCGTATGTATTAGCCAAATGTTCTATAGTACAGGAAAAAAACAAATGCAGCAGAACAGATAATTGTAAAAAGCCTGTCACCAGGAAATACTTTAGGAAAAAGTCAAACCCATCCTGGTAAATTTGTTTTGTTTTTTTTTTTTTTAATTATCCTCTATAGATGTACAAGATTAATGCAGATTAAGATTTTAATCTGTCTTTGATATAGAGCCTGACAACAGCAGACAGCAAAGCAGGAATGCTAGCAGATTTAATCATGGGGTGTGCCCACATTCAGCAGACCAGCAGGGCACTCATTTCAGAGGCTCATAAGATTATTCTTTTCCCCCTGTGTAATCCTCTGCCTGCTTTCTGGTTCACTGACAGCGTTTGAAGATGTGTTCTGATCTGATGTGGTGCCACCAACAAAGGATTTCTCTCTGGACCTTGTCAATGATAGAAGTTGCAAATGATTCCACTTCTAGCCTGGGGATTGATCTTTAATTTCAGAAAAACACTTGCCAACCTTGCTGGGCTGGGAGTCAGTGAAAGATTGCACTTGTTTTCCTGTTCTCTTGTGCAGCACCTGGTTTTTCTGTTAGTCAAAGGATGAACCCAGTGAAGACAGCAGTGATTTTCATCTGAATGTTTTTCATCCTTCAGGTTTACTGTCAAGACTATACTTTCTAAATCTCTAAATACTACAGGGCCATCATTTTCCTTTCTACTGAAAAAGAAGTCATCATTTCAATCTTTTCATGGGGTCCTTCACCTCGCTTAACCTCCTCATCTCCCTCTCCCCTCCCCTGAGGTTTAAAACTGAAGGCTGTGATCACTATGCAAAAGATGATGTGTGTTACCAGACCGATGTTTTCACTATGCCTTTGCTGGAGGTACAGGCAGAGCTGACAGGGCAGGTTAGCCAGCTGCTCATTGAGCACTTTATCACAAACTTTGTGTGTTTACCAAACAGCAGTCAATGGTGGGATAAAGTGAGTGCTCTGACTTCACACTGAAGCAGGGGAGAAGTGCTGGCATGAGCCATTTGTTCAGATGTAGGGCCCAGAGCTGCAGCCAGGGCAGTGATGGTCAGCCCCTGGCAATAGTTGACATCCTTACCTGCCAGCAGTCTTCTTCATAGTCATAGTGCCTGTGGTTGTGCTCCTCAGCTGGCCACCAGGAAAATCTTTTCTTAGGTATGTCTGTGTCCAGAGTTGCAGAAAGCTGAATACCAGATGTAGCTAAAGTACCTCAGAGCAGAGTTACACAGTATGGGGAAGGCAGTGCAACAGCTCATTTCTGCTCAAAGGAGGACAGGCGGCTTCCCCCACTCCTCACTCTGTGCTTTCTTCCATCACCTTGTACTGATGCATTGAACCTTGCTGTGAGCTGATTCAGCTTGCTAACTGAGCAGGAAACACACCAGTGAAAGAATGAATAGATTTCTGCTTAGTTAGCAACTTGATTCAGCTCACAGAAAAATTGGGTGAGAGCCAAACTGCATGGGATGGGACTGGAACCCTGCAGCTGGACCTCTTTGGCTCTAGCAGTGGCTCTCCATGTACACTGTGTACCCTTGCTCTTAGGCAACCAGCCTGTTTGACCTTATGTTTAAGCATACACTGCTTTGCCAAGCAGCACTTACAACCAAAGGAAGGGGTTTTTAGGAAACTTAATTAAATTAATAAAAATCTGCTGTTTTCTGTAGAAGTTTTGTCTAGGGAAGGACTAAATAAGAGCTAAGGATTTCAGTATTGCAGGACATGTCAATCATATGGGTGGATGCCAACCTCTCCCTTCCCGATGTATGTATAAAGTGATGAAATTTTGTGGTTCTGCAAAGACATTTATTAAAAATATCTTCCATATAAGCTACAAGACTGTGAAGAAACTATAAATAGCAAAAAAGAATTTATTCATTTACAATCTGGCATATTTTCATCTTTGTTCTACAGCATCCCATATTAAACCATATTGCAGCACTTACTACAGGACCTAAACCAGCTGTATTCAGGGTGATCTGAATGCAGGGAGCCAAATTTTCCTTCCCCTTATACTGACTGTACTTTGGCTGCTTTCATCAGAGACACGTTTTTAAAAGGTTTAGCAAAAAACTTTTTAGATCTTGTTGATGGGATTCATCTGTAGGATTAGCCACTGATTCTTTAGAAGTGTCTTTAATATCAAATGATCCTTCTTCCTGTGAGGAAGCAAGCTTAAACAGGAAATAATGCATCCTGACATGGTTTTGTGAAGCAGTCATCTCGTATGGTACTTTCAGTCAAGAACTGAGAGAATGCCTCAGTCTCCCCTTTGGCAGTCCCATGCTCTTCACTGTTTTGTGAAAAAAGGGGAAGAAAAACAAAGGTGATTAAAACACAACATCCCCTTTTAACCCTGCTCTGGCTGAGACTTTTACCTTTCTTCATTTTAATTCTTTTGTTGCAAGAATTGATGAGCTGTAAGTGATGGGTAAGAGAGAGCACAGGTTGTGCACTTAGTCTTACCATCTGACTTAGTTAATCTTTCAAAATGCAGTCTATTCTGAGTGCTAACTCTAGTGAGTTTAATGGAACACAGGGTTAAAGTGAGAAACTGGAAACAAATGCTCTCTATCTAAAGGCCAATCAATAACTGAATAGTTTGACAGTCCCAAGCCTCTGCCACTTTAATGTAGTTGGAGGGTATGGAAAAGACATTACGTTTCAGCACCTACTAGTATCAATTTCATTGTTGGTGATACTCCTATGAATACATTCAGGTTGTGCAGAATGTATTTGACAATAATGTGGAAGGAGTGGGTTGTGCTGTCTTTTGGATCTATTTTGAGGGATTTTGCAGTTTACACAGATGGCAGTTTGCTGTGTATGTTGGTTTTGGGACACACATGAAACCTCTTAGTATGTTTGAAGATTTTTACAGGCTGGATTGTCTGAAACTAGTGAGGATGACCATGTTTAAAGCTAGTTATGGGGAGCCTCTATAGCAGTCCATCAGCTCTGGTTTCTCCCGATGAGCAGTGGGGGTGGGCGGAAGTAATATTACTGGAGAGATTTTATGCAACAAATCATGTGAATGATATAATATGGAAAAAGATATGACCAGTGAAATTCATTTTTAATAATTGCCCTTAGTAGTGATCATTGAGTTGTATCGATCAAAAATTGCTTTCCGAAACCTATTTCCTGTGGTTCCTGGATTGTTTGCTTCTTACTCATATTAAAAAGTGGGGAATATTTATTTGGAGAGAGCAAGCCTGAAAGAGATTTCCTTCATTTCTGCTGGCTTTCAAAGGTGAGAAATAATTTCATACCTGTTTGAGTGTCATTCAGCTGCAGCAAAGAGTATTGCCGGGAAGACCAGTTTAAAGCAGTTACAACTATCTGGCCTGCTTTGTCATTATAGGGTCTGTTGAATCTTTCTGCATAGGAAGGCTGAGTTCTCTATGTATCTCTTTCAGAAAGCTCATTATTTTAGGTGTGTGTGTATAGCTACAGGAATTAATCTTTTGAAATGTCCTACCATCAAACCCACCCAATTTGTCCTGGTGGAGCTATCTCAGTATTTTTCTTTTCTCTCTTTAGGGGATCCAACTACTCCAACCAGTGTTGAAAACTTAGCCTAGTATTCTTAATGCATTCTTCTTTCAGCTTTAGGTATGGACAGCATAATTGTAAAGAGATGCTGGCAGTGTCTTTGATTAATAGGGTTGTTTAGTTTTAATTCCGCAGCCCCTGCCATTTTTCAAAATCTGACAGTGCAAATTCACATCTAATAAGGCATTAATTTGGAACAATGCTTGTGTCCTTTTATGAATTCCTTAAACATGAATTCAGAAATATATTTCCAACTGTGCTAAGAACACAGCTTTGGTGCTTAGCTAGTAGTTGGCTGTTCTAGGAGGAGAAGCCGCCTGCACAGTGTGCTGACTACCAGCAACTTACTGGAAGCCATAAGCAAGGTGGCTTGGCCCGGCAAAAGTTGTTTCAGGCTGAGAAGGAGATGAGTCTTATTCTCTCCTTTGCTCTCTTGCCATGTAATTTACCTCCTCTATATTTCTTCCCATACAATGGCTATTTATCAGCCAGTAAATGCACAGGCCCTGTAGTTGCTATGCATTGCTAATGCAGAGGTATGCTGGAATTGTAGCTTTAATTCCATTACAAATTGAAAATCAGGAAGTTTCCTGGAACCTTTATCAAAAAGAGGACATACTAAATGGGACTGTGGTTTTGTAAGTTGTGGCTACTTGTCATAAATTCTTTCCCTCTGACTGCTTTTATGTCTGTAACAGGCTGTTGAAACCAACAGTGTTTTTCCTTACTGCTGCTAAATACAGATATTTCTGTGAGATTTAATGTATTTTAGAACTTACATGTATCCATGAATAAACCTCATCTAGTAATGAGGAAAGAAGCTAAAAATAGGTGGCTTTCTGTGGCTTTTATTCATCTCTTTGAGATCAGATTCTGGTCTTAACTATCAAGTTAATGCAGATTCTGAACAGTATTGCTGATATTTTTTCATGGGGAGAACCCCCCAGACTAAAGGAAACTCACTTGATGGAGGGAGAAGCCCAGAGCTGCTTAACAAGAAGCTTTCTGGGGTATATACAGAAAGGAAGAGCAGGAGGAACAGTCACAGAATTGAAAGTAAGGATGGTTCAATGGTCAGAGAAAGCCTAGGCTCCTGTGAAACACAGTTATTTCCATGCTGCAAGAGAAACTTCTTGTATGACACTGGGCATATTGCTTGCATGCAGGTTCTCAGGGTTCTTCAAAAGTTTGGAGGCCTCAACTATAAGAACAATTCTTGTAGTGTTTAAGTCTCGGGCACCTTGCAATTAATGAGGTTTTCTGCAACAGTTTCTTTTCCTTTTCTAATACTTCTATTGTTCTAGTTTTGCTATGATTGCCATGAAACTCTGAGCTAATGTTTCCAGGCAATGGTCCACAAAACTTTGGAAGGTTTTTCAAAGCTTGGGGACCACATTTAAAACCTGACTTTGTACATCCAGTGCCTCATCATTTCTTTTGTGCAACCAATACTCTGCAGTCATTGTTAGTGAATTTTAATTGCTGTTTAATCACTTCAGCCACTCATTCCTGCAGTGTTCTATTGCAGCCCTGCTCACTTGCCTTTGGATTCTTTTACCCAGAAAAACATTTTCTGATTTGAACTTTTTCACATGTGTATTTATCCATTTTTTCAAATCATTATAGTGAATAAATCCTGGCAGGTTCCAAGACAGATCTGAGAAGTGCAGTGCTGGTCACACCTATCCAGTGTGAAAGCTACTTTTTGCCATTAAACCATTCTAATGCTAACATTTCAGTTAGAATGAAGTCTCTGCGATCTTGTTCTCATTTCCTAGTTGTGCAGTCGAGAAACAGTGTTTCTTACTTTAAGAGAGATGATGTGGGCATCAGTACATTTCAATTATTATTGGAAGCTAGTCAGAAACTGCAGTTACAGGAGAAGCAGATACAGCAAGTGCTGTATCCCAGCGCTGGCAGTCACAGACTGGGAGGTGAGAGGCCCTCCTAGGCCTGGCAATAGAGATAATATCCTTAGTGAGCAAGGGAGAAAATTGTTTATTTCACTGCAGCATCTTTGGGGAGAGCAGTGTGGTCAAAAGTATGTGTAATACAAGATGAAATACGAGAGTACCACTAAATACAGCCCTATGTTGACTACCTGGTGGTAAAAATTCAGCTGAGGTACTCACCACTAAAGCTAGAGGAGGATGTTGATAAATCAGGATTGTTTGGTTTAAGAAGTAGGTGTGAAAACCCCAAAGATTCTAAGGGCTGGCAAATTTCTGTTTGGAACTTTGTAATTATCTCCTCTTTATAAAAATAAGCAAACCATAGCCGTGGTCTAGACTGCATCTCAAAACCCTCCTGTAATTCTCTAATGAGATATGGTAATAAATGTAGTCCATAAAGCACTTCTGGCTAATTGCATTATACTGGCTCCTCCTTTTTATCTGTTAAACTGCTTCTAAAGGCAACTAAAGTGCCTTTTAAAGTTAGATTGCTTTAAAAGGTAAAAATGCTTCCACTATTTTCCTAATCTAGCCTTCCTACTTAAGCACAAAGCCTTTCAGACAGCTCAGCTCAAACCTGTTGGTTGTTGCTGGGTTTGGGTTATATATGCTTTATAGCATTGTGATTCCACCAAATTTAAGGAATCTGCATTTGATTTACACCAGAGTAGGAAAAGAATAGGACCCTAAGCTTGTTATTTCTTACAGCAAGACACACTATGTGTTGCACTAGCTATAAAATTTATTCTATTTCACAAAACTTTATTAAAATCTCCTCTAAAATAAAATAGAGCTGAGTTCACATGGGATCAGAAATAAATGATGCATCCATTCCAAGTGCTGCATCTGTGTGATAGCTTCATTAACTTCTGTGCAATAATTTCCAGATAAATTCCATCAAAAAAACAAGTATTCAAGCACCACTAATAATACGAATTTGACTTTGCACATTAGAACTGGGATAAAGCCATACTAATTATTTTTAATTATCTCAAGATGAAAATACGTCACTGATGTAAGTAATTATGTAAGTCATTTAAAGCTGATTAAATAATAATGAGTCTTTGCTCATTGCCTTCAAAGTGCTTACAACCAAATTTAATTTTAAGCAGGATCAAGAAAATAATCACTGGATTCAAACATTAATTACTAATTTTATTCCTAATTCATTAAAAACAGACCTTTTTATTTTTTTTGCAGACTCTGCAGGGCATTAATTGACATTTTACAAAATGAGTCATTATTTTGGCATGGAGAAGTATTTTTCAAACAGTGAATCATGACTACCAGAAGGGATTGGTAAAGAGCTCCGAGAGAGCTTTGAGTTCTTAGGAAAAACAGCTCAATTTAGAGCAGCTTGGCTGCTCCAGGTTGACTGGAAAAGTAGTTGTAACTCTTTGCTGTTCACACTAACCACGGAGGTGCTAACTACCTTTAATTACTGGCAGTTGGAGACCTCCTTAAAGCAAACCAGCAGCTTGGTTGAGACAAACTGGAGCAGGATAGGCAATGGTTTATGTCAGCTTAGAAGTGCCAGGATCAGGAGGTTTACTGCTTTCTTTCCAGTCAAGCTGGAAATAGAGCCATTTGTTCAGGGTTTGGTCCTGGAATGTGCAGCCTAGCAGCTGTAGGCCCGGGTTTGTCAGTTTTCTTTTTGTCTAGTTTGTCTACACTAGCTGGCCTCCTGTGGTAGGAGCTGGGGCGAATGCCAACACGCTCCAAAAACTGAAGTTTTGGATTGTAAGTTCCTTTGGAAAAGGACTGCCCTTTCCCTATATAAGAGTTTAACCCAATGGTTAAGTGGTTCTATATGATAGATTAAGAAAAAAATACCTTAATATATCAGTAATTTTATTTTTTTTTTAGATTAGTAGATCTTAAGCCCCAGTGGGATTATTATAATTATCCTGTAATGTACTCACTAGTATAACCCATGGGTTTAACTTCTTGTTCTTGTATGTTATTCAACAGCTCAGTTTTGTTCAGTCAGGTTGTGTGCTTTTTAAGTCCTAGGTGATCAGGACTCTACCTGAGGGGCTGTGCTATCATTTTACAGAAATACAGAATGGTTTGGGGTGGAAGGGACCTTAAAGCTCATCCAGTTCCCAACCCCTGCCTGGGCAGGGACACTTCCCATTAGACCAGGTTGATTCAAGCTCTGTCCAGCCTGGCCTTGAACACTGCCAAGGATGGGGCAACATGTTCCAATGTCTCACCACACAAATGAGTAAGAATTACATTCATACTTTTAGGAATTTTTCCTATTTAGCCCACATTATCATACTTAGCTTCACCCTTCTCAACCTTTTATTCCTCAGAGAATCCATCTTAATCGCAGCAGAGCTGGACGCAGCTTCCAGGACTGAAGAATCAACAGAACTACAGTTTCAACAAGGAATCATTTAAATTGTGAAGGGAAAACCAGCAAAAAGGTAATCTTTATTCTTTTTGTTCCATAGAGAACATATTATTTTGTACTCGCTCAGAATGCTGTCAGCCATTCACTAGGCCTTGGGATAAAGGGAACGCAGCTGAAAATAGAAACTGAGATGTTCAACACAGCAAACACATTGTCCAAACATCACCTTTCTCTCAAATGCAGTGACCTGAAACGGTGTGTGTTTTATTGGAGCTGTGTAGATAGCAATGGATAAGCCTGGAGTAACTGTTATTTATTGCTTAGCAGAGGGAAGTCATGTTCATTAAATTGTCAGTGTAAAACAGAACAACCCATACAAGACAGACAGACATTTATTTTAATAGAAAGCTATCTGCAAGATGGAGACAGTTAATCACTGCAGAGCACTCCAGCCTTTTGATGAGCACAGGACAACAATTAAAAAAGAGAAAATTGGGAGTAACACTGATGATTAAGGCCATATGTCAGCTGTAGCAAAAACTGCCTATCATAATGTAGTACACAGGTGGAGACTGGGCAAAGAGCACAAGGTCTGAGTCTTCCTCCCAAATTTCCTGTGTACTTGTGCCTGCAGGAGATGGCAGCCCTTGTCCTGGCAGATTTAAATCCCAGGTTTCCTTACAGGGTGAGTTTGGAAGCCAGTGGTCCCTGGGGTGCCCTGGCCTGGCTGCAGCTGTCTGCCTGCAGCTGATGGCAGCAGCCGGTGAGCTGAGAGCAGACAGCAAGCACAGTGTGCACTTTGTCAGCAGGGCTTCAGCATCAGTCCCTGGCACTCCAAACAGCAGCAGCAGGAGAAGCCACTGCTACTGGTGGCTGTACAAGGAGAAAGAGGTGTCAGAGACCTAAAAATAGTACCTGTTGCTTGAACAGGGACTATTTACTCTTTTGCCCTGTTGTTCTCAGGCAGCAGAATTCTACTTCTCATCACTTCTTTGTAAGCCATGGATGGGATTAGTACTGGGAGTACCAACACATGTTCTTGTTTGAAGATTCCCTGGTGCTGTTTGTTCTTTGCTCAGGACAGCGTATGAGTCCAACCTATTGAACATGCTGTTAAGATTCTAAGGAAAAGAACTGGCACAGTCGCAGTCCATGCCCCTCATCTCGCCTGAACAGTAAATGGAAAAAATGCAGAGATCTCAATTGATTTCCAGTAAGCAGGCAGTTAATTCCTTTTCTAGTGACTAGCTGATTGCCCAGGTGATCAGGATCAAAGGAAAAAAGCAGTCTGTAAAGAAAGCCAGTCAGATTTACCAGGGAAAGGACAGGAACTTTATAAAAAATGATGCTGATTACTGACATGAGAAATGTTGGGCTCTTGGCGTGTTCAGGAACACTGGGCTGGGGATCTTATTGTACTCTGTAAGACTGCTTCAGTATCCCTTTCATGATCTGCCTTACCTCTCAGGACGAAAGCTTAATAGTTGTCTCTGTTTCTTAATTCAAATTCCTTATGCTCATTTACCTTATTTTTGTGATTATCTTCTTCCTCCTATGTAGAGTTGCCTCTGAAATAGAGTACTATCTCCTCAGACTTGAGGCATGACCACACAGTGCTGCATAGCTTGTTAGTGAGAAGGGTGAGACATGCACCAACTGCCTTATTCTCTGATCTCTGTCATTTTCTCCAATATGAAACATTGCTTGGAGAGTAACCCATTATTGCTACTATCTATGGCATGTTGGCTTAGTTTGTTTCTCTTTAGTTTCTGTCCTGGTGTCATGTATTCCACTCTTTCAAGGCTGAAGCAGGTCTTTTGTTCAGGAGGTACTGAGTAGCACCTCTTGAAGTTTCTTGCAAGTGAAGTGGAGATCAAACCACAGTTAAAAACTTAAGAGGCTTGTCCTCACTTTATAACAATGTTCAGGCTACTACACTTTGGGGATTCAGGGAATTTAACAGGGTGATTTTGGCTGAGAACTAAACCTTAACATATCTCTACATGCAATAATGGGATAAACCAGAAGATCAGTTTTCACTGCATACATGGAAGCTACAAACAAAATTGTTCTTGAATCTCTCCTTTGACTTGTTACGCTCTTTTGCTATGAAGAGATGGAAGCCCAAACCATAGTATCTTGATCAGGGGCATAAATGAAGGGATTTAACTCTTATATTATTCTTTTCTTCCATAGAAATCTGTTGAACCCTTTCAGGTACAGATATTTAATCTCTTTGGTTGATTCTTCTAGTGAATGGGAAGTCTACCCCAGTGTAAGCCCCTGGATAGACTGGAAAATTAAGAGTCATCTTTTAAAGACAGCTGATAGCACTGATGAGATGGTTGTATCACCAACGGGTAGAGTAAGGTGATCAGGTATGCCTGGCTGGCTGTCCGGAACTTCCTCACTCTAACTGCTGGATTCAGTGATACAACACATACGTGATGGAAACGACAGCTGTAACCATTTTTGGGATTGTGAACAAGTATAGGAGCATATAAAGCTGAGTTTTAATGCTCTGAGGGGAAACTCAGAACTCATTTCAGGGTCAAGGGATATTTCAGCTGTACAGCTAGGTAGCAGTGCATTTCCTGGCTCCAATTTTTATCTTTCTTTTTGCAGAGGAAGGGAAAGAGATCTAGATCATTAAATCATGCCCTGTAAAGGCAGAATGCAGTTTGTACACAGCAGGAAAGAGCTCTTCTAGTTGTCCCGTATCCCACGAAACCAAAAAGGATTTGAATATCAAGTAGTTTTCTTTTTAGTTTCTCAATCTTCTGGAAGTTCCAAATATTCTAAATAGCCCAATAGAAATGTCTCTCTATATATGATAACTCTCAACCTTCCACACCTAAGAGGAGTGCTCTAAATCCTGTCTGACAGCAGACACATTGCTGTGACCACCTGGGTGGTGTTTTCTGAATGGCTTAATTTCACCTCTGACGAACACAGAACACACAGCACACCAAACACAGCCCAGTAGTGCTAAAAGGACCACATGGATTAGATGATACAACACAAAATTTCCACAAATTATATTAAGACTTTTATCTTAATGCAGGATACACATGCTTAGTTAAAAATACAGAAACATGAAGAAAACATAACACTGTTAGTACACTGGAGTCCCTCAAACATAACTGGAAAAACCCTCTCAAATATTCTGTACATTTTTTCTGTTTACAAAACATCTGAAAATGCCAATCCTATAAACTGATATAAAAATATCATTTCTGAAACATTTCCCTAAAACCATTGGAAGTTCTGTTTCATGCAAAACCAAACTGTACATTTCAGCATTGTCCCCCCTGCCCAGACGAGGTAATTGATCTTAGGTGCAAAATGAGCTGTAAATGCAGTAATGCTGTAGCAGTCCTACTTGAGCTCCTATAGCTGATCATCAGTTACCTGTTAAAAGCCTTTTAAATTTGGCCTAACCAATGGTCAGCCTACTGTGGCCATGCCTCCCCTTTGTAAATGAGCAAAAATGAAGGCCTTTTTGCAGTCCTCTGCAAAGAGTTACTTGTTTGTTCTATAGTGTTGTGCTAGTGCCATGAAATCTCATCTTACGGTCTTAGCTCATCTGGAAACATCTTTGAAAGGTGCACTACAGAAAGCAAACTGACTGTTCAAGGATAATCTGGTCCTTTGTCTTTAATTCTGCTCTGAAGTCAGTGTAGGCTTCAGAATGCAAAGGCAAAACCCATCCAGCTGATCAGGGTCCAGCTACCAACAGATCTTCTGGCACACTCGAATGCAACTGTGCAGCACAGCCTCATTCTCACAGTATATGCTGACAATTAGCAGGACCTTAAATAAGCAGGATTCTCCTCATGCCAAACTGTGTGATAAAAGAATTATCAATTACTTTACAAGCTGAACAAAGCTTCTCTGAAATCCACACTGAGTATCTTCTTGCCAAGGCCATATTTTTTAAAGTGTTCACCTACCATTTACTTATATTCTGACTTCTGATATTCTTTAACTTGGGGAGTTGGAACTGCTGAAGATGAGGGAGCCTGATGAAACTTCACATATGAGTTTATTCTTTTTCCGCTAATGAAAACTAATGGTAAATTAGTTTCCTTCATGGTATTAATGCATTGTCCTTCTAAATCCTGAAATGGGTCCAAGCAAGTACTTCAGTTGTTCTTTATACCAAGTGCTCTCAATTAATGTATTTATGGGAATTAGAAGCAGAGAGTTTTACATGTTATTGTGATGTTTACCCTTTGTTCCATCTAGTTTCCTGTTTTTCAAGTCATTAGAACTGTATGATATATGTAAAGCACTGACAGTTTTCAAAGCCGTATGTAATTTTTCTCCTTTGAATCTTCACAAGTAGTTCCCCAGTTCCCTGCTCAGACTGCAGCCAGGAGGAAAAGGGAATTGAAAATTCCTTTTGCTGTTTGAAGGCTTTTCTTCCCTCTAAGATGATCAGCTACTATGGACTCTGCTGAGTGGCAGATTTGAGCTTCATATTTGAATGCTCTTGTGCTACACAAGTACCCAGTTTAGATAAAAATTGTACTGGGCAATTTGATTAATCAGTGGTATCTTATCAGTATATGTCTATGTGCATTTGTGAATAATCTGTTCTGATAAGCCCTTTGTTGGGTTAGAGGGTGGGGTTTTGGCCCTTTTACCAGTGAACCATAGCCAGGTGCTTAGAAGCCATGTCAGGCAATTACAGTGCCAAGGGTTATGACAGATGAAACACTGCACGTGCTGTAGAAATGGTTCAAATTACCCTTACATTGAAATTCTGCTTGTTCAGCCTTTGTGGTTTATATCTTAAAATCACTTTACACCTAGGGAATATTCCCATATCAACACTATTTGGTGATAAGACAGTGTGACAGGAAAAAGGATTTGCGAGAGTCCAGGTGGATTTTTCTTTCCAATGTTTTTTATTCTAAATGGAAATGAGATGTATCTGTGTCTAAATCTGTGGTTTCTGATCTAAAAATCCCACTATTTCATTCTGAAAATGACTGCTGGAATATGAAAATGACTAATGTTAACAGACAGCCAAGGCCAGGATGTGAATGGCAGTTCATACCTTTGCAAATGCCATGGACAAAATCAGACAAAGCGTGGCCTGTGCACAATTCCTGTTGTAGCCAAATGGGGCTGGATGGGGAAGGGCCACCCAGTGTGCACCACCAGGCACTGCTGCTTCATCTTGTACAAGCTCCTTTGTCTATGTTATTTCTTTTTTCATCAGAGCCTGGTTTGGAAAAAAAGCCTTTCTGGGCCCAGAACAATTTTAAGCCAATATTTTTCCCTGCTTGCTTCTACTCCTTTTTCTCCTTGTGGCTGTATTTATGTTCAGATAGAACTGTCTTTACCTTTCTCATCGTCTTCTTATAAAGATACCAGTTGTTATCGTGTCTCAGGCTAATGAATCAAGCTTTTCTGGTCTCATCTTCCAGAACTGTATCCACTTTATTGATACAATTTTAGTATCTGTCCTCACCATCCAGCAACTGCAATTTCTCTTTGGCCTCTGCACAGTGGCTTGAATCTTCATCATCATCTTCATCCCAACTGGAAATCTGTCTCCTAGTGCAGGCTGAGCTACCAAATTGCGTCTGAGTCATCTATAATCAAGGTTCTTCTGTTATTGATTAACAAGACATGTAAGCAAAATACCTTGCTCAGTTTTCAAGGGCATGAGCTCATATTTGTACTGTCAACTTTTATCCTATTAATTTCATCCCTTCAGTGTGAAAAGTCTTCCAGGCTTTTTTTGTGTACACTTGGATCCAGATGAGTGCCTCCCAGCTTAACACCAGCCCCAGCCTCACAGTACTTGTGCTTCAGGTACTAAGTAAATTCAGTTACAAGCCTGATAGAAAAAAAAAATATCCACTTGCAGCTGTCACCCAACCCCCTCTTTCTTTTCTGTGTTGCCTCCTCTCTTCTAGCCAGCTGCTTACACACCTCATCATCATCATCATGCTGCTAGTTTCCATTTTCTCCATCTGACTGTTTTCCACATTTTCCTTACTTCCAGTGTATCAGATGCTCCAAATCTGCCATCGGACTTGCTCGGTGTGGAGGGCCTTATTCTCACTTTGCTTTTGGCCATGGAAATCCTGCAGTGCTTATTGGCTCTCTTCACTTTCAGGTAGGCTTGTGCATTGCCCTCTCATTTTCCACCTAAACCTGTTTTTTTCCAGCACTGCATTCAAACCCTGCCATGTTACAGCATCAAAACAGTTTTTCTTGTCTATGTTAATAGGAAGTCTGCAGTGAAACCACATCTGTGGCTGACACTGCACAAACAGGAAGAGTTTAGCTCTACACTGCCAGATTGAGCTGACAGCAAAACCCACTTTTCCCTTACAGTTTAAACTGCCAACTCTTCATTGCTCCATGCAAATAGCAGAACTTAACTGTTCTGAAGAACTTAGAGCTAAGGAACTAACGGGTATAACAGAAAAATAAGATCATACCTTATTTCCTTAGAATATAAACCAACTTTTAATAATAAAATCTATCACGTACATTTCAATGGAAAACAGTGCACAGTGTAAATGCCCTTAGCTGTTCTGCTACACATCTTTAATGTTTACAGTGACTGTGTAAGCCTGGGCTGAGATCCTGAACAGGCTGTAAGACTGCTGCAGTTCTGCTGAGCAGAACTGATGCAAACAAAGCAAGGATCTTGGCCTATGTGTTTTTTTTTATTTTGTGGGCTTCCTACAGTTCTTCTAATACTAAGTACATTTTAAGTTGAGGATTCAGTAAAAAAACACCCATTGTTTTTTGGAACAGCAAATAGCAAGAGTAACTCCTCCAAAATTAACAAAAAAGTGCATTGAAATAATGACCTGCTGCTCTGGCTGCAGTACAGATAGATACTTGGTTAACAACCCTTGCATCTGACAGCCAGTGACTGGTGGGTTGTCCTAGCTCCCTGCAACAGGTTGCTCTAGGTCAGAGGAAACAGGTAAAAGTAAGAGCTGAAAACAAACCATGGTCCTTCCCCAGAATTAGCAGTCTGTGAGTGAAGGGATAAAAAATAAAGAAACAGGGTTCCAAACAATCTGCACCTCTAAACTTGTCACAAACTATTTTGTGTTGAAGTGTACATGAAGAAAAATCACGAACTACCAATCCAAATGGGAAAAGTCTAATTTTAGATTTTGACTTGGTTTGGATGTTAATAAAATAAAATGAAGCCAGCTAAGAACCAAACAACATCACAAATAAAAACCCCAAACCTTTATTTTCTATAATGTATATCACTGCAAAGCTCTTCAGGATGTCCTGACTTGGAACTGTTCCAAAGGAGGCTGTGGAGAACCAGAGCCATGGTGAGTCCCCTGCACACCCTGGCCTGCCACTGGCTGCAATTCCAACTCCCTGGGGCTGGGCGGTCGTGTTAAGGCACTCACTCCAAAAGAACCCTTTGTCTGTCCTGAGACTGCTGACATGTTTCAATGTGTTTCAGCCAGTAATTTGGGAAAAATTACCGTGCTTAGGATAATACTGACAGGATGGAGAACAATGCTTCAAACAAGAAAAAAATAAAGTACATTATATACACGATTCCTTTTTTCTTTTAACTTAGAAGCACCCCTAATACATCTCAATAACTGTATTAAAGACTACTTAAATACTGAAAGATTTTAAATAATGTAGATTTCTTTTCAGTAAACTGGGAGTAGCTGTGTAACTGCCAGCATATTGGTCCCATTTTAAACAATATAATTTTTATTTAAATCTTGTATATATAATAACATGATTGAAAACACATATGCCACTCCACATAAATAAGTATAGTTCTTCTGACCTGTTTTAAAAACTACCTCTGTTCAAATAATCAGGTTATAAGACGGTATTTTTTCCTTTGTGAAGTTTCCTTTAAAATCTTTCACTCCCAGTTTCTCCTCTTAAATAGTTCTGTATTTCTGGAGTACATAAGAGGGCATTAGTAAAAAGAGTTAATCAAAAAGCTGAAAGCTACAGTAAGTAAAATGAAGTAATGTTAGGAAGGATTATGGAATGTATACTCTGCAGCATCGGGAGATTGCTTCTCACGGGGCTGAAGTGGAAAATTACTCCAGAAGACATTCTTGATGTTCATGTTTGAATAAACCGTGGATTGTGCTACTCGTCATTCAAAAGTGCAGGTCAGTTCATGAAAAAGTGGTGTTGCTGAGGCTGTTGCTCCAGAACACTGACCAAAATTATGCTGGCAATTAAATGGATGCCAGATGCAGTACGGGGAGCATGAGAGGAGGCATAACCAATCCGTATCTTGAAGTCCACTACATTGAGGTGGCAGCAAATGCAAGTCACCAGTAAACCTGCACTGTCTTGAAAGAGCTGTGACTTTGTCAGGCATCTAGGAAATGGCAGTAACACCCACCTAGCTCTGGGGTATTTGTTTCATGGATTTCTTCAAGAAGTCAAAGAAATACAAGAATCCCTGCGTGCACTGCAGGAGCTCAGAGGCAGGTTCCTGGTGTCTGAGGCCAGCAGGTTCATCACCGACTAACCCACAGCAGAAGCAGCTCCTCTCTGGGTTCAGCACCATTGGTGGTGGTGGTGTGGGGGGACCTCAGGTGGGGCTGCTCCTGGCTGAACACTCCACTGATGCTGCAAGGCAGGTGCCTCCTTCACCTTATAAATCTCCATCTGTAGGTGGCTGGCACAACCTATAGAGTCTTTAAGGCAGATGAAGTCAGTATTAGTTACAGCAGTATAATTAGTACGGTATTAAATATCACAAGGATGGTAAAATTTACTGGCATAGTATATGAGAAACAGCTGGTCCTTTATCATTCTATAGGCTTTAGAGCTAATCCGGTATCAAGAATACCACTATTCTTAATAATTGCAAATTCAGAAGTGCCATCAGTGATTTATTAACTAAAGTATTTACAGTCATTGCTTAAATACTATTCGAGACCTTCCCTCCCTCCCTTTCAATGTGACCCAATTTGGGTGTTCAGTAGTCCCTTTTTTATTTCTTTTGCTTTAAACTCAGATGACCATTTTCCTGGACAAAAAAGCTCACTCCTCACACAGACTGGGCCACCCAACAGATACAAACACATCTGCTTGTTGACATGAACAAACTTTAAAATCAGTAATTGTGCTTAGGTTTTCTCTAAAAGCACATCTTACCTGTCATTCAGATAGTACTGTTTGTGCTGGGGTTTTCTTGGCTTTTTCTACTTTACTTTGAATAAACTCAAGTCTTTCATAACTTCTCTTTCAAGACTGCTACTACAGAGTTTGACTAACCTCAAGACTAGGAAATATAATCCTGAGAATTAACATTAATTCTCCAGCTTTCCTTTTAACTTTTCTCAGTTTTATTTCACACTATGACACCAGTACCCAGTAGGAACACATGTATCTGAGCTTTATTGCCCTGAAATAATCCAAGTACAGAGTCCTGGAATTTGTCATTGTGATTTAGAGTGTATATGAAAGAAATGCCTCATCTTAGGATTTGTTTATAAAGCTGTTTCTTTTTGAACATAGCATGCTGTTATGGTCATAAAAATGGACCAAAGTGATGTACAGCCATTAATGAGGCAAAAGAACTGAGCTGCTAAAATGCTGATTTAGGACACTGGGGACCTGGCAAAGGAGCCAACATTGACTTTTGTTTTATCCCTTTATCCAACAGAAGGATAAAGCTCTAAATGAAAAACGTTGTTCTTTTTAAGGTCTCTGAGAAAAAAAGCAAGGCCAGACTATTTGTTAGAGTAAGCATCGCAGTCTCCAAAGTGTGCAATAATTTCCTATAAACATTTGGAGGAGAGATGGGGAAAAAAAGCAATGAAGTGGGGCTTGCTTAGACCAACTCAAAAGCCTTCACAGGTGAATAAGATATCACTGTTTTAAGGAAATCTTATTGACACTGGAGTGACGTGTCCTTTGAAGGACTGCAGCACTACCAAATACACTCACTCTGAAGTGCTTTTCACAGTTCTCTTTTCAACTACTACTGTGGGGTTGCTCTGTCTCAAAGCACACGCTCTTCAACCTGCTCTGCCATAACTAAACAGTTGAGCTCTGCTAAGCACACAACACTGTTAGCGTATGAATTATGTCTGCTTATCTGCAGTCAGATTTGCCATTCTGGATTTTGGCTTTCTGAGCAGCCCACAGATGGCTGTCAATCACTGGCTTTGCCAACACACAGTAACAGTCCAAAAAAGACTCCTCTCTGTAATCAGCTATGTTCTATTCAGAATATGTAGAAACCTTTGAAGTTAATGATCTGCAAATGGTAAGCAGCAAAGCTGATTAATCTACAGAGCACTCAGGACAGGGAGAAAGAAACTAGGATTTTTTTTCTTTTTTCCTACTGCTACTAAGGAGATCTTTGGTTATAACAGGAACTCCACAATTGTTACAGAAACATAAACCCAGCACTCAGATAAAATGCATGATACATAATAACCTACCGAGGTGCACACTGTGGCATTTGGTCCATCACTTTCAGATTCTTGGCAGAAATTTCAACCCTTGGTCCCTAAGGAAACAGAGGATTTATGGCACTGACAGTATCGATAAAGCATCTGATCCTTAGGGGAAAATATTATAATGGCAGTATGGTTTCTATTTGTGAATCCATTAACTACTTGTAGAAGATTTGAAATCCGTTGGGTGGATACATTAGTCATCTGTGTTTACTTAAAAGATGGAATAAGTCCCAAAGCACTTTACAAGCACGGCTGTCTGACACTAGGGAATTTCTGCTATTTAACACTGTGACTGAGACTTAGTTTTTTTATATACAGAAATTGTCCTGAATATGCTGTATAGCCTCTCTAACCATTGAGACACACACTTTAAATAATGTAGACTGAGGTCTATACTTTAATCGCTCTAATGTCTGTACATGCAAAACTTAATTTGTTCCTATCAAATATACGTGTAGCTCTTCAGACACTTACAGAAGTTTGGCTATATAGGTTTGCACTGTACAAAATACAGTGCCCCACTGAAATAAACAGGTGTTTGTGCAATGATGTTACCGGAACGAAACCAGTGGCATGCAGCAGACACACAGCCAGATACTTACTTGCTTCCTCATGATGTCTGTAGCTTGCATGATACACTTGGGCAGAAGTCCATGACTTCGCGCCAGTATGGCTGCTTGTTCCAGAGACACACTCAATGTACTCCTAAGCAGGGGGACAGGAGATACCCAATCACAGATCATGTTTAAAATTTATAAATAGATACAGTTAAAAGGTATGTATCCTGTACATAATTTCCTTTAGCTGCTCTTCTTATATTTACGTTTTTGGGTTTTTTTACTTAGGAAATTACTGCATGCCCAGTTTTTGTTACACCCGGATATTGCAGTTACTACAAGGCTCTGTTTCACGGCTCTTCTGTATCAATTCATATAAAGTTGTTCACAAATCAGTCTTTCCTTTACTCAATGGTTTTGAGACATTGAAAGAGCAGTGGTGTGTTCAGAACCAATCCTTACACACACCAAGATTCTGAAGCTATTTTTGACCAAAATTCTAGAAGTCTTTTTGAGCAACTTCCTCCATTTTCAGGGTGTGACTGAATGCAGCATGGACTGAAAGCTACATGCAGTGAGATCACTCAGTTGCATTGGCTGATGCACTGAAACATAAAAAGTTTGTGTGTCAATACAATTATTAACTATTAAAAGTCACAGCCTACCCTAATGTAAAGATGGCAGTAGCTTCAGGTCCTTATTATATTAGCTTATGATCTACCTTCCTATTGCTTTGCGCAGAATCAGATATATTGCTCAGATCTCTAGAAAGGACCAAGTTCTCAGCACTACCACAAAGGCTTCTTAAATCAAACCTCTGCATCCCAGTGCCACACATGGTGATCTGACAGGCTCCAAGTCGGTAACACAGCTCAGAAGATATGGGTAGCAGGCCTGCTCCTGATGAGTTACTGCTGGAATATCCTGACTGCGTTGGTTTTGTATTAATGAAGGACTTCATCAGCCTGCAGAGCTCATCCATTGCATTAATGGGACGAATAAGCTAAACAAAACAATAATAAAAAGCATCAGTGGCATACTTACACCTTCAGTTATAAAGGCATATAAAATTCTTTATCCTATGTCTAAGCACAGTCATCTACACCAGAGTAACTGCCACACAGTAACAACTATTTAGAATATATATGAACTTGGAAGTGCGAAAATGCAATTACTTAAGCTTGGGGCTGTTTTTTGCCATTATCACCACTCCCATAGGCTGTTTATACAATGTATATTACAACTGCAAAGCTAGTCTCTGATTTTTTTTTTGTCTTCCCTACAGTAGCATGTAATGCCTTACAAGCGTATATTCACATATGGCACCTGCCCCAGTTAGACTGCCTTTATATGGGATGCTGGGAAGTGCTATTTTCCTGTATGCTTCTCCTATAGAAAAGGACAATTAATTCATTCTGTCTAACATTAGATACCGTCACTAGCAGGGGCAGTCAGGACAATGTGGAGTCTCATTAGTGTCTAAGTGAAGGGGTTTGTGTCTACCCTGCTTCTGCACAGTTTCTTCTAAACAAATGAACTGTAGCCAAGCTTCAAAGAAATTCACATCACTTTTTTTAGGGTATGGAACATTCTTTAAAGGATGTTTGGGTTTGTACAGGTCAGCTGAATGGGTATCCCACCACTGGACTGACTGATGTGAGAGAACATGTTGTAGAAATAAACACAATAACAATACCTGGTCAATTTTCACTGCAGTAGTGTTAGAATCAGTGGGCAAGTTTGATCTTTCTAGGTAGAACGTCCTGCAAAAAGGCCAGCAAGGACACCATTAGTTGGTGAGTCTCATTTGGAGCACACATATATATATTGTCATATACTATTGTGTACCAGACAGCTGAGTAGGCTGTGCCAGAAATCTTGTACTTTAAGATCTGCTTTCTTACTGAAGCATCATTTAATAGCAGTAATTTACCAAGTCTGTACCAAACTATTCCAAATCCCCCTTTTTATGTAATTTCAGCTCTGCACAAAATTCTGAAGTTCAATAAGATGGGAATTTGATCCTGTACAGTGTGCTGCTTCAGAACAGGCTGGGAAAAAAACAAGTTTCCCACACAATGCAGAGCTCCAAAACCCGTGTTTGTACAGAAACCACCAGCCACAGAATCTCCTTTTCATTACATTTTAAGGTCCTTAGCAAGAAGTGTTCTTTTCAATGTCTTTGAAGGCAAAGGCAAAGTGTGAAATACCTGAGTTTACGGTAGTATTGCTGCACTTTGTCAAGTGAAATACTATTAATTTGCTGTGGAAGTTCTTCTAGAGATGAGCCAGCCAGTTGTGATTGCCCCTCTGTACTCTCCAGAGCTGAAAAAGACAGCATTTTACTAAACCTATGTTATTAGTTTTCATTTTAATAATTTATTTATATCATCTCACTGCTCAGCAAATGACTGCTGGACCACATCAAGGCTGATTCTGTTACTGCATAAATTTAATGCTTTTCCCAGTATTGGAATATAGTGGTAGCATCCTACACAAAACACAGTACCACCTCACCACAGTTATTCCACATAGTAACCCCTGAAAGGAAATTTCCAGCACTGTATTTTGGTGTGAACATTTGCTTATCAAGCCAGCTTCTAGCCCAGATGATTCTGCCATAGTATTTACTTTGAAAAACACTTCTCTGTGGCCTAGGAACATCTGATACCATAGTAGATCAGACTGTCCATATCAGTATCTCTATGGCTGTTACAGGAAGGCATAAAGAAGTCCTCAACAGGCAGATCTTGTTCTTATATCTACATCTAATTCTGGTATCTCCCCAGGTCTTCCTAGAATAGAAGCATCTGTTTCTTAAATAGGTCTGCAGTTCTCAGCTGCATTATGTTAACAGCTTATGGCCATTCTTTATTTTGAGTCTGCTAACATTATCAGATAGCTTATTTTTCTCAAGAAAGCTTTTTATAGACACCTTTTGTAAAGAGCACCATGTGCAGTTTCAAGCTTCCCCCATTCTGAAACCGAGAAGGCAGTTTGAAGAAGTAGTAGCTGTCAAGATAAAAGATAACCTTCAAGGCCTGGCGACTTCCTTCGATGTGGTAGAAGACATGAGTATCTGGAGAAATAAAGATAAAACACTTGCTGTTTTACCACAGCAGGAGAAATGCGAAACCACTGCTATCTGAGCTTGCTGAATTATCTAATGACATTTCATATCTTCACCATGAGATGCATAAGGGAGAGCCTTTACTGAGAGAATGCAGGCTCTGAAATATCATACCTTAAAAGATAGCCAGTTTGCATGACCTGGCATGGTGTTCGACACCAATACAATAAACATGGTTAATAATTAAAATTCCACCTCGTTTCATGGCATCTCATAGTCAGAAAACTTGGAGAGAGATGTGGCAGGAGAGGGGAAAGGACACAAAAGGGCTGGGAGGGACAGTCCTTTTACCTTAGGTGATGTGGTGAATTACACACATCCATCAGGAACTGCTCAGAGTCTCTCATCCCTCCCTGTGTGTGTGATCACACAGGTGAGGTAACAGACCATAGTTACAAATCACAGAATATGCAACCAACATCCTGTGATATCAGTCCTGTGGTTTATGCTGCGTGTTTGCTGAGAAAATGCAACAATGCTGCAGAGACTTTATAGTCGTGGAGAATATTAACCCATAACAAACAAGAGAGCTTCAAAGAAACAGAGAATACTCACTTGCTACAAGACTTTCATCCAGCTGCTTGAAATAGAAGGCAACTTTGTCCAATTCAGTCAGAGCAACCTGGATGTCTTCCAGCATAGTGCGTTCCTCCTTCTGTAGAGCAAAGAAACTGATATAAACAGGTTGTGATCTGCCAGAGCGAGACTAATGGCAGGAAGGTAGGGTTTTTCTGGGCATTCTTTGGTTCAGGAGACCTAGAATAGAATGTGTTGCTTTCTATCAACTCAGTCCCAGCCAGGTAATTACTAATGGCTCTAACTTTGTAATACAAATTCAGCTACTCTTTGTTGAGATGTCAGTTGATGCGATTCACAGAGAGTAGAGAGGTTTAAGGAGTAAGTTTGAAAGGATCTCTTTCTCTGTACCTACAAATGTGAAAGGAAAAGCCTACTGGTCACTGTGAAATAAATGTCCACACATTCCTTGCAACGTAAAGAAACAGCAGTTACACATGGATAGAGTTTGTATTGTGTATTAAAAAAAAAAAAGTCTCTTCTCTATCATGTCAGAGCTACTTGCCTTTTTATGCTTCTTTTTTCTAAACATTTATGCAGGTACCAGGTGCAGGAATCAACAAAAGCCTAGCTTTTCATGTTGTCTGAACTCGAAATACAGAGCTCTTCCACCTATTTGTGGCAATGTGTATTTCCACCAGGAGATGGCAGGCCACACATGCATCACCACCAGCTGAGCAGTAAAACCTCCTTAAGTGCAGCAGCATTACTCCAAACAGGAAAGCAGGCAGATTCCTATAGTGTTCTAGTGTGACAGTGGGTCCAGTATTTGCGAGAAGATGAAAATGATGGGATGTGGAATATTGGTACATAGTTTTCAGCAGCAGGACTCTCCAGAGGCTGCTGTAGTGAGAGGCTACACATGCTGCTAGAATGAAGGGCTCTGGCTGTGCTGTGAGTGGCAGGGATGCATACAGCAAGTGTGAGTAGACCCAAGGGGTCATCTTACCACAGCAGGGGAGAGGAGAGACTGGTAGTTCAGTAGAACACCAGTGGCTGCTATCTGTTCCAGCCATTTTCTGCTGGCGTCTCTGCTGCTCTCTTCATACTCTCCATTGTTGTTGTATCGATAGTTGAGAGCAGCCAGTAACTGCTCTGAGAAGGTGCAAATAGCTGCCACGAGAGACTGACAGAAGATGGAATCACGTCTCAGCTGTAGCTCAGTATCTGCCAGAGAAGAGGAGAGAAGCACAAAGAAGTCATGAGAACACTGGCTTTAATGTCACTGCCAAAGCAGCAGTTTGTATATGTGAGACATTTGGCTTCTGCTGTAGCTTTGCACAGACTTAACAGATAACCTCTTCTTGCTGTGCGACCTGGGTGGGTGGATAAAGACAGCACAGCTAGAGTACATGCATGTTTGAACATTTTCTAGTCCACTTGACTGTTTATTACTACCTCTGCCATCTGCAAGCTCATGCTTCTGACTGGGAAGAGCTGTACCTCAGTGCCATGTCTGGACCGATTCCCTTCTTTTTATGTTTACAGAAGCAAGAGAATTCTTGAAAGAAAGTCCCTGCCATTACTTCTCTCCTGGGCTATTAGAGATTCATCTTCCCCCATCCATCTGTATTTTGTGGGCTTCCCATATGCTTAATACATTAACTGGGCCTGTCCATACGGTACCAATTGGTTTATGTTTCCTGGGAGAATTTCCCCCGTGTTAACTTTGCTTCTGGTCCGCCTGCCAGGCGGCCACATGCTGGTCACAGCAACCTCGTTACACTTAAGGGGATTGCAGGCCAAAGAGACACATGGATAACTGACAAGCTCCCTCCCAGGCACCCCAGGCCCCTCCAGCAGGCACAGCAGCACAGCAGTCTCTCATCAAGGCAGTGTTCCCCAGAGAAAGATGCTGAACATCACCCAGGGGCTTTGAAGAGCTGTGTTATTTTTATAAAGCACTGAAGACCATCAGGACACACCAGGCTCTGGGCCATATTCTCAACCTAAGGACAACCAGTCGTTCCAGCAGCACACCTCTGCGCTGCTAGAAGTAGAGCAAAGACAGATTAGGGCTGCCCTCAAGGCAAGAGAATCCCTGGTGCCATAAAGCTGCTATGGCCAGGTCAGTGCCACCTCCTTCTCCATTCTTTCCAGATGTCTATGGAGATGCTATGGGACACAGGTAGAGGCTTAGGGAGTCATTGCAGTTGTCATCAGTCAAACCATCATTGCATCATTAGTAAGACCAGCCTCCGTAGCCATGAGACTGATGCCACAGGCTGATCGGGATGGACTCATGGACCAGCTCTGGCAGTAGCCAAGACGTGACTGAGAGCCACACAGATCTTGCATCATCATTCTGTGCAGACTTGAGAATCATGTCTGGCATAGTGAAGTAACAGCCTACTCCAGCTAGTTGTTACCTCATTTTCAAACAAAACTATATCAAGTAGGTGTTTTGATTACAAGACCACACATTTGCCCCTGGAAAGGCTTTTCCCTTGAGCTAGGAGCACAGTGTTTTGTGCATGGTAACAGATTAATGATGCCCATGGTGCATGTTAGGTGCTGCTGCACACACAGATTTCTTAGTCTGCTCCTGGATGTGCTTTCAGTATACACAGTTCTGATGCCTAATGCGCCTGCTCTTGTTTGGAAAGATGACAGAGTCCAGTCTCACAGAAAGTTGTGCAATAGGTCTCATTTTTGCTGCATGTTCTCACCACAGCAGGAAACAGTAAGGGCCATCTGGGAAGAGGGATTTTACCAAGGAAAAAATTAAGACAGTAAAAGAAAAACAGTGCTTGTGAAAGAAACATCAGTGACCAGGCAGGTAACACAAGCAGCTTGCAGTGACTGAAATCACGTAAACTGAAGCAGAGATGTCACATGCATGGGAAGGTTGCCCTAGGTACAGAGCATGAGAAATGTTAGCATAAAATGCCAGGGACAAACCTAAATGTTACAGAAGAACATAACATTCTGATGTATGCACATGCATGCATGTGTGTTAGGGACTTGTGTATGTATGATGTTTTGTAACAAATCAAAACCCCTTACCTGTGCATTTTAACAAGGCCAGGAGCAGCTGATTCTTCCCATCTAGAACAGTGAAGAAAGAGAATGCTGTGGTTAACATGATCTAAGGGAGATTTGAGTGCATTTGGTTAACAGTCTCCTCATTCCCCACAATGCCTGGCCTCCACGTGCCCATTTCTCCTTACTCTAGTAGTCCTTACACAGATGTTAATGACTGAAAAAGAAACAAAGTGTAAATCAAAGAGTTTTACAGGCTAAATGCTCTGCTAACTGCTGTGAATTATCAGAAGCAAACTGCATGTGGATGTATCCCTAAGGAGGTGATTTCTGGTGAGCTTTGAACTGGACTGTAAACAACAGATGAGCTCCTGTTCCAGTTCACCCAGTCTGCAATGGTTTAAGATGCTGCAGTATCCGATTAGCATTCATTTCATTTTGGACTATCTCTTTCCATTTTCTAAAAAGGGTACAAAAAGCACAGGGAAATAGATCAGTCTGATACCATTCTGTCTGAATGGGCTGGTGAAATAAAGGGAGAGAAAGTTCTTGGAATTGCTGCACAGGTGAGATTTTACCATAGGGTACTGGGACTCTGCAAGCAGTAACCTGCTCTACCTGTTCTCTAGATCCTTGCACAGCCTTATTACCAATGGAGATGATACAAAGATAAACTGAACTGCTAGGCTTGATTAGATCAAGATCTTTTCTCCCTGAAGCCAGTAACAAACTTTTTCTTTCTTATTTACAGACCTTCCACATGCTTCTGTATGATTTCAACAAGGTTCTTGATGCGCAGTGGAAGGTTCCAAGGATCTTCTTGAATGCTGGCTTGAATATTATTCCGGCACCTTACTGTGGTTTCCTCCTTCTGTTTAAATTCTAGGAAAAATGGAGCTCATTAGCCACTGAGAAAATGCTACAGAGCTGAGAGTGGCTTATCAGTTATAGTGTGCATACAGTTGAAAGCAGAGATACCTTATAAATAGCAATGATTTTGAATGAAAAAGGTTCTTAAATAGCTCTAATACGGAAGGAAAGAAGATTGTTCCTATAATCTCACAATCAGCAGTTTCCTAGCACAGTTGTCAGTGGTGTGGACTAAACGTTATGGATGCGGGTGACCACATGCACAGTGAGGGGAGCTCTGTGCCACTCACACAGCACAGAACGCCCTGCCATTTTCTCTGCCTTTAAAAGTGTGCATAAGGCTACTCTGGGTGCATCCAGAGACTCTGGCTGCGCAGAATCAGACCAGCCTTTTGGCTGCAGCTGTCACAGCCCATAATACTGATGGAAAGTTACGAAATATTCTGCTTTCTTTCACCTGATGGAAGCTTATTATTTAATTACAGAGTAGAAGATCGATTCTCCATGACTTAACTATGTAGCTAAGGCAACTATCCCACTGTTAGTGATAAAATGCATAAGCAGTCAGAAACAGACTGTGCCAATAACTGCTCATGAACAGGACAAACAGCATTCAAATCCCCATCCATCACTGAATGGATGGATGTTTATGGCAGCTATTAAACAACCACTTGAGGCCAGGATTCCAGCTGAACGTAAGCAGGGTGCCTCTGTTCCTTAGTGTGATGAAGGTGGGATCATCAGTTAATGAAAAGACTCTTGCAGTGTACTTAATCTAGTTTTAATAAATGAGACTCTGTTTAAGCAAAATAAAATAAAGGAAGGGTCTGTTATTTCTTCACTTCCTTCAAACAGTGAATGGAAAGACTAACAGATATGCTACATAAACATGAATGTGTTTGTAGAGATGAGTTCATATAACAGAACTTAATTTCTGGAGTCAGAAGGAAAAAGCAGCAGCTCTGCTTGTGACTACAGCCCTGAAGTGCAGTAGGAATAGCACGAAAATTTCAGATTTCAAGTGGGAAAGGAAATGCAGCAATGCTCAGAAAACAAAGTCCTGTGTATTTCAGTGAGAGAAGAAACCACATCCTGGGCCCCCAAACCATTAGGACTAAAGTCTCATGGTGCTCCCTGAGGCAAAAGGAAACATGGTATCATTTGTTTGCTCTCTATGGGAATCTGTTTTCAAAATAAGTGTCATGTGAGGATGAGTTTACTCTGGCAGTTATCCAGCTGAAGCAGAGTAAGTCATTAAGCAAACTCAGAACCTTCTGGTGCCTCAGATCTACAGTGGTCAGCCCCTCATCACCTTATCAGAGTGCTCATTTACGTTGTACCTGACCTATCTCACCCTGTACCTTTTGAGATGGTATCTGCTAATACAGATCTGTGATCTGCTGTTTACATCAAAGGATAGATATGGAGACTTGCGAAAGAGCTGTGAGGATTCAGCCCATCTAACAGAAAAGTGTTGGTGTGTTTCAGAAGGAAATCACATGAAAATGACCTTTTAAGGATGCAACATTTCAATGGTCAGACTCATACCTGCTGTTGATGTAACTCTGTGTGGCCACACAACATATGTGTACTCATGTTAAGCTCTTAAGTCATAGCAAATAACATTGTTCAATACAATCAGCCTTTTTCTCTACCTTGCAAACTGTGGTCCATTGGAAAGTGCTTGGTTTCTTCAAAGGCCTTAGTTATTACTGGTCCTTTTAGAAGTGCATTGATTGCGTCAACCTATAATGGAATATTTCCAGTCAGTGTTATCTGGTGCTATACATCTATATAGATGTGTAAACATGTGAGGGCTCTCCTGAGATCAGTAAATGTGATTCATCTAGACCACACAAGGTACTAGAATTTTGTTCGCCTTCTCCCTTTTTCCCCTTAGTCTAATGCCTGAGGTAAGGCAGGTCAACCTTGCTTAAACCACACAAGGGAACTTAAATATCAACAAGGCCAATTTCTTCAACTGCCCTACAGCATACTTGCTTACATTGTACCCCAAAATCTTGATAACTTGCCTTCCCTCAAATTATCATTTAATTAAAAAATGTGATACTTCCAATTTCTTGTATTGATACTGATAAAGTAATTCTTAGTAAGAGTAATGCTTTACATACCTGGTTAAACAGATGTTCCAGACAGCCATGAAGTTTGTCTTGCTTGTCTAAAGGAATCCTCATATCATTGGGAAGCTCATCTCCTAGTAAAGGGGAGATGAAAAGCTTTAAACTTTAGAAACATAATCTGAGATGAGGCCACATGATACAAGCACACCTTCACACTGTGAAGGGTGAAAAATGATGCTGCTTTATCTGTAATTCATAGATAAAATATTAATGATTTTCATATAATGCAAATGCCCAATAACTAAAGAAGCTTATCCCTGCCCAGTACCTCTTTCATACTCCAAATTTACTGTGGTTCATTAAAGAACAAATCTCTTATGTTCTTTTGATTAGCTTAAAGAAAGCACATTTGCAGCTGAAACATGCAAGTAAGTGCTTATAATCAGCAATGGCCTATCAGCTCTGCTGGGGGTCTGGTGTGAGAGAGATGCACATAACCTACACAGTGCACTCACCTGATCCCATCTCATCACTGCCCAGGTAAGAGCTGTTGCTCCGCACACTGGTGTATGACAACACTGAGTCCCGGTTACTGTTACATTCACTAGAAAGAAAGGCAAAAAAGGAGATAGAAAAAAAGCTGTCTCTGATATACCATTATTCTGGTTTTATTAACACTGCAATCCCCCAGACTAATTCAGTTACCCATACAGGAAAGCCCATTACATGCAGAACAGCCATTAACCAAAGCCTCTGGGGCTAGCACTGTAAGAGGATGTCTTGTTCCATTTGTAGTCACCTGGACCCTATAAGTAATGAAAATGGGATTCCAACCATGGACCTCACCTGGGTCATGTCACTGAACATGCTCTATGAGTGTGGAGTAGGGGAGAAATAATTAAAATCTATGAGATTGAACCTCCACTGAACTCCACATTCGTTACCAATCCTTATCACCCAACTCCAGCCTGTACGGAAGCTGCAGTACTACAGCTTCTGGAGAGGGGAGAGGATATTCAAGGAATCAATACTGTCAGAGAACTGGGCACTGCAGATCCTAATCCCACCTCAGGAAGCAAAGGGGTCACTACATTTGGCTTCACACCAGTGCTGGCTCATGCACACCTGGAAAATTCTAGCATGAACCTCCCCTGTTTAAAGTTCACTTTACACCAACTAGAACTTAATAAAGGTAATAAAAAAAGCTGCGGATCTCAGTCCCCTTCCAACTAAGTGAGAATGGTTTTAATGCTGCAAGCCCAAAACAAAGCCTAGAAAATTCTCCAGACTGTTTTTTCCTCCATTTTTATTTTAGACTGAAATGAGATAAAAATACAAGAGCAATTCAAAGAACCCCAATCAAGGTTCTTGCCTGTTCTTTGTTAAACCTAGTATCAAAGAAAAGTATATTTTCTGAAGAAGATCAATACTTAGGGTAACTACTCTGCAGTACGAACCCTTGTGACATTTGATTTACACCTCCAAATCATCCCAAAGAAAGCAGCACAGCTAATGTAAACAAGGTGTTTTTCTTATCTGTAATTTGCTTAGTTCTGTAGCTCCTCAGTAGTTTTTTAGATCAAAACCCATCAAAACCAATTTAACTGCCTCTTGAGTAACCATTATCTGTAATATATGCTTAATTCTCTGCCTCTGTCTAATAAAGATAAGACAGAATAATCTTTCTCATCTTACATTTATGTGTAGAATTTTTGAGCAAGTGACAGCCCCACAGAGACTGTTTGTGGTGTCACTTTGTTACCCAGAACAGATTAGCCTCAATTAGCCATTTCAACTGAACTGTTCAGAAATGGGATTCCAACAACAAAAGAAACACAGCACATTTCAATAAAACCCTTAAGAGCACCTGTGCAGATTTAGTCTGGCACAAGAAACAGAAGCCACAGATCCCAACATTCTAAGTGCTGTTTCTGTTTCTTTACTTAGTATTTGCTGCCCTTCGACATGTTCAGTATTCAACTGGACAACACCCTGAGCATCCCAGTCTTGTTGGATCTGCTCTGAATGACACTGGACCACATGGGCTCCAGAGAACCCTTCAATGTAAACTGCTCTGATCCCATCATTTCCACAGTCCTGCATGAATGTAGCATTTTATTACTTATACCAGAACAAGACCAACAGCGAGGAAAGAACCAAGCCCCATAGCAGGTTACTGTAATCCTGCCAGCTCACTGTGAAGTGTCTTTACTCCTTTGTGTAGGCAAAGTCCTACAGCATTACTATAAGAATGGCCTCTTAAGGATGTAAAACTGCAATGGTCAGACATGACTGCAACTTGCTATTCCATTTCTTCTGAAGCTGAGTTTCCAAATGTTTCCTCCAAGGAAAGACACCTTTGGAGTGTCTGAGATATCCTTTGGTAGCAAATGTACTGGAGAAGCAGCAGTCGATCGTGTCCCAAAGATGAGATTTTGAGGCACCTGAATAAACATTTGCATTTGTGGTTTCAAAGGCCCATTAAAAACAAAAACCTCAGTGCCTACTTCTGGACCTCTGAGCCTTGAGACTTTTGGGAAAATTGTTTGCAGAACTGAATGGAAACATCCCCTTACAACAGTGGCTGTTACAGGACCAGGCAGTCTACAGCCTCTGCTGAGCTGCTGTGCTTCCCAGCTAGGTGACACAGAAAGTCACACCAGACCTACTTATTTCATTTTATTCTATTTTCTAGAAGCATTAACCTTCTGGCATTGCTGTGAGGGAAGGTTTGTGGTTGTGTCTCCATGGCAATAAATGTAATGAAATAACTATAGCTAGCGAGTACTTTACTAAGTGAATATAGAATAACTGACTGACTGGGAAATACCCTGTTTGTTGAATCCATACATGCATTAGAACTTCAGAACATTGTATCAGTAAGGGAGAAGTGGCACAATCTTTACACTAACCTGTAGGAGTCTCTGTAACTCATTGTGTCCTGGCCAGAGTCTTCCTGATCCTCCTCAGAAACCTTGAAACAGACCTTCTTGATTCCACCATGCTCAGCTTTGTCAGGATCACTCTCTTCTGTTCCCAGGGAAGGTGGAGATGTCTCTTCAGTAGATGGTGGCTCACATGCATTATCTTCTGTAGGTTCTGTTATGGTGGACAAAAGTCTGCAGAAGAAGAACATAGAGCTCTCAGGGACTGGTGGGTATAATGAGTAAGGCTGGAATTAAGCTGTGTGAAATCAAAAGCAACCTTGCCAGCATTCTGCACAGACCACAGGTACATGAAATTGCAAGTTCTAAAGGGGGTTCATTGAAATCCATGAGGCTTGGTTCACAAAAGGTCCTGTTTCCATAGGTACCCTGCCTCCACAGGGTGTAGTTTAATAA
The DNA here is from genome assembly GCF_012275295.1 of Melopsittacus undulatus. Classification (NCBI taxonomy): domain Eukaryota; kingdom Metazoa; phylum Chordata; class Aves; order Psittaciformes; family Psittaculidae; genus Melopsittacus; species Melopsittacus undulatus. Next base: position 29,352,973 of record NC_047536.1, on the reverse strand, counting down.
CTGTAACCAGCGTGGCCTGAAAGGGCTCTGGGTTTAATTTGCCAGTCCTCACTTTCTCCATCCAAGGCACTTTTTTCTCCTCTTGGGCAGTGCCTCAGCTCACTGGCTCTACCCAGCAGCTACCACCCTTCTTTAAGTACGATTTAGCCAAGGCATTCAAGTCAGTTGAAGTTCTGGTGCATGATGGGCTGTTCTTTTTGTTACTGAGATTCCTGGGAGTGACTGTGAGTAGCTTAGGGCACATCATGGTCTCCTGTACAGATCACCCCTGCAGCTTCTGCCAGCAAAGCTGCACAATACACAGATAACACCACTCAAATCCTCCATTAGAATTACTGGGAGATCCACAATGAGAAAAAGACCAACAGAGGAAAGGAAAACAGGTGCCACAGAGAAACTGGCCTGAATTCACAAGTTTTGTTTAGCTTGCCTTACAACAGACAAAATCTCAAGGGTAGAGACTACGTCTATATGGAAGTCCAAACCTGTTCTTTGCACCAAATAGATTCTTATATCGGAATATATAGTAAGCAAATGAGTGTCTGTTGGATTCAAGTAGACTTTGAGGAGCAAAAGACAATGATATACACATTAGTGGACTGGATGTAAGTAGGTTTCACACAGCCAGCAAGGAGCTGTAATGCAAGCATCTGTGTGAAGGGGTGAGTGCAAGGGTCTGACAGTCAGGGCCAACAGGCACAGCGGGCTGGCTGAGGTTAGTGCTTCCATTCTGTCAGCACTGCTCCCTGCAGTGCATACAAATACTTTACTCACTTATTTATCTGAATGACATATTGCTTCATTTCCTTCACTGCAATGTCAAGTTTGTTAAAAAGGTGCAAGTAGGAGTCCTGTTTCTCCCGATCTTCCTGTTTCAGCAGAAAACTGAGTCCCCTTTCTTCCTGAATTGCTCCTCCATTCTGCTGGCCAAAGCTGCTGTCAAGATCTCCATCTTCTAGGGTCAGACATCTCCAGGACGGTGCAGCCATGGTGGTGATGCAATGCTGAGTATATGAGACTGGATTTAAGGTACCTACTGAACATTCAAAGGTCTAGTTAGTGCGGCTCTCATTACTTTCCTTGCTCCATCCATCCCACTAATGATTTAAGTTTAGTTAAATTTAGTTTAAGATAGGTGGAATTTTAACAGGAAAAAAATAGTATTTCACAGAATTATTTTACATAATTACATTTTATGACAAAAGCATTCCTTAATAAAAGAGAAGGTTTTTTTTTTTCCTGGTGTACCAACTAGATTTTTTGTATTTACTGCAGTCCAGAAACAGGTTAAATTATGTAAGTAATGACAGCAATTGTCCACAGATAAATAGGCAACATGGATAGTATCTAAAAGCATTTGTTGAAATGTTAATGAATTCAGGTTCTCAGGGGTTGGTCTGTGTTATTATCCCAGCTTTACAAACACACAAAGAAACAGGATTAGGTCCTTACAGAATACAAATAAAGTTCCTTTTCATCTAAAAACGCTGATAGCTTTGGCATGGTACGTTGCTAACCACCACCTTGGCTTGCATTAAAAATACTATGGAATTTTAATAACTTCAAGCAAGCAGGGCTTCTTTATCAACTTCATTTTGAATGGTCAGTGCCATTCTTCGGAAGATTGGTTAGTCTATGCTTCCCTGTGTTTCTTCCAAACATTCCTGCACTCTGACCTTCATAAGACAATGAACCAGAAGCATATTAGATGAGATCATGATGAAGAAATGTTGAAATAATCAGGTTGTAGGACAAATGCTATGTAGCAGCTTTCATCAGAAAATAGAACCTCTTGCAGAGTAAAGTTACCAGCTCCAGTGAATGGAGTTTATTTAGTAATGACAAAACAACCCAGCACTATAATCTGACTGACTCCCATCTTCCCCTCCAAATTCAGCCTGTCTTCCCAGCACTAGCACAATAATCAGCCCCCATTCACTTTTCTTTTAGTGAGTAAGTCACCTCTGCCAAGTGCAAACACTACTCTGGACACTTCATTATCATGAGGTGACCACACTGCTATTAAAAGCATTTCACCTGAAGCCTCTCTATGCTTAAAGGCATTGCTGTTTTACAACAGCAATGGAGGGCAAGACTGTTTCTCTGGAACTTATTTTGACCTTGTTGAGCAGTGGAATGACAACTCTTTATGCACATAAAATCAGCTTGATTTGAAAGTTAATTATCACCTTGCTCTGGATCAAGACCAATAATAGAGGGTTTCCGTCCAATGCGAATGCTGAACGACCTCCCTGCTGAGGTAGTGTTTTTGGGGTATGACACCTCCATGAGGTTAATATGGCAGTTGGTGGGGCAGAAATCCATGCTGTTGAGAGAATGTGGTTCCATGATGGCTTGTTTGAAGGCTGGGCTCACTTTTGTTTTCAAGTCATCTGCAAACTGGGAGAAATAAAGCAAGCATGTGCTAGTTCACTTGCAAAAAAATCTGATGCAATACAGACAATCCTTTTCCTGCCTCCTGTTCCAGAATCACATCATTTCTGCTGCAGCTGGAAAACTGCATTTTTTTAAGAGCTCATAAAACAATAAATGAAAACAAATGGCTATACCCTCTAAGGCTCTGTTTGCAAATATCTGAGGTGACTGCACAGAAAAGGCACACATAGCTTGTTTACACTGTGATGTACTGCACTTATGTTCATGTTAAATCAGATACTGATCATTCTGCTGTCATATTTGTTCACTGATATATTGGAAATGAACCTGCAAATATAACCCACACTGACAAGCTGGAAGCTGTGATTTACAGATAAGGGCTTTTTTCCTCAAAACTTGCAATTTCAACAACTTGCAGAGCTGTTTCCATGCCTCTAGGATACCTACCTCTAGCAGTTGAGATTCATTAACAAAGAACACTAAGACCAAGTTATCACAGTGAAGTAAGTACTATCTTGAGGCTTCACTAATAACCAGTAGTGTTGTACCTCTTGGTAGTTGGTGAGCCTTCTGCTAATGCTTTCCAGCTTAGTGTCACAGATTTGCCGGAATTCATACTGGGGCATGGTGGCCACAGCACTGCTCAGGGATATGAGTCTTTTGCAATTCTTTACGAAGTGATTGTCCTCTGCAGCAAAGGCCTCTAAAATCTGAACAAAAAGACAGGATGTCAGTGATGTGAGACTTGACAGCGAGGGAAAATAGAGCTGAGTAAGTGGCAAAGCCCCCATGCTGTTATAGCTGAATAAAGCTGCCTTCAGAGCAAGTTGCCTTTATGAGTGCCTGAGAACCACTGTCATGGCTAATCCCAGAGTTGTAAAACACTCCTCAAAAGTTTTTAGACTAATTCACGTGGATCAAAATATCCACTGTCAAGGTCACCTGCCCTGGTACTGTCATGGGACAGAACAGTAATGTTACTGGGATGTGACAGAAACAGTTACTATTAGCTCATTACTGTTACAGATAACCAAAATACTAAGTATACTGCTGCTTTCCAATAGCAGCAGTTCTGCTGGATTCCTTCAGCGACCCATCCAGCCTGTCAGATAGGGAAAAAGCTTCTTGATTTTCTTAGGTAAAGCTAATTCTTGCTTGAAAATATTAATCTTGAATATCAGCTGATGGCTCCCCTCCCTCTACCTCAACAGTTTAATGGAAGCAGTTGCTGACTTGCTTGTACAAACAAGCTATTATAACTTGGTGCATTCTAATGATGAAAACTCCAAGCACAGAGTTGAGAAGACCATGTGCTACCTCATCTGAAAAGCCAAGCCAAGACCAGAGTAATGCCTACATTATTGGCTTCCCTGTTCTGTTTAGGAATGAAGCTGGCCATGTATGTTTATTTCCCAGTACCTTTGCAGTGAGATTGAAGCAACCTTTTGGTTCCACAATTTTCTCCAGGACAAAGGATTTGATTCCTGCACTGCTGACATATTCATACACCACCCCATGCTCCAGGTGGGTGTTATCCACAGTCAGGCTGATGAGAGGTGTTTCTTCACCAATCACCAGTGGAGAGCTGATGTTCTGTGGTGACTGGGCTGGAACCAAAATTAAGTCATTAGAGGCATCTGAGAGCACATCTGAGCACAGGCATGAGTAGGGAAGGGAAACCTGTTGGGAGGTATCATTAAATGCAAGACACACAGATACAACCTTTAGATCCAGGAGTCTCTGAACTAAATAATGTTGCTAGAGGCTGGGAGAATATCCTGGAGGAAGGCATTTGCTGTTGGCCACTACTGGAGACAGTGACAGAGAATCCACATGCTACAGTCCACACATTCTGATGTTCTTCCATGTGTGCGTGCACACATCCACACACAGGACACTGCTTATAGTTCTGTTCAGCATTCAGACACACAGAGTCCAGCAGAAGCTTTCAGAGGACAGTGAAGTATGTGAGCTTCAGGGTCTTGTTTGTAATGACCCTCTGGAAAACTGCCACTTTTCTGTCCAGTATGGGGAAATGCTCTGGATAGTTTCATAGCAGCACAGACAATGTGGGATGGCAGGGCAGCGGTGGGATGAGGAGATAACATTTTTTACACACAGCAATGCTGTTGTCATCAGAGAGCAGATGCAAGTTACAGTAGATTGAGATTTGCTCACATGCCTCTACAGGGCACTGATCCAGCAGTTCCGCTGTGGAGCTGCACTGTTTGACCATTGGATTACCAGGCTCACTTGACCTTAGACAGGATCCACACAGATGTGCATCTGTTCCTGGAGGAGTTGCTTATGGTATTCAGAGAATCCAGGCTTGGTCCCTTGTATGAAATCTGCCTTCACTATTCTCCCCTAACATCTGCTTTTCCAAATCAGCTCTCAACATGAAGGTAAAGCAGTGATGTTTTTCATGAGTTACACTTTTCTAAATACACTCGCACCTTTTGCTGATACAGTGGTAACATGCTCTGAAAACTTGCTCCAGATCAAAGTAACTTAAAATCTTTCATCTTAAATCACAGAAAATGTGAATTATATTCCTGGTTTGCAGGGGCTACCAAATGACTCTAAAAATGCTGAGCCTTTTCACACCAGAAACTCTCTCTTGTGAAGATCAGAGACACAGGGGTATTATTTCTATGTATCTCAGTTTTTTCTTCTCTTGAATAAACTGCAGCCCAAGGGTACTTCCTCTGGCAGAACTCATGCTATTGCAAAGCCTTAGACAAAAGACATCCTACAACAATAACTACACTTTGTATTTCTGCTGTGGTTTTCCTTCCTGAAGCTCTGAATCATCCCTAGGTTTCCCTCCCCCAGGAGAATCTTTACCTGATTCCTGTTGGCTGTTTTGAAGGGGATCCAATTCTGCACCTCCTTCCAGTGATGAATCTTCTTTGCTGGAGCCAGGATGACTGCCATTCAGATATGCAGTTGATGCTGCTTGCTGAACTCTGTCCTCTTCAGCATCTTCATGTGTTCTGTACACCCACTGATATAATCCCTTTCAACAGACACAGGCTTCAGCTATGACTTCAGTAAAAAACCCCAATCTCTATATGTTTGGTCTACAAAAGATACCAATTTTATATCTTCTAAGTTGCCTGAAATATCAAACATTTCCCCAGCTTTCCTCTGTACTTCAGAGAATACAAAATCTAGACCAACATCTGGGTGAACTTCTAGATTAGCAATAGTTAATAATATCTAGTACTGTATGCAGTGTATGAATTGGCATACATACTATTTGTAGATGTTTTGCACCTACAGGCAACTGTAATCAGCTCCCTCAGTTACACCAGGACCTTGGCCTGGGAGTAGATAAGTCAAGATAGACACATATACATTGTTTTTCTGCATATTTAGTGAGCATAAAAGCACAGAAGAATGGGAGGACAGAAGAAGGGCATGAATTCATGTACTTCCTTTGAGGTTTTGTACTCATACCAGTGCTTCCTGTTGTCTGGTCCTGTAGGCTGTGAAGTGCTCCAGAACTTCCATATAATTTCCATGTGTTGCATTATTCCCATTAACTTTCAAAATACACTGCCCTGGATGTAGGCCTACAGCTGCAGCCTCAGAGCCTGAAATATCAACAGGACAGGAGTTAGATAGCAAAACCATTTGACTGTAGTAGGGAAAACAAGAAAGCCTGCAAAAGGTTTTTGGTTAAGAGAGTAAGAGCTAGTTGGATGCTGCCATGCTTTTGCTGCTAAGTACTTACTCTGAGAGCTTTCATGTATAAGGAAAATACCATGCATCTGTCCTTTGTATTTTCAGTAGTGCTGAGCAAAACAGAGACCCCCTAGATCTAAATGCTTTCATGATAGAAATTGAAATTCCTGTGGAAAATAATTTGGGATTCTTATAGGGCTCTTCTAGCCCTATGATTAACTGAGGTCTTGCTTAAATGCAGACGGTTGTATTTGTTTCAGCTTTTGCACTTGAAAAACACAGAACACTTGCACATTATGCAATTTACCATGGTCTAGGAAAAAAAACTCTATGATATACATGAAACTAGAGTAAGTCCAGAGTGCAATAACCAACTTCAAATGATTTATTTCAGATTCATGTGTACAAGACTCAGGCCCAAATCCATTTCCTTGAGATCTACAGTTAAGGTGATTAACTTTATTAAGGCACTATCATTTAAAATTCCTACAGGTTTATTCCAAATGCAATTCTTCTTTTGCCAGCAAAATCCTGAAAAAAGAGAATCTTTCCAGCTGGTGCTTCCAGTTTGCACTCTTCAGCTTGTAAAAAGTAGTCAGAGGTGCTGGTATGAAAAAGTGTAATAAATATGTTGCCCTGGGAACATCATTTGTTGCAGCTGGGTTGCCTGCTGCCTGTTTACTAACTGCACGTATCTAAATGTATGTATTTGTTCTGAAGGAAGGAAGTGTCTGAAAGGTCATATATTGTACATCTGCTGAAAATAAAAAGTAAGAGCTGTGCTTTATTTGTAGCTTAGTTCACATTCAGTTACGGAACTACTAAATATCCCAGTCAAACTGTTCTGTCCTTTTCAAAAGACTTGAGGAAAGCAGTTCCCCTCTACCTTACATTGGTAACTTACAGCAGCATAAGCCAATGTAAAGGTAATAGTCTTGAAGTCTTTTATTGTATTATATTTTGATGTCCACTAAGAAACATGACCTATCTACCAACCTGCTGATCCCACAGCATATTCAGAGCTACAGTGATCCAAACTCTCTCTGACCACAGGCAAAACCACTGAGGAAGCAGCATTACATCTCAACTTCTTCTTAGCCACCTCAGTTTTACATTGTCATTCCCTGGGGCTGTAAAGCTGTACCTTAGAAAAAACAAGGTTATGTTCACTCAGCAAGCATGTTTCCAGCCTGCAAGAGCACAAGTGATAATGCTTTCCCAAAAGTCGTTCCACACTACTGTGGACTGCAGAATGACCAAGTTTCTTCTACTGCAGAATTTAGTTATGCTTAGTTTTGTGTTGATGGGATTAGTGACCCAACACTCAGCTCATAATAATGACACCATTCTCTTACACTGTATTTAGATTATAAGAACTTTGAGGCAGGAATTTGTAGTTCTGTGGTTTTATATGAGTGTGATCCTTTTCTGTGACAGAGCTTCCCCTTGTCTTTACAGGCATTAAATTATCAGAACTTCAGAACAAATTTGACAATGAAACCTGGATCTGTCTTGATTGAGATACATACATACACACACACTTTTATATAGATTTGTATATAGATTTAGCTGTACTCCAAGCTTAACTGTATGATGGCCTTTCCACTTACCTCTTCCTACTGCATGAACATACGGTGGTGCTGCTCCCCGTATCTGAAAGCAAAGTGCTTCAGGACAATCTGGGATTTTAATAATCCTGCAGGTAAAGCAAGGAGAAGAGAACGCAGCATTTTCAGTCAGGCTGCCAGAGCTCTGGGCAACTCTAACAGCATCCTTCCCCAGCATTCACAACAGTGTTTGTGGTTAAATAAAGCACCCACATAGTTTACAAATAAGTGACAAGTAAATAGACCTGAAGAAATCATCCAGCTCCAGCATTCTTCCCCAAGGCAGATGGGAGATTCTCTTTGTTAATTAAAATTTGGCACTTCCATATGTATTAATTCTGTGAGTAACACAGGACAGAGACTTTCTGTGCTATTTATATGCACTTCCATTTCTCGGCAGAAATTTCAGGGCAGCTGTGCTGACTTACAGCAGCTGAGCATCTTTTCCATTAAAAAATAAAAATAGACTGGACAAGACCTGCTGGACTAGAATTCAGCATCAGGTGCTCATTGAGACATTCAATTCTATGGCAAATTCTGGGATTACAGAATCTGATAATGCTCAAGTGATTAACAGGTCGAAGCCTTATTATAAGATAATGGAGTGAAAAACTGTAAGGGTTGATATCATTAGAGTCATCCAAAATTAAGGCAGTCTTTAATGGGGTGGAAATTGCTTTTCCTCTGAGAAGCTTCACACCTGAGACGCAATGATAATCCTTGTGCTTCAGTTCTGTTTGAGCACAAGGAAGCCAGAAGTTAATAGCAGATACAATAGAAAATACATCCCAACCTCTTCTAGAAGCACAAAGCTCATCAGTAAAAACAATCTTTCATTCATGTAATTTGTTTTCTTCTTGAACAGCTTCTGCATAGGAAAATGTTTACAGTTTTCACTATCAACTGTAGAAGAGCTATTTAGTAACTGATGTTTCTAGATCATCTTCTCTTTCTGCCCATCTTGGCACTTACTCTTTTGATTTGGTGGCTACCAGAAGCCTAAGTGGCCTTCGGGAGCTGAAGGACTGGTTCAGGATGGTTTCCACTTCTGAAAATGGGCGTAGGAATATTAAGTCCTCGTTGACAGAATAAATTTTTCTTCCCATCTGCAGGCCAGCCATCTGCAATGGAACAAAACCATGGAAAACCTGGGATCACCAGCAGCATCTCTGAACATTCAGGCTCCAAGGTTCAACAGTTCTCTACTTATGGCTGTTCCTAGGATTACTGTCATATGGAATACTGTACATACAATGTTGGTTCATCAAATCATTTGTCAGTCACCCTAAAGTTTTCTGCATTTACAGGAAACAAAGATTTCACCAGTATCTGAATAAATATGCCACTCCACAGATATATTTGACTTTGCACTGGGTGCATCTTTGTACGTCTTTGCTATACTTTAATAGGAGACTATTAAAAGGGGGTGAGGGCATGGACAGGCTAAAGAATAGGGGACTGTAACAGACTGGCTGTGATGACTTGTGAGATACGGAAGTGTGACTTCCCGGAACTTAGAGCTTAGGCACAGGGAGCCAAGGACATATTTTTCACCCATGCAAACCCAATCTATACCTAGTCACATACGTAACCTGTTCTAAAGCAGTGGTAAAAAGCTGCTTTAAGTGCTTACTCTAGCAACAGAGATTTTGTTAAGATAGAATTTGAGAAACTTGGTTTATAATTCAATGGAAATGTTTCTGCTAATTGCATTTACTTACATTTATGAGTTTATGATAAAGTAATAATTACTATATACATTTCTGAAGTCATTATGTTCTAGGCCTGATATTCCCAATGTAGCTCCTGCACTTATAGTATGTGTAATTAGTTAAACTCTTTGCATACCTGCAACCATTCTACCTGGGGGTGACATCTTTATATTTGCAACTTAGTGCTGGTGCATACAGGATACCTATCTGCACACGCAATCATAGCAAATCCATGCATGTATGAGGTACAAAGTCCCACAAACCTGCAGTTTTCAAATAAAAATCTGCTACTCTGCTGGGTTGTAACTAACCAGCCTAAGAAAGATCAGACAGTGCATGTCTAAGATTAAAGGCTGTTACCTGCCTCCTCATATTTAAGTTCCTAATGAACCTGAGGTATGTGATCATCACACACATACTGCTGTCACCCTGTCACTTATGAAAAACACTCAGCAAGTCACCCAGATATGCCAAATCACTTGGCAGTTCACAGAAACAGTTTATTACCACAGAAATTGTGGAAGACACCCAATTTTCTGTTAGCTGTTATTAAAATGAATCAGACTTTCAAAGGATGGTTTTGTACCTTTTTGAAGCACTGAAATATTCTTAAGTACCAAACCCAAAACACTAATAAATGTCAGGTCTTACCTCTGCAGAAGACCCACGTCGAACAGACTTCACCACAATTGCTTTGTTCTTTTCTTCTATGTCAAAACCATAGTCATCCTCTTCTGGTAAAATCTTTAAGAAAAAGCACAAGGTAATGCTTCGTAACTGCTGAGTTAGCTGAACAGATGAGATGGAGAGGAGAAACTGGACTTTTCATTGCAAGCTGTCATTGACACAGACTTGTACATCTAAAGGCTGAAAGGGATTACTGAGTCTTCTGGTCTATCTCCTACATAATATGAACCATAAAATCTAATTGAGTTATTTCTGCATTGAGCCCTTTCTATACTAAGGCAGAATTTCCAGACTTACCCAGTTATGACCTGCAGTCTTTAAGAAGTGAAGAATCTAATCCTGCCCTTGAGAGTTTGTTTCAATGGTTAACTCTTCTCTTAGAAACTGAATGTGGGTTTAACTTCTAGCCCTTCATTTGTCATTAGATCTTTGACTTTTAGATTACAGAACCCATTAATATTCAGTATTTTCCATTGGTGAATGTAGTTACAGATCAGAATGTAATCATTTATTTAGTTTTTAAAATACATCCCACATACCCAATAAGGAATGATCTGTGATTCCTTCTCAGCTATCAGCTTCAGAGAAATTGGGGATCTCAGGCCTATTATAGATAATACTAAATACTGCATAAATGTACATCACTGTAGTCAGGCTAAAATTGTGGGTGACCAGTGAGAGAACAACTTCTGACATCTGTAGGTCCCTCCCCAGAAGAGCAGTCACGAGATTTGTGTTAGGGGAAAAACAAGACTCATGGCCTGTGCTCAGTTTGCACCTTTTACGGTTGACAGGAGACCTGGTAGCTCTTGCTGCTGAGTATCTACTTCCTCTTATGTGCACTGAGGTCACACAAACCTGCCTTATAAATAGTTTTAAAAACCCTATCAATCATAGCAAATGCAGGTTTCCCTTGTCATTTTCTTCGTGGTTTGTTAGCAAGGGAAAAAAAGCTGAATGACTCACTTCTCATTGCAAAAAAACAAAGCAAAGCAAAGCCTGGCCCTGGGTAAATGGACAAGTGAAACCATTTGAGAACCATCTGATAAATTAGAAGTGAGTTAAAAGGTAAAATAAAGCTATCTATGATCTAGCATGCCACTGGGGAAAAAATTACTGTGAATTATTCCCTTGATTCTGATGATTCCTACGCTAATTTAAAATGCTGTCCCTTTTCTATGGAAGTCTATGCCAGCAGTTCATAAGCTTTGTCCTTTTGCCAGAGTTCACCTTAGAAAAAAAGAGAAATAGAACCATCCTTTCCAGCAGGAGCCATACAGCTGTGTTAAAACAACGCATGACAGCATACGTGCAGGGAAAAAATCCTCATCAGATGATGCTGAGATTAAGTGATGGACAGGAAAGTAAAAAGACTGAAAGAGAAGTTTGCCATTCTTAGATAGTTCTACCTGAATATTTTCAGAAACAATGCTATTTATGCATGTTTAATAAAACAACAGCTTAGAAAATCTGGTTCTCACTGGCTAGATTATTGAGCTTCAGCTCAAATGTATTAGTATCACTTCCCATTAGGGATTAAGTAGAGAATTTCTAGGCTAGCTCTGCCCCCCAGTTCTCATTTTACATGTGAAGGGACTGTTCGGTTTCTTTTGCTGGATTTTGAAAGCATATGTGAAAAAGATACTGAAAAAATCAGTCTTTGATTTGCCAAACTTCAGAAGCAGCAGCTACACAAAGTGACGCGGTCTCTTGGGTGCAGCTACCATTGCTATGCATGAAGATCTTTAATATGCTATCATTTTTAATAACCTACCTTTCTCTGTTCATTAGTACTGCAAAAATGTGTTGTTTGAAAGCAAAGAACCAAAATACTTTTAAGAAACCCCAAATGCATCAACATCAGGAACTTTATCACCATGTAAAGAAATAAATCTCATGTTTTGTATACCAGCAGCACTTGTGTGCTGGGGACACTTGCTTATGTAAAGGTAGACTGTGGATAATATTCAATATGCAATACCTGGAGGAGGCTATGATTCATTCTTTATTATGAAGTAGTCATACCTTGCAATTCCACAGCTGAACTCCATTCATCCCTAAGGAATCCAAAGCAATTAACTAACTTGCCATCTACAAGAATTATTTCTGTGCCCCTGAAATCCAATCATTGTTTTCAGTGTAAGGCAGCTACTGTTTCATCTTGAAACATAACCATGTTAAAAAAATGAGACCATATGAAAAATAAGCATGGTTAATCAAATCCAGAGGGTACACGTAGTCAGGGCATACTCAAAGAGAACTGGGGGTGAGGAGGACACAACAACAAGCTATGCAGAGAGCTATGGTCTATTATACCTGTATCATACAGAGGCAGGAACCCTCAGCCTACACTCTTGGGGGCAACAGCAGCAGCAAGAGGCAGCATGGGCAGAACCACCATTTCCTAAACTAGGGTCCAGGACACACATCTTCCTCTCACAGCCTTCCCCTACAGCTCTCCAGTATAAACTCTTCTCTGTTGAACACACCTGAAGAGTCTGAGTAGGTTCAGTATTTCCTAAGGCACAGTGACTTCTCAAGTAACAGATAACATCAAGTCTGGATGCTTCCCTAAACTGACGAGGTTTCTGTGGCCCTCAATAGCATTCATTTGAAGAGAGCTGTTTTCCTGCCCAGGTTGTCCCAGTCTCCCCAGTCTTCCAAAACCTCCACAGCTCTGGGGCACTTAAACAAAATCTGAAAAGGCAGTATTTCTTTGCAGTGAGAAGCTGCAGAATCCAGAGCCACTCCTACCACTCTTAGCTTTAAACGTAAAGCTCTTAGCTTTAAACGTATGCTTGGCACATCTGCAAAACAGGCTTAATATATACAAAATGACTCCAAGTTTCTTCTGGTTTATAAACTTTGAAATTGGGCACTGAAATTGAACCATTCATTCTGAACAGTGGAAGAGTTAGAGCCTAAAGACTGTTTTTCACTTCAGAGTTCACTGTAATTTTTAGTGTCTGAATCCACTCAAAGCCCTTATCTGGCCATATGCACCTGGATGATGGATGCTTCTCATTACTGCCTGGCCAGCCTGTCTCCCTGGGAGACCAGGAATCCCTAGAGGATGGGCTCTTATTAGTGGTTCTTTTCCCAGGGGTGTTTTAAAAATCAATGATTTGAATTCCCAAGCTACAACAGACTGGGATCCTAGTACAATGAAGAACAAAGGGAAAGCTCATTTTTGCTCTCTGCTGAGATTTTGCAGAGTTGGGTAATTTTATATTGGCACAACGCAAAAATAATTGTCCTGGAATTATTAAAGACAGAAGATATTTTTATTAAGTATGGCTTTATTTGAGTAATACAGATTACTGTATTTATGATTAGGAGAAATAAATTCTACATTTTCATAAGAATTTTAAGGTGAATGCCATGTTTATTGAATTAGCTGGTTTAAACTGGAAAGGACATAAATTTAAATGATAATACTACCTACTATCTAAAGATCATGATCTCTAGAAATTGCTGGAAATGCTTTTCCTTTGAGATTCGGTAAGTGATAAACTGGAGTTTGCTGGGAACTCCAGCACTGTGTGTGTATTAAACCTCTTGGGCAACTGTGCGAGAGGCCCATCTCCATGGGCAGCTCTCCATGTGTGACACTGAGCTCCAAGCTACCAGCCTTACTTTGTGCTGTGGTTGGTTTGGGCTGACAAGGAGAGGTGCTGAGCACAAGTTAACAGAACACTGCAGTAACCAAGTCCCAATGCTTGGAGCCAATCCAAAATCCAAATTCTCTTCAGCTATGCGAAGAATGCTGTATATTTTTTCAGTTTGTCAAGACTTATTCCCTTCAATGAGAAACAATTGCACAAATAAATAATTACAAGATTTTGTTTAAAGTGCATTTTTTCTGTGTGAAAGCATTTTTTCCCCTTGGCATTTCTGTTGCCATATTTGCCAAGGTTTCTGTTCTTCCCTGTTTTCAAGAGCAGCCTCTCCTGTAATAAACTTAGATGAAGGGGTGGGGGAAGCTATCCATTAAACAGCTAGGATTTTATGGCAGTAGAAAAGCATGTTTCAAAAGCCAGTACTGAAGAAATTCCATTAAACTTCCTATGGTGGGACCAGGGGATGGGAAGGATCAATGCCCTATCATGAGCATAAAGAGGCAAATAGTGATGTTCCACAGACTGCAAAGCCTCAGGATTCCTGCTGCTCATAATTGCTAAACACACAATAAACCAGAAGTCAGGCACATTTATTTTGTGGGTGAGCGTAATGCCCTGATTGCACTGCTATTTGTGGGGTCTTCACAGACATTCAGGGGATGGCTGATTTCTTTGTGAACATGAGGGCAACTCAACTTCAGTGGGACTACTGCTCATTGGACAAAAATCTATGCCCTCTAAGGAGGAGATTCCTTTCTCAGCATGTGCTGTTGATTTCAGATCATTTACTTTTCAAGATGGGACTGTACTGTGACAGGGGTTGACTGATGCACTTCAGAACTACAGTAACCATAACACTAAAATTATTCCTGTTGTAAATATTTCAGTTACCAAAGCATGGAAGGACCAATTAGCGATTACGATTAATCACTAGTATGTAGTCCATGTGCAAGGTTTGCTCGTTTGTTCTCTCTCTTTAGTGAGTACTAATAAATGAGTATTACACTAATAGAAAAGAAAAACTTTAAATCCATTGTTTCACAACTAATATATTGTCACTGAGTTTTGGCATTTCAACAGGAGTGCCTTGAACTGACAGAAAAAAAGACATATGAGTCAACCTGTTTCCTCAAGTTCTTGTCTTGATAAGGTGGAAAATGAAAAATACCTGAAAAATGGCAGTTTCACCAATTTACACAAAACTGATTTTGGAGTGCTTTGCAAATCACAATTAAAAAGCCCCACATATTGTAACTGCTTCCCTTTATCTTCGGGGAGAGTTGTTGGATAATTGTATTAACCTGACACTCCAGTCTCTGGCACTGGATGCAGAGAGGGATAATTTGGAGGGACCATGGTGTGTTAAATATTACTTCTGCCCATTGAGAGACAAGACAACATAAGGCAGTGAAGTCTGTGTGAACCACAGGAAAATTTACCCATATAGTGGACCTCTGGATCTACTCCAACAATTCTGCTTTTCTAGTTTCTGACCCAAGATTTTATCCTGCTCCTAAATTCTGCCAGTGTTTGAAGGGAGGAAAATGTGGGCCTGGAGCCACTGGCAGTAAACGGGGATCTCAGAACAGAGTTTGTACCAATCTGACTACCAAATCCAATTAGCATTAGAATAATCCCAGTGCAGTAAGGAATTTGATGACATTCAGTGAGGTAAGAATCTGGAGATAACAGCAATGTTGCAGAAGTGTGAACATAAAGAACAGTACTATTGGAAAATGGTTTTCATTAACAAAGTAAAGCTGATACCTGATCTAAGTATCTATCCATATTATCCATACCACTGAGACAATGATGCCCTGACATATCTGTGTGATTACCAGTTTTGTAACTTGCATCTGAATCTACTTCACATGTAATGGTGCTTAAATGTGATGGCAGACCTCTTCCAAAACAGCAGTGCCCATTTCTTTCTCCTCTACTATCCCAATGCTGTGATGCTTGCTAGGACAACATCTCCAGCTCCCAGCTCACTTCCAGGCTCTCTCAAGGGATTCATGATAAGAGAGGGGGTTGGGCTGTGAACTGGATGAAGTGGTCATATGTCTGAGTCTCCTCCTTTCTTGAGACCTAGCAGAAATAGGCAGGAACTTACACGCATTTTTATGTTTGTGTATGAGCCTTAAATCCAAAGCTCCCAGGCAGTGCTGTAGGATGGTTACATGCTACAGAAGAGAACCTGCAACCTACACATTTTCCTTGCTACTAGAATAACCTATGTAGTCTGCCCAGCAGGGAGAGTCAAAACTAAAGAAGTCAGAGCTCTACAGTAAGGTAGCTCAAGAATTACTATTCATGCAGTGAAGAAAAATCTACCTACAGGTGCAATTCCCCATTTTAATTTGATTCTATCATCATTTTCCTTCTCATTCTCCTCTAATATAAAACACCACCAGTTTCACAAAAACATCGAGGTTTACTTAACATATTTCTTACCAGAAGACTCTTTCCCAGGATGTTTTCCACGAGCTTGAAGTCATTACGTAATTGTTTGCTTTTGGAACTCGTGCCTTCCATCTCCTCATCAGCATAAAAGCGGAAATATAAGGATTCATCCTTAAATTCACTTTTCTCCAGGACTAGAAACAATATATATGAAATACATACATGCATTTACACAGAGAAAGAGAGAAACAAAAAAACAGTTAAAGGAAGTCATAAATATTTCCACAGTCTTTACAGAGCAAAGACCAGATGCATCCCTACCCATCTATCCAGCTCTGTATTTCGAAGTTACTACTGTGTTTCAGGGGTATACTTTTCTTCACAGTGCACAGTAGCTCAGGATACAATGTTTGACCTCCATGGCACATAGAATGCATATAAAATGCAGAAGATCCTCTTGGATGAAAGATGCTACTCAAAACCTTATGCTCCTTTTCCATGTCAAAATGAATATGGTAAAAGTATAAAAGGAGCAAAGAAGGGTAAAATGGCTGTTTAAAGGTGAGATGGCTAAATAGACTGAGGCTTTTCAACCTAAAAAGGAATCGAGAAGGAAATGAGAACTATAAAATTCTGAAAGTGTGACAAAGTTCTTTACCAATGAATGCTTTATTGGACAAACTACGTTTTACTGTTAGGACTTTGTATGTGTTATTTGATACTGATACAGATGTGGTTTGTTTACTTCCCCCATTTAGTAGCAACATCACTGAGGATGTATGATGTCTACTGTGGCAATTTGGCACTTCAGATTTGGAAGCTTCAGAGATTCAGCACTGAGGATTGTACTTGTTGTCCAAGTGGCAAGAAATTGGTGGTTTTACTTTGTACCTGATGTTTCTTGGTGATATTTCAGGACAATACTTGGCTTGTGCATTGGTCTGATGACTCTGAAATAGATGCAGTGAAAAAGCATACCTCTTCTTGCTTGTCTAATCAAGGCTCGTCATGAAGATTAGCAAAGGCATTCACTCAGGAAGGTAGGTTTAGATTTTGTGTAAGCTCTAAGACTGTTTTTAGAAGGACCTGCTGGGATGCCTGCAGTCGTGGCATATCAGCATGTATGGCACAGCTGATAGAAAAGGGATTTTCAGACAGTCAGCTAATCTGACTGAAGTAAAAGCTCCTTTAATTGGCTGTGGGAAGTAATATTGATGCATTACCATGATGCATGAAGCCATTATTGCAGAGTCCAACACCCAGTGCGACAGCTTCCTCCCGAGTCTGACAGTCTCCCTAGAAACAAGAGGATAAATATTACACCTCAGAATGACTTCCTAAGCAAAATTATTCCACTTCCCCACCACATAGTTTGTGGCTCTGAAATTAGCAGGATGCTCCTTGTAGGGAACAACAGCAAGAAATTGAAAGAGCTACCCCGTTGCCCAAATCTCATTCATTCCTATATATAGCATCTCTTGCCTCCTACAGGAATTAGGAGGACAAAGACCAGGATTCTGGAAAGTAGTTGTTTAACCCACAATGGGACATAAAGTTATCTCAATTTAAAGACCTTTTATTTGCAGTCATAGTGTTGCACTTTAGGAACCATTTGATACAGACAATAAAACTCATTCTTAGAGTGAGAAGTTGGGAGATCTTATCTGTACCCAACCAAAGGGAGAAAAACCTGAGTAAACCCAGCTATGTGAACTCCAAAGGTCAGGCTGGTTAAACCTGCCGTGGCATTCTTTTCTTACACAGCAGATCTAAGAACAAAGGCTTCAGTTTCCCACTATCTGAAGCCTTGACTGCAGTATTGCAAAACAGGTACCAAAGGTGACTTCCAAATTTACCTGAAATTGCAGCATGAAGGTTTTCATCTACAGCTCAGGTAAACAGAATAAACACCTAGTTTTATCTATGTGTCTGCCAATTTGCAACCAGTGATGACTTTACAAACATGCTGGTTGCACTTTATAGGCAGAGATACAAGTTCTAAATAGTGCTGGTAAAAACCAGCAGGTACTATGGGTGTTACCCAGATGAAAACCACTGTTAATACTGGTCATTTGATGCAGGTTTACCTGCTTCCCAGTCTGCAGACGGGCACAGGAGAACCTGGAATCTGCTATCTCACTAAGAGCAGTAGGTCAGCTCATTCCAGCAGGCAGGGGACATACTGCTTTGGCAGAGAAGCAAGTTCAGTGTAATACTGTCAGTCCTACTAAATCAGAAGCTCTATCCTACATACGTATCACACCCTGTCACCTTCCTTTTCCCCCTCCACCTGAAGAACTAGATACCTGAAGCTCTAGCAGAACTGCAGTGCACTGACATTGTTTTACGCAAACCAGCTTGCAGACCAAGAGCCGTCTGTTCTTGTCAGTACCACTTAGGGACCCCTCCCACTTAGGTCCTACTAAGGAGATCAGTAGCTGTTTGACAGGCAAATACTGGCAAAGAACATTGCTATGGTGTAAAGACACTATTTAAATACAGGATAAAATAGGGTCAGCTCTTGCCAATCTGCAGCACTACTGGCTCTTCTTGAAGTGAGTTTCTGAGAAGGATGACATTTACAAATTAAGAACTAAATAATGTTGACTTGGTAGGACAAAAAACCCAAGGCAGTTCTGGAGGAAGTGCATGATTAGATGATCACACAAGGACAGCCAAGGAAAGGGCTTTAATAAACCTTAAGTTTAAACTTTTAGTATAAACTAATTTCAAGTCTTTGTAAGTCCTCCTTTTCAACACTCACTTTCTGTTACTTTATGGGATAAAAGGGTAGTTTATTTTATAGAGGCTAGGACTTAAAAATTTCATTTATTCTTTCAACTGTAAATAAACTGGAAGAGAAAAGCCTCCTAATGTTACTCTCTTAGGTTTTAGGAATTTACTTTTTTATTGGCAAAAAAATCTTTGTGTAGGAAGGCTCTAAACCAGACTTTATTTGGCTGCTCCTGATGATAACTTGGCCTTAAAACATTCCCCTAGCAAAACAACGTTCTCTAATTATAAAATACAACTTAAAATAGATCATTTCAGCTCACCCATATGTCCTTCTAAATGTTATGTAGCAATTTGTCCAAATACAATGAAACTAGTAAAAAAGTCTTAAGAAAAAAGAACCACTTACAATCAATAATCTTGACAGAATGCGTCTCATAACTTTTCCATACAGAAATGGAATGTGAAACTATATATACTTGTTTTGACAAGGTAATTCGGGTTTATTCAAATACAATCCCTGAATTTGAGTCAGTAGAAGTATATAGTTTAGAGTCAGTACCATAGTCCAGAGCACACTATTACTATTACTACAGCAACCATTACTATTGTTATTATTGTTGTCTAGTTCTGGTAATTATACAATATCTAAAGCCCTAATCATGGTCCATGGTTGATTGTTTTGAGATGTATAAGCCCAGCAATTAAGATGATCTCTGACCTAGATTGTTTACAACCCATGTGTAGGAGAAAAGAAAACAGATGCACACAGATAAGAATAGCAACCAAAACACACTGTAATGTTTTGCTGACATCATGGAAAAGGAGTTTTAAGATTATAAAGTACTCCTTCCCACTTGGAAGGAAGCCTAAGGTAATGCAATGCACAGAGGTGCAATAGAAAAAACACATGGATAGAAGGATGGGTGAATGGGAAGAGATAAGACACCCACTAGAGCAAAAGTCCTAAAGAATATTACCAACTGGTTTCTAACAGTGCATTTGTCCCTTTACTCCCATTCTACCTTTCATAACATTGCCATTTTAAGTTTCTTAGACTGAGGACTGGGGATTCAAGTGGTAGTGTTTTATTACAGTTCACTTCTGGAGGCCTGGGTATAAATCCTCAACCAGATAACAAAAGTGTTGGGATTGTGGCAGTGCAGTCTTTTAGTGCACTCTTAGTAGCACCTAAGATTCTGTGAAGTACCAGAGCTCTGACATTTGTGAGATCTCTGTTCCTCTTTGTTCTCAGCCTACTGGCAGTGAGAGAAAGATTAGGTTGTAAAATGAGTTTGAGAGGGTCCAGAATCAATGACAGAATGAAGCCCTTCCCCTTAAGGATTGCATCTAAATGAATATAGCAACTATAATATAATTCACAGCACTTTCAGTCTAAATTCATGGATACATGGTATCAGATATTTCTCCTTTTATCCTTGCTATGTTCAAAGGGTCACTAAAGTATTGCCTGTGGAGAACTCAAGCACTGTTCCAAGATTTGACTTTGTGCCATCTCCAGTCAGCACTTACGCTCATATGTGCTTCCTTCCATCATCATATTTAATGCTTATTTCAGTGTCTCATACATAATCGGTCTAAGACATATTATAGAGGTAACTACAGCAGGATTCAGCTATTGTTAAGAGCTATAAACAATAAAAAGACATCAATCAAATTCGGTATTAAATCTCAAAGTCATTAGGAAATCACTTGACCTTCCTCTCTCACATGCAAAAACTCCCTTGTAGTGAATAATCCATGCTAGCATATCACAGGGTACTTACTAATAAACCCAACAGTCAGAGATGCTCAGCTCCTACAGACCCCCTGATATCCAAAGAGCCACAAATGCACTGCATGTTTCATTACAGAGCTCCTAATGCCTATCCAGCCCCAGACTTTGAGTGCATACAGTACACAGGGGATAATAACATATCACATTTGAATACAGCTGTTCAAACATACACATGATTAAGCTTCACTGAGGACCCAACTCATCTCTTGTCAGAAGTACAATAACCAACAATTTCCAGGCAGGAGGATCACGGTACAAAATACAACTGACACCATTTCTTTGACTATAAAATGGTTCTTAGTCTTTTGCTTTGTTCAGTTTATGGCTATTTGTAAAGGTTTAAGGAAATGAAAAAAGTTTTTCATATTAGGGAGGGCTCTCAGTGACATTTATAGTTTAAATTGCAAACAGAAATGAAGAGGAAGGAAAATAGGGAGGGAAATGAGCTACCTTTTTTCCTGACCAAGAGCTGATGTTTTACTCTGCTATCCGAGTCCTTCTACAGCCTGCAGCTCTATGATTAAGTATTATATTGGCCAAATTAGCCTGATTACATCTCTCTTCTTTGGCCAAAGCAAACTTCCCCCCTTCCCCCTCAGCTTTCCATGAAGAAGACCCAGCTAAATTACATGTAACTGATGTGACAACCTTAATACTGTCTTTGCTCTCCTTTAGGCTCTTAACAGGAAAACAATTGACTACTCCATTCTCATTCAGTTATGTGGCACAGAACAACCTTAAATCATATCAATCTTCTTAATGTAGGGGGATGTCAAACGCAATTGCAGGAAACAGTTCTGAAGGACAACATCCCTTGTTGTGAGAGGCCTGATTCTCATTCAGTCCACCCTCCCTTTATGTCATTTTGGCAGTACAGAACTTGGTGTGACTGTGAATCAGATCATCTACATGTAAGATAAAACCAGAACCTGCACTTGACTGATGGTGATCAACACTGCACACTCTCCTTTCAGACTGCTTTAGACTATCAAAGCTGATTTTTTAATTTCCCAAGCTAGAGACTCGTCTCTGTAATGACAAGGTAAATGTGGAGCAACTACATCTAAAGACAAGGGTGCAGTCGGTGGTGTAAAACTCTAGATTCATTTTTCATTTAAAAATTGTACCACACCTATACTGCATTAAATGAGATCAACATTGCTTTAAATGTCTTCCAAAAATCACAAGAAGTAGGAAAGATCCCCAAGAACAGCCAGTTCACCACTCCTAAGGCTTACAAAGAACTTTCTTCCTTTTTATGCTGGCAAACACCAAGTTTTCACCAAACGAACAATAACAGAAAGCCCAAGTTCAAAGAATCAGAGTATGTTTACTTTTGTTGTAATATTTTCTAGATAAATGTGTT
Organism: Melopsittacus undulatus; assembly: GCF_012275295.1. Classification (NCBI taxonomy): domain Eukaryota; kingdom Metazoa; phylum Chordata; class Aves; order Psittaciformes; family Psittaculidae; genus Melopsittacus; species Melopsittacus undulatus. Next base: position 29,330,960 of record NC_047536.1, on the reverse strand, counting down.
TTATTTACTTTGAAATGGAACTGATGAATTAAGCTCCTTGTCAAAGAAAGCAGAATCTTAACATTTTCTTACCTGTGCAATAAGCCAATCCACTAGTTTACTTGCAGGGATTACTGATTTGTAGGTCTTTAGGTGGTAGTCACGGTCTCTAAGAAAGAGAATTCAGGGAAAATCAGGACAAAAATTTCATTTATACTCTAAACCTCCACATTCTGTTGTAACCTACTACCATTAAGTTGAGGAAAAAAGAATTATAGATGGGGAAAAGAGAGACTCACAGCCACATATCAATGAATAAGAAGCAGATATCCTTTATCTCTAGAAAAAAAGCTCAGCTTTTAAACTTTTCTAACAACTTGAATGAGGAATATATTTCACATCAATACAGAGCAGTGTTATTTCAAATTTCTCTAGATGTTGTTTCAAGCCATCTTCAGTGAGCTCATACTCCTGCCAGAGGCAACCAGGATGTGCTTTTCACAGGTGTACTGAACTGCTGCTTTAACTCAGGTCAGAATATTGCCACCACTGGCTCTACTGAAAGTCATGTTCTTCTACCTGAAAGTCATCTTCTAGTTTCTACCCTAAATCCGTTTGTGTCCTGCTTACACTTATTCGCTCAATGCCAGCCTCATCTGTAAGCTTAAACAGTTCTTCTCTAGTGTTTACCCATTGATATATTCATAGATGGTGACCCTATATATTCTCGCTGGTCCCATTTTTGTTGGGCTCACTGAATTAAGCACCCTTCAGCTTACTGTGTCAGACAGAGATTCTCCTGAGTCTCACCTGTTCAAGTTTTACTTCCTTTAGCAAAATATCAGAGAGGCCAGACACAGAATACAGTGTGCTTTTATGGCATTACATAATTTCAGCCATTGTAAATGAAACGTGTTGTATTCATGCCTTGTAACACAACTTGCACCATCTCATACATTGCCCTTGATGAGAGAGCAGCACTGTTCCTGAAATAAGGAAAAGAAACCCTATTGTAACTTGCTGCTGTTTGCTGTTCTCTTCCATTCCTCTTCTCAGAGCCATAGAGATAATTGATGGGTTTAGCCTTTCATAAAATAGTTGTAAAGAATTTTCTGATACAAATATAAGAGGACTGTGTGGCTCCGGACATTGGGCTCTAGCACCTTTCACCTCCAGGTCACTGGATTTAATCCAGGCTCATGAGAGAATGAAAAGCTCTTTCCACTTTAAGGCTGTTTACTGGCTCGTGTGAAACAAGTTTAGTGGTCTTGATCCAGTTCCTAGTTCTATATCACAAAAGCCATTACCACAATTAATTTGCATTAATTGGTTCCCTCTTGTTGAGAGTCTCAGTAGCGAGGCCAAATGCTGAATGCACCATGAAGAATTAATTCCTCTCTCACCCTTGGAGGTGGTCCTTCTATTTCAAGCTTGAAGTCCACTGGCATGGCTGTGGAAAGAAGCTTTCACAGCCACTGTGACTGTTTTATAGTCCGGATGTATCTCTACAGCAGCTCAAGGGAAGACCTCATTCTTCAGTTCTGTCAGATCAGCTTCTTTCATTAGCACCACACTACTTGATATTTCCTTTTTTCTAAATTTCTAACATCAAAACACCATCTAAAATTCATCCTACTCATGTCCTTTACTAATCACCTACAGATACAAATATGTTGTGACTGGCTTTTGTAAATAACAGCACCAGAGCTGCCTGTATGTTTGCAGAATGCAGGGTGTGAGAAATTAGAAAGGGAAGCTGGAGTTTCAGAACCTGGAAAAAAACAAAACAAAACAGAAAACCCATGACAGCATTTCCAGAAATCTGTGTCCTCAGAACAAAAGCTTTCCTCATAGTGCTTACACACATTTTTTGACTTCTCTTCCAGTAATGTGCTAAACCCAGCACAACGCTGTGGGAGTTTTCTGTGCGATTTTTCCCTCTCACACTCTTATCTTGAGAAAATGTGCTTTGAAATGTCAGAACAATAAAGGAAAAGCATTAAAATACTGAGTACTAATGAGAAGGGGGTTCCAGATTGTGAGAAGCAATTCTCAACATTTTCATAGAGATGCTGACATAGGCCTAAAGTTCTGAATAAGCTGGCATCAGGATCTTGGTCCAAGGCCTGGTCTTTCACTGCTTGTACTTAAATGCTTTGCAGGATAAATATTTCAACACTAGTTCACTGACCTTTCCCTCCCATTTCAATCTAGCTTGAGCAAGGGCAGAGCATGGATCCCAGAAGGTCATCCAGAACCACAAGCTACAGGTGAATAGCCAAATATAGATGTGGGAACCACCAAAACTTTGGCAGAACCTTGTTCCCTCACAGGAGCTAGAGAAATACAATATTCTTCACAGGGTCCGGCCCATCTATGCTGTGAAGTATTGTGCATCACATGTGTAAGTGGGAGCAAGTTCTTCCATCCTCACACCTTCCCTGAAGTAGACCAGAGACATTCAGAACCTTCTTTGCATCCAAGATCTTTCAAAATGTTTTACTTTTTCTGTACTGATCCCCAAAGTAGCTTTGTTTCCTATGAAATCTGTTCTCTCATCCTCAAAGTACATCAGTGTCAGAGTTTACTTAAAATTATAAAGACAAAGGCTATGTGGAAACTCTTACATTTCCAGTGAAGACAACTAAGCAAAAGTACACCCCAAGGTTGCCCACAAAATAACTGAATTTTGAACCTCATGATTCCTCCAGATCCTCTTGGCCCATGCACCTGCTGCTCCAAGGAGGTCTGCTGATTTACTAGAAGGAAGGTTGCACCAGAAAAATCAGCCTCATCAACCTTGCTTAGCAAGATTGCAGGGATCAGCAGTCCAAAAATGACAGATAAAGTAGTGGTCCAAAGGCACAGCAGAAAGTGTAAGCTTGGCACAAGTAACTTGGCTAAAAGTTAACTCTTCAGGTTAACATTAGGCTTGTCAGAGGCAAAAAAGACATGTCAGGAAGATATGAAAGGATGACAGCCTAGGAGATTCAGTTTCCTCACAGGGAAATAAAAGGAAGAGTGAGTAGGAAAGAGAACAGTGGGAAGAAGAGCCTAAACACACCGAGTACGTTAAGTCTATCCAGAAGGATCCTCAAACTTCTGGAAGTCTGCTGTTTTTCACTGGTCATACATAGTTTAGATTCATGCTGACACTAACAAAGATTAATCCTGATATGAGAAGCTTCTCCAGCTGGGATTCTATTACAAAAATAGCACACTGATAAAACACCACAGGACAGGCCTATGGCAGTTATTTTGTCCTTGCTGATTCCCTAAAGCATAAGACTACAACCCTTTCAGTTTGTGGATAACCTGAGGGCAGGAAAATGTATTTGCACTTCACTTACCATTATTCCTACTCTGCATGTGAATTGCCATCTCAAGGGGCGAGATGTGTATGTGCAAATACACACATGCATACACATAACCATTTTGCCTACCGAGGCTGCATCATGCTTTCCTGCTCTCTCCATATCCTTCAGGCTAACTGAAATCTCTATTATAGGACAGCTATTCTGGGGAATAAAAGAAAGATCTAATTAGGCAAATTTATAACTGATGAACTGTAACTATCTTTGCAGCTCCTTTTAGCATGACAATGCTCAGTGAAACAATTGTACAAATCAGGGACAAGAGGTCAGCTTTGTTGAATCTGGGACTCCAGCCATGCCCACAAGAGGTTGGTTTTTTTTTTCCTCATCAGTTTTTTGTATGTAAAAATTAAGTTCTTCTAAGTGAAAATGCCTAATTTTCAGCCATAAACAGCTGAACAGAACACATAGATGGTTTAGGGCAGTTTCCATTATAGGTCAGAAATGTTCATCTGATGTCACAATAAGGCAACAACATGTGAAATCACCTCCCGGGATCTGGGAGGACAGTTAATTTGTGCTTGCAGATTATATCAGTCTTTAGCATTTTTTTGGTAGCCAAATTCTGAAGATTACACCCAGAATTTTTCAGGGGATTTCCAAATTACAGGTTCAGGTTTTATTTTACTTAAGAATGGTTTTTGTTTGTTTAGGGTGCCTTGAATCACACTGGAAGCTGTTCACATCACTTTAGCTTCTGTTTACATTTTCTATAACCCAAATAATACAGCAGCTACAATCACACCACACAATCTGCCCTGAATCAGTAGTCACTTACTAATCTCACCCACTTTAACTCACAGAAAATACCAGAGGAAACAAATAACCTAGTGCCATGCTAACAGCTCTCATAAACTGACAGAGGAAGCAAGTGTCAGGAAGACTATTAACACTGGCCTTTCACTCTCTCAACCCAGTTCCAACATCTTCTAGCAGAAGTACAACTACAGATCTAAACTGTGTAGATAGAAGGGTAGTAAAAGAGACAAGAAAATCCAGAAACTTACTGTTTATAGTAAGACAGAAGAAAGATTTTAATAGTAACATGGTGTCCTTTTAGCAAAGCCTGGTAACATATACAAAAGGATCACAAAGATGAACTTACTTTACCACTGGAGTATATAAGCAGTGTAGTCGGCAGTAGAGCCTCACACCCTGAAGAAAGAAAGATGCATGGTATGATCAGTTTTTTTCCTTTTCAAAGAAACACAGAGTAACTAAAGCTAGCAAAACCTGGACACTGACGTCTCTACTCAGCTGGAATTATCTATTGGTTAACTGTTTTTCAAAACAGCTCCCTTATCTTCTGTCAAACATTCTTTCTTCTTTCCTGCCTCCAGAAGCCACAAGAAAAATAAAAATCTGGTTTTATCTCTAATCACTTCCATCCCAACATTTTTCCATTAATCCCTCCTCACAATTAACCCATGAACTAATGTCCAGAAGAAAAAATCCAATTTATTAAAAGGTATGTGAATAGATAAAGGACCAACAGAACACATCTGATAGACAATTATCAGGAACAGCAGTTACATATTGATCTTCTCTATCTGCCTGAACCATAATGCCCAGATTTTCAGCAGACATGCTCTATTATAGCCTACTGCTTTCTTTTAAGACCTTTTCTTACTATATTAGGATTGTAATCAGCAGTCTCGTGTGCAGTCATGACTATATTATTGCTAAGCTCTGCTTCCTCTCCCTAGAGTGAATGACTCCTATGGCATTAGGATGGGTAGATTAATACAGCAAAGATTAACAGCATTAGGGATCTCCTATACGACAGGACATTAACATTCAGAGGTGGAACAAACTCTTCTGATACAAATCACAAGGTTCCAAATAAGAATGATAATACAAACCTTGGACATGATGTCTTCCAATTCACTTCTTGGCTTGTATGTTCCATCATCATAGCGAAATCTGTACATCACCTGCTCATTCTTAAACTGGTGCTTATCTGAAACTAACACACCAGCAGCATAATTAAAATTAGTCTTTTCTCCCCTGCCATGTTCTGCATAGGCCAGTTGGTACATCTACACCCAAGGATTTGCTGGTATCTATAATTTTCTGAAGATACAACACAGTCCTCTTCTAGTTAAACAGCAAATGCCTCAATTTCAACATTCAGGTGAGTTTAGCTGAAAAAGCATATTGAAGGAATACATTATATAGGTCTTAAGTCACCAGTGGTCTACATCTCTGTACAATCTCTTGGCAATCAATTTAAATAGGGAAGCTATTTAAGTAGGTTACTCTTGCTCCAATACCCTGAGCAAGATGCATCAGGTTTGTTTTTAAAGTCACCTTTAGTTAAAAGTTCCTGATGTTAATGTCTCCTATGACAGTTATTGCTAGACATTGAAAGATATTTGCAGTGCTGCATTTTCTTAAGGAAATACCTCTTGAGATTTTGGTAAATCATTAAACATTAAAGTATCCCATTAGGTGTCTTCCAGTGTAGAAAGAACTTAGAACTTAAGCACCATCTTGAAACCCTTACCCCTATTCTACATTAAGCAATCTTTTATCTTTTGTTTTCACTTGGCATAACATTACCGTCAGGTGGAAACTGCTGATCTCTGGGCCTGCCTGAGAAACAGGCCATAGAAGATTGCTAAACACTGAGCACTGTGCTAAGTGCTGAACTCTATGTGTTTTATCACTCAATTTCCTCAGTATCTCCTTTAATTCTGGCTATTTTATCTTTTTAGCTAGAACTGCTGATGTGCAAGTTCTGGTACCTGTCAGAGAGCAGGAGTGATCAGAACCTGAGCTGCTGTGTGTCAGACATGAAAGATACTTTCTGCAGATTCAATTCTCTATTGGATTTAGAAATACAAAATCCAGAGCATGCAGACACTCCAAGAAGTCGACAGCTTTCGCAGCTTAGAGATTCCACTGTACCCAAATGGATATACACCAGATCCTGCAAATTGTACTTTATTCTGTGAATATATCACCAAAAGCAGAAAACTTCATTAAAGACCAGGATAACTTATCTAATGAAGGGATAGTCTTAAGAATTTCTGGTCTCTGCCTTCTCAACAATTATCCTACCCACTCTGCAAAGGGCAGATTAAATCTCAAACTGCATCCTGGTCCTTTCAAGTTTTTGAACAAACATCTCATGCTACTTTGGTCATGCAGCACTCCCATATGCGCTGTACTACTCTTCTAAAATGCCCTTCAACACAACACTTCGAGGTCATCTGCTGGGTGTGATGAAAAAATATGGTGCATCAGTGTTTGCTAGCTGATTGCCTAATCAACTGGAAAGATCAAATCCCACAACAAACCCTCCATCATCTCTTTTCTTTATGACAAGCAATCTCATTAGACTAATGACCCATCATCTGGAGCCCCTCCCTTTGTTTATACCTGTGCCCCATTCTAAAAGAGCACAGCTCAACTATCTTCTGTATTGCTTATGTCTCACATTGAAAGCTGTATTTATGGATCACTGCAAATTTTCAAACACATAGTACAAAGGAATACACACCTGATATAGTCCTCAACAAAGATGTTGCAGAGAAATCAAGCAACTGCAGGCATACACACTTTCATGTTAGCCAGCAAGTCCTGTTTTCATGGCATAAATCTGCCCACTCATGAATGGCAAAAGCCACTAAACGTTTTGAGGATCTGATGGGTACCGTACAAGAAAGTATTTGAACATCATGGGAACAGCGGCAGTCAGTTTTCTGCCCTCATTTCCAGGGCACTACCGAAATCTGACTTCTGTTTATGCCATGGAGCACTCACCATGATGAATGATTCCATTTTCCAATAGTGCCTGTCCCAGGTTGACCCCTTCCTCTGGTTTGCTTATCTCTCCAATCTCTGTGAGCCACGATACAAACTCACTGCAAAGGGAAGCAGAACAGAAACAATTAGCTTTTTCACTCTGAATATAAGCAGACACACGCCTCTGCAAGCCATCAGGAGACCTTCTCCTTGAAACAAGTGTGAAAACTGTTTCAAGTCATGATACCTCTAGTAGGTGGATTGATTTCATACATTTCTGGAGGAAATGTTCTGCTCAAGATCTAGATCTATCCATGACTCTTCCCACTATTTTCCCCCTCGTTCACCATAATTAGCATGCACACAAAAGGAAAAATTACCTGGTTGGATCTGTCAAGATGCTACAAAACCTTATTCTATTGAGCAATCTAGACATCCAAGGGGGAAAAGAAAGGCAAAATTAACCTTAAAAATTGACCTTGAAACAACAAGCTGAACAGTAGAGAAAACAGCTAGTTCTACCCAAGCTATTCCTCCAAGCAGTGTTTGTGGTCTTAGTTATGTATGCTCACTGTTCTTCACTGGGTCTGCATTGCATTGGTTTTAATGGAAGCACAGGAGGACTTAGGATAGAAGATTCAACCTACTTAATTCAAGCATAGAGCAGTAAGAGGGAGCACAAGTCTCACTGACAGGTTAATTTAAGGTCATTTACTGGAGCTGGTGCCTGGCAGATATATACACGATGCTTCTAATTTATGGACAAAAAGTGCCAAGTCTGTCTGCTCATGCAACACAGAACAAAACCTCTCTATGGAGAGGGGCAAAGCTGCACATATGGGCAGAATGAAAGCCAAAAATGGATAGATATGTAGGATGTTACTCAATTAGAAACAGTAAGTACAGAAAAACAGACATTGCAAGCCTGATGAATCCAGCAATGCCAAAGCCCTAAGGGGCTGAGCTGTTTGCCAGGTTAATTAGTGATTATACTAGAAATGTGTTAAATTCATGGAGAAGAATAAAAGGAATAAATGAAAGTAGAGTGACATATGGGAAATCTAAGTTCAAGAAAACCCTTGAATATTTGCCAATGTGCAGTGGGTTGCTGCTTATCAAAACCAGTATCCATGCCTCCACCTTTGGGCTCTAAATGAAGTATTTTTAGTATCTTCATGTTTATCAGACCTGACTCATCTAAGCTGTAGGTAGCATTCGCATTTTGCCTTTAGAACAACAACTTCAGTACTGAAAACTCTGGTTTGCTGAGGGGCTACTCTGTAACTGTCATAGTGCTGAAAAAGCAGAAGAATCTATTCAACTATGCCAGGGGAATCCCATGGAAACCAGCAGAGTTTTGTAAAACTCCTGAAACCAGAGTACTGGAGTGGTGAATTAGACTTTCTATCTCCTAAGGAAAGCCCATTCTCAATTTCCCAGTGATTCTGAACTGTTTCTAGAAGTATTTAAAAGCTGAAACAGAGTATCAACTGCAGAGGAAGGAGAAGTATGAATGATCCTCTTCACTCATTACTGAGAGGACAAATTCTCTCTGGAGTGCCCCATCAGGCTCATACTGGCCAATGACTGTACTGTAATCCTGTTAAGTACCCAGGGTAGGTGCCCAGTTGCTACATATTTTTCCACCACGGGTCAATGTCAGTTTACAGCACTTAAACAGTGTACAATACTTCAGCAGAACAGTGCTACCCTGTGAGCTTTCCTGCTTCTTTTATCTAGAACTCTGTCCCTGGAACCTATTTGGATTGTAAATGTAAAGCAATTTTCAGTTTCCTAAGAAAGGAAAATAACTGAAAGCTACTCTCAAAGCCCTGAAAATCAGAACCATAGGATGGTTTTCTGAAGAGTTACTTTAAGACTTCTATGGTATTTGATTTATATGCAAAATCAGTGATCATTTACTCTGAAGCCTTTACAAGCACTGAAGAGTGCATGATCCAGAAATATTCCAAGAAGGCTTTTAAGTATATGCTGGACTGTTGCTAAAGAACCATCAACTCAAAAAATGGATGGCAGAGCTTGACTTTTTCCTCATCTTGTTCTAAGCAGTTCTCCAGTATAACTGAGAGTCTCCTCACTGCCCAGTGCTGCCAAGCTCAGTTCTCACCTGGAATGCAAGTCAGGACACCATCTGCCAACTATAGCTCTGAAAATAAGGGACTTAGAACAGCTGGGATTCTAGTCAAGAAATACACAGGAAAATCCAGCCCATCAGGTTTGTGCAATCTGATCAGATACGTTTGGAATCTTCTGAGGTTAACAGATCCTCGCTATTACAAGCTCAATACAGTTTCAAGATTTTGCAATCAGTTTAGGGCAGTGCTGACAAGAAGCATGGCAAGCATACCATTTGCAGATATTGGCACCAACACACATCTTTCCCAATGTATAACTAGTCACATGCCTAAATGCCAGGATACCCAAGTGGTTAGGAAAATGGATTTGCACTCAGCCAGTAATTTGCTGAAGCTCAATAAACAGCCACATAAATAAATGCATGTGATGTTTGCGAAGATATTAGGATTAGTTCCTACTTTTTCTTCTGCAACCACATTTTCTCTCTTGAATTACTAGATGCTATCTGATATCCAAAGGCCAAGAGAAAAACTAGTCTTCTGCAGCCTTCTACAGCAGCATGTAGTAGAAAACCACTAAGTACATCTCAGCACAGTTATTAGTGACTGCCTTACCCGGAATATCTGAAGAAATGACCAGGTCACAGCCAATACACACTGTTCAGGAGAAGCCCAGTAATGATACAGAAAGTCTGCAAGTCACAACTAGATTGTCCTGATGGAGTTGCACTCAATTGACTTGCCCAGAATTGTACCAACAAGTGACTGATGAAAAGATATCAGCAGAGTTATTTTCTATGGGAAGGGCTGCAACATTAGCACAAATAGGTATCCCAGTCTGGGCTCAGTTACCCATTGGCAAAGTCAGGTCAAGTCCTCACTACAGGAATGTCAAGTGGCTGTCAGGTAAACTGAGGGCAATGAGCAGGACAGACTGTGGAGCATGTAAGACTATGGGCATTTTAAAAGAGAAAGTAGCAGCAGGAAATCACAGGTAAGACTTGAGATCAAGGAAAAACTCCAGGACTCCACACCAGACTCATATATATAAGCACTAGAAGAATGTAAGTTTCTGATCTGGTACTTCTTGTGTGGGAAACAGGGAATGCTGTATCGTGCCTCCAAATTCAGAGCTTAAAGGTTTCAAAATGAATCCAGTAAAATCGGGGGGGGGGGGGGGGGGGGAGGGGGCTGAGGGTGAAAAAAAAAACAACCAAATTTCAAAAAATCAGAGTTTTAATATTTGAAATATGGCCAGTCTGTGCTACTAAACTGCTTTCTGTCAGCCAGAAAGACAATGCATCATTTCCACACCCTGTACACAAGGAATGCTGCCTGCAAACTGACATTACAGAGAGAGGGAGAGAAGGGAAATGAATGGATAATCTGCCTCTCCCACAGCTGATCATTTCAATCATAAACAGCTGAGGCAGAAAAGTTTTCTCAGGTCAACTAATGCGTCTCCCTCTGTGCCATGCAGGATATTTCCCTACAACAGCCCCACTGCTACCGTATCTAATCAGAGGTCTGATTCATCCATAGGGTCTCTTGTCTACTGCCCCATGTGTCATACTTCAGAACTATTTTGTTCTGAATAGTACCGATCCTGGGAACGTTATTTTCCAGGCACTAAAGCCCTGTACTTCTAACAAATGCCTCAGGATGCACAAAATTTCATTTGTATATGTTACACTGACAAACAGGAAACTTCTAACTTTAATCTTGAGACTTGGACAGTTCTGCTGGGTTTAAACATCACCTGGTAAGCATTTGCTTGAGGATATAGGTTCGGCCACCAACAGGCCTGAGCTTGTGGGAGTTAAGGTATTTTTTCTTATTCCTTTTGGTGAGTTGAAACAGCTGTTAAGAGTTATTGTAGAGTGGAATGAGCTGTCACTGCAGAGCATAAATAGGCATCTATGATTAATTTTAATAAATCACAACTGTAATGGGGGTTATTGGCCTTTTCAATTAAGCTGCATCAATGCATATCTGATCTGACCTCATAATGCCACCCCCAGAAAATCCAGAGTCCATTCTTTTGATTGGAATGAAAGGGCCTTTTCAATTCAAATGCCACTTACTTGCCAAGAAAGCACTTGGGAACAGTGCTTAATTTTCTCCTCCTGTCTTTGATAAGGTTCACTTTCTTGCTCATCATCATTTGGTAGAGCTTCTCTCCTTTCTCTGCAATCATGACGTATGCATCCCTTTCCATTCCCAGTTTCAAACCTGGAATACAAAACAGGAATTCCTTCAGATCCTTAATATCACACAAAGTAGAATGGGTTGCAGAACATGGAGAACTTCCAAAGAAAGATGCATCTGCATCAGGGCAATCCCAAGCAAAACTACAGGTTGGACGAAGAATGGATTGAGAGAAGCCCTGAGGAGGACGGACTTGGGGATGCTGGTTGATGAGAAGCTGAATGTGAGCCAGCAGTGTGTGCTCACAGCCCAGAAAGCCAACTGTGTCCCAGGCTGCATCACCAGCAGCATGACCAGCAGGTTGAGGAATTTTCCCCCTCTACTTCTCACTGGATAGAAGCCCCTGCAGTCCAGCTCTGGGGACCCCAACACAAGGAGGACATGGAGCTGTTGGCGAGTCCAGAAGAGGCCATGAAGATGCTCCAAGGGCTGGAGCAGCTTTGCTCTGGAGACAGGCTGAGAGAGCTGGGCTTGTTCAGCCTGGAGAAGAGAAGGCTCAGGGGAGACCTTAGGGCAGCTCCCAATTCCTAAAGGAGCCAACAAGAAATCTGGAGAGAGACTTGATCATGGGCCTTTAGGGACAGGACAAGAGGAAATGGCTTTAAACTGACAGAGGAAGATTTAAATTAGGTATTAGGAAGAAATCCTTTACTGTGAGGGTGGTGAGGCGCTGGCACAGGTTGCCCAGAGAAGCTGTGGCTGCCCCATCTCTCAAGAGGCCGGGTTGGATGGGGCTTGGAGCAACCTGGTCTAGTGGCAGGTGTGCCTGCCAATGGCAGGGGCTTGGAAACAGATGATCTTTAAGGTCTCTTCCAGCCCAAACCACTCTGTAATTCTATACCTTCTCAAAATTATTTCCTGTTGCAATTCCGTTTTTGGCCCCAGCACAACTGCCAGCATAAGATTTGTTCAAGGCATCAAAATGCTTGACAGAGCATATGACTTTTTGAGTGTTACATTACTTGATGCCAAAATACAAAACTGACGAAATCAAATTCACATCCTTAAATAAGTCAAAACTAGAAAGGAACATTATTTTCTCCTCCTTTCTTAATTATTGTATTTACTAATACCTTAAGCAAAAAATACATTTTGACAATTATAATATTCAATGAAATAAATCTGAATGATTTAAGGAATGATAGATAATAGGAGAGAGACAATTTCATGACCACGTTGTCTGAGTTTCCACATAGTTCATGCTAACTTGAAAACTCCTGAAGTCAGTAGAACAAGCTCTAAAAACAAGAGGTGGCTATGTTACAGCTATCGTTGTAACTGGCATTTGATGGCACTCCTTCCTTTAGATTTGCAAATTGCTTCAGGACAGCTGGTTTGCCTTTGTGTAAGTTTTGTCTCTTCTAGCCTGCACATGTACTTCTATTTTCTTGAAACTCAAACCTGCGAATCTAGGCAACTCTGGAGTCCAAAACAGAGACACGTAGTTTAGACACCTAACATCTTTGAAAACGGGCAGCCTGAATTGCTCCTGTACTTGGCACATTGGCACTTGGGCACATCCCAATTTTTACACAGATTTACACTGGGCAGAATTTCAGTGATCAGTGTAAGGCTAGACATGAAAACTGTACACTCTTTGGGAAAAGCAGTTCACCCTAACTGGACATAAATCCTGTTGCTTTATGGTAAGATATTGAAATGAATTAATAGTCTTCTGTGTCATCAGAGCTGCTTTCTAGCTTTCTGAAAATGCTTAATACATTTGGTTTAGAGGCTTGAAAGGCACGTTCCAGAAATTAGACTTGCACAACATTTTGTCTTTCAAATACAGTATTTCTTTCATGTGTCCAAGAGTTTTGGCTCCACATCCCCCATGGCTTACTGCTGTTAACTCTTCCACCCTCTTCTTCCCCCAGTACTGTGATCCAATTCATTGCAAATGCTGACACGTGTAGCTGAGGCTAATTTGCAACGTGAACTTGTGATAGAAAACAGCCTGGGTAATAGTATACATGTTTCCTGCTGGTCTTACATCACTGAATTCCCCAGGCTCTGATGTAAATGGCAGACTGGAATGCACATTTTACCCAACTCATCCTGCAGGATTGGGAATCTCACCAAGCTTTTTCCTTTCTAATCCAAACACTGATATATCTGTGACTTTGTAAGTACTCTGATCCAAAGGAGATTTTCCAGTAAGGCCTGGAATGTCTGCCAGAATATCTATGCTTATCCTGAGTGCCTGTCATCAGCTGCCACATCATAAAACTGTATGACAAAAAAGCATCAGAAAATCTAACTAGCCAACGCTGCATGGAAAGCTTTGAGAAACTTTCTATTATGGAATAGTTCTTCTCCCTTCCTGAATCACCTCCCCATATTCTCAGGCTCCCTGATTATACATGGTCTGTTTTAATAATCCTGTTTTACTTCTTATTGAACTTTCTCTCTCCTCACACATTTTACCTGATGCACAGGAAATTCCGCAGAGCAGTTAAGTGACCTCAGAAAGCGAAAACTCACTACGAAATGGAGACTCATGGGACCTTTTAGAGACATGATTTAGCACTCTGAGGTTAAAAGTAAGAGCCAAGAAATGTATTTTATTAAAGAAATACAGCATGTGGAAGTTCAGGATCCTTAGAGTGGGATTCAGAACTGACCAATGAGCAAAAATCGAACCAGAGTCTCTCTGTTGCCTTCAGGTAGTTCTGAATTTACACTGTGCTCATCTACATTTTGATGGTAGTATCCCTGCTATTACCAAAATGTGCATTGGGCTTCAAACATGATAAAGTATGTTAGTAATGGTTCATATTTTATGATAACAAATAACACTGCAATGTGCATTGTGTTTAGCAGATTAGATGCAAAGTGCTGTAATATAAAAACTAAGTTTAGACTTCAAAGGACATTAAAGGATTCTCTGCTTTCATGAATCTTCAGTTTCAGATCTGTAACTTTCTTAAACATCTAAAGCATTATTCCTTAGCAAGTACAAGACCAAAACCCCAAACTGATTAAATGTTATTTTTTTCAAACAGTAATTCAAGGTCTCAAAGAAACTGCCTCTGGTAAACAAAAATGTTTGATAAATACAGTGACATAAGTCCCTAAAACCCTCAAGGTACACATTCAGAAATATTGTTCTCAATCAATGGATTTTCTTTTTCGTTAAGGATAGATTTTAATTCTGCCCGTGGAGGTAAAACTACCACCTTTTTCTCTCAGATACTTCTACATGCATATACATTACACCTCTGTACACAAGTTCATTCAGTGTATTACAAAATACATTATCCACTTACTCTCTCTCTGCTCCCTTTCCTTGATTATAGCATCCAACCATTTCTGTTTGTCCTCTGCAGTCTTGGCCATACAGACAAACCACTTGTTCTTGGCTGTGTTGTGTATCTTCCATCCATTTGTCACAGTGTAGCCATTGCTGTGGTAATCTGCTGTAAAAACCCAAAGCACAATGTACACAGTGAACAGAAGGCCTGCTACTTCAATCAAATCAGCATGGGACACCTTGACTAAAAAAGCCTGACTTCTGGAGGTGTTCCTCATGCACCATTCTTACTGACTGTCCACGTGACTGGTCATTACTTACCTGTAAGTACACATATTAACAGAAGTATCCATAAGCTGTTAAACTGACTGTTTCAGCCCTAAGAGTGACACTGTAATTTCACCTCAGAAGAACTAAAACATTTAAAACATAATAACATCAGTGCAACAGTTGATGAAGTTTGTTCAGGTTATCTGAACTTTCTAGGGACACACTAACTTCTTGCGCTCTTTGTCCATTGGACATGGGAACTCTTTAAGTGTCAACTGTTTAAAGGCTATATTCATTCCTGACTTATTACTATAGGAGGAAGAGTTGCTTTGGCCTTTGTAGATGAAATCAGAACACAAGAACCATTCCCATATTTTGTTCAGGGACACATTCCATACTACTGATTTGAGGCTAAGACTAATATTTGCTAGTGTTCTAAATGAGATGATTCAGAAGTTCTGTTGTTATAGCTGTAATGGCTTAAGATGTAAGAAAAGAAAGGATGGAAAGAAGATAAAGTATATTTTACTAAATTAACTTGGATTAGGAGAAAAAACAGACAAGCTTCTGGGTACACAAACTCTTCATAAGGTTATTTCAGAACGAAGGACTAGTGCCTGAAAGCATGTCCAGTCTTTCAACAAACATAAGTTGGTCTAATAATGAAGGTACCAGAAGCTGCATAGCTTGCTTGAGATTTCATTAAAGGAGACAGAAAAGTACATTTGTACCATCTTGGAAAATAAGATCTGGACTTGCTGTGTTGTTAAAAGACGGTATTTGGTCTCATACCTGTTCCATCTTCCACATTTTCCACCTCCATGACTTCTGTATTTATTCGGCCTCTGAAGATATAAAGGGAGCCATTGATTGACTTTGTCCTTTTAGATGTTTTTTTTCCAGTAACCCTGCAATTAGGATTTAGACTGTTAACAACACATAAACAAATAGAGCAACATACATATACATATATATATATAATTCTGAGATATGACTATTAAAAAAGGATTCTGATATAGTGTTTTGTGGTATTTGACCACACCTCTGATTTTGAAAAACTGGACTACTCCATCCGCTCAGAACAGTAAGTGTACAACAGCATCAGTACAATGATAAAGAGCTTATTTTACAAGATTATGTGAAGACTGGGATGCCTTCAAGCTTTACATTCTTGATGACTGACTGAAATGCCAGTACAACCCAACTGCACATGGCTCTGAGATGAAAACTGCAATATCCCCTGACAAAATGTTACATTTGCCACTTTTGTTTGCCTGAAGCTTTGATAAATTTGTGGGATATATGCCAAGTTTCAAATATGAAATAAAACATGTAAAGAGGCTGGTGTCAAATGGCCTGTCATATTTGTGTTAAATGTCACTGTAGGGGCATTTGTGAAAGTGCTGCTGCGGCGACTTTGCACCAAAGTTTACGTCGTTATCCATAAGCTTTATAGTGTCTTTGTTGAAATGTCTTATAAAATAAATAATCAGGAAAGCACTTTCATTGCTAGTTATGGTCTGATTTTTATGTTTATAACAGTTTTAAAACCATCCAACTGACACCTGCTGAGCTTTAATATCTAAGAACAACTCTGCTATATGAACCAAAACACAATCGGTCAAATGATCATCATTTGGGATGGCAAGTGTCCAAGCTCTGTGCAGTGAAGAGATTGCTGTGGCAAGCTGCCAGAAGCTCATAAGATTCAAGAAATATTGCAATAAAAAACAGCTGGAGAGAAAAAAAAATCTGTCAGAGTGAAATATCTGTGATAAACTGAGGTGAGAGGAGAATCACCAAGTTCTTCTGAACAATTTTTCCTTTTACAACTAGTTTTAGTGACAAATACACATTTAGTGATGACCATATATTTACATCTAATCAGACTGACAAGGATGGAGATCTTGGAGCCATTAGATCATTTCCTAAAGATGACTGTTGGAATCTAAAGAAAAGCTATCTTGGCAGCCTTAGCAAAACCCTTTAAATACTCAGCCCATTTTTCCACATGAAACGTATTGTTCCTGACATCAGGATTCAATTTAAACAGCTGTCCATGATCCTGCTAAAAACACAAAACAATACTCAGCTCTGAAAATCTATGTCATCAGTTTGTCAGACTTCCCAAAGCTTCTGCAAAAGATGAGATTGCAGTCTTAGACTGAAAATCACAGATTGCATTCTAAGACACATTTTAATCTGGTCTCAACAATGCTACTCCTACTTTATGCTATTGTGAAAAGATATGATGCCTAAAGTCTAAATGGCTGCGTTGTTGACTACTTATCAAAGACAGGTCTGAATTCTGATTGCATTTTTGAGTCAAGAAAAGCTCCAGTGATTTCTACAAGATAAGCGCAGTGTGAGCTGAGAACCAAGTAATTCAGTTTCAAATTAGGAACAGACACAGGCAGGTTTTTGGTGGTACTGGCTTTTCCGAAAGCTGTGTCCCACTAACATGTCATGCAGCTGCCCAAATAATCACAACAGCACAACTGGATAGACACTAATTTCCATCCTGGACTAATTATAGATAGCAGCTAAATAGGAGAAATATCTAAAATTAAAGTCACTCAGCAATTCCTAAATATAACTTTTACACTAGGCAATTCCAGCAGACTTAATAATGGAAATCAGATTCTGAACATTTCATCAGTTCAAGCTACATTATTAGACAAAGATAAACATTATCAATCCTCTGGGGAAATGAGTGTTAAGGCAGCCTCCTCCAAAATCAAGCCAAACTACAGAGTAGCTCAGTAATGTCTCCTGTACAAAAAAAAGAGTTGCTTAAAGTAGAACATTTTGTTTTCTAAACCTTAGTATTCCGGGAAACATGCCTGGACATCACGGGAGGGGCTCTGCTAACCTGAACTACAAACAGGCTGAGAAAACCAGTTTCTCAAAGCTTTAAAGAAGTAAAAGATTAGATATCAAATTGATTTCTTTTTTTTTTTTAATTCCCTAAGGAACAGTTTTCTGTCAGAAGACACAAATTTATGAACTGCTTCTTGTGGAAGTTTGGATTTTGACAAATCTGGCAGAGTCAAAATGATGTGTTTCATCTTTCTTACTTCATTTCAGCAGAGTCAAAAGGCTTCACTTAGATACTCTTAAAAGCCACATTAAGTTTGAACTGTGTAATTTTCTTTTCAATTTAAATGTTAATATTACATTCTAATAATTTCTAATGTAGATTTCACCTAATTCTTATGTATGTTGTATAGTTTCAGCATTGTCCACACAAATTCTAAACATTACTGAAATTATATTTACCAGCTTAATGTTTCCAAAATTTCCACTGAACTGGGAAATAAACCCAAATTTTGAGATATGAGAATCTAGAGAGAAGACTGTGGTATTCCTAATTGGGTTGGCCATTCTACTTGGCCACCACCATTAAAGAAGTATAACTTGAAGGAGGAGGAGAAGAATCTGAAGTGTAGAGCATGTATGGAAAACACAGGAAAGACCAAGCGAATGAGATTGGAGTTTGTGCAGGTGAAAAACATAAGGACTGAAATACAGTGTAATTGGCTGCAGCAGCAAATTGCCCTCCACTCTGACAATGTATTTTAATAATAAGGAGTAGGTGTTAATAATGCTTGAGTTTTATAAGGTGGAATGATGCAAAAAACTGTAAACACGCAGAGCACATGGCTTCAACAGCTGAATAGCAACTTGCTAATCTTCATCTCTTCCTCACTCCCCTGTGTCCTGCTTCTATTTAATGCTTTCTTAGTCTTCCACTTTCCCCTTTCTTGGCTTTATATTGGTTTTCACATCACCCTTGTCTGCTTGGAATAACCTCACAATGGAAGTTGGCACAGCCTCCTTCTACACATCACTCCTGGAGACCCATCTGCTCTGGGAAGTTTTCCAGCTGTAAGAAACTCACCCTGTGTTTTTTCTGCACTGTATCAACTTCTGTTTTTGGATTATGCATTTCTCAGGGTGGGGACCCCATTACTGTGTGGCATATTTAGCCTACCACAGAGTGACTTCTTTCTCCTGCTGTCTAAATAATAGCAATGTTTGAGAACAGAGGGAAATTACACCTGTGACTCAGCCTTGCACAGCAACAGCTAATACACTGAGTGGTCAGTAACTGATCATACTTTCTGCTTGCAAAACTTCTGAATGGTCCATAAGAATGGAGGGACTCACCTGGATTTCCTCTTACAATAGACCAGAAGATTATCAAATAGAAAGAACATTCTCTCCTGGATGTTTCCTGCTGAGATTTTTAACAAAGTCCCTTGGAGCAAGAGCTGTGTGCAGATATCAGTCAGATTTGATCCCTGAAAAGAGAAAAAGATATTGTTTATTTTTAAGTTTTTTTGCACATGCACCATGAAGGATTTTTACTAAAACACTGTTATTTTATCTGCATGTCATCGAACTGTGATGTAACTGATGCACTCAGAAGAAGGAAGTCCTCAATTTCTTAATGGGGCTAAACACATCATATTTTCTCTGGATTACAAATCTTTCTTGGAGTCCTCATACACCACAATAAATCTTCCCTTTTGAACTCCAGACACAACCACTTGTTCTTTTGACTTGTTACTATCTCTAGAAGAAATCACTGTGTCTCCAAATCATGACCCCAAATGCCTACTAGTACATACACAAATAGGAACAGAAACCAACTGACTATACAACATGCTCCTCATGTAGTTTGCCCATGAAGAAATCAAACTTTCATAGCACCTCAACATCAAATACTCAATTTTCCAAAAGATACCCAAAACCAGAAGAAATGAGCACAACAACGTTGGAGCAAATGTGTCACTGACACTGTAAAATTATCTGCCCTAGTTTGTGCAGGAAGTAAAGCAAGTAATTGCAACAATTGCTTCTCACCTTCAAATCTAAGAATCTTTATTTTTCCATCAGCCCCATCACTATGGTATCTAAACACTTGATGCACTTCCTGTTTGCTGTTGACCTCACTACTTCTCATTCATACCAATATGAGAGGTTTATCAAAAGGAAGAAACGGAGTAAGATTTATTTGATGTTTCCAGTGACAAAACAGAGTTTCTCACCAGTAAGGTGAGAAACTGGTCCTAACTGGGACCAAGTTGCTGGGGTGGGGCAGACTAAAGAATGAAAATAACATAGCTGGTAAAAATGCAGACTACAGCCCAAGTGATTGATCTGCCTAAGCACTATCACATCTCTTAAAACTCCTGTGCATTTCATACCTGGAGAATATGGGGATACATAGCAATTGTGTAAAAATCACTCACAACGACTTAGAAGAAGAACTCCCCAAATTAAAAACAATATATAATTAACAGAAACAGCATACTAACTTGTTCTTCACTAAGCAAGCAAAAACACTGTACACAAAAGTATATAAACTGTCTACATGCATCCTCTACTTGTCTTCCCCCCCTTTTTTTAGCTAATCTTTGTTTCCCAGAAATTTAACCAGAATCAAATTGATCTGTCTGAGGTTAATCCATAATATATATCTACAAGGATTCTGTGCATTCCAAAAGAATGAATATGAGTAGAGTTCATTTTGCTGAACAGACCTCTGCATAAGCTGCAGGTCTTCAGTAGTTTCCCAGATCTGGCCTTTCACATGTCCCCTCATTATAACCTCAGAAAGAGACTGAAAGAATGATGCTAGGATATGCTCCGTGTATGACAGTGATAGTGACGGTTGTATTAGAGAAGGAGATGCAGATTGGTGGGTGGAAATGTTGAAGAAAATATGCTGAACTGAGAAAACTGCTCTAAAAAACAACTCCTGCTCTTAGTATAGCTACAGATGACTCTCAAGAAGAGACTCTGCAGAAGCAAAAAGATGTCACATTGTTCTTTATGCTGGAAACATTGAGGGTGGCACTGATGGCAATAGGATGAAGATCAGACCAGGCATGTCCATTGGGACAGCTGGAAGGAAGTGCAAAGTCATAGACACCAGTGAAACTGCTGGTCTGGTTAAACAGAAAAATTAGACATGGTGAAGCCTGTTCCAAATTATGTGAACAAATTAACACCAAACTTCATGCTGGGCTCCTTGAACACTTCCTCAGAGTCAGGCTACATCCCTTACAAACATAAAATACTTGTTCATGAGTAAGCTGAGCTTTACTTCATTTTGACAATTTAGATGCCTTGGATTAAAACTGCTGGAAGCTGTAGGGCTTGTCAAATTAGTATGTAAAATTTATTGTCAAATTATATATATATGGTTATACGTATATATAAACATAGACATATACATATATATCTATATAACCATATGTACAGGGTACCAGTGTTTCAAAATCCATATCCATGCTAACAGAAAAGGGAAATTTTTTATTTCATAGGAGGAATTGCTATTAGATAAACTAAAAATAGGCATACATTTATCTTACAGACTTCATCCCACAGCCAGCTCTGTGCTTACAGCACTGCATTCTTGAGCTAATAATTCAATTCAGCAATTGCAGCTTTCCATAGATAGAAGTTAAGGAGCCCTTCTCATTGGGAATGAACTGGAAAATACATTTGAAAGAACTAAAACCAATTTTTTACAAACACAGCATTTTGCTATACTGTCATCATTTATAACACCCCTAGTACTGTGAAGATAGGAAACTGTCAATGAGTTTCAAACCTCTCTATATTTACAGAATTAAGAGACACCATAGTGTTGAGTATTGGTCTGTCTCTATAATGCATAAAGCTCCTTTTCTTCCTTGCAATATGTCATTAAAGTAGTTTAGAAATGTTAGGAGGGAAAACACTTCTTCCTTTTTGAAGTTTTGAGCTGAGTAACCTAGGTGACTTTGTTACAAAACTGTATATAAACAAATCTGAAAGGGTTTTCAGCCCCAAAATGTTGCTGCAGGTAAGTTAAACCCTAAAAAACCCACCCCAAAGTACCAGTAAATTTGGCTACCACTTCATTTATGACATCGCAGACACTTTAACAGCCATGCTTCAGGCTCCAGTGCTAAAACCATGCCTCTTTCCCAGATGACCCCTGAGCGCATTGAACCTGAAATGTTTTAATTACTTCTAGAAGTCTTGCTATAGCGAACATTACATGACTTTGTTTGCTGAGCTTGCTATCCAAAAATTACACAGCTGGATATCTGGGTTGTTCTCATGTCTTTAGCTGAATGCCAAGAACATCCTTCAGGGAAAAAAATGAGCAAGGTTTAAAACATACACGAAAGATAAAAAACAACCCAAAAGAGAGTCATGGAGAGCACCCAAGCGTTCGAACATGAGGAAGTTTACATGACCTCTAACAAAATGTCCTCAGTTAAGAAATCCTCAGCTGGCGGTGATCAGCCTTGACATTCTAAGTATCAGTCTCACTAAATGACACCATCAGTCTTTCCAGGAGATCATTTAACACCCTGACTCCCTACGGGGCATGTCCCAGAGGTTTCTAACTCCACTGTTCAAGGGCCTCAACTCCAGTCATCACAAGATAAGCTGCCAACACTTTCCACACCATCCTGACTTCTTTTTCCAGATTTCTTCTTCCCCCCAGCTTCATTCAAGTTTTCTCACTCTTCTATTTCTCCCTTCCATAGTAAATGCTTCCACCTACACAGATCCACCTACTGATAAACACATTGACAGAAACACATCCATGAGCAAGTTAAGCGGACAAAACACAAATATACCAGTTGCTTTCTATTCTAATACTTGCTAATCTAACCTTTGTTTTTTATACAGGAAATCTGTATGAAGCTAAATGAGATACCTTTCAAAGCACCTGAAAAATATAAAGTCTTGTAGGAATGAAAAGAGAAACTTCTGTTATTTAGACCAGTCCTGACTTCATCTTCTAGACTTATTTGACTTTCAGATGAGATCTCCCCATTTGAAATTTCAGTCCATTCTAGCTCTAACAACTTCCTTTCTTTCATAATCCATTTGTTCTGCTACAATTTAGCAGCAGCCTGCACACTCAAACATATATTCTAAACTCATCAGTGTGATGCCACCCACACCCCCAAGAGCATTTGCATGTCACGCAGAAAACAAAAATCTCTGCACACAGTATGAGTCACTAAACTTGAGCCCGTTAAAACTGTGTAGCAAACTGCCTCTGGGGAGCTTTGCAGTCCTACATCATACCTCCCATCCTTCAATGTGGGACTGCAACTGTTCAAGGGCTTCCAGTTTCTCCATTTGTCTCTTGGTCTCGTTGATATTTGTGCAGACCGTCTTCATGGCCTGCAATGCATTTTGGACAGCTGGATGATCAGGATGCTTGGAGGGAGTCCTCTTAGCTAATTCCTTTAAAAAAGTAGAAAGAAAAGAAAACATGCTCTGTAAACTTAGAAGCAGGTCACAGAAAGCCACAAGCCTGCAATACCATAGGAAAATGCCAGAATCACTGCAAATTAAAAAGGAGTTGTGAGCATGTTATCCCAGGTGCTGTTCTGTTCTTCACCTGTGCAGGTCTGGGGGAGAAGTAGACGGGTTGGAAATGCAGGTGTGAAGTTGAGACTGAGGAAAAGAGTAGGGACTGGGGGGAAGGTGGGGTTGCTTATCCAAATGTCTTATCATTGGCAACAAATTGCGTTGAGTGTGTTTTGGCTGTGATTTGGTAATTACTAAGTGATCTTCCTGTCTTCATCTCAATCCACAAACAGTTTTCATCTTATTTTTTTCTCCCCCCTCTCCCTGTTGAACAGTGACAGCAAGAATGTGGCTGGGTGGGCAGACAACAACCAGCCAAGGTCAACCATCACATGTGGAGAAGCACCTACAGCTCTGTGCATGATGACTATCCAGAAATTGCAGGGAAATTCACTAGTGACAGCTGTCCATATTTTTATGTAGAACAGTAATTTTATGAAGAAGGAAATTAATTTACAGAGAGTAAGTAACTTTCCCAATGGCATGTGACTTGCAGAACCCAAGACTTTCTGGCATTCAGTTCAGTGTTTGAACTGTGGAGAAAGAGACCAAGAAAACAGCAGGAATTTAACAGGGACTCTTCCCCAGATTATGTTGGGGAGATTGGGGTACGTGTTTTGACTGGAGAGATTAACATTGAAATGAATAACACCTCTGCTCTGGAAGAGCTCCTGAGAGACTCTGCTTCACCTGATTCAATGAACAATAGCCCAGTTAAACACTGCCCACAGAAAAACAGCAGTGGGAAAACTTGGCACCTGACAATATTAACCAGTTTAGCAATAGGGGTAACCACTGTCAACTCACAATTAATCATCTTTCAGACCAACAGTATTTTATAGTCAGCCACAATTGAATAAAAATACATTAAAGAAACTTTACTAAGGCTGGTAATTTCATCTTGATACCTAATATGGTGTTTAAGACCCACATTTTTAGATTGCCTGGAATATTTAACTTTCTCACTATGTTCCATTTTGCTTCAACATGTTATTTAAAGACCTACATTTAAATGGCAAACTGCTGCTGAACTGCATCATTTTGCATGAGACACCATAATGAGTCTGAGTACCACCAGACAGCCTGCACAGCACTGTGGTCTGAACACAGCTAAATTGCTTCAATCCATAGTTCCCACAGCTAAGGGCAAAGACAGCCTGTTACAGTTGTTGTTCATCCAAGATTAAGTGATTACAATCCCCAAATGCCTGTCATGGGCTCCAACTAGGCTTACTCTGTGGTCTGATTTGTCTTTTGCTTCGCCACATCAGCACATTAACCTCAGCAAGTGTCCCTTCACAACACAAAATATTGACATTAAAGATCTTTGTGCCATGCTGTCTTGCTGGGCACTGGCATACTCCAGTTTCAAGTATGATCCCAAGTAGTGCTGGGGCTCACCTTGCCCAAGTTGGTCACACAACCTGTAATACAAGCACTGCTCCTCAACTGACTTATGTCCACACACAGCCTTTAGATCAAATTAACTGGTGGTTTTTAGGCTCAAGTTACGTGGCCTGTCACAGAGTGGAGAGATGTGGGCTGAAGTTCAAGTCCTGCTGAAGCTTGCATTAACTTACAGTGACTATAATAGCTGCTAATCCAGACACTCTGAGCTACTAAATCAAGGAACTTTCTCTGTCCTAGTGTTGATTCACAGATCTGCTTTACAGAGTTCTTTAGACAGACAGCTCTTCAGCATGCGACAGGTTTGCACATATTTAGCTGTACTTTTCTACTAGTAGGAGTAACTGTAGCATAAATATACTGTGGGATGCTTGGATAAGAGCAAAAGTGGAAGGCACATTTGAAAGGAGGAGTTAGAAGTAGTACAGATTTATTTCAACCTTTACATAGACTCAGTGCTTCCTCTGCTCCCTCACACTGCCAAGACTTTATTCACTAGCACTAGTAAACTATCTTGAGACCCACTGCTACAGAAACTCAGGGTAATTATTTATTTATTAACAACTCCATTTTGCAGAAGCTTTTAAACTGACATCTGCATCTTGAGATTAAACCACTTCGTGACCGAGGCTCCTTTAAGTAATGCAAGAGACAGGTCTTCTGAGAATTGAAATACAGCAATGGGAGGTACTCTCATTCCCACACAGACAGACCCTGGAGATAGAAAGGCCCAAATGAATGGACGGGAATGTCGAAATTGTCCTATGAAATATAACTGCTCAGTTCTTGGCATAGATTTGGTATTTTGAGAATTTACTCATAGCTACAATTTCTCTTTTTAGAAAATTATAAATGGAAGTTGACAATGGCTCTTGTCAGATGGATGACAAAGGAGATGGGTAATGTGCTGACAGCCAGGAATCCCAGTAAGAGAGAGGAGTTAATGATCTTGGTTGATTTAGAGAGTAACACACACACAGGAAAAAGGGGCTGGCTGCTACAAATGTCAGTTGATATCACATGTGAAATTCCCTATGGAATTTTTTACTTTTCCTGAAGATAAGGCCAAGGAAAGTGTTCAAGAAGAAGAGGCAGCAGAGGGATGTTGCACTTTGGTGACACTAGCCTCTGCTCTATGCTTCTGAAACAGAGTGCAGGATTTTTGCTACATGAGTCTCATTAAAAATCAATGAAGTTCTGCAGCTCAAGTGTCTCCTACACTGCTCTGGAAACAGACACGCATACACACTAGCCCTGTCTAAACACCCCTTTCTGAAATATCACCAAGACACAGAGAAAGAACTCTTCATTCACAGCAGGCTTCTACTTCAATAAGCACAGCATCTTCATCACTCCTGGTGCCTGCAGTTCTGCCCAAGGACTTGGAGAGATGGCTGGAAAAGGCAGGAAGGGTGCCGGATGGGGCAGTCAGTTGTTTAAGTGGCACAGACAGTCGGAGAACTTGTCTCACCACCGCCTAGTCTTAAGCCCTCTGAGGAAGAGCGATGCTGCTCTGACACTGCCATTCCCCAAAAGAGCAGAGCCTAGCACTTCTGAAGCACAGTCAGGGAGCCCTGGGCACTTATTTATTTTAGTGACAGATTTATGATGTGTAAACTCTGAGAGCATTTGACAACATTTTGAAAAGCAGCTGAGAAACAGACCAGATGGCAAACCTTGGGTATGAGTGACTCGTCCTCCACAAAGCTCATGTATGTTGTCTGGAATTACTATCTCATGTATTGCAATTCACACACTAATAGGTCCAGGAAATGAGGTTGATGCCATTTGCAGAAAACTATTCCTTGTAGAGAGTTTCTTAAACTAATTCATAATAATCCTCCCATGGTGAACAGAAAATCTGGTATTTTTCACTGCCTCTAACTTCTTCACCATTATCCTCTGACTTTTCTCTTTTTCAGAAGGTGGGGGAGTTGCAAAGGTATTCCATATCATAAGCTGGAGGGAAAAAAAAATTATTCTTTAAAGAACTTACAAGAAATGGGAACTGTGTCCTCTGGGCACAGAATTACCCTTTTATTTCACTCCTCTTTTATAGGTGCAAAGATTGGAGGTTATGCCACTCGTAACACCTACACACAGAACACAACTCATTTTACAACAGGAGTTACAGAGCACTCCAAGCTGTACAGTCCTCCTGAACAGCATACAGAAAGGAAGGACAGGACATCTACATCTAACCTACTAAGAAATGTCAGGTTTTGCTTATGCAATGGAGTAAAAGGATTTCCACCTTAAGTATTTCAATCTCAGATGTAGCTTTAAATAGCTGAAGGTTAAAAGCTCTAAACATGATAGAATCTAAATATAAGAACTAACTTGCAGAAGATGACAGACATATGCTCATTTGTTGATTCATTATTTGTGCTTCTCTCCCCCCAAAACAGCCACCAAACAAAAAACTCTGAAGAGAGAACTCAGCAAAAAGCACATGACACAGGAAGATGCAAAGAGGTGGCAGGAGGGATGAGCAGCGAGCAATGCAGGCAGGCAGAGGAAACTGGTGGGGAGGTTAAATGTAAAAACAACTTTAATATTTCCTAGAAAAAAGGATGCTCTTCTGCTTAACTGAGCTCTTTTAGAACAAGACACCTCTGTCATCCTTCCCCATGCCCTCCCCCACCCCATAAAAATGGTTGGTTGTGTACTTAAACCTGACAACTCAACACATGCTTTGCAGCTGAAATTTCCAAGTCACTATATTTCAAATTCCTTCCTCCTATCCTTATACTCCTGAAGACATGCAGACACAGCTTAACATGGATGTTTTGCAATGAACATTAATGTTGTGCATTGACTGGTGCAAATCATGGCTTGCCAGGCTGCTCGACTCTGCACCACAAACCAGGGTCCACATAAAGGATGGTTTCAGAGGTACACCCGTTGGTTACCTACCGAATATGTCAAGATTACAGAGATAACAAAGACAATGTATTTCTTTGATTATCAGTTCAAAAAGTTGTGTAAATAAACAGTTCAACTCCAAAATATGCTCTAAAAAAAAGCCAGAACCCAGAATCCGAACATCATCTTTCTGTGAATATAACAGTTTCCAGGAGGTTTATTGTCCTATTTTAGAGTCTTGAATATTTGCTTGTATTAAAATTTATTTTCCACTTAACCTAACCAGAAAGTAAATGTTACACGAGGCTCTATCTGTGTACCTGCCAATCGTAGCAGGGGTTTTTATTCTGTATATAATTAAAATTTGTAATTTATGTCAATGTTTCTGCAGGGTAAAGACTAGACAAGCAACAATAAATCAGTAAAACAGATTACATTCAATGTGCCATCAAATCTACGACATATGCTAAATTAAAATGCAACTAAAACATGTTTCCAGTTTTATAAATATTACCAGTTATCTGTGATTATATATAGAATGTGTGTAAGACAGAAGTATGATTTACAAATTGGCAGAGTTCCTGACAGCTCTGTAGGGTATATATCGTTTTTAATGCTGTGCTAGATAGAGTTGGGTTTCAACCAGGCAATGTCATGAATCTAAGAGCAGCACCATTTTCCTTGGATGGGGGAAAGAAGGAAAGGGGAAGAGGCGGAAGCAACAAAAAACCCCACAAAGAAAAAATTCACACCCCCAAAGATTAAATCTGTCCAACTGTGGCGTGTTGGCAGGTTCTGTTCCTTGAACAGCTGAGATGAATGGAGAGGAAGAAGAGGGAGACAGTGAATTAACCTTTCCCCAGCCTAGCTTCTCATCTTTCCCTTTCAATGTCCCAGCACTGCTTTTGTTAAGACTTGTGTGTGTTCCAGTGTTGGGCTTTCCTTCTCTAAAGGATTCTGAATCTGGACACGCAGCTTTTTGCATCCAGATTTTTTTTCCCTTCCTAGGGTCAATGACTTTTCCACCACATGAAGCAATACACAGTTGCTGCCTGAAATCATGCATGAGGTTGTGTACATTATGAGGTATTTTTAAAGGACCAGAAGTGGAACGTGCATTTCTGGCTGGAGCTTGAGCAATTCCTTAAGAGAACAGACATCAAACAAGAAACCACCTCGGTGACATGTGCTGGGAGCCATCGGGGTGCAGCTATCATGTGCTGCACATTCCTGGTGCACTGGGAGGAAGGAGGCAGAAATGACTGCTCCTAATCCGCACCCCAGCGGTGTGATTAACTCATGATCAGCACTCCCCTAGGGTTTTCTTCTCACTGACATAAATGCTCTTTATTAAGGGAAAAAGGCTATTTTTGTTCAGAGACTGGTTTACACAAACAGCTGCTTCTCCTCTCAAGTAGTGTGGTTCACACTAATTAATACAGAGTCATACAGCTATCACTGGTGAGACAGAGCTGCCTTAGTCCAAAATGTTCTGCTAGAACATACTTAGGCAGCAAGCTACATGCACTGGAATTTTAAGTTTCTCGCACAGGATATGCTCTCAAGGTACATGCATCTGTTTGCTGCTTTCCTTCTCACTGAATCTGAATGCCCATCAGAATAAGCAGTTTTGATTTGTTCAAACCTAGTTCAAGCCCCTTTCTCACTTTTAAGGAAGTCTTACGATGAAGCTTGTACTAACAAATATTCATTAACTCCTACATCCTCAAATAGAATTCAGATCATTGCTGAAGCTTCACAGCAAGAAAAAGAGAAGTGGAGGTCACATTAGAGAGGTTTTGGAGTAGGGATAAAACTTACTGATCAATAATTTCCTTGCACAAAGCAGACAAAAATTGTATTAGGGACAAAACCACTAATCTCATCACTTCTGTTTGCATGGTGTTTTGAAACACCATGGCTAGGTTTGAGTCCCACTCTTCAAACCACATACAAGTTTTGAAAAACAGACAGAAAGCAAAAATAAAAAATTAAACAAAACCCACCACCAAACCCCCTGTTTACAGTCAATGAGTATAACATAAGATGCCCAACTGCAGGATGCCATACTTGATATTGGAAGTAATTGCAATATATTCTTAAAGTGTATCTGCACCTGAAGATGCTCCAGTATATTTTTCCTAATTAAGTAACCCAAATTAACTCCATGTTACATGCTATTATTCTGAAGAACACTCACATCTGGTATTAATAAAACATAGTTATAGTATTTTAACACATCTTTCCCTACTACTTAGGTTGACTTTCAAACACAGACAAGTCTGATTTACTTTGTTCACACGATCTTGCAGCCATAGTAAAATACTTACACTATAACAAGGTCATATCAAAGTTACTACACAATCTGGATGTTCACAAACTCTTGTTAATAACAGCATAAAAGAGGAAAGTAGGATAGCTCTGGCCTATGACTTTTCTCATCAGATGGAATAGAGTAGTATCTGTTTGCCCTGGGAATTAGATAAAATAAGATCCAATCCCCATGAATACAAACCAGCTATTTCAGGAGCAATAACTGCAGTTCAGTAGCAAAGGGAGAGCAAATACTTAATTTGAGGGTTGTGTTATTTTTATATCTACTTTTTTCTGGCTTGGAGAGTTGCATTTTCCTGATCAGCAATAACAGAATCAGCCTGGATCTTCCCTTGGCTGTTCTCATGATCGAGACATTTCTGTCCACTCAGAATTTTGTGCTAGCAAGTGTCAAACAAGTCTTGAATGGTATACAGTTTATTCACTATGAATTCACTACCTTTGAGAATCAGCATTAACTACACTTTCTAATCATCACAGAGAGTTTCAGAGCTGAACAACCCCTTGTAATGGCAGAATCTCACTGACTGAGGCAGATTTGTTGCCTAACCAAAATGAAATTCCCCTCAGCTTTTTCTTTAAGCTTTTATTTCCTGTCCAGGAAATTCTCAAGTAGAGAACAGTGTGTGATTTATATCAGCATGTATACAAGAAGAAATCCATAGAAAGATGGAATGCAAGATCACCAG
This sequence comes from Melopsittacus undulatus, assembly GCF_012275295.1. Classification (NCBI taxonomy): domain Eukaryota; kingdom Metazoa; phylum Chordata; class Aves; order Psittaciformes; family Psittaculidae; genus Melopsittacus; species Melopsittacus undulatus. The sequence continues at coordinate 29,300,341 of NC_047536.1, read as the reverse complement.
ATGCCTCATCACAGCTCCTCCTATTGGCTCCCTTCATGCTATTTGTTCGACAAGTACATGAGGGTCTGGGTCAACTGCGCCAGAGCCAAACACCCAAGCACCCACCCCAGAAGGCACAGAGCTGGTGTCAGAGGCCAAAGTTATCTGTATTCAACCCCACTGTGGCTTGAAAGCAAGAAACACTGACTCAGTCTTAGCCTTACTGGTCTTGGCTTTAACTTTCAAAGAAGAGAGTTCTGTGCAACCTGGTTGCTTGACAGGCTAATTTTTGCATTTAGCATTTCCACAGGCTAATATTTGATCCTCAGAGCCCAATGACTTTAGCTGCCACTGAGCCTGGAAAGATCAGTGTTATGGTTTAGAAGTATTTACTTTGTTCTAGTATTTTGTTTACTGCCCCCTTGCAAAGCAAATGCCTGAAGAAAAGCAAGAAACTGGTCCATCTGTAGCTCTTCCAATCCCTTATACAGAACCCCAGACTTGCCAAAACACCTCCCTAGAATGGTACAGAGGAATGGGAAAACTTAAGCTGAAGCCTACCAAAACATAATTGTATTGATGACGCTACTATCTTGTAATCAAAGGTGTATTTCTTCTAAGCATGCTTCTGCAGCCAGCATCCTCATGGCATTTGAGCAAAAGCCCTGATATTTCAAACAATTTATAATAGTGGCAGGTTTTGCCATTTTAGTATTTTTAGGAGCTTTTACAACAGAATAGAGATTTTAATTTGCAAATCAAGTTTCTGTCAGTTGATAAAAGTCTACAGATGATCCAGACTGATAGACATCTGCAACTCACAATCACGCTTTCTGAAAAGCTTAGAAATAAAGCAAGTCTGATTAGCAATGGGCGATTCAGCAACAACATCATACTGAAAACAAAAAAAGAAGAGGCACTGAGGTGCAGAAAAAATGTAGGGAGTTCTCCAAGAGATCCATGTGCATGGCTTAGAGCTGAGATCCCCAAACTATGCATAAGAGATGACTGGTGGGTCACATACCAAGTGGTCAGATCTGTTCAAAGAAACCACACTGATCCCAGAGCTGCTTCAAGCTTAATAGGGACACAGAGCAAAATATAAGAAAAATGGAGTACTAACAGTGACCTTTTGGTCCAAAAGGTTTGGAAAATACTGGGATAAAATTGGTTAAAGATCACTTTTAGATAAGCACGGCAAAGGCACCCCAGATACTGACCACTCTAACTGGATTAAGATATCTCCAGCATGGAATAAATCAATGAATAAATGTGGTCTCCAGACTCTGTACTCATTAATGACTCTCTTCATACAAAGGGTAAACCATGACAGGAAACCTGAAGGAGATTAACTCTTCATCTTTTAGTAACAGCACAAATGTAGAGAACAATTCAAAATTAAGAACCCAGCCACTACTTCCTCTGGTTGAACTTTCTTGGAAAACAGGAAGGGGAATCCTGTAAGGAATCAAAATCTCTGATTTTCAGTCTTGAACATACAGTTAGATAATAGCCACAGAAAACACTACAGAGTGAAAACAAGCAAACAATCAGTATCAAAACACTTGGGCAGGAATGCACATTCTAAGTTCCCCACATCCCCTGGTCTGTTTACAGTATCAAATGCCATAGGAACTCCTTTTCTGTGCACATGGATGTTGCTCACAGTCATCACACAAAGCCACACACTGAACAGCCACCAAATCCTTTCCACACTAACCCCAAATAAACACAATGGACTTAAACAGAGGCATAATTAGGTTTTAAATTATCCCTACAGAACCAGTTCTCTCTGAAGATAAATCCATGCTGAAGCCACTTACGTGCTTTCCTGATCTAGGCATCCTTTACCCTATCTTGACTATGTTTAGTACTGTGGAAGAAATGTTTGTAGCTGTCTCACACATTAGCTCCTCCTGCCATGTGCCTAAACTGTGTGTGCTTTTGTTTGTTCCAACTGTTAAGTGAAGTTGTGGACAGATTGACTGGACTGATAAACTGGCTGTATACACATAAATCCCAGTAGCTACATCCATAAGGAATGGTGCATGAATGCCTGCTCTAAGATAGGCTTGTGCACAGCTGCATAGACAACAATTCCACCTGTAGGAAAGAATTTTAAAATTTGGCTCTGAAAGTCACAGCTGAATAGAAAGAAGTGATTTCAATATTTATCAGATGAAACAAACAACTGTAAATGGAACAACTCATCAGTTTTGCGTTTACCAGCTTGTACCTATGAAAACCTTTAATCATGCTGAATGTAGGGACACAGAACTGCAACAGCTTTAAACTGTTTAATTGTTACTTTCTTTCACAACTCAGAAAGGGACATGTCATTCGCAATTTCTTCTTACATTTTTTATTCATTAGTTTTCATTTAATAATGTTACTGACTGAGAAAGAGACTGCCATCACTGAAGACTGATGGCTGTTAGTCACAGAGCAGCTACACAGCCACGGGTGATGCAAGCTCTCCCAGAAACTGCTTTCCCCTTTTCCCTCTCCTCATCCCCATCAGATGTGTGACCCAGCCTTGACCTGGAGGGATGAGAGGGAAGTTGGCTTTTTTAAAGTCTTTTATTCTTTAGCTCCTACAGTAAGAACACTAGTATGGCAGCCAATTACTGCCAATTGCAGCACTCATTTCTGCAATGACACCTATCCACTGGGAACTCCTTTGAGACAACCAACCACTTTTCAAACAAGCCTCCAAACAGCTGTCAGATGATACAGGATTTTGATCATTACTGACCTGAACACACTCAAACTAAAGATTTCATGATGAAAGATGTATCCCATTTAGAGTCCCCAGAGCCATCCAGTCCTTCAGAACACTGATACTATTTTTTCTGAACAAAGCTTTTCAGGAAGTGGCTAAAATAGCACTCAAGCCTTAGTAAACATCTGAACAGAACTGAAGTCAAAAGGCATTAGTTATTCAGTAGTTGCCATGTCTGGTCTAGCCACACCATTATGAGATTTAGCAGCCTGTCAGCTTCAGGCAGCATTTTGACAGTATCCATAAAAAGCCATTTTCTTTAGAGAGGATCCAGCTTTTTCCAAGTGTAAGCCAGTAAGGTAGTAGTGACAACAAGAGCCAGGGCTACAAAAACACAGAATTACTCCAAGAATAAAACACCCATCTGGAGAAATACTTTCTTTGGTTTACCTTAAGCAGAAGTGGATATTTGCAAATTCTCTGAATTGGAGTCAGCAGATAACCCTCTAGTGGAATGTCTGTCGTCTTTCTGCCTCCCAAAAGCATGCAACCCTGTAATCAAAAAAGGAAACAAACGTTACCTCAGACACAAAGCTTCCAGATGCTTTTGGACATGGTTTTGTATTCCTATAACACATATTATGGTCAGAAAACACTTTGCCACACCTAAGACACAGGAAATACAAAAGAATCCAACCTACCCCAACAATTAATAGTGTTTATTCACGATGCAAAGTTTGCACTATTGGTACAGAAAACTCTTGAAGGCCAAAATAAAGCTTACTACCTAGTAAACACATCATTAACTCCAGTCCAATCCTTAGTCTGAAGGAAATCGAAGTTGAATTGAAATAAATGAGTCATCTGCATCACAGCCACCAATTCTCTGGCAAAACATTATGTCTCATCTCAGCTGGACAAACAGCATGGGTGCACTGTCTGGGTAACCAGCACACATGGAGTGTCAACCAGTCACAGAACATGGTGCTGCTTGCCCAGCTACCCTCCAAGTGTTGGTTAAACACAGTAAAGGAGACAAGTATCAGACCAATACACCAAGGAAATACAAATTCAAATAGATTTTAGGTTGAGGAATAGAAGCAGCAACTGGTCAACCCCTGTGATACTCGCACGAGTTCACACAATTTTGGAGGGTCCCTGCATTCCAGAAGAATAATTTCACAGATAAATTTGTTCACATTACCTCAAACAAGTGGTGCTCAACTTGCTATGGAAACTTTTTTATCAGGATTGACATGGAAAGGGAGTGTAAGAATTTGGTATGGCATAGAAAAAAAAATAACCTACAGTCCTTGACCTGTCCTTATTTTGTTAAAATGATCTGTATTCTCCATGCTATGAACAAATACTGACCTGTAAACTTTTGTACGTGTCCCTGAAGATTCTGGTTTGGCTGCTGACAGAGACAGGTAGTGGACTCAAATGGACTGCAAACCTCTTTCAGATAGACTAGTCCACATTCCTATGTTTGACTGTGAATCTGGACAATTTGCTCCAAAAATCACCCCGGTTGCAAACCTGTCCTGTCAACAGCAGCCAAAGTTTAAATTCAGTTCAGCCAAGATCTGCTTGCTTTGGGGCATCACCGATAACATTTTCCCTTGTGAAATGTGTGCTGTGGCTCAGACACACTCTGAAATTTAGTAGGTTTTTGGCTGTAGTTCAACAATCCTGCTCTTCAAGGAATGTTCACAGACATCATACATAAATCTCATTAGTTCTAACTGGTATTTTTACAGACGATCATCTGTAAAATAACCCTTCCCCAGGCTGTTCTAGATCCGTGGCGTTGGCTACCAGCTCACAATGCTCCCTGTCCAATTTTCCAAGTCTCGAGTGATTCAGTCCTTCCCATCTCTTCTTTCAACCCTCTCTCTAGCTCTGGGCTCAAAATTTCCCTTTAACACTTACTGATTTTTCAGACACATTCCCACATTCTATATTTCAGCAGCTGTGAAGGGGCGATCAGGCCCAATCTATCCTCACAAGCAAAGCTTTGTATTTCGATGCAGCTTTCTCTGCATGGTGGCATTATAGCATTGGCTTTAGGAGGCAGTGGAGAAGGGAGTCCTGGAAGATATTACAGCAGCCACAGCAAAGTAGGCACTTCAGTGTAGCCTCTCCTCCCATACTTAGGGCTATTTTAAGAGTTTCTTGGATTCAGGTACTGCAGCAAGCCACAGCAGACAGTGTGACATCTTTTATGTGCCTTGTAATCAGTTTGCCAGCTGCTGCCGGTAAGACAGGAGGCTTTTGCCAATCCAGTGGCAGTGGAGAACACTGAATACTGGGAAGGATGGTGTTTACATGCACTTCTGTCTCTCCTCTTTCTCACTAGATTCCCTCAACAGAAGCACCCAGAGGAACGCACAAATAAAGGTCATTTGGTGACTCAAACTAATAGATTAGCAAGGTTCATTAAAACTCGGAGATGACAAAGAGATTCTGACTACCCAACAGCATAAATGCTTGTCCCTGCTGCTCCCTCCAAGGCCTGTATTTTGTGGCTAAAAGAATGCTCTGGCTCTACTTGTGACAAACATTTTATGCAGTAGTTTTCTTTTGCTGTACTATATTGGGAAAGAGAAGAACTTCGGCTGAAAGGAAAAAAAGAGAGAAAAGCAGGGAGAAGAACAGAGAAGCAGGTCCTTTGCAGAAAGACAGCCTTCCTTTTAGTTCCTAGCATTTTCTAAGAAAAAAAAGCTAGTGTGCTGAATTAGTCCCTCACCTACATGCCAACCCCATTACAAATGCTACGTGTCCACATGTAGGAAAGCAAGAAACCCCCCAAAAATTAAGCAGAGTTGGGGTGAAGGACAGGAAAAGAAAGAAAATTAAGGAATGTTGGGCAGAAGGCACTATCTACTGGTTGTTTATTCTCCCACCCAGCCTCTTTAGGAGGCATTTGAAGACTGTATGCCACATTCCCTCCCAACATTGATTCTAATACATCAAAGGTTACACAGAGAGTCAGGTCATTTCTGATACACGCAGCAATGACACAGTGAAAGCAATTCATCCAGACTACATTTCTTGCCCACAACTGGACTCCTGGGGAAAAGGGTGGCAGAAGCAGGCCGCATTTTCCTGGTGGTTCTGCAGATGGTGAATTAGTCAGAGAACTGAGCAGGGAATCACATCCACTGGGAACTAGTCACAGCCCTGCTGCTGCCTTATTGCATTACTCCTTTCACAATCTTTGCTCAAATTTTCTGTTGCTTCTTACAAAATAAATAAATAAAAATTCATTTCCACTGAAAACCCTCATACCAGAACTGTGCTTAGCTCTGTGCTTCAACTCATCAATGGTTTCAATACCCATCCATCCTGAGTGCTACATACCTGGAATGGGTAATGTCTGCAGAATGCCCAGCATTCCTGGGATACCAAATGGTTATTACGAGTACAGCGCAAAGTCACATCAGTAAGTCAAGAGTGCTAGAGAAGGTGCTTACCAAGAGGAATGTTCTCACTGTTGGGATCTTGTTCAACTCCATCAGCAGTCTGAGTGCTTTCTCGTGGTTGCTACAGTACTCCTCGTACACAAAGAATTTGTCTTTCTGCAAGGAAAAACAGAGTAACTTACTGACTCAGACAAAACTGGAGTGACTGTTTTGTCACTGTCCAATACCAAATTCTTTACAAAAAGGTATGCACATAAAGTGGCATTAGGGTTGTAGTTTACATGAAGCTCATGATACCTCTCTAACGTGAATAATGTATAGAGGTGTTAAAGTAATTCCTAACTAAATTATCATCAGCTTTCTGAGCACAGAGACTTTCAGGACTTTTCCTCTTAATGCATCACTGAAATAGTATAGTCTTTACTGAAAGAAGGAATTCTGCTATCTCAGGGATACTTGCATGTGTGTCAGGATGTTCCAGAGGATTAGGTAGTAGCAGAGTAAAGCCAGGAGCAAAGAGGCTGACATTTCTGAGCTGTGCTGACTACTCCTGCAGGAGGAAGAAACAGAGGTGGCTGGGAAGAACCATGATGGAAGGGAACTTTATCACAAAGCAAGCAGCTGGAAATCCCCTGCCTTTCAGGGCTGAGGAGGAACCCCCAGTGAGTTGGCTGATTCGCTCTGTGTCCTGAAACAAGCAGCAGGCTTCATTATTTCAGTGCAACAATAAACAGTGACTTGGCTGTCTGTAACAGTTTCTCTAAATTGAAGAATTTCAACAAATACACACAAAATAACCAACATTATTATAGAAGTTAAAGGAAGGGAAGGGTAGCTTCATAACTAGGCTGAGGTACTTGCACTGGAACATGTCACAAGGACCAGCACATACAGCAGAATGAAATCCCCTGTTAAGAAACAAGGGTCAGCTCGCAGCAGCAAGTTCTGCTTTACTGCTCTCCAGAATCAAAGATGGTGCAACAACTTCTACCTAAAACGATCCGAGATGCTCAACTCATTGCAAACATCAGATATCTGGAAACACTGAAATGATTCACAAAAGCAGCACTAACAACCATCTCCATAACCTGAGTGGATCAGGCAAGGAGTGATTTGATCCTTTTGAAGCTGTTGAAGCAGCAGCTGTGTTACAAGATTTGAGTAACACATTCACTGGAATAAAAGGGGGGACAAGACACAGAAACAAAAAAGACGCATCTTTTATTGGGTACTTCTCACAACAATAGCTTCTTTCCTGGTTCAGGTCAGCTCCTATGCCATAATACAGAGGTACCATGCAGAGCTACTCAGACATCCTACTTCACATATCAGAAGTAATTTAGATGCATTAGCGTGGCCCTCTGCCAGGGGTAATATGTGAGGCATCTCAAGGCACTATGCCATGTAGACAATGCCCTCGAGTTTGCTGTGGCATTCACATCAGTAATTTTCTCTTTAGGATCCTGGCCTAAAAACATTCTATCTGAATCTTTCCATCTTCCCTGAACTAGGAAGTTAGTTTTTCTTAATATTGATTGGACTCGTATCACTCACCCGAGCCTCCTCTGTTAGATGAGGGTATCTACAGCATCTAGGTACTTTTAAGACAACTCACAGGGATCCAAACAAAGAACTACTGTTAAATGAAGAAGCTGAGTAACATAAATCGAAGGGAACACCGCTACATTCATTTGGCATTCCCCCTTTACTACTGTCATGTGGAAGAGAAATTGTGTTTAATAAGAATTTGACATTCTGGTCAGACACACAATGATGGACATGCTCACAGACTGTAAAATACTCTTGGATTTGGTGTATCATTAATCTGATGATTATTATTTTCCCCCTTGTACTTCCAAAGGAAGAATTGAGAATAAATAGATGAATGTCCAAACACAACAACAATGGTACAAAGCAAATAAAACAACAGCCACAAAGAGTATGGTGCAAAGAGCTGGAATGCAGATGTTCAAGACTTTTATCCTTCATCTACAGCTGTTCATATTACTACTAGAGTTTAATACTGGGAAGCTGAAAAGAAACAAAGGCTTCTGATCACCAGATGCAGGGAAAGGCAGGGCTGGGTCCATAGCACAATAGAAAAGAGGCAACTGGAAGGCATAGGATTGGTTTTCAAGCATAAAAACTGAAGAATTACAGAATTAATAGACAGATACACAAATTTCTCCTACATTTCTTCTCTCATCTCCCCTTAACTCCCTGGATGCACACAAGCAGCATGCTTGTAACTAAAAATAGTAACCATTAACATTACAGCATTCGTTACATCAATGCACACAAAATGTCATTGCTCAGGTTTCTGACTGCAGCTTTGAGTGCCTGGAGTTTTGGGAGGTTATATTTAGATCACAACAAAATCCCTTCGCTAAAGCTCAAGTCAGTACAATAATTATACACACACCAGAGTGCTTTCATCAAGTCTTTTCCAGCTGTCCTTCATGCATGAGACCCACAAATATGAGAACTATGCTTTAAATTACTCAGTGTCTGAAGTGTTTAATTTCCTCTCTGGGTGACATTCAGTCCTGGACTCTCCCATGCCCTGGTAAGGAAATGATCAGTTACATAATTACAGATGTTAGCCCAGGAATTCTGAACCTGCAGTTATTCTATATTAAAGTGCAATTATGGTCAGAAATGTGACCACATAAAAATGCACCTTCTTACTCAGCAAATCTACTGGATACACAGTTAGTCCTTCTGATTTTGGTGACAGAAATAAGTCTATAATATTCTTAGTTTGGTTAAAATAAATCTTCAACCAATAGTTTATTCTCCAAATATGTTATTCTAGTTCTATTAGGACTGCCCACAAATTAGTGCAAATTGGAAAATAGTTTTGACTAGAAAAAGCAAGTAAGACTTTGGGAAAATTGTAACAATTTTATTTGGACATATTTTTAACAAAGCATTTTCATGTTTCAAAGCAGGTTGGAAACAATTTTGTCAGCATGAAAAACCTAAACAAAACAGAGCTATAATTCTCAACAAAACAAGATCTCTGACAACTTGGACAGTAAAACTGATCACTCATACAACACTGCTCCTAAAAATGAGAAGAAAACATGTGTCCCTTGAACAGGTTTCTAGCTATTACTCCACCAAAGCTCTAGCAATATAGCAATATCAGAAATGAAGCATCTGCCTATTCCCTGTCCTTCTGCTCTGCAGACAGTCATATGTTCTCATGACCTGCACAGAAGAGCCTGTGCTGATGAGGTGTGATTATTCCAAGTTCAGTGTATATACTCTCTTTGATGTTACAGACTTTTCTCCATGCCATTTTGTTTAAGACTGCAGATGAAATTTTGAATGAAGTATGTTCTTTACTGTCTGTTATAGTCATACTCAACTACAACACCAAAAGAAATCCTAGCATCCCACATCAGACAATGAACTCATGATCATCTGATCAAATGGCATTAAGGCAATGTCTGAAGTAAAACAATTTTTCACAACTAAATATGAGAGCAAGTGCATTATGTCATCTGTTAAAATACTTCATGGGGCCAATGTGCAGTGATTATTCTTTCAGAACCCTTACAAAATCTGTCTGCTTGCTTCAGGTGTTACTTACCCAAAATGAAAGACCAAAGAAATAGCTTACACATGTCTTCCCTGGGTAAGCTGGCTAAACAACATGCAGCTCTTCAGCCATGGTATAGGAGGGCTTCACTATAGAAGCCTTTATTGTGACAAAGGAGAAATCTCGCCTCCCTTCTCAAATAACCACAGTGAAGCTTGTCTTGTAAAACCTAGGCACAATCTGCATGCAAGGACAGATTATTTCCTCCTCTCCTGATAATCTTCTGTTGACTGTTCATTGCTCAGATTTAAGTACCACAATGCTCCTAATGGTTTTCTTTTATTTCCTTAAGGTAATTATGGATGAAAACAGCTTTTTCTATACATTCTGAATTAAACGTGTGGTTTACTTCCTTCAGTATAAGATGCTTCTTCCCTGGGGGATCATGAAATAGTTGATGTACACATTATTTCCAATGCAGTCCAGAAACAGCTACGTAAGATGTACTCAGACAAACTGCCTCTATCAGAAGAGAAATTCTCACCAGCATTATAGTTTCAGAATTCCTGTATTGTTGCATGTTTGATAAATAAAACCTTACATAATTATTAAATTTAACAACACTAAAGTTACAAAATACACTCATATACAAGAAAACACTACCAATAACTACATATACCAGGCTTGAATTCAGTCCAGTGACAGGATATTAACATTTCTGGTTATTCAGTGCCACTCAAACACAGTAGACAATTTGACAGCATCACTCAAAGCCCTCTAATTTTGATACCTTCACTAATGAATACTAATGTATCAGAACAGTACATCTTGTGGCATTCAATGATTCTAGTGAGTATTCAAGGTTCTACCTAAGATCATGTTTTTCAACAGCCGACAGTCCTCACACCTGATACAATTTTGGGGCATGATCTCCACATAACACTTTCTGACACTATTTTAGTAATTGTCACAGCATAAATAAAACTTAAATGGGGGGAGCAGGTTACATGGTAACGCTGTATCAGTAACGAATGGATGTATAATTGCTGTCCACTCAAACCTGATGAACTGTGAAGGCATGAATTTTGATTATGAAAGCATAATAGAACATATTTTGACAGGAATTTGGCCTGTGGCTTAATGCAGTTAATAAGAATTTGAAGAAATGGCCATTATGTATGTGCTTTCTCATTTTCAAACATCTCAGGAGGGCTGCTCCGAGTGAAAAAATGTGCAACTTCAAAGTATTATACATGTAAATGAGGTAACTTTGCATTTAAATGAGTCCAGCTTTTGACTAGGTGTATATATAATAGCTGATCCTGCATACACAGTATACCCTATATACACATTAGCCAGAGGATGGCACACAAAAATGATTGAGAACTGAGCCAAGTTAAAAACAAAGCAAAAATCTACATGAAGAATTTCACAGTATAAGAAACAAATTATGATAAGAGAAGCAGAAACTTCAATTGCATGACCCTTAGTATAACTCTGTGCTTTCCCAGCTTACCTAGCAGAACAAGTGTGACTGGATTGGGCTAGCACATATGATCATATTATGGATGTAGTAGAACAAATAATTCAGCTCTTGGGCACAAAGTCAGATGATACAAAAGCAATTTGTCAAAAAAACAACCTAAAACTGGCAGAGTTTCATATCATATGACTACTTCACATTCTGTATCTCTGGCATTCTTGAGCCAGCATTATGAGTCCAAAAGCCAAATTTTATTTCCTTTTGAGCTACAGAATGCAGGTACTCATCTCTTGCACAGTATAAGGCTGTGTTGTAACTTGTGCTGCATTTCAGCAAGATCAGCTATCTCACACTACCTTTCATTTACTGAAATATGTATGACCAGACACTAGCTACTGTAAATGATGTATTGGCCTTTGGTTTTAACTTTGATCTTTGACCTTTGTAGGCTTCAATTTTAAAATACACAGAAGAATTATTCATTTACTTGAAATTGTGCTGGTTTGACACATTTGGAACCAAAGCAGACAAATTCTTCACAGTCAAATATGATCAGCTGGGTGAGAAAATAAAGGGACAAAAAATAGTCAATGGGAAAAGGAAGAGTTTCTAAAAATACTTTGTTGTTTAAGCAAGTTTGATGTGGTTTCCATTGTTCTAACCTCATTCACAAGTTTTTTCCCACCCTACCTACAACTTAAATACAAGACACACATTGTCATAGTACTGCCGCAAACCTTAAAGATTAGGGCTAGCTAAGGGGCATGGGAGCTTATGACAGGAAACTGCATTTTCAGATAGCGTTAAGTCATTGTACTTACAAATTTTAAGAAAACATTTCCCAGTTCATGCTGAGACTGAGGTTCTGGTTGTAAACAAAATTCCAGGGCAGCCAGGAACTCCTTGTGGACACCAAGAATATCTTCGATGTTAGAAAATAAGATCTGAAATATAAAGTGAAAAACATTGCTAGCTGTTAATACACCCGAGAGTGTTCTGTTAAAGTAGTAGCACCAAAGTATTGTGGCTCTAGACTTGTGGTGATAGGATCTAAAGCACAGACAGGGACTCTTACAGAATTAATTACACTGTATTTCCCCATTTCCTGCCCCTCTACGGAAATCTTTACTGCTGCTGAAGTACCTGCTGTAAATGAAGGTTATCTTTCCAGATACCTCAGCTTGATGAATGAGAGCAACCTCTTTCAAGTCTGGAGAAGATTTCCTATGAGACCAGCCAAGTGAATGGAACCACAATGACCAAAACCGTTTCTCAGGAGACAGAAGCAGGAAGTCATTTGCCTTTCCTGCCCTTGCATTAAAATCACTTTCTGGAAGAAAGAGACTTAGAAGCTATTGCACACAAATACATACCTGTAAATAAGAGACTAAACCTCTGTCCTGTGGGATCTAGCAATTCACTGACAGGAGTGCAGAATACTATGTTTGCAAGCCACACAGGCAGCATTTCTGAGCTCCCTTTCACTGACCTCAGCAGTTCTAAGAGGCCTATGTAATGGGATAGCGGCCCTTAGTTTAGACAGGTACTAAGAGGTAATTATGCAATATCACAGCTAAATGATCCCTAGTGATTTGAACATACATGTGCTAAGGGGAATAAACTGCCAGAGTGAAAGCTACTATAAAGCCGTAAGTCTACTCATTAAAGACAGGAATTAAACCTAAATTCCTGATTTAAAACCAGTTTCTCTCTGGTTTTGCAAGTGTAGAACCCACGAAGCCTTCCCCTCCGCATGTACCCAGATTCAATGCTACGCCTTCTGTTATTCAAGGATGGGCAGAGTATCTCTCAAACTCCTCCCACAAGCTGCCTGCATGTGCAGAGCAGAGCCTGTTGCACCTGCCTTGTCTTTGCTCCCCTCTCATTTCAAGAGTACTGGGATATGGTAGCATGCACCACTGTTAATGCATACTTGTGGCTCATGGCCCCTTTCTAGCTCTGAATAATCTGAAAGATTCCAACACACTGAATTTGCACTGATGGGCTCTGATCCAAAATAAAGGACAGGGAGCTAGGACCATTTGACTGCTTCCAGAAAACTTCCCATGCTAATTCAAGCAGAGCATCCAATGGATCTGTCATGTGGCTGAAACGGATGTGATGACATGGTAGCCTCTGTCTGCATGGCTTTGCCAGAAGCTGTGCCAAAAGGGGATTAAGAAGTAAGAGGAAAACATCTGACAGGAATGATTTTATCCTTCAGGAGCAGTCTTTGGGGGGATATTCTTTTATCCAAGGAATATCTGTTTAATCCAATAAATTCTGTGGTGGTCAGTGGAGCTCTGCTTGAAGTAGAATTCACAGATAGGAAGAGTCACTTGAAGATCAAGGCAGCGAAGAGACCTTGACTGCATATGCCTCTACATGTAATACACAGTTACCGTTTATAATCCTCATGCGATGATCCATGTCTGGCAGCTTGTGCACACCCTCAAATTGCACTGCCTTCAATCTACTGTATCAGTAAGATGACATCAGTGCCTGCTGTGAATGCAGTACAAAACTAACATATCAATGGAGTTATTCCCACAGGAGGCAGCGAATGAACTAAAACCATTTAATGATGTTGCTGCAGCTGTAAGTCACTGGAGTACTTGTGAAATCTGGGCCTGGCACAGAACTCAGTGTGGTCTTCCTGGAAGGGGATACAGTGGCCAAAGATTACCAAAATCTCCAGTGCTTAGCACCAGCTAGAGGAGGAACCTGCAAAAAATAATACTGGGAGCAATAACCCAAATTATCGTAAAAAACACGTTCTCTTTCAGCTCAGAGGTGGGCAACTGCCAGAATACCCTGTATTTTCCTCCAGATGGTTCTGCTGCATGAAGAAAGAGAGGAAAATACAGGCTTCTCCTTACACAAGCTGCCAAACCATTTATACAGCCTCTGCTACCAGCCACCTCACAGCTCTGTCGTCACTCAAGATACATAAAATTAAGAGCCAGAATTACCTCAAGTCCCAAAATCACCTTGCTTGTTCTGCCTCTGCCAACAAGGAGGGAGAAAGGAGATGGAAATAAAGAACAAGTATCTTTCAACTATAGGAAGGAATTAAATTGTTTGGGGTAGGTAAGAAGGGGAATTGGAGGGGGAGGTAATATTCACTCTGATCAAGGAAACTGTGCCTTTATGACTCTGTTTCACCAGAACAGACATAGGCCTTTTATTACCAAAGAGAAGCTCTTTTATTTAAAGTTGGGTATTGTAATATTAAGAGTAAATGAGGTCTCACAGTGGCCTCAAAAAGACCTCCCAGGCACTTCAAGCATGACACAGAAATGAAGTAGTACTTCCCCAGAGGAGTGTGATGAAACTTCAAATACAAATACATTTAAATCAGCAGAGAAAATACATGTTCTTCTGCACAGGCTTTGTGGGCACTGCATCTGATTATGTGGCAGTCATAATTAATATTCATTTTGATCAGTATGAATAATCATAGAATCATAACTTTCATCAACATCTGCTGCTGTTCAAATTGGGTAGCATTATTTCTCATGCAGAGCTGAATTTTCACACACTTCTCTGCACAAGAGATCTATTCACAGAATTGCAGAACGGTTTGGGTTGGAAGGGACCTTAAAGATCATATAGTTCCAACCCTGCTGTCACAGGCAGGGACACCACTGTCACTAATCACTTATCTACTTCTTCAGCCACCCCTAAACTTACTTTAGACTATAGAAGGTGAGTCTGGGGGAAGCAGGGACTTCCATATTTGAAGACAGCAAGAGGCTTAGCTCCACAAAGCTGCCAAGCCACCTTGCTACGAGCCCCTTCTGATGCCAGTCAGTCAATACTACAGCATTGTCAGCCTATGGAATCAGTAGCAAAAACAAGGCCTAGAGCTCTGCTAGGATCTCTAGAATTTCAGATAACACTAACACATGAAATGGAGGAACCAGCCTTGGGGAAACTGCAATAGCTATTATTGCTGTGCCCTGCTCCCACCAGTGTAAAGGGCAAAGATTCCGATGATTTAGAAGCTACAGGAGCAAATGCAAGCTCAGTAAGCCTCTAATGGCAAACAAACTGCACTCTGTCCCACTGATCATCAGGTTTCACTTGCATGTGTTTACAAAGAGGGTTTTGGTTTCACATGCATACGTATACAAGGAGAGTTTTAAAGGCAAATTAGTACAAGAAAGCTTTGCTTGTATTTATGAAAATAATGAACAAGGTTTCCTATGACCATAGGCACTAGAGAAACTAGTGCCTCACAGCTCGGTCTTCTGCTTCCTAAGTCCTTCCACAAGAACACAAAGTCCATCCCACCAGGCCACAAGGAGTATTCCTGCCTCCTTCTCATGAGCCTTACCAATTTTAGATTTTTAAAAGACAGCAGATGCCAACTGATTAACTGAATACTGTCAAATAAAACAGACAAGGGCTGTGCATTCCCTGCCTTTCCTCTCTAAGACATTGAAAAGGCTCCTCTGTCCTCTATCCACCAATTCACAAATCTTGCCAAAAGTCAGTATCTCTGACAACACTTTGCTGTTGTCAAATTTTACTGAAATTAACTGGTGGGATGAAAAATTGCAGGAAGATGACAGCTATACGAATGGGCAAACAGATTGACAGATAAACTGTCAACATGAGCCTCTTCTCCTTAGGGAACCAGTTTAATAATAAGCATCAATATGAGATGAGGATAGTTGATATTCATATCGCTGAAACTAGCCTTTCATTAAGTATCATTTTCCCTGCCAAGAAAATGAGGAAGATAGAAGAAATACCTTAACATTCTCCTCTGTTATGTACTTCTCAGCTTTGTCCACAGCATTCTGACGGATCCGGTGAAGAAATGCCTGCAAAGGTAAAGCAGATTGTGTTCAAACAGCTTGATACAAAAGAGTGAAATCAAGCTTGTATCTCCTAGGTTCACAACAACAGAGTGCGACTGATTATCTTTAGGACTAAAAGAATGTAAACACCAAATCACCACCACAGTTTCTAGACTCAGGGCTGCATTCAGAGCAGCACAAAAGACATTTCCTACAATGTCATTGGGCTTTGTCTGGCAATAAATGTCTTCCCTCTGTTGAAATTTTTAGACTTAATTATCTGTTACTACCAACAGATTACAGCAAGTGTCTGAGTTTTCTCTGAAGGTTTCCCCTCTCTGAGATGCAGCTGTTTTGACTTCAGAAGGCAGCGGGCCTGACACACAGCAAGATGTATATCAGCAAAAAGGACTGCAAAGAATGACAAAAGGATATTCATGCTGCTGGAGCTGAGGCATGACAGAGTTATGAGCCAGGGTTATGGACACGTTCAATGGACTAGATACATGGGGAAGGGAAATGGAAATCACCAGACAGGGGCTGGGATACATTCTGTTGTTTGCTGTGCTTCACTTGGTTGAAAACAGACAAAACAATTCAGGAACTTTTCACCTAGGGCAGGTTTCCCCTTCCTTCAGCTCTGCACAACTCTGCCTTTAACAGGCAAATCAATAAAAAGCTCCAGGCCAGATACAAATGGACAGTGATCTAAATATCAGCCTACAAAGCATAACTCTGGCTACTGGAAGCTAGGACCTACTTACATTTGCACTGAATGTACCCATGACCCATTTGATTCAGTGGGAAGAGTTTAGCAAGCACACTGCATAGGATATCTGCTTCAGGTTTCCACTGTTCTAACAGCTATCAGCTAAAGGGCACTTCAGACCTGAGAGCATGGAATTTTATCTTCCACAGACATCAACAGAGAGATGCAAATACCCGCAGGTGAGACTGAAGGGAAGTCAGTGCTGACAGAACCTGCTGTGATAAACTGTGTGACCCATGCACAGCAGGGCAGAGGGCTTTCCTCTCTCCTCTTGTTCGTGGTTTCCAACTTACCTCCCACACAAAAGAGTGAACCCTGGGGAGTGCTGTAAGCAAGGAAGAAAGGAACTTTTCTTACCCACCTGAGACAGAGGGGAAGCAGGTCATTTCTTTGTATTTATGGTACAAAGCAGCTTTGTTACAGCTTGATAATAAAAGGCTTTTAAAAGTTGAACTATTCCTGTGCAATGCCCATATCAGCTGATGCACACTCAGCTTTTTCTTTTTTCCCCTTGCCTGTTGGGATTGGAAGCAGTTTACAACCTGATAAGAAGCAATGGCACTGAACCAAACTCAGAACTTCTGGAATGCCTTCTCCTCTGGTATTTTGGGTGGAAGACAGGGAACATGTCTCTCTGTCTGACCTCCAGCACTAACACAAGCACATCTCTGTTTCTGTTTAGCCATGGTGCTCTGTCACTTGTCAGCCATTCACATTTTACAGGACAGGCATCCATAAAAGATTAATTAATGAGGCACACAGACCCTACATTTATTTTCAGTCCTGCTTTTGAACAAATTTCAAGGACTATAACCACATTGCTTCTCTTGCATCGCTAAACAGGAAGGAGATCCTGGCTAGATTCCAGCTAGATATGGAGAGCTTGGAGCAGGTTGTGTGGACCAAGAAGTCTGAAAAACAGATTCCTGTATTAAAGGCACAGGACACGTGTGCCAGTGGTGGAAGAGGCCTTTTATAAGAACAAGCCAGTCCACTTTGCCAGTAACTTGGCCACAAACTGTTGCAATGTTAATGTACTGCCCAGCACCTTGGCAACAGTCAGGGAACTGAGATGAAGTGTTCAGCATGATGACTAATGGCAGGAGGACTGACAGGAATAGCTGTTGCTCTCCCACTTCAGTGCTGGGTGTGATATCTGACTATTAATAATCAAGCATCTGATTTATACGAGGTAGCACATCAAATTAAAGTCACTATCCAAAGATAAGCCAGGCAGAGACTTTTCCTTGCTTTAATCGCATATCTGTTTGGAGACAACAAATCCAACTGGAATGATTCATTAATCTACACAATTAGCAGCTCCACTGGTGACTAATAGTTACCTGCATATTAGTCCCAGTATGATGAGTCTAATTATAGAAAGCTGGTAAACAAGTGCAAATCACATTAGCTGTTGCAGGCTAGTCAGTAAGAGTAGAGTCTGTGTTAATCTAAAAAACAGCTTTTCTGTGATGCTTGTCGGAAAAGATCATTTAATGTGGGCGTGAGAAAAGGAGAAGGAAAACCAAGCAAAAAAAAAGAGAGAGGCACAGAAGCAGAGAGAGAGTAGAAAGGATGAAAGACATAAGAGGGAAAGAGGCAGTCAACTTTGTAGATCATCTGTCAAATCTCCTACAGCTTCTGATTTGTCCTGATGTGCATGAACAGCAGTCTTTCCAGCAATAATAAAACAAGACAGTTACGGGAGTTTTTGGTCCTAGAACTTTAGTAGAATGCTTTCTAAAATGCAATCTTCCCCAAAATACCAGAACTTCGTGGATGAAGAACTATTTGTTCCCCAGTTTTCAATACCTTCGCACGTGCAAACAGAATCTTTTGTAACACAGTCATTCAAATTAAAAAGCATGATAAATACAAGCTATTAAACAGGAGCTCATAGAGCTAATCTTGCATGCCCTGTTCACATGACAACACCACTTTCCTTCCAAACCACTTCTAGCTTGGAAAAAAAAAGCCCTTTTCCCAGAGATGTTGTTTAGACATTCAGGTCAGTGTTTTCCAAACTTCTCAAGTGACTTTTTGTGCTACTAGTTTGACTAGGCTCTAAGCTCATCTGTACCAACACCATCCCTCTACTCACGTGGTGACACAGACTTGAAGATCCATTATGCAAGCAGTATGCAGCTCTCTGTGGGAAACAGCTCAGGGACTGGTATGATCTTTTATTAGACCTATTGATTTATCTGAAAAATCTGACAGGTATTTGGGGGAAGACATGACAAAGGTGATGGCAAATGACAGAGGAGGGTGGTGGTAAATATCAGAAAACTTGCCATGTCCATCTTATTTATATTCCAAAACATATTGTTATTAAAGACAAAGTTGTTGAAGGGGGTAAAGGCTTTTCTGGCCACCTAAAAAGTTACTGAGGCAAATGCTCTCTGTGGCTGCTCCAATCTCTTCACACTCTACACAACTCACAAATTCAAGGGTTTCAGTCTTTGGTATTTCCCACAAGGAACTTTCAAACACCCCTCAATATAACCCTCTTCATCTGCAACACCTTCCATCTCTGTAAAAATGAACTCACTATCCTGCAGGGATATGTGAAAGCATAGGGTCAGCTTTCTTGAGAGCTCTTGAAAAACATTCCTAAGACTTGGGGACTCTGAAAAATCATTCAAAGGACACAGCAGGTTGATCATGATCACCGCTTTGCTGCAGCCAAAAGCAGAACTCTACTGTGGTGTGCTGTTGGTTTACTACACTTACAAACTATCAGGGATTCTAGGAAGGATGGCAGTTTGTGATACATGGGGAGAAGGTCTGGTAGAGCTCATGAGTCCAGAAAAAAAAACCAGATCGCAGTACAGTGTAGGGAAAAAAATGTTAAATCAAGCTGAGAAACTTTCATTCTCCTGATAAAGGTCTGTAAAGGTCTCATCTTCCACGAGTATGTGCTAATCATTAGGAAAACAACCCAGAGCAGATTTGTTTTTGTTTAAAATTCTGCTGCTGCATCAACATAACATGTATTTGTGTGCTGTGACTTGTTGCCCTCAAGGTCTGCTGCTTCCAAGCTCAGCAGGCCATGTCTGATGCTCCTCATGTCATGCATAAACACAGCTTATAGTTTGTCTTACAGTACAAATGCCTTGCAGGATTCAAGCAGATCTATGACAAATCAGAATGAGCAGAGTAAAATGCTCCCCTTCTGCACCATGTCATGTTGGGTAAGTAACATCCAACAAATACTAACACATTACAAATCTAGAATGCAATGTACGTATAAAAGTTAATTTCAGTAAAGAAGTACTTTTTAATGGCCCCTTTTTCATGAAGGTGTTTGTTCTTCAGATTACTATCCTTACAATCTACTGCCGTAATGAAACCTTGTTGCTTTGGGTGTCTTACCTCTGAACCACAAAAGCACAAAGCATACCTTAAGGAAAGAATCTCCTAATTGCAAGTTGTTCTCACATAAACAGACTGAAGCAAGTGGGATTTCTCCCAAATGCTTTTCAAATGGCCCTTGTTGAACTTTTGACTTGCAGCCTTGACTTTATTAGGAAAAATCAGTGTTTGCCACCTTTTATGTAGCAAAAGTAACACATGGCAAATACTAGGGCCAAGGCAGTGATAGTTTGTTCATGCCTTTCTCAAAATTCATGTCTGAGGCAGATACTTCCTCAAATGTTCAAAAATAGCAGAAGATTTTTGATTAAACAGCAAAGCAGGCAAACTGTACATAACCCTGAAGGAAATGAAAGGGAGAACAGAAACAGACCAACAACGATGAGGCAACTGGTGACCATATTGAGAAGGAGCAGTATCTGAAAGCACAATCCTGTGAAACCCATTTTATCAACGAGTGACTGGAATTTCATATTCCTCTTAAGAGACAAGTGAGGTAATTCTGTTCCATGTGTCAGTGACCAGGCCAGATTCAGAACAACACAGAGATCTAGGTGAGCCTCATACTTCGTGAAATCAATTGTTTAAAGTTTCTTACAAGTGCAGACATTTTGATTCCAGAAAAATTTGTTCACAGTGAAAAAGGAAGAGGTGACATGGACAATGAATTTCATCATTTAACCACCACTGGTATCTTCACCTTGCAACTACAGCTTAAGGGCTGTGCCTTAACCTGTGTCTGATGATACAGAGAAAACTTCTCACAAAGACTGGAATAAATACTTGTAAGTGTAACTTTAATTTTAATTTCTTCCATCACCTGAATTAATGTTGCCACTAAATGTGGCTTAAATAAGCCTTTGCCTCCACTGAAGTACAAGCGAGATACCAAAATACTCCATTGTCTTTAGCAAAGCAGCTTGAAAGTCCTGTGGGAGCATGGCTCTACTGAAATAGTCTGATAATTTAAAATGAATGTTTGCTGAAGTTTGTGTTAAAAGCAGGTGCATCCTTGCTCATGTTACTCAATTGTTAGCTTTGAGTATTGTCATCCTGATCATGTTCTTTTGCTTTCTATCAGATATGATGGTTTTAAGCTAAAACTCTAACAAATGACAGGAAACATCAATATCCTGCATCCCGCATATGAACTGCAATCCTCACCTGCACTGAAGACGGAAAGACAGTGTAATAAATAATCTCAAAATAACATAACAATGACTGCACAAGGCAATTTATACAAAATAAATCCCATAAGAAGTTCCTCTCCTCTTCTTCCCCCACTTAATAATAGCTAAATGTGCATTCCTATGGACAACTAAGTCTTCCAGCATTCCCCTTTCAGCATGTTGTAAACACCCAAATGCAGATCCTTCACTGAATGCGAACATATAGGTTACAACTGATTGGGAATCAAGTCACTTCAACTGGAGGTGAACCTGCTTCAGTTCTATTCCTTCTAGAGTGGTCTGCAGTACTGTGCACTATTAACTGAGATCTACTGACTTCCATCCTAGAGACAGCTGGATTTTAAAGACAGATGGCTTTATTATTCTCTAAATTCAAACTACTTTTCAACCATTTCTTACCTCCCTGGACAGAAGCCAGCACACACATGTAGAATACTAAGCGTGATACAGGTTTTTCAATTGTGAAATTCAAGGTAGAACACAGGAAACCAGAAGCAATTCCTCTGACATCACTAACATTACACATGTAAAATGGAGCAAGACTGAAGCAATCCTACTACTTTTAAAAAGTACATTACTGTACATCTTACACTGTAAACTGGCAATCCTGTACTCACTTATTGCTCAATTACTAGATGCTATATTAAGATCTCTATAAAAACACATTTTAAATTATCAATGTCTGGCAAAGGAATAAAGAACTTAAGCATCAGATGAGTGCATTATACTGAATTTCCTGCATAGAGTATTCCACCTATGAAGAATATATTTCTCTAGATCCATTTAGAACAATAAAGAGCCACAGCTGTGAGAGCAACACTGCAAAAAGTAGCTCAGCTCTACAGCCAAATAAATTCATCAGCAAACAGCTGAAGAGGGACTTGCCTGGTAGGCAGAGGTGTTTAGTAAGAGGAAGTAGCATCAGAAATATCTTTTATTGCCCTAATTTCAGGCTTCCTGTGTATCAAATAGGCTTTAAAGCATCTGAGCTTATTGGTACATATTTAATTTATCTATCCCCTGAAGAGGAACTAAACTATTAGCTAACCAAAATGATTTAAAAAAGAAAGTCACGTACATTACAGAATAACAAACATTCTCTGCAATCAGCTCAAGCAGTCTGAGCTGCAAACTCTCACCACTGCCTGCTGCTAAGCAGAAGGTCAAAGACTCTACTGTACAGGTTCTAAAATGACACTTCCAGCCCTTGCATCATCTTGGGCTACGTTAGACATGAAATGAGTACAACCACTTCTACTGATCACCTCTGCTCTGTGACACTCACTGCACTATTTTTGAAAGCAAATACAAAGGTATTTGTTCTCACACCTATTACTCCCATATCCCAGGAGAAAATGTCTTTCTTGCTCATATGCCCCAGCTTCACCCTCACCTCCCCTCTTCCTTCTTTTAAGATGACTTTTTTCATTCCAGTGTTGTCATTTCAAATACCAATCATTTCACACACACAGAATCATGGATATCACAGCATGAATCATCTCTTCTCACAGAAGTCTGCATGACCCTTTGCAAAAAAAACAGTAGACTCCATCTCAGGTGAAATTAGGAAGATCATCAGAACACAACTGCAGCTTCAGCTGCAAAATCCAGGTGCATCACAGAGCAGATATTTTTATTTGAAGTGTACTTTCAACAGATATTTTTTTAGTAATTGTACAGATATATAAGCAATAAATAGATCTACACCTATTACAAAACTGCCACTGCCAATGAACATTAACAATGATCAATGAACATTGATCATGGCAACCTGAAGCCTCTTCCCCACTTCTTAATCTGACATAAATTAAGTCTGATGAATACCAAATGAAATACAGGGAACTGTTCAGAAACTCAGCTGTTGAAAAATTTGTAAGTGCAGGTATGAATAAAATGCTTGGATAAATAAAATGGATCCATTCTTTATCTACTACATAAGAGAAATAGCCACTTCTTAATGTAAGGTACAGTTTCTGTCAACAAATCACTGTGGCTAGGATTCCCCTCATCTAATTGCACCCACCTGAAAACTGGAACCTAACCTGAAGTTAGTGATATAGGTTCCTTCTACAACACAAAGCACTGGGCAGGCTTCACTGCACTCTAGGAGTGACGTTTAAGAAGAAAGGCTGAACTGCTCCCTAGAAACGCCTTTTTCTTCCCATCAAGAGTGTCTGGGTGACAGGTTTAGATTAGACCACCCTCCTTTCCTGTACCAGCTTCACAGCATCTGCAAATACAAAGTTCCAGGGCAATGAGCATTACTGAATTGTTTCTGTAAGTGAACCAATGACTGACTGTCAGCAAGGGTGCTACAACCATGGGGCACTGCAAGTTGACACATGCAAAATTAATGGTAGTATTCTGGGACTCAGCACAAGTGAATTGATCTAGCAGCACTTCTCAGAAAAAGTAATTGACAAAGCAGGCTCCAAAAAGATCCTGGACTGAAATATCTGTAATTCCAGCGTGCTGATACTTACACTGGAATTTTGCCACAACTAAAAAAGGTCAGACCAAATTCATTCATGCATTGACTGATGAAGGAAGGTGAAACCAAAGGGAAGCAAGAGTAAAATATGTTGCAGTGCTTCTCACTCAAAGAGCTGTCCCTTTCCTAAGGGGGCTTTGTTTTCATTTGAATTACAAAAATCTTGTGAAGTGAAAGAGCAACTGGTGCCGCAGAGCATCCATTGTCTCTTCCCTATCATTGCCTTGACATCTGCTATCCCCTCCTCCCCTTGGTCACTAATATTTGCATCGCTGGTCACTAACATTTGCATCCCCAGGCAGGTCAGAAGATCCTGGTTCATTTCAGGGCTCAACAAAAGCTACATTTTTCATCTCTTAAATCCTTTAGGACTCATTTCTACCAATATCTTCATACGTTCTGTACCCTGTCTCTCTGGACTCCTCTTCATGCCCTCCCGCCTCTAGAACTCTACCCCTAAATCACTAAATATGCTCACTAATGAAGATTCAAAAAACAAAAAAAACCCCAACCCACACCACAAGAAAACTCAGCCTCCCTGCTTTGCAGACCCCCAGCTCCAGCATGTCCTTCTGTCCATTTCTATCCCTCTATGACTCCAGCCCATTTTTTAATATCAACAGAAAAAGTGTTTGTTTGCATTTTCAAAGGAGCTTAAGAAAGTTATGTGCCTAATTCTCTCAAGCCTTTGGAATATTCTCCCTTTTATTGGCCTCTTCTTGTCTTTCTCCCTTTTCTTCAATCATGAGATAATTTTGATCATCTCAGTGCACCATGGAACTCTTCAAAAGGTTTTCAGGACATAGTTTGTTTGAAAATCATGTTTTACTTTATTCCCCTTATGTAGAAGAACAAATCTGTGTCTGCGTAACCTTTATGTTACTTGAACAAATGTTTGCTTCAGGAGTAAGGGCCAAGTAAACGACATAAATATTTCAGGATTTGACCCATATTACTTACATTAAGTATGTCCATAATAGAGAGAAGCCTGCAGAATGCAACCAGTTCTAAGTTAGTGATGTCTCCAACTACAAAGATCCTATCAGTACCAAGGAATGTTTAATCAGGGTTCAGGCTCTACACAGCTACTCCTATTTCAAGAGGGAGGTAGAGACATCAGTGACTAGAAACATGAAGTAGTCCCCAAAAATAGTGAAGTCCAGACATTGAACGTACTTGTAGCAAAGATTTCTTCAATTAGTATTTCAAGATTCCATCCAAGCTAAAGCACTTTAATATCAGAAAGATTATCTCCCTTTTCTACTCTTTTTCTTTCCAGTGACAGCATCTTAATACATGAAACACTAAACAGACAAGACAGAAAAACTTTAAAATGAAATCTAGTGAAGTCCATGGAATTTCTTTACATCAGTTGCAACACAGGCAAAGACTTCCCCAGTATTATCCCCTCTGCAGGTAAGGATCACAGAGCATAGGTAAAAGCTCAAAAAAATAAAGTAGAATCTTGTCTTATGTACTCAGTTTCTGAATATGTGTAATGAGCTGATCTTTTCAGTTAACAATTGAAGTTCTTGGTCAGGCAAACAGACCTGCCAAAACATGCAGGGGTATAACCCACATAACTTCACCAATTTGCATGTGAGTGGATCCACCTGAGGACCAGGCCCTTAGTCTTCCAACTGAGTTTCTGTGATGATACTGAGTAATATCAATTTTCAAGCTTAAATTGAATCTCTGGGCTAACTGAAGCAGACCAGTTCAGCTTACTGCCATCAGGTTCACTGACACTTGTGCTAAATTACGTTGTGAATCTACACTGGGCCCAAGTACCATGATCTCGGGTGACCTGCAAACTTGATCTACATTGCAAGCACGTAACAAAATCCCAGGATCCTATTTCACTAGGAACATTTATGCCCAGCTGATAAGTCCCCAGAGTCTTACAAGCCAGTTTAGCATCAGACTTCAGATCTAAATATTGAGATTGCACCTATAGGTATCTTCTCAAGCAGATGTCTATCTGATCGCAATTCACGTGTATATATGTAGCTAACACACTGAATGAACAGTATTCCATTCACTGACTTAGACATGCTGGGTTTCAACTAGGTTGTGTACCAAAACAAACTCTCAAATGCACCTATACTGCATGAATATTGGTGCTTGATTAAGTTTAAAAGGACCCAAAAGTGCAAAGGTGACTGAACAGAGGTATACCTTCTCAACTGATAAAATTCAGAGCTACAGAAGAACCGATCACAATGTCAAAACTAGACATTTCACCTTAGAGAGGTTCCCAGAAGTATTTGCATCAGCTCTGTTTATGCACTCACAGGTTTCATAATAATTGGTCCTCATAGCAGAGGTAAAATGGGAACCACTGAAATCTGTAGGTGCCTCATCCAGAAAACTAGTACTGGAATTAGCAGCAACTACTAGACATTCCAGTGAAACTCTCCTGATTTCAGGCATATTGGCCACCAGATTTTAGGCAGCAAGTAGTAATAACTGCATTTGAGAAAATCCATGCAGGTATACTAGCCACAGGTGCAGTCAAGGGATTTAAATCACAATGTTATTCCTGGCTTAGGAGATTATCCTGGTATCTGCCTGTGCAGCAACTGCAGTCAGGTTTCCTCAGGCTCCTTACAAGCAGCAGCACCTGTAAGGACTGTAAATTCTTATGGCACTTTTCCTCCTCCATAACCAGCAACTGGGGCTCTGGTGCAGCATACAAACATTAGCATTCCTGGCCTTTGGAGCTTGACATTTCCTACTGGGAGAAATCTGCTTAAGTGCCTGGGGTGTGACAATGGGGAACACAGCTTTCCAGGGAGGCACTACAAGCCCTACAAAAGGCTGTGACATTCTGGGATCCTCAGCACTAGAGCCTAAGCAGAGCGGCTGTTTCTCTGTAGCCTGTGAAAGGTTTCCAAGAACTTCAAATGGATGGAAAAATACGCGATTTGGTGAAAAGGAGTGGAATCCCATAAGGGGAGGGGAAGGAAGGGAGGAAAAAAGAAGGGAACTCCGACTGCCCCAAGGCTTTTCTATTAAAGGCAGGATGGGCTGATGTCCATGGACTTGGCTCTCCCCCCTCTCACTGGAGCACATCAGATAATGTGTGGTTCATGCAGCTTGGGCAGCTTTCAAGAAGCAAACAGTATATCAAGTTCTGTCTGCTATGGATTCTCCCACCTCATAAAACCAGCAGTTAAGGGATGTTTATTTGTGAGCTAAAAGATTAATCTTTTACAGGTAAATGGAAAGGAAAACGAATCTCAAGAAGGACACTGACCTGAATTTTTGCCGCCTCCCCACACAGAGACGATGTGACACATCACCCCCCATGAAATCAATGGCAGAAAAGTTTAGTCGTCCATTTGTTGTCTTTATACAAACTGTTGATCAGGCCTGTCTTCTGAGAAAGTATCTGTTTACAGAGATAATCCATTCCTATATTGCAACTACATAGTAAATATTTGTTTGTATGACAATTTCATACTTCACTACAGAATAATGCTGTAAACAAGAATAGAGACCCCTGGTCCCTGACCAGACCACCAGCCTCTCTCTAAGTAAGTACATGGAACAAGTTTGCAAAAACCATCCAGCACTTAATGAACCTTTTCAAGCCAAGCACTTGGGCTTTTTCACTCCACTTTGATTAAAAAGAAAAGATAAAAACCAGGGAGATTTGGTTTCAGCTCCACCATGAATTCACCTCAGGAGAGGTATTTCCAGGCAACATGGCGGGAGGTACTTCAACCTTTGACTATAGCCAAAGAAAACTTTGCTAATTTAGAGCTGGGTTTGGGGGGATTGATTTTGGGTTGGGTTTCTTGGTTTTTTTTTAAGAAACACAATGCATTTATACTTCCTCCCACAGAAAAGAAAGGAACAGCTTCAGAGCTGCCACTTTGCATGTGCTTTCCTTGTGGGTGCTCACACACAACCGCTGACTGGGCTTGCAGGCAGAGAAAGATGGGGTGCACACACAGCTGCACCTTGCAAAAGTCAGCCTTGATGTATTTGCAATTATTTACACACAAAAAAAGAGGAAAAAAAAAGAGAGTCTCTTTCACATGTTGGTTTCAAAGAGGAATTAGAAAAAATTACCTCACAAACACTTATTTTGACCCTAGCTCTGAGCAGGAACACACAGTTCAGCTGATGAAAAGCTGCTTGCCCAAGTGCAGCAGCAGATCTGAGCCCAGTGTAAAGCATCTGCCCCGCTTTAAAGTGTGCACCACCTGATTGCAGCTGCTCGTGGTGGTGGCACACAGCATTTTCCAACCATCTTTCCTACACTGGATTAAAGCAGTAAGCAAGGACTGAACTACAAAAAGAGGCAGGAGAAAATCCTGAATTAATTATGAAATATGCTGCCAAAATTTTAACCAAACCAGAAACCTCCCTGAAGGCACACAAGGGCCATGGCTTTTTAGTTCTCTTTCCCAAAGAGGTTTACACTCCTAAGCGTTACAGAGAAGCATAAGGCCAATGCAAAGGGGTCTGGAGCCAACCTCTGTCCACAAAGCACCTCAAACATCCTCAGAGGGCTTATTCTTGTCAGTGTTCCTGCCCAGTTTTACAGACTAAAAATATTTGGGCTATTTAAAAAAAGCACCAGTTTGGGGTGTGCAGCCAGACCGAAATTCTTCACTGCATCCAATACCCAACAGTAACCTGTTCCACTCCTCAGACAAGTGGAAAATGATGCCATTTTGCCAGGTCAAAGTGCTAGACAAGAGCACGGTCTAAAAATACTGCCTGTCCTACTGCCCCAAGCCAGCCAAAGAGCTGGTTTCATAGTTCCCCTTCACGTACATTTATTTTGTTGTGACAGCCTAAAGAAAAGCCCCCTCTCATTGTGGCATTTCTGCTCTGCACACATGGTCCTGCAGAACACAATCATATCACACACAGTCTTAAACCCCGGCTTCCTCTGAATCAGAGCAAAGAATTAGACCATTATATTTTAAACATAAAGGGGAAGTTGAGAGACAGAGAAGCTTGCTAGCAGGCCCTGAACTGGATGGCTCCAGCAAGCAAGCTGCCCTCCCCAGCATTCCCATGGCCTCTGACTTGTTTGCAATGTTTGAGAGGACATACTAGTACTGCCTGGGTATGTACAAGGATGGACAGGGCTCTCTTAGCTGTAGGCTACATTAAAAGGTCATCTTCACTTGGAGCTATTTAGAAGTGCTGGGTCAAATGCTTTGTGCTGTGTTAGGAGGGTGCTGTTGAAAGTGAGCTAGCAGTTCTAATTTATGTATGTTCTTGAGCAAAGCTAAGAATGTAGCGTTGGTATCCATTTGCTATTTCTTTAGAGGTGCAAATAGATGGAAAAACTTAGAAGGAACTACTAAAATTTTAATTTTACCAGAAGTGGCTTTGTAGTCAAAACTGTTCTAAGTATTCTGATGGTTTTAAATATAAAACAGCTAAAATTTGAGTTCCCTTCATCTGAAGTCAATGGAGTTACATTGCTGTGAGATATGAAGCACATCTATCCAACTTAATATTTCTGCAAGCTTAATATTTCTGCAGACTCAAAAATACCTTTTCTCAAAATCATCACAGGTCTCTCCCCTGCATTGCAAGAAGAATGATTAAAGCAGCTTAAGCCCTTATCACTATGACAGTCCCTTGAAAACTATTTTTAAGGCAGGTACTTCATAACCACAGACCTGGAGTTAGGATTAGATACAGCTTTGTCCACCAGCCCCATCCAGGAGTAGGAACTGTCCCTGGTAAGAAAAGGACACTGACCACACTGCCTATGTGCCAGTGCACTGACCAGGGCATACAGTAGCCCCTTCATTCCAGCTGCCATTTTTTCTTCTCAAATATTTTCCCCTCAGCTGCCTTTTCATTAGACACTGAATAGTAGCACCTACTGTCTAGCCAAGAAATTCACACAAGGAGTTCCCTTTGGAGCTGATACTCCCACCATTCATCCTGTGTGTCAATGCAGCAGCTCCCCATCCAAGCCCATCGTCAGTCACCTCAGACACTGCTGGCACTGCTTCCCCCAGTGACCCATCCTTACCAGCAGTCCACAGAACAAACCTCTAAATATGCTGCCAAAGCCCAGGTCCATAACGGGCCAAAGCAAATAGGTTATTTAACACTTCATCCACCACGTTTACACACTGGATTGAATTTAGCCTTTGCAAGAGTCCTAACCGCATCTGTGAACTCAGCTGATTGCCAGTTACTGAGTGCTCACACATAGCAGGGCTTTTATTTGTAATAAAATATTTAGAGTAGAAAAACACCCCAGAATTTAATAAAAGCAACAGTCTCAGATTGCCAGTGACTTGCGGTGCATCTATTCAGATGCTCGGAATTCCCTACATAAATAAAGCTGGAATTTCAAGTTCTGCCAATTAAATAAATGTCTGATTTAACTCAGTTATGTATTAAAACAGTAACCAATTTTACTTACACAAAATAAAGTGTGAGGTCCTGGATTGTAAATATGGTCCATTTGTGGATGTATTTTCACAGTTACTTTGCCTAAATAGCTGACTGTTCCAAGAAAAAACACATCCAATTTGCATACCTAAGCACAACGGCATAAGCCAAGTTAAAGGCAAAACACATGCAACATTGCCTTCAGACAACTGCATTTTAAAGTGTTGGTTGTTTCCATAGAAAATACTATAGGCATAAAAGCTTTTTAGGAATAAGTGTTTATAAAAATTCCCCCAAAAGTTATAGAGGCAACGTCTTTTCTAGAGAGTTTGTTTCAGCCTTCTTGTACAGTGAAGATCCCAAGAAAAGAATTCTGAATGCTCAATCTAACATCACCTTAATATAGCATCCTTTACTAAAGCCTTTTTATTCTTATTTGAGCTTTGTACTAAGTTAAGGAGCTGTGTTTAAATGCACTACAGATGGTGGACAAAACAGAGATAGGAGTAAAGTGGGACTGCAGCATTTCTTTCTCTGCTAACAGCCCAAGCAGAGCTGCCTGCTTGATGTAGTCTGGGGAATTACTCTGACCTGGAAAGAGCCCATCTTCCTCAATCACTGACACTGAAAGCTGTCCTGTGGTTTTCTCCAGCCTAAGCGTTAAAGAAGCAATACAAGATGGAAATAAGGGAGTGATTCCACAGGCAATTACACCAACCAAAACTGCCTCTCCACGCAGTCCCTGGCTGCAAATTTCTCTCCTCTGCCTTGTACCAACAACATTACTGCTTATGCAATTAGGCAATTGCAGCCTGATTGCAGCCAGCTGAGGTAACTCAAACAGCCAAACACTAACCACACAGAAAGTAATACCCTTACAGCTTCCTGAACTGCCTCATCGCCCACTCACCTGAGCATTACTGCTAACATGCATAAGCAAGTTACACACAAATTAGAGCTGCTAAAGCTACTGTACCCACAGCTCTCTGTGCTTTCTAGATCTTACCCTGGAGAGCACTCATCTTCCACTAGAACGCAGTAAACTACTAAATTTAAACTGGGGAGACAGTAAGGATGGGACTGCAATGCTTGGTCTAAGCTGGAATTTAGATTTACATCCTTGTCTTTGAAGCCCAGTAGAGCAGTGCAGTTGATCATTCTGCATGTATCAAGCTCAAGCAACAGGAGAACTTGCTACACTAATCTAATACTGTGTACACTTTTGCATTAAAAAGTAAATAACAGAAGCTTAAGGGTTTCACTGTAACATCCTGTGGCTAACACCCTGCTGCTGTGTGCATGAGCAGAAGTGCTAATTGGGTAGCAAGTACATATAACAAACAAGCATGGCTTCATAATCAGGGAGGGGCAGGGCACAGGGGTTTTCTTGAAAATTTTCAATAACAGAGAAATGTGACTCCATTGTCAAGCCTTCTCCATCCACCCATCCATCCATCCATCCATCCATCCATCCATCCATCCATCCATCCACTCCCTTTTGTTAGGAAAGCCAGCGCAGATCGGAACTTTTGCCACTCTGCACAAGGCTTGCACTAGTGCAGCTCAGTGTGTACTCAGCAATGGCTGTGAGCCGGGCAGAGTCATGGCCTTCGTGTGACCACAGGTATAACTTCTGATGGATGTCTTGGGAGGAAAGCTCAGCCACAGGGAAAACATTCCCTGCTGGTCTCCTAAACAGGAAGCAGAGGGAAGCAAAACAAGAATTAACAGCAACAAACCATCTTCAGAATACTTATATGGGCCTTGAAAAACCAACACAGAGCTCTGCCACCATCACTCTTGACAACATAAAAATAGCCATGCCAAAGAAGAGTGGCTTGCTCTTGCTGTCAGCCACCTCCTAAACACAGAAAGTAGGCAATACAAAACACCAAGAAACCACAGCAGGAAGCAGTACGCACAGGATGTTACAAGAAGTCTTTTTATTTGTTTTACTTCTTCTTTAATTCCCTTCCAAAAACGCTAAAAGCTTCTTCAGGGCAATGCACATGCCTTCATGCTCTACTGAAAAGGCCTCACAGCTGGAAACACATCAGCACTATAGCTAGGTGCCTGTGTACAGTTTGGTTCTGATGCTTGCTATCTTTTTAGTTTTAATAGAAAATATGGTCTGTCATGCTCCCCATCTTGTAGCACAGCCCTTGAGGACATGCAAGACACCTCAATGGGAAAGGCTGCTGCCTGCTCTAATACTTTTCAGTGACTCCTGGCTCTCTCCAGCTAGGAATCCAAACATTTGCTGGCTTCACTTACTGCTCTGGAAAGCAACAGAAGATGTGATTACCCACAAAAGCATACATGTATTTCTTGTCTTATGACTTCTAGCAACTGGAGCAGAAAACAGCAAAAGCAAAGCGTTTTATTACTGCTTGCTACAGAAACTGCACAGAGCCTCTATATTTAAGACTACTGCAAAGCTATGCATGACCATGTTGTTTCAAAGGTCAGCGCAGAGGGACTGGTTGCACAGGGGGATCTTTAGCGAGCATCTATTCTACAAGTTTGAATGAGCTATAAACAAGAAAACTGGGCTTATGTTGCTACTTCTGCATAACTCCATCAGAATGGGAGAATTCCCTGAAAGACAAAGAAATATCATCTATCATATTCATCCTAAGTGAACACTCTTTTCAGAGAAATTCCTCAGCATGCTGGCACAGTACCTCAGCCATGCTGTTTGAGCCCTTCAGCACTACAAACACAGTAAGAGCAGCATACCACTTCCTACATGGGGATTTCTCTCCAATACATAAAAACAAGGCTCAGCCTGTGATGTACACATTAAATAGATCCTAAGGCCTTCTTAAGCATCTTCCAGCTTCTCTAATCTGTCATTTCCTTTCCAGTTTACTTTTCTTTCCCTGCTCTGACAAAGGACTTGGTGCTCTCCTAATCCTGCTATGTCTCTACTGCCAGCAGCATAAAACCACAGGTTTGAAATGTGGTTTTGGCAGGCAAAAGTTTCACCAAATTACATACCATTTGTTAGCTTGAAAAGCTGTGCTGGTCAGATGGAAGAATGTATTAAGGGTAATTATCAGTAAAGAGGCATGAACTGAGCAGAAAGTGAAATATTCAGTACTCACTGCACTGACTTTCACTTAACCGGTTGCTGTTCCTTCATCGGCACCATGTAATAAAGGATCAATCTGTGTTTTACATTCTGTGACATAATTCTACAGAATTAAGAAGTTTTGACCTCAGCCTTAAAGGTGACAGGTCCTTTTTTTATTGATGGGGTTTCTGGCTCGTTATCATAGTGCTGATTTACATGGCTTTCATCACGTCACTCCTCATGCCTTGTCAATTACTGAACATAGAGGCAATGCTGGTACCTCATCTTAATCTTACCCCTTGCCCCGGAGCTGCCAGCAATGCTTCTAATTACAGAAGAACTGTCACAAACCAAACTTCATCTTTAGGGCAGAACTCTTAAAGGACTGAACCAGGCATACAGGGATGCCAGAAATCTTCTGAGATGTAACCCATGGCCCTGGATCCAAGGTTCTCCTCTGCACGGAGTGCTGCTGGCACTTTTTATGGGAGCGAGGAAACTAATGGCAATGACTGCACAGAATATAGATGATTAATTACCATCCCATGCTTACAAAACCTTCCCATTATGACAGCATTCCCTTCAAAATCCATTGCTTTTAACTAAGTAACATCTAACTCCACTACTATAACAAATAATAAGAAGCCTTATTCCCCAGAGCATTTTCTAGGAGATGCCTTTCTTCACCATAGAAGATGCTGACATTTTCTTATTCTCAAAGTATTTTATTTAATAATAGTTTCCATTTAATTCAAAGAATTAATTTTTGAGATCTGAATGCTGAAGCCACAGAATAACCACAGGGTTATTACAGGAAGATCTCTTTTAAGTGCTTCTTTGTTTCACCATTAATTTGCCAGGGAAGGATGGTGTGGTTCAAGAAAACTCCATGCAAAATATTGGAATAATTCAAACCTCTCTGTAAAACAGAGCATTGATCGTATTAAAATAGGTAGGAACTAAGTCTTTTCAGGTAATTATGAGAGCAACTTTGATCAGAAACCAGATAAAGTGAATACAAATCATAGTACAGCTAGGCACAAAGACATGGTATAGATACTGAAGCCCACTGTTCTCACCAAAATAGCTTCATGACACCTATATACATGTTTCACATTGAAGTCACAATTATCCAAAAGGGCCTTTAAAAGGAGGTACAGCAGAAGTAACAACTTCCTTCCCAGAATTCAAACTTCTTTCCTTCAGCCTTTTCCAACACCAGCAGAAGGAACAATAGAGAACATGAGTGAAGGAGAAAGGCAGACCTGTAAAGAAGTGAGGTGTGTGAACAGACAGCCAACCTTTTCCTCGCAAAGTTTCACACACTGCCATGGCATAAGACAGCACTGGAGTGCAAACTAGTCTGTGTCTCAGTGGAGTGACTTTCAGAGAGCTCTTGCTTGAAATTTAGAACTTGCATAGCATTGTCCCAGAAATTAATTTTTACCTAAGTCAGAATTAAATACTGTTTAAAAAGGATTTTGATTTTATAGAAACCAGAACACCTGTGGTTTATGCCAAGGCTTATGTTTTTTGTAGTGACAAGTACACAAACATATACAACTTCAGCTTCTCTATCCCTCTTTACACTTTCCCTCTCTTCAGTTGCTCAAGACTTTTGTTTGTGTAAAGAATTTCACAGGAAGCATCAAGAGACTTTTTTTCTCATTTGTTTCTCTCCTGAGAGTCCAGCTTATTCTTACCCTTTGTGTTTTTTGTGCATTGTTTCTACAGACTTCAGCTTCTTAAATCAATATGACAGAAGGGAATTACTTCACCCCCTGCCAGAATACACCGGATGGTTTAGAGAAAAAAACTTTTGCATTGATGAAAATGTCATTGTCTTGCAGTGTCAAGGGTTAATTTTTATTGTTCTCTAGTCACAATCTATTCAGTGTTGTTAAATCTAAACACAGAATGACTAGCAATGCCTGCCTTTAAATCCCACTAATAAAATGTTGTCACTTATAACCTGGAATAACCCACCTAAAACCTGCAGTAAATCACTTCAACTTCTCCAATTCTAATTCATCATTTGGAAAATCAAAACAGTAGGACTTGTCTGCATCCTCACTGTGACAACATAAATGTTGTACAGACAAAGCCTATCCATCCTGCATCTTACAGTGGCAAAGAGTAGTTGCTTCAGGAGGTCTGAGAGGAAGTTTGGTGGGTAGATTAGTTGCTTTCACATGTGAAATATAGGTGAAATCCTATCAAGTCAGTGGGGTACTAGGTATATCATTGAAGTGAAAGGTTCACCCCTAAGAAAGCATCAACTCTAGATCTCTATTATTCTGTTTCCTTTAGCCCTTGCATCTATGACCTGGTCCGCACTGGGGAATTTACATGTTTTCTTTTCTAACAAATACTAGATTTCAATGAAGAGTTTTCAATTTACTACATTACTTTCTTGGTTTTCCACATTTTATCCCATTTATATATACAAATATTAAAAGAACACATACTCAAGGCCAGGTTGGGACTTTGAGCAATCTGGGCTAGTGGAAGGTGTCCCTGCCCACAGCAGGGGAATGGAACTGGATGATCTTTAAGCTCCCTTCCAACCCAAACCATTCTGTGATTCCATGATGATTCTATGAACCTTCTTTGCCAACTCTCACCTGGCATTCAAAAACTAAGAGCACAGTTTACAAAAATACCCTTTCCTATATTCCACTTCCTTTTGAGTCATCACAACTGTCACTGACACCCTTCAAATTCAGAAAAAAAACCCCAAAACAGTAATGGAAGAACAATATTTTCCAACTGTTTTCCTTCAAAAAAGGCCTCTAATACATAAGCCACAGAACACATGGTTAAAAAGACATTCCCTGTTATCCAAAGACCCATTATGGTGACTATTAACTATGGGAATATTTATACTAGGTAACACTAGTGAGTCATGGAAGGATGTAAATGCTCAGACTCACCAGATAAAACTGCAATTATTATAGATTTTTTTTGTCCTAACTGAGCATGTTCCAGAGTCAATTCTGTGACTGGCTGAGTATCTCATAAGTTATTCTGTGTCCTGTATTCTACCATCTTACGGTTTTGATAGTTTTTTCAGTACATGCACTTACAATCGACTCTTGCAAATCATCTTTCAGGACTGACAGATTGCTTCTGAACTGGCGCCATGAACAGAGAAGTAGTAATTTTTCCCTGCAAAACTCCCAAACCTTCTACACAATACATGCCAGAAACTACAAGCCTCCTACAGATGTTTACAGCTTCTTTGTATAAAGCAGGTGTTCTTAAAATCACTAGTTGTACAATATCCCTGGGCTCTTGCTGATAATATCAATATGCTGGCTGCTAAAACCATGAGCCAACTGTATTCTTTCCTCCATGAAGTACACCAGTTGTAGGATAATGCAGTATCAAACTCTATTTACATCTTGTTCCACTGTAATAAAGACGGAAATATCTTATCTGTGATCTAGGTGGAGAACAGAAAAGATAAAAGCAGGTATTATTACTCTCAGAGGTAACACCAGCTGGTGGAATGACTCTGTGCTGTGTATTGACACTTGGGGAATTACTTAAATTCCATGACAATGAAAAAAAACCAAACAAAAAACCCCAACCCCCCCCAAAAAACCTCTGTTTCTTTTGAGCCATCACGTTTTTACAGCCCCTAGCCCTCTGGAAAAGGATTTCAAAGCACAAATACAATAATAACAAAATAATAGCAATAGATTCATTTTCTCTTCAAATAAGACACAGAAAATTCAAACCATTTACCAAAAATAATAACTTGATTGCAGAGATCAGCATAGATCCTATCACACAATCACAGAATCCCAAGAGTTGGAAGGGACCTCGAAATATCATCTAGTCCAACCCCCCTGCAAGAGCAGGGTAACATAGAGTACATCACACAGGAACTTGTCCAGGTGGGCCTTGAATATCTCCAATGTAGGAGACTCCACGACCCCCCTGGGCAACCTGTTCCAGTGCTCTGTCACTCTTACAGTAAAGAAGTTCTTCCTGATGTTAACATGGAACCTCCTATGCTCCAGTTTACACCCATTGCCCCTTGTCCTATCAACTGGATATCACTGAAAAAAGCCTAGCTCCATCATCCTGACACCCACCCTTTACACATTTGTAAACACCTGACCATTACAGAATACGAAAAAGGAATAAAAGAGAGATCCTTCTAGCATATTGCTTCCATATTTGGCACTATGCAGAAAACCAGAGAAATTACTTTCTTTACCACAAACTCAGCCCCTCCTGTCTGAGTGGTTCCAAGACATTTTATTCATTGGCACAACACCAAGTTATCAGCTGTTCTGAGCTGCTACTTCTGTTATTCCACCTTCACAGGTCTACTACAGGAGTTGGGGTTTTCTGCTGCAAGTGGTTTCACACTAAGTTTATAAGGCGAGAACACAGGGCCTGCTCTGCAATGGTGAAATCCATCCTTGCTACCTTCATGCAACACATGAGATCACATCTTCATGTTAGGGGAAGTGATCCTTCTATGAGAGAGGTCTTTTGCTCCTCAGTAAATTGGCAGAATCCTGATTTAGCATTTGCTATAATTATTCATTATGCTAACAAATATAGTATTTATTACAAAGATTATGTGGTTGTCTGTATGAATTCTGGCTGTCACCCTCAGCCTTACAACTCACAACTTACAATCCCCCTTAAATCAATTACAGCAAAATGCTTAGTTATTTGACAAAACCAGAAACCTCAAGTATCAAACACAGAGCCATGTCCCCTCCAACAGAAAGGAATAGAAAGGAGTAAGAACTTCAGCATTGCCAGAATGAAGCAAAAGTAGCTAAAATCATTTCTGAAAATTCTGTTCAGAGAAATGCATCTACTGCAGGAAAATCTGATGGCAAAATTTCCAATAAATCTTCTGACTAGATATAACTTTTTAAAAAAGAAAGAAGACCCAAAGACAAAACACACTTTTGCAACTTACACAGTTTCTTTTTCCCCAGCAGTGAATTTTGGTAACATCTTTGCACATAAGGTTTTAAATAATACAGATCCAGCAAAATTTTACACTAAAATGCCAGAACGGAACACACATCCCAGTGAAGCCGGTTTTGTAAACAACTGCACCTTCAACAAGCAGGTACAGCACAGCTTTCTCAGAAACCAAAAGCAGTTAGTGAATGGAATTAAGGCCTAATGACCAAAAAAGCCACCACATCTCATCTTTGAGATAGAGCCTAAGGTCAGCACTATTTTTGACTGCATGAAGTTCAGTTACTTTTCTCACTCTCTTTTAGTTCACACATCTCTGAGCTTCAGTGGTGAAAATGTAACTACAGAAATATGGTAACATCAGAAAAAGCAAATAATTAATGAAATTGCTCATAAAATTTTGCAACTGAGGAAAGTCCAACGAGGCTTTAGCTAGAAGCCACTGAACTCAGTGCTGAGCAAAATCTTATATCTCCTCAACTTATCCAGTGAATGTAAAGAGTTGTTTGTACTCAAGCCTGCACCAGCTTAATTTAATTAGTAAATACCCTCCACCAAGCCAAAACTAGTGTCTCACTGCTGGGTTGCTGAGGAAACTAAGGCAAATGGTTGGCAAAGATTAAGCTTTGTTGATGCACTAATGCGACTTTGACAAATACTGGACAATTGGTAGGAAAGAAAACACAGTTATCACTTAGGCCAGAAATCAGGCAGCTACAAAAACAGAGCTGAAGCAACCACTCATACCTAGACTTCAAGTGACAATAAGGAAGTATCAGATTTCCTAAATGTGGGGAAAGGACAGTATTTTGACCTTGTTGATTTAAAGGGATTTAGTTAAGCAGGTGCAAACCTCTATGTAGACGCTTTGATTTCTAGGGAAGTATCCTACATCAGGCTAGTTTTAAACTGTTCCCAGCTGATCTAAGCTAAATTGCAAACAACCACTGCTAAAACTGCTTTGCTCAAGAGTAGTGATTTGGCTTAAAATTGCTTCTCAGGTTACATGAGCACATCTGTTTGTGTACAGGCTGTTTGGGTAAAGGCTAAAGTGCCAGCCTGTATGTAAGAAGAGTGGCAGTGAGGTCAGGAGGAAACAATTCAGCGAAGAAATGAATACTTTTCCACACAGGCTACATGCAAATAATAAAAGAAGTCACATTCCAGCTCTAACCATCCTTTCAATGCCTGCTTCAAGTCAGAATGAGAGCACCGAAAAGTCAGAGCCTTTGTCAGGCTGACATTTGCATAACATTACCAACAGTTCCTTTGATTCAGGATTCTCCTCAAGGCTCAGTTTCAGAGCTTGAAGTAACCTATTGGTGTCTACTGATTGCAAGGATCCTGGGCTCCTGAGGAGCTCCAAGGCTAAAATTCCCCATAAAGGTTCTATTTATGGGATGAAATCTGGAAATGCATTTTAAGTAGAATATATGATTTTACTGCTCAGGTATTGTGTGACACTGATGTCACATAGCAACACAGGGATGGATTCCAGCCCTCACTCTCACATAGCAACCATTATAACTGATGCTACCTACAAACCGGCTCATAAAAAATAAGGCCGTTTCCTCTTTGTTCCTAAGCTCTTTTGTTATTCATTAACATGGTAAAAAAGGTTGTTGTTCCATTTCTAAAATCTGATAACTCATGAAGTTCATGAAGCTCTCACTCCTGAATCTCCAGCATTCCCAGTATTTGGGCCATTTAACTTACAAAATGAAAGCTTCAGACATGCCTGATAGGCTTTGGACATTTATTTGGCAGCAGAATGTATCAAAGTTAAGGTCTTGTCAGTGTGCTTGGCAGTTCAGCAACTGTCCCTTCTGCAAACTAGCGGAAGGATGACACAATCCAACTATAACTCCAGGATTCCCGAGAACTCCAAAGTTGTTGCCACATTAAACAGGGCTCTCTTCAGTATTCACCCACTACGAGGAAATCCGAGGAGCTGAAAGCCTCCCTCACAAAGGAAGATAGGCTCTGTTACCGAAGTGTCACATGGCAGCATAAGCTGTCACTGACCCAGAAGCATCAGTTTGACATTGCAGTAACTACAATGAGGCAGCTACTGAGACTGAGGCAAGTATCCCGTTGCAAGTGATATCCCTAGTAGTATTCCTGCACACAGCAGACTTGCACTGATGGTTTGCATTTCTTTCTGTTTCTGAAGTCCTATCAACAAAAATGCACTTCTAACTTCAGTACCCACAAAAGAAGCTACAGGAAATATGACTATAAAATGCAAGCAAAGTTACCAGCACTCAGAGGACTTAAAAGGAGAAGTGTGCGTGCTATTTGAATTGTTATAAATAAGAAGAGCAACTGATCTGGCACAGATGTCCCCAGGAAAAAACCTAAATCAATTCTACTTTCAAGAAGCAGCATTATAAATTGTTCTGATAATAAACTGAGACATGCAAAACAATCCAGGGATTTTTAACTGTAATGTGCAGAAATGACAATGTTAGTCAAATGCTCACAAATCTCTTAATTATTGCAGTGCAGTGAATATAAAGGAATCCTGCAATCAATATTAAATGTTACAGGCAACCGACACAAGAATGCAGAACTGGAATGATTAAGGTCTTTCTGTTCCTAAGGAAACCAGCCGCCTCTCAC
Source organism: Melopsittacus undulatus (assembly GCF_012275295.1). Classification (NCBI taxonomy): domain Eukaryota; kingdom Metazoa; phylum Chordata; class Aves; order Psittaciformes; family Psittaculidae; genus Melopsittacus; species Melopsittacus undulatus. The sequence continues at coordinate 29,259,511 of NC_047536.1, read as the reverse complement.
CCTCTTCCTTTCATTAACATCTCCCAGAGAAATGTCAGCTCCGAGTTCTTCCCAAAGCATTCAGTAACACTTGAATCTTGGAAATATGCCTAGAAAGTTGAATCCAGTTCTGATGTGAGGGGTTTCCTTCCCCAATTTTACATTTGCTTGGACATAAGGAATTCCAGTATGTGGTACCAGAAGGAGAAGACTGGTGAAATTATTATCACTTCTTTCTGCAGTGGGCAAGAAGAAAAGTTCCTCTTTCCTTCTTGGGATCCACTTTAGGCTTTCCCCTTAACACAACAATTCACTGTCCTGGACTGAGACCAAGGGCTTACACTACATCACATGCTTCTCACATTCTGTTGTCCTAGTTACTACATAAGCGTTATAATGTATTAGCTCTGTGCATCAATTATCTGTAGTAATAACTCTGATTTTGCCAAACAGAATTACTATGATAAAAAATAAACTATGACCTTAACAGATATGGAATCAAGTTGCAAAAGCCTTAAGAGCTGTAGCTCCTGGACAGCCCAGACTTGTAACCCACCTCCAAAATGAGCAAAAGAAACCTCAATTCATCCTTCACATTAGCACCCACTCCACTCCTAATTAGAGCTGGCCAATTAGTCCTGATTTGGGATAAGAGGACTTTCTGAACTAGAAGTTAAAAGATCTATCTAAATTGCAGGATCTGAATTTCAACCAGCTCTGTGTGTAGGATTCTCAGTCTGCTTCACGGCAATGCACTAGAAATGTTGAGACACACAGTTGTAGGATTCTCAGTTTTATCCATTCATCTTGAAAGTAATTAAGACCTGACTTGTCAAGGCACAAAACTGTTTCTCTTCTTCCACCTATTACAGAAAACAGTTGTGTTGTTGTTTGGTTTTGGTTTTCTTTTTTTTTTGGGGGGGGGAAGAAATTAACAATATATATAAGTAGCAGCCCTTAGGGTGAATGCATCCAAAGCTATGTGTTGTTACTACACTTAAAAAGAAATTTGTATTGATTTATAATTGTAATCTGGGGTTCTATTAAGAGCTTTGCTTTGTATTGATGCTACTAATGACCAAGGTTCTTGTAATAAGCAAATGCAGCTGCCCTTGACAATGGGAGAGTCTCTGGGGAGATGAGGATTGCCTAATGAAGTTAATGAGGTTAGCATAGAACGAAGCAAACGCTGTAAAACAAGCAGTGGAAGACAACGTTCTGTTGAGGATCTGCATGAAAGCACAGTCTCTCATCTGTCAGTAAATGCTATAGAACAATTTCATAATTAAAAACATCAGGCCACATGAAGATACATTTTCTTAATAAATATTAAATTAGTGCAAACTTCTCTATTTTACTCTAAAAGGATCTTCACTGGTCAACAAGAACCCATTCTTATATGTATTCACTGTGCATTTCAGAAGTAAAGACTATTTTCAAGATGCAAACCTTGTTTCCATGAGAATAAAAATATCAAAAGCCACTATTAATGATAATCTGTAAATTTTATTCTTTAATACTTGAAGCTGTCCTAGTAGAGAAACAAACACTAACATAGAAACAAGAGTTTGGGCCAGCAGTTTCCAAAACAGAAAAATGTGACTTGCTCTAATCTTCAGAAATCTAATTTCCCACATCCTGAGTGTGCATTTGCTCAGTAACATCAGAGATAGCTGCTGGACTCCAAAATGTTCTGAAACTCAGGGAGCTACTCAGATCTCAGATGGTTTTCTGTTCTAATATGGAATAGTGTGTACGACTCTGCTTTCACTGAGTTGGGTTACACAGTTTGTCTCCATTACCGTTACCTACCAGCCTCCTGGACAGCTGAGCTGGGGACACTTTGGCTGGGGGGTGAGAAAACCAGTGCAAAACATTAGCTGCCTTTACATGATGCCTGGGGATGCCTTTGCATGTTTCTGTCTCTTAAAGGGCTACACTGGAATACACCATCCAAATAACTAGATAATGCTTTGTTTACAAATAAATGGTGAGATCTCCACATGTGATATGCTCATGATACCAAGGAGCTGCTGCTCATAGTTAACAATGCAGACAGACCTCGCCTTCTATCACATCTCAGGAAACATGTTAACACAGTTGCTGTTATCAAGTGTTCTCACAGTTAATGCAGCACTTGGATGTGCAACATAGCCCCTGTTCTCAGATGTATGCTTTCAGGCTCCCTGTAGACTCAGAAGTATGTCTATGCTGCATTCAGCAACATATGGGTAACCAAACCTGCACAAACTGTACTAAGTGCAATCATCAGTCTAGTCACCAACCTCAAGCTATTTTTTCTGCTCTTCAGTGAAGTTGATCATACTGTAGGCAGACTCTCATACAGACATGCCTAAATGTGCTGTTCTTTTTAGTCACACAAAAGCCTAGTTGCGGCTCATTTTTAAACAACATGGAAGCAGCTGACATCTAGGACAGGACAGGATGGCCAGCGCTGTGGCGAGATTGAGGCTTCCACAATCAGTGCAGATTCATACAGCTTTATCCATAGTTCATAGAATCACAGAATCATAGTGACATTAGTCCTCAAAAGGGGTCTGACTGAACAAAACTTCCTCCTTACTTTGCTTGTCCTGCCTGTTCAGGTGGCCCCTTTGGCTCACAATTCTAGGATCCATGTATTTCTCCATCTACTTCAGCTTCCTTAGCTCACTGATTTAAACATACACATGCTGAACATCTTTTTATATTTCTGTTGTTCGTAGCTGCTAATTAAATTTTGGTTTATAGAAGTGGCTTTTGAACAACAGACCCATTGTTTCTAGCAAAGAATTGACCTCAGAATCTGTTGGTAAATATGACACCAAGTCATCCTTTGAGGAAGACAGACAAGACATGCTTACGTCAATTTATCATTCTGCTTTGTTCATGTTGTGCCTGTACAAAAGCTCCCATTCAAGTGGCTCCCTGCTGTGAGCATTCTCTCTGCTTTACTAAAATCCATCTCAGCTCCTGGGAAATCATTTCGAGAGGAAATTGGAGAGGCCCAAAGATCCACAAAATTGATTCATCCTTATCCTATTATGTACATAATCACACATCTGCAAGGGCTGCACATGCAAAACCGCTCAGCCCAACTCCATGCTCCCAAAAATACAAGGCCTCACTTTAGGCAGGAGAAAAAAAATCTAAGTTACCTAGAAAAAGGCAAGATGATGCCATGAGTTGCCTCAGTGAGGATTAGAATTCAATTAACATCATGGCTAAACAATTTTCATTGTTTTGAATGTAAAACTAATGTAAAACTGATTGCTTTCATACATGAAAAGTGCCATCTTTTCTCAATGACTCTGCACATTCTGGTAGACATGACAAGAAGCTTTATATCAAACAATCAGTTGATCACCTTGGCATTATCCCAGTGCAGCAAACCTTCATATATTTTATAGCATTATTTATCTAACAGTTTACTTCGGTCTCCCTACTCCTTTTGGAACAGGAACTCCAGGACACCTCAGCAGCAAGACAGTTGTAATTCTCACCTGTGGCAAGACACACGTGACTAGAAGACACAATCTGACACATGGTGCTGCTGTTAAACCATTAGAATAGAGAGAAGACTGGGTACTTCAGAGACTTAAAGCTGGTAAAAAAATGTTTAAAATATGTTCATCTAAATGTTTTTATATGATTATACAAAAATTTGGTCAAGTTGAATTCAGCTCACTCTAGTAACATTCTAGTATTTTTCTTATGTGGCAACTGTGTGAAAAAAGTTCTGTGTGCCACAATAATTCTTCCAAACCCACCACTGCTGTGGACACTCATCTGCAGTCCTGGTGGTGGTCTAAGAAGAGGGAAACCCAGCTTTCATTTCAAACACAGATCAGGTGTATGGCACTCAAGGTTGAAGCATGCTGCTACTGCCTGTCTTTGCCTTACTACAACAGACAGCCTCAGTCTCAAAGTTTCAAGCCCATTAGCCTCACCAAACTCTGTGGAAATCAAAGAAGAAAGATACCAACAACATCTTGATGGGGGGGTATACTTTTTTCAGACATATCTAAAACATTACTATGGAAGTGAGGGAGAGTTACTATCTACCCAACTTATTAAATCCTGTATAATCCCTAATGGCACCACAATTAATGTTGTTTGCTTCCAAGCCTTAGGCAAGCAGCCATGTGAAGCTCAAGCTTCATGATGCTGTAGAGGTTAACTTAGCTTGGCTAGAATTACAGTGTTTTGTGGAATTTAACACTTCAGGAGAAGATGACACTCCAGTGATGCCTGTAAAAACCAAGCCAGATGTTCAGCCTATAATGCATCACAGCCTTAAATGCATTAGCAGGGAAAAGTGAGCCTAAAGGCCTCCTAAAATGAGTAACATCCACACACTCACTGTAACACGCCTCAACTTTCTTCACTGCAGCCACAACCATTCCTCTGAACCAAGCAAGGCAGGGAGCGTTTCAATTCTCATAGAATATTCAGGAAATCAGTAAGGCTGATTGTTCCCTATGTCACTTCATTCTGCCCATGGGGTCTCCAAGAATCCCAGGGGAGTTACACAGGAAAAAAGTGTGTTTATGTCTTGCTCACTGTGTGTGCCTCTGCCAGCATAGCCACAAATGGCAGCTGTGTGAGCTTCTTTTTTGCCCACGTACAGAACAGATTTACCCCAAGAGACAAAAGACCAAATCTCTCCAGGAAAAACATTCTGAGCTAACTTCTGCTCTTGACTTCCCTGAAGATAATTTCTACCCAGTCTAATTGGGTAGAGTAGTCTAACTACTCTCTATAGCTCCATAACACACTAGATTAATTTATCTAGGCTCTTCCACATTTATCTTTTTTTATTTTTATCATTTCAAAACCAGAACAAAAACAATGCTGTAGCATTCTTTGAGTCCAGCTCCTTCCAAAGATGCCCAAGCCATGCAGTCAGTTGTGTACCCCAGAATTTAGCAGTCCTGTTCCTTTTATGCTTATAACAGACGATAGATATCTGTGATCTATAGTCAAGCCATGATGATGATGATGATGACGATAGTCCACTGATCAATATCATCTAAATCTTCCTCTTATCCTCCTCCCTCAAACTGCAAAGTTACTTTACTCTGCACTCCATTTCCTTCTGTGCAACACATTAACCAGTACTGTTGGGACTGGAAAGTGCATGTTATGGAAGACTCTCCTTTCCCTATTTTTCCACCCATGGGAATGGCTTCAGAACCACACCTCTAATTTAGGGTTAGCTTCTCAGGATACTCCAGCATCACATCTATTTATATCACAGTCTATGATGTGGCATTAAATACATACATGTAGATCTAAAAGCACACTAAAGGCACTCTGAGGCTGGTTCCACCCAGTCATCTGCTTCAGCAACTAGGCAGTGTGGTATCTCCTACAGAATAACTGGCGGAACAGGAGGAAAATGAGGCAAAGACACTGAGCTGTCAGATGGGCAGTCCCTGTGCACTCCCCTCCTCCACGCACACACCCCCCAACTTACTCCACCCCCTGCTGAAGTGATACAGAAGCCTCAGCAGCAAATCTGCAATGCCAATGAAGTGATGAGTATCTACAAAGCCATTTGGATCTATCAGCAGAGGTGACATAGAGAGAGCCAGACTGCTAGACACTGCCTAGACACCAAGTCAGAGATAGCGTTGGTCCCTGTATGCAGGGTCTGGCCAAGCTGTGAACAATTTCAAACACAGCGCTCCATGGGGGAGATCATAGCACTCATCTGATAGGTGTGGGGCCCTGTGTTTCAGGCCTGTTCTCATTTTAACCAAGTTACTAGTTGTAAGAAATCACAAAGAAAGACTCTCCCCTAAGCAGAGATTCAATAAAAAACAGTTCTTGAGAAATAGTTTTTAACCCTTCAGGGTGAGTGAACTTATATTTAACACAGTGATCAATCACACAAAACAGAAGGGAAGGGTGCAGTAAACCAATTCCTAAACTCTTGTGGCAACAGAAAACCTCCAGCTGGTCAGTAGCTGGGGCTGAAGCTCCTCAGCAGATTGTCTGGATAAGCCTTGTGGTTTTCTGCACGAAAAGTGACCCAAACTACGGCACAATTCTCTTGCTGAACTACTGCGCACATGAAGTTTCTTCTTTTGTTTCCAGTCACAATTAGTGCTCTACTAAAGATCACCACATGAGAAGGACCTGTCTTTGTCTCCCTCTCTCTTGGCTACTAGGCTGCAAAAAACATTTCTTACTCATCTTTAGCAGAAACATACAGCAGTCCAATCAAGTGCTGAACATCAACACATGAAATCAAAGCTATCAATCTATCAACAAAAGCAGCCTGTGGGCCATGATATGATTTAGAATTCGAAGCACCTCTTTTAATTCTGCCCCTGGAAACACATGATTGATCCAGGAATTATTCTGGTAAGATACATGAATGTACATGACTGTGGTGCCTCACAAAAGGAAAATATGAATTAGCAAAGAAAAAACAACTGCTAAAAAAACATCCCACCTGTGATGTTTTTAGACCATCTCACCTTGAGACCTCCTATAGCTGCTCTTAGAATCAGTACCAGAACTTGCTGGTGATTTCAGGCTGTAATTAGTGTTAACACTGGAGTTTTCCTTTTCCTCTCTAGACTTAGACACTTCTTTAGACTGTAGATAGATAAATCCTGTGAGCAGCACTGAATCAGTTCCAAACTCTGGGGCTAAGTATTTTTATTATTTATCATTATGTTTGCAGACACAGCTTTAAAATTTGTAAATACTGCATTAAACAAGTATGAAAGGTCTTTTACATGGAAGGAATATATGAGGATTTCAAAACTCTTCTGCATTATTCCTGAGCTCACTTTGATTTGGTGCTCGTAACAAGTAACTTAAGAGAAGGAAAAGCAATCATTGTGAGCAGCTCCTCTCTGCAGCAGTCTCATCTGGGAGAAGGTACCATCAGCCAGAACCATCTCATGGAGATATGCCCTCATTTTCTTCCTGTGAACTTGTATAAAACTGTCTCCACTCGACTGCTTCTGAATAATGTACAACAACAGATGAGCAACAGTGAGTGCCAAGGGAGCTCCAGCCAACAGCAAAGTGAGCCCATTGCTGTGCTTCAGCCTTCAAAAGCATTATGAGGGTATCAGAACACAGATTTAGTCAAGAAGTATTCAGATTGTTAAAAATATACGCACTGCAAGAACAAAGGACACCTGATAGTTTACTGAGGACTGAAACACACTTACGAAATCACAATCTGCTCGGTTTTCCCCCCTAAAACCCAAGTGATTCCAGAACCTGTACCAGATATTATAACATGAAAGAAATTGTTTTCTTGAGCCTTTATACTTCCCTCTATTGCCCTCAGTTCACCCTTAGAGAAAACTCTGTCTGGTGACAGATTCCATAAGATTTTTTTAAAATCCCCCTCCCTTTTTGAGGTGTGGGAAGATTCAAGTGTTGATAAAAAACCTGGATTCACACTTTAGGAAATTAAATCCATCAAATGGAGAACACAAGATTAATTCCTCTTACACTTGAGACCTTACAATTGCACAGCCAACAAGCAGCAGCCCTGCATTCTTCATGCAGAGAGAAAGATGGATGACTGTTTCTCACAATAGCCTAAACTTTGTGTACTAATCCCAACAGGACTGCTAGTTAGGACCATTTGGAGGAATCACTGAAGAGGATCACCTTTCTAGAGATAATTCCAGGTTAAGGTGTTTCACTTTAAGATTTTATTTGCACATCCTGTATCAGTGAGGCTGGCAAGGTTCACATATGCAAAAGGATGTAAACTCCCAGGAGAAAATAAGAGTTGCAACAGTTATGAAACAAAGAGCACAGAAAAAGACACAATGCACACCATGGTGCGATATTACTAAGCTTCAATGAGCAGTTGAGCTACACATGAAGTCCATCATGTAACTTATTCCACCTCAGATACGCTGACTTAGGATGCAGATGTGTCCCTTGCTCAGTGTTCCATAAAGAGACAGCATTTCCTCTTTAACACTGCCCATCCTGGCTGCAGGATACTCAGCCACACTAACTTGCAGCTCTGGGTCTCTCTCCTTGTATGCCATGACTGTGCTTTGGCCTCTGACAGAAATAGCTCTTTTCTGAAAACTGTGGTCCAGAATCACCCGTCTGCACTGGATCCAACAGAGAATTCAGCCAGGTTACAGCAGAGAACAATCAACCTCTGTTGCATCACTTCACCCAACCCAACTGGAAAACCTGCTCTAGCCTCTATCAAGATGTTGGCTGATACTGGGCAGCTTTCCTTGCCATCTTTTCTTACTTACCCATTTAAACATGCAGATGTGTATACATTAAAAATGCTGGTGTTGTTAACAATAAGCATTATAGCTGCTGCATCTGCTCATATTCTATACTATACACTCAGAGCCCTGCTAATATACAATGCTCCTTGTTACTGGGATCCTATTTCTTTACACTGAGCTTTTACCAGCTTTATGGTCTACATAGGAAAAGAAATACTACCCAAACCAAGAAAACAATTCCCATCTCCTTATTTTGACATCCCAGTGAAACATGAATAAGAGCGTAAAGGGGCATCTGTTTACATGGGGGCAAACAGTATGAGAGCTCAGCTGAAGGTAAGGACAGTTGGAGTTTGTCTGATGCATAACTCCTTCACAGTGCTACCATATGGCTGTTGGTGTGGGACTGCAACAAGAGAGATCTTTGACACATGTCAATTCCAGCTGCTAACGTGTAATCAATCTTACTAGGAACATTTATTTCCTCTACCTGCCTTGGATTCCCAACTGATTCTAAAGTCTTATCCTTTGTTTGTCCTGTCCTTCCATGATCCTGCTGTCCATTTGCATCAGTCTCTTTCTGCTCAAGCAAAGAATCCAAGGCTACATGCTGGCCAGCTGGTCAGAGTAACGTAACCAGAACTAGCCACTGGAATTGAGTGTTTCAAGAAAAACTCAAATGGCTGCCTGCCATGGGGCAATAACCCTTTCCAGGGATTTGGTTTAGGCAGCAAAGATAACTCATGCAGCAGCCTGAAAGGCCTCATGGGATAAAACATTCATGCCGGCAAAGCACAATGCAACCCCAGTAGTTTGTGATTAAATCATGTAGATGACAGTGCAGAGTAAATTTATTCAACATTGTTTATTCCACATCTTTTCCATATGCTTGAAAATAGAGAGGAAAGAAATCACAATTATAAACAGACACTTCTTCCCTTAGACAGGAATCTTTGCACAAGGTCCAAATCACCAATTTAGCCAGGAATACTCAAAGCTGGAAATGATGGGAGAGATGGAACTACTCCGAGTAAAACTCCAGCAATGCTTTCCCTAACCACAAACAAAAGCTTGGGATACACAAGCAGTCTTCCCTTGGGGAGCTGTTTTATTTCACATTCCATCCAAGTCTGACAGCGTTGACTACAAGCAGCAGGCACGTATCGATAACATGTATTTCAGACAATTCCCATCCTATGATTGCCAACCCAGTTCTTCTGCAGACCTGAAATGTGGCACAAAGCTTTGGGAAGCTCCTCCAATCTAAAACAAAAAATGCTTAAAACTGGATGTCATTCCCAGACTTACAGTCATTTCATGGTTTGTGATCAAAGCAGTTGCATTTATTGATACAAGAGGTGATGTTTTCAATAGGTTTTTCCAGTCATTACTGGGTGCACCTTGTTGGTGTGAGCATGTTATGTAGACAGCAAGGTGCATCACACAGAATGGGAAATTCACACAAAGCTGGTCCCACCATATATCTGTAATCATTAGGAATCTACATTTCATAGCAGGTAGTGCAGGATGTTATCCAGTGGCAGAAGTTACAAATGCAACAGAGTTAGTTAACAGCTACATTTGCATTGTAGAAACCATTTGCAGACATCCAGTATCAGGCAACTAAATACCTCCTTTACAACAATGCCTAATCCACACAGCATTGTAGTAACAAAAAGAACCACTAGCTCTGCATCAACTTTCTGGATCTCTTCCCTGCCAAATGACAGCAGGAAAACCTGCTTGATGTCCCTTCTACAGCGGCACCAACACAGGTCAGCCTCTCAAACCCGGCCCTGTACATGTGAAAGAAATAAAATAACCTTCTAAACAATTCCAAACAGGCAGACACAACCCTGGGAAGAGAATCAAGCTAAAAGGAACTGGCATAATACTATGACAGTACCAGTCAGAGAGACTATCAGAATAACCACCCCATTCAAGGGCTTTCCTCGGCCTCATTTCATATGCTGAGGCGAACTGGTGTTGGAGTTGTCATGCTACAGAGGAATCAGAATGACCTATTTTCACTCTCTACAAGCTGGGACACATGCTAGACCCTACTAATAACATACACACTACAGTTTAAATCATCTGTTATAATCTGAATACTGCTGTAGTCCTCAGAGTAATAAAAACCAAACAAACCAAAAACCTAGTTTACAGAAACATCTTTAATACATGAGCATTTCAGATGCTTGCCACAGACTCGTGAGATAAAGTTTGATCCCAAAGAATGAGTTCACTTCTCAATGAAGTTAAATCTCCTTAACTTCAGGGAGTTTGGCAGATCATGGTATGAGAATTCCCATTCTGGTCTCACAGGTTTTCCCTAATTTTGTAGATCAGATGTTGTTAAAGTCAACAAAGCATCCATTGTGCTCCCAGGTCTTCATAAACCTTAAGAAAACCTTTTACCATTACAACACTCAAAAGGTATATGACAGTGGAATGAACATGATGGCTTTACCCTATCCTGTCAAATCAGTCTCATCCTGGTTCCCAGGAACCTCACACACAAACAGCATCCTCCAGCTTAAAGAGCTCCAAAATACTTTCAAAGCTTTAACTGATGTTTCAATTTAAAGAGTTTTCCTTCTGTCCCTAGGAGCAAGAGGTAAAATAGACTTATAGAAATAAGTGGGGATTATGTCTCCCCAGACAGCAGAGATTACTAGAGACACAAAATTACAACCAAGCTGTCAATAGAAGACTAGGTAAACTCTTAACCTGTAATCCATAAGAAAACAAAACCACTTTTGAATCTTCTGGCCAGCCCACAAAGTAACAGCACTGACTCCTTTTGGGTGTCTCCATAACATAAAGTAATCCATTAAAAAAATCATCAGCCACATTTTCCAAAGCAAAATAGGAAATAGTTGAGGTTATCTAGGCAAAAGATCAAGAAAAATTCAAGCAGCAAACAATGTACTTCCAAGCCAAACAACAACTGAGGTTCACAGAGCCTCTCTGCAAAGCTGAGAGCCTGGCCTGGGGAAGAAACCCTTTGCTTAGTAGAAAGAGGCCTGTCGACTCAGCACCATGAAATTGAATAAAACCTCTCTTTGTGGCAGCATCCAGGGGACAAGGACAAAAGGCCTCAGCCACCGCAGCGTTTCTGAATGACAGAGGCCTCCAGCACCTCCAGCACTCCTCCCACCAGCAGCAGAATCCCAGGAAACTGAGTGCTTATTCATTACTTGGGCCCTGTCCATTTTCTGAGTCTCTCTCTGCATCCTCCAATGCCGAGTATTTAACAATATCTTCTTTTAGCTTGCCTCGTCTGCCACTTCCGCATTTAATTGCAAGTTCATGGGTATAAAGTGGCCTGCACAGCTGAACTAAGTCATCTTGATTTGAAGGCTCCCCTTCCTCATAAAAGGGGAAACAGTCCTTTCTCTGTCTTTGTGTCTCCATTTCCCTTTCCTTAGCCACTTCTCCTCTTGCCCCTCCCTCCTCTCCAATTTTTCTCTTTCCTGTTCCTTTTCCAATCCTACATGTCTTTTTCCTTCTCCCTAAAATTCAAATTCATGCTTCCCAGAGATGTTGAGAAGGAAAAGCTCTCAAATGCTGGCACCTCTCAAAATGGTTCTCAGGCTTCTGCAGGAATTTCTAGTCTGCATCAAAGTCTGTGGCAGAACATCACAAAACAACCCAGTGCCACTCCTCATGCTAAATGCATGGGCAGACTGCTCTGAGTTAACACACCTGAACAGCAGTTCACTGATAACTAACCTGTGCAAAGGTGGGATATGCTTTGTGTTGTACAGCAAGTTTCAAGGGAAAATATGCAAACAGAGATTGTAACTTCTGTAACAGTTAACTATGGAGAAGCAGCAGCACGGATACACAGCACGCTCCGATTTCCTCATTGCAACATGAATTCCAACTGCAGTGATGTCAACTTCTGCTCTCACTTATTGGGCAAAACTAGCTTATTAACACTGTCTGTAAATGTGTCAAAAAAAAGCAAACCCAAAACAGGTGTCAGTTTGAAAGGATCTAGAGTCCACCCCAGATTCTTTTTGAACAGCTGCTATGTCAAAAGGGAAGAATCTAGTGCCAAAACCAAGAACAACAGTAAAACCACCATTGCCCAAGACATAAACCCCTAATTAGTTAATTGTGTCATATGATAACCAGAATTTCACCTCTTTCTTTCATCTCCCGTTTCCGAGCTCTCCAGACATCAACAATACCATCGTTTTATGCAAAAAATAGAAGCCCTTACTACAAAATACACCCAAAAACATCACAAAAGGCAAATTCATGGTGTGCATTTAACTTTGTACTGCTCTCTTTGACTATCATTCTGCTCATGATGATCCTTGCTCACTGCATGTCTGGCTCCCAAAACTCACAACACTAATGTTAAAACTTTCCCTCCTGCAAGATTTGCAAAGATATAAACGTATATTCATATCTAAGAAGTCTTTGTAACCAGTGTCTCTGATAGTCCTGTTTTACAGAAGCAGGCACAGAAGAGCTGGCTGCCTAATTCATCTGGTGAACCACTATGAGGGTAGGAAAAGAATCTGATAATGAAAGCTTGTTAAATCACTGACAAAACTTCTTTTAACCTTTGCAAGATCAGGATAGGCAGCTCCCCCTGCACCCCAGGTCCCAGCATCTGAAACTCCAGGCTCCTGCATCAGCCATTGTCAACAGGGCATTCAGCTGTAGAGCCAGCTCTTAGAAAGGGCTCCTAAACCATCAGCTGCCAGTGTTAGGAATAGCCACATGACACCAGTTATCAATTTGGGATTAAATAATTTCCCCATTGAAAACACTGGATTTCCTGCAGTTTCAAAATTCAGCAGGAAAATGCTGTCTTCTATTTAACATTCTTTCAACACAAAAGTGTAAAAAAAAAAATTTGAACCATGAATCTGAAATTAATCTCACTGTGTTGTAGGAAATTCTTATGGTTTGGTTGGAAATTTTCATATAGAGAAAGGAATGTTATGGTCTGCAGAAAAAAAAATTAAAAAATCGGAAAACATCTTCCTTTTCAACTAAGCTACACATGTGATGATAGGATGTTTCACTGCAAATGACTTGGAAGAAACAATCAAATCATCTACTTCATGGGCATAGGGATGAATATTTGCCCAAAGAAAATCTAAAGGGGGGTGGGAGAGAGCAAAGAAAATCCACCCATTTTTTCACCCAGACCTACAGAAAAGTTTCCACCAATATTAATGAAATCAAGACAATTTATTCTTTCACATTGGTCAAAACAGGGCAAACCAGGCACCTCTCTCTGACCCCTTCCTTCTTTCACATCCTCCAGACCATGACAACTGAGCCCTTGCCCCAGCAGCTTGGTAAGAAAAGACACAGCATGTGGAAACTAGTTATGAATTCCCTGGTATTAAAAACAAAAATTAGAAAAGCTATGAGCAAATCTGGTTTGAAGACAGACACCCCTCAAAAAACCCCAACAAACCAACCCATTTTACTCCTGTTAAAAACAGTGCAGAAGGGAGAAGGCTCTCTCAGCAAGGGGTAGTACAATACTGTGTGTTCTGCTGTGAAAAAAATAAAACATAGCTGTCTATTTTTAATGCGGCTGTTTGAGCCAATATTGACATAGAATTAGAGAACTCTCTCCAATTTTGGAGATCCATGTGTTTTAGAACAAACATTTACAAAGTCTGCTCAGCAGTACTCTGCACAAGATACACAGAAAGGACAAGTCCATGTTGCACATAAGTACCTCAGCAGTTTGTTAACAGGAAGGTGACTTGGAGCAGTAGAGACACCTCTTTGCAGAGCTGTAAGAACAATGGGATAACACCAGAAGGCAGCCAAACCAGTTTGCTTGTTTGTTCATAGAATCATAGAATGGTTTGGGTTGGAAAGGACTACAAGATCATCTAGTTCCAATCCCCTGTCAGGGGCAGGGATGCCTCACCCTAGACCATGTTGCCCAAGGCTCTGTCCAACCTGGCTTTGAACACTACCAGGGATGGAGCATTTAACCACTTCATTTACCAATTTCATATGTCCTCCTTGCGCTCTACTTTCATCACTTCTGACCAGGAGTCTTCACAACACCTCCAAAGGTGCACACAGAGGGGCAGTGACAACAGCAAAGTCAAACCTCTCTAAGGAAAAAATTTCCACACTGTCCTTCAGTTAACATTATTTTGTTGTCAATAGAGGGATTTTTTTAAAGTTTGTCACAGATGACAGTGAGACTCTTGGTAAGATATATGAGGCAGTAGTAACTCTTCTCTCAGCCCTACACACCAATTTTGCCAAATAATCAAGTAATGGTCCACAAGTATCAGTGTTTCTGGTGTCACAACTTTCTCCAGAAGCAAGTATTGTTAACATGTCATCTGAACATATATAAACAGGTTTTGTATTTGGAGGTTATGGAAACAGAATTATCCAAAAGCTGCAATGCTAATGCAAGGTAACAGAACAACTGCCTTTCTGCTCCAGCTTCTCTTTTACCAAGCACTTAACACACTGTTGAGGTTCTACATCCATTAAAACAGAGAAGTCAAATTGCCCCAACAATTCTACACATCAAAGCATGTATCTGTTCAGTAGTTGTCAACAGCAGGTGGTCACCTGAAAGAGGCTTTGGGTCACTGTCCTACATGTTTTTTACACACAGAAGCAGGTTTGTCAAGTTCACCTGAGGCTGAATTTGTGAAAGGTGATAGTAAAACATTTTCATTTTGCAAGGTTTTTCTCACAATGCAACCAGTGTGATTTGAAAGCTTTGAACAATAGCTATTCCCAGTATTCCCCCCCTCACTTCCCCCCCCCCAATCAGTCATTAGTGATTCAGTCTCCTCTAAGCCAGCTACTAATGGACTTAAATGTATGGACAAAACAGAGCTCTGTCCCATGAAGAAGCACAGTTCAGGCTCACTATGGGAGAAGATAAGCCCACCCACGCTCCTCCTGCTTAACTGCCAGCATGATTTCTACTCAGAATAAGCAGCTGAATGTGTAAACTGATGATTATGGACAAACAAATGAACTACATGAGAAATTATATAGAGCAGAGGCCTACCAACCATAATAGTCTAACTTAAGATCAAAAGGGGTTTGGGGAAGGTTTTCTGGGGGAAGTGGAAGGGTGGAGTGTAATATTTTAATTCTTTGCCTTTTGAGATTTGAGCCAAGCTGGTCTCAATTTGACTGAAGCACAGACCTCACCATACTTCATCACACACCTCTGCTGTACAACTGGGGGGGGGGGGTTTATTCTGCTCTCCAGAGATACAACTTCATAAACTCGACTTGTCACAGACCTTCTGTGATAACTTGCATGCTTAAGAAAAAATGCTAAAGCACACTACACCCCAAAGATGACTGGGTTGGTTTTTTTTTCCTTTGGTTTTTAGAACAAATGAATGTAAGCACCTGAAGAGATAACAGAGAGAAAAGAAAAAGAGGCAATCCAAATTGCATGAGATTAAGTCCTCAACAGAAACCCAAGGATAGTATCCAAGCTGCACTGGTCTTGGGTAGCTTGAACACACCCAGTCAGTATGTGTACCATTAAATGTGGCTGGCACTCTGCTACACATTCTGAGAAACCACATCCCCTATTATAGCAAGAGCTACTGTCAAATGTCTCCTGATACAAAGCTACTAATTATTGCTAATGGCATCATTAATTGTCATTTTACAGCATATCCAAATAATAGTTGTTCTCATTAAGCTCTAAGAGCACAAAGTCTCTTGGAAACAATGACAAAATAAGTCTATGCAGTTCTCAGACACTGCCTGTGCTGTGGTGGCAAGCAAAAAGATCCAATCACACTGATTCAAGGCATTGAAGGAAGCAGAACTTTAATACAGCAAAAAAAACAGGAGTCCTGAAAGGAGATCTGAAGCCAGGCGATCAGGCATATGCTCCGGCAGATCCTATCTTGCAAACAGATTTCAGAAGCAGACTTTAGAAAACAGCACCATCTGGATCAAATTTGCAACTCTATCCATAAATAAGAAAGGACAGCTTATGGCACCACTGCCAGCATATTTATAAAGTGTGGGAATATCAGGCTGAGAGGCAGGAGTGCTAAGGGGAAAATGCTGTCTACAACAGTAAAAAAAATACAGCTGTACCACACTAAGGAAGTGGTGCAAGGAACCACTTCACAGTAGAACAAAACAAGGCAGGACAAAGATGACTGGAAATGAGGCAGCTAAATGCCAAGGACATTCAAAAAAGGTGAAACCAGCCAGGTTCTGGAGCTAAACTGCAACTTGTGAACAGGCAACATTCTTCCAATTCCACAGCAAACCTTCATTCTACTATGATGCTCCTTCGTGCAGAGCTAGCAGAGCAAGACACGTAGGAAAAGATGACAGACAGTGCCTAGTTCCCTCAGGAGTACATGGAAAGAGAATTCCAATGTACATCTGAAAATGGTCCAGTGATTTATACCTTTGAAAACCCAGGCAGACATATGCTGCTCTTCTTTTGATCCAAGCGACTAGCCAGAAGCACAAGGGTCTTGTACACTGTCCCAACTACAAAGAGAAAATTCTTAATCAAGTTAAGTGGTTTTTGCATAGCTACAAGGAGGTTTAAACCAACTGTGCTCCTCATATGATGAAGGATATCGGTATTCTGACATTCATGTCATCAATTTATATTGTCTTTTGCTTGCTGAGTTTATATCCAGTGGGTTTTATTTCAGGTAAAATCAAACAGAAAAAGGGACAGAGTTTTCTGAAGTATTCTGCATTTTAAATGTATCGACCAGGTCATGTAAAGAGACTCTGGCTGATTTTATAGCAGGTGAGAGCTTCCAAACACAATATACAGATTGCCACAAAATCATCAGGTCACCATATCTGCAGGATATATTTGAAACCAGGAAGAAAATAAATTATCTGGCAAAAAGGGAAGATCTAGGCAATAAATTTACATGATTAATCTCTCCCAAATGTGAAACATCTACCCACAGTATCACAGGATATCCCCTGCCATGGTGTCCCTTCTTACTGTAGGTAACAGCATCATAAAACTGGATTTCACACTCTGACTTTGGGAAAATTTGTAGTTCCAAGCTTACTTCTGTTTCACTTAGTTTACTATTACGTCTCAAAAAAGAACCCACACTCTTTATGTGTCTTTAGGGATTTGTTCTGGTTTTAAGTATGCTTGGCATTTGGAGAAGTTAGGGTAACTTGTTCAGAGTGGCTTATAAAGCTAAGTTCCACTTACTCTGCTAAGGACTGCAGTGATTTAGGACTTTACCACCTCTTCTACTTGGTTACCACTTCACTGTGGAAGTTACTGTGCCTGTTCTCAGCCAACTTGTGAACTACTTCAGCATAGTGTCAGCCAGCTTAGTTCAAGGCAGCAAGGGACCACTTGAAGCTAAACTCCCTAGCCTTTCCCTCAGATGTATTAAAGAGCCCTCACAAATTCTAATGAGACTGAAACAATAAGGGTTATGAAAGCATAAAGTAAGGTAAGAAGAAATCAGACGGGAAAGGTGCCAAAAAGCAATTTTAAAAGCCTTTGACTAATTCCTCTTCACTGCTTAAAATCAAAGAATGAAATCAGGACTATAAGAGATCAGAATACCACCTTGCACACCAAGGCAGGAGCACAGTATGTCGTATACTCCCGTCAGCAGCCTATCTTGCTCATTCTCAGCAAGAACTAGTTTCAGACACTTCACAACATTTCCTTTATCTATTCCACTGCCTCATTATCCTGACTTTTTGAAAGTGTTTCCTAATTTTCCCAGTTGCTGCAATTTAAACCCATTACTTCCTGTCAACTACAAATACAGAAAAGTTTATTCTCTTCATCTCAGCAACTTTTTCAGCCTCAGCAATCCAAACGCATTCAAGTTGTCCTTTACAATATTCTTGTTGCTCTTTTCTGGATACTGACAACTTGAGAAGCTCATGCACAAAGCCAGACACTGTCCTCTTAAGAACTTCAATAACAAAATGGGTAATTCAAGAAATCTTTCTATTTTAGCTGTACAGGTGTAAGAATTATTACTTGCCTGATTTACTACTTTGCCTGATTTTCAACAGTATCAGACTAATTCAAAAGAGCTCTCCAGAAATGAGTCATTCATGCTGTATAGCCCATTAATCTTTTGTCATGTCCACACTGTCTCCCACATAGCCTTCTTTGTCCTCATGTATGTTGATTGTATCCGTCACAAACACAGATGAAAAAAATGACTATGGTATTGACCTGTTTATTCAGTAAACACTATGATCACCACACTCATTATCTGAGGAGCAGAAACAAGGCTGCATGCACCAAAAAGCACAGCATCGAGGCAGTACATTCAAGGTGGCAAATCCAGACAGGGAAAAACGGGCTCCCTGCTCTTGTATAGAAACACATGGGGTTTGCACACAGGAAAGGGCATGAAGTAGTATGTCAGACAAATGGCATTTCAGTTTTTCTCATGCTAAGAGCTCTTCAGTTGCTTTATAAGGGAAAAGGAGGTTTCAGTTCCCAAGTCTTCCAATTGGATTTTTTTAGCCTTTTTCTTCTCTTTTCAAAGATCCTTTCTTTCCGTTCCCTTCCAGGGGTGTGCCTATGCCTGACTGTGCCTACTCTTGGCTCTGCTGTGAGCTCATTTGTTCTCCAACAAAGTAAGCTATCACCCAGAAATGAAGAGAAATGCTTTCTTGTGGCTCCCTCATACCCACCCTTTGGAGCAATCATGTTATTCTGTTGAAGTTATTTCTGCCTCTGAAGTACTCTGGCCTCAGTTTCCTTCATTCATTTGTAGATTCCTTTTTTTCCCCCTCTTAAAACTCAGAGCAGCAAGGATTAAAGTTCCTAATGTTTTCCCATCACTGAAATTAACCTATATCTATATGAATATATTAAATATTTACATAGTAGCATATGAAAAACTAGCAAATTTTTTGTTGTTGTTTCATTGAAGAAACAGCCACTGCAACTGGAGAATTCAAGACCTGCAAAGCAGATAAGAGCTGCTGAGGAGCAGCATCATCTAATATTTAGCACCACACTTTTTATGCATGAATACCTTCCATAACTCACTCCATACTCTGCCAAGATTTCCAGCTCATGCATGCTTTAGCAGTTGGAACCACACATCAATAGGTTATGAATTTGGAGTTGTGACTGCTATGTAAACTCATCAAGATGCCACTTGAATCAGTAATAGTCAAGAATTCACTACCAACAAACAAGAATCCCATAATTCCACTGCAGTCTAGAAGGTACCATCCCATTAATAAATGGGTAAAGTATATAGGTGGTATTTTGTAATACTGCCTGTAAAATTAAGTTCGTACACATAGACACAGACTATAAATCCAGCTGAATCAGAAATATGTAAAAGACATTATTTTTCTAATCTGTTCTCTTACCATCTTCTTTGCATCTTCAGGTCTGTATTTCCTTTATAAGCAAAATGACTAAGAACCTTTACATGAAAGGGGAAAAAAAGAAGATACTTTCTTTCTCAGCAGTTCACAGCCTTCTGTTTATCACCTTCAAGGTCAAAATAAGTTCTAGAATCTCTTTGAGTACAGTTATTGTATACTATAATAACTACAGGGCAGCTCCGATCCAAGCTGGCAAATGAACAGTAATGGCAGATGAATCCAGGAAAAAATAGGGGTTGGTGCAAGTAGCATGAAAAATAAGGGAAAAAAACCCAACACCCTGCCCCATAGCTCCCAAGATTATATTAGCACCTTTCCAGCATTGTTTCATAACCCTGAATCAGGAGACCTTTGCACGATTACTTTTGTCAAGTTCTGAACCCCATAAAAGCTTTCCCAATTAAGGAAAAGCCAAATTTCACTTAAATGCCGTTAGAACAGACAGCTAGTACATCTCTAAATAGGAAGCTTTGCAACAGAAAGATCATGAGGCTTCTGCCATCAGTGCCACAGTTGGTGTATCATTAGTCAGAAAAAAAGCATACTAAAGTCCAAATTACCCCCATATACCAAAAAAAAACGAACCTCAAAACAAAAGGCAACAAACCCCCCAAGGGAATTTGTTCTCACTTTATCTGGAAGTCTCAACTCTCTTGACCAATTCTATCAGCTTAGTTGAAACTTGCTTACACAGCAAATACATGAAAATAATGTAAGCCTAGAAAACAGAAGCAGACCAAGACAGCACATTTCCCTTCCTCCTTTGAAACTGTCACTCAAATATCAGCTGTAGTTAACATGGCTAAATAAATATATAAATAAATAAAGCAGCTGACTTAGGTGACCAGCAAAGGGTTGGAAGAGCCATCAGAGCTCAGTCTAGACACAAGCAGTCTTACAGCGAGGCCATGCCTGACCTATTCTACCCACCCTCACAGCTACTGCCTTCACACAGTCCATAACAAACCAATATCCATAGCAGACTGTCAGCCACCTGGGTATACAGCCCTCCAACACAGAAGCTCTGGCAAACACTGTTTGAAAGCCCCAAGGTGTCTTCCTCACCACTTTTAGTGTTTACTGTCTCTGGCATAAATGTAGTAAAATGGGCAAGTGCCTAATCCTCAGCCACTCCTGCTGCCACCCTACAGGTAACTTATGAACTGTTACTTAGGCATCTGGGCTAAGGACTGTGACTCTCATTCGCAAAGCAATTTAAAGGAGATGGCTGAAGCAATGATTGTCCTCTACTCTCTGTTCCTTCCTCTCCTGAAGGTTACACCTCTATTTCAGACAAAGCTGCACAGATGTGCATCTGCTGCTTTATACAACTGAACATCTAAGCATTTAATCAAACCACTGCAGTCTTTAGTCTGCATCTACACATAAAACTGTAAACTCTAACAGATGAGGATACAAACCCCAGACATCCATTCATACCATGGGACTTCAGCTTCTAGGAATGTGGCAGGGCTAATAGTCATGGTGGTAAGTGTCATGGTCACCCCACTTAAAAATGCTTACAAACATAAATCAAAACCTTAAGCAGTGAATTGAAGTGAAATTGGTGGGAATATCTCCCAGTTTGGTCTACCATACTCCAAGATAATGATGTGAAGTAGGAATTCCAGGATAACGGCATCTCTCATACACTGGCATTTCAAACTGTTTGTAACAGCCAGAAAATACTGAAAATATAATCCCATGGTATCCACTATATTAATGTTGTGTTCTGCTCTGCACCAACTAGTCCCAGTGGGGACAACCCGGGATTTGTGATGTGGGAAACAAGACACAACAGAAGGTTGTATTGGTGCAGGGATGCTGAACTAAGAAGGGAAAAACAGTCCAACACCATCCTGGGCTACAGTACCCTCTGTATCAAGTATCTCAAGCATTAAGATTTGGCTTTACAGAAAGATCACGTCAGCAGAGGTGACAGAAAAGGAAAGTAATATTCCTGCAAGGGCTTTGCTTCATCTCTCCCCACACCACTCTCCCTCAAAAAAAACTTGACAATCTCAAAAGGTTCAAACAGTATCCTGATTTGTAGAGATAAATTATGACACTTTTCTTTTTGGTATGGGTTAGTTTGAACAAGGCAGTAGTGGCTTCTGAGAGAATCAGCTGGTGAATGAAAGCCTGTTTATGTGAAAATAAAGAAAACTAGGACAACACCCAACAAGGGAGTTTACTGAGGATATATCTTCAAAATTAATGACAAGGAGGTAGCTGAAGCCTTGAAAGATCAGAAGTGAACAGAGAAGTGCAAAACATACCAAAAATAAAACCTCTTGTCCCAGAGGACAGGTTTGTGCAGTGAATTTCGGGATTTGATTACTTCTTTGTCTTCAAACTTTAAGGCTGAACATTGGAGCTAAAAAATTACAGAGAAGAAACTTCCATTGTGTGGCAGCTCTGAAGTTGTACCTCCTCACCAAAAATCAAGAAGTGCAGAGAAGCCACAGAAATTCAATGTTTCATATACTGCCTTCCATAAAAAACTTTTTTGAAATCTCTCCTTGGATTCAGTTTGGCCTCAGACAGTTTTACTTTGCTTCAACAGACTGGCTTTTCCTAGTGAACACAGGGGCAGCACCAACACTACATTCAAACCACCAACATTTTTCACTTCATTTTTGTCTTTCACACCCTTTGTGCTCACTGTGTGCTTGAATGAGGAACTCAGTCTTGCGCTTACTGCTTTAAAAAGTACTTCTGCTTAGTGTTGAGTTAGTTTCAGCAGCTAACACATACACAAGCAGACCAGGCAAGTGTGAAACAACCAGACATCATCTGCGTTTGCACTTGCACTTGCTCAGATTCTAGCATAAGCACAACTGTTCAGACAACTGCCACTGAGTAAATCTGAGACAAAACATAGCTTCTTTATTTACATTTTTACTACTCACTGAGAGCAATGGGAAGCTGCTGACTGGCAATTCCTGATGAGCCAAGACTTACATTCTACACTGTATGTTCACATAGGACTACAACAGGAAAAACTCTCCTCCAGCAGTCTGGCATCCAGCAGAGGCACTCCCAGAACAGAAAACTGTTAATGCCTCCCATCCCTGTTGATTCTTGGTCTGTGCACAAAGACTGTCAATACTGCTTCTGGTTATGCCTAACAGTCCCCCTGGAATTGAGCTAAGAACACCAATTCACGAAGCACTAACTACCAAGGACATGTCATCTGGTTGCCAGAAGACTAAATTAAAGTATGAAAAAGTTTGTTGCACTTTTTCCACTGATAAGATGTATAGCTTGTGCGGCAGCTTCTGCTCAGCTTTGTCTCCTGAAAAAGGTAAGGGATGAAGACAAGATACTTAGCTTCAGTTGCTGGCTCTTTTAGTTATTTCCCCTGCAACCTTTGGACAAGTCATTTTGTCTTTCTGTGCCTCAGTTTCTCCATTTGCTAAATACTGTTTTTCTATTCTGAGATAATACTGCTAAAAAAGTGCTGCACATACACAGAGAAGTAACTTTATTCTTCATATGCTTTAAAGCAAAATTTTCATTTTGTTTATGTAAAATAACCTGCAACTTTCCTTTCCTCTGGGTTAAGCTGTTTTTGAGACCCTGCTGCCCCAGCAGCTCATCCACAGTAAAAGAGAACTAATGTCATGCAGCCTGGCCTCCAAACACACGCCACCTGGACACAGCAACTGCTGCTGCAGCAGTTTAATTCTTGCTGATTGGAAATTTCAGTTCCTCTGGTTGGGTCCTGTAAAAAAATTTGATTCATACTTTACTTTCCAAATATTGTGGCTTTTCTTGTGCAACTGCTTAACAAAGATGCACTGGTCTTTATTTTGCGAAAGAATCTCTTATGACACATGGATATACATTGTGTATACAGTGTAACAGACAAAACCAGTCAAGAGGCTGGCTGTTCTTTCTGGCTTTATGACAAGATGCATATTAAGTTGCTTTTAAATGGGAAAGGGAACAGATCAGAGCGAAATTTCCAGATGTACCTTGCTGTTCATGATGTTCATATTCTATATGTAGAAAATGCTTATACTACAAGGCAACAGGCACCTGCTAGAACAGTCTCAGCATTGCCAGCTCCTCCTGGCTTCAGCACCCCACAGGATGAACTCAGAGACAAGAGTCCTGAAAAGGAGCTCTATCAGATACAATACAAAATGGAATAGCATCCTAAGTAATCTTTGTTTTTATTTTTTCCTCTGCTACTCAGTATAACTGCATAAAACTTCACCAATAAATCCATCCATAAAGGAAAGTTTTATCAGCCTGATCTGTTCACCATGTCAGAATCAAGATGCAGCCCAGTACATTGAATATTCAAAGAGAGAACTAACAGTCAAAAAGAGGAAAACATACATTTCTTCAGGGTATGTTTTGCTTACTGTCAAGAGGAAAGAGTAAGAAGCTCTGCCCTATTTGTCAAACATACAAAAGCTCCAAACCCAACAAACAACAGAAAATAGTCATTAAAAATGTGCACAAAATTTGTAATTTAGAACAACAAGAACTACTCACAGATGATTTTTTTTAGAGGATCATCATAGTTGTTGAATAAAGACTATGTAAGGATATAGTATGTCCACAATAATCTGTTCTAATTTCAGAAATACTGCTCTGTCCTTTTTGACTTCTTCCATTCTTCCAGAACCAATACTCTTTCCAATTGCATTTAGTTCAAAAGCTTTAGTCCACTTACTCCACATTAACCCACTTGTGCTTCTTAATGCTTTTTGTTCTTCCTCACTAACTTCTACGTGCAGTTACTCTGGCATACATTACTTTTAAGTGCTGAACAGAGAAGGAGGAATGCACAGAAGTGAAAAAAAAAAAGTATGCAGCATTATCTGTCCTTGTGTAATGGCTTTGCAATCCACTGCAAGAGAAGGCAATGGTAAACCAAGAATGCAAGTGCAATGTAAAGGCCAGAGGACTGAATGCAGCAGAACTCCATAAATTCAGTGGTGGCAAAGCTGAGGGTGTGACTTAGTAAAAAGCCCAGCAACACAGACACTGCAACAGTAGATACACTGAATTCTGTGTGCCCTGAACTGTTTAATGACTAAGCTGCAAAATCCAGAGGAACTTTTGTCTTGAATAAATAACTTAATTGGCAAATCCCACTTTTTTAACTATATCCCCCACGCCCAGGCCCCCCCCCCAAAAAAAAATCACCTTTTTCCCATACAGCCTGAAAATTATTATTTATTTAATGATAAGTTTTCAAAATATGTCCTCCTTGTATGTGAACAAAACACTCCTGCCAATGCAAAGAGAGAGATACATATTTGCAACAGGAATAGTTTTACACATAACATTTTATGAGCCAATGAAGGAGACAAACTCTGGGAAAAGTGTCTTCCCAATACCCATCTCTCCTTTTCCTGTTGAGGGATTATGCTTCTGACAACGGAATGCTCACAGCAAACACTTCTACAGCCCTCTTCGGAAGTCTTTCCCCTCTGTTCTTCCTTCATTCTGTGTCTTGTCAACACCCTCTCCTCACAAACAGCTGCTTCCCATCTGAGCTGATTCCTGAGCACAGTGTCAGTAACACAACAGAGACAGAACCACCAGCACCCAGAGGAATATGAGCTAAAAATTATATGCAAGTGTCCAGAGACTATCATTTGAAGCCTTTGATTTTGCACAATAAAAAGGGAAGTAAATAAAACAGAAATAAACAAGCAGGACTTCATGTGAAGGACCAAAGCACTTTCAGTCTGCAATTACCTCAGCTCACAACTGTTAGTAATGACACTCAATTACGTAATTAACATCCAGTTCCTTTTCACACTGTCCTAAAGTAGTCCCCACCCATTCAAACTGTATTCTCTTTCTGTCTCTTCCTCCACAGATCAAGAAAACAGAAGACCTCAAGGAACAAGGACAATAAGGTCAGTAATGACAAAAACCTAAGGAAGGCTGACAAAAGGTATTTCCAGCATTTCCCTGGCACCTGGAACTTTTACATAATAACAAAGCATAGACTATGAATCGATCCACACCAGCAACCAACACAAACAAGCACTGGGTCTGGGAACCCACTCTGCTGCAGGCATCACTGTTCTACGAGTCCTATTTTAGCAAGATGTGCAGCAGCCTGCGGGGGACCTCGGCCTCTGCCTATACTCATAAACTAAGAGTGACAGGACACAGGCCTGAGCATCGTAATTCTGTTAGAAAACAGTCAGAATACTTCCCAGGACCCTTCAGCCCAGCCCTGCTCATATTCTCCTAAACAATTCTCAGGCATAATGCCAGAGCTAAGATGGGCCAAGGACCATTCCCAATAGACAGTCTGAAAGCACCCATCCTACTTTGAGACTCAGACAGTTCAGTGGTACAAGACAAGACCAGATCATGCCAGTTGGCCTCAGGGCCAGAGAATAAAGCCTAGCACTGTTTTGTTTACCACATTTGTAGCCTAAGTCTCTTGCTTAACAATACAGGGCATCAAACACTGATCAGATCTAACAAGACAGATAAACTTTTGCCTCCATGCCTTCTGCTTTGTGACCTACTTATTAAATAGCACACAGCCTGCTCATATAAACCTACATTAAGTTTATCCATTATTCCCACAACAATCTGAATTTTGCGTAAGAATCAAGCTTCAGAGTCCAAAACGTTTTACCAGGTCAAAAGTTTTACAGCCTTCAGCTATTGCCCCTTCAAACAAAATGAAAGGGGCTTCTTCAGCCACCTAGTGATGAGGTTAACACAAACGGCTCCCTCTGAGGTGATGAATTTAAAGCCGTTGTCAGATTAGACAGAAAGGCCCATGGGACCAGAGACTTCACTGTGTAGCTAAAACCCACCTACCTCTCCAAGATAAGAACTCACTGAAATGCAAATTCTTATCAGGAGTCTGTCCCCAGAGCAAAGCCCTCCACCACAAACAGGACACTTTGAGTATCAGTGAACTCCTCTCATTGTCAGCTTCCTCAGCCTCCAATATAATCCCCAAATGCAACCTTTCAAGTTTTCCACTTTTTCCTGACATGCATTTCCTTCATGTGTCCCATGGCAGGTTGTTCCAAGTTACTCAAACCACACTATGATGCCAGAAGCATGAGCAGGCAAAACTTTAAAGACAAAAAGAGTTATCGCTGAAATGAACTACTGTAGCTAAGAAAACCTCTAATATTATGTGGATGATGTTGCTAGGCTTTTCTTTAAATCCAAGCCCATTTTTTTATGAAAGCTCATTCTATCAAGGTACTTATCTGACAGCCATCCAGAACTCACAGGCTCAAAACTTCTTAATTAAATTGCACAGATCACAAAGACAAGCATCACTCTGTGGCAACCTCAGCAGTCAGGGTGAGCAGCTGCAAGGGACTTTGTAAGCCTCTCTAAAAGCAGTCCACTCAAGAAGAGGTTGATTGCTGAAAGGTCAGACTGTTCACATTTGCTCGTTCTGACACATTAGGGCAAGACATGTTATCAGAAAGCACATGGATTTGGTATCACCAGTAGTGACACCTTTTCATAACTAAGCCAGCAACTTAATTTGTGCAAGCCAAACTCTTAGCCCAACCACATCAAGTTTTACATCCAAAACATGCAGGCAAGCAGTTACCAATACATGCTTGATGAAGCCCTGAAAATATTGGCCCTAATACTTAGACAGTGGCAACTACACAATTGACAAATCCTCAGGGAATATATGTTCAGCACCCTGCATATGACATTGTTTACTCCTTTTTTCTATTTTTCTTTTTAAAGTGTATTACTAAGCCAACTAAACAATGACTAGCCTACAAAGCTTTGTAATGCCTAAAAGACAGTGCTTGTTAAAAAAACAAAAGTGGTTTAGGAACCTGTTGGCACAATAACTGACCACAAGCAAAACCAGAAGTACAAATGACAGTCAGGTTAAGAATGGTCACAAAATTTATTTCATGAGTCACGAGACATCAGGTAAGTTGCAGCAAAGTATTATCTGAGTGGCTGATATGCTTCCATTAAAATAACAATGACAGAGCAGTGAGTTTGACCCAATATCCGTACATTAACATAAATGTTCCTTTTAACTCAGTTCCATAGCTGTATCATCTCAGTAACAGCCCTAATCTTGAAATAGTCAAACTGTAGAAATCTATTGCCCTCTCCACAACTCAAAGCTGCATGACATGAAATTGCAGCTGCTTCCAGCACTGTATAGTCACTATAAAGTCACATGCAACTCCTGACAAGTTCTTGTGCTAATCGCACTGGGTGAAAAAGCAGGTGGGCTTTTGTACCTAAGCACCATGATGCCCATAACGGTCTGTATCAGAGGTCCTGATCAGCTTTGGGCAATCACTATCTCATGGCTTGACATATGGCTATCAGCTGTGTAAGCAGTGAGTTATTCTTCTAAAGAGGAAGGTTCATTAGGAAGAGCTGTTTTGTCTTATTCTGGTCTTGAGATCTGCAGTTCAAAGGGAGACAAGGCCTCTTTGGATGAGTGGCTTCTACAGAAGGGTGAAGGAGAGTATATATGCAGGAGTCAGGCATTTTAGTCCAGATAACCGTCCTGAGGTTCTCTCCTAATACCTATCTACTGCAGTTCTCGATGCCTGCTACAGCTCTGCTCAACCTCATGTGCAGAAGGCAATGTTAAAGCTTTGATTGGACTGGGGTAGGCAATCAAGCAGGAGTCTTCATCTACAGTAGTACTTAAATCCAAGACTTTGCTCAGGTCTTTAGGCACAATGGATGCAACCCCCAGTCTGTGATCCAGCAGGCAAAAATAGTAAAAGGTAACATTCAGTGCCTGTATGAGATGGCTTTGCATTAACTGCACTGTTCCACAATGAAGCCCCTATAGCTGATTGAGAAATTACATTGCTGTGTATTTCAAATCTTTTTCCTGCCTCTAACTGTTAAAGGCTGAGAATGCTACAGTCATTCCCACTGCTAAATGGAAACTCTTAAAAATAGATAAGAAACGTGATAACATAGTGATACTTCCAGTCCATCCTTCCAAGAGATAGGACGGGTTGCTTCAACAAAGATTGAAAACAGAGCACAAAAAGACAGTACTGAGACAGAAACAGAGACAAAAAGAGAGGCAGGGGAGGAATGGACTGAAGTCACCCTAACAGAGGAGGAAGTAGCAGCCACCCAATGACACAAGCCCAATCCTGTTTTTTACACCCTTAATTCAAACAGCCTTCACACACTCTGGAACAGCATCACCTGCGACTGCACTAATCAAGGGATCATCTCTCAATTCAGAGCATTTAATATATACTGATCTGCAAATACGGATTAAGTATCCCACCACAATACAAAGATAATGGTAATAACCAGCAGCATTAGTGAACTACACACGATTTCATGTCATCTAAAGCATGACACAAAGCTGCTTATCTGAAAAAGGACTGCAAAGAAATCTTGCCATACAGTCAGATAACCATTCAGGACAATTTCACAGATTTGATCCACAAAACAGGATTTCTGCATTTGTGGCAACTGCTATTTGCAAATGAAAGAAAAATCTTCACAAACAATGTATTTTCATTTCCCAGTTTCAAGAATATTTCAGAAAAAGGAGACAAACTGCAGGAGATTTGAAAGTCTTTGCTACAGGAAAGACTTGGTTCAACAAGATCTAAGAGGTCAACTAACATTTCTGCAAAGCTTTGTCACTAAATCTTCATTCTGTGCAAGAAAACTGATGGTAGTCTTTGCAGATAATGAAGACCTAGGGGATAAGCAGATATACATAGGGCAGCAGTACTCTCTTGATGTGACCAGTATAGACTACCATTGCACAGATTTTAATCATCACCAAAGTCAAAACATACATCATCATTTATATCCTAAAACATACTACAAATGTGCAAGGCCTTTACCAAGAAAACTTTTTGCAGGCTATGAAGCCATATAAGGCTAGAAACAATAACAATAGAAAAGGGATTCTACAGCTGGAAAGAAGAGGTAAATTCACACACAGTCCCTTAAATCTTCTTGCAACTGCCTGAAGGAAACAGTGGGCAGGCACAGAAATAAGTAATTTCAAAAAGCTTCATCTGTCACAACCCATCTGGATGCCACAGGCAGACACTGCACTTGGGAGATGCTGCTTTTTCAAACCTCAGATACCCTCTCAGTGTGGGATGCCTTTGGGGCTGCCAGGATCCAAACACAGGAAAGCTGACTGGAAAACACATCACTCTCTTCGCCTGGAGGAGGGCTCAGTGTTGCCCTTCCAGGGTACATCCCAGAAGTCTAAATACTAGATTGCTCCCATAAATCCTCTATGCAGACACCTAGTCACAGTCACTGGGAAAAGCACCGAGTTGTCCTCAAATACAGGCACAAACTCAGATAAACCTTTCTCAAGGCTCCTATGTTACACTAATATTCCCATATAAAATATATGAAGTAATCCATTCATTCACTCAACACCGCCTTGGGAGCGTCTTGTTGCCTATATTTTGGACACTAGGGTTCAAAAACCAAAGATTAGAGAATCCAGATAATAGCACAAGAATTATCAGAGGCAAAATTAATTTTGTTTTATAAAAACAGTAAATGTTTTGACAATTTAGTCCAACAAAACCATCTAAATACCAGGGATAACCATCAGAAATGATCCTCCTATCAGATCAGAACATGATGGGATGGTTTTCAAGATTCTCTGCACGACAGTTTTTCATGATTCCAATATAAAATTGCAGAACCACATTTCCCACCTGTGAAAAGCAGTACTCCTGCCCATGGGACAAACACCGTGTGATCTGGGAAGTGGAAAACTAGCAAAGGTTTCAAGCTTTTTCTCTTCCTATATTAAGGGACAAACAGGCTCCCATAATGCTTACCAGTCCGCTTCCTGCAAAAATCAGCCAAAAAATTGTGTAAAATTAAACATGCATTCAGCTGTGTGCAGCAACTCAATTTCTGCTATCTGTGATAGCAGACAGTTTCACTTTTTGATTCACATGCCCTTTCTTACCAAAGCCCAGAGTCTCCATCCCTCCCTTACCCTCACTGAGCTCCATGACTTGTACTGCAAGTAAGATTTGCTGCAGAGGCACCAGCATGGCGCTGGGAAAAGCACAGGGCAGCCAAATTCTCCCTCCCTTCAGAGATCCCAACACATGTTCAGACAACAACTGGCATCCCCGAAGTGAGAGGGAGGGACAAATGGCAGCAGGGCTGATTGATGATATTGCTGCAATTGAGAGGAGGGAGAGATGCAGAGCCAGAGGCAGGTCAAATACCTCCTTCTGAAGGATGTAATGAGACCAAAGTAGGTCTGAGACAAAGGCTAACAAGGGTCAGATGTACACCGAGCTAGAACGAGCTAAAGGAAGCAAAGACAAAGGAGTTTTAGCTTTCATTTGTGTGGCAATAAACTGGCAAAACTATATAAGGGGTTTCTTCATCTTTTCTCATTGTGGAGATTCTGAGAGCCTGCAAAAACAACTAAACAGCTTTGTTCATATGAAAGATCTGCTGTACTCCTATATACCTTTGATTTGTAAAGCCTCACTGCAAAAGGCATGGGCTGGTCACACAATTTTCCGAGTGAAAAATGAAGCTCAGACATACATCTCAGAGTGGAAAAGAACCTGGGAATTCTGCATCCTCCATCCCTGCTCTTAGACCCGTGGCTCATAAACTGGGTTCTACAGACTACAGGTTCAGATGAATGAGTATTTTCAGAGCTTTCTCTTTGCTTTATTTTGCTTTTCTGTTTTTCACTTCTGCTTCACATTATACATCCAGACTGTTTTCTCTCTTTGTATCCAAAGCAAAAGAACCTTTTAATCTGTTTGCATTTCAGCCTGTAGCAGCTGATTTTGCACTACACTTAGTCTGAATAGAAAACCCTACTAGCAGAATTCCAACCCTAAATATGCAAGTCATAACACAAACCCCTAAAAACTCATTAGCATTTATGTTTTGCTAATGTTACAGTTTCAAACTTTGCTTTAGCACCAGAAGGGCTAAAAACATACCATGTAAAATGAAAGCTGTGATCTCCCTCAGTTTACATATGTCAGGAATAAGGCTTTTAAGATGCTGAGTGTTAAGACTCAACAGGAGAAAATCTTGATCATTTGCAATCTAACAACTGCCTACAGTTGACTGCATGTGACCAACTGACCCAAAACACAGAACAGCGAAGCTAATTTAGATCATTTACAAACAATTTTCCTTTTCCATCTCTTTCCTCTCCCCAATTGCTCTTTTTGCTGTCTTATAATAGAGCAACATTCACCCACCATATGGTTCACCTTCTAGAATCAGAGTTTATCTGCATCTACTGAGGGTGAAACAGGCAGAAAACAGGGTAAGACAGGAAACCACACCTTGCAGCTGAGACAAATGGTCTGTTTGCTGCTCTGAGTACCAGAGCCCTAATCTTGGATGCAAACAAGATTGTGAAATATGGCCAAAAAAAAAAAAAAAACCTGTGATGCTTATGTTTCAATATGGGTGGAGCGTGAACTCCAGAGATACTACATATATTACAACTACAAAGCAAGCAAGAAAAGGGAGCATAACATAAATATTTTGAGCCTGTAGGATGTGGGTTTATTTATCTGATGGCACGTGTCCTAACATAACATATTGATTAGATGGAAAATAACTCCTAGTCTTCATATAAAAATAAAGGATGGCATAATATTAAAACCTAAACATAGTCCTGGTGCAATTACTTCTCTAACTTGATATAACAGTCTGATAAGGACAGTTCAACTTTCATACTGTTTTCATATCTTCACAGACCACACAAATTGCTCAAGCTAAAAGTACACCCTAGCATTCTGACATTAAAATTTACAATTTGGTGGTTTGTCTCTGGAAAGATGAAAGACCCATATTTATATACAATGTGGAGAACAATTTGGCTTTACATATTTGTAATTACCCAAGTTGTGGGAGCTGTGTATGCAGGTTAGAGCTAAGTGTTCAGTGAAATTAGAGGACAGAAAAAAACATGCATGCAACAAAATACCTACCTTTGCAACCTGGTGTATTGAGTAATTACTGTTACTACACCTTCTCGTGTAAGTCATATGATTATATCTCCAGACTGGTAAACCAACCCTTTAACTACTGACATCCACTGCTGTGTACCCACTATCCAATCTATTTTTAGAATGAGAGTCAATGAGTATGTCTGAAATTGCTAGGGGTTCCTGTGTCTTCTTACCTCAAAGCTGGTCTTTAAGTACTGCAGCATTAGTATCACAGATTTGACTGAGATTCTATGGAATGACCATGCAGCATTCAAACAAACCACAACCTTTCTGTTTTACAATGAATTGTCTGTGACTCTTCCATATGGGTTGACAACACAGTCAAGAACAGACACCTAGAGAATGGGTAAACTTAAGGGCTAAAATACACAGATATTGCACCCCAGTACCCAAAAGCTACTGTTAGCCATGTATTCATGTGCCAACCTGCATGCCACCACACAGATGCTTTGACATCTGCCTAGCTGGTCACTCAAACTAGATTACCACCTGGTTTAATTTGGCACGTAGAAAAGAAATCTTTATAAGATCACATATAAAACATTTCTGCATAGCTGCAGAGAGTTGAAAGAGGCTAACGGGAGGCAAAGGATTAACTGAATCATGAAGTCTGGAAACTGAAAATCCTTATGGTTTATGATCTCATCAGAGTCTTATAACAGAATTATCTGCCTTTATCTCTTTGCCGTTTATCTTGCTGCATCAGTAACATTTAGTAAAGTTCCATTAGCTTCTAACAACTTTCCACTTTGTTTCTTATTTGACCAGTAGTTCTTTAATAACATTGGCAGCAGTACATTTCATCCATTCCCTGTAGTTCTCCCTGCTACTTGAAAGGTTTGGCTGTGTAATGAGCCTTTACTAAAGTTAGTAACATATCTGCACAACTGCAGTATTACCTATTAACACTCCTGATCTACATAGCATTTTTTCAAGGAGGATTTCTTATTTGAAACATCATACCTGCCTAACAAAATGGCAGACAAGACAGGACACAAAACAGCATGTGCATATTCATCGTTAAACCAGGAAATTCAGATCATTAGCTGTGAGGTGGTAGAAAAGGGTTTGCCCTCTCAGCATTAGGTAACTCCTCATTTTTTTGGCTCAGTGTAGGAAAAGTAGAGATATCAAAATCATGATATGCATACGAGTATCATATCTGTATTGTATTAACATTTAATATAAAATCCAGAGTCTGTTTTACAAAAATAGCTATATCCCTTCAAATCTATTATCTCATTTGATCTGGAACAACCCACAAAGAAAAGCTACTCAGTTTCATTCTCTCACAGTTCTGATACATGATACTGTAACATAACCTATCAACAGGACTACCAGAAACTAAAGGGGAGCAAAACTGACTAGGAATGCCTTCTTGTGTCCAAAATTTAATGGAATAAAAGTGTTACAACCAACATACACACTGAAAGATTAACTGTACTAAACCTAACAGACTGAACAGCCTAATTTAGCTGTAGTGGCATGGGACATCCAAGTTAAATTTGCAGATAAAACTCCATATATACCAGAACTACTTAAGGTACGAAATATAACAGATTCTAAAGATTAATTTTAATTAAATAAATATCTGGACCATTTTTATTAAATGAGTACAAAATTCACAGCAAAGTGTTCTTTGTGGTGACTAACACAATTTTTATTGTGGGAAAACAGAACTCTACCTTTTATAACTTTAATGATACCAACTTCACTAATCTGTGGAAGCAAAGTAAGGACCACAAACTTTTCAGCTAGAGCAAATAAGGATAGAGTCCTTATGTTTACAGCAAACCTACTTTCACTGTGGCTTCGGGGGAAAATGTTTCTAAGCATACAAAAGCAAAAGGAAAACTTTCCTTTGACATGGTCATGTGTTAGTCTTATAAAAAGGACCAAAATATTCTGAATAAAGCAAAGTTACTTTGATTTATTTGCAAACCTATAGTATTAAATACTTAAGAGATTCTTTTACATTACCAGGGAACACGGGAAGCTGCTGCTAGCAAGCAACCTCAGTGCTGTGAAGAAATCCATAGAATTTAGTTGTTTGCTTTTTAAGGCACTGTTTATTGAGAATTCTTAATGAGGACTATTGCTTCAATAGCAAATATTTAACAAAGAACACAAATTCCCTCACCCAACCTTTTTCTAAACCACAAGTGTCCCATCCCACTTAGAGAAAACTCATTCTCATGATAGAAAGATATGAGATTTAGCTTTGCTTCATTTATCAAAGCTATTTAAGTTTCTTAAGCAAAGGAACCTGTACCCTGCAAATCTCTCTTAGGTTTGACAGGAACAAGTTCCATAAAATCTGGGACAACAATTTCAGTACACTACTAAAAAAAAAAAACCCTTAACATCACCCAGCCACACTTGAGTGTTAACTAGGTGCATTATCCCAGAAAGTGTAATAGTTCACATTTATTTTGCACTGGGTAAGTGCTACTCACTGAGAACATGAGATGGTAAGAAAGAGACCCATGGGGCAGGAGCAGCAGTTCCTATGCAGTAACATCAGAGCACTCAGGAAAACAAACTAATGGGTATAAAGTGGACTTTATCTGTGAGGCCCAAGTAAATTTGAGACTACAGTGTTCCAGTGCTACAGCATTACTTTCATGAGTGTCATAAGGCAATTTTTTTGTCCTGTAACTGCCTGTAATTCAAGTGACTATATAATGATATTACCATTGCATGTCATGTCAGCTGTTCAATGTGGGAGGCAGGGCAGAATTCTTTCTTTTGTGCTGTCTTCTTAGAAAGTATTAAGTTATGGCCATCCACCAAATTTATGCAGAAAGTGTTTCTTACAACAAACTTCATTTTTAAAAATTTCATCCCACCACTGCTCTTTTTACCCTTACATACTGCAGTAGATCCTCATTCACCTTTCCCTGATGCTAACACCATTCAGCTATCTGAACACAGTAGAGATTCAGCCCATAAGAACTAGGTCAATGACTGAAGAAACCGACATTTAGGACAGCACATGAACATTCAACACATGCTTGAAGTTAAGCCTATGTGCAAATGCTGTTCCAAACCAAGGCCTAGAGATAGGTAAGATCCTATCCCTCAGTGCTTGTTTCAAACATAATTACCAAAACACAAACTCCATGAGGGGGTAAAGCTGCACTATTAGAATCAACCTCCACCAAGACAATACTACAGGCAATCTACATCTAGCAGCTAC
Organism: Melopsittacus undulatus; assembly: GCF_012275295.1. Taxonomy (NCBI): domain Eukaryota; kingdom Metazoa; phylum Chordata; class Aves; order Psittaciformes; family Psittaculidae; genus Melopsittacus; species Melopsittacus undulatus. The sequence continues at coordinate 29,223,734 of NC_047536.1, read as the reverse complement.
TAACAAAGTGACTGTGAAGGGCTCTGGCTGTCTGCAGTGCCATCCTGAGACCACAACCAAGTGGTACTTTGTCAGCATCTCCTGTCATTACCTAAGGCATATTACTCACTACTGCTCTCATGAAAACTGCCAAGTTAATAACTATAAAGACTTGTTTTGTTGTTTAATATATGGAAATCCCATTAGTTAACACTGTAAATGCATTTTGCTGCAAAGAATTGAAGCTAAAAAATACCCACAGCTTGAATCCACAGCCCAGTCTGCAGCTAAGAAAAATCTCAAATTCAGTACTTAGGACAGAGGAGTTTTCTGAGGGTTTTTTGGTTTGTTTTGTCTGTAGGGTGGGGCACTTCTGCAACTTGCAGCTTTTTTTAACTATCTCCTCACACAAAGACAGAATCCCAGTTCTAAAGAAAGCCAACTGGCACTTCAGCTGGAAGCTTTCTGAAAGACCAAGTCCAACTATTTGAGAGAGAAAAGGAGGATTCAAGCAGAGACTAGGTCATAAAGCAACTACATCCTTTCCATTTATCTTTTATGCTCGACAGTTTGCCACTTGGGTGAATCTGAAAAACACTTTAGACAAACTAATTTCCAAAAACAAACAAAAAGCTTGCCAGAAACACTGGTCAAAAAGGGTCCAGGGTCTAAACCCATTTAGATGAAATCAGGGTTTAGTACTTATCTAGCAAAACACCAGAAAGAATTTCTGCCCTGTCCAATCTTTTAGAAATCTCTGCAGAGACTTCCCTTGCTTTGATTCTTGATCTCTATGTGAACAGATAGTTTCTTCTTCTTCTTTTTTATGGCATATCTGTTATCTAGTAACTTTTACTGCAGGCTCTTCTAGTTATTTGCAGGAGTGTGGTGGTATGCTGATGAATTCCACATCTAGAGCCCATATAGGAAAAAGGAAATATCCAGATGGAGTTTTACTTCTGAACTAGTCCGTGGCTAATTTCAGAGGCGGGTATAATTGTCTCCACATGCACAGACACACCCGGCCCATTCACATACTTATCTTTACCGTTAGAGAAAAACAAACAAAAAAAAGGAATATAAGATTTATTTATAAATAACAGGCAGCAAGGGTAGAGTTTCCAGGTGGGTGCACCAGCAACTTCTAAACAACAACAACAAAAGGGAAGAGGCGTTCTGAAAAGCAGCTTCATGTTGGGATCGGTCCCTGTCACCCCCCAGCGCGGCGGAGCCACCCGCGCAGCGCTCCCCCGCCCAGCGGCCAGGACACCGCCGGGATGCTGCGGGATCCGGCGCCACCATCGCCCCGGCCGCGGAGCTTTCTCTCACCGGAGGGGAAAACGCTGCTGCCGGCGGCCCCGCGCCGGCCCCTCGCCCCCTCCCTCAGCACTCCCCCTCGCCGGAGTGGGCCCGGCCTCAGGCACTTCCCTCAAGTTACTCCAAGCGCTGCCGCGCCGCCGGGACGCACTCACAGCCCCCGGCCCGCCCGGGGAGGAGCCGCTCCTCTCCGGGCAGCCCGCCCAGCCCCGCTCCGGTGCCCCTGAGGGGGCTTCCCCCGCCCGCGCCCCGCCGCTCACCGACTGCAAGAAGTGGAGGGTCCCCACGTAGTCCCGCTCGGTGCTGAGGATCTCGTTGAGGACGCAGAGGCGGAGGCGCAGCTGGCGGTCGGTGTCCTTGGGGCAGCCCGCGGGGTCCGCCGCGCTGGGGGCGCCGGGTGGCGGCGGCGGCGGCGCCTCCATAGTGGCTGCCACGGAGCGAGGCGTTCCGCTTCCCCGCCGCTCTCCTCAGGAGCCCCCCATGGCCGCGCGGTGTCCGGCGCAGCTGGGCAACAGCCCCCCCCTGCCGCCCCCTCGGCCCTGCCTCGAGCACGGGTAGCGGCGCTACAGGGGCCGGTGGCTGAGGGGAACCCGGCTCCGGGACATGCCGGGGCAGCGGCGAGACGAGCGCTCAGCAACGAGGCAGCGCTGAATGAAGAGAGAAGGGAAGCCCCGGCGGCGGGGAGGGGGGAGCGAGGGGCGGGCGGGGAAGGCGGGGCTGGGAGGGCCAAGGCGGCGGAGCCCGGCCCCTCGGGGCCTGGCCTGGCCGGGGCAGCGGCGGGCAGCAGGGCCGGGAGGCGAGAGCGTGCGGGAGGAGGGGGTCAGAGAGTGTGGGCGGGGCGGCGGGAACGCGGGCTCAGCTCCCCTCAGGGCCGCTCTCCTGCCCGCATCCCCTCACGTTCTCCTCCCGCCCCAGTGCCTCGCAGAGCATCCCTGGCACAGCCGCGGCTCTCACACCCACCTCACACCTGCCTCACTCATCCCGCACAGCCACCGTTCTCTTGCACTGCACACACACACTCACGCGGTCGCACCCCGATCGCACAGCACACCCGGACACTGGACTCCGACACCCCCACACCACATGAGCACAGCACAGGTTATGAACATACCACAGCTGCTTGCACACACACAGAATTGCACCCGTGTCTGTGGAGCCCTCTCATCTGCACAGCACTGAGGGGTGGGTGCACAAACAAAGCTCGTACGTAAATAAGCAGATATAAACCATCGCAGGCTGCTATGCCAACAGAGAATATACAGAACAAATGTAAGTGTTTTCATTGCTATGAATCAAAAAACATGTTTGGGGGTTCAAAGTTGGTTGTAACTGCTTGTATAAAGTGAGTGTGAGGAGGGTAAACCACGCAAAATGAGACAGTGCTGCTCGCCCAACTTCCACAAAGGTGACTTGATTCATACCAGTGGAATTTCTCCCAAACGCCTTCATTATACCCTAAGAAAGCTGCCAGACTTTTGTCAAACTACAACTATGTATTTATTTATTTTGAATTAAGAAAAACGTTTCAAGAGGGAATTTTTAAAATGTTAATAATGTGAACTTCTAGGTGGCATAAGGATAAAGACACTTATTGACTATTAGCTTAAACACTAACACAAATAATATAATAAATCATCTTTCTCAGGCTAAACCAAAACACTTCTTTGGGTATTTTACCTAAACTGTGACTTTTTTTCTGTCTTGACTGATCTTCTTTATTCTAAACATTAAGTTTTCTATTCAGAGAAAATGATGTCAGTCTAACATGCACAATTGTCATCTTAAAGGCTTCATGGATATCATACGACACAAAATGAAAAAGCAGCTCTTTAGTCAAGTTATAGTTGCTGCAGGTCTGCAGTATAAAGAAAATATCTAAGATGCTTTCAGTCCTAAGTGTGGAAATTGCCTTTACTTTGCCACGTTTCCTTATGATGTAGCCCTGGGTCAAGGTGCGCAACCTGCACCTTCACAAACACAACTCGTGATATGTTGTGACACCACTTTCTGCAACCTCATCAATGAGAAATGTTCCCTTCTCTTCAAGTCAGTCGGAAACACGATTGCTCACAGTGTGAAGAAAATGTGGCAAAGCTCTTGTCTGTAAATGGAGGTGTTCTGAGGGAAAAGCACAGAGGGGAAGGGAATAGCAAGGAGTAATTCTGGGCTTTATGCAGATCTTGGCTGTACTGAGGTGCACTGTGGGAGATGGAAGAGCATCACAGTGCGGGCCCGAGACAAGGAAGCAAAGTCTTCAGAAAGTCAGAGTAGTTTCTAAATTCACTGGGTTTCTTTCAAGTTGTTTATGTTTACCCTTTTGTTGGTGGTTTTGGGGGTTTTGGTTTGGTTTGTTTTTTTTTTTTCCTGAAAGCCTTTTCATGTATTTACTCAGTGTGTCTCTGGCTGATGTCTTTTTTAAAAATCATCAAATGCTTTTTTTTTCCTGTCTGGTGCAAGTGGCAAGACTCTTTTAAAAGATCCCAACTGTTGAAATAACAATACACTGTTAGGAAATACCAGCATCCCTAAAGCTGCGCCCCCACCCTGTGGCTGAATGAGAAAGCTGTTAGTTTTAAAGCTGCTAATTTGTTAACCCTGTCTCCTGTATTTGCCTCAAAAGTCTTAGAGTAATTTCATTTCCGTAGCAAATGTTGAGACAGGAGCCTATCGCAGAATCAGTAGGATGTTATCTGAGCAACGCCCGAACCACCGTGGTTTGTATGCCCTTTTGGTGACATTGTGTATGAGCTACATTGCTTCAAAATACTTTTCTAGCTTTACTGTCAGCATTAGACACTGTAAGGATTTTTAAAGGGGTGTTACTGGTAACTGCAAAGAGTAAAATGTGAAGAAAAAAGTTTACTTTAAAATTAAAGTGAGCTTTTCAATCTTTTTAGAACTGGCTTTTAGCTGTAGGAAAGTTAATTTTATAAAGTCCAAATTGATTCAGACATACACATAATCATTATTTTATTAGTTGTTAGCATGTCTTTTCATTTTAAAGACAAAAATCTGTAATTACCCAGTAAGCCCTTTTATTTTTAAAAGGATATTGTATGTGAACTGAACGAAACTTGAACTGAATATATGCTCCTTCTAGCTTGTTTTCTTTTTGCTTCTGTTTCTTTTTGTTTTTCCCCCCATACTTCTAAAAAGGAAGTACTTTACAAACTCTGCTCAATTTTGAGGAGAATTTTTACTGCCAATATTTTTTTCAAGTGAGCACTTCAAAAGCAAACAAAAAATACTGCCACTGTGTAAACCAGGGAGTCAATTATCAGTAGGCTGACATATCAATTACCATGAGATTCGCCATCTTCTGTGAAGGTGTAATTAATTTACATGTGCTTGTAAGTTGTTTAGAGCTGTTGTATTTGTACATTGTCTACCACAGTGGCACCAAGGTAGTAAGGTCTCTACACGGTATTGTAATTCCAAAGAAAATAATCATCAATTAAGTGTTTATCTGCATACTGGCTGTATTCGCTCTTGTAGGACAAAACATTATTCACCGTTTGCCAGCTGAAGGCTCTAGGAAAGCTCCCAGAAATTTGTGTGGGATGTGATTGGGACCCTACTTACTGTAGAATAAGATTTAGAAATCTGAAGTGATTGTAGAATTTGTCAGTTTATACTGATATACACTTGAGCCTCAGCAAGGAAGATCTGATAAACTACCCACCTGCCTCTTGGTTCTTGTAGATTTATTCTCCTTTAACCGTTGCTATTCTTTTCTAAAAGGAATATCTGTTCATCAGGCTTCCCAAAAGGATTCTGTTCTGAAGTTTGCTGAAGGTAACAGATGTTCATTCTGCTAACTTTAGGATATTTTTAATCAAAACCCTATTTCTGGCTTATCAAAAAGTTGCCCCTTATGCTTAGTTTTCCAAGTGACTTGATGACAAAGGCAGATGTGCAAGTGCATTACACATTCAGCATGACCCTTTTTCTGTGCACACATTGTATGTATGATTTATATGAACCAATCCCATGCATTTATTTATTTTTTGTGGTGCTAACTAAACTCCAGCCTCACATGCTTTGATTTATGAAAATGTTTATACAGCTTTTCAGTGGAATTTTGTACTCCACAATACCAGAGTTTATTGAACCTCTCTGTGGTGAAAAGCATGTGGGCAACTTAGGAGTGTCAGGTACAGTGTGCACCTAAGAGGCAAGGTGTCTGGACATCACTCTGCTGTATTGATCTCCACTGGCTCTTTGTGTGTGTGTTCTTATTGTTGTGTAAAAAGAGCCACTGAATCATAGGTTCCTGTATGTTAGTGTACAAAGTGGGTTGTCTGTATCCCTTTGGTGCATATGGGTCTCAAACAGTCCATGTATAGCAAGTTAACTTCATGAGAAACTGAAAGCTGGGAATAAGCTTTGTGTGGAGCTGCACAGGAGGTAATAAGTGCTGCAGAAAGGCAGGCCATCACAGAGGTACTGCTCAAATTACCACTTTTATGCTGTTTCCAAATCTGGTACATGTTGTCCATGAGGAATCTCAGTTCAGCATTTACTAATCCACAGCCCATTTCACTGAGCAGTACAGAAATGCCCAAGGACTCATGTGAAATCAATAGATTGGTTGAAATGTGGTTCCCAGAAGCAATTTTTGCATTTGGCATCCAAACCCTGTATATGATGTACCTGGCCCAAGGTAGTTTAAGGAGCTAGAGGTTATATCTGGACCATTGTTTTTAATGGTCACAAATGGGCCTGTTGCCCAGTAAATAGTCCAAAAAGTTTCTGCATGCATTTAAACTTTTGGCTTTTCCAGGATCCTTTAGCAAGTGATTCCATATTTAATGATGTACTATGTGGAAAAAAAAAATCCTTTTGCTTCAGACCTGTTAATTTCCATGGTTGCACCTTAACTTTAGTATTGCAAGAAATAGAGCCTAATCGCTGTCCGTGCTTTTCTCACCATTTGAGATTTTTCAGATCTTTGGTGTACTTCCCCTCAGTGGTCTCTACATCAAATTAAAACGCCTTATTCTGTTAGTCTCCTCATACTGAAGCCATTTTACATGGCATCCTTAATGCATTTCCCTGTAACTGTAGCAGTTCTACTATATCCTTTTAGAGATGGAAGTAATGGATTTCTTCAATGCATTAAAGATGTATGTGTGTGTTCAGTGGGATTTGTTCAGTGGTACCGTGATGTTCTGTGTGCTCTTTCCATATAGGTTCTAAAATGTTGCTTGCTTTTATGGCTGCTTTTGAGCAGAGAATAAGCCCTGACTCCAGGATTGAATGGCAGTAGCTAATTTAAAACCTGTCATGTATCTGTAGATATGCAGAGTAATTCTAGAAACTTCAGTCAAAATAATGTAGTTAATAGAGATTTCCATCAGTGTAATTGAAATCAGATTCTGGCCTGTGTGTAGTGGGCATGAATCACCTTTCACCTATCCCTTTATAATTCATTGCAGCTTACTGATTTCACAAAAGCCACTGCTGATTTATTCTAGCTAAGAATTAATCCCTTTGATTTCTACAAATGATTTATTTTCAAACAAGATATATGGAGGTAGTTTGCAGTGAGCTTTGCAGAAATAATTTCTTGGGTCCTGACTCTCCAGGAACCCAAACTGCCAGTGGAGCATTTGCATTTCCTTTTTAATATCAGCATAAAAATAATTTTAGAATAAAAATACTTGGGTAACTTGACTGCAGAGTGACTTGGAACAAATAGAGAGGCTTAGAGTGAATATGGAGAACAAAAAAAGAGAATTGCTATGCAGGGTTGGGTGGAATTCTCTTTGATTAGAAGATAATATTGTACACACATTCAGTTAAACTCTGAAAGCACTTAATTAGACTCATAGTGTGTGGCAGAAGGAGATAAGTATTATTATGTCCATTTGAAAACAGGGAAACTGAGATATAGATATGTGAAGTGGCTGCCCAGGAACACAGAGTCAATATGTGCAAAACTGGAATTCAAGAATTCCTGGTTCCTGGGTTTGACTTACAGAGACCACTTGAAGACTCACAAGTCACCAGTCAGCAACTCAGATTTTAACCATAGTGTTTGTTTTTCAGGCCATCTTGGAGCATGATCAGACAGCCATGCCTGAATCCTGTGCTTCTCCCTGGCAACTCTGTGTAGCTACTTATTTGATACCTCTAATATGCAAGAGAAAACTGAAGGTTAACACAACTTCATGACAAAAATGGTTTAGCATTTGAGAAAAAAAGGAGATACTATAAAGTATCTCTGCAGACAACATTTTGTGAAATGTTGTATCACAGTTTCACTTAGCAGAGGGACAGCACAATGAACAGGTGTTTCTATCACAAGGTCAGGTGAGATGGGCAAAACTTTTTTAACATCTTTCTGGTATTGAACTCTCTAATTATTTGGAAATGCTGCTTATTTCCTTTTCATAGGCTTTAGAGAGCATTGTGTCAAATTGTAAATGCATATAATTAAGGAAGAAACATGTCTTATTTCATACATTCTGTAATCAAGTCAAGACATCCAGTTTTTGAAGACACTGGGAGGAGGTTGTATTTATTATTACTCAATTCTATGATACCTCTTTTCTTTCCACTGCCAAATACCTCTTTTATCATATTTCCCCTCTTCTGCTCTTCCTCAATCATACCCACCTACTTAAAACTAATCACGTACTAGAAAGTGCATAATTAGATTTTCATGATGCTCTTTCCTGACATAATTTTTGATTATGTAATTAAAGGTTCTCATTGGGCTCTTGAACTGAGGGAAGATTTTTGGTTTAATTAATCAAAAGGTCTTGCTCAATTCAGAATATTTTTAAGCAGGTTTTTTTTTTAAGTAATGTGCAGAAAGAATTTCTATTATTCCTCACATATAACGTTATGTGATATACTCTTTACCCTCTAAAGTCAACAACAGAGACGCATTGGCTTGACAGCAGGCTTAGGTACTTTTATCTAAAGCACCAGAACAAGGGCTGGGGAGAAAAAGATGCATTAAACTTATATATGCTTGAAATAGAATAATCTTTATTTTTTTTTTTTACAACTTGGAAGTTTTTCAGATTTTGAGGAAATAGGTAAACTCGGGTTGTTCCAAGTGATTCTTTTCCCCATGTGTGACTATTTACAAGTTTACAATTCCTTACATTTTTTAGAATCATAGAATATTTAGGATTGGAAAGGACCTTAAGATCATCTAGTTCCAACCCCACTGCCATGGGCAGGGACACCTTACATTATTTGATGACAAATTAACGTTCTTATGAAATGTATGGTTTTGGGGGAGTACTAAGAGAGGTTGCTGGAGGGTTTGAAGTTTGTATTGCAAATATTTGCCTGAGCTAGCACAACCAAACCAAGAAAAAGTCACTTTTTGTATTTTTTTTTCCTCTGTTAGTATATTAATGAAAAACAACATGAATGAGGGTGCTTGTTTTTGTTTATGAATTGCCTCTTCCTAACTGTGAGGGGATTGTTTTCAAGCATTAGTACATCTTAACAGGAAAAGCCACGTACCTTTGTGTCAGTACAACCAATGTGTATAAATGAAGTAATGAAGAGGTGGAGACTAGAATTATGCAGCCACTTCTAAACTTGTATGGCTTTCATAACTAGAGCTGGAAAAAAAGTCTCCCTCATGGAACAGAGATTTGAGGATGTGAGAAACAATTTTTTATGAAACACATGTTATCCAGCAGGCATCCATCTCTGCTCTTCTTGTCTCCAGTTCTATTCACTGCTTTCTCCCATCTCCTCAGTAGTTTTGAAGATGTAGAACTTAATTTTGGGGGCTAGACGCTGGCATTAGCTTAGCAACCTGTCATCTGCTGGCTTTCAACTGCAACATATGTTAACAGGCTTGATGGATCATTCACATATGTAAGTTCAGATCATGCTTAAGTGATTGACTCGGTTGAGGTCTACTCCCTGTGCTGGTGTAAGAAAAAGGAGCAAGACATCATATAACACAATAAAGCATCAGCTGCTTGTTTGACAGTCAGTGTTCCAAATGGATTTGAACAGAGATGTAATTTCTGATTTTTATTGTCTGCACCTGCAATTTTAGTCAGATAAAGAAACCTAATATGCATTTGTGAGATGATAGGTGAATCTGAATACTGAGAGTAAGGGAGGTCTGCATTTGATAAATCAAAGATCTTTTACTAGGAATGGGCTGAGTCAGATATCACATTAGCACAAAATAGATAGCTTTGTCGTATTACATAATTTTTCCATTTACAGTCTCCCTGGGCATCTTTTATTCAGGGTAAAACTCTCTCCATGGTTATTGTAGTGAAGATATTTTATATCCGTAGGACTGAATTCATTTATTTGGGAAAAAATTAGTCCGGTGTGTAGCTTAGCTTGTGTTATTATGGTGGTACTTGAGTCAATCTAAGTGTCAGCTACTCTTTTTCTCCTTTCAACACTGATGCATGTTTTCACTACCTCCTTTGTGACACTGTGGTGAACAGGATCAGAAACTGATCAGCTGATCCAGCTGAAAATTAACCGGAAGGCAAACAAACAAAAGGCCCTCTTTTAGTCAGATTTGCTCCCTGACTGGCTCAGCATGCAACCCTCTGAGAGCTACTGCTGGCATGAGAGGAGGCGCAAGGTCTTGTGGTAGGGGCAGGGCTGGGGAAAGGATGGGGCTGCCTCCTTTGGCAGTAACTCACATGCAAATCATTTTAAAGCCATTTGTGAAAGTATAGCCATACACTGCTGCATGCACCAATGCTGAGTGCAGTCCATGGGATTATAACCACTTATATAAGGTCAGTGCATGCTGTGTGAGGTCACAGTGTAGGAGTAGAAAGATATTCTGGAAAATCATCACCCAGCTCTAATAGAATTGTACTAATTCACTACAGCAGCCCCACTACACAATAGAAATCAGAATTTTTTTTTTGCCTTACAGATATTTTAAAAGGAGGCTTTTTCTTTTTTCTCTTGCTGATTTTGTGCAGAAACATTAAAAGCAGGTATAGCAATAAAAATGCTGTTAACCTCACAGTATCACTTGTGAAATCACAGAACACTTTCATTTGAATTAGTGTAAATGCTGTACAAGTCATAACAGGAAGCCAGTGATAGCAGGTTACAGTTAGAAGGAGGCCTATATGCTTTGCCACAGAAGATGAAACTTGATGTAAACACTAATGGCTCAGAACACAGCATGCAGAAGGTTTTAGACTGAAGATGGCAGATCTATGTTTCTTGCAGCTTTTCGTAACAACCAAGGTACATAAAGGGTAGCAAGCATGTCAGTTATGGCCCTTTTGCTTTCAGAAGCTCAGTACTTTTGAGAAATCCTCATCTTGGCCAAAACTTTCTAGTCTAAACCCAGAGGTAAAAAAATTGAAGTTTTGTTCAGAATGCTTGACTGGAGTAGAAGTGAAAAAAATACTCTTTCCTTTTCAAAACTGAGGAAAAATATCACCATGTAGACTCAATGCTATGCTGGAATTGCTTTTTGGAGGAGGGGGGAGAGGGGGAAAAGCTGATTTGAACTAAATGTAGATTACATGCTGCAGAATACTTTGTTTAAACAAAAGTACTTAACTAAAGTTTAAGGTGTTTGTCTTCAGCATGCAGAAGGTCTGGATTTTACAGCTCATAGGTGCACCCTAGTGTTAAGTAACTACAGACTGTAAAATACGAACGATTTTGTTTCCCTTTCTGAGGATGTTGACTTGAACTAGATTGTGCAGCTGATTTTACAGCTTTTTACACATTGCTGATCTCCATGATGATTTATTACATGAACAGTCCCAAGCCCTGAAATGGACCTCCACAATTCAGACTTGCAGACTTCAGACAGCAGCCTCAAGTTCCCCTGAGTCCCTGGGGAAGAAGGCAAAATACCTTTTATGTTTGCTTTCTCCCAAGCATAAGGAGATGAAACACCTCCTTAGAAGCAGAATGCAGACAAAGCCTTCTCTTTGAATGGCTTATGCTTTGGGTTTGCACTAGAGCTGTATTTCCATTGTTCAAACATCAAAATCCCTGGAAAGCACCATCTTTCCTGTGGCCCTCTAGAAGGGCAGAAGTCTGGTTTGTATGTGAAGTTTGGGCTTTGGCTAGATTTCTGTTCAGTATGCATCAAGTCACAGCAGCAAAGCTTGCGCAAGGTAATGGTACAAATAAGCCAATTGAAGTCATTAACAATACCCGTAAGGGTGGAGGTGGGTGGGTTCAGTAATTCTGAGTCTCCACATTTCATTTGAATGACCTCTGATATGGAAATTATTTTTCCACTCTAGTGGCTGAACAAATTGCAGAACCATTTCAGTTTCAAACTGAGCACACTTCCTAACACCACCACACCAGGACAGTTAATAGCTTCTTTCCTCTATGTCCGTACATATACATACACAATTACTTTATAGGCAGTTTCCTTAAAATGGTAGCTGGGATTTCAATAATGAACTACAGATATACTGGGGAAAACTGGAGCACTAAGATTCTGGTTTCAAAAAGAAGGCCAAAAGAGCCAACATAATGATAAGACAGAGACATTCAAGAAGGTTATGTCCAGCGATAACAGTGATAAAAAATAATTTTGCACTTTATAAACTGAACCAGTCTGGAAGAAAGATGGAGAAAGAATCAGACCCATACCCCAATTTCTCTACATAAACACACTTCAGTTTTGTCAATATGTTTCTTTTGTTCCAGTAATATTTAGTCTTATAAAATATTTGGAAAAACTGAAAGGGTAAAGGAAACGAATCTTAAATAAAATCAGGGTGACTGGAGAGCTCATGAGACCTGTTGGGTTGCACATGTTAATTCCGGCCCAGTAGTCAGAAGATACAAGAGGCAAAACCAGAACAAAGCCCCTTTTGTCTAAAAGAAGATTCCTCAAAAGAATACCTAACAGCAAATTGAGAATAAATGAATACAGTAATGAGCAGAGAGAGGAAGCCTTTCCTGCTGAGAGGAAAGGAAGCTAGTCTTCTTAAATCTGAACCAAGGAGCCAAGGAACTGTCTTAAACTGCCTTTGTGAAAAACATGAAGAGTTCTGCACATGAATAAAATCTGTACTGTATGGTAAAAGCCAGGGACATTTCTTAATGACTTTCTGACTTTCTTACAAGAAATGATGAGATATAAAGATCAGATGAAAGGTCAGAGAAAAGGTCATTTATCAATTTAATTCCTGGTGCTGCTAATAGCTCTACTTGTAACTGAAGTCATCCCACTAGTAAGCAAAACCAGGGCTGATGCACAGGCATGTGTGTCAGAGGTGAAGAGCAGTTGCTAAACCCCTATAAATCCACAAACTACTTTTGGTTTAAGAAATTCTTACAGGATTTTGTTATCTTTGGTAGCTTAGTATTTAATTTCCTTAATTTGGACGGAATATAAAGTTTCTGTCAACAAAATCTGAGTAGTTACACTCTTAGCTATGTGAAAAGCATATTTAATGCAAAATACAATGCAAACCAGGTTTTTCTGTGCACAAGATAGAATGTGTAACAAATCAGTCCTGCGGTATTCACACACATGCAACTCTAGCACTTGCTTGCATAGTGAATAAAGTCTAATTATCACCTCACAGACAGGAAAAATTGGAAGTGAGTGATTATTCAGCCCTGAGTCTTCCACCTCTCAGGCACTTCAGGGTGTGGGAGCTACTCAATTTCATTTGCATCTTTCCACTCAATTAGACTTCTCACTCTGCAGTCAAAAGCAGTGATTGGCAAAACTATTTTTCCCATCTGCTCTCTCTCTGGCTGCTATTTTTAAAAAATAAGTACACTTCTTTTTTTAAAGACAAGTTATTTCTCATGTTTCTATATATTTCGGTAATTGTAGGCTTTTCTGCCTAGGTATGGGTCAAAAGACTATGAAAAGAAAATAGTCTCAAAATTTCAAGCCTGAGTATGTTAAGCTTCTTAAAATGACTGGTTTTAGGGCTACTAACCACCAGAAACACACTGATATCAGTCACTCAGTGGGAATAGTGGGTGTTCAGTAAAATAGGCCATGAAGGTAATCATATTTGGGTATATATACCCTTGGACTTAAAATCTGATCTTCAGATTCTATTGCATCCTGTTTGTCTAAACACTGTTACATTCCTAGCTGATCCTATTATTATTTGTTATTGTGACAATGACCAGACCCTGCAGTTCAGGATAAAAGTGTCTTAATGTGCTTCTGTATGGCACATCTGAAGATGTGGTTTACAGTACTAAGTCATGTGAGCCTTGTATTCTATTACCAGATTACTGCTGATTTCAGTCAGGATCTCCTCCCGGGACTACTGCAAAAAACTGTACTTCTAATTTGTTTTTGATTGAAATGTGGGATTGTAACAGAATTATTCTGTGGGAGACATGTCTGCTTTCTTTGGACATGATGCTGAGCCTCTGAAATGAGAAAAATATGAAAACTACAGATTTGGGTTTTAGACAATGTATTAGTTTGGGGGATTTTTTTTTTAATAAGAAACTGCAAGTTCTCTTGTGAGAAAGAGCCAAGAACCTGATCAGTTCTGTTGGCTTTAGAAAGAGTAAATAATCTAATTTTTATTGACTTAGAATTGTGTAAATCTCACATATTCCATATATGGCTGTTACCTGTTGTAAAATATTTGAAAGCAAAATATGAAGAAGGTACAACATAAAACATCAACACTGAGCAGAAATAGTGACATTAGTTTCAGAGGCCTGACTGTGGAGAATCATTGCATTAATGGAGTGCTGTATGTGGACTCATTACAGAAGCAGCTGGTCTGATTTGTCTGGCAGAGCCCTGTGTAAATGCAGCTACATTGCCTCTCCTGGCAAATGGTATTTTTTTCATCTCATGACATTGCCTGGTGCTGTTTAGATATATTGTCAGTGTCCTTTTCTCAAATTACAGAGCTTCCCTGGGTAGGAATGCAAGTTCAGCAGGAGGCTGCTGGCAGTTAAGTTGGTCAGAAAGATACAGAAGGTCTGAGATCTGCATCTGAAGAAAACAGTGGGAATGAGAGGCAGAAAATTGTATATAAACTTCATGATGAAATATCTTGCTAATACCATCTGGATACCCATATAAATACCCACTTAATAGTTTGTTTTAGTAATCCTTCAGTTACCTCAATTATACTGTTAGCAATGAGAACACTTTACCATTTACATTTATTGATTTTAGGGCATGCAGGGTTGAACTGGGAAAAATTTAGAGAGCTGAGACAGTGAATCAGATGCGGCATCCCCTGGGAAATCCACTAGTAAGTACATTACTGGACAGCAGAGGAAACAGCTAGAAGCCAAGCAGAATAAATAGAATCAGTCCCTATGGAAATTATTTAAAATGGGCAGAACAAGGGAAAAGAAGTTCCATGAGGAATTTCTACTAATGCTGGACTGGGAACTGAGCTACAGTGCTGTTTTCCCAAGACTTTTCCTGTGTATTCTGCATCTTGTTTTAGGGTGAGGTTTCCTTCCTAATGCAAAATACATAGCAATATGCCAGTGGGGGAAGTGCTGTGATGTTAGCCCTGTCAGTTAGTGAGGAGCACCTGGCCCCTGGGCAGAAATCCAGAGAAGCTTCTTGCCAAGGAAGTAGCTTACACAAACTGTGAACTGTGTCCACCTGTTAGGCATTGTATGCTCTTGATTTATGTCTCACACTACAGACATATTTGCTACAACTAGCTCTTTACATCAGTTTAATAGTAAGCCTTGTAATTGGCACTGAATTTACTTGCAAACACACACATGCAGCTACATGTATTCTTTCCTTATTCATCTGCCTTCTGTTCTATTTGAAAGGCTTTTTTTTCTTGTATGCCTCCAACCATGAATACACATCATGCAATTAAACTCTATGCACCACAGTGCTATATTCAGTAGTGACATTGAACTAGTCTGTGTTGCTTTTGAATTAGCCAAATAGCTCATGTTCTCCCCTCAGAAAATCAGCTAATGGGATCTTGAAATATTTTGAGGAAAATAATTTCCAAACTTTAAAATAGTTCTGAGAATGATACCAAACCCATTATTCTTTCCCTGCAGTTAGCTGCAAAATCTCATTTCAGTGTGATGACAGCACTGTTTGCTGAGCGTGCCTAATTTGACACTAGAACTGTGTGCCTTGGGAGATTAAGACATTACGTGGGCTGGAAGACATTAAGACATTATGCCATGTGCTGGAAAGCCCAGGTGTATTTGGTACGCAGGTGAAAGAAGCCCTCAGTGAAGCACTGTTCAAATGTAATGTAGATTAAAACCTGTTTTCAATGATACATCAAGCAGGTGGAGTCTTATCAGGACAGCAAAGAAGCTCCACTTGTACCATGTCAACCCCAACCAGAAGCACCCCTAAACATGTAACGGGCTGAGCTCTTAGTCTCTCCCACCGTTACCATGTTGATGGCTCTTCTTTCCTTGACAGCCCAACTTCACAGCCCTATTTTGGCATTTTTGCTTTTACTGTAGAAGACTGTGAAACAGACATACTGCATTCATGTGCAAATATATGTTTATCTGTCATATTCACAGTGCTATCCCTAGAAATTTAATTACCTGATTAGTAGCTGCTAAGTTTGAAGGCTATTATTTGTTCCCTTTTTTGAGACCATAAATGGCTATTTGCAAAGATTCATGTATTGATTCCCTGTCCTGCTTGTTCTGAAGTTCCCTAGAGGTTAACTATGGGAATTATAGTATTGTCCTATCTGTCCTGGTCTTTTAAAAAGAAATGTGTTTCCTATTTTCTCATCAAAGTATAGAGATGTTAGAAGAGTAGAGGAAAAGGAGTATGTGATCACTTTTTTATGAGATCTCTGGATGAAATCATTCTAATTCAGTCTCCCTAGCCAGGGCTATTTTGAGTGACAGGGTGGACAGAAACAAGCAGTTTCTAGGCTTGGCTTCACATATCCTGTCATTGAGGATATATATGCCACTACTGCTTTAGGAAAGTAGCCATGATTTGTCAGAACATTTCTTACATTTTAAGTGGATGCATAGCTTTCGAGATTGGAGAGAAAATTATAAAACCAGGAATACTTACAATCAGAAGGCTAATAGAAAACATACCAGTTGTGAATTCTGTAAAATCTTGTGCCTTTTAAGGCAGTCTGATAGTTTGGGAGGCTGTATTCCTGCTTCACAAATGCTTGGATTTAGCACTGCAGAAAAAGCTAACCAGACAACAAGGCTGCCAGGTTCTCACCATGGAAAAGTACCTTCTTCAGCTACTACAGTAATCTTACCAGGACGTTTTGACTCAATCTCACATTGGCACAGAAAGCAAACGCCTGGGACATATTTAATGTCTTTGTATATGGTGCTAAACTTTCATATGTGCTGCAGTGTGAGAACAGGAATGAGATTCTGATCATATTTTCTGGGTTTTGTATCTTTTAATGAACCAACTTGCTGTCTGCTGACAGAAGCTGCAGGTTGTTCAACACATAAATTGCAGGTATGTTTTAGAGGAAAGGTCATGTAAGAAACCTGTATGTGTTGTCTGCTTCCTTCCTTAATCTTGAGTAAAATAATTTGCAGTCTGACATATCAGGTTGTGGCATATGGAAAACACACCCAAGCCACTAAGGGCTGAAACAGATAATCATATAGGATGGGCATTGACATATGCGGATAAGCCATAATCAAAGTCATCCAAGCCATGTTATCAACAAATTTTGAGGTTTTGGACAAAATATGAGATCTAAACCAGCCCTGGCCAACAAATTCTTTGGCACAAACTATCCTCCCATTCTGCCTCACTCCAAGCCCTCTCCATTGTTCAGCAGCACTGCAGTACGTGCTATATTCCAGCTGAGCCTGGAAGCGGTTGTATTGGGCTGAGGCAAATTCACATTACATGGCAATGGGTCCTTACTCATGATCATCTGTACTGATCAGTGTAGTTCTCTCTGGCTAGCTGGATTGCCTACAAAGTGATCAGCCTGGCAACTGGTGTAGGAGACGAAGCAGATTTGTGGGAATGCTGGTGCAAATATCCCCAGAGTTCCTCTTTCTCAGCTACTGAATGCATGCAACAAAATGACAGGGGATTTCACTGCTGATGAAATCAGTGTGCTCATTCCTTTCTTAAAACTGTGGATCTCTTTCTGTTCAGACCTCACCACTCTCAGAGCAGTGGTTTATGCTGTGACCTGGCTTGTGGCCTATTCACAGGAGCATGGCATTGCACCCGTGCTTCCTGAGCACATGAAAATCAGGTTACTCAAGGTCTTTTGCATCTCATTGACCATACTAAAAGGCATAATGTAATTAAATTGTTTGTCTCCAAATGTCTTGATTGTGCTCTGGCTTTGTTTGAGTTAGCTGGTGCAGAAAGGAAGTAATGCTTCTATTTTTTTTAGATCTATTACTCCTTATGCTTTTTTATTATTTATAGTAAAATATTACTTAACCATATGCCTGTAGTAAATGGATTTCTAAATTCCCAGTGCTGCATTTTGAATGACAAGCTTATGAAGCCACTGCTGCAAACATTTGACATTTTCTATATAGATAACAAATACAAAAAATATCATAGATATGTAGTGATCTGAAAGAGGCAGAGACAAAACACCACCGAAAGTTAAGTGTATGTTATTATGAGAACAAAGGTCTGCTTATCTGGGAATTGTTAAAATTTTAGAAACATATGAAAGTCAGTGGTTTATCATGCAGGAGTTTATGCAATTTACTGTAAGAAAGCAACCATGTTACACTGGGAAGGGATCACAGTTTTTATTACACACAAGTGTAATCAGAGGCAGAATCTGGTTTTTGTTGTATATTTCTATAGTGCCTGGCATGAAGCACAGTGCAATTTGGGTACATAGTTGCAGTATTTTTTTTGTCTCCAAGTCTTTTTTCTCTCCCCCAAACAAGGTATCTGACAGCATTTGGTTCAGGTTTGGCACTCAATGCTGTTTGGTTAGCAGATGTGTCACAAGCAACCAGTGATGGTCAATTTTGATGATTTACTTATGCTGCCTCCATAAAACTGTGTGCAAATCAGAGCTATGCTCTTCTGAAAATCTTTTTTCATACATGCTGACACAAGTGTCAATGAAAACAGCTCAGCTGGTTTAAAATTACTGGGTGATCCAAGTCAGTGATCAACACTGGAGTTAAAAGGAATGTTGATTAGATGAACCCACAGGAGACAGGGTCCAGTATGCTGCAGGTTTAAGGGGGTGTAGCTGTCCCTCAGGCCTCATTTACTGCAGTGTGGTTTCCTTGTCATGTAACAGAGACAAGGTCATGCTTCTGCTTATGTTCTCCACTGTGATAAGTACCATAGGCACTGCCACTGCTGACAGTGCTGTCCTAATTCTCTGTGCGCAGTCTAGAAGGATGTGTTCATTATCTCACTTTTCTCTTCCCAGGATACCCAAGACAGATGATTTAGTTCATTCCCTTTCTTAGCACTTGCCCTTACAATTTTTTTCATCATCATCCATAATCACACATTCTGGAAATGCCTTGCCTAGTAAAAAATACAGACAACCCTCCTGCCTGTCAAAGGCCATAAAAGCACATTTAGAAGGGCCCTTTCTGATTCTCAGTTTTGACAGGTTTTGTGGTCATAATCTCCCACCAGCTTTCCATGTCCACTTCAGCAAGACCTGGGAATTCAGGTGATCTCACAGAGCAACTTGTTTCCTATGTAGTGGCTGGGAAACTAACCTAAGACAAATTGCTTTACTACAGATGGTAGGACAGGGAGCTGAGTAAGCCCCTCAGTGAAGAAGGGAGACTTACTCTCCTACAAGCTCACTTCGGGGCTTGTGCTGGACTTCATGGGGGCTTCAGCCATCTAGTCATGCTATATTAAACATGCTATGTTTAATAGCATAAATCAGTAGAGAGAAGGTCACCAAGGACATATGCCAGGAAGAGGGGCTAAAGTGCTGTGATCAGTACCAAAAGGATGTTAGCAATGAGATCAGCATTGAAAGTACCACAGTTTACAGCAACCCTTCATTCAGGTTCTGAGTTTGTATGTGTAAACTTTAACAGATCCTGTCTTGTGTTCTCATTTATGTAGCAAGCAAAATCAAGCTAGAGATGAAAAATTCCAAAATGACAGAGCAGTTTAAAATAACTGAAACCATGGTGGGAAGTAGTCTTCTAGCTTAAACAGACCGTAAATGTTTCAAATGAACTGCCAGGTTATTGCGAAGCAGTAGTCATATAAATAGTTAGAGAACATCATTAGAAACATTTAAACCACAACACAGCACATCAGTATGACCAATATATTACTCACATGTGATTTAGCTATGAAAAGTGGCTTTGCTTATGACATTACTTCCTGAATTTAGCTAGTACTTTACAGCTTGAATGACAATTCAATTGCGAAGAACTGACAGATGCTCTGCTTATAGATCTTTAATGTAAAATGACTATTGTGTGGATTAGTGCTGCAGAAAGTTCCTTGAAAAGGAGAAGCCAGAGGGAAGAGAAAGATAATCTAAATGAAGTGAACTCTAAGTCTGTGAGAGGACCAGATCTGTTACTGAATTAAGTAGTAACTCCTGGAACTAAAATGAGCTGTGTATTTGGACATGTATGGACTGGGGGAGACTAGGGTCATATCCAGTAGAGACAAATACAAACAAAACTTTCAGGTCCCTGTTTAGCTTAATGGGCTGACTCTGGCATGTGTCTGTCTGCTCGCTGGTGTGGAAGAGGTATGGATCACAGGAAAGCAGATATGACACTTTTGTCCTGGATGAGCTCCTGGTCAGCTGCTGATCCAAGGCAGTCAGCAGCAGCATGTGGCCATCTGTTAATGATCTATAAGACAGCAGTCTCTTTCCATCTCTAGCACCCAAAACTTCATCGTGTTAATATTTGTAACTAAAAAATAATTATTTACACTGTAGTGATCCTTTTAGGGTTTGTTTATTTGGTTGGGGTTTTTTTGTCTTGTGATACTCTTGCGAGCCGCCCTGCTTGAGAATTCGGGTAGCGCTTTCCCTTTTCGGAGCTGGGCCTTTAGCGCCCTCAAGTGAAGAAAATCGGTTTAAACAAGTGCTGAGATTGGAAAAAGCGTGATCCAACCTCAGAACACAATTCCAAAGGAGAACAATGGTATAATCGGAAACAATGCATCTTGCTCAGCATGGGCGTCTAGCTCTCTCGGCTTTTTCAGATTAGTAAGTCCAATGCAGATGTGCTCCCAGCTACTAACAATGCTTCAAATGCAACAATACTTCAAATGTTATGACATCTAACTATAGGATAAACTCAAATAGAATTTATGACCACCTAAATAACAGGCTCGATTTTCAAAGAGCCAGTTACTTGTAACTGGAGCTCCGAGCAGGGTTAGCAAGTAGGTCAGAGGGAATGCTTTGCTCATGGGTGGTGTCTGTTTTTATTTTCCGTAGAATGCTCCCAAGTAGATGTGATTTTAGGCAGTCTTTCAAATTCTTCTATTTGTTTTCTGCAGGTTTGAGGGCTTGGTTTTCACTCCATGTATTGATTCGCTAATGTACTGGGGGGTTTTATCTCTATGGTGCCTGAAGAATTGTGATTTATAAATGACGCATCTTTTTCATGATGATACACTTCTGAGAGGAAAAAAGTATGTATATGCTGTCTATAGATATTTTTCTGTCTATCTTTTTTGTCATTGTCTCCATCTGACAATTGATGTTTGAAATTCAGGCTGCTGATGTGAGCTGGTTATGTAAATCACATGAAAATGTTTCTATTCCCTAGCTGGATGAATAGATTGCACTCAGCAGAAGTGGTTTGAAACCCCATAAGGGCAGTTCAGGCACAAGTAACAAATAAAAAGGATGTAAAGTGTTTTAGAAAATGTGAAGGCTTTTCCTTTTGGCACTGTGCAATCCCTGTGGGCCCTAGAGAATCAGGCCATGCTGTGGATTGCTGGCTTGTCACAATGTGGAATGGAATTTATTCTCATTTCATACCCTTTGTTTCATTGCAGTTTTGTAGCATCACTTGCAAAGTTGCAAGCAAATCCCCTCTGTACCACCAAGTTGCCTCTGTTGAAGCATTCTAGTAAAAAGGCTGGAGGGAAACTTCCTATTAGCCATGTCCAGCAAAGCTTTTTCCAATAAAATGCATACTGCTCCCATTGTGACTATTGAAAAGGGGTTTGGAGCGTTTTGCGCAAATAAAACTAAATGGTTTAATCTGTGTGGCCTCTGAATAGCAGTCACAAGACTGGCTGTGGCCTTCCATTTCCATGGCTGCCTCACCAACATCATAGATTGTTTAAGGACATATTAAACCGCTTAGTCTGCCTGGGAACTGTGTAATCTGCAATATTCCCTCCAGGTGACATTTGGAGTAGTTCTGCTGACTTGGCGCAGCATGAACTGTTTTGAAAGAAGACATGAAGTGGCCCATAAAATGTGAACTAGAGACACCCATGGTTTACAGTTAGGCAAAGTAAAACTATCTAAACATGTGAGCAAGCATTAGTTTCTTTAGCAGTAAGTGATGCTTCAAATGGGGATGAGAAGAAAGATCTGACCCTTTTGAAAGACCAACATTGCATGCAAACACCATTTTTTATTCAATAGCAGCCTGGTTGTTTGAGCTCATAGTCTTCAATTCCTGACATTGGGATAAGGTCCCACTCAGATCTGACACTTCTTTCTACAGCTGTTGTCCTTATACTGAGTATGGAAAATGCTTTGTGGGAATTGTGTCCAGTTATGTGTGCCCAGAATATTACCCAGTGAGAGACTGCCTCAGGGAACACCTCAGAATGATACCCAGCCTAACCTTTTTTTTGGATGCGGGTACTGGAAAAAGGTCATAATCTCTCATAAAGGCTGCATCCATGAGGTTGCACTTCCTTTTGAATTACAGATTTGTAAAAGATCTGTTCTCCACCTCTTCCACATATCCTTTCTTGAATCCTCAAGCAGTCTTTTATCTACTGAACTCATTATTTTGGAACAAATTATTCAGGTATGCTTGGCCTGTGTATCCAATTGCATGCCAGCGCCTCTTGAGCTGACTTAGCAAGGAATGTGCTTGTATTTTTAAAATACTCACATTTCTATGGAAGTGAAAAAAGAGAAAGAAACAAAGAGGAAGAGCGCTCTATTTGAAGAAAACAGAAATGAGAGTGGGTCTGGGTTGTGGATAGAAGTTCCTAGCATGTGATTCCTGTCACGTGTGAGCACAGTGGCAGACATGTAATAGCCCAAACAAGTGAGAGACAGGTTGATACTAAAATAGGGAAGCATAGAAATAACAGACCTGTTATTCTTTGTCATGGACCCCAGCCTAGGCAGAATATCATAGGTGAGTGCCTTGCTATGGAATAATACCAGTATTTCTGAGTTACTTTGATTGTGGCTGAGGAAAGTCAGAAAGTGTCTCTGCTGGACAGCTGTCTTGACCCCCAGGTTTTTAAGCTACTGGTATTGCAGAAAGGGTTTAATCTACCTTTGAGTACTGCTTCTGATCACATTCCTGCTTCTCAAATTTCCTATTTCACTTCATTTGAGAGAATGAGCTATAGATTCTTACCAAGTGTGCTGGTTTGGTGAGTAAACAGCACAGTAAGTTTTCTTAGGCCATTACAGGTAATACAAAAGCAGACTGGTGAGGAAATGGAACAGAATGAAGAGAAGCGAAGCAGAAAGAACAGGTCCTATAAACAAACTACATGCAACATACAGGATCAGTTGTACTCTCCTGGGGCAATTCCAAAGAATTTGCTAGAGACAAAAGAACATCTAATATTTCTTATGCCTATTTCTAGAAAAGAAATTTGCAAATCCATTTCAGATGTCTGAGTTTTCTGTGTAGTGGCATTTCCAGCACATGGCACCTGGTAAGGAGTGGTATATAGCATTTTATTCAGATTATTCTGCGTGTGTAAAACTCTTTCCTGCAAGATGTTCCATTTGGCACGGACTTTCTCTTTTGGTTTAAAATAATGATGATGTTGGTGCCATGCATAATAGAAATAGCTAAAAGGATATGAGTCACTGAACTACTTGTGTTTTGCTGACTCGTAACACTCAACAACCTAAACTTAGGACTAAACTCAGCTGTCCCTTGTAAGCTCTGACTATACAGAAAAATTTCAGTTGCTTTTCATTTTCCAGCTCCAGCACTAAATGCATTTTTATGGACATTTAAGAGATCACCTTATTGATATTTAAACTAAGCTCCCTCCTCCTTGTTGATAACTAAGCAAGCAGTCTTCCTCCACAAAATTAATACGGCTTCTCCAAACATCTTTTATTTTATACCAGTAAATGAAGGCATGTTCTTAGCTCGTCTTTCCTAGCAAATGTATTATCTAACCCTAGTCCTAGCCCTAAGTCTAACCAACCTCTTTGCTCTCAGCTAGTGATCTATAGCAATCTGAAAAACAATTGTTAATCAACACCTGATATCAACTGTAAACTTGTCTGCTTTTTAATACCTCTCAACAGAATCAGAATCCTACTTCAGTCATTAACCCTACTCCTAACTGTGACTATTATGTCAAACCTAAGGAGGAAACCTGTGTCCAGCCCCCTCTAAAACTGAACACAATCTGCATTGTTCCAGTAGACCCTGCTGTAAATTTCATGTAGCCATCTCTTTCAGATACAGACCTAACCTTAACTCACTTTCCTTGGTAAATCCAAACTCTAATCCTAATTCTACCTTGACTCTAATTCTAATGCTAAGAAAGTATCTTTATTACCTCCAAAGATTAATGTAATTGGCAAGGCTTGGTGGTATGAATGCTACTCTGAACCCAGAGACCTATTATAAACTCTAGCCTAACCCACCTTAAGGAATCAGAATGCAAAGCTTAACCTGCATCGTAATCCTAAACCTATTCTCAATTTTCTTATTAACCCTAAGAAAGCAACTGCTTTCAGCCTAACAAGTATATGTGTGTAGCCACTGATGATACTAGCCTTCATTTTATACAAATTTGTTCTTTATAAAATAGGCCTAGAAAAAAAGTGCCAGTGAGTTTCAGTCCTAACAAGAATCGTAGACAAAACTCAACCCTTTAAAAAGTTTAAAACTAGATATACTTCAGTACGTATTGACACTTCCTGCCTTCAATTTAGCCAAATGGATGCTTGGAGACCAGGTGTAAAACTAGCTTTTCTCTCTTACAACCCCTTCCCTAATTCTGAACCCCAATTTATTATTAATACAAAGCACTGTACTCAAGATTGCCTTCTCCTCCAGATCTAATTTAAGGTCCACAACCCTAATCCTAATCACAGTAACGATTCTGCTGCAAATCGCAACTAAATAGACTCCATTTCCCAGTATGAGCACTTGTTACATAGCTAAAGTCCATAAATAACCATTCTTTAACCTCAGTAAATCTCAAACTCAAGTCTACCTATAACCAAACTTGAAATAAAGCCTGCCATTCACCAACTTCATGTTCTTCATATGCCACTAACCATCAAAGGGCTTATTGCAACTGAAGCCTAGTGTTGACTCTTGTTTGAGACCATAACCTCAGTTGTAACCCTACATGTGGGAACTCAGATACTGTTGTGATTTGAAAGACAAGTTTTTTGATTGATATACAAGTTTAAAAAATCCACTTCCTAAACCCCAGCCTGTGTCCATTTTGCTTCTCCCATGAAAATTAATCCTATTTGACAATAAAAATCCTAAAATCAGAAGTGGTAATTTGGCTGACAATATATGAAGAGCTTCTTCTGCTTAATTAGGTTTGCAATGCTGTTGACAGTAATTACAGCTTTTTTCTGTCTCAACAACGAAGTCAGCATCCCTCAAAAAAGATTCAAGGGCCTTCTAGTTATGACACTTCTGCAGCACTGTAATTTCACTGATAATAGTAGAATTACCCATGATTTACACTAATGTAAGTAAAATAAGATTTGAATGTATAGACAGCAACAGCAAATGTGAGTAGGTCTTGGGGAATGGATTTGGCAGTCACATTTCTGATTAAGCTTGTGTTTGAAAAACATGCATCTAAAAATACTATCATGTGGAGGTGTAATATATCAGTACAATAAAACAAACACTGCAGATTCCTATATAGGATTAAGCATAATCCTGTATAAATTGTACAGCTGTCTTCAGAACTTGTCTTTCTAACAGGCAGTGACTAAACTCAGGAGAAATACGCCTGCTCTTTTCTGCAGATATCAGAGGTGAACAAATACATACAAGGAACACCAAACTACATATGTATGTTTACCTCAAGTGATGATCTGTCCCAGTTCCTTTAAAATGAAATAATCCAAAGCAAAGTAAAATAAAACTTAAAAGAATATACAGATGAATGAATTATTCTAGAAAACAGTTAGAGAACCAGAGGGAAAGCAATTACTTGAATCTTTTAACACATACACCAGTTATAAGAAAGCTCAAAATTGATTTCCTTGGGCTAAATTTGACTGTGACTCATATTGCTGAAACCCATAGTCCACTGAATCAAATGTAATTTACAGTGTGTAAGTCACTGAAGATGCTATACAGCAGTCTGCTTGTTAAATGGTTCAGGTCTATGCACAACAGGAATTGTGGTGAGATACGATCTGGGATTAGTATAATTCTGCTGGCAGAATTTCTCATTGTGGTTAATATTATAAAGACAAAAGTATATTTTGCTGGTAGTTTGAATAAATCGCCATCAGAGCAGTTCTAGTGGTTCATCTTAAAAATGCTTTGCTGGTACCACATGGGTGTGAATTTATCAGGGAGGATAATAGATACCTCATGTCATGAAGCTGTATCTCTAAGCTGTTTGGCCAGACTGCAGATTCATAGCTTCAGACCTTCACCATTAATATCTCTTCTAGACTCACCCCAGAGTATCTTAATACGTTTATACTGCCAAAGCACTTCTTGTGTAGACTTGGTCCTGAGCTCAGCTAAGTACCATCAGAATCCCAACACCTTGGGTGTAGGTTTGTTAAACTGCACTCACTTAAAAAGTCTGTTTATTAAATTTGTCTTAGATTTGCTATTTCAGTTAAATAATTCCAGCAGAGATTAAAAGTTTGTGGACAAAAGTATCGAAATATTTTAAAGAATTATAACAAATTGCTATATATTTCTAATGCTTTAAATGATCTTTCCAATCTACTGATCTTCTTTCCCTTGTGATGTTGGTTATTACTATTTGCATTCATTTTAGTCCATTTCATTGTTTTGCAGTGTAATACTATGCTGTTTGATTTTCAAGTACTGCATGAGAAAATTTAGACCACTCCATTCTTTCTTCATCATTAGATTTTTTAAATTAATTTAAAATGTATTAATTCATTAAATTTAAAAAAAATTGAAATGTTATAAGATATTTTGAGCAAGGATTTGTATTTAGGAGCTTCAGTAACTGAGCTCCTGCATTTAGGTATGAGAAACCTGAACTCTGATAACAAAGGCTCCAAACATGAGCACTTTAAAGGAGATGGAATCCAAAATTAATGTCTTACTCCTATTTAGCCACTGCCTGCACATAGAGAGATTCTTCTGTAACAGAACTAGATTGGTTTTATTGAGACAGAAGTAGCATCTGAGTAAAACAGTGTATGAGTGGGAGAACTTAAACAGTTTACATCCCAGAGCACTAACTAGGAAATGAAAAGAGAGATGGAAAAGTTTCTTTGAGGAGGTATCCTGAGAACAAGCTGGCCATTTGCACTGGTACATTTCAGAGATGTCTCTTTTCTGTGAATTCTCATAAAATCTAGTCTTGGGCTACAGAGCATCCATCTATTGTCAATGGGTTAACTGTTTTGCTGCAAAAATATATTTGCAGTACTGCTATCACATATTGCTAACACCAGAGAACAGACAGTTTCAACAGGATTAGGACTTTACATTTGATAAAAATGGTGGATTACTTCAGCCAAGAGAAAGAGATCACTGTGTTATATTGTCCCACTGCAGATATTGAACTTCAGGCTATCAATTTCATGCTGCTGACCTGGAAATAAACTGTCCTGACATTCACTGCTCCTCATATTAACCTTTCCCTCCTTACATGAAGTCATGCCTGTCAGTGCCATTTACTGCCAACTGATAGGGAAGAACTGATATCATTGCACTTGGAGTGAGCTGAATATGCTACAGCACCTCAGGTTATTGTCACCAAAGTATATTTTGATCATCTGGTAAAAGGCCTTGACTAGAGGCATCAAACGCAGATGCACTGAGCTGCTGGCAATTCCTCAAGCCACTGTTCTAGTTTTCTGTGAGAAAAATAGGTTTTGTCTTCTTTTGTTTTGCTTTCTCCTGGATATAACACCTGTGTCATCTTCCAGGACCTTTGGTTTGATGTCAGGCTGAGTATGTTTGCACCTACAAGAAAGAAGAAAGATCACCATTTGTTTCCAACTCCTGCCATGTAACAAGACAGATGCCACAGGCAAGGTATTCCTCTCTCTTTTTCTTTGTAGACTTTGTACATTTACTGGTGTTCTTTCTGCCTACTCACCCAAATGGAGCAGAGTATTGCTGTGTCCTTCCCCTCAAACTGCCCAAAACCTGCAGTGCATCATGAGATTTCAAGAATGTGCAAAGGTTTCTCATCAGCATTTACAGAAGGAAAATAAAGATCCTGTCTGTACTCCAGACCCCCTGGGCAGTGTGAGATCATTCATGTTGGCAAGGAGACAGGTTAGCATAGATGACAAGCTATCTCTTTACTGCATATGGATTACACATGACCATACAAAAATCAAAGGTGGGCATTAAGACCAATTAAGGGGAAAATAACATTTCTGCAAAAAAGGATTAGCAATTAGAACAGTCTGCCACTGTGCCTAGGACCAGGTGTTAGTAAAGAAAGGGAGGAGATTGTTGAACACCTTCAGAACCTGAAGAATCTACTACTAGCAGATCAAGGAGCACTCCCTACACAGTTAGCTCTGAAAGTGTGCCTTGCATATATACATTTCTCAGGCTGTCTTGGATAATCTTGTACATTTGAAACAACAGTGTAGTCAACCATGGCAGCTCTGTACAGCTTCGTATGTGCACAATCAGTCTATGTCATTAATCCTCTTCCTTTTGCCCCACATCCTGCAATAATAAAAGGCAGTCAAGACAAGGCCATCCCAGATGCTAACAAAAGCCTGCAGAGACTTACTTGAACATTGTCTGTAACAATAAAGGATGAGGCTTTTTGGAAGCTTCAGATTATAAAAAGGACCAGTGGGTAGGAATGTAAATATCCATAATAGCCCTTAGTGCAAATGAGAATGAGAGCCCCCCTTTTTGAATAACCATACTTAATTTTCAGGCTCTCTGCTCCTTTTCTTATTCAAATAACCACACATTTCATCTTGTTATGGCTGAACTCGAGGCTTTTCAAGAGACAGGTCTTACTTCATTACTATTACTACTTAGAATAAAAACTTCATGAAAGCATTAACGTTGTCACCTTCCCAAAACAATTATTTTTCACTCAAGTTGGACTACCAGTTAACCTGTATCAGCCAAATCTTCCCTTCTAACTTGGCCATCATGTTCTCCAAGGCGTTATCTTACCTATGTCAGAGACTGTAGATTTCAGCACTGAAATAAAATGACTCTTGAGTCCAAGCACAATGAGTTTGTCTTTTGACTTCTGAGCTACCAGTGCCAGTACTTGAGTCTGTGACAGGTGATCCTGTTCTCTCTTTTTCATGTACTATTTCTCCATCTCTCCATTACTAATAGATAGGGATTATTAGGGAGACATACTAAACCTTTTCTTACTTTGGATGTGCTAAATTAAACAAGCCTGAAGAAATTTGATATTGTTCCTTTTTGACACTTTTTTTGGTCACTAATGAGGCCATTAAGGTTTACACTGAACTTCTTGCCCTTCAGAACAGAACAAATTAAATTAGATGTTGCCTGGTCAGTCAGACAGTCAATGAGATACTCTGTGGAGAGGATTCGAGAGCCTGCGGTATAGCAGAGCCACAGTAGAGCTAAGAGTAAGAATTAAAGGAGGCAGCTGAGTCACAATACACAGCAAACCACCTTCCCGATTCCTGACCAGAGATACACTGAATCAGCATCAACCTGAAAAGCCTATTTTTCAGACTTTGCTTTTTGGTAACAAGGTTTTGAAAACTACAATTACACCCCGTACTACTACGTATAGCTTAGTCTTTGATGCAAATGAAATCAACCACCTGGCACTGAAACTGTCTCCCAACTCTAATACTCAAAGTGATTTATTCAGAAATGGCACACATAAGTGATCACAGGCATATGATGATATACAAATAGAGTCCAAAGGATATTATGAAATATCTCATGGAACTGTTTACCCCATACAAAATACTAGACCATGTAATGACTTAATATCCAACACTTTCAGATGTATAGCATACTTTAAGAATAAATAGCAAATATACAAAATTATTACACAGCTGATACTATTTGAAAGTAGTAGCATACTGAATCCTGCCAGGAAAACACCAGGAAAATGTATGGGCTACTTCAGCATTCTGAAATCAGCTGCATTTTTCTAAATATTTAACAGAGTTTCTTGCTACTAAAGCAGTATGCATTACATTATTTCACTATATGGTGCAATGAAATTAATATGCAAAGTATCAGCACAAAGCTTGAGGATGAAATCTACTCTTAGTGTAAAAATACTCATGTTACTGAAGCTACAAGAAGAGTGAAACCAGACATCTGTAAGTTGAAAGGAATACATGTCTTTTGTATAGGAGATCAGAAATGCAAACAAAATACAGGAGGAACCAGACTGTGTAACACTTTCAGCAGAAAACAAAAATGAAACTGTAGTCATGATCTAGAAATGTCTTCATTAAAAAAATGAAGCCCCCCAAAATCCCAACCAAACAAACATTTCCTACCTGGATTTCTACATTATTTCTCTTTATTTTTCTGGTATTCTCATCACCATGATAATAGTTCTTCCATCTGTTAATGGACAGCAGTTAACAACCAGACCCGATATTAGGAAGAATTTCCTAATTGGATAGTTAGTGAAAGGCTGGAGGCAGCTGACTGAAAAGCTGCTGAATCTCCCCTGTTAAGAGCGTTTCATGAAGAGGCAATGTTCTGCCTTTGTGCTTAGATGGACTAATGATCTATTGAAGTGCTTTCCAGCCTCCCCTTTCTGTGATTCTGACTTGGAATAGCAATTCATTCTGAACGTGCATTATTCACTTAGTGCAGAGGAAAGTTCAAGTCAGTTGCCTTATGACAGTTTCAGCTGATAAACCCTCAGATTTTACCCTTCCAACAGAGTCTCACCTTTACCATGTGGTATATTTTCTGATGGCTGAAGAGGCAGACTGTCCTGTTGCTGTCAAGAGCACAGATACAGCTAGCAGATTTCTGAGGCAGTTACACCCTGATAAATTGTGATTTAGTGACGAGCCTTGCAATCACGCTCATATCCCACCCCATACTTGAACTGCTCATCTCCAGGGAAAGCCCAAGTCTTCAGATACTAACCAACCTTAAAAATCGTTTCAGATAGAGACCCTTCCCTGCTTCTTATGTCATAATTTCTGATTTCCCATCCTCTAACTCATTTCTTTCCATACAACTGGAGTTCTCAGCTCTGTGCAAACCACTTCACAGAAACCCCTGGACACAGGGGGATGTGCTCACAAAGGACCTGCCCACTTCCCCTGTGAAATTATACTGAACTAATGCTTTGCACGGGTTTGGAGCCTTTGTTGGTGGTTTCTAGGACAAAAATTGCAGCTCTTGACAATTTGACACTTACAGTCCTTTAATTTTAAAGAATTTGAGTCCTGCTGCTTGGAAAGTAGGGAAATAAAATTCCAATTTAGACAACCTGATGTGCCCCTGCATTCTCAGTTAGATGTGGTTGTCTTCATTTGATTATGAAACGACATAGAAGAGATGACTGCATCTCCATGGTGGCTGCCAGATTATGGCAGAGGCTGTCAATGAAGTGAATTAACTCTGCAGATTATTTCCAAAGGTTGTACTGTCTTTCAAAGAGTCCAGAATCTGGTCTGGGTTGTGAGGCCCAAACCAAATTCTACCTGTCACGTAGGCCTGAGGGTGAAGGGAGAAGGTGCAATTGGGCATTAAGTTATTAAAGGAGACTCCATTTCAGGGACTTGACATTTAATTTCTATGATTCTTCTTTAACATATGACTTTGGGTCTTCCACAGGTGCCTCTTCATAAGACTAGTTCTGTGAAAGTTAACACTGACGTTGCAGATGTTGAGATGCTAGACTAGAAGCACTGCAAAAATGAATATTCTATTAAAATGAGTTCCCTTTCAGTAACTTAATTACTACACATAATTGCAGCAGTAACCATATTCGCAGTTCTTACGGATACAGCAATTCCTACTGAAACACAGCAAACCAGTTCTCACTTCAGCACTCGGTATTACAGCAAGGAGGTTAGTCGGGCTTTGCCCCTGAAGATGCAAGAACAGAAGGGGAGCGAACCCTTCGGGGGGGCGGGAACCCGTCGGGGGCGCAAAAGCAGCATCCGTGCACGCACCGGAGGCTGCAGTTACTGTAAGGGCCGCCAGGAGCGCAGAGTTGTGGGAGGTGCCGTTAATCACCGCTAATTACAGCCACCAACTCGCTGCCGGCAGCGTGCCGGCCCCCGCCACGCCCCCGCCGCAAGCCCCGCCCCCGCCGGTGTCAAGCCCCGCCCACTCCCCACCTCCTGCCGCTGCCGGCTCAGCCGAAGGGGTCGGAGGTCGTCGCTGGAAGGCGGGGTGGTAGTTTGAATCACGTGACGGAGCCAATATGGCGGCGCTGTGGCGGTGGCGCGGCGGCGGCCGCTGAGGGAGGCGCGTCTCTTCCGGGTGATGGGGCTGTGAGCGCTGGCCCCGGCGAAGCCCTGCCCGCCCCGCCATGCAGCCTGCGGCCCGCGAGCAGGATGCCCGCACCAAGAGCATGTTTGTGTCGCGGGCCCTGGAGAAGATCCTGGCGGAGAAGGAGGCGAAACGGCCCCCGCACGGACAGCTGCGGACAGCCTGCCAGGTGGCGCTGGGTGAGTCCGCCCGGCACGGCCCGCGGGACTGCCCCGCCTCCGCCGGGCACCGGCTGCAGCCGCCGGCCCTCCCGGCGGGGTGACGGACCCTGCGCGCCCTGCCCGAGGCTCGGGAGGCGGGATGGGAGGTGCCCTCCGCCGCGTCGGGTCCCGGAGGGGCGGGGAACCCCGGGCCCCCAGCTGGCAGGCTGCGGCCGCGGCCCCGGCGGGGCTCGGGACTTCGGACCGTGGAGAAAGTTCTCTGTCTAATACCAGACGTGCAAAACCGAGGGGAAACCCCCAGATACCTATTTGGTTAAGTTCTGCTCTGTACGTGAAACAAAAGGGGATTTGGGCTTGTCACTTACAACTGATTTTGAGAAAATTAATTATAAACTTTTAAAATAGGAAGCAAGGTGTTTAAAGCCCTTGGCTTGTGGCGTCTGAAGTCTCCCAGGGCTGGTAATCTACTGACTTCTTATCTTCAAACCATGTTTTGACTGGTTAAAGACTGCCAACAGTGTAGAGAAATATTTACAGTGTCTGTGGTGTCCTGGAGAACTGGAAATGAGTTCTGTGTAGCTGGCGGACTGATCCTGAAATCTGCAAGTACAAAACTGGTGATACGGATCTCTGTGTTGAAGTTCCTGCAAACATACGATGTGCCGTGAAGGAGGGAAAAGGAAGCTGCTTAAAGCAGCTGGAGTTCACTATGGCCTTTCTTAATTTGCAAAAGTGCCCTATCTCCTACAGTTTTGGTTGCTTTGCACCAATATATTTCCTTTAATTTGGAAATGCTGCCTTTTGGGAGAACAGAAGTGAAGGCAGGCTGAGTACATAAGGTGGGCAGATGCAAGTTATGACGGTGAAAGTGAGCTTAAAAAACAGCTGTCATTTTCATGTTCTTTCCTGCAATTCCTGCCTTGTAGAGATATCTAAAGAAAGCTAACCAGATAGAAGGGTATTCTTTAGTATTGTTTAAAGTTGACATTGTGAGCAATGCTGTAACACATGTGCCCCAGCAGTTAGACTCCTATTCCTACTTCCTTTTCCTGATATCTTCCCCAGCTCCCCCTCAGCATACACCCAACTGTTTACAGGATGGGGAAGCTGTTTTGCTGTTAGGTAAATATATTTAGAGGGTGAGAAAGGAACTTTCTTGAAAGATTCCCAGTGAAGGTCTTTATGTTTTCTAACACATCAAAGGTTATGATTTTGGGAGAGGGGTATTGTGCAATAGCCACCTATTAGTATTTGCATGGTGGATTGTAACTATTCTATGTCTGTGTGTTTTAGGGTAAAGTACATCTGAGAGTAGTTAATGTCTGTGCTAATGGATTATTTTTTGCTAATTTTGCTTAGAAAAAAAGAGTCCATGTGCATTGCTGGACTAAGCAAGCAGAGGTCAGCATGAACAGATAACCTTCTGTTACCTAACTGTCCTGCCCTAGCAGAGCCTCAATTACTGTACTAAAGGGTCTCTGTTATATTTGGTGAATGTTGCATCATTTTAAGTTGCCAACAGGAATATTGTTTCTTTTATTTACATGTGATTCCCCCCCAACTTTGTTCTATTTAAGCTCTTTTTTACTCAAACGAAAGAAAAAAATCAGATTTATTTATACAGTTTAGTTAAGCTTATACTTTATGTTTACTCAGACTATCATTTCAGTTTCAAAAGTGTCAGCTTAATTATCAAGCCCTCTAAATATGCTAAGAAATGTGGGAAGAGCATTACTTGCAGTCTGGGGAATTGAGGCCAAACTTCATAATCTATGCATACTGCTTTGGATGAAAGATGCTTCAGTGTTTTGAATAATAAATTGAGTTAACTGAGTAAAATTAATTCAGTTTGTGAGAGATATAAAGCTAACTTTATGAAGCTGGTAATTGTGTCAGCTATTGTCTTCTTTCTTCTTTTCTCCATGTCATGCTATCAATAATTCCTTTCTGCCTTGTACTAAATTCCATTTGCTGTGCTGTCTTGTGTATACAATGGTCTTTTTAATGGAGCCTTGAGGTATTGTACCATTTATATACGAGTCAACACAGCGACAGCACATGTGTAAATTATATCTGCTCTTGGAAGTAGGGAAGCCTATGAGGAATCTTTTTTCTAAATAGGGAGTTGTGTTCTACAACTACCTAATACAAGTTAACCTGCAGCCACTTCTGCAGTTTCTGCTGTAGCGTTACTGCAGTAGTGTTTCTATTAACTACACATGCTTTAAATTTTTGCTTGGTGAGAAAGAGGACTATACTTCTAACTGTGGGAATGATGCTTTTGTTTTCTTTTACACAAGTTTTTCATAGTTTTGAATGTGTTCAACTCCTGAGAACTAAAGTAATTTACTACTGAAAATTGCTGTCATTCTTACAAAGGAGATACAGGTTTTCTTTCATTCTAATTTGAAACTGTTCTTACGGATTTTTTTTTCTCTTCCTTTCCCAGTAATATACCTTCCACTGGACTAATACTGTTCAGTTTAGAACTGCAAAATATCCTCATGGTTTTGTAGACATGAAAAATAACACAGGCTCAAACAGGACATAAACACAAGGAGTATGGAAGAAAGGGAGCAAAAGTAGTTCCCAGCAGTGTTCTGGGGGCTTTTTCTATTTCCCTCTCTTCACCCCCTTGTTTGAAATATAGAGTGTTGAATGTTGAGCAAGCAGAGTTTGAATAGGTCATTCAGTCTCTTGCTTCATCAGTAGGTGTAACGGTTGTATCCTGTACTCTCAGTGCCAGTAAGCCCCAGGAGAGACTGGGAGAAATGGGTTATTTTAAACAGAGCAGCTTTTCTGCTCTGCTTTAGAAAACTGTGTTTTTAAGAAAACTTGTTTTTAGCAGACACTCAGTGTATTGAATTAAAGTAGATGCTTAATAAGCATTTACATGGAGCTCTAGGTACACATGGTTCTTAGTAAGTATACTGAAATAATCGCTACCTTGAAATTTTTGCAGTGGAACACAGTATGTATCACAGCAGTTCATATTGGTCTAATGCTAATTGTGTGGCTGAGTCTCTCATAAACTACTAGTCTTGCCCTACTAGGGCTATTTTTAATGACATATTGTGCAGCCAGCCTGGGTATGTGACCTGCTTTGATTGCCAGTGCACCTCCATGTACAGATCTTCAGGCTTTGTAAGAACAGATTTTGTTTAGGAATCCAGTTGTGTGTTTAAGTCATCCTTGGATCTTGATGACAGATGTCTAAAACAAGTTTGTGTTTCTTAGTTTAGTAGCATGTTTTGATGATTCTGGGCAGAGGAGATAGTCTTGCTTCATTGTGGCAGCCTTTTCTAAAGGCTTCCTTGTAGATCAATAGAATCAATAAATATGGGGTGTCAGGGTTTTTTATTGGAGCTGGAGATCTCTTGGAATTGGGCAATGCAGTAGACTTGACTGGGTTGGGAGGAAGAAAGCTTTTGCTGCTGTTCCATGTGTTTGCATTGGCACTGCTGTCTGGAGTTGTGACAAGCTATGGGAAGGCATTGCTTGTGTCCTTGTGCTAACACAAGCGATACCATTTTCTGCACAGGAACTAGTTTGCTTATACTGAAAAAAAAACCAACTTGAATGACATTAGCATAGGATGCATATAGTTACAGGCAGGCAAGTATTTCCTGCGTTTTAATATGTAATTTTCAGTACAAGCAAACTTAAACCATCCATCTACTATAGGAAGGTAGTTGCTCGCAGCATGAGCTTCATCCTGCATTTATTATGGCCAGAAGCTCTGGAAGAAATTCCTGCAAGGCCTTGCTTGTTATTCCAGTTCTGTTGCCCAGTAGGAATGCTGAAAGACTTGCATTGAGCAGGCAGCACACATAGTGCCTGAGTTGAAGATGTTTCTGACTAAATAGGTGGCATGTATGCTGATACATTCTGGCCTTGTGAGTAGCAGGTAGCTCTGAAGCAAAACCACTGTTAGGGGTCAGCATTGGGCTGTGGTGACCAGAGATTGATCAAAATTCACTCTCTTCTGTAGAATGGAATTGAGCTGTGTCCCTTGGTCCTATGACTGGAAGGGGAGAGTGGCAGTGGCGCTAGGTTTCTAGAAGCTGGCTTTAACTGGTCAGGGTTTGGCAAGGTGTTCCTGGCATTGGACTTCAATGAGGCAACAGTTTCTGTTTTGCTGTCAGACCACCAAATAAGCACTTCAGATGTGGAGACTTCCAAACTAGTTTGATGCAGTCCGTAGCAGAGGCATGCCTGCAATATGGTTTTGTGCTCTCATTTATTCTTTTCTGCCAGCATTATCTACTAAAATACTGTTATGTTTTCATATGGCTTTAGAACACCTTTATATAATAAAATCGTGGGGAACTTAGGCCTGGGTTAGATTTATTTATTTATTTAATCTGTGGAGTATCTCTGAGAGTGAGATGGTTGTTGGTCTTGCATGGGATGCTAGTCTTACGTATTTTTCCAGTACATCCTTGGGTCCTTTAGTATATGTTGTTCTCAGGAGTTCCTTGGATCATAATGTGATGTTAAAGATGGGGAAATTAATAAAATTGAGAGAACTGAATTAAAATTCTGCTGAATTGAACTTCTGAATGGACACATTGTTGAGAAACCATCTTGGATATTGAAATGAAGTAAACAGTGATCCAAGAAGTGGTGCTGTATTAAGATTTACGGTGTCAGTCTTTTTTGGCATGGGAAACCTTGGTTATTTCTTATGGACATTCTCCATTCTGTTCACTCTCCTTACTGGCTGAAGCCTGAAGTATGAGGGGATGATGATGCTGTCTTTGCAGTGTCACAGAGCTGCAAAGTTACTTCTGATTCTGAAATCCCAGGCACTGGGGCTATGGGCTGGGTTTGGTGCCTTGCTGTTGGCTCATGCAGTACTGGCAAGTGAAAATTGTCTTACCTTTAAAACTGCTGGACATGGCTGCTTACATGCTGGACTTGGTTAGGAAATGGGCTTCTGAACAGAGCCTTGGGTCTGTGACTGTTCAAATTTTCTGTTGTCTGTTTTGTTGACTGTAGGGTGGATAATGTTATTTCAGGTCTTGTTGTGTCATTTATTGCTAATGGATGTCAGGTTGACTTTCATTAATGAGAGAATACGGCAGATAAAATAGCAAGTCCCAGTCCTGGATGTAGCTTAACCACTCATAGCTTGTAGTTATGCAGGTTTCCTCTGCATTTTCCTTACATTTTGTCCATGTTACAAAATAGACATTCTCTGCAAGGATTGATTCTTGTAACATCCATTGAAGAATAGGACTGTGCAAAAACCTATAGTGTTTGATGCAGTCCTTGTTTGTTAGTATGTTTTGTGTATTGATGCTTCAGACACAGAAGAAACAATTGAGGCTCACAAAGAGCACCAAAATAATCTGAACTGCACACATCTAATCCCAACCAGTGGTGCCCCTCCAGAGTTGTGGAAGACAAGTACTGAGTGAATCACAGAATCACAGTATCCCAAGGGTTGGAAGGGACCTTGAAAGATCTGATAACTTTACCATTGAAAGAAGTTCTGTAGGCATGATACTGAGCAGGCACATAATGTAGGGTGAGATGGAGAGGATTCCATGTGGTGTTACAAATGATTGTAGCTGTGCAGCCTTACTGCGTGTGCTATTTTGGCTGATTTTATGTCAGTGTTCACAGTAAGTGTTTAGGCTGTGCTTGGGGTAGTGAAGTTCTGGCCTGTGCTGTGCATCATGGTGATATGTTAGAAATCCTGAAAAAGCCATGCTAGGATCTTTGGGATTTGCTGCTGTATACAGGAATAACAAAAAACCTTTTGTGGTTTGGTTGTTCTTTCTTTCTGTAATTAATTTTATGAAAAGCTCTCAAAACGTGTAATTAATAAACAAAAGAAAATCTCTGCTGGCAAAATGACAGCATGCATGTAGAATTTCTTATCTCTTGTGAGCTGATGTCATGTTGTAAGGGTTAACAAAGGCAGGTTAACTAGCAGTGTAGTTAACTAATGGTTTATGCAGTGGCTTAAAGACTTCTGCAGACCTGAGCTCTGTGATGTAGACTTACTCTTGAATAAAAATTGCATACCATACCTGTGTGTTCTAAAGGTATCTTTTGTTAAGAATATTTGGAAAAATTAGCTTTTTCATGTAAAAATTGTAAAAACCAGTAACAGTAACTCTGGAGACGTTACAGCAAAGGAATAGCAAATGCTGAAGTGTAAGACTTCTGGTATAAAACAGCTTTGCTTTATTTGTGTTATGGATAATGATAACATGTTGGGTGTTCAGTGCTCTGAATTTTTTTTCTTTCTTCCAGATGAGATAAAAACTGAGCTGGAAAAGCAAAGGTAAATATTAGTTGCTGTAAGCTATGCATGAAGACAGCAAGGGGAATAATTCCATAGTGGAAATTTAAGAGTGCATATACATTACAGCAGTGAGTTTGTGAATACTCGGTTACCTACTTGTCTGACAAAAACATATGGCCCATGTGTTACAATTACACAATTTTTGTGGCTGTGGCTCCTCAAGCCATAACTGCCTCTGAATTTCACTATGGAAAAACTTGCAAAACTTCTAAAAGCTGCTAGTTTTTCACTTCCTTTTACTGGGCTTAATATAGCCTGAAAGGAAATCATGGAGAGCAGTAGGTAACCCCTGTTTGATAGTATATCCTCTTAACTTCCTAGATCCAGAATACGTTTTTAAAACACTCTTCCACCACTGTGCTATGATTTTAAAATGAGCCCCCAGATGGGCTTCTGTTGGTTTAGTATCCCTCATGTAAGCCCTGTTTAGTTAATTCAAAATAACTGATAGATTTATCATATACGTTGTAGGAGTTCCCTAGTATTTCAGGTAGTAGGACAGTGTTGGAGTGTAGCAAGAAAAGAGTTAAGTTGAAGAATATATGAAGAGGTCAGATGCAATATAAATAAATGTAAAATGTTTTCTGTGTGGCTTCTTAAGATTGAACTTCCTTTGAGAAAGTATGTGTGAGATAAACCTGCATTGTGTTTGTATGCTGTTACGTGCTGTTCAGCTTTAAATTTGGAAAAGGAGAAAACGTAGTTTGCTGTGATATACATGTTTAGAAAAATTAATAACTCTTCTTATCTGACCTAGAGAAGGCACTGCTGCTCCACCAAAGGCAAACTTCATTGAAGCAGATAAATATTTCCTTCCTTTTGAATTAGCCTGCCAGTCAAAGTCTCCACGCATTGTCAGCACTTCACTGGATTGTTTACAGGTAAGTGTTCTGTTTATACTTGGCAGAGTGAAGTGGAGAAACAGGCAATTACAGACATCTTGTGTGCATTCTTGGAGTGAAGCAATAAGGCTGGCCAGCGTGCACACAGATGTGCAGATGCCCACTGTGGCTATTGGGATGCCTAAACCACACAAAATAGGTTACCATCAGACTTGGCTGAAAGTGTGTCCTGTCACAGTCAAAAGTGCTGACAGTGAAGTAAGCTTTTATTGAAGCTTATGAATGCTTACATTATTCAGTAAAGTTATTTAATCTGTGGTGCTCTAAAAGGAGTATTAACCATGGTGATTCTTGTAGAGCTGATGTGATGGGAGGTCAGACTCTGGAATCTTTCTACCTTGTTCCTCCTTGGATTCTTAAAGAAAAAATAAATGCAACTTAGGTTCTGCCCATGTAATTAGCTGAAATTTTCTGTAAATAAAAAGGGCATGGAACTGTTGGAACAAGTCCAGAGGAGGGCCATGAGGATGATCAGGGGACTGGACCACCTCCTGTAGGGAGACAGGCTGAGAAAGTTGGGGCTGTTCAGCCTGGAGAAGAGAAGGCTGCGTGGAGACCTCAGAGCAGCCTTCCAGTACCTGAAGGGGGCCTATAAGGATGCTGGGGAGGGACTCTTCATTAGGGACTGTAGTGACAGGACAAGGGGTAACGGGTTGAAACTTCAACATGGGAAGTTTAGATTGGATATAAGGAAGAAGTTCTTTACTGTGAGGGTGCTGAGGCACTGGAATGGGTTCCCCAGGGAACTCGTGAATGATCCCTCCCTGCCAGTGTTCAAGGCCAGGTTGGACAGAGCCTTGGGTGGCAGGGTTTGGTGTAAGGTGTCCCTGCCCATGGCAGGGGGGTTAGAACTGGATGATCCTAAGGTCCTTTCATTCCATAACTATTCTATGATTCTAATAGATACAAAGATTGATGTTTAAAAGTTCTTTTTGGCTATAGTAGGAAGAAATGGTATAGGTGGCAAAAGCTTGTGCATCACTTACCTAAGTCTGTTTTATCCAGATCTGCAAAGTCCAAGTACCAATAGCCTGGTAGCCAGACTACTGATGCTATTAAATTTGTGTTAAAACTGGTTAAATGAGGTATGTTGTCTAAAACCTCTTTTTAATGCCTTACTGTATTTGTGATTGTCTAACCTGCATTCTTTCTACCTAGAAACTCATTGCATATGGACATATCACTGGCAATGCTCCAGACAGTGGAGCTCCTGGAAAACGGCTGATTGACCGAATAGTTGAAACCATTTGCAATTGCTTTCAGGGTCCTCAAACAGATGAAGGAGTACAACTGCAGATAATTAAGGTATTTTATTTGGTTCATTTTGGTGCAATATTGATTTGCTTTCTCTGTCTTTGATTTTGTAATGGGAAAAATAAAATTATGGGAAACATTATTAGGGCCCAGTTTCTCCATTTCTTACCTTGTTACATGTGTCACTGAATACAGGGAAGCTATTACAGTGTCAGAATTGGCATGTGAAATGTATTTCCTCTTGGTGAAGCAGAGTACTTTTGTTCTTCTTTCTGGGATAAGCTGTGGCCTAGATACTTGCAGACACCTTGATGTTCTTCATCTAGGCTGGTAATGTCCATGTTCCTTAGGCCAATGAATTGCTATTAGCCTTCAACTGAAAGCACTAACTGTGATGCAGTATCATGGACTGCTGCTCTAGCCTGTCTGCTATTCTGTTTGTTTTTCTAGACAGATTTGCAGTGTATGTTCTCAACAAGGCATAGTATTACCTTATGAACAGATAAGTGTTTCATAACAAACCCACTGATCAGTATGGAAGACCTGCATGAAGTATGTTGCAGCCTATTTGCTTAGGTTTCATTTTTACTGTTTTACGGACTTTTTCAGGCTCTCCTCACTGCAGTAACATCTCCATATATAGAAATTCATGAAGGAACAATTCTTCAGACTGTTAGAACCTGCTACAACATCTATCTGGCCAGTAAAAATCTTATTAATCAGACAACTGCCAAAGCTACCCTTACACAGATGTTAAATGTCATTTTTACAAGGATGGAAAACCAAGCTGTAAGTAATGATTACTTTGCTCATCTCAAATGTTTAGGTTTGACAAATGAACAGAAAAGTCTTTTTTATTTTTAATGGGTTTGCCATTGTACTTGGGTATCTATTGATTTGCAGTTTCAAAAACCCCTGTTAAATCCTGCAGTGAATCACGCTGACTGATTAAATTATGAAGCTTATTGCTGATAGCAAGGTTTCACACTGTAGTTTCTGCCAAATGGCGTTGTTTAAACAAATGATGGGATGCTTTTAAAATAAGCTTGAAGTGCATCTTTTTAATTTGACTGGCCAAGTGATTATATATTCACTGATTCTTTCTTGTTAACATGTGAATTCACAAAGGAACATCAGTCATCGTAGACATCTGTTTACCCTGTTTTGTGCCTTAGATTAACTTTTTCATATTTTTTTTCAAGATACAGGAATCCAGAGAAGTAGAAAAAATGAGTCAGCAGAAATCCCAGTCTCCTGCAATTCAAGCAGTGTCCAAGTCTCCCAAGATCAGTCACTTAAAGCACAGCTATCAGGAAGTCAAACCCACTGTTCCTGTAAGTGTGGAATTAACAAATGGTGAGCCTGAGAGGGTGGAAAATGGAGACATGAGGTTGGAGCAGGATCTGACTCTGTCAGCATCAGGTAAGCAAGAATAGTTGTGTCTGCTGCTTTCAGTTACAGTCCTTCTATTACAAAATGCTCTTTTAGGCTATCTTGGGGAGAAGTGGGCTATTGACTGAAATAATGCTTGGCTTTTCTTAGTAGTTATTGAAAGTATACAGGCCATCCTTAGCTCTACATCATAGTGTCTACATTATAGCTGTTGAAGAAGGGTACATGTTATCCCTAGAATTCTACTAAAACTATATATGGTTTATCTGCTTAGAATTATAATGGCATTAGACTTGATTAGGTTGATAAAGGGAAGGAAAGGGGGAGAATAATGGCAATTTATGGGAAGTGACAGAATCACTTTGAGGTAATTGAAGTCCTGTGAAAACAAATGTGTATTATGAAGACCTTGTCATAAGCAAATACTGTTTCCAAATTGGCAATGTAGGATATTCCAAAACTAGAAGTTTGTAGCATTTGAGAAATACAAAATGACAAAATCACAGCATTAAAAATGAGTGCTCTGATTTAAACAATAGAAATAACATCCATGAGTATTTTTGTGTTACTTCTTGAAAGTGACTTTAGAGGAGAACTGCTAAAGAAAATCTATAATTTTTAACATTTTTACCTCTGTCATGTTTCTCCTTTTAACCTTCCTTAAAAAATGAAAGTACTAGATTCAAAATTATTTCTTTGTGTGTTTCGTTAGCAGACACAACCGATGGAGAAAAGGAAATGGTTAAAGGCATCTTAGAAGATGTGGTCAAGTCAGCTGTGAAAGGTAACAAAATCTCCTAAAACAGACCAGATGCATGTGCATTGACAAACTTGTATTCCTGTGAATATAAAAGCACGGAAGTTATTTTTTGTTACTAAGTATATTGTCAAGAACACCTATTGAGGCAGGAAGACTAGATTTTTGACTCTCAGTATTCTTCATTTACTGGTAGCTAATAAACTTTCTAGTTTACCAGTGCTAATTCTGTCCCACTTGGTCGTAGAGCTTCACAAAGCCATGGAATACAAAAAGTTCTGTGGGTGATTTTAAGCAGTTTTCCTTTTTCCCCTTTAGTGGCTGAAGAAAAACAGGTAACAGAAACAGTTAAAGCTCTACCTGCATTAGAGACTGCAGATATTCTTTCTGGCTCAAGTAATGAAAATGTACAAACGAATGGGATTCCAGATGATGGGCAGTCTGTTTCCTCCACTGATAATCTGGTAAGTAACTTCACTGGATGCTAACATATATTTAGGGAAGAAGAAATGTGTTTATCATGCTAGCTAGTACAGTGGGATTTTGGAGAGAGAAGAGACAGAAGCTTTAATGTATGTGTCCTGCTTGGGTTTGAAAACTGAAGCAGGAACCGTGATTTAAGTAGATACTGAAAACTGTTCTAAAATTGCTTATATTGGCTGTATTTTGATACAACGTGGGGACAGAAAGGAAGAGTCAGTTAACACATGTGAAAAGATCCAGATAGCTTGTAGTCCTGTTTAGGTTTAATTTAAACTTTCCCAAATGTACCTTTGTTAAAAAATCTGTAGATAATTCTGAAGAGCTGTGGAATCTTCTTAATTGCTCCCTTCCTTTGTCTCACTGAGGATCTGACATTGTGTTTCTTGCTTTCAAGGAAACAGATGTATCTGGACATCAAGCTGCTGCCAGGTTTTCCCATGTACTACAAAAGGATGCCTTCCTTGTGTTCAGGTCGTTGTGCAAACTCTCTATGAAACCACTTGGTGATGGACCACCGGATCCCAAGTAATGAGACAATATTTATTATACTGTCTTCTTCAGGTAGCTTTTGGAGACAGTTAAGTAGCTGCTATAGAGTAAAGCTGATATTCAAAATGCACCTGTCAGGCCCTTGTTTTAGTTACTTGATGAACCTAGAATTGAAGTTTGCTTCAAATCACTAAAAATTAAAGAGTTGAGGGTTTCTTTGTGTAATGTGTTATGGTCAGAGTGGCCTTGGTTGTGCTTTTTGTGGTGCTTTTGATGAGGGAGTAAGAGAATACTTCTCAGTTGCACCAAGTTGCATCTATTATCATAGAATCATAGAATAGTTAGGGTTGGAAAGGACCTTAAGATCATCTAGTTCCAACCCCCCTGCCATGAGCAGGGACACCTCACACTAAACCATATCATCCAAAGCTTCATCCTAGACTACGATGTTAATACACCTGGAAAATCTCCAAATTAAGGTAGTGGGTGTTGTCCAAAATGATTGCAGGCTGATTTCTAACCCCTCCTACCCCCCACATTGAAATAAATTAAAATAGCAGTCATTTCTTTTGACAGGGAACAAATGCTATAGCACTCATGTTAAATACAAGTATGTATTCAGAAACACAATAAAATTATATTTAATGTTGATTTTTTTCTAGATCCCATGAACTACGTTCTAAGATAGTGTCTCTGCAGCTTCTTCTCTCAGTACTGCAGAATGCTGGTCCAGTTTTCAGGACACATGAAATGTTCATCAATGCAATCAAGCAATATCTTTGTGTAGCGTTATCTAAAAATGGAGTCTCTTCTGTTCCTGATGTATTTGAGCTCTCTCTTGCCATCTTTCTCACGCTGCTTTCAAATTTTAAGAC
The DNA here is from genome assembly GCF_012275295.1 of Melopsittacus undulatus. Lineage (NCBI taxonomy): Eukaryota > Metazoa > Chordata > Aves > Psittaciformes > Psittaculidae > Melopsittacus > Melopsittacus undulatus. The sequence goes on along the minus strand of NC_047536.1, from coordinate 29,179,071 downwards.
CCATTTAAAAATGCAGATTGAGGTGAGAGACTTTTTATCTTAATTGGTATGATACTCTAGTTCTCAAAATTACTGCAGTGATAAAAGGAGAACTGGAACTTTGAAGTTAATGTCTTGGTTTTGTTTGCTTACTAAACTAGTATATTACTACTGTATTCAAATTCTAATACATATGGGATGATAATCTTCAAGAGAAATTAGTGGATAGAGATGGATTTGTACATTTGACATGGTTCTAATAAGCTTCAGATCATCAGGTCCTTTACTTCATATATCTTGCAGGTGTTCTTCAAAGAGATCTTCCTGAATATTTTAGAGACTTCTTCAAGCTCATTTGAACACAAATGGATGGTGATTCAGACTTTAACTAGGATTTGTGCAGGTATTTCCACTGTTGTGAACAGCAGTCACTTCTTCTGGCAGCAGATGAAAACTATTGCGTAGACAAATGCTGTGTATCATGTTTAAGTGTGAAAAACTGAATTTGATCCCATAGTGTTTGTATTAAATGTCTGGATTCATCCCCACTGCCTGCTCCCAACTGGCTGAATCCTTTTAAAAATGCAGTTACACTGAATGCTAATACACTTTCTTTCATTTTCCAGATGCTCAGTGTGTAGTGGATATTTATGTTAACTATGACTGTGACTTAAATGCTGCTAATATATTTGAACGCCTTGTAAATGATTTGTCCAAAATCGCACAGGGACGAAGTGGCCATGAGCTGGGAATGACACCTCTACAGGTAAGAAAAAGCTTCGAAGATAAGGTGCTGTTTTTTCCATAAATGGTGCTGTCTCTGCATCATCATTGATACTTTCAGTGGTTTGTGTTGTCTGTAACCTACTGATATGTGCTTTTTATTACTTGGTTCATTTGCAGTTGGATGCTGAAGCAGTGTGATTAATTTTGATGCATTGTGAGACTGGCTTGTTCTGGGCTCTTTTGTTAGGCTGCCATGGGAGAGAACCAGACGAGCCTTTCTCTGCCTTACTGAAATAACTTTTTTTGTGTACCTTGTACTTTAGTAGCTTCATCTTGTGTTTGCTTTGTCCAAACTTTTTGTGCCATATCTCCACCACAAGTATTTTGCTTTTAAAATTACACTCTCAATCCTTAGAGGGAGAGTAGAGTACAGACTGCTTTCAGCAAGTGCACATTATTCTGATGTTGCATTGTCCTGCAGCACTATTTCTCTAGCCCAGCCTCATGGCTTTTGGGGCTGCAATGAACTCGGTGTTCAAGTTGGTCGTAGAACTGAATGCACCTCACACCTTCCACTGGAATTGTTTCAATGTTTTACTGTGCCCCTTTGATCTGAAAATGGGTTTAAAAACTGCACCACCTTTGTTCAGATTTTGAATAGAACTGTTTGCTGTGCAGTTAAGGTAGTGAGACGCTTGTCTTTCTTGTGGAAGGATCTGACACTGTAGAGACTCAGTGAACGATCATAATCATTCCTACAGTAGAGGGGCTGTATTTAGGATTTGGTGTTTGTTGCCCCTTGGTTGTACTTGTCAGTTGTCAGTTGACAAGAACAGCTGGAATGTGTTCTGGTGTCAGCGTGGTTACTGTTGTTTTTGTCCCCGATGTATCCAACCTAAATGGTCAAGGGGCAGAAACTTTGTATAACCAATAGATTTCCCCCAAGTGACAAACTCTCTAAGATTTGAATGGTGTCATGTAATGTCTTCTAAAAGCTTCTTGGTATACCTATATTGGTGGGGAGTGTTCAGGGTGTCTTTTGGTTGTAGTTTGGCATTTTTTAATTGTTGGGTTTGGTGCTGGGTTTTGTTTTGTTGTTTAGGAGCTAAGCCTGAGGAAAAAAGGACTTGAATGTTTGGTTTCTATCTTAAAATGTATGGTTGAATGGAGCAGAGACCTTTATGTGAACCCCAATCATCAGGCTAGCTTGGGTAAGATTGTTTTTTTTATGGAGAGACTTCTTTAACACGTTTGCACTTGTGTTTATTCAGTGGTTAGAAACTCTTCAGAAATGTAGATGCTAGGTTTTTACATAACAATTCATTTATACAAATGAAGTGTTTTATGAACAATTGTTAATGCTGTTGCAATAACCAACACTCCAAGTGTTTGCTTCAGATAACCAGGTTCTGTTTAAGAGCTTTAGCCAGGGCATTGGCTACACTATAAAAGCTGGCTCATGCAGAACAAAACATGACAAATCTTGTTGTTCCTAAGTTGAAATGCAAGACTTTTTCCATAGCTGCTGCTGTTCTTCTGCTTTTTGTTGGGTCATTTTAGAATTGCATCAGTATAGCACCTTCATATAGTGTAGACTGCCATAAAGTAGACATGGTAAAATAAGAATATTGATTCACACGTTTCAACTAAAAAATACTATAACTAAAAGCTTTTGACTGAACAGGATAACTGAAGTCTCACCCTGTTTATAAACAGGCTCATATAAACCATCTGAACAGGAAATGGCTGAAGGTAAAGGCCTTGACAGTGGAGGGAGACGGAGTAGCGTCAGCTCTTTGGACTCCACTGTCTCATCAGGAGTTGGAAGTGTTGGTACTCAAACTGCTGTCCCCGATGATCCTGAGCAATTTGAAGTCATCAAGCAACAAAAGGAAATAATTGAACATGGGATAGAACTGTGAGTCTAGTGTAATGAGGAAATGAAAGTTCACTAGTAAAACAAAAATTGTGTATAACCATATTGCTGTGGTTTTTACACAGTCAAACCTGTAAGGGACACTTACAAATTTATCTTAATGCTGAAAACACTTGCCTGCTGTTGTCAAAAGCTAGCTTACAGTGGAGGCTATTGTAGTTAAAAGGAATTTAATAAAATCTACAGGAAAAGGTGGTTTCACAGCTTTTGCTTGTGCTGGTTCAGCTGCACAGGAGAGGAAAGTGTGTGTATATACCTCGAGAGAAATTGATGTGAGCAGGCACTTAATGTTGTTTCATCATTTACATAATTTGTTGGCTTTTATTGAAATGCTTTGGAGAATTAAATCATTGTCCAGCTCGTCTTTTCATCCTTAATTTGAGGATCTTTGTCTATAAATGCTATAAGAAGGTCTTGAATAGCAACATTTTGTAACATTTCTTGGGAAGTCTCCAATTATTATTATTTTAAAAGGGTCAGGTGTTAAGTGAGTTTTCCAGCAATAACTTTCAAGCTTATTAGCAACTGAATGTACTTTGAGATGTAACCTATGGTGTAATATGGATAATACATTTCTTCTAACTAAAAAAATAAAACTATTCTGTGCTATTGCTCTCTTTGGTTTATAAGGGCTCTGTAAAACTAACATTTTATAGGATGTGATAGTTTTACAATTGTATGTCTCAATTTCACCATGTTTTTGTCTGAACAGGTTTAATAAAAAACCAAAGAGAGGAATACAATACCTTCAGGAGCAGGGAATGCTTGGCATTACGGCAGAGGACATTGCACAATTTTTGCACCAAGAAGAACGCCTCTGTTCTGTAAGGCTGCATTGTAATTAATAAAATACTCTTGCCCCATCATCATCTTCCTCTCTTCTGATGTCCATATGCACTCTCTCTCTCTGTAGTTCATATTTCATTAATAGATAACTGAAATTTTAAGGGTTCTAATGAAGATACTTAATAATGCTAATTTCTGTTTACTTCCTGTCCCAGGGTTTTTAGTAAAGTAGTCGTGCTCACAATAAAGCACTGGAGGGATTCCCCATAAATGAGAACATGCATTTTTTTCTATTCCTGCATTAGTGGTATTTTGCCCACTAATAATAAACTAAGGAATACCATGTACTGCAGTGGCAAAGCATTCTCTGCTGCACGTGAATTTGGGTGCAGTTCAGCTTTCTTTGGCTCACAGTAACACAGATCTTGCTTTGGGAAGTAAAGGAAGCAAAAATACGCAGACTAAAGGCATTTCCAATGACACTGGTTTCTTGTCTTCTCTCTAACGGTTGCTCTGCTTACTCAGTGAAGCATATCAGTCTTACAAAACTGACAGCTATGCAATTCTTATGTGTAAACTTTCTTGCAAAGCTGGCGGTTGGATTGCACAGTAATAACTGTTCCTTGTGTTTTCAGACTCAAGTAGGGGAATTTCTTGGAGAAAGCAACAAGTTTAACAAAGAAGTGATGTATGCCTATGTAGACCAGCTTGATTTCTGTGGAAAAGACTTTGTCTCTGCTCTCCGTATATTTCTTGAAGGTTTTCGTCTGCCAGGTGAAGCCCAGAAGATTGATAGATTAATGGAGAAGTTTGCTGCTAGATATATTGAATGCAACCAACGGTAATTCAAAACCTTTGTGCTGGATAAGTGCCTGAAGAGGGCTGTATTGTTTGTGGCCCTTAGGGGCAAGATGCAGCTTGTACTCAGGTCAGGAACTTCTACAGGCTGTTCTGAGGAGCACATCTTGTTGCTGGTATTGGTGCTGAACCTAAGCAAAATGGAAAATTTGGGTAGGAAGTATACTGATGTTGACATTTCATTAAATCCCAAATACTTGCTAGAAGGAATTACTGAAAGAGGAAGCCCCAAGTATGCTAAAGTCTCTCAGTATTAATTGTTCAGTTTTTAAACAAATGTAGATCAGCCAAGTATAAATAATAGTAATGAGCAGCAGTAATTGCTGAAACTGAAAATGCATGGCATAAATAGCTAATAATGTGGTACATGTTTTTGCTTGCCCATTTGATGTTAAACAAAATGTATATATGATAGTTGACATCAAGTAAGCGGCATTGCTGTTTCTACTGCAATAAGCTAGCGCTGAATTTCAGCTACATATTCAGGCTTAGCTGGATCTTTTTCCTTAGTCCAGTAGGTGCATCACTGCATTGGTTCTGTATAATTCTTTATGAAACCCTGGCAGTGAAAAGTAAGCTGTTCTTCAGCTTTCATGGGGTTACCCAAAGGAGGGTAATGTTTAATCTTTTGAGAATGTACTTGAAAATTCCATTCTTTGCTAGTTTTCAAAATTGTGAAGAAGATGCTTTTATATTATTTCCCTTTCTATTTGCATTTTAAAACACTTGAGGCTTCATGCGTTTCTAAAGACCAATTTTAGGCGGTGTTAGCTCTTTGAATGCACAACACTTCTGGGTACTTTTCTTGCAGGTAGAAAATGGATTGAGGAGTTAGAGCTCTAAAACCCTGTTTTGTTTTTTCCTCTTTGTTAGGCAAACGCTATTTGCTAGTGCTGACACTGCCTATGTTTTGGCCTACTCTATTATAATGCTGACTACAGACTTGCACAGTCCACAGGTAGAATTTAAAAACCCCCAAAATTCAAACTTCCCAAAGTTCTAATTTCCCTGGAACTGAGTTCAGAATCAGCTACCCAACTTCCTTGCTTTTTTACAGGTAAAAAATAAAATGACAAAGGAGCAATACATTAAAATGAATCGAGGAATCAATGACAGTAAAGACCTGCCAGTAGAGTATTTATCTACAATCTATGAAGAAATAGAAGGAAAGAAGATTGCAATGAAAGAGACAAAAGAATATGCAATTACAACCAAGACTAGTAAACCAAGTAAGAAGGAACTAGAAACTGAAAAGACCACAGTGCTCTTGAGCTATTGTAGTAACTTTCAGGGTGTCATGGGGGAGTTCAGACCCCTTTTTGAAAACATCTTTGTGCAATACGTAAATTACATTTAGAATGGCTAATACAGTTACTGGGAATGAAAGAGGCTCAGTTATTACTTAATAGTGCTGCTTCTGTGACGGAAACAGCTGTGTAAGTGCATCTGGCACCATCGCAGAGAGGCACCAGAAATTAGATTTGGGTTTTGTTTTATTTTCAGACAGAGGGGAAAATGGTGGAATAACTGAAGGTGGCACTTTCACAGTAAACTTCTTTTCATTTGTTAGACAACACGTTTGGGTTGGTTTTTTTGTCTCCCTGTCAGTATCATGTCATATTTCAGAGGCTGGCAAGTGCCACATTCCTTGTGATGATGTTTGAAAAAGGGATCGGAGTTTATCATGACCTAGTCACCTATCTTCATCTAGACCAAATGAGGATTACTCTGTGTAGTGTACACTAGAAACCATATCCCCAGCTGTACTCTTCTTTTACTCAGAGTGGCTGGCAGAGTGAATAGTGTATGCCTCTCAAATGATAGGTCTTAACATGTGGCATATAATAAAGGGCTGAATTAGTTGTTTTGTATAGAATGAAGTCTTTAAGTTGGGACGTGGGTCTTGGTGCTGGAGTTCCTTGCTTATAATGAATGAGAGCCTCTGAATTCCAACATTCTGGAAGATTTTTATGTTCAGATTTTATTTGCAGTAGTTTTAACATTTTGTGATGCTCAATATGAAGACATGCAATATTCTCATAAAAAAGGAACCAGTGCAACTGTGTGGTGTTCCCCTTAGGTGTAGCTAATGAGAAGCAGCGGAGGTTGTTGTACAACTTGGAAATGGAACAAATGGCTAAAACAGCTAAAGCCCTCATGGAAGCAGTAAGCCACGCAAAGGCTCCTTTTACTAGTGCCACTCATCTGGATCACGTCAGACCCATGTTCAAAGTGAGTGTGAAGTTCTCCTTGTATATTCATTGCTAAGAGTTTTAAGCGTGAAAAAAACCAAAGGTGGCGAACTGCTCTGAAGAGTTAAGTACTGCAACATTGGACTTCTTGGATATAGTCAGTTTCAGTTACCTCATGTTTTGGGCTAAAATTGTAATAGACTTCTGACCTTAGTTTCTTCCTTTCTTTAGCTTGTATGGACTCCATTGCTGGCAGCTTACAGTGTTGGCTTGCAGAACTGTGATGACACAGAAGTTGCATCCCTTTGTTTGGAAGGAATACGCTGTGCAATCAGAATAGCCTGTATCTTCGGAATGCAGGTTTGTGTAAGATTTGGCATGGGGCTTGTTAAGGGAGGTACAGGCCCTGGCAGGCAGATGAAGAATTACAAGCTTAAGCATAGAAAATGAGTTTTGTCTACTTTATTGAAATGGTAAAATAAAACGTTATCATCTTGTTTTAGTTTAAGATCTTGATATACCACTAAGCATTTCTTCATCTCTGCTTTCCTTTTATTGCTGAGTCTTCTGTTAAGAGTGTTTGCTAACTGGCATCCTACTCTCCTTCAATTGGAAAGTACTCTAATAGTGCCACATACATAGAAAACTGTGTAGGCATGCTGGACAAGTAGCTTTCTCTAGCTTTACAGGGATTTGATTATGATGCTTGTTTCTGTTTTGTAGCTTGAACGGGATGCTTATGTACAGGCCCTTGCTCGCTTTTCCTTGTTGACTGCCAGTTCCAGTATTACAGAAATGAAACAGAAGAACATAGATACCATTAAGACACTTATTACAGTTGCTCACACAGATGGCAACTATCTTGGGAACTCTTGGCATGAGGTAAATCTTGATCAGTTTAAGTAGTGCAACTGTGTTGTTCTTTGAAAATTTGAAGGATTGTATTCTTCTGCTACTGCTGCTGTGTTATGTTCTGTGGCATCACTCTATAGCTATGTGATAATACGAGCCAGAAGGTACTCTAGCTGGCATATTGCTTGGACCTCGCTTACAGCATGCCATCACAAATGCTTGTGCTAGTCCAAGGGATGATGTGGGGGAGTAAGAAGGAAGTCAATTTTGTACTGATGTCAGGGCACAATTTTGGCATTCTCACTGCCAATGTTGGAACATTGCTACTCAAAGTTGTAGCTGTAATAATAATTCAGTCTTTTCACCTCCCTGGGACAATGAATTCTCTCAAAGATCAACTCCAAGTTTGTGGGTTTGGAGATTGATACTGTGAGAAGTAATAAAAAGGTTTCCTCTATTAGAGATGCAAGTTAGACTTTGTGGGTACTGTTTATTTTTTCTTGTCTTGGAATGATTCATAGCAGCTGGTGATCTTGAGTGAATCACTCGATTTTATTTCCAGTTGTATTAGTAATGTTTCAGCTATATCACAACTGTTACCGTTGTCAAAGTTATTTTAAAGGTTAGAGAAATTAACCTTTAAATTTTTTTAACCTTTAAAACCTTTAAAGTATTTATAACTTGAAAAGTTATAAATATTAAACATAAATATATGTTAGGAATAAAAATATGATGGTTTCCAGAAACACAATGTTTAAATATTTCTTGTTTTAGATCTTGAAATGTATTAGCCAGCTGGAATTAGCACAACTAATAGGAACTGGAGTGAAAACCCGATATTTATCTGGCTCTGGGCGTGAAAGGGAAGTAAGCATCAAAAGTTATGCATCTGGAGGGGAAGAGTTCATGGGCCTGGGATTAGGTGAGAGTAATAATCTTGAACTTCACAAAGATGCATATATAAATCAAGTATGATGGGTAAAAAAGATCAGTGTTACAGGATATTAAAATATATTTCCTTCCATTTGGAAATACTCTGGAGCTGATGCTGTGCACGATGATGCTGAATATAACAACTGTGCCCAGCATTAATTACTTGTGTCTGACTTAGAGATCATATTTTAAAATAACATTTTATCATTTCCAATCTTAACAGCATTAAATCATCTTAATAAATGTGATGATCAAAATACAATGCCTTAAGGAAAAAACCCATACTTCTTACTGGATGTTTAATTTTGTAATAATCTGATAGAGGCAAAGGCACAATCTGCTCATATAAATTCCAAGCTAATTAGAAGCAGTAGTTGTGTCTTTTTGCTTGTATAAAATTGGGGTTAATATAAAGTCATGATTTCATGATGCTAAATACTGGGGTTTAATCGTTTTTATTGCAGGTAACCTCGTTGGAAGTGGAGCTGATAAACGGCATATGGCGAGCATTCAAGAGTCTGTGGGAGAGACCAGTTCACAGAGCGTAGTGGTAGCAGTAGACAGGTACTGGGAGTATCATCTCTATCTGGGCAAAATGTGACATGAAGTTATTGACAATCCTCACTTCATTTGCAGGCTCTGAGAGGGGCTTTTGTTCTCAAAGCCCATTTCTCTTGTGAGACAGATGCTGATACTTAGATGCTTTCTCTGGAACCAATAAGTAGACTTCTTTAGGCATGTAATAGTCACAAGGCAAAGACTGTCATTAAATAGCAGTACAACTACGGTAGTATATTGTGAGAAGGGGCACTGTTTTCAGAGTGTTTTCAGAGTAAGCTAGTGAAGACCAGAATTAGGTTGGTGTTACAGTATTTAGGTATTTTTGCTTTACAAATCTATTATCTAATTAAGTTATGCAACTTTGGTCTTGTGAACATTAGTATTTCAGCATTTCTTTAGCTGCTCTTCTTCAGCTCTTTATTTGTTAGTCAGTGCATTCTTGTCTGAATTGTCATCTTTCTTAACAGTCCTCCTAAAAATGTTGTCTAAAGAGATGCTTCTACCATAAACCATGTGTTGGAAGGGGACTTTTTTTTTATAATGATTGAAAGTATTGGGCAAGTCTGTAGAATCATGAATTCAGACTTGCAGTATTCATTGTAACATAAATTTGTCTGTTACCATATTGAAGTCTAAAAGATTTGGGAACATCCTTCACTTTACAGTGGTCTACATGAACCACTGTAAGTGGTCTGAACTCCCCTCAAGACTTCTTGAGAAGGGAGAAGGAACAATGGTGCATTCACTGTCTGCTGTTTGTTTTGACAGCCCCAGCTTTGGTATTCTTGAACCATGTAAAGATCGAGCAGATGGCTGCATCCAGTGATGTCTTGCAGCAAAGCTTTCTTAATGTCTTTATTCTCCCTATGAAAATTAACATGCTGGCACCAAAATGAGATTTCCAGCACTATGTGCTCTGGATAAAATTGTGAATCTGTGCCTCTTTCCTGCAGTGGGGCAGGGGCACAGTAGATTCTGACTAGCAGCAGGGATAAGAATGCTTAGACTAGGAGATAGGACAAGAACTGCTGCCAAGGAGCAAGAATAAAACAGTTGCTTTTTATGGCATGGGGGATTGTCAGGTACCTCCAGGAGATGTACTGACATTTGCCTGCAGCAGTAAAATGTGATTGACTCTTGTGGATGTGCAGCTAAAACTGCAACTTATTTGTTCTGTAGGATATTTACGGGATCAACACGTCTGGATGGAAATGCAATTGGTATGTATGCTGACCATTTTGTGGGCTGCAGGAACTCTTGCAATGTAACATCCTGGACTTACTGTAGTGTCTTCTAATGTTCAGTTGACTTTGTCCGATGGCTGTGTGCTGTTTCCATGGATGAGCTGGCTTCCCCACACCACCCACGGATGTTCAGCCTGCAGAAGATAGTGGAGATATCCTATTACAATATGAACCGCATTAGGCTGCAGTGGTCAAGGATTTGGCATGTGATTGGAGATCACTTCAATAAGGTATTTTTAAAAATCAAGTTACATTACATACATGAATAGCAGGAATTAGTCAGCTTTTACCTTTTATATTCTAAGTGGTGTAGGCATCCAGTAAAGGCACTTAAAGGAAGCACCTATTTAAAAACCTAGAGTGTATGCATAGAAATGGAAATGTTTATGGGAATGATCTTTAATCACTTCATTACATGATTTTTATATTTGTAAGCATTCATTATGTCATTGTCTTACTCTTCTGATCAAATGCCAAGTTTGTTTTCCTAAAAAATCATATCTATACAGGTGATCCTGGAATAACTGTTATTATTTTCTGTTGGAAACTGGACCATGTTTGGATGGGGCTTTTTTAACCTGAGCTTATTTTTTTTAGTGTCTAGCTGGCTATTATAGTTCTGCATTTGTTGCATCAAAATCCATGCGTCTGTTTAGTTGGGTCAAATGACTGAGAAAGCCCTCTTTGAAAGTAATGGCTATTTTCTAAATATCTGAAAACTTTAATGTGCTAATGATTTTTAGTGGACTGACTCAAACCTTGAATAATGAATCTGTTACTCATAAGTAATACATCAGCTGGTGTTTGAAAGTATGTTTTCATTCTAGGTTGGATGTAACCCTAATGAAGATGTCGCCATCTTTGCAGTAGACTCATTAAGGCAGCTGTCAATGAAATTCCTTGAGAAGGGAGAATTAGCCAACTTCCGCTTCCAGAAAGACTTCCTAAGGCCTTTTGAGCATATTATGAAGAAAAACAGGTGCGATGCACTGCACTCTGTGTGTTAGCTTGCTTTAGTCCTCCTTAAAGATACTACTTGGTGTGGGTTAGATTGTCATGTATGTGGAAGGGGTGCAGTTACTTTGTGGCTGTGTGAAGTTGTGCCACTGTGAAAGTCTTGCTTCCCTTTTTCTTTTTCAGATCTCCAACTATTCGGGACATGGTAATACGCTGTATTGCTCAGATGGTGAACTCTCAAGCTGGTAATATTCGTTCAGGCTGGAAAAATATCTTTGCAGTCTTCCATCAAGCAGCATCAGACAATGATGGGAATATTGTGGAGCTGGCCTTTCAAACTACAGCACACATAGTTAGTAAGTAATGCTTGGCAGATGCGAGTACCCAAATTAGATTTGCTGCTGTGACTCTGATTTAAAAGGCCTGTCCAAATAAGACTTTTGTGTTTTCCAGGTAAATAAACACAAGATCTTGCAGCCAGACTGTTTAAACTATGCAGCTATGTCTTACCCATTATGTCTTCTGATTGCTATGGACAGGAAAACTTAAATATGCTGCTATAGAACTTTGGATGTTTGGAATAGATTCAAGATTCAATAAGCTTGTATGCTGCTCCATCTGTCACACTTTGTTTTGGATCAAGGAATGCATTTAATGATCTTCCATGCTGATTTTTTTTTTCCTCTGTTGCTACAGAATATGAATAGTTGCAGGCTTAGATAATTTAGGTAAATTTAGGCAACTTTATTCACAAGCTAACATAAAGCTTTACTCCTATTACTTCTCAAATATTTTAAGAGCTTTGGCTTGCATATGGTGTGGGAGGAAACTGAACCATATAAGAAGCCATGAAATAATCCTAGATGATAAAATTGGTAATTATTCAAACTGAGAGAATGTTATGCTGACCAGTGTGTGCAGTGGAGTGGGATGGGAAAAATTGTGACGAAAGATAGACCCATATTTAATCTAGGAGATCTGGGCCTTTCATGTTTGTCTCTTTGGTAGTGATGTACCATGTCTGACGTATTTAGCTCAATGCCAGTCTATCTATGGATATCAATATCAGTGAATTTTTAAGTACTTCCTTTTGTTTTTCACAGCAAATATTTTCCAACAGCACTTCCCAGCAGCAATTGACTCATTTCAGGATGCAGTAAAATGTCTTTCTGAGTTTGCCTGTAACGTTGCATTTCCGGACACCAGCATGGAAGCCATCAGACTTATTCGCTATTGTGCAAAATATGTTTCAGAGAGACCGCAGGTATTTTGTTTTAATTTTTACCCTTTTCTGTTCTGACATTATTTTGTACTGTTAAAACTGAGGCTAACCTTGTAACTAAGAAGTGCTTTTGGACTCAAACTTCAGTCTTCTAGCAGCAAGTATATGTATTAAAAGCTTATTCAGAATTAAGAGTCAGTCTGGTATTATGTAAGCAGTAAACTAAGACTAACTAAAAATTGATTCTTACTAGACCAAATTTGAAATAAACAAATGAAATAGTTTTGTTTTGTTTTAATAGTATTAGGATGACCTGGAAAACAGTGTTCTTGTTCTGTCATCCTAGTTATGTTAAATTGGTTACGAACACACATTTCTCTACATCAGTTTATTGTGTGAATACTTAATATAGTAACCACTTCCCTGAAAAGAGCTTGGAATTAGATTGCAGTTGCATGTTACCATTGCAGGAGATGTATGCTGTATTTCCATACACCAGAAAAGTGTAGAACTGCTTTATGCCAAGCTTGAATTTCCTTATTACCTGTGTTTATATAATTGTTGCCTGTCACTGTTAAACTTGCTTCCTGAAGTCCAAGCCTCTGCAACTTGTAAAGCCTTTATCAGGATTTAAATAAAATGGATTTAAATAGTTATTTTCCATGTATTTTTCCCCCAGTATTTTCACAAATAGTTATGTCTCAGTTTTATAGTTAATATTTTACAGGGTTAGAGTGTTACGGAAGAAACTAAGCTAACTTTTCAAGTCTCTCTGTGCCACTATTGGTATCTAAATCTGTCAGATCTAGAGATTTTTGAGAATATTGTTTTTAATCTCTTGCTTTCTTGCCCATCTTTAAGGTCTTAAGAGAATACACAAGTGATGATATGAATGTTGCTCCTGGTGACAGAGTATGGGTCAGAGGATGGTTTCCCATTTTATTTGAACTTTCTTGTATCATCAATCGATGTAAACTAGATGTTCGAACAAGGTAATAAAGCTTTATTATTATTGTTATTATTCAGCAACTGAAGAGATCAGGTGCACATTTTAACATCTACTCATTCACTTATGTGGGTTCGTTTATAGAGGCCTAACGGTGATGTTTGAAATAATGAAGAGTTATGGCCATACCTTTGAAAAGCACTGGTGGCAAGATCTGTTCAGAATTGTGTTTCGGATTTTTGATAATATGAAGCTCCCTGAACAACAAACAGAGGTAAAACCAAAAACCCAAAAAGAAAGCAAATCTTAGGGTTATTTATTAAGAACTCAAACAATCAAAACAGCAGTTTGTATTTTTTTTCTTGCTGTTGTATTTCCAACCCATACTTCCCCCAAAATAATGATGTTCTGTGATATGTCTGAAGTTGTCATAGTATCCAATGACCTATCTGTCTGTCCGAATATTTGCAAGGAGAATATGCACTCTTTGTTATGAAAATGCAGTTTTCTGAACAGCATTCATGTGACCGACTAGATGCTTCTGAAAGACTCCTGCGGTAAAGAAGCTTTTATCTAAATTCTGCTCCTGAAAGGCCACATCCTTTGTTGAACAGCTGTGCATAAGCCAAGTGCTGTCATCACAGCAGATCTCACATAAAAACCAAAGACTTTTCTTTTTTTCTCATAGAAATCTGAATGGATGACCACAACATGCAACCATGCACTTTATGCAATCTGTGATGTATTTACACAATTTTATGAAGCTTTAAATGAGATCCTTCTTCCTGATATACTTGCGCAGTTACACTGGTGTGTAAAACAAGGTAGCTTATTTTACTTGTATCTTTTGCTTAATGTATTTTTTCTGAATTGACCATTAATTAAGAAGGGAAAAGTTAGCTGAATTTTGGAAGAATAAAAACTACTACTAGGACCGTATGTTAAGTCACAGAAGAATGCACTATCCTAAATATTTGAACATCTTTCTGTTTAATCATTTAGGTAGCTCTTAATGGTGCTTCTGTTTGTTGTGCTATTGTACAAAGCAAAAGCTCTTTAAGAGTTGCATTGATCTTCTCCCAACAACCTTTATCTATTTGGCTGCATGGATAAAATACCTCATTTACTTCTATACACACACATATATATACATATGTATTTTGATTTTTTTTTCCTTTTTTTTGGTTTCCTTCTTCCCCCTTCCCTTCACTCAACCACATAGTACTTTTAAATACAACGTCCTAAAGAATGTGCTTCCTTTTGTGCTTCAGCTGTTATGCCTGAAATCCTCCATGTTGCCAACAGGGAATATGGGGGGACTACCTTCAGGAAATCATGGTTTTCTGATTGGTGTTTTTCCTTCCTTTGTCTCACTGTATGCTTCCTTTCTGCTTCTCTTCTGTCCTTTGTCTTCCCTGTTTAGATTTCAATCTCATGAAGTCTAGTTTTAAACACCATTTTTTATTCAGTAGGTTCCTAACATTGATATTTTAGTACACTTTATTTGGGTTTGATACCATTAATTTCACAATATTGGTAAAAATGTCTAATGGGGCAGTAATGGAGAATGTTTAATTTTTCATTGATACTGTAGAATTAATAAATCTGGAACATTTCTTTCATAGATAATGAGCAGTTGGCTCGATCAGGTACAAACTGCCTAGAAAACCTGGTAATATTAAATGGACAGAAATTCAGCCCTGAAGTCTGGGGACAGACATGCAACTGTATGCTAGAAATCTTCAAAACTACTATTCCTCATGTGTAAGTTCATAAACTTAATTCTCAGACAAATACTTGCTTTAAGAGCATCAATCTTTATCTATTTTTATTTTGTTTTACTTTTTGAAGCTTGCTGACGTGGAGGCCTGCAGGGATGGAGGAAGATGTAGGTGAAAAACACTTGGTAAGAGTTAATTCAGTGCAACAAACTGACTTGGTTTGTGTTAGGTTAGTTTTCACAATATTTTACTGTAGAAAATACACTTGACAGTGAACACTGGAGTTTAGATCAGTTTGTATTTAATACAAGAAATGGATGCAGGAAGCCTTTGAATCTAAGATGTCTGCAAACTGATAGTTGTTTTGATAGTGTTTTGGATTGCTAGAACTGTTCTGTATTCTCTTCTAGGATGTAGACCTAGATCACCAGTCCTTAAGCAGCATGGATAAAAATGCTTCAGAGAGAGGACAAAGTCAGTTTTCAAATCCCACAGATGAGAGCTGGAAAGGTGGTCCTTATACAAGTAAGGAAGACATTCAAGTTTATTAAATAAACTGTCATAGCCAATCCTAGTTCATTTTTGTAGTTCTGTAGTGAAAGTTTTGAGGTACTTTAAACTTGGGGTACAGATGTACAACTTGAGTTTATGCCTTGCAGAGATTTTCTCTTTATAAGATCATTCACAGCATTGCTGTATCTCAGAATGTTAATGGTAATGTAGTGTTTTGCTAACCTGTTGTAAGTGAATTGTCGTAAATTGCTTCTGAAAGTTGCATTACTCCATTTCCTTAGACCAGAAACTATTTGCTGGCCTCCTTATAAAGTGTGTGGTACAGCTAGAATTGATACAGACCATCGATAATATAGTGTTCTATCCAGCAACAAGCAAGAAGGAAGATGCTGAGCACATGGCTGCAGCTCAGGTATGGTCAGACTTATTTACAACCTTCTTGTGGCAATAAAAGTACTAAGAATATGGCATGCTCTCAAGTATATTTACAAAATAGAGTATACAATCTCTTCCTGTTTCTAACTTTGAGCATTAACTTGAGTTGTGTGTATTACTACTCTTAAGCTGTGCATTCAGGGTAGTGTTTTGGGGGATGGTATAGCTAAATTCCTAATGAAATTAGCTAAAAATATTGACCATTTTTAATGAAATTTGTCATTAGCCAAGGATGGGGAACTTCCACACTGTGCAACATTTAAACTTGCACTATGTTTGTGGTTCATCTTGGGGTTTTTTCAGAATTTAGCAGACCTACTCCATCAGCTTGTACAGGAGAGGAAAGGTTTTTATATTGTATTGCTAGGACTTTGCCATGCCTTGATAAAGGGGATTCTTCCCTTGTTGTCCTTTGGGTTTTGGGTTGTTTCTGGTTTTGTGATTGTTTTTTGGTTTGTGGTTGGTTTTTTTTGGTGTGGTTTTGGGTTTTTTTTTGTTTGGTTGGGGTTTTTTTTGTCTTATCATTAATTATGATAGAACATAACTTCTCTCTTGTAAAATGTCCTATTGAAAAGAGTATAACTCTGATATTTGAAAGACCAATCTGTTGTGTCGTATTGCACTTATGTTTTGCTTCTAATTAAGAATGGAATCTGGAGTTAATGGTATATGGTCTGTGAAGTATCAAAGTCTAAAGATTATATAACAAGAATGTTTTTGACATTACTTTCCCTCCTTCCCTCCTCCTCACCCCATTTAGCGAGATGCATTGGATGCAGATATCCACATTGACACAGAAGACCAAGGAATGTATAAATATATGTCTTCACATCACCTCTTTAAGTTACTGGATTGTCTGCAGGAATCACATTCATTTTCAAAAGCCTTTAATTCAAATTACGAGCAGCGAACAGTGTTATGGAGAGCAGGTGAGGCTTTTATTTTTGTTTGATAAAAATAGAGCTCCACTTACAGCTTTTAGCTATAGAGATAAAAAACTACACCATTGCAATAAACTCTGCAATTAATCTGAGAGTGTTGCATGCTTTTATTACTTGTCTCCTTAATGATGTGGATAATTCTGCTAAATTATCTGCTTTTTTGACTAAAGATACACAGTTGGTACCACTGTAGTTAAATATCTTTATAAATAGATTAGGTCTCAATGAAAATCAAGGAGGAAATACTATCTGGACAAGAAATCATTACTGTACATTAGTGGAGGTATTGTTGATAAACTTCACCTCTTGGCAGCTACAAATGTGGATGTTCCCTCTCTCCCTATGTGTAACCGATTACTAGGGTTCAAGGGTAAATCCAAGCCCAATCTCTTAAAACAAGAGACCAGCAGTTTGGCTTGTTGCTTGAGAATACTCTTTCGAATGTATGTGGATGAAAACCGCCGAAACTCCTGGGATGCGATCCAGCAACGGCTGCTGAGGTGAGAGCAAGCTGACTTGGTTCTGCTGCCTTCTGTTTTCAGCCACTATGGTGCATCTGTGCATGCAAATTTCTGGTTTCAGTTGCTGAGCAGAGCATGAATGGTAAATATTAGGTATATATGTCCAAAAGTGGTGGTGCCTAAACACTTTTCACATCTGAGTACATAATGCTATTCAGAGGCATACAGAGTGCAGTCTGAGCTGCTGTATACCTGGAACTTGGGTGAAGGTAGAAAATTGCTCTAAGTTAGTATAAAAACTTATTGGGGTCCCTTTTTTTTTTGAGGAGCTGCAGGTACATAAAAGTCCAGAACATTAACATCTAATTGAATGTGAAGAACTCTTAAACTCTCTATTGGCACTAGTGCAGTGGATTTCAGTAGCATTCTGATTTATCAGCATCTGTGGACATACTAATCTATTAATGTGTAAAAGGGGAGGTCCCATGCCTCCTGCAGTTGAAGTGGCACCCCAAAAAAGCCCTGCTAAGTGCTACAGTTTATACCTTGTGTTGACAGTCTACATCAAGGACCAAAAATTTATTAATGCCATAGTAATCCCTCTTTAATCCGTGATGCTGAGCTCTACAGATTTTTAATGAAGCAGTCTAGATGTGAATGGAAAACTCTTTCCCATTGCTGTTGCCTAGGCTGTCCCAGTGTGAGGATCAGGAAATAATGTTTGCAGGTTGAAGATGGCAACCCTTTAATTAAAGAATGATTATGAGGAAAATCGGACTCTTCCATCTCCGACTCCATAGTTCCTTGTTGAAACTTTCAGTTCCATTATCTGTAACAACTACTGTGACAGAACAATATTTGAGACAAATTTTGTAATTCAAGTTGTTGCAAGTGATTGAAGACTTCACATAAAATGCATCTTGCTTGGAAACAAAATACACTATGAGAGGGGACAAACAGTATGTGTTATACAATCTTTTTATGTGTTTTTTTATGTCTTGTTTGAACTATGTTGTCTCTTCAGTGTATGCAGTGAAGCCCTGGCATATTTTATTACCGTGAATTCAGAAAGCCACAGAGAAGCTTGGACCAATCTCCTGCTGTTGCTTTTAACCAAAACACTTAAAATCAGTGATGAAAAGGTAAGAGCAGGCTGGAAGTCAGTTCTCTTTGCATTCAGGTATTTTTTCATTTCTGTTTCTGTTGGATTCAGTCTTTATTATAATCCACAGAGCAAGGTGGCCAGTTTGCTTACTCACATAACACGTACTCTGTAAAATACAGCAATTGTTACATGTCTGGTTTTTGCAAGCATTCTACATTGTAAAAGTCAAACTGCATCCATTAAATTCACAGCCATATAGAAACATTAACGGAATTACTGTAGGACTAGTGTATAAAAGCACATTGAGTGTGCAATAGAGGATGGACTTGTGCTGTATTACAGCTGCACAAGAAGGGTAGAGGTAAATTTCACCACTATAAAACTTAATTGTGGTTCCTTGACAGTGATGGCAAAAAAATAACGTTCAGGATCTCAGCCCTTTTGAGGAGAAGGTGAATGCAAATATTCACTACATTAGGATGTGCAGAGAAACTTCTAGAAGTTGTTTGGTTTAGTTTTCTAACTTTCCAGCACTCCATGGTTTTTCAGGTGTATTTTCCCTTTTTGTTTTTTGCCCTGTATTGCAGAGTGTGTCATTTCACATCTTTCTTGTGAAGTTTGGAATGTTTTATGGCAATTTACTAATATTTGTGGTGGCTTGGCTTGTCCATGGAGCAGCAATTCAGTGATAGTATTGTGGCTACAGTGTGCTGTGAGAATAGTTTTAACTATTTGTGGGTAAAATGGCAGCTTGGCCATTCTTTAGCACACAGTCACAGTATCTTTTTGCTATAAAATGTTCTGTGGTGAAAGTGTCCCATTAACTTCTCCTGTAAGTAACACTGAGCATTATTAGGGAAGGATAGAGGACAAAATGTATTTCTTATAAAGTCGTGACAGATTTGCATCTTGAGTACTGTTTGCAGTTCTGATTCCCCATATCAAAAGGGTGTAATAGAGTTGGAAAAGGGTTGAGAGAATTTAACAGGAAAAAGGGATATAGACTGGCTCATGTACATGGAACTGTGTGCTGGTTACACTTTTACTCAGTTATCCTTTACCTGGAGAAGAAATAAAAATTACACCCATAAAGTCACTATTGGCATGAAGAGAGGGAAAGGATTGATGATTCTTATAGTGGAAGAGGTGGTGAATGAGAGTTCTGCAGATGGCAAGTCACTGAAGGGCAAAAAAAACCCAAATACACATAGAATGGAGATACAACTTCATGCACTGGTTCTGCTGTGGAAGGCTTTCTTACATACTGTGGCTGTTTTAAAAAGGCAGATGGGACAAAATAACACCAGAAGTGGGTGTCTCTACAAGTAGTCCCTGCTACCACCTCCAACTTGAGCAATCCCTGAGCCACAAAACAGTCTGACTGTTTAGGGAAGTCATGCCAAGTGCATGCCCAGTGGGTGGTTTCCTGTAGGCATCTGCTAAGGCTGCTGCAGAAAACAGACAGTGCGATTGCTGGCCCTTTGGCCACCCAGGTGGGCTTTTGATTGGGTTGAGGACTTGTGTTTTAATGAGTTGCTATAGCCATGCACATAGAAAAAATCTGTGCTTACCTTTAGTAATAGAGAGTAACATTCTTTTTTTTTTTGTATCTCTGGTAGTTTAAGGCACATGCTTCAACATATTATCCATACTTGTGTGAAATCATGCAGTTTGACCTGATTCCTGAGCTTCGAGCTGTGCTGCGGAAGTTCTTCCTGCGTATAGGTGTTGTGTTCAAAATCTGCATAACAGAGGAGCAGATACGGACAACTGGGATGAACTTACCTTCATGGTAGCCCTAAGTGTAGGGTTGGTTACTTCAGTTTGTACATAAAGCTGTGTTCCAGAGGTAGATGAAAGTGGATGGGGGAAAAATGGGACCCTGGTGCATCAATACAGCAGCAAGTTACTCTTACCAGTTGCATTTGGGGAAGTGAAAAGATAAAATCCTGTTCTGTCCATCTACAAAATGATCAGCAGTTTTATTTAAATTATTGCTTACAGAGTTAATACAGTAGATGTAAAGTCTTTGTTTCAATGCTAGGCATCCTTATGATCAAGTCTGTCTCTTCTAGCCTTTTATCAATTGTTCAGTCTTGCATCTCAGCTAAATCTGATAAATCAGCTGGATTCCTCCATAGAAATTACGCCCCTTGGAAATAACAAATATAGTTGTGTAGCTTTGTGATGTTAGCACTTGTGTTCATAATAAACTATACTGCAGTGGCTGACGACCACATAAGATCACTCTGGGTTTTTCTTTGTGTGTACATGACTAGACAAGGCAGTGTGTTAATGGTGTTTGAAGTGGAGAGCCTGTAGGATACTTAGGGAAGGGTTTTTCCTCCTTTTTAGCTAAAGTCATTTGTAAAACTTTTTTAATATCAGCGCTTCATCTTCTAAGAGTTTAGGTTTTATGGAAGGTTTTACATCCAGAGCACACAATAGCAAACAATTTAATACCCTGTTCAGATTGTTAGTCTTAACAAAACCAACTTTTAGACTTTCCCTTTACTTTCATACATTGCCAGGTCATGGACAGACCATATACAGGAATATTAAAAACAAGGTTCAAAACAAATAAATCCACATTTTTTACACTTGAGTACAGTGTATTTAGTGGTAACTCTGTCTATTTGGAAAGTCCTGTCCTTAGTACATATGAGGTTATGTCTCTACTGCAGATTTGCAGCTTCTGTTTTGTCTTTTTGTGTTAATGAGTTTTGTTCTCAACTGCTGTTAGTTCCTATTGTGAGCTAAAAAAAGAAAACTGAATTCCCGCAAAACTAAAGCAGTTCATCCATGTACTGTAAGAGTTACAAATATGTTTCTGTGTTTTGATAGTATCTGTGAAGCAGCTTTGTTTGCCCTAGAGATTTCTTTCTTTCTTTGAAATGCACCCGTTCTCTGTGACAACTGTTGCTGTGAGAGAATGCCAGTTTACACTTGAAGCACTGCAGGACTGAGGTCTGTCATTTGAAATAATTTATTATCAAGTTTTTGGACTTCTCTAAACTGGAAGAGTGGTAGGATGGGAGCAGTACTGGCTGAAGTAATGCACACAAAGGTGTTAAATATTAACTGCTGTGCTATCCATAGTACAAACCTAAAATATAACAGTATTTAAATACCAAACCAACCAACCAACCTACTTGGATGGTATTAACTTATTATTTTGCCTTTTGAGTTTCCTGGTAGGGTGGCCTTAGTTGAGGTTGTCTGGGGCTACTTCACTCTCAGAGCTGTTGGAATTTTTTTCTTTCCTTCCTTTTATTCTGTTAGCTGTTTCCAAAGGGTTCATATGGTGCTCTGCAGTAAACTGGGTTGTTCTACCTAAACATTGTTTGGGAATGGATATGCAGTCAATAGTAGAGATAAGGCTTTCACATTTTTATTTTTTAACCAAAGAAAAATAAATGGTGGTTGTAGTTCTTTAACCTTTAAACATCCATTACATTAAATCTATACATTAATATTTAGTAAAAGGATATATGGCTATATTTTACAATAGGAAGAGACTGAAAAAGTAAGCAATGCTGATATTTAACTTTGCTGCTTTTGAAATGTCCTTTTGTATTACATTTAAGTATGGTTGTTCATTCCATGGTAATGTCACTTCATCCGTTACAATAAAAGCAAAGTATTTATTTTAATTCTATTTGAATCTGTAAGAATAGGCTACTCCTTTTCTTTTGGTCCTAGATAGTCCAGAAGAAAGTATCTCAAACTTTGTCAGTGTTTGAATGTGTCACTGCTTAATTGTATACCCCTATCTCCTGTCCAGACACAAACTTCTCACGTTACATGCTTTTTGTGCATCTTACAGTTCTGAAAGCCTTACAACTCATGCCTTGAAACAAGTCTCTCAATTTTCAGATTAGGTTAGTTGCATTGTGGGCTTTCTTTACTGTAATGTGCAACATATGTACTATCTCTGCATATACACTAAGGGTGTTTAATCAATCCTTGCCTTCGGCCTTAGTTCTGAGAATGTTCTTTTACTTGAGTAAAGCTTTTGTTGTATTTATACCATTTATAAACTGCTGAAATTAGGTGTGTGACATCAAAATTTCCTAGACTGTAATGCATGAAGGAGAAAGGGGACTGGAATGCAACTGGATTATAACAGCCTTAATCCTGTCAATTGTCTAGAATTTATTGTACATGCTAAAGCAATAAGAATGATATGTTAAGTGTGATAACCCAAGATGGTTGTATTCACATCAGTTGTTTGGTTTCCCTTATGCAATCAGAAATAAAATAACCCATAGACAACTGAATGAAGCTAAAACTGCTGAGCCAAAACTCTCACTGCTGCTCCCGATCTTGTCCTGACTCTGCTGACATAGATTCTATCTGCCTGTAGTGGTTTAATTAGCTTTACTTGGACTGTGAGAGCAGGGTTTTGCGTCAGCACAGCCCAGTGCAGACCGAGGCATTGGTGCAATACATGGAGTAAAAAAAGTAACTGCTTAGTCTTCTTGAAGTAGTGTTATACAACAAGTGAAAATACAAACCGATTTACCTGCAGTGGTATAGATAGGGAGACTGCATGATCTTTGTTATTAATCTTGTTTGGAACCCTCTAGGATGTAGGTAGGCAGGGGGTGGATGCTGAGGAAACCTCCAAAACTCCTATTCATGTTGACTCTATTGTGTCTTACAGTACAAGAAAATAGTTACAGCCGTTTATCCCTGTCTTGTATCACCAGAACCATCTAAACCCATGTTCACTAATACAGGCAAACACCCCCCAAACTTTAGCTCAGTCTTACTATGAAGAATGAGAAAGATTAAAATATTAACTTTCAGTCTGAAGTAGAACTAAGCTTTTTCTGTCAGAACTGCAGCTCCCTTTAGTTAAATTCCATTTGTTCAGCACGTTTCTTTCTGTGTAAAATGTCTGTCTTCACATATTTAAAATCCTGATGTCTTTTGGTTTGGTTTTTTTTTTTGAAGATTTCTGTATTAAGTGCATTTAATATGAGTAATTTAAGGATTATTCCTTGCCAATGGATGTATACATTTTTGAGAGAATAACAAAATTATATAATATGAAAAAAAAACCTATGTAAAGTTTTCTACATGAAAATACTGTGTATAATACTGTTATAATATTCCATGCTTTAATCAAGTGGTAAATCAATAAAGTTTTAAGAAGTGTTGCTCGTTTTTTCATGTAGTTTATTAGAAGGGCGGCGAGCCTGCAGCCTGCTCTTCTACCGGGCGCAGAGACGTCCGTGGTAATCACGGACCTCTCGCGTTTAGGGCTTGTTTTTAGTTGTGTTTTGGGGTGTTTTCTAAGCACAC
Source organism: Melopsittacus undulatus (assembly GCF_012275295.1). Classification (NCBI taxonomy): domain Eukaryota; kingdom Metazoa; phylum Chordata; class Aves; order Psittaciformes; family Psittaculidae; genus Melopsittacus; species Melopsittacus undulatus. Next base: position 29,155,393 of record NC_047536.1, on the reverse strand, counting down.
CTCACTCGCCGTCCTCCCTCCTCCTGCCCGTTCTTCTCCCTCGGGGCTATGTCCAGTTTCTTAACGAATAAGAGCCCCGCCTTTCGGCCCTGTCCCAACCCCAGCCCGGTCCCTCCGGTGGCGGCCACCTCTTCGTACCCAAGCACGACCCCACCGCGTCCCCCGGAGCCGCCCGCCCGAGGCCGATCCCGGTAGAGGCCCCGCGGCTCCGAGGGACGCCCTGGGGCCTTGTGGGAAGAGTCTGGCCATTGGTCCCGGGGAGGGCGGCAAGGATTGGCTCACAGCGGAGCGCGTCACGGAAGGAGAACCCGCTGATTGGTCCGGTGGCCCCGCGGTGTAGCCGCCCTGCGTGATGCCGTCACGGTGCCGCCGCCGCGCCCTCTCACCGCGGTTTGAATGTGAAGCGCAGCCGGACCTCTCCGAGCCGTCAGCACCGGGGGGAGTCGCCAGGTGAGGCCGAGCCGCGCCGAACGGTGATGCTGGTGGAGGGGCTGCCTCGCAGCGTGGCGGCCCGCATGGCCCGCAGCCGGCTGCCGCTGCGCTCCGCTCTGCTCCGCGCTGGGCTCGGGCGCTGGGCCCGCGGCGCAGCGAGAGGTGCAGCTCACCATGCTGGGGTCCTTCGGCCCGCCTCCCTCAGCTCGCGATTGGTTCGCGGCCCTGGCCCTGAGCCGTTTGCTCTTCTCATTGGCTCTCGCTGCTGCCAGTCTGGGGGCGGTGGGGAGGGGGAGGGGAGCAAGTTAGTCTGAGGGCGGTCGATGCTGCTTGGGGCTCCGTTGATGGGACCGCAGCTCGCGTTGTACCCAGCCCGGCTGTGAGCGGACCGGCAGGGCTGCCCTGGGTTCGCCGGGCAGGGGCCGCAGGCGCGCCGCCACCGCATGAGGTAGCGTAAGCGCCACCGCGGGGCAGGCGCAGTCTGGCGGCGGGCGGGCGGGACGAGCGGCCCCGTCCGTCGGGTAAAACTGCCGGCGGCTTCAGGCCGGGTGAGCGTGGGGCCGGGGTGCGCGGGGCTGAGGCGGCGGGGGAGGGGATGGGCCGTCCCGTGGGGAGCTGGACAGCCGGGCTGAGGCCAGGCCTGGAGGGCTCCTCTCGCCGCTCTGTCCCGGGTTGCCGCCCCGCCTCACAGTGGCCTCGCTTCTCTTTGAGGGAGCGGCGAAAGCGGGCAGTGGCGGGGGAGTGATGGGTCCGTGGGCCCTGCTGTGTGGTGGAGTAGAAAGTGAGCGTAATGATCCTCAGTGCGGTGTAGAGAGATCCTTCCCCACTAAATCTGGACCACGAACGTCCTCAGGGCACGTAGATGGTGTTTGGCGGGTGCTGTGGTGAGTGAATGTAAGAACAGAGTAGTTTGGAGTTGTTCACAAGGTGTGGAGCATAGCTGGGCTTTGAGGGGATTTATTTTCCATAGGTAGTTTGTCATTAATGTGTCTGAAGGAGTTAATGCATTAAGTACATTTTATGGGTTTTCGTCTGGAGGGGTGGTCTGAAAATACTCCTATTTCCTGTGGCCTTTTTGGGAGGTGTATGTCACAACGCAGGAAAAAGCATCGTATCACTCGGGCAAGTGCTACCAGGCTTTTGTAGTGGAAAACAGACCAAATAAGAGAAAGGGAGTGAAATCAGTGCAAGTAGAGAGCAGGTGAAAATATTTGTCACTTTGTGTGAAGGTTTGAGTGATGGATTCAAGTCCTCACATTTGGCTTTCAGAGTGATCTCATGATCAGCTGCAGGTGTATGTTTCTCACATGGGTCCCCTGGGTTGCACATGCATGTGAGGTATTTGTAAAAGGCCATTCAGGGCTCTCTTTCAGTTTGGTTTCCCATTTGAGTCAAGATTAGTCTTTGTAAAGGATTTCTGCATAGATTTGCATCTCAGCTGTGCAGACTTCTCTGGAGCAGATAACTTATTTGGTTTTTAGCTATGAAAGATTTAAGTATTTATTTCAGCATCATAGTAGTGATGCATGAGGCTGCTTTGTGGAACAGATGAGCCAGCTATTATTGGTGCTGACTTTTATTGGGGTTTTATTGCTTGATGTGACTTGGTGAACGGGACTGCAGACACGTAATCCACCAAAAGGTGAAGGGAGTGAAACATGGGAGACATGACTCTTTAGGTAGATCTTTGACTTCTAGCAAAATATGTTGGGATCTGAATTGCTCCTTTAATGTTCAGTTAATTTGAGGGTACTGCTGCTGTCTGGTTTACTGATACAGAAGGCATAGCTGAAATGAAAATTGCCATTAAAGCCCACTGCCTTAGCAGGCATGCTTAAATAGAAACTGTATTTATTGCACTGATAATCAACATAAAACAAATTGAAAGTGAGACGGGCAAACTTCAGTCTGTTTTGCTAATTAGAAACTCCAGATTAAAAATGGAAATCTTTGTTTCCTCATTACTTCTGTAAAGAGCGAACTGTGCTGCTGGTGCTAAGAAAGGTGGGCAGATTGATGAGGGTATCCTGAGCATGTCCATTAAAGCATGTCTTGCTGCTGGTTTAGTGTTACTGTAAGTTTAATTATTCCAATTAAAGCTGTGAAGTAAATAGATCACTGAGGTTAGTGTGAGAATATGTGTGGGAGGGTTACTAGAGAGGAGTAATTTAGACTTTTTGCACAGAGTTACTCTGTAATAGGTATTGCAGTTTAAATTAACTCCCACCCTCGTCTCAGGTAATTTTAGAGGGTGGACAAACCCTCTGGTTTTGTGCAGTCTTTTGTCTCTCTATAAAAAATTAATTTTCTGTGTTTTCATTAATAAAGAGTATTTAATTTTAAGCAAGCCTTGACTCTCTAATACACTTTGAATTGTTCTATTTACAATTATGTAGGGCAGGACTATTCCGCTTTTTCAACCAAGAATGGGATTTTAGGGCTGAGAGTAGTTCTCAAAAGCAAACAGAAACTTGTGTCCTGGAAGAGAAGAGATCATCTTTTGGTTGTACCTGGTTCATGGTTTGCTGTATTTGTGATTCTGTTCTAGGCGTTCGGTTTCAGTAAACTACAAAATAACAGTTACTTGTCATTGAAGAAATAGAATGTGTTTTAGTTTGTGCTTGGTGTGTGGTAACTTGTTTTATTGTGTGAGGTAGGGAAGATAGGGCCATGATTTATGAGGTGTGGTCAGAAAGAACTGATGTGTGCCTTCTGTGGAATCTAGTTTTACATATATGTATCTAATAGGATAGATTTCCTGGTCTGTATTTATAACTATAAACTACTTGTGGGTTTTAGGTTCTGCCAAAATGGAGCTGAGTGATGCCAATTTACAGACTTTAACTGAATATCTAAAGAAAACACTAGATCCAGATCCTGCTATAAGGCGTCCTGGTAAGTGATTCTCCTGACCAAAAAAGGTTTGGCTTCTTTTTGGCTCTTCCAAGGTTTACTTCTGCCAGGTTATGACCTTTAAAAATGGTGGGGAGGCAATATTTCTACATCCTGCTTTGAAATGAGAGCTTTTGTTAATAGCAGAAGCATTATAAAGAGCTTATTAGTGAAGAAGGTACAGTGCCTTTTGTCAGACTTGCTCTGTGTTTCTGTTCTTGTGAAACTCTGGGAAGTGTTTGTTGATTATTTTAAGTGGACACTTGAGGAATCATAGGACTCCTATTAGAAAAATCAGTCCAGCTTTTGCTAACCTTCGTATATTCTCTTACAGCGGAAAAGTTTCTTGAGTCAGTTGAAGGAAACCAGAATTATCCATTGTTACTCTTAACGCTGCTGGAGAAATCACAGGAAAATGTCATCAAAGTTTGTGCGTCTGTAACGTTCAAGAATTATATTAAAAGGAACTGGAGAATTGTAGGTATCCTAGTGAATAGTTGTGCTAAGATTCAATAATCCTTTTAAGGTACAATAAGATATTCTGCAGTAACCTTGAAGGCATGTATGTATGTCTGTACTTTGAAAGAAATTAGATCATTCAGAGAGCAAACAGAAGGTGTAATTTACTGATGAAGCACTAAAACCTGAACTGTTGGAGTCCGTTTTATTAAAAAGAGCTAGAGTTGGATGATAAAGTGGTGAACAAATAATTTTCTCTGTTATATGCATATTTTTCAGAACAGAATATTTAAAGCTCATTTAACTAACAAAAATATTATTTAAAATGAAATGATTGTGAAGCGTCTGTATAGAGGAACTGGCCAATTTGGCCTGTATCTATTGTCCTGGTGTTACAAAGATTTCAAGCCAGCCCTGCAGCTGAATGTGATGATACTAGTTTCTCTTTCATGTTAATGCTTCTGGGGCACAGAATAGTGTGAAGCAGTTTATGTTGGTGGCCTTGCCAGTTTAACACTTAGAAGTATTTGTAGACATCAGACAGATGTATTGCTGGTTAATCCTTTCTTAATCCTTTGTTTTGAAGAGTTCAGAAATGTTTTCGACTCAGCTTTTAACTTTCATGAAATCTAATTTGTGGTAGAAAGTATTGCGTTTAAGAGCTCAGCTCCTTCTGCAATGAGAGGTTTTAATTGATTCTGTTTATGCTGTGTCTCACTGAAAGTACTGTTTGAATCTGGAAAATAGCAAATGTATAATGTTGCTTTACTATAGGGGAAACTGGTATTTCATTGTTACATCTTAGCTGGTACCTACAGATCTGCATGTGATTTCTCCCCCACCCCTCATACTAATGTTAGGAAGCTGTAGCAGTTCTAGAGCTGGTGATGTTTGATAAGATCAGCATGTTCAGCCTGGCATGACATTTCTAGAACTTTGTTTCAGTAATGCTGTGTTCTCAGTCATTTCCCCCAGATTGCATCTTTATCTGTAGTATATTGTAAGTAGAAATTATGTTCTGTTATGGAAAAATCTGTAAGTGGCTTCCTTATGGATTGCTGATGTAATTCAGGATGAGATGTTGTTTTGGAGTAGGTGGATATGCTATGCAGTAGGCGCATCCAGAGGGCTGTTATGATTGCTGTGTAGCTTCAAGCACATTGTTTTGTCCAAAATTGAAGCTTTTATTTCATGAGCAGCTGTATGAATATAAAATACATCTGTAAGGCTGGCTTACCTACATCACATGGTTTAATTCATCAGCCATGAACCTGACTAATACAAAGCCCAGTGAAAGTAAAAGGGTCTCGTCTATTCAAGGGCTTCAATTTGGTAGAGCGTGGAGAGCCAGAGGGACAGGGCATTTCTGGGGAGAGAAAAGAGTTTGCTTTGTTTAAATTTATTTTGAAGGATGTACAGAACACTCAGCTCTGTGCTGCCTCTCATGTCCTGTTAAAAGGTCTCATTTCTATGAAAAATCTCATCTATAACTCCAGAGTAGGATTTGCTGTTGCTGAGCTCTCCACTTTCTCTGTCCCCATCTGTCAGAATATATAGCAGTGAGCCCTGCCTCCCTGCTTGGTGCTTGCCTCATACTCTTAGCACTGCTTTTCATATCACATGAACTTGTAAACTTTAGGTTTTAAAGATCATCTTCTTGCAGTTTTTAATGTATATATAGTTATTCTGTACATTCTTCTGATTAGTGCATTGTGATAGAAGAGGAAAAGCAAGTTCTCTGTGATTTATTTTCATAACTGCTTGTTTATATAATCATAGAATCATTTAGGTTGGATATAACCTCTAAGATCATTGAGTCCCACTGTTAACTTGCCACTGCCAAGTCCACTGCTAAACCATGTCCCATATGTACACATCATTAAAATATCTCCAGGGTGGAGACTCCACCACTTCTCTAGGCAGCCTGTTCAATGATTGACAACCCTTTCAGTAAATAAATTTTTCCTAATATCAAATTTAAACCTTCCCTGGTGCAACTTGAAGCCATCTCCTCTTGTCCTATCACTTGTTACTTGGGAGAAGAGACTGACTGCCACCTTGTTAGCTGAAAGGAGGTTGTAGGTGTAGACAACAAGGTCTCCTCAGCCTCTTTTTCTCCAGGCTCAACAACCTCAGTTCCCTCAGTCACTCCTTATAAAATCTGTGTTCTAGACCCTTCACCAGCTTCATTCCCCTTCTCTTGACATGCTCCAGCACCTACCTTAATGTCTTTCTTATAGTGGGGGACCTCAAACTGAGCACAGTGTCTAAGGTGCAGCTTCACCAGTGTTGACTACAGGGGGACAGTCTCTTTTGTAGTCCTGCTGTCTGTAGTCCTGCTGGCTGATACAGGCCAGAATGCTATTGGCTTTCTTTGCCACCTGGGCACAAGGTGGGTCATATTTAGCTGATTGTTGACCAGCATCTCCAGGTCCTTTTCTGCTGGGCAGCTTTCCAGCCACTCTTCCCAACCCTGGAGCATTCCATGGCATTGTTGTGACCCAAGTGCAGGACCCAACACTGAGCCTTGTTGTGTTTCATACCATTGGCCTTGGCCCATCAATTCAGCCTATCCAGATCCCTCTACACAACTTTCCTGCCCTCCAGCAGATAAACACTCTTACCCAGCTTCATGGTGCCTGCACACTGACTGAGGGTGCACTTGGTCCCCTCATCGACACTGTTGATGAAGATGTTGAACAGAACTGGCACACCACTGAGCCCTGAGGAACATCACATGTGACTGGTGTTAGAGCCAAAGCATAACTGGAAATTTTGAAATTGCTACATAATTTTTTAAGCTTAGAAGATGATGAAAGGGAGGTGAGAAGGAGGGTAATGGCATCTAAAGGTCATTGAATTGCTCTCTGGAGGTGCTGACCTATTTTAATTGGTGGGTAATTACTAGGTTTCTGAACTTCAGTGCTGTCATCACAAGTAGTGTGACTGTCATGGCTGTCACTGCTTAGTGACAAGCCTCCATATTTTATGTCTCTAGTAGAAACTGTAATTTACTACTGCTTGGCACTACTGCCTGATTGATACTTCGATTGGATAACTCTTAGAGTCAATGTTATGATTTTGATTGTATAACTTGCATCTTCATGTGCAGTTTCTAGAAAGTATGGCTTGAGGCAACTAGCACAAAATAGATCTTCGATGTCAGCAGAAGTGAGGACAGAGGTGTGATTTTTGTGGTGGAAGAGGAGACTGTTGGTTAAACATGTATATTATTGGCAAATGCACCCACCCTTGCTACTGCTGAATTGCTGATTTGAAAAGTTTCTATTAGAAATGGAGAAAGAACTAGTTCAAAGTTTTACAGAAGGATTTAATTCCTTCCAGCTTTTTTCAGGTGCTACTGTTACAGATTCACTATGGGCAGTATTTTAAACAGGTCTTACTAGTTTAACAATCTCATATTTACATAAATCAGTATGAGCAGTTGGTTTCTGAAAATGCTGATATTCACTTGTTGCCTGGAGTGTACTGACTTAATTACTGGTTTAATTTCAGGTTGAGGATGAACCGAACAAAATATGTGAATCAGACAGGATAGCCATTAAAGCCAACATAGTGCCCTTGATGCTTAGCAGCCCAGAACAAATTCAAAAGCAGGTAATATGTCAATTCCTGGTTGTGTTCATGAGGCTTTTGAAGTATTTTAAGGATGTCTGGAGGCTCTGGATATTAGCAGAGCTCAGTTTTCTTACCAACAAGGTCATCCTGATCCAAATACTGTTACAGCTACTTCTAGCTGCTTTAATTTTATTTTTAAAAGGCAATTAAAATATTATAGTTAAATTCTAGTATTAGGCAGCTAAGTATGATGTGACATTTCTTTATTTGTGGTGAAAAGTAGTAGGTATTTAACTCAATGATTTTTGAATCTGACAACAATAACAAGTATTTTTCCCAGATATCTGCAACATCTTATGTAACTGTTAAGAACCTGCTATTTATATCATGTAATGATTGTTTCCTTTCCAGTTAAGTGATGCTATTAGTATCATTGGTCGGGAAGACTTTCCTCAGAAATGGCCAGACTTGCTGACAGAAATGGTCAATCGCTTTCAAAGTGGAGATTTCTATGTAATCAATGGGGTCCTGCGCACTGCTCACTCTTTATTTAAAAGGTATTGGAAATAAGGGAGTTAATATATGGATTGTAAAATTGCTGTTCCACTCTAAATTTTTACTGTTAGACTTAATTTTGTCGATTTACAAAGTCTACACTTGTGGTCTCTACTTGTAGTTACTGTTTTTTTTTAATAAGACTTTAAACACTTACTTAATTTACACCTTGCATGGTCTTGAGCTATGTTGTTTAGTTCTTGTTTACTTGACAGTATTTGTTTTAAGGTCCAGCACTTGAATTGTATGCAAGTTAAATTGGTAATGAATGTGAAGATTGTATTCTTTCTTTTCTTCCACTTCTCAGGTACCGCCATGAATTTAAGTCAAATGAATTATGGACAGAGATCAAACTTGTCCTCGATGGCTTTGCTTTGCCCTTGACAAATCTTTTTAAGGTATTTCTTGTTGAGTCATTTCTAAAATGAGTTTAAAGTTTTGAAATACTTATTGTGAATGTTGTAAAACGAAAACTTAGGAATAATTGCTTTGGAACTTTAATGGGGCTCAAACTAAAGGGGATTAAAAGGTACTCTATTTTCTGGTTTGAAAAAGGAATAAAGTTACATGACTTTTCAGTGTACTAGCCAATGTGGTTTGTCTGTATTACATGACTGAATCTTATGTCTTTTTCCAGGCAACTATTGAACTTTGCAGCACACATGCAAATGATGCTAGTGCTTTGAAAGTTCTCTTTTCTTCCCTCATTCTAATTGCGAAGCTGTTCTACAGTTTAAATTTTCAGGTGAATCTCGTTGTTCTTCTAATAGTTATACTTTGATCTTGTGAAGCTGTTACACTCTTATTTATAGGATCAGTTTGAGGCAGCTCTTAAGGCCATGCTTTATCACAAATATAATAGTTGACAGTCTTCATCAATGCTGGAGTAAAGGCACAGTAAGAATGGGGTTAGTTAACACATTAGCTTGGCCCTATTTAAAAAGTTCAAGGAATCTAAGCTGGTGTTGTAGCAAGGAGGTGTTGTCCAGGTAGTTCTCAGAGTATGAGCTGTGAAAGAAGTCAAATGCCTAAGTTTGTACTCACTGTCCTCCTTAATAAATATGTCTATACTGACATGAGCTCAGCCACATAGATGAAAGTCAGTTAAAAGCTAGTAACTCTGTAGCACTGTAACAGTAATTCTGGTAGCAGTGTGGGGTTTTTTTGTTTTGAAACTGGATGTTAATTTCTAACATTATTAAATAAATGCACTATATAAAAATGCTAAAAAGCTACTTTGACATATACTTTCAGTGTCTCAACATGAACATGTGTCTGTGAAGTACCTTGATTTTTTGGGGCTTTTTTTCCATAGTGGGCAAAAGAGAAAGCTGGAATTAAAAGGGAGGCTTGTGCTTTCTTGTTCTGAGAGTAAGAAGCAATAATGTTCTCTATAAAGCTGTAGGCTATACAGGATGTGAGCAACTAGTTTATTTGGAAAAACTGTCCCAAAGCCTCTATCTGGAGGGATTTCATTTGGGAGGTGAGGGAGAAGTGTTCTGTTTTGCAGACTGTTTTCCACATTTTGTGGTCTCTCATTAGATTATAAGGTGGATACATACTACTTAGAATGTAGGTGTGTTATCTAAGCAATGCAAGCAGAAGTTAAAACTCTAGATTTATGCTTTTTCTTCACAGGATCTTCCTGAGTTTTTTGAAGATAATATGGAAACGTGGATGACAAATTTTCACAGTCTCTTAACTTTAGATAATAAACTTTTGCAGACTGATGTAAGTACTGCATAAACCTCCTGGTTTTCATCTGTGTAGTGCAGAGGGAGAACTTACATCTAACTCTGAACAATGCAATGTTTTGTTTGCTGGGTAAACAAAGGAATAGAATGATAAGGAGATGGGGTTTAAGAGGAGTTGCATTGTCTAAATTTGAGGTCCAGTTCTCAGCTGTATCTCAGTTACAGGTGTACCCAGCTGTGCATGGAAAGCAAATTACAGATACTCATCAATGAGTAGATTCTTTAAGGGACTTCTGAATTAACTTGGTCTTTAGAGTCAGAGTGCTCAGGTTTTCTGTATCTTTCAGGTGTTTCAATGCACTATGTTTTAGAAAACAGGGTATCTTAACTTGAAACAGTTGAACATAGAAAGCATGACGTCCTGAAGTACTTCAGTTTAGCATTTTGTCTAGTTATAAGAAATAGTAATTTTACATGTGAAAGATGATACCAAGTTATCAAAGCTCAAATGAATTTTGTGCACACTTTCTCCATTTTAAATGTCTTCGAGATGTAGTACAATAGTTTGCCACGTGGTGGAGACAAATCAAATCTATAAGTGTTTTTCAGCACAGACATTCATGCAGCTGTGTGCTGAACTGAGGAAGGGATAGGCATTAAAACTGAAAAGCAGGGACTGGGTGAAGACAGAATTGGGGTGGTGTTTGGTTGTTTGGGGTTTTGTTTATTTTAATTCCAGCTCAGTTTCCCAATTCACTTTGCTTTGTGGCTCCATGACCATCTGTGCTGGTATGGGGAATGGCACTAATTTTACAACTACTGCCTTCTGAAGCAGCAAGATAGAATGTCTTCTAAGCATATTATTTTCAGTGCCTTGTGTTGTCTTTTTTTCCTATTAGATTTGTAAATTAATTTCATGTCAAACTGTATCAGGTCTAAATGATTTAAAGTGCATAGTACTTTCATTAGAAATGTAAGTATGATTTATAACTTCCAGTGCAGTTCCAGTATACTTCAGCAAAATACTGTAATTGAAGGGACGTGAGAGGGATTTCTTTCACCTATTCAGAACAAGCTAAAATATTAGCAAAAATACTTCCTTCAGATATGTCTATACTTTTATGTAGTGTTAAAGTTTGGATATTTTAAGTTGTTAGTTTTGTTTTATGTGAGGATGAAGAGGAAGCTGGATTACTGGAGCTCTTGAAATCACAAATTTGTGATAATGCTGCTCTATATGCTCAAAAATACGATGAAGAATTCCAGCCCTACCTGCCACGGTTTGTGACAGCAATCTGGAATCTGTTAGTCACAACGGGCCAGGAAGTGAAATATGATTTGGTAAGTTGTTGTAAACTGGTTTTGTTAAGTCTAATAGTGAATTATAAGTTGGTCAGACATGCTAAAACTGTATGTTCTGTTTGTGTTGTTCTAGCTGGTTAGTAATGCAATCCAGTTTCTGGCCTCTGTTTGTGAGAGACCCCATTATAAGCATTTGTTTGAAGACCAGAATACATTGACAAGCATCTGTGAAAAAGTTATTGTTCCCAATATGGAATTTAGAGGTAACTGAGACTTAAGTTTTCAAAGACACGATAATATCTAACTGTAATTGTGATATGTTGCTTTGCTGGACTAAGAACTGAGGGTTAACTCTTTTGTACTTTAGTACTAGATTCAAAACCAAGTTTCTGTAACTTATTTCTGTCCTAAGCAGAATTGTGTGAATGTATCTAGTAATTTTTTTGTCTTGCTTTTCAATTTGAGATGCTAGTATAGAAAATGTAGGTTGTGTACCACTAATAACTTTTCATGCCTGACGTTTGTATCAAGGAGGATATTAAGCCTACTAAATTGTAACATCTATTTATCCAAGTTTGGATGGGTTCACGTTGATCCTTATAAATAAAATGCAGTGAAAATATATTGCAATGACAGAAACTTCCCTCTTTCTTAAGTCTTTGAGCCAGGAAGTGTCTTTAAATACACTTAGTGTTGAATATGGCTTACCGCTGTTTATCTGTGCTTTTCCCAATTTTTAAATCTGGAATGAGTCAGCTCAGGAGTATGAAAGACTAATTTGTGAGGCAGCAGCAAGCTAAACAGGCTAGTCTGGATACTTCTGATTAATTTGTATTAGTGCTGTACAAGAGTATTTGGAAGAAATAGCAAGTTGATGGTAATACACCTTTTTATCATAAAAAGCCACTAGAGACGTCAGTATTTAAATCTCTGCATTTCATATTTTCAGCGGCTGATGAAGAAGCATTTGAAGATAATTCTGAAGAATATATAAGAAGGGATTTGGAAGGATCTGGTAATCCACAGATTTATACTAAGAATACTTGGTCTTTAAATATAGCTCTGAAGAGTTGAAACAATTTACTGAGACTTTTATAATTGATTTTTTAAATTGGGAAGGTTCCCCCCACCTCCTCCAAGAGATTTTATCCAGGTTTTGATCAAGTCTGCTCTCATGATTTCCCATCACAGTGTCTTTTTGTTTTGAACAGTGTTCCTATAGGGTTTTTTCCTTAATTGGATTGGTATGTCTCCTGCACTGCACACGTTCTCATTTCAGCAAATATAGCCTGTAAGTCAACATGGAATAGTAGCCACAGTTGTGTATTTAGTTCCTATGCATAGAGTTTTAAATAACATGGAGAGACTGTGCCTGTATTTAGTAGTCTGTCATGTTTAACTGAAATTCTGACTGGTGTTGGATGCAAATCTGTGATCAAGCCAGCTGGACACCAGCCAGCCCTTGTACACAGGCACTGTGTTCAGACCAGTACAGTAACCATCCTGAAAGCACACTGCTGTGCTAAGTGGACTACTTGATTTTCTGATTGTAGCTGTCTGGGCTTCAGCCAGGTCAGAGCACAAACGAACCAAATCTTGGTCTGTGACAGTTGTGGATATGCTGTTCTGTGCTGCTCACGGTTTGCTGAGCAACATTTTACATTAATAATCTTAAAAATAGATTCTTAAATCTATTAAGATGAATAGATATACACATGCAGGACTAGCCTCATCTTAGGTATTTGTGAAGCTTTTTATTTGTTAGCTACTTCTGCTGTTAAGAGAATCGAGGCAAGAAATATTTGTGTTCTTCAGAGATAAATTTAGAAATGTCCTCTTTTGCACTTAAATTGACTTGCTTTATTTTTCTTCTCCCTTCTATTGGTACACTGTAGTAAAGGCCATCTGACTTTTTTTTTCTTTTTTTTTTCTTTAAGGCATTTGCACTGTTTTTTTTTTTTCTTTTCAAAACTGCACTGGTTCAGTGTAATGGGCCAGCAAAAGGCACCACTCAGCAGCTTGCTCATTCCTCACCCTGCTGCAGTGGAATGGGGAAGAGAATAGGAGTAGTAGACGTGAGAAGACTCCTGAATAGAAATTAATACAGTTTAAGTAAAAGAAAAAGGAAGAAAAGACAAGGGGGGGCAAGGAAGTCAGTAACTTGCTGCCTACTACAAGTAGACTGGTGCCCAGCCTGCCCCTGAGCAATGGCTGCCTCCCCAAAAACCATCCCTGCTCAGTTTTTATTGCGGAGCATGGTGTTACATGGCATGGAATAACCCTTTGGTCAGTTTAGATCAGCTGTCCAGGTTGTGTCCCCTTCCGACTGCTTGCCCTCCCCCAACCTACTTGCTGGGAACGCAGAGCAGGGAAACAGAGAAAGCCTTGACACTGTGCAAGCACTCTGTAGCAACAGCCAAAACACTGGGGTGTTACCAACAGTTTTAGTCGCCAGTACAGAACACAGTACCATATGGGCTGCTATGAAGAAAATTTAACTCCATCCCAACCAGACCCAATACATTCTGGTGCATAATTGTCAAGATTAAAAGCCTGGCCCTGCATACCTGTGGAACCATTCTTTAGAGGGCAGTAAAACCTGTGAACTCACAGGCAGTATTGGTGGCTGTCCATTCCTCTCTTTGTTGTACAAATAGTCCCTCTTATGATAGTAACAGTCTTTTTAGTACAAAACTTAAAAATCTGGTGGTATGTGTCAGTGTGGAGGAATACAACAATTAACATAAGGTGTGGCTGTAGACTGAGAATCTGTATATTGTGTGTTATGTTCATTACTAGGAAAAGCTGTATTCTTTCTTATAGCCAAAGAATCTTTGGTTCTCATGCAGATATTGACACCAGGCGCAGAGCAGCTTGTGACCTGGTCAGAGGCTTGTGCAGATTTTTTGAAGGACCTGTGACAGGGATTTTTTCTGGCTATGTTAATTCTATGCTGCAAGAATATGCAAAGAATCCATCTGTCAACTGGAAGCACAAAGATGCAGCTATTTACCTTGTTACGTCTTTGGCATCCAAAGCTCGAACACAGAAGGTACTTGCACATTCTATTCATTTTAATCCATATTCATTCAGATGTTACAGTGTGCATGAGGACTTTGATTCGTTTTATGCTGCTTCAGAATGGCAGTAACTGTATTTCTAGTAGTTTAATGTTGATGAGACTAAAAGTTGCCCATTATATAATCCCATTACAGTTGTTAATTTGTTGGTGTCTGATCTTTCAGATACATGGGGCAAAGTCAGCAACCATTTGTGATCATTTGGTGGGTCTTACTAACGTGTAGGAAGCAGCTATACAGTGCTGCACAATCAGGTTGGGTCTAGAACCTCTGAACTTTTAAATGGTACTGAGCCAGAGTTTGCAAGCCATGGAAGGCCAAATTTAGCTTTACAGGAGATGATCGGAAGTGTTAAGCAGAGTAGAAGGAAAGTGACTCTTACAGTTCTTGTCCTTATGTTTCCTCTTAATTGAGTGTTTATGATTTGGAAATGGCATGTGAATTATAATGATGGTTGGAAATGGATCTCATTACTTGTTTGGGAGAAAGTAACTAATTGGCTTGATACATTGAAAAGCCACACCTGAGCTGAACTGTATTTGGAAATAGTATCATTGTATCAAATATCTCAGGACAGATCTTAATACAACAGTTAATCATAGAACGATAGAATCGTTTGGGTTGGATGGGACCTTAAAACTCATCCAGTTACAATCCCCTGCCATGGGCAGGGACACCTTCCCCTAGAGCAGGTTCTTCCATTCCCTGTGCAGCTTGGCCTTGAACACTGCCAGGGATGGAGCAGCCACAGCTTTTCTGGGTACCCTGTGCCAGTGCCAGGGAGGAATTTCTTGATATCTAAATCTCCCCTCTGTCAGGTTAATGCCATTCCCTCTTTTTCTGTTCCTACAAGTCCTTGTAAAAAGGCCCTCTCCTTTTGTTAACCCCTTTAAGCACTGGAAGCTGCTCTAAGGTCTCCCCAGAGCCTTCTCCAGACTGAACCAGCCTGGCTCTCTCAGCCTGGCTCCAGAGCAGATCATCAAATAATACCAAATAAAATAACATTTTTAAACGTTATTACAGTTCAAATCTCAGTGGCTTTACAAGACAGCTTTGAGACAAACATAGTCAAGCATGTTACATGGCATCGTTATGCAGTTTTGCTGAAGGTTATCAGTCTTTTCCTGAAACTCTAATTATGTGCCACTGCACAGCAGTTGCTAGTAATAGTGCTATGTACTGGGAACCAGAATCTTCCATCAATTAGTAAACTGTTGACTTGTACATCTTTCATTTTCTGTGCTGTTTGGAGGCAAACATGGGATAGCATCACTTAGAACACTTGATTGATAAATATCCATCTGAAAACCCCGTTTTAAAAATCAGTTGCATTTTCTGCAAGAGAAGACTTAAGTAGTCATTATTTTGCAGCTGCAATTCAGAATTGGAGTTGGACTCCTAAACATTCCCTTGTTAAAAGGCCTATCATAAAAAGAAGTGTCAAGTGAATAAGATGCTGATATTTTCTACCTAGAATTGTGGTTGATTATTACTATGCTATATGCTACTATTCCTCAACTCTGAGTTGATAACCTTGAACCTCAGTAGCACTACAGCTGAAACCTAGATGTTAAAAACATTAAGAAAAAGAAATTGGATGGCTCTCTGTCATAAATGCAGTTTGAGCAAGGTCATCACGTGCGTGCACACTTTAGATTACTTTTCCTATTCCTTTTTATATGCTTTTAATAAAACTAGCTGAATGTCAACATCTCAAACCAGAGCTGGTTTGTTTTTTGCCTTTTTAGCATGGAATAACACAAGCCAACGAACTTGTAAATCTGACAGAATTCTTTGTGAATCACATTCAACCTGACTTAAAGTCTGCAAGTGGTAAGTCTGTGTTAATTTTGGTATGGCATTTATGATACAGCTACAGTCTTGACAGTGGCCATTGTTTCTTGAAGCTCAAGAGCTCCTATCTCAGCATAATCTGAGACAGAAGGCTGTGTCACCTGGCACACAGAAGCAATTCAAATTTGTTTGGCCAGCAGTGAATGAGCTGTCAAACAAAGGTGGATTGCCACATGCTATCTTCAAGATCAGAGCATGCACGCACATGGTTGCTATTAGCTACATGTTTGAACTAATTGAATCAAAGTGATTTGATTTCTGTATTTGAGACTATGGCAGACTTCTGTGCTATACAAACCCCTGAATATCAGCCCATGTTGATGAGCTTATAGATGCCTAGATTTAAGCCACATGATTTATTTTATGCCTCAGCAATTATCTTATATTTGGAATGTAGTGGGTTGGAATATGTAATTGGAGGCTAAAATGGGAGCCAGAAGGGGAAATGTCATGTGAAAGTGTTGGCCTGTACACTTAATGGTACTAGGGCATGATCTGTACCTAAAGCTGATATTTTGCCAAACAGTGCCCATACGGAAATGCTGAAACTAAGCAATGTAGGATAACACTGTGTGTATTACTTTTTAGGAGAAAAATCATGCCTTAATGTCACCTCTATATATAGTATATGTTCAGTAGGCACATATATATGAAAAGGATCAACACAATTCTTGTATTTTTCTATTGCAGTGAATGAATTCCCTGTGCTAAAAGCAGATGGTATCAAATATATCATGATTTTTAGAAACCAAGTAAGTTTCTCCTTTACTCTTATGATAAAAACATACTGTAGTTTGTTACTTTATACTTGCCAAGCCTAATTTATCTTACTTGGCCATATGTTAACTCAACAGGTGTTTCATAGTCATAGATAACACTTCAAGCTGCATTTTTAGTTCTGAAAGTGAATGATATTGTTATAAATATCCAATTAACATGTAGTCTGTATGCTATCCATATGCTGTGAGAGCACTGAAATCTTATCTTAGCGTGCTTAGTTCTGTGACACTCAGACTTTTCCAAGTGAATGTTAGTCTAAATATACTTGATTGCTCTTATCATTGCAGTAGTTGTTAAACAGAGCACAGCAACTTTGTGCTTTTCTGATTTGTGAGATGCAGTAAGAAAATGTAATTTCAAATGTTGGATTACCTTTATCCATCTCCTATGAAATATCTGTAGTTGGTTGGGTTTCTTTTAAGCTTGATATTTTTTTAATTGCCTGTTACAGTAAAATGGAAAAAGAAATATACATTCGGAATATAAGCATTTACTGTTGAACAAATGTAACATTAATGTTTGGGGGAAGTATACAGGCAATGACAGAAATAGGTACCTCTTGGTTGTCAAGGTGCAATTTAGCAACTGGAGGAGCCTTCTAAGGTTTCTTCCTTGGCCAAGCTTTCAGTTTGTAGCTGATGAGCTCAGTGTGGTTATGCTCTAGTGTTGAACCATCTGTAGTTTTATGTAACATATGTATAATTTGTTGCTATATTTTTGTAGGTACCTAAAGAACAACTGTTGGTTTCTATTCCTCTCTTAATCAATCACCTTCAAGCAGAAAGTATTGTGGTCCATACTTATGCAGCCCATGCTCTTGAAAGACTGTTTACCATGAGGGGGACAAATAATTCTACTCTGTAAGTTTTCAAGTAGAAATAAGTTCACTGCTACAGAGGTTTTGTCCACAACAACAGAGAAATATCTACAGGAGATCTTTTATTTCTTAGTATTACAATATTGTAAAATGCTTGAAGTTTGTGAATGTCTTTCGTCATTAAAGAGCTGTGTTTTACTTAACAGCATTACAGCTGCAGAAATGGCACCATTTGTGGAAGTGCTATTAACAAACCTTTTTAAAGCACTGACACTTCCTGGCTCATCTGAAAATGAATACATTATGAAAGGTAAATTCTTTGTGGTCTGCAATATGAGTAACTTTTGTTAACTTTAGGTCAAGGCTTATAGTTACAGGCTGCTGAGATTTTTTTCTTTGAAAAACCTTATTTGTACAAACATGCTAAAGAGTTTTGTGCAGCCTACAGTTATTTACCAGCCTGTATTAAGTCATCTTTGACTGAATTTATGGTACCAAGGTGAAACACTAAACATAACAGTGTTGTGGCAAATTATTTCTCAAATGGTATTCTCTGTAGTCAGTACAGCTACTTGAGCAGTGTCAGTAGGAGATCCAAGTGAGTTATGGCTAATAGTATGCCAAGATTTGATACTTGCCCAAGATAAATGATGGTCTGTGCAAAGTCAGTTAATCTGTGCTCTGTCTGTAGAATGGGGATAATGAGGTTTTGCTTTATCCTTTGTCGTGGTTATAGATTGATTGTTCTTGCAGCAAGTGCTCTTTTTTATTGTACCTAATTCCTTGGGATTCAATTTAATAGTAAAAGGGAAAAGATTTAGGCATATGATGGATGGCAGAAGTGTATGTTTGTCTTCAGAAGATAATACTGTCGATTTATTTGCAGCCATCATGAGGAGTTTTTCTCTGCTACAGGAAACAATAATTCCATACATCCCTTCTGTCATCACACAGCTTACACAGAAGCTGCTGGCTGTCAGTAAGGTAAAGAAACAGGCTGAGCAGAATGTTCACTTTTTAACTTTTAGAGCAGTCTTTCTAAAGACTTATGTATATGTTGTTGTTTGTGTTCTCTTAGAATACTGTTCAGTATTTTCTGGCTAAAATGAGTTAAAGCAGCCTTCCAATGACGTACTGTCTTCCTTCTGGGACATACTTTCAAATCATTCTTCCCTTATTCATCTGAAATTTGGAAACAGTATATGAAATCCTTTTCATATGAAATCTAGCATGAATGTTTGCTTGCGCAGAGGCCACCATTACAATGATCTGTCATTCTCACAGCTCCTTTTTCCTTTGTCCATGAAGCTTCTGAGCTGAATATTAAATTTAGGCACTGAAATGTGGCATTACATTAAATAACTTGCTCTCCTACTTTTGGTGGGTAAAATTCTTAGTTTTTTGTTCAAACTGGACTCATAGTCTTCAATGTTGATATTAGGGAATGCTTTAGAATATCAGCTATCCAAACAAAACCCTTCTATGTACAGATTAAACCTCACTGCGGCATGTAAGAAGTGTTCAACAAAGGTTTAACTAGACACAGGACTGAGAAATAATCTTTCAGATTTTGTGTTCTGATACTTGATGTGCTTGCCAGTTTATGTCAAGCTTCTGACAAACACTTGATGTCTTTAAAATATTTATAAAACACACCCTTCCTTTATGCTGTAAAGGTTTTTGTTTGCTTTTATGTAATTAATTTCATTAGCATATTAATAAGTCATAAGTGTCCTTATTCCTAATTGCTAACTTAGAATTCGGTTGAAATAAGAAATGTATTTTGTGAAATAAGTGACTTGGCTGCAGGTTTGGGTTGATTTCTCTTTATGACTTGTTTTTAGAATCCAAGCAAACCTCACTTTAACCATTACATGTTTGAGTCAATATGCTTGTCAATAAGGATAACGTGCAAAGCAAACCCTGATGCAGTTGGAAGCTTTGAAGAGGCTTTGTTTATGGTGTTCACTGAGATACTACAGAATGATGTGCAAGGTAAATTAAAATCAGTAAGTGCTTGTGCTCTCTCTGCTATAATTGATTGCTATGATTTACTTCATGGCAGATTTTCTGTAACACAGGAAATTCAAGTGAGAACACAGCACGTTCACAGCCACTTCTAGGAAGCATCTGGGTTGTTCTGTAGGATATATCAACTGTATTAACTTCTTAAAGCAGACTACTTTAAAAATACATAACAATCACTGCTCCCAAACCTTTTGTTACCCTTAATTATATTGCCTTATTTCTAGTAGTTTGTTTTCCATGTTCTGCTGAAACATTAGCAAATAGAGGAAATAGAAATTGTATATATAGAATGCTTGCAAATTCTGGAAATGTTCATAATTGGGAAGTGATACATTTCTCCTGGGTTTTATTTGTTGAAATCTTTGTGTTAATACCATAAAACTGTAGGTTCAATCAATAGATCTGTGGTTCCCAGGAATTGGCAGTGACCATATTTGCTGAATTTGTAAATATCATTGTTTCTTTTCCAGAGTTCATTCCATATGTGTTTCAAGTGATGTCCCTGCTTCTAGAAATGCATAAAAATGAAATCCCAACATCTTATATGGCATTATTTCCTCATCTACTTCAGCCAGTATTATGGGAAAGGACAGGAAACATTCCCCCTTTGGTCCGACTCCTGCAGGCTTATTTAGAGCGGGGTGCCAATACAATAGCAAGTGCTGCTGCTGACAAAATTGTAAGTTGGACTGATTTAGTCACATGTTGATATAAGATTTAAAATTATGAGGAACTATTTCATTTAGTGACTAGCTGGATTTGTGCAGAATTTGTGCTTGTACTTTAAATGAATGGTGCTTGTGTGGAAATACAAAACCCACTATGCATGCAGGCTTTTATGGATGCTTTTTCGTTACGTAGATGAGGTAAATCCTGGACCATCATGCTTTTGCCAAGTAAGATGTAATATTCCTGAAAAAAGTTTTTGCAAGCATGTAGGTTTCCACAGTTTTGCCATCTCATTTGCTTTATATTGAACTGTGTATCAGGAAAGCTAGCAAAGGTTCTGTTCAGAACAGGCTTGAGTGAGTGAAGAGGAGCCAAAATGTTGTGAGATCTGAGGATTAGTGAATTCAGTGAGATTTATTCTGCATACTTCTGTTACTTCTGCTGCATGATCTGCTATAGTCAGACTTTATTAGACCAAGCCATTGATGAAGCAGACATGTGTACTCAAACTGGCTTTGGTGTTCATTTGACTAAGGTTAATCTTAATGCTGAAAGCAACATCACTTGGTCCTGTTAGAAATCTGTCTCCCATGTCCTTAACTGCAGAAACAAAGTCCTGGTTTAGATTATGAAAGCTTTTGCCTTGGTGTGTGTCTTAGATGGCAAAGGCCAACATTCTGATAGGTCACATACGAAGAACTGTTTCATAGAGTTTTATATTTGCTTTGTTTGCAGCCTGGATTGTTAGGTGTGTTCCAGAAATTGATTGCCTCTAAAGCTAATGACCATCAAGGATTCTATCTCCTAAACAGTATCATAGAGCACATGCCTCCGTAAGTATGAGTTGAAATTACATTGGAAACTAATTTCTGCAGTTTAATGTACAGTATGTTTGTACACTACATGGGTATGTTTAACAACTGAAAAATGACACATCAGTAAAATAGATTTGTTCGGTTGTATATATGTTTTCTGTGAAGTGACATTAGTAAAATCCTAATATATGAGTTGAATAACTATTCTTTTAAATTTCCAGTGAATCAGTTGACCAGTACAGGAAGCAGATCTTCATTCTACTATTCCAAAGACTTCAAAATTCCAAAACAACAAAATTTATTAAAAGTAAGTTCCTTGCTATATGAAAAGCTTCAGCAGTTTAGAACATGCAGCTGTACTCAAGAAGTATCCTGTTGTGTCCCGTGACTATGTAGATGGAGGGATACTGTGACTCCTACCATCAGTGACTTGGTTCAGCTTACTTGTGTAACCAAGGGTGGCATATAGGGCAGTTGCCACAGCAGATGACATTTATTTCATGAAAACTGAAGGAATGGAACTAAAACATGGGAAAAGACTTCTGTTTTCCTCTTACTTTCTCACTCTGTGGTATCATCAATTTTCTGGTAGTGTTTCCATTTTAATCTTCCACGAATACCACCAGATTCTCACACAACACAGTCATATAGTTGTATTGACCAGACTTCCTTTTGTTATGTATAGTTGTGTGCTATTACTGTTAAATACTTCAATCATTTGTGTCATCCTACCTTAATATTACTTAAGTGATGATAAGGTTTTGTGTTAAGCTAGCAAAGCTGTAATGAGTGATTGAAATACATTTACTGGTTATTCCAGCTCTAACAAGAAAACTATTGTCATACTGATTAATGTGATGATACTATCACTACACAAATTACACAATGTCTGTTACTTAATCCTATTACTTAATGCCACCTGATAGCAGCAAGAATGATAGGATTGCTTTTAATGGTCTTCCACAAACAGAATTTAAGTGGTGCTATTAATGTATTGCATCTGTGCTCTGGTACAAAGACTAAGCAAAGCGATTCACAACTGATCTGAAAAATTGCATTGCATTATGTTTCTGGCTGAGTGTTGAAGAGTTCTTTTGGTCAAAATTGTAAATGGCTTTCCTAATGCTTTATAATGGCTCTAAGGGGAAAAAAGACTGAATCTTGATTTAGTTGTCTTGCAGTATGTGAAGAGATCAACAGTTTTTAGGCAGGTTTCAAGGTAGCAAGCTAATGTATTTCACTGAAATGAAACCTTTCTAAAGACTGCCATTTCAGTCCCCTTGAAAAACTTGAGTGTATTTTGCTGCTTACTCTAAAGCTGTTCTTTTGCTTTTATGTTGAGTTTTAATTTGCCCTTTCTCTTGTTACAGGTTTCCTAGTCTTCATTAACTTATACTGCATAAAATATGGAGCATTGGCTCTGCAGGAGATATTTGATGGCATACAGCCAAAGTTAGTATGAGTATCTTTTTAATTCAAGTCTGCTGAGTAATTTTTATCTGTTAAAGTAGGAAACAGTTCTCAGATAAAACTGCAACCTGCTTGTCGCTAATTTGACTGACAAAATGCTGCTTTAGTGTGGTTGTCTTGCAGTGTTTCTTTCCGATTTGCTGCCCATAGATCCTCATTAATAGTTCAAGATGCTAATCTCTTAAGCAAGTTACCAAAAGCAGAATCATGGCTCTATTCCTTTCCCTTTGTGGAAAGTTTGTATGCTCAAATTCCTACTAGGCATCCACTGCTGCAGGGCAGCATCTTAACAAATGATCTGGTTTTCCCTTTTCCCTAGGAATTCATGTTGTTTCTGGTTTTCTTTTTCACTGTAAGACTGATAAGGCTTCTTAATACTTTTTCTTTTGATGTCACAATAGGATGTTTGGAATGGTTTTGGATAAAATTATAATTCCCGAAATCCAGAAAGTTTCTGGGCAAGTTGAAAAGAAAATCTGTGCTGTTGGCATTACAAAAATACTAACAGAATGTCCTGCTATGATGGACACCGAGTACACCAAGCTGTGGTATGTAGAGCACTTAGATTCTGTATGTAGAGCACTTCAGATTCTGTTAGTTGAGGTTTTAAAAATGTAAGCTAGCATCAAAACAAGTTCTTCAAACAAGCTCCACTGTGATTTCTTCACCCCTGCTGTTGTTCTGAGGCTGAGTTTCAGGCTTTTCATACTGCTTCCTGTTCTACTGGTCAAGAAACCTGACAGAGGCACAGCAAGATCTTAGTTTGAAAGCAGAATTTTGGGGGAAGCTCTCTGGAAATACTGTGTGGCTGTCTGGGATGTCAGGCAGCCTGAATTTAGTGACAGTAATTGCATCCCTGAACTGGACCTTTATTTTTTTAATGTACTAAGGAAAAAGACATAATCTGGAAAGTAACCTTTTAGGTATCCTTCATGACAGTTGAACCTGAGAAATAAATGTGTTGTTACTGCTTTCAATAAGAGCCTGTAAAATACACAGATTCACAATTCTAGCTTAGCTTACAATTTCTTTAGCTAAGCAAGTACCTGCAAGGGCTAAACTGTAACTGGTTCCAAGTAATTTAAACATTCTTGTAAAACACCCTCTGTCCTAATGTATTTTAAGCACCCTAATTTTATCCTCCCCTCTTTCCATGAAGGACTCCTTTGCTGCAGGCCCTCATTGGCCTCTTTGAACTGCCTGAGGATGACACTATACCTGATGAAGAACACTTCATTGACATCGAAGATACTCCAGGATATCAGACTGCATTCTCTCAGCTAGCCTTTGCTGGAAAAAAAGAACACGATCCTGTAGGTCAAATGGTGAACAATCCTAGAATCCATCTGGCACAGTCTCTTCACAAACTGTCTACAGCGTGCCCAGGCAGGGTAAGTGACTTCTGTACATGCATGCTAATGCTGAATTTTACAGAGAAAAAATGTCTTTTCATAATGGGTTTCTCTTGCTGATGCTTGATAATCACCAAAATGAAGTACATCATAACCAGAATGCAAGGTGTTGCTCTCTCTTAATCTGTACAGGAATATAGTTTTGGTAAAGTTTTTTCCCTAGTAACCTTAGGCCATATTTTCACTTTACCTAATACAGCAATAAGCTTAAATATGCCATTTCTTAAATGAAAATTGGTCCACTTTTGCATAACTAAGACTTCTCTCCAGTTCAGTCATGTGTACTTGGGAAATTCTGGGCAGCTTGCATTCAGTTAAACCATTTCAGTTTGCAGTTAACTGTTATAACCAGAGGCATCTTTGTTTTGTTCAAGATTTTGGTAAGTAAAGATTGCCAGAGAGATCTGATATTTGCTCGATCCAGCCTGCTTTAATAGCTGAAGGTTTTCTTTACTCTTCATTTGGATTTGCTTCAGCTAAGTAGTACATAAAACTGTCAGCATCAGGAATTGTAATTCCAGCAGCTGCTTTCACAGTGAAAAACTGCTGCTCTCAGAATGTCGCTTGACTTCCCACCGTATGTTGACACACTGATTAACAGGCTGTAGCAGTAGTTTAATGTATACACACATTGACACTTCTGCTCTGTCATATGTTTTAAGGTTCCATCAATGCTGAGTACTAGTCTGAATGCAGAAGCGTTGCAGTATCTCCAAGGATACCTCCAAGCTGCAAGTGTGACACTGCTCTGAGTTGCATATATTCCACAAGCAAGATCAAAAGCGGTTTTGTTATACAGAAGGTTGATACTGACTTTTTTTTATAGCAGAGCCCAGACATAATGAAAAATGCTACTTGAAAATGTATTGCAGAATCCATCTTGCACAAGACAAATGTGGCTTTAAGCTGAAATGGAAGGAATGTGATGGTTTGTGTACTCATAGATAAAAGGCGGCTAACTTTCATTCCCAGTTTAATTTTGAAGGGAATAGTCATAGCGGTTTGTTATGGGATTTGTTTGCAATCTGCAGTGTTTGGATAACATTTTGCAATGTATGGAGAGCACTGGCTGTAGAAACTCACTTTGGTCACTAAAACTCCTTTTCATTTTGATGTTGTCCTTTGTATTTCTTTTGTCTTTCCTTAAACTTTATCTAAATTGTGAATAAATAAGAAGTACTTGTTTAAAATGCCTGTCACTGTGCGCTTCCTGTTTCAGAAGAATGTAGTTGGTTTAAAAAGAGAGGCTAATGTTTTAAACTTAGGATAGAATCTAAGACGGTGGGACTGTGAGGATTTTCCTTAATCTGTTAAGTAATGGTTTAAATACATTGTAGGATCATATGGAGCAAATCTTAAACTTTGGCAGAAGATCCAAAGCTATTATCACTCTTGATATTCACCAGCAGGTGCACCCCTTCTCCTTTGAACAAGATACGTCAGTGGAGTGCAGTAAAAGCAAGTAATACACCCTCTTAGAGTGGATATCAGTCTCCAGGTGGATTTTTGGTGATGTATTAAAGCACTGATCTTAGAGTTAAACTTAACTTAGATGTTCTCCCTGCCTCCTCATAAATATATGGGTTAGCTTTGGTAGCCTTGAATTCTAAATGCAACAGTTTACCTTGCAGTTACAGCTATTTAAGTGACTAAATGTCTGAGCCTCACTGTGTTCTCATGTGGCTGGGGCAGCAAGCTACTAGACCACACAGGCTTTCAGAGCACTGGTACTGCAGGGGTATAAATAGATCTAATTATAGGGACTGAAAAATTCCTAAATAAGAGTGAAGTCTCGGAGTTAATGTCATACTAAGCCATGCCCTACGTGACAGATTTTAGTTACTTGTCCACAGAAATGCTGCAAGTGACTTGAATCAGGACTGGTTTTCTGTAGTTAAAATGCCTGTTGAAGCTGGGCCTTCTGTCAAGAATGTCACTGAAATTACTGAGGGTGAAAACATAGGGCAGAATTAAGTGTTCTTTCTTAGTATCTGTGGCTGCCATATGAGAGCACACGCTGGCCATTTCTCCTTATGTATAAGAAATTAGTTGCTTGTTAGACAATGGATTTAAACTAAGTGCCTAATTATGGATTGAGTGAGTCAGTGTCAACAGGTTTTCTTTAATCTGGTCTGTCATGCAGTATAAGACCCTCTTTGTTCCTAGGTATGAAATGAAAGCAGTCTCAAGAGTGAAATAATACAGTGGTGATCAGAAAAGCATCTGCCTTAATGCTGATGAGAGAGACTGTGATGTGTGTTCCAAGTTTGCCGAAGCGCCTTGTGGAATGAATTTCAATAGACAGGCTGAAACCACATGAGAGATGTGTGACATTTGCAAGGAACTGACTGCCTACCTCCAATGTCAATGTTAATTGAGCTGTGGTCATTCAAAACCTGCAAGCTGAAAGGATACTCAGGAATCTGCTCTGCAGCTCTGTCTTCTTCCTTGGATGATAATAAGGAGAACGATTCTACAGAGAACTTGCAGACCTCGTTTTCCTGTCAGCCTCAAAGAACCAGAATTAGATTGGTACTGGTGGTCCTGTAACAGTGCTGTGACGTGCTACCCTTATGTCTCTTCAAGCAGGCAGCCTATTATGCATGTGTGCTAGATAGCCTTGTGCTGAAATGGGCTCTTCAGCATGATGCAATATTAAGGGGTTTGTGTTAGACCATTTTAGTTCTGCAGTTCTAAGCAAGATTTCTTTAGGGGTCAGGTTGCTGAGATACCTAAGTTAACAGATGTTTCTTATCTTACCAGTACCAACATAGCTGGAACTGGACAGGATTTACAGCAACAAGCCAGAACCTTTTTGAAGGGCAGCCAGAGAAAAACTGGCTCTTCTGAATGGAAACATTGGTGAATCTCCATGTTCATGATGTTGCACTTCTACAACATGTGACTTTTTGTTGTTGGACAGACATTCCGTGTAAGTGCCTAAGTGACTTCAGATCCACAAATACCAGCGGCATATTTGTCCTTTAGTTCACTCAGAGTAACTTGGACTTTGTAGATGTGGCTGTGGCCCCATTAGTGACATGTTATTTAGTCCTGATGGGTTCTGCACATTTCATAAGGCATGCAAGTGTTTCTGCAGAGCACTGACCCTTACAGGGAAATGAACTTTTCAAGTGTAGTGCAGACAAGCAGGCGTATCTCTTCTTCGTGGTACAGGTGAATGGTACTGGCAGTGCCCTCATCTTTGTTTAGGTGGAGACCTTACTGCTGCTTCTGACACCTTGCATTCTGAAGATTCAGAAAGAAGGCAACACAAAGTTCCAACTACATTAATCTGTTAATTTCAGTGGGAACTGATGCAAGTAATGTCTTAACAGTGTTTTTGCAGATTGCTGAACTTCCCTAGGCCACCCTTCAGTGTGTTCCTTGTTAAAACAGTTGGGCAAATACCAGTTGCTTTAGAAAGCTCAAGCTGGAGCCAACCTGGTGTCAGTGGATCTTCTGAGGACTTGGGAGCATCTAATCCAATGTTAACCTGAGATCTTCTGAAACTTCTGAAAATAGCCAACTCTCCCTTGCAACTCTAATAGTAGATTATACAAATGCAAGGGGAATAAGATTACTTGCTTATTTTTGAGTATGAAATGGGCAAAGGGACACCTGTTGTGGGATCTCTATAATCTGTTCTCCTTTTCTGGAGCCTATTGCCTGCCTTGAGGTTGTCAGCTTCTAAATAGCATCCTCAGGCTTCTTGTAGCAGGAGAAATACCTTATTGTTTAAGGTGAGGGGGTGATGGTCACCACCACCCTCGAGACCTATCATATTCTTGTTTTCTTGGGTTATAATTGGGCCATTATCTGGCAGTGGTGGCAGCATGTACTGAAGCAGAGTTCTATTTTCCTGTTTCTTCATACAAATGCGTGCTAAGATGGGGGTCATCCTCTCAGTGAGTCAGACATCTCATTCTGAAAATTCTCTGAGGAGGCCAAAGCATCCTCTTTCAGCTGACTTCTTCTCTCAGAAACCTTCATCTTCTTTAGGCTCTTCTATTGGGCTGCACATCTTTGATCGTGGTGTGTACTGCTGTACTCATTCCATCGCCTTTCTAACAGGAACAGCCTTTCTGAGGGCTGTAATATTGTCAAGTGGGGGTAGGCCAGATTGAAGCTGTCAGAGCATGTCTGTACTGTAACCAGCACGAGTTAACGAGTTAGCATGATGTGAGATTCTGGCTGGTCACAGCAATCTTTGCTTACAGTTCGTTCAGTTGCACCTTTCTCTGACGTTCACCCATCCTTGTACAGTAAAGGGTTGTCATTCCCTTTGTCAGTCCCAGCCCTGCACACTTCAAACTGTCAAAAATGCTGGTGAATCACTTGGAAAACATTTTGACAAAACTGTGGAAGAAGGTTGGAGCGTGGGATACATGCACCTGCATGAGCTTGGATAACACAACCAGCTTGGCTGCAGTAGTATGGGGATGTCAGCATCCAGCTGTATTTTGGGGAGTGAATTGTTTCACCTGACAAACAGAGCTGCCTCTGCCAGACTGCGTGCAGCTGCATGGAAAGCTAGTTTGGATATAGCTACACCCCATGCTACACGATGGCTGCTATTTCTCTTGTGCCAAAGCTCCCCAGTGTCAAACCTTGACATTTGTCTTAGAACAGCTTAATCCTTTCTTCATAGGAACAGTGGGATTGCTCAATACCTGTATTGCTGATTCCATCAATAAACTAAAGCTGAGAAGAATCATACATGTGCTTTTAGTCCTCAGCAGAAGTATCACCAAAGCATCTCCTGTTTCAGGTGTTTGCTTGTAGAATTGTGCACTTGTGAACTGACAGAGGCATGCTCCAGGCATGAGTTCTCTCTGGAAATTCAAATCCACCTATAAACTTACCAGCCTTCACAGTAGGATAAATGCTTTATTTTCCCTTTGCTTTCTGCCCTTACTTATTTAAATTAAATCATTATTGCTTTTAATATGATTTAGAGGAAATCTGAGGTGTTCCTGGGGAATGTGGGCTGTAACAGCAGGTACCAGCTGGTACATGAAAGGCTCAGTTCTTCCATTGACAGCTAGTTGCAAAGTGACTACAGGCTTAAAACTTGTCAATAATCTAATTCACGTGAGGTCAAATCTTACACTGGACTGGCTGTATTGTATTCAAGATGAGCATAAAATGCTTTAATAATACAGTAATAAATCTTAATAGAAGGTAAAAGATATTTTGTTACACGTGAGTAATGTGTCAGAAAAGCAGAATAATGGGGGTTTAGCACAGCTAGTTCTTACATTTAGCTTCCTAGTAAAAAGTTGTTATTTTCAAAAGCTGTGAAGAGAAATTCACTGGTTTTGTGCCTGATATAGGGGTATTTTGAAATGAGTATTTAACAAAGAAAATATATTAATAACAAAGAGCAGATTGCTACATGAACAGCTGAAAACAGTGTAATTGCAGACTGCTGCATAAAAGACAATGGAAGTCCCAAATATTTTACTAATTATTAGCTAGAAATAAGTCTCTGTCCTTGTTTAAGCTGCTGCATAGAGTGGAAGAGCCTTTGTGACAGTTTTGAATACCTAATAATCATACACGTAATAGAGGAGCAAATATCCTTCAAATGAAAGGACAAATGCGGGTATTTGAGGTTCTATGCCAGGTGTTCCTTGGACTTCTGAATTCCGTATGTGTCTGTTTGAACTATGTTCAACTTTGTAATCTGGCTGCAGATGCTTTTTTTATCCCAATCCTGTGGATTTTACACTAACCCAGAAGTTCCAGAGAACATAAACTCAAAGTTTTAATGTAACTCAATCTGGGAACATGAAAGTGAGCTTTGTACTTCCCTGTCTCCATTGAACTTTCAGCATAAAACCTGCACCAATGTTGTTTCTGTTACAGACAACATGAAGCTGTTATAAGAACCATTACACAACAGTTGAAGTTGCATTTCCTCCTGAAATATAACTGTTGCTGGCTTGGAATAGTTAAAGCATCAAACAGCACATATTGTTATGCAACAGACCACGCGAACATATGAATAGGTGTTTAAATGTGATATGGGTTATATATCTATATACTTATATACTGGAGAATGTCTTCTAAATGCTCTATTGTCAATTGATTTTAAGTGTATGATGTATTTTCTTTATGGTATCTTTGGAATCCATATCAGTGTTAAGTACAGAAGTGGATATGGAGCTTTAGGTGTATTGGGTTTTCTTTCTGATTCGGTTTGCTGAAACCTTGTCTGTGATTCTCTGCACCGACTGGAGGCTTTTGTGTTTTCTGTAGAATTAAGTTCCATGTGTCGGGTCAGTAAATGTGGGCTGAAGGCCACTTTGTTTTGCTGAACAATGCCAGAAATTGCTGACGTGCAGTTTAATGATGCCATAGGGTTTAAATGCACCCTTGTGACTTCAAATGTATTTTTACCTATTAAGAAAGATAAAGTATTTCTAAACCAAAACGTTCTCACAGTATCTTTTTCTGATGCACTGTGATTTTGGTCTGCTTCTTTCCAGTAAAGCAGTTGTATTGCTTTGAGGAACCATACAGGAAGGTGTCGTCTTTAATACACTTAATGCTTTTTAACCTTAAAACAATTAATGATGCCCTTTATTTAAGTCTTGTAGGGCATTCCCATTGTTACAGTGACCCACAAAGGGAAGCTTCCCACTGTGGCAGAGGTGAACAGGGCAGCTGCACGCTCCTGTTCTCAGTTTTCTCTCGAGCTGTGGTGTCGGAAGCAATGTAACAGCATTTAAAGGCTCATTTTGTACAAGTCTACCATTATTAGGAACTACATGCTGGAACTTTTGCTTTCCTTATGTAAACTACACATCTGTATCTTGTCTTTGACTCCACCGATGTACATGGATTCACTCCAGGCACCGATTTCGAGTCCTGCAGGAACAATTCCATGGTTGATGTGGCACTTTGTTGGGGGCCTTTGGGAAACGGGGGATAGATGGAGGGGGGGGTAAACTAAAGCTGTGCCCAGGGTCCAAGCAACCGGCGTTACCTTTCCCGTACACGCTTTAGACTGAAAGGCAAAGCTTGAAGTGGAGCACTCATTAAATACCCCACTCCCTGCCGCCGTTCGCCGTTAACTCATCTGGAAACGGCTTCCCACGGCCTTGAACCGGAGCGCTCCTGTGCCTTTCCCCTCTGCCTATCCCGCTGCCGGGGCCCCGGCCTGCGTTCCCTTCGCCTCAGACCTTTCCCACGAAGGCAGCGCTGCCACCGGAATGCGCCTCTGCTTTCCCCGAGCCCAGCCGAGACGCAGGGAGCGGCTCCGCGCCTCGCACCGCGGCCCCAGCGGCCTCCGCTTGCCCCGAACCGGGCTCCGCTCCCGGCAGGGCCGGCGGAGGAACCCCGGGTCCCGGCTCCGTGCAGCGGACGGGCCCCACGTCCCAGCGCCTCCATCTTGCCGGGCAGGCCGGCGCCGCGCGGGGCACGCCGGGAGCTGTAGTCCCCCCGCCCCCTGCTGGGCTGCGGTTCTCTCGCAGGTACGCCGGGACCTGTAGTCGCCGCGAGGGAGGCGGTGCTTGCCGGCCGGCCCCCGCGCCCATTGGCTGAGAGCGCAAGGAGGGCGGTGCCCGCGCGGGCTCGGCCGCGCTCGATTGGCTATTCGCCTGCCCAGCCTCCTCGCCGCGGTGCCGTCACTTCCTCCCCGGCCGGAGCTGGCCCCGCTCATTCTCTTTAGTGTTTGCCCTGTGCCCGCCGCCTCCCTCCGCTGCCGCGGTCGCCCCCGGCCCCCCCCCGGGACCCGGCCCATGGACTGAGCCGCCCGCTGGCCCGCACCACCCGCCGGCCCGGGAGCCGCAGCCCAGGCAGCCAGGTGAGGGGGGAGGCGGCCCGGGCTCCCCCCCCGGCGCCGGGGCGGGGGGTGGCGGCGGCGGCGGGGCCTAGCGGGGGCCGAGCCGAGCTGAGCCGGCGGGGCTGTGGGGAGGGGGCAGCCCCCGCGGCGGCAGAGCTGCCCCTCCGCGCCCCTCCCGCCCCGCCCGGGGCTTTGCCCATCTCCTGGGGGGGGTGGCGGGGCAGCCCCCGGCCCTGTCCCCTCCGCACGGCGGGGCCCGGCCGGGGGGAGCGCCGGGGGAGCGGGGCCGGCCCCGCTGAGCCGCGATGGGGCCGCTGGTGGGGGCAGCGCGGGTCCCCGCCCGCCATCCGAGTCCGAGCGGCCGCGGCGGCCCCGGCCCCTGGGGCGAGTGGAGGGGGCGGCAGGTGGCAGGGCCGGCCCTGGCGAGGGGGGTGCCGGCTGCGGGGCTGGGTCCCCCGGGCGCTGTGGGACGGGGCAGGGGTGTACCCGGTGGCCCGGGCAGGTGATGCCGGCAGTCCTGCTCTGCCCGGTGTGCCCGTTTCAGCTCGGAGGGTGACAGTGGCGGCTCCGGCCCCGCAGGAGCAGGGGTTGGTGCGCGCAGAGCTGGGTCAGGCGCTCTGAACCCCGTGAGAAGGTGGCTGCAGCCGCCCTGCTTCTCCAGGCTGCCCGGCGCGGGTGACAAGTCCCGGGCTGCGGAGTCTCGGGGCACATGATTTTGGTAACAAAACTCCCGCGACGGAGCTGTTTGACTGTTCCGATGAGAGGTGTAGGTGAGGTGACAGCAGCAGGAGACACCCCCACCCTGCACAGCTGACAGTGCAGACACTGAGACAGCCGGCTTTAGCAGCCTTAGCTCGCTTTCTGAACACCGGCATCATCCCACTTTCTCCTTGTTGTGCCCACTGGGTTCGGCAGCCATTGCTGCACAGGGCTCACTTGTCACTATTTCTTGAGCACAACACGAGTTTCTCAGGAGATGGAACAGCAACAAGTTCCTTTTAAATCTTTCCACTGTTTCTGCCTGTCCTGGAGGTGACAGAGGGATTGGTGTGGTCGGGTTATCCGTGTAGGTGATACTACAGCCAGTTCTCTGATGTATTCATCGGTTTAAGGCAAACCTGGGAGGAGCATCATTTGGAATGTAAATGAAGGCTAGGTGTATATATAGCAGTGCAATAAAATATCTGAATGAAGTCCTTTGTCTGCTTTCGGAATAGTAGATTTCTAAAGCCTTCCAGCCAGACCATGCAAGTGTGCTCTGTTCCCGTGCTCAAACGGCCCAAAATGTATTTTTCCTTAACACTCCTGACCATCAAACTTGAGCTTTAATGCCGTAGCTGTGAGGCAGTGAAGCGATCTCTGGTTTATCTGCCGATCATCTCCTGTAGCTGACAAATCTCTATGGTCAGGCTTAAAGAGGTGGAAATTTAAAGGGCCAACGGGTTGGATGTTTTACTGTGGTTTTGATTTTCTGATGTTGCATCAGAATTTCATTTCAAAACTGGCTTTAAAGGATCCATGCCAGATATGCTTCTTTTATTATTATTGTAAGCAGCCACTTTTCCTTTGTTTGACATTCTCCATAACATTTATCACTCATCGTCCTTTCGGTATCAGTATTAGGTGCTTTGTGGCAAAAATAAAGTACTCATAGGTTGAAATACATTTGGGGTGATTTAACTGCACAGTCAGAGCGAAACTGAAATCTGCCTCCCACACCTTGCTGAAGAACAGCAGCTTAGTTCTGTGGATATAGCAACTTTCAAACCAGATGGAATTGCTTTGTCTAGAGCCCTTGCCAAGGGGTTGATGATTTTATTAAGAGTTCTTGAGGATGTAGCTGCAACAATAGAGTTGATCCATGCACTGATTGCCCTGGTAGCTGTGATCAGTGGCTGTGGCTTTGTGACCTGTTTTACAGCAGGAAAAAAAAGTGTAACTCATGAAGCATTTTGTCACAGTAGTAATTCAGCTCGAAGTAAGCACTGAAGCCTTTATCCATGGTTATCACTTTCTGGTTTCATAGTTTGCATCATGTTTGGAACTGTTTTGCGTGTGCATCTCTTAGTTCCCTCTTTCCCTTCAGATTTTACTTTCAAATTTTAGCTTTTCATCACCAGTTTGTATTAATCATCCATGTCTTAGCTCCCCAATTCATTTGCTTAACATTTAGTGTTTCCACCCTTCAAAATTCATCTTACCAGGACTTGAAAAGATCATCTGTATCTGCAGAGATGGTAGCCTTTGAGGTGTACCTTGTCTTGCCCAAATATTGTACAAAAAGATTTCTTTAGGAAGAAAGCATTATTCAGCTGATGCTTTATGTGTAAATAACCTCAAATGTGTAAAATCTGTAGTCTTTTTCTCTGGGTTGGTAGTGACTATTTATTTAGTCTTTCCAAGTGTAAATAGTTTGATGATGTTCTTAAACACTGTTGCAGCAGTCAAACACTTTACAATTTAATGCTGTGTATCACAAAGCTACCACTGATGGGGGCTTTGAAGGTATATTAGGAAAGAAACATCTCAACAAGCTGCCTAAAATTTGTGGAAATCTGTTCTTCATGCTCCAAAATGGTCAGCGTGGGACAAAAGAGGCTCAGCCACCACATTTGAATTATTTAAAACCCCTTTTAAAAAGGGAGGGGAGAGGGAATCTCTAACCAATCCTTTATGTGGGTGATGAATGCTCTCTAGTATTCCCCAGCCTGCAGACAACAGGTGAAACTGTTGCTGCTGAATAGAGGGTCTGTCTTTGCCATGGCTGTAAATTCTGATTTGAGCTGGGGGTGCTGGCCTCTGTCAGAGCAGCTCAGCAGATTGTTCCTGCATGGCAGAGAAGTGCTATCGGGATGCTCAGATGAGGGTTGGTTGATACTGAGTGGCAATACAGCTACAGGAGTGTAAAAATACAGGTGACAAAGGGATTAATGAGTAAATGTTGCGCATTCCAGTGTCTGTTTAGGTATATCAGTTCTGCTTGGCTCCCACCTCTGATACCTAAATCCTTTTGCTCTGATTGGGGTTTGTGTTCTAGTTCTTCCTCTGTGAAGCAGGGATAAATGAACTTCCCTTCTTTGGGAACAGAGGTTGCTGATGTGGAGCAATTCATCTTCCTGGTTCTGTGACTGAAGGGTCAGTAAGTGTTCAGATGCACTACGTTGTGAAGAATCTACTTTTCAGAAAGAAATCAATGCTGAATTTAAAACCTCATTTCCTATAGCTAAAACATTCTCTTGGATATTGTTTATGGCATGATTTTTAGTTGGTGATGCTATGAAGTCCTTGTAATTTGAATCTTGATGGGTTTATCTGGTATCTGTTCTGTTTGCCATTCTATTCTGTTCTTGTTTCATAGAAAGCCCTCCCTGCTTGGTGCAGGTGAGTCATGAATGAATGCAGAGAATGCTCTAAATGCAAGTTTGTAACAAGTAGCATAATGAAAAGGTCATAACTTCCATCCTTCCGAATTGTGTTTCCTAAGGAATATTAGGACTTATTATAACCTTTCCATATTCTGGTCCTGATAATTAATAAAACCTGTATAACAGAATCATCAGGGTTGGAAGGGACCTCTGGAGATCATCCAGTTCAAAACCCCTGTCAAGGCAGGGCTACCTAGAGCAGGTTACACAGGAACACGTCCAGGTGGCTTTGGAATGTCTCCAGGTTATATCTCTTTGAGGATATAGTCTCTTTTGTATTTTCAAGTGGTTTATCAGGGTTCAGAGCAATTCTGTGGTAGGACCCACGTGAGATCCCCTTTTTACCAGACCTTTGGCTGAACAACAAGGCCATTCTCTTCTTCTGGTCAAAGACAGAAACGTGCTGTTACAGTCAGGTGAACAAAAGTGTGTTTACAGCCATGGGAATCTGGGATGGGAGGGACTGGAGGGAATGCAGCAGTCCGTCCCTCTGCAGGGCCAGGTATGCCAGCCTCCTTCTAAATAGATATTTATCAATTACTTAAAGTTTGCCAACAGTGGAGTCACCTCTGTCACCCAAAACAATATGGTTT
Organism: Melopsittacus undulatus; assembly: GCF_012275295.1. NCBI lineage: Eukaryota > Metazoa > Chordata > Aves > Psittaciformes > Psittaculidae > Melopsittacus > Melopsittacus undulatus. The sequence goes on along the minus strand of NC_047536.1, from coordinate 29,119,745 downwards.
ATTGCAACCATTTATTGCAACCATTACTATCAGAAAGCATTTTCGTGGTGCACTTTTCAGCCTCTTGCTTGTTATGTTTTTCTAAAGCTGAGTGTCTTGCGCTTTTCCTGCTTCGTTTTTGCAAACTGGGTCCACATCCGTCTTGACGCATGGTACTTGTGTGGATGCAGTGCTCCTGCTGAGGGCTCGGTAACACTGGGTGCAGAGTAGGAGGACTTCTGCAGGTATCTCTCAGGTTGTTTTCCATTTCTGCATCTCAGTATGGTGATGACTTTTCCTAAAAGAGCTTGTGTTAGGTAATGGTGTTATGTTGGTTGTAGCTCTTCTCCCACCCTGCTGGTGTCAGCTGGTGCTTTTTCTGTCCTGTGTTTGATCTGCAGACAGCTCCTGCCCAGAACCTTATACTTGTTCCTGCTGCGATCAAGTGACTCATTCTTGAGCCTGGTTTAACCTCCAGAGATGGCTGGAGAACACGCAATTGTCTGTACAACTTGGGGTTTGTGTCTGCCTGGGAATATTATCCATTTCCTTACTTTCCTGGTGTTTAATTAAGCCTCCAGAAGAACTTGGAGGAGAAAAGTTGAACTGATAGGACTGTAATCCTCACATCTTCCTTCTTCACTCTCCTGTTAAACCATTAGGCACAATGTTTGCCTTTTTCAGGCTTTGTGTCCTCATCTGCTCTTCAGGACTCTTCCAAGATAACTGGTTGTAGCTCTAAGGTTCATTGTAGGATTTTGGAATGTCTGAAGTAAATTCAAGTACTTCTTTGTCTGTGTTCTAACCTTAATCAAGACTAAGATCTTGCCCATGATGCTGCTAGTGTTGTTGCTAGCATCTGCACGCTGTTGGCTTTGGCCATGGAAAAGAAGGATTAAACACTTTGTGCTATATTTGTAAGCAGAATAAAATATATTTTGATTTCCATTTAGAGCAGTCCATGCAGTGACAGGTTTCATACTCAGTACTGAAACAGCTTTATTCTAAAACAGTTTTAACTAGGTTGATTTCTTTTTATATGCCTGTTTATGAGTGAAATCATTAGACTGGAAACATAGCCAGAAGGTAGGATTTGTATCAGGTTTTTGCAGTTAATAGCTTCCAGAGTTTCTCAGGTTAGTGGCTTGCTTTTGGTTTGGCTGTGTGAATTAAGGTCTGGGTCTGATTTCAGTTGCTGATCTCTAGGGCTGTTAGGAAGAGGTTTAACTTCAGCGGAACTGGAAGCCTTACTACAGAAAGGAAACTGGCCAGTGACTCTTACAGTCCTGCAAAGAGCACTGTTGTGAGATTCCACTGCTTGTGTAAGAAAACTTACTTGGGTTTGAGGGGAAAAAGCAAGGAAAGATGACTCTTAGATCAGGTTGGAATTTCTGCTTGGAAAAACCAGTTTCTTTGAGCGGTCTGTCAGTGAGAGTTTAATGGTCAGACAAATTCTTGTCATCCAAATGGATGAGGCAAGCTGCATGTAGTGATAAGACATTGATACAGAAGATCTTTTTTTGTAGTTTTAGGAAGCAAAACGCTAACTCTCTGTTTTTCCTTTTAGGCATTCTACATCATAAATATCCTATTCAGAACTAAATCCAAATCTGCACTCTCTGGATCTCCTAAAGGTACAGGAAACTTACTTAAAACATTAAAGTTTCTTACCTTTTATTTGCATCATATTAAATAAACCACAAGTTGTGGTAAAACATGACTGTCCACAGGAAGTGTCTGGTTTTAGTTTGATCCTCTGGCTTCTATCTGCAGCACCTTTGAGAACTATAACACAAAGAAGCCCCAAGAGAACTTGATCTGACAATGCTAGATTCTTGCTTTTACGCAGGAAGATTTTACTTTTGGCTGAGTGGACAGAGGCAATGTTCACATCTCCGTGCATTTCTTTGCTTGCTTTTGGTTACCTTAATGACTTCCGAACTTTGCATTTTAATGTATTCAACATTTCTGGGAATGTTCCAGGCAGTGCTGTGCCAGAAGAAAATAGAAATCTAAAAACTGGAGTGGGGAACAGTGCTCTGTCGTCTGAAAATCCATCTCTGAGGTTGTTACCGGCCATAGGTCATTGAGTTGTTTGATGTAGTCATTACCATCATGAGGATAATGCTCTAGTGCAACTGTCTCAATAAAATTTAAAGTATTAACAGCTGAGTTAGCAAAAAGTAAGTGTGGAAGGGTGGGAAAGGAGCAGGTTATGTGATTAGTTGCTGGCAAAGACACTGTGAGTAGAACATTTGTTTGTTCATCTGTCTTTCGGTGTTTGTGAGTGGTTTTAAGTCCCAACCATTCTTTGTGTGTCGTATAGGGGTCACTTACCTGTACTATTGTTTGTCTTGTTAAATTTGAATTAACTAACCCCAATTACATGGAAAAATATCTGAAGTTCTGGCATCTCTGTTTCTGCATCCACTGGAACAGCCTTTAGAAGTTGATAGTTTCAGCTTTCTAGATTATGGTCCTTTTTTCTTGGATAGCTAGGACTTTGTAAGTCTGTTATAGGGTAGAAGGCATATTACTTTAGAAAAGCACTGTAAACCCAAAATAGAATCCCTAAATGACCTATAATTAAATGTGCAATGATGGACTGTTCTTGTGTCCTAGTGAAATACTTCACACGAGTCAACTACAGTGCCATACACTTCACAGGTAGCTGAAAAAATACAAACATCATTCCTGTTTGTTTTGTCAGCCTGGTCTTTGAAGATGCTTGTTAAAGTATGAGCTGAATGTTTGGAAAAGCAAATATATATTTGTGCATATAAACTTGCAAGGTATAATCTTGTAAGTTACTGTGTAATGTGTAAAATAGTCAGAAATTTGTAAAGTAGAATCTCAGCAATTCACGAGATGCTTTTAATGCCTACTCTGTTTTGGTGCCTCCTGAATTTAGTCTAACGAACTCTGAAGTAGTTCTGAATTGCTGACGACTTGCAGGATGTAGATTCAACTTTTGATATGAATGTAAAAACGTGAGATTGGTGAAGGAGAGAGAAACATAATGATGATGTAGCAGCAACTTATGTAGAAATGATACAACAGTTTATGAAGAAACAAGCATTATATTTGCTTAGGTTAAAAATGATACCTTCATTGGGAAAGTTTCATTTTCGTTGCACTTCGGCTCTTTCCCTGACAATAACTTTCTCTTCAGCTATGCATGGCCAAGTTCTCAGCTGCTTGAATGTCTTGGGGATAAAACCTGGACAGCAATGTGTTCTACAGGCTTCAGATTAATATTTCAAGTAAAGATGTAGCTTACCAGTTCCCTACAATTCCCTTTGGGTTAGGCATTGCAACTTATCTTTCCTTCACTTTCAGAAACAGTCATGGAAAGGAGCACTCCCAAGATCTTGAGTACATCTTCTCTTCCTTGATAAATTCATGGCTCCAGAGGCCACATTACAAATACAGCAATTTTGGTTATGAAATCATGGTTATATTTATAATTGCAAAGCATTCTGCAAAGAAACATGGGTGGGATTGTTACTGTCTTACAGATGCGTACAGTGAGCTGAGCTTAAACTCTTCATACATGGTTCCTTGTGAGGCTGAAAGTCTTTTGGATTCCCAGAAGGTGCATGAGGGCTGAACTCTTCAGTCTGATGGAGGGCTAGGGAGGGCACATAGTGGATTCCAGTGAGGTGTACTTCAAACACTTTCCTAGGTCCTTCCTTGTCTCTTTAGATGTGACCAAGCAACCAGACTGCTGAAGAAGTGGGCGATTGGTTTCCGTGTTGAGAATAAGCAGGTTATGAGCTATGGACATTTCTGTAGCAGTGTTTTTTGGTCTGGTTGTCTAATGTGCACTGCTGAAGTCTGTTTGAAATGGGATCAATTTCCAAAACCTTATCATTTCAAGCACTAGGATGTGACCTCAGGTCTGCACAGATTTTTGTGACTAATAGCTGACTTGTCTGTCCTGAATATTATTCTAACCAGAGGTGTTTAAAGAAAAGCTTTTCCAGGCTGAACACTGATGGCTGTAACTCTTGATGGAGAGAAAGCAGGGTACAGAGAGGTCTGAGCTGTACTGCTGTGAGGTTCCATAGTGCTCTGCCGTAAATATGGACAGTGAACTAATAATATGCTTGTCAGGGACTTCCCTTCTTGGGGGAGAAAATTTACCAGGGATTGGTATACTGTTCTCTGCATTGTGTGACTAGAAAACCATTTTAATGTATTCATAGTGGAGCAGAAATTCCATGTTCTGTTAAACCAGGTGATGGCAAGTAAATGAAGTAAATGAAGGATAATGCCTTGCTTTAACAGCAGAGTTCTGGCTCGCAGATTCTTCAGAAAAGAATTTCAAGCTGATCTGAAAGATCCTGAAGTTACTGACTTCAAAATGAAAACTTCTGGTGTCATCTTCTCAAAACGTTTGGGTTAGAAACTGTTTAACTTCAGTTACTGTGAAGGGCATTGCAGTTCAGCAGGAAAGGGGAATTAGCTTTTTTTATTGCACGGGATGACTTTATAGTCTTTTCCAGGCAATTATTATTGTTGTATTATGTTTGAAATATTTCAGCATTTCTAGTGATGCTCCTGGGAATGAAACTTGGTGATTATAAAATTATTACCCTGGAGTCTTATTCTACATCCTTCTCATCTTTGTCTCACCACTTCTTGGAGTTCCTTTAGACTGACTCCCTAATACCGTTTTCACAGTTACCATGCACCCAACATGTAATTTCTGCAAATTTAGTAGTCAAATACAGGATTTGTTCTGAGTATAATCTACATATAGGTCTTCTGAACTAATGAGATCTGAACTGATTTTGTGCTCTAGCACAGTTACCCAACCAGTAGTAAGATAAGCCTGACGTGTTTATGATGGTTTTTTCAAAGTAAAAATATTCTAGATGGTAGATCTCTTGGTGTATCTGTTGTTTCCCTCTAGCTTCTTTCTTCTTAGCACATAAATGTATTAATCTTCATATCCATGAATGTATTAGCCTAGGTTCTCCTCTTAGGCTTGTTTTGTCACTAACTAGCTAAAAACTTCCCTCTGACTCATTGCTGCTCCTCTTACATTTGGAAGTCCATTCACAGGTTCAGAATTTGAAGCTTACAGCGCACTAGTGGAGTTGTGTTGCTACTAATAGCTCCGTGGTGGTATCTGGAGCAGTGATTTCTCCTTTTGATCTATAAATTATGAGAGAGCAAACCTTTGTTTGCAGCCCCAGTAAAACCTGTCAGTGACCAGTGTGTGTGTGTGCACGAGGGGGTGTGTTTGTGTGTGAAATGTGCTTACTTGGCTGTAAAATTTATTTTTAATAAATAAATGGATACATGATCGTAAGTGGATATGGGCAGCTGAGCTCTGGCAGCCTTCAAAACAGCAACCTGTTAGTGTATATTTAGGTATAACTGTGTGAGCATGAAGATACTGTTGCATCCATGTGGAAGAGAAATCCAACACTAATTTGTTGGTGGAGGAAGGACCTATCCCGGTACTTCACATTGACTGGTGCAAGTTCATCGCTTGGAGGTGTTTTTCCTTAAATGAACATAGATGCCTATGAGCAGTTCTAATGCTTGTGGTGTTGCAAGGCCAAACAAATCTAAATTGATGCTTGAACTGTTACTGAGACATGTTCTGACTTAAATAGATGTAACCTTCAAGCTCACATGTAGCTTATAAAATTTAGGAACTCTTGCGTCTTCGCTTTTCCCAGTCATAGCTACTTCAGCATTTTCTGCTGGATACCACTTGTGCTCCCCACAAAAATGGGTGGGCATTCTTCTGGGTCATCCTGGGGGTAAAAAGTACACGATTATAATAAAGGGTTCGTGCTCCAAATAGTTGTTTTGTAAAGACTTCATTTACTGCTTGTCCTTCCAAATCAAAATCTTTAACTTCAAATAGTAGCTTGCCTAAAATGTAATCCGTTCATGAAAGTTGTTCTTGTTTAGTATATAAGCTGTGGCTATCAGTTTAAGTACCTGGATTTGTATTGTAAGTGGATTCAATGATAGGGAAAACAGATGGGTAGTTTTTTTAAATGAACAAGCATAAACAAAGCTTCTGTACTATTTTAATAAATGAAAGAAATGTGAAACTTAGATGATAGGGTGTATAGATTGAATATGCTATTAAAACTGGATGCATGACTTACTGCATACAAAATGAAAGTGGATGCTTGATTGAACACTTCTGCCCCTTTTTGCTGATGGAGAAATAATTTCAATAGATTGATAGTTAGTTAGAAAATGCTGAATATTTAGTATAATTTTTTTTTCTTCATGTTTGCATTTTAGGTCAGCAATTTGGCTCCATCACACTGAGTTTGCCTGCATTCAAAGCTGTTTCCCTACAGTAATTTGCTCTGGTTGGAAGTGAACATGTCTCAAGTTCAAATTCAGAATCCTTCTGCTGCCCTTGCAGGGAACCAAATATTGAATAAAACCCCATCTCTTTCACAGCCTTTGAGTATTCCTTCTACTACTAGTTCTTTGCCCTCTGAAAATGCAGGTAGACCTATCCAAAACTCTGCTTTACCCTCTGCATCAGTTACATCCACCAATGCAGCTGCAGGTAAGATTGAGTGTCTGCTAACTAAGTTTCAGTATTCTTAGTGTTCATAGTTTGCCATGATATATTCCTAAGGTCCTGCATCTACAAATACTTTAATATTTATCCAAATGCAGTAGCTTGGAATGCTTTCTCCCTATTGAATGAAGTCTGTTTGAGACAGATAGAAGCATACTCTTCCATGAAGTACTAATAATCAGCTGAAATGTTTGTAATAGTAAATAATATTTAACATTGTAAAACTGAATTTTTAAACATTTCTATCCAGCTTTTCTACAAGTGGCTTGTTTTAAATGTAAAAAAAAAAGTGGTTTTTGAAACAGTTTGTTTAGTTCTATTATCTTTAGGTCTTTTATGACCAATGTAGTGATAAATATATTGTGCTAATAAAATCTAACAGCAAGTAAAAGGTAATAAATAAAAAATAAATGATAGGGGAAAACAGAAGGAAGAAATAAATCAGTGTACTTTCTGAAATTACTCAAAGAATACTTAGAAGATTTGCTTCTTGAAATCTTCTACAAAAGATACAAGCTAAATGCGGGAGTCTTCTAACCTCAGACTTCTGGCTTGCATTGAAACATTACATTTAAAGATGCTGTCTTTCAGGCACATGATTTGCTTGGAAATCCCAGAGTTCAGTAGATTGCTCCCAGATTGCCTAACAGCAAAGCTGTCTGTTCCAGCAGATCTTTTCTGAGAAGGGCTGTGTTGCAGACAACTAAATTTTAAGCCAATGAGATTTTATTATTATTATTATTATTTAAAAAGTGCAGTAGAATTCATAGCAACCTGTTCATTCATCTCATTTTATGTGATCTTTCAGCTCCTTCAAACATGGCAAACCCCAAAGAGAAAACCCCAATGTGTCTTGTGAATGAGTTAGCCCGTTTCAACAAGATTCAACCTGAGTATAAGCTTTTGAGTGAGCAAGGTCCAGCTCATTCTAAGGTAAGTAGTCACAGAAGTTTCTTATTGCTGTTGTTTGTACTCTTTCAGTTTCATAAGTGGAGAAGGGAAGTATAGGTTTTTGGTGCAAGCTAGTACAGAATAATAAAGAGGAATGGGAAGCTCACCACAGTATTGATGGTAGGGAAGTGTGAAGCTGGTAGGTGTGTACTAAAAGTTTGTTTCTCAAAGTACACAGAGGTTGAATTTACCTGTTACTTAAAGCTGCCACTTAGCTTTTTTGAAGAGTTATTTATGCTAGGTCCATTATGAGATGCCTGGCTTTCATTTAATAAAGCCAGGTTTGTCCTTTGCACTCTTTACTAAAAAAAACAATATATTAAATATGGATGATGTTTTACAGTAATTTTCTAGTGTGATGTTTAGCTTTTGTTCTACATCTTGCCTGTTATGTAAATTTTCTGTGTTATTCCTGTGGTGCATTTTAATGGTTTGATATTAATCCCACCAATCTTTAAAAATTAGAATAGTTCATTAGTCCAAATTATCCTGTGAAAGGCAGGAAGTTCTAAGGCATTTATGTTTCTTTAGGAAAAAGGCTGTGTAAGGAATTGTGCTTACTACATACATTTGTCTATGTAGTTGGCAAGGTACAAATCTGTATTTGTTGATATTTCTGGATTAACTTTCAGTATTTAAGAGCTGTTCTCTCTTGTGCACATCATAAGTGAATGTTGCTTTGCTGTTGCTCTGTTTTAAATGAAAAAATTGCAAATAAAATGAACCTTTCTATCCTAATTGCCCAATACTCAGGAAACAAGGATCTTAGTATATATTCTTTACTGCCTGAAGTACAGGATGATTGAACAGAATGTTCAAGAACATTCACCTGTTCTGGAACAGTTACTTTAGCAAAATAATCTTTAGTTCTTCCAAGAATGCCAAGGGTAGATCAGCATATGCTGTTCATTCCATATCATGGTGTATCTTTTACAGTGTGTAAAAATCTTGGTTATATACAATTCCTCTGGTGTTCTGTTCTTACGTAGAGAGTCTGTCAGGAATACAGCAAATACACAAGCAGTTTGTGTTAGTTTAAAGAAAACTGAGGGAAGTGAGTTTTAGCATTACTAACTTTTTAAATCCATACTGAAGAGCTCTGTTGTATGAGAGGTGAGGTCCAGGCATACGAGGAAAATCAGCCTGGGATGTGTTTGTCTAATCTGACATTGTCTCTTTAAGATGTTACCTGGAACAGTGTTTGTTGTATGTTAGATTCCAATAACTTGGAGTTTAATAATATTAAGAACTAAAATGTGTAATGTCAGTGTCTATGTGCAAAGGAGACAAGGTTTGCATTTAGAAAAAGTACTGGAATGACATTCAGAGCAGCTGTTCACTTGTGTTTTCATTCTGGTTGAAATGAAGCTTCATTTAATTACCAAGGAGACCTTGGCTTGCTGTTGTCTGACTAATTTGTGAAAATTTAGGGCAATAGATATTCTTCCTTACCCCCCATACTTACAAAGTGCCACAGAGCTTTGCTTGGTAATCAAACAGGCTTGTGCTCACCTGTGGGCATGTAGGAGGTTTTATGCTGCAATGGGAAGTTACCTTTTTCCAAACTCCTGGAAAATACAGTGGAAAAAAAAAACCAAACCCAAAACACATTATTAATGCAAAAATTGAGTTATGTGGAATACAAAAGTCTGAATTTCAAGGCTGCTGTTCAGAGTAATGTTGGCATGCCAGCTGCTCACGTAGCTGTTACCTCTACACACACAGTGTCTTTTGTTTCTTAGCCTGTATGATCTCATGCAGGATGGTTGCGAGCTACAACTATTGTGAAATTCTTAGAATCAGGAAAATCCTATCCTTGTTTAAGGTGCTTAAAGTCTGGAGATGACATAGTAGTTGAGGAGAGCTTTGATTACTGTATTAACTTTTGCATCACTAAAAGACTCATTGTTTTGTGTAAGAGGGTCTATTAAGTTATGCAAATTCCAAAGCAGTTCATAATAAACCTCATGTTTTCTATTTCTGAGGTGTTTACAGTGCAGCTGACCCTTGGGGACCAGCACTGGGAAGCTGAAGGAACTAGTATTAAAAAAGCGCAACATGCGGCAGCTGCCAAAGCTTTGGAAGGAACAAAATTCCCTAAGCCTACGGCTCGTCCATCTCGGAGTGAAGGCAAGAATCCAGGTATGTGCCACAACAAACTGATTTGAAAGAAAGTGCACAGAATAAACCTTTCTGGTTTTGGTATGTATATAGAAGTTGCTTAAGGATGCATAAACCCAGCCATTCTGCATATTTAACAATGGCAGTCATCAGGTTTTCCTGATTTAATCTTTGGTAGTTTTAGGCAACATGATAAAAATAATCATATTAACAAATGAAAGTCATAGGGGTTTTCCATCAAGTTATTCAGGCTTGAAGGACCCACTGCTTAGCTTACTGTTTTGTATTGTAACACTTGGTGAAACCCTGGAAAAGATGTTTATCCTCATCTTAAAAAACCCTAAGCCCTAAGTACAAAGAAACCAACTGACCACACATGACAGATTTGGTCACAGCAAGGAATAATCTTTTGCACAGGCAGAAGAATGTGTTTGGTGATTCTCATATGGTCATTTAAGAGCTTGACAGTCAAGATTTCTTTGGAAATGTTTCATTAAAAAAAAAAACCAACAAAACAAGCAAACAAACCCAATACAAACAAACCAACCAACCCAACCTCTTAAATTTGTGTTGAGGGATCAGATCAGAACTTTGGAATTTGCTTCATTTGTACTTCCTTAAAGAGGCATAGATGTTGATTTGTATAAGAGCATTGAAATTGTAGTTGCTGTGTTTAGGGAGCTTCTTAGTTTACTGAGATTGCTTTCAAGATATATTTAAAATGTAAAATTCAGTATGAACTAGCTTCACATCTCAGCTGTACATGAGATTGCTTCGGATTTACTCATAGTGACTTGAATTCAAAGCTATTGGAGTAGCATTAGTATGTTCAGCAAAGGTTCAAACCTTTAGGTTAAAGGTTTGTGTTGTGTTCTGATATTACCTGAATTTTTTCTTTAGAAACACTTTATGCAGTCAACAGTAAAAATCTTAGAAGTCAGCAATCACTGATTTTGTCTGTGAAACTGTTCCATAATTTCATTTGCTTTTGGCAACTGCCCTGCAACAAAGCACTGTTATACCTGAGGACACATGCATTTTTGATCCAGTGAGGCCTGTGATAAAAAAAAAGAACCATTTACATGACTGTTCTTTCTCAAATGAGAATAGCCAGGGAGTCAATTCTTCATCCACATGATATCTGCATTGAGAGAAATGTTTATAGCCTTCGGTGGCAATATACCTTCCTTTTGAGTAGGCCAGTTGCAATTTAAAAGTGAAGAGTCATAAACCCCCTTCTTAGGTCATAAAGTACAAAGAGAAACATTTGTTCATTCTCAGTAAACAACAGACACAGAAGGTATGTAGCACGTCTGTTAATTTAATTTAAATGTATTCTGGGGGAAAGAAGTTTCTGTTCTGCAGACCACGTTGTTAGATACCCTCTAAAACCAAATTAATTGGTAGCTTCACAACTTTAAAACAAAACAAATAAAAAAGCCTCCAGCAAATTCACTTTTCTGTATCGGGATTTATCACAACTAATACCAGTCTGCTAATTTACTATGCATCAAATAGACTTTTTTGCTTTGTGTTCATTAGCATTTCTATTCAGCATTCATTAATTTATGATACTCCATGTGGCAAAACTTGAGCTGATTTTTCACTGCTTTGAGACACACAAGAGTTTAGATTGTTTCAGTTCCTGTGACAGCTGTACAACTCTATATTCCTTTTTATTTAGACAGCGTAACCCCCACAGTGGAGTTAAATGCACTTTGCATGAAACTGGGAAAGAAACCTATGTACAAACCCATTGATCCTTACACGGGGATGAGATCCACTTACAACTATACTATGAGAGGTGGTACTTATCCTCCACGGTATGTATTGCTTAAGTTTTTGGGTTTGCAATCTCATTTCCACTCATCATCTGAGTGCTTTGATGCTGTCTTCTCAAAATTAGCTAAAAATAGTATGGCCCTTAAGGGGATATACAGCTTGAAACACAGCCAACTTATGAGGCCAAAGGTTTTGATAAGTACACCCTATTAATATCTGTAATTTGTCTTATTTAAGTTGCTTTTTTTTCTTTGGGGGTAGGGCAAGAGGAGGAAAAAGGGAACTGAACCAAAGAACGAAGCTTTTTTGAGGGCATTCGGATATAGCCAGCTTCATGAAATGAACAGCTAAATATTAGCTATATATTTCTTGTGTTTCCTTTCTGTGGAAAAGCAAAAGTGAAGGAATCAGTTTGATGCTGTTTCTAAAGCTATTTAAAAGAAGCTTCTGTTAAAGGAATTTTATATGGGCATAGGAATTGAGAATTCCAAACTCTCTGGCTTGACAAGCCTATAAAAGCATGGTTACATTGTCTTTCTCTGTTCTAGTTGGTTAAACACTTATAAAACAATAAATGTTGATATTCTGTTTCAGAAATCTCTCCCTAAAGTTTTTTTATAGACTTTAAATCAAAATCTGGCTTTTTAATACTTGGGCTTCAGTGGTGAGTCATGGTTACTGATATCTGAGAGATTCATCCACATGTAACTTATATTTCTGTTTATTTTGTAGGCCAAACTCTTTGCTTATTTAAATCCTTCTTTTTGCAGGTACTTTTACCCATTTCCTGTTGGGCCCTTACTTTATCAAGTTGAGCTTTCAATTGGAGGGCAGCAGTTTCACGGGAAAGGAAGAACAAGACAAGCTGCTAAACATGATGCAGCTGCTAAAGCACTGAAAGTTCTGCAGAATGAGCCCTTGCCTGAGAAACCAGAGGTGGGAATTAATCTTGGTGTTGTAAGCATAAACTACTGAGATAAACTGAGATACTGTTGTAGGTTTTCTTTCCTTATTAAGAAGTAAAGGACAGTTATGAAATTCAGTTTTGCTTAGTAATGTTGACCTACTTGTGACAATAGAAACAGTTTGATTTAAAAACATAAATTTCTGTGAAACTAAAGTTTTTCTAAATGAATTTATGTTATTTCTTTTGCTGTTGTTTTTTTCTGCAGCAATGCTATAGACCTCTGTCAGATATGTCAGTGCTCTGTCAGAGCACTGGAAGCATAGATAGGAACTAATTTCTTATCAGGTACAGATCACATGCAACCTTCTGAAGAAGTATGTAAATGAGGTGCTTGCATTCTAGTATGGGCAACCTAGAAATCATGCATAAATTTGCTTCCTGGGCAAAGTTCCTATGTGATTTTTTGAAAGAACCATGGACATTCTAGAAGAGAGAGAATTTCATGGAAGTAATAACCTTGTTCACACATTTTAATATGAATATAAGAAGCAAATTTTTGTCCCTCAGTATATTTATAGCTGTCCAGCACTTTCCTTTCTGAGACCCTGTCACTGGGGTTTTTTTCATGCTTTTTTTTAGGTTGCTTTAGGCAGAAGGTCTTATTGTGCACACACAAGTTACAGCTTCTGGGGCTGGCTGACTGTGTCCACCCTCTCCTTAGGTGTTGGCTGATTGCTACAAAGAGTGCATTTAGTCATCCCTTTATGGGCTCATTATACCTGAATTATGAGCGCGTGATGTTAGAACTAAGAGCAAGAGCCCCACTGGTGTACTCCATGCTGGCATGTAGATCGTGTTGAGGAGGTGGGGGACATACAATACAAACCTGGAAGCAAGAGAGACTAGGACACTGCCAGAGAGGTGAGAAGGAAGTGGAGGTCAGACTGGTAACTTACAATCATGAGAACTTGCATGGATGTCTGTCTGTGTGCTGAGAAAGAAGGAACATGAAGAATTAGGCAAGAAAGTAATAAGGGATCTCAGACAAGGAACAAAAAATAGCTGGGAACTACTAGGAATGGCAGAGCAAGAGGATTTAGGAAATGTGTTGTAAAGCCAAGGGACACTGAGTTTAAAACTTTGAAGTGTATTTGTGGGAAGGAGTATTGCTCAGATAATTAAGCCAAAGCACTGCATTTTATAGTTCAGGGAAGAGGCCTAGGAGGCACTGATGGTATTGCTTTGGGTAACAGAAAGCTCTCCTTGAGGAACGTAAGTTATTGAATGATGGAGGATACCAAGAGCCAAGGGATTACAAATGCTACTGGGAGAAGAGGGATGCAGGGAACAAAAGCTGAAAGAGTGGAGATGAGTTCTGCACTGATATCCAGAACTGGTGAAAGGCAGAGTGTGGTCAAAGACAAGCTATAAGCCTTCATGCAGAAGAGGTCAAGCCTGAGGGTGACCCCCAAATTCTTGAGTATTGTCATTCTGTGCCAGTGATGCACAACATCATCTTTTCTGCACTCACCCTCGTAAAAGGTATCATACCATCATCAGCCATTTTTTCATCTCAGGTAGCAAAGTTCTGCATCCTGGACCTAAGGAGTCCCAACTGTGAGGAACATAATAGGATCACATGTGACTTTTGTTCACTTTTTTAGAAATGCTTCTGTACAAGTGACTTCTTGAATAGTGGTAGAGTTGTGTTTAAAGTTGAGTAATGTGAGGTCTTCAGAACAAACACTGCAATTGTCTTTGTGACCACATATCCTTTTTTGTAAGATGTGTCCTTCAATGTAAGGGGTGTAAAGCAGGAGGAAAAGGAAGAAAAACTATGGAGTCTCTCCTTTTTGTAAGGACATCATAAGGGAAATACTATTGTGAATGATGCAGGAGATTTCAAGAAGAGAGAATTACTTTATGAAGAAACCAGCTGCAAGCTCAGTGGGAACTGAATGCTGTCTTGACCCTGCTATTTTGCTGAGCAATTCACTTACACTTTCATGAGAAACATGCATTTGTCATTTTACTTTTCTATTTGTTTGACTTGTCTACAAAAAGAACAGTAAGAACTGCAGCTATGCTTAAGGAGAGCAGTCCTTTGAATAGAGAGGACAGTCTGTACTGGGATAAATTAGGTCTTAAATGGCTTTCAAATATTGTAGGTTTAGAAACGTCTGAGGGAATTGCTGATTTTATAACAGCATTTTGCACTACAAAGGAGAATTCTACTACAGAGCAAGCAATGTTCATTCTTGCATTCATTGAGGCAAGGTCCTTGAAGGGTACAGGAGTGTCAGATCATGAGATGCTATTATAAGGGGTATCTACAGGGGAGGCAAAGTAGGATTTCAGAAGCAGACATAATCCTTGATGCTTCCTCCTGTCATTTGATGTTTTCAGTTATTTTCCTTTTAAATCTACTTATTTTTGTGTATCCCATTTGTGTGTGTGTGTGAACAGAATATGCTTAAGCCTGAACTCTTGTATTTAGGGCAGTATTTTGTGCTTTTTATTTATTTTATTCTTATTTTACAAATTTTTGTATTTACAGGATTTAACTCTTGTATTTTTAAAATAGAAAACAGTGCTTAATAATTGTTGGACACAATGATCTTAAAGGTCTTTTCCAACTTAAATGATTTTATGATTCTAAGAAGAAATCATTGAATAAAACAATTAGACTTTATGGTAATGTGACCTTTTCCCACACCTTCTCAGACTGCAAATCTAGAAGCAAGTGGCAGGAAAAAAATTGGTAATACTAGCTTTCAACTGGACAAAGCCCTATCTGAACAACCCAATTGAATTTAAAAGTTTGCTCTGCTTTGAGTGGGAGGTTGTAAGAGACCTCCAACAGACCTTTCCAACTTCAATTAGTCTGATTGTAGTTTAGACACACTGACCAAAGTTGCAGAACAGGGTTACTTTGTGTATTCAAAGACAGAGATGATAAAGCATCAATTTTAACACTTAGAAAACATAGAAAGCTATGCTTTCTAGCACAGCTCTTAGACAGAAATTCTAACTTTTGCCTGAAAATAATAAAAACTAGAATTGCTTCTATGTGTTTTGCCAACTTATTTGGTAAATTTCAGCTGCTCTTTATACCCGTAACATGGAAGAAAGCAGTCACACTGACTGCTGTGTTGACATCAGTATAGTTCTAATCAGAAACTCCAGTGGCTTTCATAATTTGCTTACAAGCAGTCTTTGAGGAAGTGCATGTTGAAGGCGTTCCTACAAGGGCAAATTCCTCTTGAAGGAATATATTACTTTTGCAGTTTGCTTGGGAGTTTTTGAATCTATCACTTTGTTTCCTTTGGGACCTTTTTTTCACTTGTTAGAAATGGATTTGAACAATTTGATTAGAGCTGAGAGTGGTAAATGCTTGTATTTGTGGTCTTGTTCTGATTTAGTCCTTGGTGAGTTTAGTCTATGCATACATGCAAACTACTTTGAAAGCAAACTTTATAGGTCATCTGCCTAGAGGTGTGCAGGGAAGGAGAAAGAGGGAGAGCATGTGTGTATAGTTAGTTTTGATTTATAAAATAAACTGATCCAGAACTCAAGTACAGACCTCCAAAGTAGAGGGATCTACCAGAATAATTGGTAAAATAGGTAAGATCTCTTAATTGTTATTTTGCTATTGATTTACTTCTTTTAGGTAGAGGTATTGAAGAAAGGTACCAGTGTTTTACACCATGTGAACAGAATTGGAATATATCAAGAATGCATACTGTAATACAGTGAAGCATTCCATACTATTTATTTGCATTCTTTAGAAATGATATTAAATGGGAGAAACTTAATCCCATTAAAGAAGTCCTCATCACCTTTGCAAGGAAAAAACATGGCACTTGAAAAAATAGCATGTATCTGAAATTAGAAGGAGGGGAAAAATGCTTGTAATTAAAGTGATTGTGCTAATGGTTTGACAGTAAGGGTAGTGAGAGATTATTCCTAGAGATGACAGTGGTAAACTTCCTGTAACACCTAGAGCATAATAAGACCTTAGTAGTTCAAATATTTTTTCCAAGGTATATAATGCTATTCCTTTTGAACTTACCAACTGCATTTAAAATAGGGTTTAGGATATGATGCTCAAGACTTTTGACTCCTGTATTCAGTCTTGCTTTTCCCAGTTTTTACCTGCGTTGTGCCTTCTGCTGAGGTATAGTATGGTTCCTCCAGTGTAGGTGTTGCCTCCTCGTTTCTCATGCAGTCACAGTGCACCTACCTTGCTCCCATGGGAGTGGTGCCATCGTGTGGTCTCAGTATTCACAGACCCGAAGATTGTCCTAAGTACACCTCCACAGAGAGTCTGGAGACTGGATGTAGTAGTGGGATCAGAAGTATTAGATGTTATCTTTGTAAAAGGATGTTGGGCTATATGTGCTCTTCCGAAATGATTGCAACTCGAACCTGAAATACAAGGTCAACCCATAAGTACAGTGTAAAATCTGATGGGACAGTGGGAGGAGTGAAAACCACAGATTGATTTTATTAATACTTCTGTCTGAGATGGGAAGAGGTTCCTTTAAGTGTTGGGGGAAAAAAAAAATCCTTCATATTTTAATTTAATTTGTCAGTACCAGACATTGGGGATGCTTGCTGCCATCAAACTAGTTTCAGTCAATGAGAGCTCTCTAGAATATTTCTGCTGCTCCAATAAAATACTTAAATCATTTTTATTGCCTGGTTGCATAACTGGTGTTGTGGCATGATATAATTGGTGAAATTGTTGCTGTTCATCTTTATCATAATCCTTCCAATATCACTGCTAGACACATAGTCTTAAAGTTTCTCTGTTGCTCTTACCACACCACTTGGTTCATGTCCCAACATCAGTGGAAACATTTTTGGAATCATAGTCAAAACTTTACCTGGAGATATGTAGAAGTGCCTGTAGGTAAGCTTCAGCTGGCAAGGCTGGCCTCCTAGCAGGTGTAAGTTTCAGAGATGCACACCATTTGATTTAAGGCAAGTTCCTGATAGTATGTTCTTTAAATGAGGAAAAAGTCTGTAGATGAAGCACTTGCAAGGGAACATGTTAAAGACAGAACTGTGCCAGGATCTAATTAGCCATCCTTTATTCACATTGGTCCCATTCTCAGAATTCTTTATTTTTCTTGCCCTTTCTCTTATCTGATACTGTCTTAGTGCTTTTGGTACAAATGTCCAATCAGTATATGAAAATTGCATTTCATAAAGGTACTTCCATTTGGAAACCAGTTCATTTAACACATCAGTTTGTTTTATCTAGAAATAGATTTTTATATTGGCCCATATGCCATTTGTTCTTTCCTGTAACGAGCACATGAAAATATGAAGGTTTGCTAGCTTTTACACATACACCTTAAATGAGCTTCCTAAGTTTCAGTTCCATAGTATGTGTGCTGCATTTCTACACATTCACGCAAACTGGCAGTAAAGGTTAGACTACTTAAAATTTTTGAGAGCTCAGTAAACTGGTTGGATGGATAAAATTCAATTTAATAGGATCTTTATTTTAAATAGAGTATGCTTCTTTTAGGTTAACGGAAAAGAACCAGATGATGAAAATCTCAATAAATCTGAAATAAGCCAAGTTTTTGAGATTGCACTTAAAAGGAACTTGCCTGTGAATTTTGAGGTATGTTTACTTTACAAGCTCTAGATTTGTTTTTGTTAGAATATTAAGGGTACACATTGAGTATCTTTGAGATAATCCAAACAACTGACTTTTAACATGTCTTGTTAGTTGTGAATACACTTTTACCTTTGACAGTCACACTGATTGTCTTGGGGTTTATATGGTAAAGTGAAGTAAAAAGAAAAACTCACCTGTTCACAAATTCATGCCCTAAAGCCATTCCATGAGTGAACAGCTTATGCTGTGGTTGTCTGTGCAATCTTTTTTCCAAGCTTTTTGAAAAATCAATATTCCAGTGAAGAAACAAAACAGCACTCCACATTAATGGTTATAACATTGAAGTGCAGAGTCAAGGCAAACAAGGATAGCTCACTCAAAAAGATATTTATGGAAGTATTTGCTTAATTAAGCACTGATATGGACTACACACAAGGTGCAGAATCTCACAAATAGGTTTCTTTTCTTGCCATGAGGTGACCTCATGTGCATCTTTCCTTTCCCTTTGGCCTGGCTGCTTGCTGCCTCTTTGCCCCCCCCCCCCCCACCCCGATCATGTTAGTTGTCTTAAATCAATAGCTTCCATAGGAGCATCTCTCTTTCACTAAAGTATTAATTTATCATGCTGCTTTCCTGAGCTGGCAGAGTAATATTTAAGTCAACTATCTGAATTATTATAGTAAGAAAATGCAATTGTGTGTAACTAAATTGCTTCTAAAACCATTCTATGAAATTTTACATGAAGCTTTCAATTATTGCAGATTAGCTTGAGCATCACTGGTAAAAACATACTGTCACACAAAGCCAGTTGTGGGTGGAAGTTCTTAATTGATTTTTACGTTTTGAATTTACGATTATTTTGAAGTAGGATGTGTTGTTACAAATGGAGTTAAAAGACTAAATCTGTAGCAGGCATCTATCTCATAGATGTCTCCAGAGTTGCTGGTTTCTGAACTAAAATGCTAGATCCTAAAGAACTGCATTCTCTGTAATGTTCTATTACCACAAGATGGTGTATTTAATGAGGTGATTTTAACTGTGAAAGTACGTGCTGATGAGATAGAACAGGCACATCTTAATACTGAAGGAGTAAATCAGTAAATTAAATGAGATGGGTTAATGACTTACATGTAAATACTGTTTACTGCTTGCTGCATCTGATCTTTTTAAAGTATCTGTTTATTTGGGTGGGATTAGGTTATTAGAGTGCATATGATTTACATGTTTACTTTATGAATTGTCTGAGAATCTAAAATGGCATTATCTGTAGTTCTTGAGAGAAGTTTGCTATAAACAATGTGCCCTACCATTTTTAATAAGTGTTTATCACGCTTTCACTCAGTTTTTCCCTCTGAAACAGGTGACCAAGGAAAGTGGTCCTCCCCATATGAAGAGCTTTGTAACCAAGGTGTCAGTAGGAGAATTCATGGGTGAAGGTGAAGGAAAGAGCAAGAAGATTTCGAAGAAAAATGCTGCAATAGCGGTCCTAGAAGAACTGAAGAAATTGCCACCTCTTCCTACGGTTGAGAAAATGAAGCCACGAATCAAAAAGAAAACAAAATCAATAGTGAAGGTAAGAGACAAACAGGTTGGAAACCTGCCTGTTATAAATAATCAGCAGCTGAGAAGAATTTCTGAGTTAATTATAAACCCTCTTCAACTGCTCAGCATTAATCAGCAGTCTGGTACTACAAATGAAATGATATTTTGCTCCCACTCTAAATAGAGTTCTGACACCACCTTTACAACAGTTATCAATAAATTCAGGATGGAAGACAAACCTTATAAAACAATGAGTGGCACATAAAAATCAAGCTCTTACTTTCAAGCCTTAGATGTTACAGTTTTGGGGTTTGCACCGTATTGCTTGTGCAAATTCTCCTGCAAGCCTGTCCTTCCCCATATAGCAGGATTCAAACTTGTAAAACTGTTACCAGTGGTTAATGTGGTCAGCTGTTAACAGGAAAGCCAAATAAATTGAGTGTTTCTCTTTGGCTGTGCCAGTGTTTCATTAAGCAACTGTTATTGCAGAGGTTTTATATTCTAGAGATTAATGAATTTAGTGGCATGCTGCATTTTGTCTATTAAACCAAATATTCACAAATTTTTGGCTTATTTCTTAAACATTGTTCTACATAGCTGCAAACAAGTCCAGAATATGGTCAAGGAATGAATCCCATTAGCAGACTTGCCCAGATACAGCAGGCCAAGAAAGAGAAGGAACCAGAGTACATGCTCATCACAGAACGTGGTCTTCCAAGGCGCAGGGAGTTTGTGATGCAGGTTTGTATGTTAATTCAAGAAATCTACTTGCATGGCTGTGATGTCTTGGGTTTTTTGCTTATGGAAATCAGGCTGTCACAATGATACACAAAGTTAACTGGATTATGGCCAAATTCCATGAAACCTATTAAGAAAATATCTAGTGGACTACATTCAAGGAGGATAAAGGTTCAATAAAGATGATCTGAGTCATGTCTTTTTAAAAAATGGCATAGGGCACCAGAAGTCTACGTTGTAACTGCCTGATGTTTTAATTAACAGGGGTATTAATATTCTGTGAAGAGATACTGAGCTGGTTATATTTTTTAATATAGTATTTATTAACATGAACCTAGGTCTCCTTAATTTCCTCCTTCCCCTGAGTTTTTGTGTGTTGCTTTAGAGTGCAGCAGTTTCTGCACATAGTACTGTAAATCCCAATAGCATAGCAGTGGTTTTAATACTGAGTATCTACTACACTCTAATAATTAAGTGCATTTTCCGGACCTCTCGCCTATTCCAGCCAAGACAGTTTATTTCTTTCTTTTAAATCTTCTAAACCTCTAACTTCAGCCTGGAAAATTTGTATCTGCTGTGTTACCATTTTTGAGCCTTTAAGCTATTGCCAAGGTGAGATGATGAAATACAGCAGTTTGTGTGACTCCTGTTTGGGGTTTTGTGCCAATGATCATTGACAGTAAATGACAACTTGCTTAGAAACAATGATCACTTGTTCTGTGACTCATGGAGTGCTTGAGACAAAGACCACTAATAAGTGAATCCTTACACTACTGTTTAAGAATCTATTTGTTTCTATTTTGTCTTTGCTTAGGTGAAAGTTGGGGTACACACAGCTGAAGGAATGGGCACAAACAAAAAAGTTGCTAAACGCAATGCAGCTGAAAACATGTTGGAACTTTTAGGTTTCAAAATCCCTCAACCTCAGCCTCCAAAGCCAGCATTAAAGACAGAAGAGAAGGTAAGAGTCTTTAAGAATCAACTGCTGTTTAATACTATAGCAAAAGCTGAATTGAAACAACAGCAAGGCAGCAACAGTGTTGTAAATTCATGCCTCCTGTTCTAGCCAGGAAGCAATTGTATTGAGGTGACTGTTCTTTAAAGTAGTGTGTTTTGGATACATTAAGGGTTTGATTTTGCAAGTAAATCAGAGGGCTCAACTAATGTATTTCTTCTTTATAGAATGGCTCAGATTCTGTGATAATTGATATATTGGCCTTAGAAATCTGCAGATCTGTAGGTTATAGGACTTTCTGGTATTAATAGGTTCTATATAGGCTCAGTAGAAATTGCAGTTGAAAGTTTGTTACAGGTCTCTTCCTTTGGTGGGCCCCTAAAGGGGAAAGAGCCTTGTGTGAATCTGTTGATTCAGATCTTACCAGGAAGTTAAAATAACAAGTCTGGGTTTAGTTATATCCTTTTCATATATATGCTCATTTGTGTCCAGTATGTTGTCCTCAGCAACTCCAGTAACTCGTGTTAGTTTAACTGGCTTTATTATGGTATCTAGTTCTCAGTATCTGTTCTTAATACCACTTCACTGTTCTGTAGATAGTTTTTGACAGTGAGAATCACTGAACTTGTCTCTTCTTAGCTGTGTAATAATTGAGGCTTTTTAGTAGATTTTTCAGTAAAATTCTGACTATTCAGATCACCTACATCTTAAAAACTTTAAAACCTGGGGCAGAGGGATAAAGTTTTAAAAGCATATTGTGTGTTTAGCTTTTTTCTTTTTATTTTAAAGACACCAGTGAAGAAACCAGGTGATGGAAGAAAAGTAACCTTCTTTGAGCCAGGCTCTGAAGAGACTTCAACTAGTACGTAACCTAACTGAAAGAAGTACAGCCATGTTGGGGTGTGTGTGTGTGTGTGTGTAAGATACAGTTCTCAGTCCCTTCAGTAGTGTCATTAAACACACAGCAATGAGCAGAGGTGTACAGGAATTAACGTTCAGGAGCAAGCTTGGTTCTGATCCAGGGACCAGGCTCCTTCAACCAACAGCAGGAGTTAAGTGGGGGAAATTTCTGTGCAGGGAAAAAGGTAAGGGGAGGAGGTGAGATCAGCCTCTGGCTCAGAAAAATGTTTGGCAGAAGCTGGAGTTGAATTATTTATTCAATAAGCAAACTCTGTCTTGATGCTGAATCTCTGACCCACCAGAGGCAAATGAAGCTCACTAAGTTTGTTAGTGTTTCAGAAGTAATCAGAAACACATTGCTTTTTCAGAAGTAGCTTTCGATGCTTTATCTTTGCCCTCGTATGCCTGCAGAAGGCTTCACAGAACTGTCTAGCATCTGGTTAGTGTGTACCTCTCTCGTCTCAGGTAATAAAGAAGATGAGTTTAGGATGCCTTATCTCAGCCATCAGCAGCTTCCTGCTGGAATTCTACCCATGGTCCCTGAGGTCGCACAAGCTGTAGGAGCCAATCAAGGACACCACACCAAAGAGTTCAACAGGGCAGCCCCAAATCCTGCCAAGGCCACAGTAACAGCCATGATTGCTAGAGAGCTGTTGTATGGTGGCACTTCTCCTACCGCTGAGACCATACTAAAGAACAACAACTCATCAGGCCACGTACCCCACGGACCACTTACTCGGCCCTCTGAGCAGCTGGACTATCTTTCCAATGTTCAAGGAATCCAGGTAAGTGCTTGGTTTTGCAAGATTTCTTCCAAAGCTACCCAAATTGGTCCAACCTGTTGCTTGTTCTAAAGCTTTTTAGTTCTGCTGGTGGCTGATGTATTCTGAAGGCTGCCTGTTAAGCTGAAATTCATATAAATGATTTACTTATGAAATGTACTGAATTTTACATTTTTTATATCGTTTTCAAATGTGCATTTCCTCAGCCTTAATTCAGTACTATTCTGAAGTCTTGGAAGAATAAAACTGAAAGTAGTATTTTGTGATTGTCATGATGTAGGAACAACATAGTATGAACTTGAATGTGGCTGATCTGAAATCAGGTTTTTTTGAACAATCTTTCTTACATTAACATTTGCTGTAAGCGGTACATTTTCTTGTTTGGTCCCTTTAATCAGAATTGCATATAAGTTCCTATACTGATACGTTAAAGTTGCTCAGTGAATTAAAAAGTGTAGGAGGGAAACCTTTAAATGGCTATAATAAGAAAAAAGGTCCCAGCAACAATCATTATGAAATAGCCACTTCTAATCAGACTTGCAGAGCTCTCATGATTACTAAAAAACATTGCAGGTGAAGACAAACTTCAAAGTTTAGACTGGCAGAATGATTAGAAGTAAGGTTCAGCTTCATATATGGGTAAATAATCTGTAGCAGTTGTGATATATTTTCTGTACATGGTTAACTTAAAAGAGCTAAATCCTTCTCTTTTCTTCAGGTTGAATATAAAGACTTTCCAAAAAATAACAAGAACGAGTTTGTATCTCTTATAAACTGTTCCTCTCAGCCACCACTGATCAGCCATGGAATTGGAAAGGATGTAGAGTCTTGCCACGATATGGTATGATGAATATTGCTGAAATGCTTTTTCTTTGCCCTTCAGTGTGAACTGAGGGATGCAGCAGATAGACCAAGGTTTCATATTACTGCTGCACAGCAGT
The DNA here is from genome assembly GCF_012275295.1 of Melopsittacus undulatus. Lineage (NCBI taxonomy): Eukaryota > Metazoa > Chordata > Aves > Psittaciformes > Psittaculidae > Melopsittacus > Melopsittacus undulatus. The sequence continues at coordinate 29,095,941 of NC_047536.1, read as the reverse complement.
GAATTAAACGCTGTACAATTCCCTGGCTAAATTTGTCTAATATTTCACAGGTTGCTGAAACAACTGATTAACAATATCTGAATCAAATCTAAATAACCTTTGAAATGCTTAACACATGCTCACAATTTTTGTCTACTAAAATGCATTTACTTTATTGTGATATTATTTGCATGAGCACATGTTAAAGAAAATGTATGGAAAGGAATCTTTAAAATACAAGAGCTTATCAGATTATTTTCTGTGACAGAATGGGCTGATATTTCACTGGGCACTTTAACATCTGGGTTCACATTACCAGACTTTCTGAGAGAATCCAAAATGGAAGAAATACAGTTCCTCATTAGATAGCAGGAGATGCTCTACATCTGTTAAGCCTCCTTTGTAACAGTAGCAGTTTCTTTTATTTCTATATCCAGTGGTGCCCTGACTACTGACTGTGGACTAAATAGCTTCCAATATGTAAATGCATAGGAGAACCTGAGTTTGCTGACTTTATACTAAAACCATTTGCAGCAATTTTCTAAGGGCTATAATTTGATACAGATTTCTTTGATCTTTGTCACTTAATGTTGACATTTTCCCACTCATCTCTACATCTGACCGTAAAGAGCTCCTAAAAGTGTGAGAACTGCCTCTGTTCAGACACTCAGCATTTTGCTAATGCCCATGCTATAATGCATCAGGCATATTCTGAAAAGGGAAACCTGAAATTGATCAGAGAAAAGGTGACAAAACTTTTCAGTTCTCAAAGGAGGTGACTTACTTTTGCAGTAGCCACATCACATTGACTCTCAAAGTCACATGTGCCCTATCAGTTTTGTAGTTTTGATTCTCGTGTAACTTCTTCTGCAAAGAACTTCTTGATTCTGTGTATCTTAATGTCCTTTGCCTTAAGCTCTGTACAGTTTTTGAGCCATTACTGAGTTAGCATCTTTTTTCCTTAATAGTACTTCATTTATTATGTTAATAGTAATTATGCATAAGTAATAGTAATTAATTTTCCCCATTGCTAAAACAAACACAAAGGAATGCCCTAGCCACAGCACCACTTGATTGTTTAATGTAGCCAGATGAAACTACACCACTGCATTTTTGTCCACCATAATTATGCATCTTAGGAAATATATTACTAAAATCAGTGTATTTACTTCAAGTGAGCCCTGGTCCTTTCACTGTGTTAACAGAAAGGGCTCAGGTTGCATTGCTGAGTGCTCTCTCTTTTCTTTAGGCTGCACTGAATATTTTAAAATTGCTGTCTGAGTTGGACCAACAAACCACAGAGATGCCAAGAACGGGGAATGGACCAATGTCTGTGTGAGTGTGACCCATTGACTTCCCCTTGCATTAACAGAAGCCTCTAACCCTGTGATGTTCTAGAAACAAATAAAATGTGAGGGTTTTTTTTCCTTTGACAGAAAAGTTAAAATGCCAAAGGCTGTTACCTTCTTCAGAAGGACCAGAGGGTAGGTTTTGTGATCAAGTTTGTCATTTTTCACCTGTCAAATGCAAATTACTAAGCAGGAGCAAGTGGTTAAAATGTGATGGCTGTGACACAGAGCAATTCTGACTGTGATTCCTCTGCTTCAACTATTCGTTTACATGTATTTGTAAACAGTGTGACTCCTCAGTGTGTGTAAGTGATACAGTAGCTCTTCTCTTTCTAGAAATCTGTAACATGTAAACAATCTATAGTAGGTTTCACAGCTTGTTTTCAACAGACTCATAGAGGGGTTGCAAATTACTCCCTTTGACCATGGGGAAAGAAAAAGCTTAACCTCCCATTTAGATAATAAACTTTCAAAATTGTGGAATTAACAAAGTGCTAATTGATTACAAATGGAGGGAAGTTACCTGGAAACAAATAGTGAGATGCCTCTCAAATTCTTTGTATATGATTTAGAAGCACCTTATTCATGGCAGTAGTGTTTTTTCTCCTAAGTAACAGGTGTTTTCTCATTTCTAGATGTGTGAAACAAGAAATGGAAAGTGACCCTCTTCTCAAACCGGCTAACTCAAACACTTTGGGACAAACACTGGACAGCACTGCCTAAAAATGGCTTTTGACTGGACCCAAACCTGAAAGCACCAGAGAAAATCAAATGCTTCCTATTAATGTAACCTAACTGTTTTAGAGTGCTACAGTCTTCACAACCTACTGTAGTGTCTAAATCATAACCGTTGCTTTTTCTTCAAACAGTGATAAATTTTTAGTTTCATTATGTTGTTTTGATTGAAATGACACTATAAATTTTTCATTTAAAAGTTTCTTAATTGTATCTAGAACAATAGCACAGTTTAGAAACTTTGTCTTCTGAGACTGACATGTTATCTGTGAACTAACTTGGGAAGATCATATCCATGTATGTGGTTATTTTGTTTTTATTGAAATAGCAAAGTTTCACTGGAAACAAATTGTGTGCCCACCATTTTAAAAAGTCCAGGATTTTCACATTTAGCTTAATCATCCAACGGTTGAATTAATTAAAACACTTTAGGAATTTTAAACTTTGATCATTTTTGGTTAATTTCTGGTTTTCTTGGTGGGGGGAGGGGGTTGGGGTGTTGGGGAACCTGAATGCAATGTGACTTTAAATGATCTCTGATCTATGTTTTAAGGATTGTGTGTATAGATGGCGCACAGCTCACTACATTACAGGATATGATCTCAGTGTAGTGCATATAAAACCGCAGATTGATTTTCCTTGAGTGCTTTATACTGTTTAATTACATCTCCATGTAGGGCTGAAAAAAATTACCTATGTTTATATATAAACTGTGTTGCTTTTGATGTTGTGTTATTGCGCACTGAACTGTGCGCAATAAAGTTTTTGCATATGGTCCAGGTAAAGCACGATAGCCTTGCAAGTTAAGTACTGCTTCAGTTCATTGTTTACGCTGGAATTTTTTCTCCCCATGGAATGTAAGTAAAACGTAGTGTTTGTCACCAATAAATGGTAATACTAAATTTTTTTTTGGTTAATTTATTCTTGTATGCCACTACAGGGGCTGCTTTTTTTATAGGATTTGTAATGCTTGTGATATAGTACGGGCAGTATTGTAAAGCTATGGAGTAACTGTATAATGGGTATCAATTACATATAAATAACTACTATTTAGTAATGTGGAGGATGTGAAAACCTGGCAAGGTCAAGGAAATTCAAAAGTAACGTGGGTACGTTTTGTTACTTGTGCCACAGTGTGTTAGTGCAACTGTATTAATGGGAGCTTAAACTAAAGTTACGATTATGACAAGAAACCTGGCACAACAGGTTGGTATGATTTCAAAGTTTAAGTCTCTACTTTTAAGTTTCCTTGTTTGCTTGTAATTTGAGTCACAGCCTTGCCTTGCACCTAGTAATTTTTGGAGGGTAGTACTTTCAAAACAGAACTTTCCCTCTAGCAACAGAAACTGGCACCATAGACTTGACACATGACAGTGTTATCATTTGGATGTGAACTTGGTTCCCTATGTGCTTAACTGGTAACATACAGCAGCACTTGTAAACACCCGTCTGCAGTGCGTGTGGTAGTGCCTGTCACAGAAGGCAGTTACTGCACATGCTGTGTCTCAAAGCTGAATGTCTCTGCTATTTTATTTGCATTATCAAAAGCAGTTGGGCCACATTAACTGCATACCAAATTTTATTGAATCAGGTTGGTTTTGATCATTATAAGCAGAAAAAGACTCAACATTGTAAAGGTTTTGGGTTCTTTGGTTTTGTTTCATTTTGTTTTTTTTTCTTTTTTACATCTGTAGAACTAAAATGCTGTACATTTAAAAATTAAAAGAAACTTGCTAGGCTGAGGCTTTGTATTGCAAATTCTTACAACTTACCAAAATACTTGCCAAAATAATTTATACTGGAAAACAGGTACCACATGGATAGCAATGTAAATTATCTCCTTACCTCTACCTGCTGCTACTTAAGTTTCCTCTCTGAATGGAACTTGAGCCTATTCTTCTGACTGTTTTGCAGCATTCATTTCTTGAGAATGCTGTTTCATATGATCCTGAATTAAGGTACTTTGCTGTAAATCCCTCTGTTTCAGTACTCTTACATGCATCTGTCATCTTAGAGGTGCTTCATCAGAGAAGGTTCTTTTCTCAAAGGCCTTGTAATCACAGCTGCATTATGGAAGACTTCAGGTCACTGTGTGGATTCTAGGTAAGCCAAAGGGAGTTCTAGATAAAATGTGTTATTTCTAGAGCATCACAGCCGCTTTCTTTTTCTGTTGTCTCCTTTGTGTTTGATGCAGTAAAGGCTAGGAAGATTATGGTACGATACGTATTCCCCCAAAGGCTTTATATGACACTTCAACAGATACTAAAATGTTCTACAAAGAATACAAATACAAGAAACCTGGGGTGAAGGTGCAGTTCTCTGACTGCAGCAGTCCAGCCGGCTAGCAGCAATTCCTGAGGAGGCAGGTCACTGAAGGATGGAAGATGTGAGGTGACAGAATAAGACACTGAATTTCACTGCCTTTCAGTCTTGTTCATAGAATCACAGAATGGTTTGGGCTGGAAAGGACCTTAAGATCATCCAGTTCCAACCCCTTGCCATGGGCAGGGATGCCTCATACTAGACCATGTCACTCAAGGCTCTGTCCAGCCTGGCCTTGAACACTGCCAGGGATGGAGCATTTACCACTTACTTGGGCAACCCATTCCAGTGCCTCACCACCCTCACAGAAAAGAACTTCCTTATATATAACCTGAAAGGCTCATTTGGACCTTAATGCCTGCTCATCCTACTTCCCTATGTGGAGAATACAGGCTCAAAGGAAGTAGCTGAGGAGTTTGGAAACCAGATTCTGGAAATAATGACGTCCATTTTCCAGCAGTTCAGCTTGTAAGTAAGATTAGCAGAGACCTGACAGTGTAGGTAATACATTTTTCTCCACCAAAGAAAATGTCCTGTCTGCCTGTACTCCTTCAAATGTCTAGACTTTGACAGACTCCAGTCTTCATGTTAATTTTCTGGTATTGGAAGGAAAGCACTTATGACTGTTCTCTCAGATTTCAAAGCCTTAAGGCAGCCACTGAGTTCTGTCAGGTTTTGCACTGCTTTCTTTCAAGCCTTTTCTTATTTGTCCAATTACACAGCTGCATGTAATTGTCAGAAGAGTGATGCCCTGCCACTGTTCTTTGAAGAGGTGCAGGCAAATATCTGGTTGTAATGCCCTGTATAAGAACCTGAAGAGTGGCTTTGTAGATGGTGCTGCAAATGAAGTCTGTTCCAGTGCTCTGTTACTGAGCTTGAAGACTGCTGCTCAAGTCTCCTATCTGAAGTAACATCCTGCACTCTGAAGCTGGTGTACCAGAAGGAATGTAGTCCATGTTCATCCAGGAATTTTGGAATAACATCTTTCTTAAATGGGTCAGTTTGCTGTCCTTGAGGCAAACAACTGCATCACATGAAAGTTAAAGGGGAATAATGGAAATTGGTCCAGGAATTTTTTTTTAAAGCAAAGTATTTTATTCATTAGTGGAAGTCCTGACACCCCAGAGGAAGAAACATGACTCTTCATGATCCATCATTCTCGGTTTCAGGATGGAGATCTTGCAGAAAAGAAGGATTTGTCCAAAATTTATTTTGGGGAATGCTGACCTTAGGATAGCTAAAATGTGCCTAGAGAATGTGAATTAGCCTGGATTCACTGTGATACCCATTTGTTCCATAATACAATAAAATACATTCCTGTAACGTTTTGTTGTTTTTGTTTAGGATATAGACAGCTGGTAAGTCCTATTTGAATGAATTCAGCTAGGGAGTCTGGAACCAGCAGGGGAGTTATTTGTGTTGTCAGTTCTCTGGCCAAATTTTAGTAACACAAAATGTAGCTATACGTGGAGTTCTGCTGCAATTACTGCATTACCGAAGGATGAAACCAAAATTTCTGTTCTAACCCACTGATCAAAGTTAAAAATTGTTTTATTCTGTCAGAATGTATGAAGACAAACGGTGGAGGTTCCAAAAGTGCCTAACTGCAGGAAATGAGAGGGTGTGTAAACTGATCATCTTTCATGAGGCAACCATGTAATAGTTTGCTCTTTTATTTTGAAGGTCTGCAGATAGAAAATAACAGAGTTAAGTGTGACTTGATACAATACCTTCCCTAAGGGCTTCTATATTTATGTGATTTTATTTAGACTGCTTGTTTAAGCTCAGACAAAGGAATGCTGCTTCAGAGGTGGTTACAAATCTGAAAATCCTCAAGTTCGTCTCTGTGGCTGTGACATCCTGTATTGCTTCCCTTTAACTGCCAAATGGATACGTACACTTACTTAAAACTCAGGAACTTCTGAGCAAGAACTGAACACCCCATGGAAAAGGGCTGGGGAAAAATAAGTTGTTGGAGCAAATTAAAATCTCTAGGGTATTCATTTAATCTCTGGATTAGAACTGAATAAAAGCATACAGATGGTGAATAATACCTAACCAAGAGTGTATTTTATTCTCCAATATAATTCTTTTATTATACCACTGGCAGAATCCTAATGCAAAAAAAATAAAATTTGATTAGCAATGAAAAAATCATAGTGCTTTTAAACTTCAGTCATCCTCTCACTTCCAATTTCATAGTGTTTTTGGCATCCTTCTAATAGGGATATTGTAGATTTTAAGTGTCCTGTGTTAATGATGCAGAAAATATTCTTCACAGAGTATGCTCTCAATGCTTTCATCCTCTGCTACCATTCTTTCATTTATCTGTACTTTTTCCAATGAAAAGATAGTCTTATGTTTAAATGCCGTTTTTTCTTTTCCCCTGTCCCCCTCAGAAGGGAGATTAGGCAATCCCAACCCTATGTTAAGGGACAAAACCTCCGATATGTTTTATGTCAAAGCCCAAATGCAAAATCTGTTTAGGGAGAACAGACACTGATTCCTAGTCCCTGTATTATTATGGGTTCAGTCTTCCAAATTGCTGTTCTCCTATTTTAAAGCCACGACCAAGTACATCATAGCAAGGATATGTATTGTCTGGTTGCTAAGCATTGCTTTCATAGTCGTTTTCACGCAACACTTTGGTTTTAACATTTAGCTCTTGCCTAGAAAAAACAACTGGGAAGGGAAAGCATCACTGGAAAAATAAATCCATCAGTAGTTTGCTGTAAATAAGATTCAGTATAACTGTCCCTACAAACTGCCACTGCATTTGCATAAGAAGTTTGAGAATTCCCTTTAAAACTTATTAAGTAGGTAGAGAAGCTTATTAAAATGTTGAGCCACCAAGTTATTTTAATTACTAAAGTGGATAAAAACTTGAAGAAAATGTGCTACTTCAAACTCACAAAGGCTAATTGCATTTAAATAATTGTCTCTTTAAGCATTCTAGCAATAACTCTGTTGTGCTTTCTCTTGTACTGTACTGACTTCAAAGCTAAGTGGTGGTTTCAATGAGTGTTTTCACTTCTTGTATTTCCATCTGCTAAAGCACTGATGTAGAAATTACAGCTGATTTTTGTTTAAAAGAGAAAAAAGGCTATTTAAGAGCTTTTACTGTCTAACCCCTCCCCATTCTGCTGGTCCGTTATTGTATGCAGGCAGGGAAGATGTACCTAGATTAAAGTGATATTTGAACTGGGTCAAATGCACACATCTTGTCATTCATCAGTCAGCTAGATAAGACTTTATTGGTTTTAGTGGCCTTCTGCCACATGCTGAATGTGGTGTTTGTGTTTAGTCTGGACATTAAACAAAGCTAATCCCCCTTCAAACAAGCACATGACCAGTGTTCAAACAATTATTGTGCGCAGGCTTGCACATATTGCATGTGGATATATTGGAATGGACCAAAAGTGTTTCCAAATTCCTTATAAATGCTGACATTACTTCCCAGTTTCTTGTCTATCAGTATTTTTTGTTGACCCTTTCTTTTTAAAAAACTGTTTTAGCCTTTAGCTATGAGGCATGTTCACTCCTCCGTTTCTACTAGTGGTTTTACTTTATAGAGGCTTACTCTCTTCCCCTCCTCTCCATGAACTCCCACTGTTCCTAGAAGAGTAACATCTGTTAAAGCAGGCTTTAAGATGATCTGATTTGTGATGGGCAGGTTCCTGCATCTGTGAGGTATAAAGTATCTTTCCTCTCCCTAGAGAGAAACACATTTCAACAGAATGTTCTATGAGGTGTGCTTCCAAACTCAGGAAACAGAGCAGGCTGTACCCACCATCAGGGCTGTGTGAAGTTCTGTGCTCCTCACCTGACTACCCTAGAGTGTTGTCATCCTCAGTGCAAAAAATGTTGAAAGATAGCTCCAAGTACTGCTCTGTGAACAGGACTGCTTCTTAGATGTGTTCTCTTCATCTTGTGCTGCTTAACACACCCGAATCCCAAGAAGCCACTAGCAAGGCATGTGGTATCTTTCTGATCATAGCTAATAACACACTGTTCAGATGAACTAAACTTCCGTTTACCTCTGGAACCAAAGTGTTTACATCTATGTTAAACTGAAAAGTCTTGTATTTGAGTTCTTGCATGTGTTCTTTCAACATGCTGCAGTTGAAGCTTGTCCCATGTAAATGGACTAAAACCACCTGGTTATTTTTTTGCAAGATAAAGAAGGATATAAACATTTCTAAAGTAACTTTTAAGTAGTACCATATTAGTCTACCATTTCCTTTGTCTTTTGCTCCACCTCTTTCTGACAGAGCAGTGTCTTTCATCAATGCCTATGTAAAATTCATTTGCTAATAATCACAGAGTAATCTGTAAACCACCAAAGCTCCTTTCTCCCTCCAAAAAAATGTTTTTTTGTAGAGTCTAGCCACTAATTTTGCAAGATCTTACTGGTGTCATGCAGCATCAGAAAACTCTGTATCCTTAGTACCCAGCTGTTAACAAGGCAGTTGCTTGTCCAACAGGCATTTATTGTTTCCACATTTTACATGGTTTATCCGAACTTAGAAATACTGCTAGAACATTTTGACTAAGGCTAAAGCTGAGCAGATCATAGAATCATAGAATAGTTAGGATTGGAAAGGACCTCAAGATCATCTAGTTCCAACCCCTCTGCCATGGGCAGGGACACATAAAAATCAGCAAAGGACCTGGTCCTGCAAGGTATAGTGCTCTGCACTGACCCTGACTCAGTGCATTGTCCCTAGGGAAGACTTGTGTTCATGAAGAAATGAATGTTGGGATCTCTTCAGAAGAGTGCATTGTACCTTTTGTGATCCATAGCAACTGACCTCTAAACCTGCTGCTGCAAACTGGCACGAAGTTTCTGCTACTGTCACACTGCAGCTGGGATCCATTTCTGTCCTTTCTGGATGGAAACCCTTGACAGTTTGGAGAAAAAAAAAAAACATAATTTCTGTGCAAATAGGCCTATTAAACTGGTAAATCTGAATACATCTCCCTGTTGGGTCTCTTGCTGAAACTCAGCTGGGTCATTCACAGCCTTCATTTGTTTCTAGTTGTAGCTGCAGGCTAGAAAAATTCTGGCTCCACAACCAAACTATGGCAGTTTCTTTCTTACTGCCCTTTAATCCATTCTGTAAACTTTGTATTTGGAATTTTTCATATTCCAGAGGACCAGTGTGTGTGATTTGGCACATGCTACCATATTTTTTTTAAATACCCTGTCAGTGCACTATTTTATTTTAATTACCATAATACTCCACAGTGAAGTTTCTGACCCAACAATTCAGAGATTTCATGGCTTCTTGATGCATAGCTTGCTCTTTTGTTATTACTGTTATTATATTACAAAACTTTATGTTAGAGAATTACAATCTGTATTAGAATTTTCCTGAATACTGGAGACATCTGGTACTGGGGTTTCAGTTCAGGTTATTATGTTGGGAAGTCAGAGGTTGCATCCCAATTAAGATTTGTCTTTCTGCAATATTCAGTTCTGATGGAAAAAAAAAACCCTGAATGTCAACAACATAGCAGTTGGATGCTGGCATGTGAAATATTTAATTATCTCATAAGATTAACAAGGTCTTGTTTAGCGATTCAGAAACTTTTCTTCTTTCATCAGGTTTCCCCTTCCTAGAGAAAAGAATGCTTCTGTGCTAGCACCAAGTGTTGGCATTTGGACGAAGCTGAAAACATGTACCTGTGAAGGCTGGCATATAATGCAACAGCATTCTTCAGAAGTTGTGATCCTTTTTAAAACATGTACGTGACTGAACTGCCTTTCAGCCTTTTTCCTTGGCTTTAGCCACGCATGTAAGGTTAGGCAGAGTGTGTGACTCCTACAGACACACAGAGGGACACAAGACAGGAGAGGCCCAGCCCCGATCGCTGGTGTCTGCAGCTGCTGGGAATAACCACACTGTGCAAGAAAAGCACATAGCTGTCCTGCAGCAAAAAGTCCTGCTAATTGGCTGTGAAGCTTGCATGGGCTGGCTGCTCTGGCCAGCAACGACCCACAGAAGAGATCCCTTGGAAGTAACAAGGAGAACTGGGACTTGTGTATGTTCTGACTTTTGCTGCCTCTTGAGGAAATTCCTGGCTTCAACAAGTCTTGCTACAATGAGCCCTGACTGAGCTGAAGAACTCATCTAGCTAAAGAGATTTTCAACATTTTCTGACAAGGAGAATAAAACCCAGTGAAGTCAAGTAAATTTGATACTAAGCTCTGCTGCAGCTGTTTAACATCCCAGACCTTCCCATTTCTCCTTCCTTGCCAAACGAGGCAATACAAATCACATTCACAGTTCCTCTTGAACATGTGACATGGGTTAGCAGCGTAACAAGATTAGTTTTCCCTGTAATCCTCTTAAAATGTCTTTCATGATTGTCTTTTCATCTTTTGGTGTTCTGGAACTTGGATTAATGGGATTGAGATTTATTCCACTTTGATAAACTGCTTTCAAGAATTAGTTGCCTACAAACATGTTTAATTTGGTAAAAGCATTTTAATGGGTAGCTGAATTATGCAGTGTCACTCCAAACATAGTGTAAGCCCTATATATGTACTTGCAGTATTTATGTCTGTAGACACTACTAGACAGGGAGGTGAATTAAACAAGATAGGCTTACTCATTTCAGAGTGTCTAAAATACCTCACGTGGCTTCTCTTGGCAGATTTGCAGAGCCTCAGCTGCATGCTTGCAAACCAGCCAACGAATTGACCATGTGCCTTTTCTTGTTCTCATCATGTTTCAAACGCCATCCTCAACCTACCCCTTCCATTGGTCCCACAGGACGTATTCACCTTGCAATCAGCTTGATCTGGTCCCCTTGTCACTGAATCCTTGTTTAGTTAGTAGAAGCTTCATACCAAAGGAACAGCTGGTTTGCTGGAGCACTGAGGTGACAAATCCCACATCCCATTTCATGCAACTCTGAGTGAGTGAGTGAGCAACTGAATTGCTATGCCTGGTGCCTTGGCATAACCAGTGTGTATTTTACAAACAGAAAAAAACTAAAGCATGGAGCAATTACATGATGTTGAGCTAGTCTAGACCAGAGCTGCTTACTGCATAACTCAGGGTTGTTGCAACTCCTGCATTTAGCCCAAAAGACCACCCTGCCGATGTGAAACTAGTATATGGCTTTATGCCTTCCCCTGCCTGTCGTCCTGCCTCTTACAACTGACTCCATTTGAACCCCATCTCTTTAGGTAAGTCTTATTCTAGTGACAAGATTTCCTGCCTTCCCCAGGAGGTGCTGGGAGGGGGAGCCCATGGCTGGAGAACATTTCTGATTCGTACAGTGGCATCCTCTACTATGCAGCGACCTCTGGTGAAGGATAAACACTGTGTTTGGCTTGACCTTCACGCCCAATTTCCGAGGTGCATTTACAGCTGTAAAATCACAGCACACAGCAGTGCTTGGGTTACAAGCCAGGCTGTTCCCATTCAAGATACATCCTTTGCTGTCTGTTCCATTTCTCACATTACTCAGTGGCAACCTATTTAACACAGCATAAATTGCCTGTCTATGGCCACCCAAAAGCAAGATAACCGCTGCTGTGCTGTGTTCCCCAAACTGCAGTGGGCATCTGCTAACTGAACACAAACCTGAGCGGAACCACTCACACCAGCAGAAGCCTGAGCTGGGAAGGAGCAGTGGTGTAAACTCGCAGTCCTTCAGTTACCTGTTTGGGAGCTCCTGCTCTGGAATAAGGTTGGATCACAGGCCTGATGTTGCCGCTGCACTTGCACATGCCTTTAGACAAGTCACTAAACATCTTGAAAGCTGGATTTTTTTCTTTCTAAGAGGAAAATAAAAGGAAAATTAACTTCCAAAGCTACACTCGCTCATCCCAGCAAAGCACGTTACATGTACTGATGCCACAAGCCTGAGTGCACTCAGCACTGGTTTGTCTCCAGACACCCATGCAGTGTGACGCCCCGTGTGTACTGGTGCCAGTAATGGGGCCAAGGCTTCCCTGAGGTGCAGGTGCCAGATCTGGGTGGGAGGCTGCAGCCAGAGGGTCCAACTCTGAGTGCAGGGGCAGGCACATGGCTGCAGCCACCCACCTTCACCCTGTCACCAAGATCTGGGAAATAAACTCTCTAACGAGACCAACAGGTTAGGAATCTGACATTATTATAGTATTGGGTGCATGGGGAACCACTCCACCTATCATGCACACCCAGAACAGACATTTTAGAGCTTATGTACCTTTATTATATACATATTAATAATAATTCCCAAAAATGTCCACCCAATTCTTGTTATTCATCGCATATGGTAACTTTGGTAGGTAAGGCCATAGCGCAGGCCCTGTGAATTTGAGGAGTGGTCTATGGGAGTCATTTGGTGAGAAATACCCCTACTCATTTAATCCTTTTATGGAATTCTGCTAGTTAAGGACACTGGAAGTCTTGCCAATTAACTACAACTACAAACGGGCTAGTTTATGAGAAGCTCCTTTAGCTGTTTCCTTTCACAGCTGTTTACCTATTTCTTGGGCCTAATTGCTAGAAGGAAGACCCACACCAATTCTAAAGAAGACATGTGGTCATCTTGTTGCACGCCTGATCTTGTAGCCTTGTCTATATCTTTATGCACAATGAAACACTTGTTTAAACTGGATGATCTTAAGGTCCTTTCCAACCCTAACTATTCTCTGATTCTATCAGCCTCTCTCCTCACACAAAGCCCGGCCACGATCGGGCCCGGCTGCAGGCGCGACCCGCTCGCACCGCCATGAGGCGAGCGGAGCCAGGCGCAGCGGCGCGGCCGAGCACGCCCCGCTCTCATCCTGCCCTTCGCCGCGAAATGGCGGCAGCGGCCGCCCCCGCTGCCGAGCGCACCTCAGGGCCCCGCCACCAGCTCCGAGCCTGACGGAGCGGGCAGGGGCCGGCTCTGCCCATGGCCTCCCCGAGGAGAGGACACCTCCATCACCAGATCAGAAAGGTAAGGGGAAAATGAGAGCCAGCCCCGAGATCTGCCCTACCGGCACCGCCCAACATGGCGCCGGAGCCCGCCCTCCTGCCTCGGCGCGGGCGGGGCCGGGGCGGGCCCCGAGGACCCTATAAAGTGCTTCGCGCGGAGCTTTCCGCCCTCTTGCTCCGGCGTGTCTGAGGTAGTGCTGGGTCGGGGGTGGGTTCCGGGTGAGCTCGGAGGGCTGGTGGGTTCGGGCCTTTTCTTTTTGCGCCTTCCTCATAGCTCTTCTTGCCTGAGCGAGCTTCTGGCGGCCGCCGGTCTCATCTCCCTGCCCGTCCGCTGAGGGGGCGGTGAGGCCTAGTGGCATGGCCGCCTCTTCCTGCTCAGGCTCGGGGGCCCCGTCCCAAGGTTTTGCTCCGCGTTCCTGCGGAGCTTCCGAGTAAGCGATGGCCCGGCCGCCTTTCGCGGGGGGGGTGTTGGTTGTTGCCCTGGCTCTGGCGGGGGAGGCGGGAGCGCGGCCCGGGCCGGGGCTCGGTGGTGACGGCTTTTTCCCATCAGAGCGGCAGTGTTGGCCTCTCACTGCTAAAGCCAGGTCGTTTCTGGTGCACCAGTGGGATCCACCGCTGTGTCCCAGGCAGCTGCGAGACCCGGTGCTTACGGTTCCCTTTGGCTTCCCTCGCAGGGCCTCCGGGAGATCTGATGCCGCAGGGTCAGGCGTACGAGGAGAGCAGTTTCCTGGTTTACTCTGCCATGCGTGAGCCTCTGGCAGGGCGCAGTGGTAAGTCCTTAAAGTAACTGTGCATTACTGGTTTAAAGGTAACTTATTTCTTAAATATTTTTTTCAAGAGTTAAGGAGCTGTTTCTGCAGCGCTTTGTCATGCTGGTGTCCTTGGGGACGTTTAGTCCTTGGGCCTGTTTAGTCTAGAGGGGGTCTCATTAATGCATATGAATATCTCAAAGGTGGGTGTCAGGAGGATAGTGCCAGACTCCTTTCAGTGCTGTCTGGCAACAGGACAAGGAGCAGTGGCAATAAGCTAAAAAATGAGAAGTTTAAACCATAACGTGAGGAACAACTTTTTTACACTTGAGGGTGGCAGAGCACTGGAACAGGCTGCCCAGGGAGGTTGTGGAGTTACCTTGTGTGGAGACATTCAAAACCCACCTCGACAGTTTCCAGCATAGCCTGCTGTAGGTAGCCCTTCCGTGGCGGGGGATTTGACTAGATGATGTCTAGAGGTCCTTCCAGCCTTAATGATAACGGGATTCTGTTAATAGATATGTAGATGTGACAACTAGCATATATTCTGTGGAGCTGAGAGGATTTCTTCCTGCAGAAGCTTTGCCACTAGGCCTTTTTTGCATTGGCTCACTCCTGTTATGTGCAAGGTAGCAGGTCAAGAAGTCCACAGCCTGGGAGGGCCAGTGGGTTGAGTGCTCAGTGTGCTGGGGACCAGGCCATGCTGGAGACAGGTGCTCTGCTGCAGCCCTGGTATGGGGCAGAGCTGGACTGCTTGCAGTGGGCCCTTGGAGGTGGGGTTGCTTCTGCAGTTTTCCTGCCCTGCCCCTTGCTGGTAGTAGCGATCACTGCATGGCCTGTGCAGTGTTCATGGCTGAGCTGACCTACCTTTGCATTGGAAGGTGGAAGCCTCATGTGGCCATAAAGGCTGGGCCTGCAGGAGTATGTAATCTCTTATCTCTTGGCTGCCTTCTCTTTTTCTGTTACATCTGTCTTGTGCTCTGCTGCCGAAGCCCCATACATCAGTCTGTTTTTTGTGGATTTTTGTAGTATTTCCATCCCATGTGCCTGTTAAACATGCCAATCAGCCATCTCTTCTGGGGGAAGGATTTGCATGAATTCACTCAGTGCCCATGAGTCTGCTGGGAGAGGTGGGAGTGTGGCACATCTGCTGTAGGTGTGCAGCACCTAACCCCATGGGACTGCTGGTGTAAATGATGACTAAATTTTTTCCCCATCAGAGCGACAGTGTTGATTTCTTGCTGTTCCAAGCCAGATCATGTCTGATGCACCAGTGGGGAAGTGTTGCTGTGTCCCACAGCCCTGGTATGGCCTGATGCTAACTGTTCCTTTTGTTTTCCTAATAGGGTGCTGCAAGGGCTCTGGGCTGTTCAGGCTCTGGGAGATGAGATGTGGCTGTAGATGGCATTGCTCAGTTGTGTGATGAGGGCAGTTACCTGGTTTACTCCAACATGCTAAATCTATAGCAAGTAAGAATGGTAAGTCCTTGGAGTAGTAACTAATCACTGGTTTAAATTGAATAAAGCACAAAATGAAAGGTGGGGGGATATACCTTTGTGAAAGCTCGGCACTCAGTGGTCACCATATGCATGCATGGCTTTGCCACTTTCTCTGCCATAGGTTAACCCCCTCCCTGCAGATCTGCCACAGGAGGTGAGAGTGTGTCACAGCTGCTGTACGTGTGCAGCACCTAACCCCATGGGACCTGCTGGTGTAAATGATGACTAAATTTTTTCCCCATCAGAGCGACAGTGTTGATTTTTTGCTGTTCCAAGCCAGATCATGTCTGATGCACCAGTGGGAAGTGTTGCTGTGTCCCACAGCCCTGGTGTGGCCTGGTGCTAACTGTTCCTTTTGCTTTTCTAGTAGAGTGCTGGGAAGGCAAATGGGGTGTTGAGCCTCTGGGAGACAACATGTGGTGGCTGTAAATGCAGTGATCAGTTGTGTGATGAGGGCAGCTGGCCTGGTTTGCTCCACCATGTCTGAACCTCCAGCAAGTAAGGATGGTAAGTCCTTGTAGTAACTGTTGGTTAAATTAAATTTAAAGCGAAAAAGGCAGAGGGAGATACACCTGCAAGGGATTTGCTTCTGTTTTTTCCCTGGAGACTTGGCTGATGTGTAAGTTTGAGCATTAGCCTAGGTATTGTAGAAGTAAAAGCACAAAGGTTTCCCTCAGCTAGAAGCATTGCAATTGGGTCCTTTGTCCTTGTGTTGCTCCTGTTCTGTACATCCAAAGTGGCAGGCGTGGCTAGTGAACAGAAATCAGCAGGGCAAAGAATCTGCAAGCTGCATCAGTGCAGGCTGAGCTGGAGCAGGATGGTAGTTTAAAAGTCTGTGCCATTGTCCCTGATGGATTCTGTTCAGAAAACTCATTTTAAGAACACCTCGAGAGCTCTGGGTGATCTGCTCAGAGCAGCTGGCCCAGTAAGGGGGAGGAAGCAGTCATCCTGGCTGAAGTGTGTCCCTTTGGAAGAAATGCTGTTGAGTCTTTTTTGCCCTTTCCCATGCTGGTCAACTTGAGGGAGTGTGAGGGGATTGCGTATGTTCAGCATTCAATGGTGGCCATACATATGCATGGCATTGCCACTTCCTCTGCCATAAGTTGACTCCCTCCCTGCAGATCTGCCACAGGAGGTGAGAGTGTGTCACAGTGGCTGTAGGTGTGCAGCCACCTAACCCCATGGGACCTGCTGGTGTAAATGATGACTAATTTTTTCCCCATCAGAGCGACAGTGTTGATTTTTTGCTGTTCCAAGCCAGATCATGTCTGATACACCAGTGGGAAGTGTTGCTGTGTCCCACAGCCCTGGTGTGGCCTGCTGCTAACTGTTTCTTTTGGTTTTACTTATAGGGTGCTACAAAGACTCTGGGCTGTCGAGCCTCTGGGAGATGAGATATGGTGGCTGTAGATGGCAGTAATAAGTTCTGTGATGAGGGCAGTGGCCTTGTTTGCTTGACCACATGTGCCCCTGCATCAGGGGAGATCGAATGGTAAGTCTTTGATCACCTGTATTCACTGGTTTAAATAAAGGGGAGGGGACACACATTTTTGCAAGGGAGTTGCTTTACAGTGCTTTGACAGGTTTGTGTCCCTGGAGATGTGACAGTGTTTCTGGAGGCCCCCTTTTAAGTATCAGGATGGACCTGGGTATCAGTCCCTGTTGAAATAATCCAGTTGCCTTTTGCCATCTTTCCTGTAAGGATTATAATACTGTGTCACTTGTTCTGGACATGAAAAATATTCACAATGTAATTGATTGCCTTTTAATGTTTGGCTGAAGAGCATCTGTTATAATGACTTCAAGGGATTTTTTTAACCCACCAGATTGGTAATGCTGATGCATCTTCTGTTTTAGCCAGATTGATTAATGCTATATGATGCAAGATGCTTCAGTTCCTCATGTGGCTGTATATTGAGGCTACATTCACTTGCACCTCTATTGCAGGGTAATACATTGTATGCTTTGAGGGTCAGCAGCACTGGAGGGTGCTGTTTGTACATACAGTAACACTGATTGTATAACACTATCTGACATACGTAAAAGAGGGCAAGTAAAAGAACTCTTTCAAAAGATCTTAATGGCAGAGAGCTCTGATGGGCTTCAGTTTAAGGGCACAGCTTTTTACCCCATTTAAGCAGTGTTTAAATGAGGTGATTAATACAGAGGGCCAGGGAGCTTTTCTTGATATTTCCCCCCTGCCTCCTCAAGTAAAATATTCTCAGTGCCTTGCAGAAAATGGATGAAAATCAGCTTCCAGCAGTGTGTATATTTGCAGGAGGAGGATTGCCTTAGGTGGTTTTATTTTTTTGTTATGGTTTTGTTTTGAGTAGGAGATCAATGATAGTGACATCTGAAAGCGTAAGTGTTGGATTGAGATTTCACTAATGCTCTAGAAAAATGTGCTTAATGGAACTTCATTGGATAAGCAGCTATTGTCACTGGCTTCATTCAGTAACAACCTTGTATTGCTGTTTAGGTGCCTCTTGTTCAGCTATTGTATCTCAAAGTCTTTTTGGTAGCTTCTGTTTATGAAGAGTATAAGTGTGACCTTCCTATATGGCACGGTTGAGTTCAGAAGTTGTAGGGCAAAAGTGGTGGTGAAGCTGGTAGAGCTGACCAGATACTGTGTTCTGGCATTCTCTGCTCAGTTCTCCCAGGTTTTTATCAAGTACTATCTTAGATCCTGCAGTTTTCAGTATGCCCTGTTTGGGGTGCCTGGCAGAAGAAGTTTTTGCTGTTTGCAGAGGAACTCTTGCTGTATAGTTTTGTGGGGCTATTTGAAAGCTGTGTGTTTTACTGTTTGCAGCAGAGTGGACTGACAAAATGTTGGCTGTTTTCTTGACAGGTTGAGATGTGTCAGAAGTTGTCCTGAGACCTGCTGTGATTTCAGTGCACTAGCAGAAAGCTGTCTTCTGCTAATGATGTCCCTCTCCATGCTGCTGCCTGTGATCACTTGTCCAAGCTACAGCATTCACATCACCCTGCCAGCAGCTCTGGTCTTTTCTCAGAGCTAGCAGGAGTGATAAATTGGGTGTCCTGCCAACTTACAGACAGAGGGTGTTACGTTTTTCTTTCCCTTGATATGAGGCATTTAACTGTCATGGATTCTGGAACTTGCTGCATGTTTAATGTAATTGGATGCTTTTGTCTCCAAGGGCTGACAGCTAATGCTACCCTACCACAGCCTTTCCTCAGAGAGTGGTTGTCAAGTTGGGGAGGATGGCCTGCTGTGTAAAGAGGGTGGGATTCAAGTCTTTGCTCTCTCCTGTCATCCAGTGATGTATTACTGGCAGCCTATAAAGTGGGGAAGGGGCAGCTTGAATGCTGCAACACAGTAACATTTCTGTACTGATAAGAGTCTGTTTTTAATAAAATCTAAGTACTAGATGAATTCAGCTGGTGACTGAAATTCTCTTCACGTGCCTTTAACAGCCAATTTCTGGATCTCCTAACTGATTTTGGGAGTTGGATGGAAAGAATACTTCTTTGTAATCATAGCTTACCTAGAGGGGTCTGCTGCCTCAAGCTAGGAGACATGACCTCATGATCATAGCTTCACATACCTTGAAGTACAAGTGCTTAGCTGGGACTTGTGGCTGCTGCTGTGCTGCAGGAAGCAACACAAGGGCACAGCTCTCTGCATGTAACAGCTGAGTGCTAAAAGGTTGACAATAGGTCTGGCTTTTGAACCAAAGGGAGAGGTAGTCTGCACTATGCAAAAAGGCTCTCCCTCAGTTTCTCCCTTAGAGTAGAGCATGATTCAGTCAGTGGTGGTTTTAGCTGGCCTGGTAAAAGTTATAGGTCGGCATGTTCCCAGGTGAGTCACTCACTGGCTTTACAAATTCTTCCATACACGAGTCTTAGAAGTGACAGCAGTCTGGGAAGGAGGGGAAGCTGATGTCAGCTGTTGAGAGGAATTGGACATTTCCCTTGTGTCATGTGTTCATCTAGTAGGAATGACTGCTTCTGGCTAGAGACTTGGTGACAGATGTTCATCCAGATCCTGCAGCATTCCCCTGGATGATCTTCGGCAAACTTCCAGCTTTGCAGAGAAGAATGAAATATGAACAGCACATATGTGCTTCAAGTAGGGAACCACTGAATAGGAGGAAGCTAAAGACTTTTCTATTGCCAGAGAGGTAGCCAAGAGCCCCAGGATGTATTGCTTCCTGTACCTCTGATTTCTAAATCCCAGATCAGTTGACCCCACACATCTGGCCTCAGCAGAGGTGAAAATTCTGTGTAAATGTACCTGTGCTGTGTCATGTCTGCATGCGTAGAAGTGTCAAATGGTGGTGAGTGTTGTGCAGGGAGGGAGAAAGCATTCTTGGTCTGCTGTGCCCATTAGCTTGGCAGTCAGGAGTGGTGTCTGATGCACAAATGGACCTCACAGATGTCTCATGCAGGTCCTGGTCTGGTAGCATTTGTATACCCCACTGGCAATGCAAATGAAGTAAATGGCCCCTTCAGATCAAGCTGTTGTGGAGAACTGGAATATATATTAACTTGCAGTGTCTCAGACAGCAGGTTCAGATACAAACCCTGGGCCTAATGGAAGTAGGTGATCCCCATGTGCTGTTGGAGGGAAGCAGCACAGCAGGTATGTGCATTAGGGGGTGCAGTTAAAACCCAATTCCCCTGCAGCTTCATTAGGTTCCTGAGGAGTAGAGCCATCTGGCAGCTGTTGGAAGGTTCCTGTGCTGCTAGTTCTGAGCTTGTGGAAGGCTTTCTCTGATGGGTCATACATGATAAATACCAACTGAGGGGCTGCTGCCTGGAAGCGGCAGGGGCTGCAGTGAACTAGCTAGACCAACGGGGACAATTGGGCTTGAAGAAGCAGAAGGGCAAAAGTGAGACATGGGTAGTAGGCTGAGGAAATATTTAATGAATTATGTCCTGCAGCATTTGAAATATTGATGTGTTATTTTTACTGCCTGATAGGAACAGCCTAATTAATACTGTAGTGGAATGGAGATTATTTACAGCAACTACAAGTTTAGAGGGTATTTCTGCTACTTAAAAGCATAAATAACAGTTTCAATGGTTAGGGGAGGGAAGCTGAGCTGATAGTGGCCTTTGGCATTTATGCTAGTAGGAAACAGCAGTGATGGAAAATTAGCTATTAGCATTCAAAGCAGTCTTCTATTACACTCGGTAGAGATTTTTCTCGTTCAATTAATATAAGCAGCATGATGTCTTGAAAAAACATATTGATGAGGGATCAGAACTGCTAGTATAATTACTTTCATAATCTAATGAACGTACCTACCAGCAAGCACACTTTAGGGAATGGAGAGTGCTGGTTGTGCAGTGGGAACTGTAAGGACAGATGTAGCTGGAACGTGCTCTTTCCATGTTTTAGTACCTCTCCTAGAAGAGTTTCTCAGGTTAAGATTCAAGCACTGCTATTGCATACATGCATAGGGATTGAAGACAAAACTGTCTGATAGCTGATCCACTGTAGGCAACCTAGTCTGGATGCGGGGGCTAGTTAGAAGAAGGAGGTGCACTGCATGACAAAAAGCGACTCTGGATCTCTCCTGACCTGGCAGCTGTAGGGGGTGCTGTGTGCATGCATTGCCCAAAGCTTAGGGCCGGTTGAGTTTCTGAAACCGCCTGTTGAGTTGTTCTGTGTGTATATAGTCAGTGTACTTTCACTATGTCGCTATAGCAGTGTGCTGAAATAAACCTCTGGACCAGTGAGTATTAGCTTATCTGTAAGACGTGTGGCAAGGTGGAGGCAAACCCTGAAAGTAACATCCAAACTTGTCGAAGTTTTATTTAGAAGAGTTGAGGTGGATGAAGTCTTCCATACTGATAGGCTTTTGTTTCAGAGCTTTCATCTGCTGGAGTTGCTGATACACTTGCAAACAGTTGGGCTCCATAAGTGTGGCTTCATTTTGTATCTGTCTCTATGGTGGTTTTTTTTCTGGTTTGGGTCTGGAGAGCATCCCCTGGCACTCGTTCAACACCTTTGCTCTAAACTCCCACATGCCATGCTCAAAAGTATGATTTCTATGTGTAATCATAATCTATTCAAAACCTTGAACTGCCGTGGGCTTGTGACAGTCAAGCAACGAAGTAGGCCTCCCAGTTAATACAGAAATCATCAAACTTTAAACAGACATGGAGGCAAGATCACTCAGTGTGAAAATCCCTTCATATAGATAGCCCTTTGATAAAAGATGGGGAGGGAAGGGTGTTAACACTTAATTTTAAGGTAATTTGCAGCTCTCCTTCTCAGAACTGTCTTTGGCATTTGTTGCCCCATTGCTTGCCTGAGTTCTGCAGGTACTGGTGAACTCCTGAGATGGGTAGGAGAGGAAGGCCAAAAGGTATGTTTTGGGGAAAGACTGGTTCACAGCTTTTTCTCTGCACAGAGAGCTCCCTACTACCTCTCAGAGGCTGGCAAAGGGTTATCACAGCCTGTCCTGAGCTCATATTCTGCTGAGCTGCTGTGAGATGCCTGAACAGGGCAGTGAGGATGAAGGCAGAACTGTCTTCATCAGGTTCCATCAGGTCTTGTTCCATCAGGTCTAGCAGGAACAGACAGTGCTGTACATATTTGAGTGTAACTTTCTAAAACTGAAATCTGGAGTCACTCACTAGGCTGGTATGTTTAAGCAAATGTTTACTTTTCTCAAACAGCTCTGTTTCTTGGTGCCTTGAGCATTTGAGAGGAAAATAGCACAGATTATTTCTGTCTGATGTTGTTTTTAATAGACATGTTTTCATACACAGTGAGAGGTTTAACATTTATATTCCCAAAGACCCAGGCATCATTTTGACTGCATGGTGATTTTTCTTTTCAGATCCATCTGTTAAGCGGCTGCATTAGCTTATGAAATAGCATGGTCCATTTACTCATTGCTGCTTCTGCTCTTTGCATTATTTCCTTTGCCTCCCTCTCTGCTCAGTGATGGATTAAGTTATCTGACATATCAGCTGTGCCGACGGTAGATGTTATCATGGACAGCAATGAAGCAAAGCTTGGTTTTGTGATTGCCCTAGGAAGACCCATGTTTCAGGACATTCAGACTGCCACACAGGTATTAAGGGGAAGACTTCTTTTTGAAGCAGAGGGTTTCTTTCTCCTGCAGCATCCAGTGTTTTAGAGAGATGTTCTGCAGCTGTAGACTTCTGTTCTTCTTTCACCCTTTATGCCAGATCCCTTTCAGTAGTGGGGTGAACTAATTGTCTCTGTTCAGCCTCATTCCCCATTTTTTGTGCTGTGGGTTTATTATAGCATGTAGGGTTCCCAGGGACTTTCCCATCCGAGTGTTGGGCACAGGGTGCAGGTAGGGCTGAGGCACTTGGGCACTGACTGATTGCCTTTTGGCAGCCTTCGTCTTGCAGAAAACTGCAGTTTATGTCACTCTGCTGCCTGCTGTGAGTTCTTGCTCAGACCACCTGGCCGATGGTCAGGTTCAGCTCACTGTAGAGGGAGGACTGGTGTGCTCTCAACAGGGTGAAAAGAGAAGGAACAGTGAGAACTCTAGTTTTCTGCTGAGGTTCCAAGCACACAACACCAAAATCTCCCCTTTGCCCTATGATACCTACTGGAGATTGGTGCTAAAGCCTTTTAGATTGTTCCACAGTAAATTGAACTGGAGAAAAGTGCTAGTTATCTTAATGTTTACAGGAACAGGTACTCTGATGTCTGAAGGAATTCTCTTCATCTGTTTCCTGCTCAGTGCCAGTGTAAGGCTAGCAAGGACTGGATGTAGCCCCTGTCATATGCTTTCTAGTGACCGAAATGGGCTCAAGTCTTTTATAAAGTGGATGAGAAACATCTGGCAACTTGCAGGTAGAGTTGTCTTGGTAATAGGTAAAAATGTTCTTTATGGAAGACCATGTTCATGGTGTACATCAGATATCCCTGCATCAGATAAATTGCAGGGGGGTTGGACTAGATGGCCTTTGAAGGAACCTTCCAATCCAAACTATTCTATAATTCAAAGCAATTCCATTCTGTTCTCTAAGATTGATTTGGGTTCATAGAAATGGCTTCAAGACCATTTCTGTGTTACCCGAGAATCTGCAGTTCTTCAGTGTTATAGTCAGAAAAGTTTCCACCGGATAGTCTATACTTAACTGTGCCAGTCACTTGCTCTGTTCAGTTTTAAATGCTGTGGCTGGGCCAGCTTGAAGTCTTTCCTCCAGTGCTGAGAATAAGCTTGACTTCCTTAGTCTTTTTTCAAAGCAAATATTAAAGCCAGGGGCTGTCCTAATTTTTCTGCTTTATGCAGATTCCCTTGAGTTCATGTAACCTTCCTCAGTGAGGATGTCCAGAGAGACTTGGAGATGCAGTCTCAGCATTGACTGCACAAAGAAACAAGGGATGTTTTCCATCTTCAGCAGGGTGGTAGGTGTCCTTCCAGAGGGCTGAGGAGGCTCATCTGGTGCATGAGGGTGGTAGGTAAGCAAATGCAGCCCTGTGTGGTGCTGCTTGCTCAGATGGATTCCCTGAAGCCTGTTCCTGAAAGCAGCTCTCTGAAGGTAGGGTGGTATGTCAGCACCCAGGGGCTGGCCTGGAGTAGTACACATGCTTTCTGCTCCACACATGCTTCCATTTCCCACTGTGGGTGGTCATGTTTTCAGCAGCTCACTGCTGCTGGTTCAGGGCTGCTTTTTAATTGATAGGGTGAGGTTGTGCTTTTGATCCTCCCACATATACTGGAATGCTTGCATACTGGTCCAAGATAGAGCCTGGCCTGTAGGCAGCAGCTAACTTCTAGATACCATTCCTCAGTGAGGAGAAATTCTAAGCTCTACCTCTGCCCCTGTTTAGCAGCTTGGAGCACTTCCTTTGTGGTACATAACTACAGCTATGGTAGATGTTTCCTTACCTCCACCAATTTTCCCAAATCAAGCTGGAGAATTTAATGGCTTGCTGGTAAAAGAAGATGGATGCAAACCATCTGCATGCTCGTGAGAGTGTTGTTGTAATTGTTACACATTACACTAGCTTAGTCTTCATTCATGTTTGCAAGAATTCTGTCTACCAAGGGGAGATAAAAACTTACTTTTTCCCTGAGATATAGCATTCATGGGGGAAAGCCTGTCTTGAGACTGAATCCCTTTTTCAGCGGATGTGGAGCAGGCCCTTGACACCAGCAGTTCAAAGCTGACTTTGAGTATTCACTGTCACTTTTTTACAACAGGATATTTGTAACTAATTTTCTTGGAAATTTAGAGAGAACTGGAAGCATCTGAGAAATTTGTTAGTCAGCAATTTCTGTTGCTGTGGAAACACCTCAGTAGGGCTTGGCAAAACTGCTTGGAGAAAAGGTGGTTGCCAAAGGTGCTAACAGAAATGTGCATCTCTTGTTCCTAGCTTCCCTAAACCTGTCCATCAAGCACATGCTTCACAACAGCTATTGTTATCATGAGGGCAACATGTATTTTGTGCTCCTGGCCATGATTTCATCTGTAAAACCTCTCTGTTGCTCTTCTGAACTATGACACATACTGCCTGCTAGTCTTTCCTCTGATTCTGGATTATATACTGGGTACCAAAGTGGTAATGGAAAGGCCACAGTCTTCCATGAGCTGCCTTCTCCTTGTCTTAATTGTGGCAGGAATCTGGCAAAGGCACTTATCCATGGATGAGCCTAATGATTTTCTCTCACATTGAAGAGGAAAGTTCACCCTTATCTGGCTATTGTCAGATATTCCTTCTGTCTGATGAAGTCACATCTGGGAAGCTGGTGGGAGTCACAGCATTGTTGTTTTTCTGACTGTGGCTCAAGAGCTGAAAGGAGGAAGATAATAAAGCTATATGGGAGGTCCACAAGGTTAACAGAAAACAGAATCTCTCTGGCCTTCAGGAGTGCATCACTGGGTTCAGCCGCTGGTGAGAGGCTTGTTGGTGAGTTGTGATTCGCTGTAGGTTTGCCTTATCCTTAAATCTGCACAGGATCCTTGAGAGATCAGTTTGTAGCCCTGTAGAGATAATTGCCGTGATGGGAGTGTTAAGAGGATTTATTTATCATCACAGGGTTTATTCACCTTCATTTCCCTCATACTGGGAGCAAAGACCTCAGGAGCTGAAACATTAGGAATGGTTTCTATACCCTGTGAGATCTGTAGGCATATGCATCGGGCTCTGGCGCTTGGCTTCTGCAGCTGTAACTCATCCAAGTTGCTGTCACAGTGAGTTGTCTAAAGCAGACCAGTTGGCAGTCTAACTTTTTTTGTAGAAGCAAAATTTGGTTTTGCTCTCTTTGGACCATGGTGCAAAACACTGTACAACTGGACTGTGCAGTCCCTGTAAGAGATGTTACTTGGGTCATTTTATTCAGAGATCCATTATTATCAGAGCACAAAGCATGTGGAGGTGGAAAGATGTCATTGCTTTGGTTTTGCTTTCAAGGCAGTGGTTAAATAAACAGCAGTTACACAATTTTCCCATAGCTGAGCTTTTTGTACCTAAATTGAGGCAGTGACTGTAGGTAGGGGGTTGGTTTCATGCTGAATGTTGATAACCTCTTTTACTGGGCAAATATAATCCCTGGGGTTTTCTTGTGGTGGCCTCTTCTGTCTGATCCTAGTTTACTGAGGGTACAAATAAGCTATGTGAGCACATAGCACACAAGTGAAAGACCTACCTGGAAAGGGGGTGCCTCAGGGTGATTTTGAGATTGACCAAGAAGTAGTTGAAGCTAACTGTGTTCCAAGTGTCTGTGACTGACCAGTTTGTTGAAAGTGTTCCTTCTATATTGGTGAAGATCTTACATACCGAAAGGGAAACAAAAGAATGCAATTCTATGGCTATGAGCTGGTTGCATGGGTGGGGACAGGCACTGGAAAAGCTTTTCGGGATCATTTTTCATCTGTCTCTGTTTTCAAAGCTCTGTGGATTTAAGACATGAATATCAATACAATTATAATTCTTCAAATCTGAAATTCACACACGGAAGTCTCCTCAAGATTTAGATTTCTGTTATTTGTGAGCTGCTTTTGTGTCTCCTTTTGCCAATTAAGCATTATTTTCATTATCAGCAGAGATACAAAAGGAGTATTCAGAGATAGTAATACTTGGGCTTTTAATGCCAATTTCCTGGGCTCATTAGAGATGTTATTTAAAGTCCCTTCAGAATGTTGTTATTTAAAGCCTAGTGACCTTTTCTGTCATCCAGATGTCAACTGCTGACTGTTTTCTTGAAGGCTCTGAGTCAGACAGTGTTAATAGCAATGCTATGCTGCAGTTGGAACAGAAATGTACAGCACTTCTATTAATTTTTAATTTAGCAGCATCACATAGGTCCATGGAAATATAGTTTTATGAAAGGAAACCAAAAAAGCTCTTAACTTGTTTCTCTGCAATATGTCAGGATAAAATCCTGGTCTGGCTACTGAACAATAGCTGCCAGGTCTGCAGGTATCCATTCAGCAAAACACATTCCTTCACCATCCATAGGAAAATTAAGCCAACTTATCAAATACCGCTAATGATCCCCACACTGTAGACTTGTGGCCTACATCCTGCAGGCAATAGAATAAAGGGCAGATGCTACCAGAAGACCGAGAGAGTTGGACTTGGGAGTCTGCCTGTGTAAACTTGCTGTGAGGTCCCAGGGCAAAAACGGTTCAGAAAACCCAGAAGATGCAGTTAACCCATTCTCCCCAAATCTTTGCATCCTATGCTTGTATCATTGTCAAAACTTTCACAGTGGCTAATTGTGATTTTAGTCAGCAAAAGAAAGCACCTCCTGATAAGAGAATAACAGAAAACTCCTGCTTTATGCAATTATCCTTACTGATAAGAAACAAAGGAC
The DNA here is from genome assembly GCF_012275295.1 of Melopsittacus undulatus. Lineage (NCBI taxonomy): Eukaryota > Metazoa > Chordata > Aves > Psittaciformes > Psittaculidae > Melopsittacus > Melopsittacus undulatus. Next base: position 29,068,604 of record NC_047536.1, on the reverse strand, counting down.
TTGCACACTGCAGTCTTCTGAACACGCTGTCTAGAAACGTCTCCATCTGCTGAATTGTTTTAGATCAAACTTCTTTTACCCTGTATCTTTCCAGAAGCCACTAGTCTTTAACAGTCAAGTCTTCAATATGCTACCTCCTACAGTTACCATGAGAAAAATATAGCAAGTTTCTTAGCAATAAAAACTAAATTCCACTGGAAATACCTTGTGGAATTTTACGGGTTGTTTATATAAAACACACTTTAATAGTGAAGGGAGTAAAAATGTTTTCCTCATATACTTGATTTCTTTATCTTGTTTACAACATCTTTCTTCATGTTGTAATTTACTGCATCATTTTTCATGGATCTGAGTAGCAGCCTTGAAAGATTGAAGAGCTCAGCTGAAGAGAGGAATGTGCATTAAGGAGGTAAATTAAGTTTCTCCCACTGTTTCATAATTCAAACCTGGATGTAGCTAAAGTAGTGTTGAAATAGTAAAAAAAAAGTTAATTTCTAGAGGAGGGAAAAAAAGTGATCAATGCACCTTATTCCAAGTAAAACAAAGCAAACTCTTTTTCTCTGCATTTACTAAATTGCAAAGTGCAGAGCACTCTCTGACTTGGTTTTGCCCACAGAACATGAATGCTTGACTGGTCAATGCCTCCCTGTGCTCATGAGAGCTTCTGCTGTCATTTAAGAAAATAAATGTGACCATTTATGTCATGTAAATTGCATCAATTGAATAAAGCTGTTAAATAGGTGAGGCAGTGTTACAGGTTCTGTTTATTGTCATCCCTGGTATTGCTGCATGCTGCTTCCTATTTGCACTCAGAAATGCCAGGCACAAAAGGAGTCTCTGTGCCGAGAGTTGACTTCTGTCAGTTTGGGTCAATACTTTGGTTTTTAGCTCTATTTTGTGTCATATTTCTGTGCTGCTTCTTAATGTTCTGTGTTCAGAGTGGGTTTGTGCAGATGGATGACCTTGAATCTCTTGTGGAAATACATTAGTTTCAGATAAGGCCTTTGGTTTCATCACCTAAGTGGTACCCAATTGCAAATAAACATGATATTTGTAGATTAGCTGTAACTTCATTAATTTTCAGGTGTCAGTTTGCTACCTTCATCCTGTTAAAACAAGGGGCAATGGGCACATTTCAAGAGGTAATGTGGTTCCAAAGCTGAGGAGGGTCCCAGAAACTAGGACTCATTTTTTTCTGGGTCTAGTCTTAGTCAATATGAATTCAGTCAATGCTTAGTCAAGTGAAAAGACCCAGTGAGGACAAGGAAGTGGCAGCACAAATGAGGCCTATTTGGTAGACAGGACTCAGCAAGGCCAGGCTTTGCTTACAATACTGAAACAGTGATTTCTGTGCCACTTGGTAGACAGATTGTGCCAGATGCGTCTGACTCATTGCATCCGTGAGATTGTAATGCACTCACATTATCTCTGGCAGGCAGAGGTGTGGATCAGACCAGGACTCTTCCCCTTTGTGGACTCCAGGAACTCTGCACAGCAGAGATTAAACTGGGGTCTATTCTCTGAGCTCTTTGACTTCTTGATAATTGCCATGTATAAAACAAAGTCATTGCCACTGTGTGATACAGGCAGCACTTGGACTGAAGAAATCCAGACTGTAATCAGAAATCAGTTGCTTTTTCTCTTAATGTTGTTACCAGTGTCAGCTAAAAGCTTGGCTGATGTTGGCAATAGTCAACCTATTTTCCATGTGGGCAACAGAAAGTTCTGAAATGTATTTTGGTACTAAACGAATTGCCTTTCAAATTTCACCTGTTGCAGTCAGACCTTGATGCGTGTTTTGTTTATTGGAGAGATTCATTTAAAGCCAAGGTTTCTTCGGATGCGCAATCAACTTGTAGTTTAAGGACCAGTTCTAGTGAGTGTGTTTACTTTCTTCTGCAGCTTGTATAGCTCATTATGGAGCCTGATTAATCAGAAGAGTTATGTCTGTGTGTAGTGTAATGTTTTTGAGTACCACATTTAAGCATGCTCTTAAATTCAGAGACCCCTCAGCATTCTGTTTAAGCAGCATGTATGCCACTTTAAGATTTGCTTTTCTTTTCTTTCTAAAATCTGGGGAGAGATTTAGCAGAGTGACAAATGTGTGGCCTGGATTGCTGCTGAAGGCTGTTCCCAACTCTTCTGTGTTGTATAGAGTCACAAGGGGACAAGTGGTGCCATGTCACGTTGGAGCCTGGTGCTGCAACTTGCGTATGACCCATTTGCAATTGCTGACTTAACAGCTTGAGTGATATGACACTTTGGTAAATAAATGGGGCTTCCTTTAGTTGTGGGTGGATTCATTTATCCTGAGTCTTATGCTGCATGGAAGGACAATATCAATTTTTTGTCTCTTTTTAGGAAAACCCATTGTAAATAAAAAAATAAATTTGTTTCTCTTATATTTATTAGTTCCAGAAAATGAAGATGTTCCATCTATTTCATCTTAATCTTACAAATAGCCACTTGTCAAGAAATAAAGGGGCCTGTATTAATGCCTGTGCAGTTTTAACTGTTGCCTTGTGACTAAAGAGAAGGAGAAATGGTGGCCTGGAGTGCCAGGCACTTACGTTGAGAACACACTAGTCAAACTGATCAACTTGTGTGAGACAGCGATCTGATTGTGACTGGGAAGGCTGATCTTGTGGGCTGTGAACTGGGCTGCTGTTTCTGGGGTACATGTGTGCTTCTTGTTTCTTGGGGTAGCATCTCATGCACGCTTGGAGATTCCTCATAGGCAGAGAATAAAATAATCTATGTCAAAGAAGATAAAAAGTTTCATCTTCTTGTTGAGCTGTGGGTTTTTTGGAGTGAAGAAAGACCTGCTGGGAGGAGTCTCTGGCTGTATTATACATGTTCTTGTTTATCTCTTTCATCCACAAACACCAGCAGCAAAATGTCACAGGCTACAGAAGCAGGAGGCACTGAGCTGCAGCTCGAGTCAGTGAAGGGAGGGAAGGCTGCTGCTGCTGCCTGCTGCTCCTGGAGCCATCTCACAGCATGGTGTGGGCTGCAGAAGAAGCATTGCTGGAGGAGGATGCAAAGGTGCAAGGGCTGAAGGAGGAGGCAGTTGTCTGTGGAAGCAGCTGGTGAAAGCATGAGAATGGAGCTAGTTTGGGAGGAATCTGAAAAGTGAGGCACTGCTTTTGATTTAATGTGGGAGAGGGTCATGTAGCTTATGGAATTGATAGGATTTTAGGCATGGTGTTCCTTCTGCTAGAGAATGTGCCTTGTCATTCTGGATTTAAAAGATTCCCAATAATGCTCTGTGGAATCAGGCTCTGGGCCTTCACAGACTCGGGAAAAATTCCAGGTCTGATTTGAATGCAAACCTGCTCAAGGCTTTTCTTCTGCTTTGGGAAAGAAACATGTCTTACCTTGCTCATAGGGTCCCCTCTCAGGTCTCAGACTCTCATAAACTGATCCTTTATTTTCTCTTAGGAAAAGAAAAACATTAACTGAAAGTACCAGATTCAGAAAAGTTGGCTGTTTTTCTTTCCCTTCCATTGGGAAAGCAAAAGACCCAGAGAGAAAACCACGAAAAGCTTTTTATTAAAGTATTTATCTTTCCTATCTTCTAAATAAGATTTTTGGTCACTTCGAACTTTCTCCAGCTTTCATTAAAGATAATAGCGTTTTAATGAGAACAAGTTTGTTTCCTTTATGCCCTGGGGTGAGTCATAGCCCTGCTCTCTATGGAGAGGCAGTACATGATACGCGGTTTTGCAGTGGCTTTTGACAGAAAAGAGAAGGCAACACCTGTGTTCTCTGTGCATATGGCCTCATCTGAATGAGTGGGAATTCCCTACTTCTCTTCCAGCCTGACTTCCCCCATGGTCTTTTAATGCAGCATTACATACGAGAGAGGAGAAGGCAGAATAAACACATCACACTTCCCATGTGCTGGAGTCTGCTGGAGACAGTAGTTTTGCTGTATTGAGATGAAGTCTTTATCAAGGGTGAATGCTATAATGGAGTTTAAATACAAGAAGATGCTTGCTTGTTCAGTTCTAACAAGAAGGGAATTTTTTTTCTCAATGAGATGCTTTCTGGTTCCTGAGTCAATAGCTCAGTTCAGGTGTGCTCACCAAAACTCCCTTCAGTCTTAATGAGATCCCATCCCTTTGTCAGAATATAGGGCTTTTCCAGGGTGCACTTTGTTTGCAGGTGGAGTTTTGGACTGTTTGGTTCTATGTTCTTTACTTTGGGAGAAGACAGAAGAATTTTAAATACATGGGCTTGTAATCCGATTGTATTTTACATTTTCTTCCAGGAAATCTGAATCTTGTTTGGTATCAACTCTTCTCCCATGTCCCTGTGTTCTAAAAACTAGCAGATGTGTACAGAAGGGGAATGGTGCTAAAAGGTCTTTTCACTTCTATTGTAAGATCTATAAGAACACTGCGAAGGAAAGAATCACGTACAGAGTCTGAAAGTCCTCCAAATAAAGAGGTGTTAGGATCCCTGAAGATGCTTTCTTTGCTTACTGGTTTTGACAAAAGAAAATTCCACCTGAATCTTTTCTTAAAGAAGCCTTTTTTTAAGACTCAGTGATCCACTTCCTCCCTTTCCAGACTCCTCTTCCTCCCATCACTTCTTTTAACACTTTTCTGCACAGGGTGCCTTGGGGAAGCAGGCAGACAGGGATTTTAAGAAAGCTGGAGCAGGTGTGGAAGTAAATAAGCCAGCTGCTCCAGTTCTTACTATTGTTGAGTTTGTCAAAAGAAAGAAAAAGACTGAATTCTTGTATTAGGATATTTTCATACACGAGACTCCTCTTTTTCTCAGCACTGAGAGCTTGTTATCTGCCTATGTGAATTTGTTTTCATCTTGGCCTTAAGTGCATGAATACATAGTGTGAGTAGGGTGTATGGGAAACCAAGAGCACATCCAAAGCAGTGATTTCTTTTGTTGTCAAAGGCTAGCTAACCTCTCTGTGACTCAAACCACTGCCCAGGCAGCCCCTCCTGGCAGGGTGGCTCTCCAGCCTGTAGGATGTTAAGGGGACAGTTCAATGGAGATCTATAAAATCCTGAGTGGCCTTGAGAAAGTAAATGAGAATTGATTGGACCCTGTCTCTTCCAATACAAGAACTAAAGATTCAAATTAAATTAGCTGGTGTTAGGTTCAAAACAACTTTGTGCCCTGTGCTCTGTTGCATTCTGTCATGAGAGACTGGGGCCGTGAAAGTTCATGTGGGCTCAATATGAGATAGGAGAGAATGTGTGTTAAGACATGGACTGAGGCAAAGGTATCACCTATTAGGAAATCCGGGAGATGAAATTACCAGAAACATTAAAGTATTCTGGGAAATACTACTATACATTTATCCTAGCTTATATTCTGTCATGGGCATCTGCTGTTAGCCACTATTGAAGACAGATGCTGGGGGGAGATAGGTTTTTGTTTTGACTCAATGCAGCTTTTCTAGTGGGTGAATAAAAAGCTGAGCATTTACCAGCAGTAGTAACAGCTCAAATCCCAGTTTCTGCTCTTGCACTCGTATGGTTAGATCAGTTCTGAGGAGGAATAAGAGGATGCTTTGCACTAGCTTGTGCAAAGGGCATCTTTGACCTGTCTTAGGAAAAAGCTGTGCACTGAGCTTGGTTGTTGAGAGTCTGGCAGGACTTAGGCAGCAGAATCCTCTGGGTCTTGGATGTAATGAATGGCTGAGATGTATCAAAGATTTCCTGTTGCCAGGGTATGGGGAAGGGAGTTAAACACTTGAATGAAACAAACAGTAAAACCTCCTCAGGTGCATGTTCTTGAATGAAGTTGTTGAATGGCTTCAATGGACTAGCCAGGCAGGGTAAAATCCTCAGAGACAGCCAGGTGTTCCTTGCACGTGTTCCCTGCTTTTCCTGTGCTGGAGGCTTTTTTAATATCTGCTCAACAGAGGGATGGAAAAACATTCAGCAAATTGCAGTATCAGATAAGTGCGGTGAACACAAAACCACAGCAGTTCCCTTGGCCTTGGCATGAGGCCAGCTTACCCCTGTGCTGCCTGATCAGTCAGGCACAAAGCATAATGGACAGTTTGAAAGGGAGAGTTAGTTAAGAGTAATGCAGGGCAGTTCATTCTCTGTTTGGATTGATGTTGGTGGTCCTCTCCTCTGCTGCACTGTCTCCAGTTCAGGCAGGCAGGGCGTAAGAGCAAATGCTTCTGCTCAGCCAGAGCAGCAGCCTAAGAGGAGCAAGAGGAAAGGTAGGTCTTGTGTTGGAATGTAAATACTGTTGAAAATGAAACAATCTGTTTTAGAGGATGCTGAAGCATCTGCTAGGTTTCCTGGTGTTGGAGTTATGCTGCTTCTATTAGATAATTGAGTTGTAAGAAGCTTGAGCATTTGCCCCAGCTCTTCTTTGACAACATTAAAGTTTCTGAGGATTTCTCTATTTCCCTGATGATATTTAGAAGCTGAGAACGAAGCTGAGAACAAAGCTGCTCTTTGCAACTGGAATTCCTCCTGTGCACCCCTGTGCCCAGCAGGACTTACTTTGTTTAGGACCATGTGTGCCAAAACTCTTTAACAGCAGAGCCTGGAAAAGTGTGTCCTTGCATGCTCTGGGTTTGAGATAGGAAAGGCAGCAGAACACAGCACAGACTTTGCTGCAGAAATTGTTTTTTCAAGCTAGTACCTGTTCACAGCAGCAAAAGTGTAGGTGGAAATGTTGACCTTTGCCTTCTTTTGAGCAAGTATTGTTGCCACTGCTGTTGATTTACGTCATGTTCTGGAAAACTTGTGTGAACTGGTGGTGCTTCTTGCTGAATTATAATGAACAAGCAAAGCAGCCCTTGTGATAGCCTAGGAGAAGGGTTTGAATGAAGTAGCAGCCAGCTCTTCTGTGGCCTTCATGTATCTGTAGAAATCAGCTCCAAGAAATCAGATCACTTGGTTGGCTGCTTTCCTTTGATGCTTTTACAGACTTGGCTGTGACAATGGAAAGTAAAATCAGATGCTCTAAAACCAGAATCCCTTTTGTTCTTTGGGGGGAATCTTGCATACTCATAGCTCTGCTAGTTTCCTTTGCTGGTATGCACAGGAATCCAAGTCCTGCAGAGGCAAAGGGGTGAACACTTGAGAATAGGATAAATTCTACTTAAAAACCTGTTAAATCCTGCCCCAAATACTTTTTTTTTTTGAGAGAGAGAGAGGGGTGAGAGGAAGAGTGAAAGTTATGGTGAAATAATGTTTAAGAAGGGGCTGGTATTGGACAGCATTCCCCATTCCAGAGATGGGTGGATCAGCCATCACTGATTAACTATCCATAGTGAAAGTGAGAGTAAGCGTCCCTTTGTCCCTTGGAGAAGGGACTTTCCATCTGCAACATTCTTCCACCCCTCAGAGTTAATAATGGGAGCAGGAGGGCCTCTGGGAACTGGGTCACAGTGGCAGCTCCAGCACCGTGCAGCTTAATTAAGTGAAGGAAAATGAGCAAGAAGGCAGGACCCCTGTGTGTCCAGCCAGGAAAGCAGCTGTGTTGGAGCAAGCAGATAAAGCTGCATTTCTACCTGCTCTATCTAGCTGCCTCTTGGTGTTCCCAAAGGCTGGAAGACACAACCATCACTGCCAAGGACAGCCCTGTAAGCTATTCTGCTTCTGAAGCTCTCATTGTAAAATGGACTAGCCACATTTCCTGTCTGTAAAGCACGCTTGCTTGGCTCCAGTATTCTTCACGTGGACAATAGTCCTACTTTTAGGCTCTGCAATTGTCTTGTAAGAAATCTGTTGCTGGGCTTATGTGGTACAGCCATGTTTCCCTTGGCTTCCTTAACATTACCATCTTGAGCCTGTCAGGTTAAAAACCCAACCCAAACAAACCCTATAAAATCCTGTAGATGGATTCTATGTCAACCCAGAACAAGGGAGAACTGCTTGCAGACTGGGAATGTAAGATGAGCAACAAAGTTTGCTCCTAAGAGCTTTAGGTGGGAGTGGATTGAATATAAACCCTACTGAGATGTCTGGACCCAGATCCAATTTTCCTACAGCATAAGGTCAGTCAAAATTACAGTCTTTATGTGGACACATTGCATTTTAAAGCTAATTTTCATTCAGTCAGTTCTCTGTGTCTCAGAATGATGTGAAGGTGTTCCTTCTACCTCAGCCACTGTTGGCAGGGGGACTTGGAGCATGGCAGCTGGACAGAAGCACTTGGGAAACGTGCTTTGGTGCTCTGTTACTGCCCTTCTGTTAATTGCACAGGAGCTGCACAGGCCTCTGGTTTGCATTGACTAATTAGCTGAGTAATGCAATCTCCTTTTAAATGTTCTTCCTCTTCTAGATCGAGAATGAGACATACATTGATTAAATGACTTACCCAAGGTCACACAGCAAGTGACTCATTGGCAGAGGCAGGAGTTAACACCTGGTATTGTTAAATTCTTGCTTCCCAGACCCCATGGCCTCTTATTTCTAAGTGCTCTTCTCTTTCCTGTCCTGGCCCTTTCACCTCTTGCCTGCTGCAGGATTTGTTACACGTGAGATTTCCAAGGTGACAATATCTGACCACTGCCGAGAAAATGAGACATCTGCCCTTTGCTACAGACTTCTACTGACACACTAAGAAGCTAAAGTTCCTCTTATTCCTTATCTTTTTGAAACACTTTACCGTGTTCTGCCTGAGCTGGTGTGGTGCCAGGTCTCCTCTGCTCCCATGCCTCCAGCACTGCACATGATGGTGTTAGCCTGTCCTCTAATATTATTTTGTGTTTTTTTCTAGAAGCATCTTTGCTGCAGTCTCTCTGAAGTGGGAACACTCTGGCCATACTCACTCCTAGTAGAACAGCATCATCACTTGCAAAAATATCAATGGGTGGGTTTTATAAATCCCTCTTCAGTGCTGAGCAAGATGCAACATAGAATCATAGAATGGTTTGGGTTAGAAAGGACCTTAAGATCATCCAGTTCCAACCCCCCTGCCATGGGCAGAGCCACCTCATCTGTTGTGATCAATAATTTAGAGTAAGCCTGGTTGATAAAAAGTTTCAGTAAAGCCTTTAGGTTCCTAGTGAATAGTTAAATAATTGACAGGGGTGGCTCTGACCCCTCTAAACTTCTTGTGTTTGAACGTAAGGAGAAAATTTGGAGTAATTCTGTAGAGAGGCACTATAGCCAGCTGGATTGTGTTTCTTAAAAGCTGCTGTACTGGGAGTGAAGTACTTTCAGGTTTTGAATGGCTCCTGAGGTATGCTGAAGTCAAACCTGGCAAGAAACAATCTCTTATAATTTGTTTTTCACCATAATCTGTGTGATTTTTTTGCTGATAAATGCTAGCAGTGAGGAAATGATACCTTTTAGCTTTTAAGTCTGCAGAAATGGAACTATTGGATGTGCTGTCGTTAGGCGATGCCACGAGGGTTAAGGCAAAGAAACGTTGTGGTCGCGTCGGGGGAACAAGGGCTATTTGTGTGCAGGGCTCCGGTGGCTGTCGGTGCGCCGTGGCACACAGGCTGTGACTGCCAGCGGCCGGCCCGGCTCACACACCTGCCCGTGTACGGCGGCGTGCACCGGGCTCTGCCCGTTCCGAGGCACCGTGCGCGCTGGTGGCATCGGGGCCCCGCCCGGCCCGTGCAGCGCCGGGGCGCGGGGTGGGCGGGCCGGCTCCTTCCCCTCAGCGCCCACACCCAGCGCCTTTAAGCCGGCGGCGGGGCGCGAAGGCTCCGTGCCGCCATGGCGGGCTGCCCCCGCTGGGCCGCCCTGCTGCTGCTGCTGCTGCTGGCCATGCCCCGCCGCACCTCCGCCGGCTGTGCCGCCCGCGGGCTGTGCTGCCCGGGCCGAGACCCGGCCTGCCTGAGCACCGGCCGCCGGCCCGACGGCTCCCACGGGCCCTGCTACTGTGACCAGGCCTGCGCCCGCACCCTCGACTGCTGCCATGACTACACCGAGGCCTGCCCAGGTGAGTGGCCGGCGGGGCTGTGGCCGTCTCCAGGAGCGCTGGCTGCCTTCAGGCTGCCTGGCTCCCGGGAGAAGCAGGAGGGGAAGACGCGGTGCAGGTGGCTGAGGAAGCGATGCTGGAGACAGTGCTCCTCGCCCGGGTTGTGGCACTCAGGGATGTGAGGTCCCCAGCAGCAGGTACCTGTCAGGACACATCAGGATGCAGTGTGCTTGCACAGGGTGGAAGGTGAAACAGGACGTTTCTTGTCTTGAGTCAGAATCTCCCAGTCCCTTTCCCTCTTGTGGATTGAATTACTGTGGATAGGATCAAATCTGCTGCTCCCGTTAGTCCCTGCTTCCCTGCAAAAGGCATCAACATCAGCGGCCACAGCGTTTGATGTGGGCACTCAACAGCAGTGCCCATGCAGCTGAGTGCTGGGGTCCCCTGGCAGTGCTGCGTTTCCCAGGGGCACAGCAGCACTCCCTTCCTAAATGTCTTCTGTTAAAGTGTGGATGTGAATTATGGAGGTGAGTTATTTAACAAGTGGTACAATCTCTTATTCCCTTCCCACAAACAGCATCCTCAAAGTGTCTTACCTGCTCACATAATGCTTTCTTTCTCTTTTTTCAAACATGCATAGCTGTGCCTTAGCACAGTTTTGCTCTAGGCACATAGGCTGATGTTCCTATGATTTAATTGCATTTTTTTTTCCATTCAGGAGAGAGCTGGAAAATGGGTGGGAAATAAGTTTGTTGCAAAGTGCTTTAAAGAAGCTGTGTCTGTGAATGAGGACAGGCTGATGGGTCTGCAGACCGACTTCCAAGTGCAGCAGGGAGCATGGAATTGGTGCCCACGGGATCCTGTAAACCTGCCTCACCTCTGTCCTGGTGCAGGGGTACAGTGTGGCTGTCCTGCTGCTGGGACTGGATGCCCCATTGCCTTTGATATCAGAACATGATTGGGTACTCCTTCAGTACCACTCTGTCCGAATCCTATTGCTCTCGGCAGTCATTAGGGATAACAGGGATAGGCAGGGAGCCCTCGTGTCTGTTGTTCATGTTATGGAAGAGTAATAAAAACGTGCTCGCAGGCCCTTGTTGTACACTGTGAGGAGCTGGCAGAGGGCAGTCACTGGTCCCTTTCTGTGCTGGGTGCCTTGGCAGCAGTGCCAGTGTCCCAGTTGCAACCCTTGCTGTGCTCGCCCAGCCCGGTGCCATCCTGTGGCTCACCGGGGAATAGCAGCGCCTTGCTTCCGGAGCTCAGGCGGGGAAGCTGAGTTTGCACAGAATGAGGTATTTCTGTGTTATTTCTTGTGATTCATTGTGCTGGATGTAGGGAACCTAGTTCTGCTTTGAGTTGTATTGCCTTCATAGCCTGGCGTTGTTTTGGTAGTTTTATTTCTCCCTCCACTGAAGAGTTACTTTAATAAACTGACCTGTAACGCAAAATATTAAGGAAAAGGCATTATTATCTGACACCAAACAAAACTGGAGAGAGCAGAACATTCCAAATACATCAGATGCACAAAAGGATCATAATGTTGGGTAGCCTACAGTCTTGTGCACAGGCTTTTATATTTTTGTGGTGCACTGCTGCATGTAAGAAATGTCTCAATTACCCAGATAATTGATTTAATACCTAATCTTTGAATAGGTTAAAAAAGCTGCTTGCGTTGACCTTAGAGAAAGAGCAATAGCATTTGAAAGATCTTCCTAAAGTTTCTGAAGACAAGGGCAGTTTCAGTTGAGGTTAATGCAGTTATTAGGGGTTATCTGTGTCCCATGGGACAAGCATCAGGGTGTTCAGACAGGCTGGGATTCACAGCAGCATTTAGGAGTGTATGTCTCAGTAAAATCAGTGAGGCACAGGCTTTTGAATGCCTTTGTAAATTAGAGTGTGAATGTTTGTTACTGTAAGATGCTGGGCATAGGGGCTCTTAATGGATTTGACCTCATCTACTTCTAAAACTCTTCTCAGTTCACCCAGTGCAAGTCCCAGTTTGCAGGGGAGGCTTGCAGTGGTGTAGGAGAGGGAGGTGACTGGCCCCTGGATGGTTGGAGCTTCCGGGCAGGTAGTTTCCTGGTAGCAGAGTGTGCTGGGTGCTGCCCAACACAACTGTGAGACACCTAAGGAAGTTTGTTCTGATATATATTGAAAAGTGTCATTTCTGGAGCAGGCATGTCACTGTTGTCAATTCTGTAACATTCCACATCCCTGGTTGTTACTCTTCCTCCAGTTATCCCCTGTGTTGTATCTCAGTGGAGTGTCTGGAGTGGCTGCGCAGAGCCTTGCAAGACAACATACCGTGTTCGGAGGAGACACATCATCCAGGAGGCCAGGAATGGAGGAGAGGCATGCCCTCCTCTGGAGGAGAGGGCTGGCTGCGTGGAGTACTGGACTCAGCAAGGAACAGAGTGCAAACAGTCCCTGAGTAAGTCCCCTGAAAATGTAAGTGTCTGGGTAATCAGGGGGAGGACTCTTGTTTGGGTCAGCAGAGCTGGTCTTTCTTCACTGTATTTGAAAAGAGTCGTTTTCAGACAGCAGCATGTTTGCTCTGGGCCTGTCTGGTATAATAGAGAGCTGAGCTTTTCACACAGAGGCTTAGAGATGTCCTTCTGAGGACAGTATTTGAAGGGAGTGCCTGCCATTTGCTGTGATCTGCTGTGTTTCAAAAGTGAAATATTACAGGCCTGTTGTGATCTCGTGTATACGAGTGTAAATCTCTGGCAGTTTAAGTGGGTGTGGAGCACTTTTTAAATGTATTTTTAAAATTTTAAGAGTCACCTGCAAAAAGTCATGAAGGAGCAATACCCATCAAAGGCATGATATGACTTCTCTGCTCTGGAGCAGAGTGCAGGCAGAGGAGACCTCCAGCTAGTTTCTAGAGACAAAGCCTGATTACAGTTTGTTCAAATCCAGTTTTCATGACCATGTAGTGAGTTTTAGAAGAACTGCTTGTGATTTTTACTAGTATTTTGAGGTCAAAATCTGTCCAGTCTAGATGTTGGCTACAACTGACTCCTTCAAACCTGTTTAAAGTTGGTATTAAGCAAATATTGTCTCCCTGTGACAATAGGCTGTGTCTGCTTATGCTGCTCATGCAGATATCTGGCAACAAACAGATTCTTTTTTCAGTGAAATGGTTGATGGTCATGGATAATATGAAATATGAAAATACAAAGTTACCATTGTTTTTATGTCCTGCTGAAGATAAAATCATATGACATTAAAGGCAAATCTTGACTGTTTTGCAAATGTAAACTGCCTTGGTGTAGTATTGCCACTTACACTATGTACTCTCTCTTTGATATACACAGTCCCAGCGTTAATAACAACAGGAGGGTTTGGAAAAGCAAGGAAAAAGAGAGCTGCAGCTGATGGCAAGGAAAGAGCAGGGTAAGTTGGAGGCTCAGCACAGGGGCCCAGTTATACTCTACCTTCAGTGTTTCTCTGGTTGCAGTTTTCAGCCTAGCTTTTTGCTAGTCATAATTGGCATTTCCCAGCAGAAGGGCAGCACTTCACTAGAGGTGCTGCTCTCCCCTCAGTGACAGCAGTATCTATAGTGTGTCTGAAGGTTGTGGGTCTGCCTTGATGTAAGGCCAGTACAAGACTGAAATTCAGCTCATTGTTCATGGCATCACTGCTGTTTAAGGTTGTGTGATCAATCAGCCAAAGACTATTCACTTCAGCTCTTCCCAATGGGCAATCTGCAATTTGCATTTTTTTTAAATAAATGGGGTAAATTCACAAGGGGCAGAGTTTGCTATGTTATTGCATGGGAAGCACCTTTCCCATTTCAGCTCCCTTACTATAATACTGCCTGTTTTCCTCTGCAGCACTGTTGCACAGCACAGGTACAGACAGGGTTGTACAGAAAGCTCTGTTGCAGTTTACTTTGTGAGGCACAGCCATCTCTGTGTTGGCTGCTCTGTGTCCAGCCTGGTGTCTCCAACACATGGGAGCTGGCATCAGTGTTCCCTGTTCTCTTCTTTCCCAGTTTGGGGTCATCACTAACAGTGACACATTGGAGATGGGAAAGGTTATCTTCCACAGTGTAGCTCCTTGTACACAGCTTTGCAAGCTAGATGTTCCTAGGGGGCTCTTATTGCAGTCCTGGTGTTTTCTGTTTCTTGTTGAGAGCTGCTGTTCCTGTAAACACTGGGTGAAGTTTCCCAGAGCTGCTCTTGCAGCACAAAGCAGCCATGCACTTGCTGATTGATTTCCCCATGTGCTGTTGTACATTTAAGCATTTCCCCAGTGCATGAGTGCATCCATCCTCCTCACTTAAGTGTCTGAAGGGAAGAATATCTGTTCACCCTAAGCCTCCCTTGGTCTCCTCATTAGTTGAGCCTTCTTGCTCTAAAATTCAAAAATGTGAGCACAGCTCTATTGCGTGTGTATTCATCCTTGCTGTCCTTCCCTCAGATAAGACAGGGAAGTAAACTGCTTGCATGGTTCAGTGTGCTCCCTGAAGGTATTTGGAAATCCTCGTGATGATTGAGACAGAACCAGTCTAGACTAGAACCCTTGGCTTATAGATGATTACAGAACTTCTTGGTTTTCCCCTCCAAACAAGGCCAGTTCTTTTGGGCTTCCATCTTTGGGTTTGGTTAAAGTTGGAAGCACAGACAAGTCTGAGCAGGGCAGAAGTGCTATATGATCTGATGGTCCTCCCACTGGAATATGACAACCTCACTCTGTCTTTTAGGAGGGAGATCATCACAAGGAAAACCTCTACAGACCAAATCTCAGCTCCTGTATCACGTTGCTCCACAAAATCCATTATAAGTAACAGAGCAGATGCTAAAGTGGTGCAACAAATGGATACCAGACTTGGAATCAGAAGACTTGTCTGTTGTGTTTTCTTGGCTTTAGTGAAATGCTTGACTAATCTGTGTCTCTCTTTGTAAAAACAGATGCCAGTAATACCTGATGTTTTTTGATATTTTAGTTGGAAATACCAACAGAGTAGGTTTAGTTCCCATTTAACCTTGTCACAATGCAGGTACACCATATGTTCCGAGTTTTATAACCTTGTGTGTGGCTTAATTTGTATTTTTTTTTCCTTAGTGATCTGTGGTCACCCAGTTTATTCACCCAGTCCTGTGGAGGTCTCTAATCTGGTTATTGAGCTAACCTACTTGGTTATCTTGGTTGCAGGTACTGTGTTGAATTCCAGCTTGTGGCCATCACTCCGGGGTGCTTGCACAGCCACCATT
The DNA here is from genome assembly GCF_012275295.1 of Melopsittacus undulatus. Classification (NCBI taxonomy): domain Eukaryota; kingdom Metazoa; phylum Chordata; class Aves; order Psittaciformes; family Psittaculidae; genus Melopsittacus; species Melopsittacus undulatus. Next base: position 29,053,509 of record NC_047536.1, on the reverse strand, counting down.
CGTACACTCACTGGATGCAGTACCTCAGGGAGGGACACACTGTCTGTGTGGAGTGTCAGCACCCAGCTTTGGACTCCAGAAGTCTACATTGTTATGGGGATGGCAGTGGAAGCAAAAAGTAAGAGGTTTAGCTTTTGGTTTTGTGTAAAATTTTTCATTCTTCTCTCTTGATCTACTTTTCCCAGTTTCATAACACACAGCACAGCTCTCTGGAGCACTGTAAATATATTATCTGGTCTTTGTTCCATACCATGTGTTTCTTGGAGAGATGAAATGACCTGGTGAAGCTCACATAGTAAACCAGTTGCAGAACCAGGACTGAAGTGTACCTGCGCTTAGTCTGCTAAATCTCACTGACTTTTAAGTGGTATACTTGTGGAGTTTTTTTGTTTTAAAGACACTCCAGCCATGCTTCTAAGGTTAGCAGTGCTGTCAGGTGTCAATAATACCAAATCTGTTTCTGATTTTTAAGCACTGGGGATTTTATTTCTACAATTGATCCTTTATTGGTGTTTCTAGTGAGTGGCAGCTGGCTCAGGCACTTTGGGGTATGTGCTGGCACCTGAGGCTGAATGGAAGTACAGTTGAATCTTTGTACTTTCAGCATCTTCTCCCTGGAAAGCTGAAGAAGCTTTGGGGTGACGGTGACCACACAGCTTGTACATGCTGGGCATACTCCAACACAGATGAAGCTGTGAAACACACCTGTGGTAGAGCCAGCAACAGAAGAGTTCTGGCTCCCAGTCCTCTGCTGTGGTCACTGGAGGCACAGTTTCTGCACTGCTTTTATCCTGATACTTTTAACCCTATTGCTAGTTTATTAACTCATCCCTGCCTGAGAAAATCATTGTCCATTATTCTAGGCGGGAATATTTTTGAAACTTATATAAATGTTGAAACAAGCACATTCATTTGAATTAGAAACTAAACTAGGATTGTCAGGCCTCAAGCACACAAAGTATTGTACTACCAAGACTGCCAATAATGACCTTTTTAGACACCTTTTTTTCAGGCTTTTAGTAAGAGGAAGTCATGTTAGAGGCTTTTTCTTCCCTGCCTCAGCTTGTTACATGCAAATGTTCCAAAAGCTTTAAGATGAAGAAGAAAATATTAACTGGTGTGGCCAGGAGTAGCTCTTACCTGCGTTCAACATATAAATAATTATAAAAGCTTACAGTAATGTTATTTTACTAAAACCCTGGGGCCAGACAAGAACATCAGATTAAACAAAATAAAAAATGTATTCAGGAATTCATTTCCTTATTGGGCTGCAAAAAGAGGAGGCATTTTCATTCACCTGATCTCATGAACAGCAATATACATGGAATGGAAGCACAAAGGAAATGGGACTGTGCCCTTTAGGAATAACGATCGGATTGCCAGGTGCTGGCAGGCTTAAGGCTGGAGATGGGTAGTGATAATGGAGTTGGGTGGTGACTGGTTCACTGAAGTCAGGACTCAGCCCACATCTCAGCAGATAGTTTAAATCCATCCCAATTGAGCAGAGCCTAGAAATAGTTCCCAGAGCCTTGCTGGATGTCTATAAAATGAACTGATGGATCCATTTTGTTATAGCCATGTGAAAACCAGCAGAAAAGCCAACCTTTGACACAGTGAGCTTTTATCCCTCCAGTGTTACTGCCTATAACGTCAAATGAAGTCATGCCTCTGTCATTTTCAAGGCTAGTATGAGCTCTCTGTGTTTGTGCCAAGCTGAGTGTGTGTTCACTTGGATTTATTGGCAGGGGAGTTGCATAGGCTTGGAGGACAGGTAGGGCTGGCCTGAGCAGTGGACAAAGTTCCCATCTGCAAAAGGCAATGGAAATGCACTTTAAGGCTCCTTGAAACAGCAGTTCTTTAGCAGCTTTGTCAGAAATAAGTGACTGGCAGGTGGAACATGAATGATACCTCTGATCTGCAGCTGCCCTGAGAAAGAGGATGGTGCCAGAGCCTAGGATGCAGCATGTGTTGAGGTTGCCCAGATCCGCTCAAAAGTCTCTGGCTGTGTACTTGGTTCACCCTCACTGTGGATTTTTTGCTGGTGTAACTCTGCCAGGAGATGTGGAGAATTCGTGGTGGCCCCAGGGCAGTGGCGATGCTGCTGACCCCAGCTCTCTGGGGCTGCTTGGCTGGGGCTGTGTGTAGAAGCATTCACAGCTGCTGCCGTCCCACTCACACCATGCCTGTGCTTTGCTTCTCGCCCTGTCAGTTCGGCAGCTTGTGCCAGCATTTAGTTCCCTGAGATATTGTTCCAAGAGTGACTCTCAGGAAGGAAAACATCTGACAGAGTTTATTTTAAACTCAGCAATGCTGGTATATTTTGGTGAGTATTTCCTAATTATGTTCTTGTGTCTAAGTGGAGTCTGGCTTTATAAATGCTCCAAGTTAAAGAGAGATGCTTGTTGTCTGTGCCTTCCACCTGTCTCCTACTCTGTAGAAGATGCTAGTTCATTTTAACACCTGTTATACAAGTGCAGGAGGTTTACCAAAGTCCTTGGTTTATGGCCATCAGGTGAGGGCACTAGGAAAATCTCGCTTGCATTGGCTTCTTCCTTCTCGAAGGTTACGAGATTAAACAAGGCAGAGCATTGAGCTAGGAAAGAGATTTTTTTCATTTTGGATCATCTTCTGAAAGATCTACAAATAAAGCACAGGCTTGACATCTGTGGAATTGTTACTCATCCTGTGTCTACGAGTATCAGTTGCTCTTCATCATCTGGAGTAAGATGTAGTGGTTGTAGCACAAGCATATCCAGACTGCAGCAGTTTATGCCCATGCTTATGGGGTGGAGGGGGAGAAAGGATGCTTGATTTATAGCAAAGTCAGTATTTGCCTTCCCTACTAGCAAGATGAGAGTAAGCAGGTTTAGCTTATGTGTTTAAGTAGCAAAGCCCTTTAAAGGTAAAACTGCATCCCAGAGCTTTGAAGGATATGGGACTGCTCTGTTCACTGCCTGCTTTATCTGGGATCTTAATCCTCTCTGTGCACATTCTGGTATTTTGAAATGACCCCAAGCCAAAAGAAAAACACAGTGGGCTTTCTCCAGCCATGTGTGATGCATAAACCCCTGCTCTGGAGCATGACATCTCATTAAACCAAGGGCAGGTTTGTCTTTTTGGAGCTAGATCAATAATTCCAGTTTCCACAGAGCTATAAAACAAGCAGAAGCTAGAGGTCTGTTGGCTATTCTGTGGGCAGCTCTCTGCACAGGGCAAGAGTTGATCCAGTTGTGGTATTTATACTTCTCCAAAGGTCAGGGCTGGGACACAGTGATGTGAGGAATTCCCTTAAACCACTAAATGCTGAAATCTGGCAGTGCTATAACAAAATTTCAGTTTCTGTCACTGACAGGACAGCATTGCTTGGGCAGGCACTGATTGTGGAAAGTGGCCTGTGTATCTGCTTGTTTTAATAAGATATTTCTCTGTTCAGTTCTGATCGATGTATTGATGGCAGAAAAGTGGTTGGTTGGTTGTCCTCTGCTTAAGAGGCCTGTGAATAGCGTTGTTCCAGCACTTGTGGGTCTGGTACCTCCAGACAGCTGCCATCCAGAAGTTGTGTTACTGTGTAGCTCTTAGCAGAGTGAAAAAGCTTGGGCAAGTGTTTCACTAATGTGGTTATCCTGAGATGCTCATGTCCCTGCACTTGCTCACACAGACCTGTGCTGTGTTTATTCAGCATCTCGATGGCAATGGGTGGCAATAGAGCTCTGCCTGCTGAGAGGGAGCATGATGTTATAAAGAAAAATGGAGAAAGAGGTGGTTTGCCCACTTTGCAACCTGTCAGGTGTTTCAATACAGGTGTTGTGGGGATGTCAGTGTGCTTTGTGAGCTGTTGCATGCAATGCTGAGCACCCCAAGTGGTTGTTTCTGTCAATCCTTTTAGACTTGACATCTATAGTATGTGCTGCTCCGGGTTCTTCCAGTCCAGTGTTCCTAACTGTGGCTTTACTATAATCCTATGGGGGTCACTGTGGTTGCTGCTTCTTCACAGCAGTAGAAAGGCAGAGTTGAGTTCATAAAGTGAAAATGGATGTTAGAAAACTAAATGGGATTTACTGGGTGATCGAAGCCAGATTTAAGTACAAGTGACAGCCCTGCAGTGGAGCTGCAGCACATTAACTTCTCCCCTCTTATGACTGTTTCAGGAATCAGCTGTTGCACTGGCAGGCAGTAGGGAACCCTCACTGCAAGGGAACCTGGAAGAGAATTCGCCAGCTGGACACTTGCTCCTGTCCTTCTGTTCACAGCTTCTTGTTCATCTAACTTCTGACAGTCTCAGCAAGCGAGTGCTGTGATGGCTTGTCTGGCATCTGCATGTGGCAGCGGTAGGAACCACATCCAAAACAATGACTTCTCTATGTCAGAGGCTATGCCTCTTAACTTGAAGAGGTTTCTGTCTGTACTGGCACACCCTGTATCCCTTCTGTCTTCTGTGTGTACTCCTTGGTTTCCAAAGAAATGAGGCTGGCTGTGAAGTGCTGATCTATTTGTGCCCACCCATCCCTGAGAGAGGCCTGTCTGACCCTGATGACATCTTGCAAATTCCCCCTTTTTTGAGATGAACAAGAATTCACCAAATATGAATAAGGACAAAAAATTATTTATGAGCCCAGGGCTAATTGTTATTTTTCTAAAGTCTCAGTGAAGAATCAACAATGCAAAATAAATTAACTCAAGTGCCTTCTTTTCATGGCAGTAGCACTTCTTCATGGATGCTTCCTGCTTGTACTTGTATATGATTTCCTTTTGTTTTCACCCTCACTGGTCTAATCATTTCATATTGATCCTCAGTCTTACAGAGGGTTGACGGTTGATCTTGTGCTGCTGAGATAATGGTAAAACGTAGCAATGAGCCAGTTCAAATCTGTGGGAATAGAAAGTATCAGGGATAAATTGGACTTGGACTTAATGTTTCAAGGAGCATCTCTGAGTTGCCCCAAAATACAGTGCAGTCCCGGGGCTCTGAATTGAAAGTCATCCCAGCTGCACCAGGAGAGCTAGCTATAGCCTTGTATTTTTGACTGGAAAATATTTGAAATATTTTCTTTATATTCTGCTGATTTATATTCATACTTTTCTATAAAGGAAAATAAAAGAGACTTGGAGATGTTCTCCCAGTGTGTATCTGTTTTATTAATCTGTGTACTTCCATCTCTTTAGTTCCTGAACCTGCCTAATTTGTTCTAGCCAATCTTGCAGCTGAGTCCTCTGCTCCAGGAGGTAAGACTAGAGGAAAAGTTGCTGCTGTCCAGATGCAGAACTTACAGGTGGAAGTCCAGCATGATGACCCACCGCTGTGCAGAAGTGGATGTGGTATTTCTTTTAATATACACATACTTCTGAATCTGCTTAAACAAAGTTACAGAAAGGACTTGTACTTTGTGGTAGAGCACTGCAGTGGTGAGCATGTAGGTAATTAGATCTGTCAAAACACAGGTGAGTGGCTGGGGGTGGTTCTAGAAGAGAGTTTTAATGCTCATGTCTGTCTAGATTTGGATTATGAAACTCATTTAGTGACCATATTGAGGATCTTTCATGGATGTACTAAAAGGCACATGCTTGAGATGCTCAGAGGTGTGTGTAGCATGGTGATGAGCGGTCAGAAAGCGCCTGATGCCTCTTAGCCAGCACAGTAGTGATTTGAGAGCAGGGCTCTGCTTTTCATTGTATGTTACAAGCTGTCTCTGTGGATTAATGACTCACAGGGGGGTGATGTCATCCTAGAGTAACCAGATTTAGAGAAAAGGAAAAATAAAGGCTTATGCTTCATCGTCTGACATAATCTGTCACTAACTTGTGGCCGGCTCAGGAGTACTTGCTGGTTTGTGGGCAGAGGAATGTGATCCTCTGAGTGATGGCTTAGGAATAAATAACCATTGTACATCATTTCAGTTTTGCAGAGTTTCTTTCAAGCTGGAAGCCAGTTTCATTTTCTGGATAGAGATATGTAATCATAGTAGCACTTATTCATTGGAAGTTTTTCTTTGTCCTGCAGGAGCCCTGTGTTAGGCACCAGGACTGTAAATAGGCAGCTGCTCGTTTCAGGAGCAGAATGGAGCCAGCTATTGGAAATATTTTTCATTTTCAGAATCTACCCAAACTTTTGACAACATGAAACCCTGCTCTTGTCAGGTGCTTTCAGAGTTAGGTACTGAAGCTGTAAAATTTGCTTAATAATGCTTAAAAAACCGAATCTTCTACAAGTTGCGTTCACCTCTGTGCCTGTCTCCTACAGCATCAGAGCCAGTCAGGTAGGAAAAGGCGGTATTGCTAAGTTATAAATGATAGTCAAGTGGGAAAAGCCTTTATTGTCATCAGTGAAATGATGTAGCACCTTAAAACACCTTAATTGCAATCCCATTAATTTACTGACTACTTAAGTGTTAGCTGTACTATATTTATGTGAAAGACTTTTATTAAATGTACTTGCTGTCAGATATTTAGTCCTGATAGATATTTAGTCAATCTGTTTGGCTGTGAACCTTTCAGGGTAGAAGACTGTCCTCTTGCTTCAGTGTCTGGAGAATAAGGGAGACTTCAGAGAGGTTTGTTTGATAATGCTTGGTCCTATTCTGGCAGAAACAGCAGGAAGCTTTAGCCAGTTTTGGTATGAATTTGATGGTTAGGGATTCTGGGGAATCAGTCTCTTGAGAGAAAGTAGCTGTGAGAGTTGAGAAGTTTGAGAATAGGCTGCTCAGAAATAGTATTCTGGGTCAATTTATTACAGAATCTGGGCTTGACTATTCCTTGAGGCTCAGGGTAGGGTTGCTAAAATGCATTTTAGATTGACTGAAGCTGCTTGTGAATTCATGCCAGGTTTGATGATTAGTCCTTGTAGATGGAGACAGAAGAAAGAGAGGGATTTAGAAGTGATGAAATGTTTTTATACTCCTAAGTGAAGTGTTTTGATTTTTTGATTTTGGGATTTTATTTCAAGACTGAAACAATCTGAGTCAAACAGAATATTTCATTCAACCCCCTCATTGTTTTCAAGTTTCTCTTTTGTGGAAAATGCTGGAGGAAAAACTTCCTTCTGAATTGATCAGAATGATGTATTTATCAATAGTCTTCTCTTCTAGGCCCTGCTTGTGAGACAGCTGTGATACTAAGTTAGTAAGCACAAAAAAGTGTGTTTCTATGGCCAGTGACTTGTTGGTCAGGGTTTTCTCTGCTGCCGCCTCATCCCTGAGGGCTGACAATATGAAGTCCTAACAAGAGCTGCAGATGGTGGCACGGCAGGACTTTCGCTTCTGTTACCATAGCCTGGAGATGCAGGAGTAGGAAAGAATTAGCCCCCAGGGGACCCTTGTAGCAGCTATACTTCTACACAGGTTATGTCATTTGATGAAACAAGATGTTGCAAATGTCTCAGTGCATCAGCACATCCTAAAAAGGGCTGTACAGTGTCCTGTCTTCACCTCCACACCTTGGGTGACTGGTCAAACAAATCCCATCGATAAATTCCTGGGGAAAGGAAGCAAAGATGCAAGTGCGCATGAGCAAGAGTCAGCCTTTTTAGTAGAGAAATATAATGAAGCTGTCAGGTCACTTTCTCTGCAAGTGAAGATTAGCTCATGGTGTAGACACATATTGGGTCCTGCCAGTTTCCCTCTAGGGGCTTTATTACCATTCATTATCATAACCTCCATAATTTCTAGTGCCTGAGTTTTGGGAAAGATAAGACTATTGGAAATCCAAGGCAAAATGTTCCTGAAAAATGGCTTTGTTCAGTAAACAAGCAAGGCAGGCTCGCAGTGAGGAAAGGCTGTTCACTGAAGATGACAGCCGTTCCCATGACAACACTAAAAACCTTTCACCATTGGGTATCAACAGAAGAACATCTCCCACAGCAAGTACATGAAGCCAGGAGCTTAGTCCTCATCTTCCATAAATCATCCTGTTGGGCACCGATAATAAGGAACTGCCAGTTGTGCACACGCAGCTCTACCTTCTAGGCACCAGCCTGGCTTCAGATGAAGAGCAAATAAAGCCAAAGCACCTGTAAGCTGGATTTATGTAAAAGGAAAATTAAGCTCGACTGATGTTCCTGCACTTCCCTCTGCTCTCCAGCTGAGGATCTCAATTTTTAATGATGAAAAGCTGAGCAAAAAATCCAGGCCATTTTACAAACTGCTGAAGAAGCCATGTGATTTTCCCTGTTGTAGAGAAATCTGTCATTGTCATGGGATGGAGAGAGGTGGAGGCCCTGGGTGAATTCTGCTTTTCTTTACCCTAATGCTGTAGTGTCCAGCCTGGGATTCAATAGTTGACTTCTGCATTTGAAACAGAAGGTGATAAAAGACCATTTGTTACCATGGGATCTTCATTAGACCTATCAGTTCCCTGTCTGTCATGGTACCTGGGATTGCAGTCATCTGAATGTACAAGGATCTGTTTCCTTTCTTAATGAGAAAACCCTTGTACATTTGAAAAAAAAAAGAGGTAAAATGTGTCCAGAAAGCTCAGAAACCAAAGTAAAGAAAAAGAACAGCAACAAAAAAAGTAATTTTCTGAAATAGCCTGGTTGCTTTTGTTGAGCACATTCTTCTTGAATGGTAGGAGTTAGCAATACTTCCCCAGAAATGAGACTGTTCTGTTATCTTTAGCTTTTCAAACCTATTTTTCTTTTTTATCCTTAAGCCTTTAAATATTGACTCCTTTTATTCCTTTTTTTTTAAAGGTTTTTTTAAGTCAGTTCCAGTTATAACATTAGTTGCTTGGTGATAGTTGTGATACTGCAAGTGGAGGAGTAGAGGTGAGAAAGAAGAGTCTGAACCAGCAGAGATTATTCTGTTCTGTAAATATGTCTCCTGCAGCTTAAAACTACAAACCCAAATATTAGCAAGAGACTTTTTTTTCCCCTTTCATTTTTAAACACTCTGGTTTCTCCCATTCTCAGGGTGGATGAAACACATTCACTTCTGAAGACTGTTCTATGTGTTCTGCAAATCACCACCTCTTTAAACCCACAGGGATATGCAGGGGTTTCGGGCTCTGGTCCATGGTACTCCCAGTTGCTCTTGTACTGTGGCACATGCGCACAGCTCGCTGTGACACTAGTGGGACTGAGACGTATTCAGGACAGAATGTGCTTGGCTGCATCTTGTAAACATCTTAAATTGATATGGGAAAGGGTGAAGGTGGAACCATGGTGAAGTTTGCCCATGACTACTGATAAATATCACAATATTAGCTTTTTTTCATGAGTTCAGGTGCAGTGTTGGACCCCATGATCCCCCAAAGCCATGAGCTCCACACCCTGGTTAATGTTGGAAAGCATACTACAGTTCCCAAATGTTCAGGATCAAAGAGCTGATCCTGTGCAGAGGTCAGCATCACCATGTTTCTGTGCATTGTTTTTTGCTGTTACTTGCTGTGCTCGGTGCTTGTTTTACTTGTGCTCTGTTGTGACCTTTCCGTACTACTGATTGTGTGCTTTTGAATTACTGGAAGGGTGTTGCAGGTAGATGACAGTGCTAATGAGTTTTCACCTTACTCCACTTTCATAACAATCCTCAGACCAGCTAACCAGTTCTTGATTTATTCCTTGTGCCATATTTAAGCCATTAACAGGTGGAGCAAAAGCTGTCTAAAAGATGGGAGTTGGTCAGCTCATTCAGTGGGGGGCAAGAGAGGTTCTCTTCCCCCTCTACTCTGCCTTGGTGAGGCCGCATCTGGATTATTGTGTCCAGTTCTGGGCCCCTCAGTTCAAGAAGGACAGGGAATTGCTTGAAAGAGTCCAGCGCAGAGCCACAAAGATGATCAAGGGAGTGGAACACCTCCCTTATGAGGAGAGGCTGAGGGAGCTTGGTCTCTTTAGCTTGGAGAAGAGGAGACTGAGGGGTGACCTCATCAGTGTTTACAAATATGTAAAGGGTGGAGCTAGGCTTTTTTCAGTGATATCCAGTGATAGGACAAGGGGCAATGGGTGTAAACTGGAGCATAGGAGGTTCCACGTTAACATCAGGAAGAACTTCTTTACTGTAAGAGTGACAGAGCACTGGAACAGGTTGCCCAGGGAGGTTGTGGAGTCTCCTACGTTGGAGATATTCAAGGCCCGCCTGGACAAGTTCCTGTGTGATGTACTCTAGTTTACCCTGCTCTTGCAGGGGGGTTGGACTAGATGATCTTTTGAGGTCCCTTCCAACCCTTGGGATTCTGTGATTCTGTGATTCATTGGTGAAAGCCAGTATGCTCTGGCTTGCTTAATCCTGTGCCTTGCTGCTCATCCACAAGCTAAGGGTGATCTGTGAATGCTCAGTGCTCCTGTTTGAGAGCACGAAGTGTGACTGGACATCTCCCCCCTCCAAGGGAGAGTGTGTCTGTATCCATGTGGTCTCCCCTCAAGCAGCACTTGTAACCCAATTCAGCATCCTGGCTGCTGGGACAAACAATGGGATGTAGGAGACCATCTCCAGGAAACAGTTGTTGATTGTGTTAGAGGGATACTAGCTGGAGAAACTGGGTTTCTCTGACATGACAATAGGATGCTGTTATTTTTCTTTTCTCTAGCTCTGTTTAGCAGCTGGATGCAATATGGAAGCAGATCCCTGAAATGCTTCAACAAGGAGAGTGGCTTGAGGCTCGATTTCAATTCAAGGGGATAAATGAGTGAGTAGTTTCACAAGCAATGCTCAGGCACAATGTGAGTTTCCTCACCCACCTCTTGCCCTCAGCTCCCTGCTGGGGACTGTGTTTGTTTGGGCACAGCAGTGTGGAAATGCAGCCTGTGATCACTGGTGGAAAGGGCTGATCACAGGGAGTTATGAAATCCCACAGTCATGGAGCTGGTGTTCTGCTGGGCTTTTCCCCCTTGGTTTGTCTGTTTAGGGTGACAGGGACATGGGTTCATGTGCTGAGCTCTTCTGCTTGCTGTACTCTGAATATTGATGTCTAATATTTGTAGGATTTTTTAGGAATTGTTCCTAATGAATTTAGGAACAAAGTCATAAGTCATTCATATTTCTCAGGCAGGAAAAAAGCTTAAATATTTCCAAGAAAAGCACCACTGTTTATTATGCTGGCTAGGCTGGAAAGGCTTAGTTACAGCGTGTACTGAAGACTGACAGCTAACCCCAGAAGACATAAGCACAACAAGCCCCTGGAGCACAGCTACCACCCAGGCAGCACACTTGTATGCAGGGGAGTGCAGCATAAAGCTGCCTCTTTTTACCTCTGACAACTAAATATATTGGAAAGGAGCTGTGCTGTGAGAAAGGGAGAGCCTCCAGGCTCTGGGGGGAATATCAGGGCTTTATGCAGGAACAGGTTCCCCTAAAAATTAACTTATTATCAGTTGGGAGGTGACAAAGTGAGTTGCAGTCTCCTCTGTACAAAATTACCCTTGGTAACCATAAGCCTGCTACCAGCATGGGTCTAATGAAATATTAACACTTTTGATCTAAGACACAATTTCTTGTTGCTGTCTTCAGAGCTGCCTGGCTGCTAGGAGGCACGTGAAATGGCCCCTACGTCCTGACAGGGGCAGGGTGTTATTGGCAGGCCAGAGAAAACCTCCCTGGCAGGCTGCCGCCCTGTGAGACAAGGCTTGATAGAAAAAAGGCAGGAAAAAGAAGGAAGTCATGGAAAACAATCTGCAAAATCTCCACCTTCTGCCGCAGAAGAGTGGAGCGTGAACTGCAGGACCTGGTGAACATAAACATCTCGGCTTCCAGCCAGCCCTAGCAGTGCCCCTGTGTGCTTCACAGTCTTCATTACCCACTTACACCGCTTCCTTATATGAGCATTTTCTTTGCAAATACTATATACTTGAAGAACACAGAGGCAAATCAGTTTTGTGTCCTATAAACCAATGTTCACCCCTGCTTTGTTCCTCCAGTCATTGTTTTAATAATCCAGTAGATATTTACCTGGGTTTAGCTTTTGAAGCTCTCAGTTTTGATGATAAAATCCTTGAACTAGTGGAATTTTTAGAGCAGTTCTTAAGAGCAATTTCCTTGACTTAAACAGGACTGCCTACACTGGTAAAGGTAACCATATGTCAGGTATCAACAGAAGCACAGGTCCGTCTTTGACAGCATCTCCCATGCATACAGCCCTGGCTGGTGGCAGCTCAGAGAAAGAGCCAGATGCCCTTCCCGAGGGGCCAGAGGTAATTAAATCTGAGCTAGCTCAATTTTGAATTTAAGTGGTCTCTACTTGCCAGCAATAGTTCAAAATTTGTATTACTCTTAATCCATAAAGTACTGGGCAGAATTTACTGTGTACATCTCATATCATGTATGGAGCAGCTGGCCTGCAAGTTAGTAGTAAACTCAACGGAAGGATTCAGAATCCAGCTGAAGGTGGGAAAGGAAAAGCTGTATGTGAGCTGGGGTGGGGGGCTGGTGGTACAGGGCACCTCCCAAGTCTGTCCTTGCTTGGCTGTGCAGCTGCATTTATCTCTCCTAATGGTTCCTATCATAATATATGCTTTTCAAGAATAGCTGTGATTTTTGTTTAATTATAATGTGGATGGGCTTTTCTTTTTTCCTTCAAATGTGAATTATGCTCAGGGTTGATACTGCTCCTTGTGAACAATGGCCCTACCTGTGTGGCATGATGAACATCTAACATCAAACCTTTGGTGCAGTTTTACAGGGCATGTGTGGTGGTTTCTCTGGCCTATCAGCTGCATGGCTTAATTTCTGTGTCAAACCACAAACAGACTGATGGAAGGAATGGAGCTTTGGATTTGAGCATTCATTCAGCTCCGTTAAGGTTTATATACTTATTTATTTGTACATTTAGAATTGCAGTATTAATGGTGGTTAACAGGTTTCCTGGAAACAGAGATGACATTTAAAAACCAAAGTACAATGAAATTGATGTGATTGTGTGTATCAGAGAAAGGGAGTGCTTACCATAACTGGAATAATAATTGATATTACTAATGTAGACATTGACATGTCATGTCAGTATCATTATAACATCGTTACAGCTGCCCTGAGTTGGAGTTCGAAGCATATCACCTGCATCCTTGAAGCAGAAGGGAGCAGAGCTGGGGCTGAAGCAGGACAGCACATCTGCTGACTGCCTGGTGCCTGGGACAGCCTGAGACAACAAATGTGTTCGAGTCCTCACCATGCAATTGCTGTGTGAGCCCTGAGCTTCACTGAGCAGCACTGAGTCATGTGTAGTCATGGGAATAAATTCATCCACAAGGAGCAGTGTCCTCTGCCTGCTTGGTGAGGGGAGGAAGGATGCCTGGCTGGAATAGGCATGTAGGGATGGCCAGGAGAGGGGAGAGGAACTGCTCTGCTGTTGGGTAGCAAGGGAAGCACTCTATAATGTTGTATATCTCCAAATGCACTTCTGGCTGGCATTTTAAACACTGGCTTCCAAGTCAACAAACTGGAATGGTTGCTACATTCATGTATTGGGAATGGTTTATTAAACAGCTGTAATTGTGCAAATGCAATGGCAAATATGTTTGCTTTATGGTAGTACATTTCAGTAAAAATGGCTTAATGACTCTATTGAAGTTGTTTGTTGGGAAATGTGGAAGCTATGCAATTAGGTGAATGCATTTTCTAGGATTATGATCATCCAGTTTTAATATAGCCTGTATGCCTGCAATGGATTTAGTCGGTCCTGTGACCTTTGGTAAGAAGTGGGTAGAGGTAGCATAAGTACAGACTTTTCCTTCTAGCTCATGGATATGCAAAATCAGCTTTCTCTCTTTTGAATATGGAAAGCAACCTCACTTTCATGGAGCATGGCAGACTGAAGTGTCTTTAAAACCAGTCAAATCCTTTAACCGTCTCCACAAATGCACAGCCTTGGGGCAAACTTGAAAGACAATGTACATGAAGAGGTCTATCTCTTGGGCTGTCTGCTCACTTGTGTTCAGGATTTGATTAAAAAGCATATCACTTCAGTGTGTTTGTGGTCTTGGAAAGGAGGTTGAGAAGATTAGGAGAAGCAGGCTTTTACTTGGAATTGGGAGGGGGGGAAGTCTTATGTGGAATCAGTATGACAAGTTGATGTTCACACTCTGTACTAGCTTCTGGAGTGGGGCAGAATTTCTTCTTTAATAGTTTGTCTTCTGCTTTGTATTCCCATCCTACAGCAAACCCCACCATTCTTGGAAGAATCTCACTTTTGTAGATGAGAGGCTTTCCACAAAATGGGGTGGGAATGGATTTTCCAAAGACTCTGAAGCAAGTCAGATAAAGCTGAATGTTTAACTGCCTTCCATGCCTTGAGCAGCCAGTGTTGTGCAGGCAGGAACCCAATGGAAGTCAGTGATCTCCAAGGGGGCTGTAGATGGCTGCATGGTGGGGCCAGTAGTGTCCATACTGGTGGATTCACAAGGGGGCTGTAAGGGTATAAAATGGCCAGATCCATAAAAGACTTTAGGTGCCTAGGATAAGAGAGAAATGTCAATTATAAAGGACTTTTGTCATCATGACTCGATACCTACTGATCAAAGGTCAGAGGGAAGGGGGTCAGAGATGATTTAAGACCCCAAACTACAATCACAACCCTCCTTGCTCTCAGATCTCTGTCCTTTAAGCACAAACAGAGGGAAATCAAAACCAGTTCTCAAATCAGCTCATATTCAGTCTCCTTCTTGACCTCTGTCACAGGGGGTGAGATGGTAAAGCTTAATAAGGAAATCCATTTCACGCAAGATCCTGTGCCTGTAGATAGCTACGTTATAATTGACTGTCTTAATTTGTGTGCCTCTTTTGCTCCTTTTTTAAATCTTTGCATCTATTAATTATTGCAGAACAGTTCTTAATGATAACTCCCAGGCAGTTTGTGCTGCTGTTCTGAAATTATAAAATGATATAGTTGGCAGAATGGGTACAGACATGTACAGTTAATTGGGTTTTCGCAGAAGGAAATTACATAGTATAATAATATGCTCAGGGTGCCATGGGAAGTGCAATTTCTTACTGCTTTAGTAAATAGGATTGGGAGAATATGAGCTCTGCATTATAAATTGTCTCAGAATTTATCCCAAAGCTGTGGAGGGTTTTAAACCCCTGTCACTGAGCCCTAGCATCACAAAGTCATTGCTGAGAGGGCCCCTCTTCCTTTCCACTCCCCCAGCTCATTCATTAAGGTAACAGGTTTAGCTTTAGAGTCCCAGGAACAGTGGTCTGGTTGGGTGTTCTGTGCCTGAAGCTGCAGGAATCATGCTATCATAAAACAAGTGGTGCGTCATGGTGGCGTATGAGAAGTGAGCTCTGAAAACCCAGAGCTTTGTGGAGGAACAGCACTTCTGTTTCTCACCTCTGTGTTTAGGAGCTAGGATTGGATAGAGGCCGTTGTGGAAGGTTTTCCTAAGTGAGAAAGGTTGGTGGAAATGAATGTGTTTAATTTTCTGCTAAATGCAAGTCTCAAAACCGAGGCATCTCCCACAGCCTGAATGCACAATCTTGGGTCAGCTTGAAAGGTGATACACAAACTGGGTAGCTTTGATGTCTGTGAAGACTTTCTTAAACAGAGGCATTGAAAGAAGTTTGAAGGATAAATGGAGATTTAAAGTTTCTTTCTACTAAGAAACCAGTTCCTATGAAAAGAACAACTCCTCCCCAAAAAAAAGTTCAAACAGCAAATCTTGATTATTGCTACTTGCTGCCTTAGCTGGAAATGTCAGTAATTTGATATCAGCACTTTGATATCTCACAAATGCTGCCAGCTGCAGCATGGCAGAGAGACCTGAACCCTGATCCTGGTTTAGCTCCTGTCCTCCTGCACACCCCTGAGACTGCAGCTCTTCTTTTCCCCATTTCATCTTCTCAGCTGTCAAAGGGGGGTTGTAAACTTTACCATTCCTGTGAAGGGCTCAGAGTCCCTCAGTGAGATGCTCTGGATGCAGGCAGCACACTCATTTCTTCCTGCGTATAGAGTGTGCAGTCTCCTACAGCTGTCTCCACTAATCTCATTAAAACTCTGTTTTTATGAGTTGGGGATTTATAATTTCTTTGTTGTTGTTGTTGCTGCTGCTGCTGGTTTTCTGTACCACCACTCATAATTAGGTGACAGCTCTTGAACTAGTATGTCAAAACAGCATGGTTGAAGCAGGAAAGTACTGGGAACATCATCTTTAATCAGACAACAGTGATTCATATTTAACGGGGTAGATGGTAAGTCCTAGATCTAGCTGGCTCACAGTGAAGTTTCCTCAAGGACAGGCTGTTGTTAAGAGTTTTACACAACTGTCTAGGCCCCACTGCTTGGGGTTTTTGATGGGAACTATTTAATATGCACTTTCTGTCATTGTGTCAGAGCTGTAGCTGGGGAGCTCTGAGCCTTGCTAATTCTTTTCAGCTTATTTTATAGAAGCTGTACAAAAAAAAAAGGAAACACAAAAGAGATTATTTTGGTTGAGCCCTCCAGCTTGGTTGGAAATTCATTGTTTCCAGGAGTCCCAGCTCTTTGTTCCCCAGCCTCTCAGCATCACAAAGCCTAGCATCAGCCCATGTGGCTGTAGATACCACATGAAAATGAGTCCTGTGTTCCTTTGAAGCCTGCTTGGTGTAGCTGCTCTCCTAGAAGGGTTTCTTTTCCCTCCATGCACCCGATGCAGGGCCATTCAATCTGTTATAACCAGGCAGCTGCAGTTCTGGATATTTCAATATATTCCAGCTCCCAGCTGGTAACATCCAGCCAGTAAGTACTTGTTTTCCCTTTTATCCAATACTGACCCTACCATTAGGGAGGTGCTGGAAGATCCTGGGGGCGGCTGGGCATGCATCAGGGTTCTGTTCAGGTATCTCAAGGGCTTGTTTGGCCTTTGGAAATCCTGGGGCTGAGGAAAGTGGCTCAGTCTATGGGCTGACAGAAGGGAGGCCCTGATTAGGTCTTGCTCTTTCAGGTTCTTGTGTCTTTCTGAGTTAATAATGCTTCTTATTACAGATTTACACCTGAAACTCTCCTCTTTCTTCTTCCTCCTTCATGCATTCAGCTGTGTTGGATTAAGTGGGATCTTTGAGATAGACCCATAGGACGTGGGAGCATCTTCATTGTTCATTTAAGATGCCCTGTGACTCAGCAAAGAGCTATCATGGCAGCCTGCGAGTGAGGATGCATTTAAATTTATCCTGCTTACAGTGGCTGCTCTCCAGCGTCCTGGTTTGTAGGGTACCAGAACCCTGGAATAAAGACAATATTTTTATATTACCTTAAATAAACTCTGATTCTTGACCAGAACTTTGTACTTCATTACATGGGTATGTTAAATGCAGTATTTATTCACAGTGCTATGCAATCTTACAACAATAACATTTGATGCTGTTTAGGTTTAAAAGGCCCAGGTTTCAAGAGCTGAAAGGATTTCTACCTGCAAGGAATCGGCCCTCCAGTACTCAGATACCATATAGCACAGTCCTGAGCTAACAGTTCATTTCCCAATAATGTTTCTAGCGCTGAAGCTACTGACCCTTGTGAAGAAGACCACTGGAGCCCAGCATTGGTCTGGTGCAGCAGCTTCTGTATTCCTGTGGTATTTTACTTCTGAGATGTTATTCTCTCTATCTATATAAACAAAATCTTTGATTTCAGCACTCCTGATTGGTAAATGTCATAGAATCACAGACTGGTTTGGGTTGGAAAGGACCTTAAAGCTCACTCAGTTCCAGCCCTCTGCCAAGGGCAGGGACACCTTCTACTAGAGCAGGTTTCTCCAAGCCCCTGTGTCCAACCTGGCCTTGAGCACTTCCAGGGATGGGGCAGCCATGAAAGAGGAATATGTGTTGTGTGACTGTTTTTTGCACATGTGCTGCCTGCTGAAGGTCACTGAAATGGGGGTTTGGTCCTCAAGTGCCACCACTGGAGTAGTGCAGTTGCATGGGGACACTCTGGGCAGTTTAAGTGCTGCCAGGATCTCTGCCAGAATGGAGATGAATATACATGGCATGCTTGTGAATTGCTCAAAGAAATCAGTGGGTGGAAGGGAAAGAGAAGGGGGGAGGTAGGGTTGCCTTTTTCTCCTGCACTCTCATAAAGTAGAAAAGCTGATGACTGGGAGCGATTGAAATGCTTATAATTGTCTCATTATGGACAGAAAATGTAATTAAAAAGGACAGCAATCTTTCTCCAAATGGAAAATGCTGTGGTCTATCTTTGAAAGCAATTCTGGCTATTAGCACAGGTGGTAATGTCCCAGCAATTGAACCCAATCTAATTTAGGTGTCAAACCACTAAGGAGAAAAAATGAGTTCCCTTTCAGATACCAGCTGACACAGCCGCTATGTATGAAGGGAGAAATGGGAGCCTGAAGCAGTGTGCAGAGCTTGGATGGGACAGGGTGGGACAAGCAGCCCTAATACAGAAGCACTTGAGTATGGAGGTGGGTACCCATGGAAGGTGTCAGGGTCTTTGCCTGATCTGTTACGCCCCTCTGCTGCCTTGCCTTGAGATGGAGGTATGATGAGTACACTGAGCAGCACATGATGATACCGTCTGCAGATGGCATTGAGTGCATTACATTTGCTGGAGATGAGTTCAGCCAAGTGTCCTCCAGAACAATAAGCGAATCACTTGCATCCTTGTCTTATTTTGCTGAGATGTTGAAGCAGCAATATGTCCTGGGAAAAAAAGGGTGCTACTTGAATTTGTCTGGAAAGCTGAGATGTGTATGAGAGAGACAGCTGGGTGAAAAATGAACCCTGTGCTGGACTCTGTGGCTGTTTCCTTCTCTTGCTAAGAGAGGCATGGCTTCAGGCAACCTTCTGTGAAGAAAAAGGGAGGAGGTTCACCCAGGCTTGCAGCAAGGAGCCTGGATAGGTGCAAAGTTAGTCCAGCCCAGAGATGCTCTCCAAGACCCTCAGAAAAGCCTTCAATTCATCAGAGCCCTGAAACTGCAAGGAATTTATTTCACATTCCTCAGGCATTATGAGGTTAAAACCCCCCATTTTTGGTGGCGTAACCAATAGCACTTAACTTCAACCCTTGGTGTGTTTCCTTTGAATGAAAATCTACAGAACCCTGTGCTCTCCCTCTATCGTTCATTTCTGTGTGCTGCTTTTCTTCCAGGATCAAAAGCAGAGGAGCTGAGGTGCAGAGAGAAAATGATCTTCCTGCTCTTCCTCACTGCATGAAAAATTGAGTAGTGAGAGTTACTGCAGGTAAAAGAAGTTCCTCTTCATTGGTTCCCTGTGGCTTAATGCTGGGCTATGCGACAGGCTACTTTGGCATTATGCTGGTGCAACCCGCCTTTTCATATTCAGCTGCTGAGATATGGAGAGGCCACCACTGAAAATGAGCTGCTGCTCCTCTGTTAGGTGGGGACTGATGGCTCAGGAAACCCTGCTCAGAAAAGCCTCTGCATGAGTAAGCATTACTGGGGGAACCAGTGAAAGCTGCCACCTTATGGTAGCTGGCCAAGCTCTGAAACGTGTCTCCATGGTCTCTAGCTTTAATACTTCATGTCTCAACTTTGCAGCCTGGAAAATGGAGGGTGATGAGGGAGACTGAAAGGAAGAATTAACAAGCAAAGTAAAATAGCTAATTTTTTGTTTCATCTCCTGAGACATGAAAGAAGATTTTTGCAGTTAATGAATTATTTCTGAAAACACTGGTAATAGCTGCAGGCAACATAAGTTTCCAGTTTCCCAATGAGCAAACATCACTTATGTCCTGATTTACAATTCTAATGTACTTTCATTTGCAGTAGCTCAACTCTAACATGACTGGGGGTCTGGAAAGAGGCCAGAAGAAGTAGCCATGTTTCCAACAGTTTAGTAATCTCCTTAGATGCAGCAGTGGGAAACAGTGGCCAGATCCTATTGAAGCCTGGAGCAACCAATTATCACAGCAGAGAGGCTCCAGAGCCCTTTGTTAGCACCGGGGAGTTTCTGGTTGCTGCGAGCACCATAGTCATTTCAAGCTAAGCAGAAAAATCAGTTGTGGCATAGGCCAAGCAGCGCTGCTGCTATTAAACAGAGCAGGGTGGGATGCCAGCCCTGCTGAGAGCAATGCAAGTTTTGCTCTGGACTTCAGAAACAGTGGGGTTTCTGCCTCCTTTTCAAAGAAAACCTATGACAAAACTGGAGTTCAAACCCAGCCAGGAACATGGACTAGAATACAGTGATCCGCCAGTGCCTGATCGCCTCCGTGTCCCCAGGTGAAAAGGTGGTTATTTGAAGTCCCACCTCACACCAGGAGCTGAGGCTGTTGACCACTGGGGGCATGGGGAAGAGGGAAGGTGCTTCTCTGGCTGAGTCTCCAGGGCTGGGTTGGCATCCCAGTGGCACTGCTCAGTGACTGAGGGATGTGTCATCCAAGAGAAAAAGAGAAACAGATGGTAGAGGGAGTTACAGTGGGAGGAAAACCCAATTAGAAGTCCCAGCATGGTTTGTGGTAGGGATATGGATCTTATACCTTAAGTAGCAGCCAGGAAAAGAGGCACCCAGCTTTTTCACCCATGGTGGAGAAAATTCTTGTTCCAGGCAGAGAATGATATTGAAAAAAGCTTTTGCAAAGCTTTTGAGAGATTATTCTCTCAAGGGTGAGTGAATAAGGGAGATACAAGAGAGGAGCTGGACTTAATATATCCAGAATGTGGGCTTATTATTCCAATATAGGGTTTTTTCCATTTCTCCTCCTAGAAGGATATTTAAGAGAGCAGTCTGGGAGTTGGAAGTCTACAATCCTACCCCTGGGAATACCCCTAGCCCCTCCTGACATAAACATCTGGTGTCTTTGGGGTCACTTGCACCCCTGTTTTGGCCATTCAGAAGTTAATTTTCAGAAGCAGTGAGCATTAGCATGAGCTAATGGGCAGCCAGCACCTCTGAGCCTCAGCTGCTGCAGAATTCCTCATCTGTGAAGCAGGGTTTGCAAGTTTTCACTGTGCAGAGGGGCTGGGCACCAGCTCACAGGGGTGGGTACATGAGGAGATGCTGTGGTGTGGTTCATGGCCTCTAAAGAGGGTGACAAGGGGTTCTCTGCAGTGAGAAGACCACAGGGTGCTGTTAGCATGCAGGGCAATGCTCCTCGCTGCGAGGTGGCAAAGCCAATGGACAGTCTGTCAATGTCCAGAGACTGTGACAAGGCTAAAGAGAGCACATTTCATGTTCTCAGCAAGTGCTTGGGGGATGCTGGACTCAAAACCAGCCGGGACAGTGACTATGGAAAGGAAACTGTTTTGAACAGGCAGCTGTATGTGTCCAGAGGGGAAAAAAACCACCCAAACATCACCCCCCATCCCCCATTTGTGCATCTGGGTGCTATTTAACTTGCAAAACACAAACCTTGGATTTCAGAAAACATCCGATCTGCATTTTCCTGTGTGATTCTTGCATTGTCATCGCATTGCTGATGCATTATGCTGGAGCATGACTGCTGCAACCTGCCCCCAGTCATGCCCAGCCGCCGGGAGAGCAGGAGAAGGCACGATTGCTGTACTGATCTTTCTAACTTCCACATGCTTGATCTGCTGTCAAAGCCATCTCTGCTCCCCCTGCAGCCCTGCAGTTGGTCGTGGTGCTGCTTTGCAGGTGAACTGCACAGTGTGTACTGAAGCATGCTATTTATAGGAGGGCAAGGTGTCTGCGTAAGGAGTGGGGTACATGTTCTGGGAGCAGGATGAGGAAGAGTGATTAAGCAAGAAAGAACAACAGGTTTCTGGTTTTATTCCCTAACAAAAGAGCTAGGGAATAAAATCAGAAAAGTAATTCCTGACTAACATGATATACAACAAAAGTAATGTATTTTTGTTTATTCTTTCTCACTCTGAGCACTTTTTTCCCCATGAAACTATATTCCTACCTCTTACGGCACTCTTAATTATCTTGCTAAATACACTGTGTAGTTCTCAGATCACTAAGTAATGTTAATAAATTACTCTTATGAAATAGATACGAGTTTTCTCCCCATTGAAGGGTGCTCAGGAACAAAGGGCTAGAGTTAAATATAGGACCAGAGCTCAGGCATTCTCAGGCCTCACCATTATGCTAAAGACATCGAGTCATCCTAGAAGCTCATAATAGCAACACGAGTGGTAATGACTCGCCATCCTTCAAGCTTTTTGCTTTACATAAAGAAGTCCAAGAACTGCTGTTCAATGAGTTTATTCTGGAACTCTACAAGAGTATCAATAGCACAGACCATAATGTGGGCATATATTAAGAAAACTGCAGGAGAGCGCAGGATACTTGGTGTCCTGGAAATCCTCTTTAGGAACCCCAGTGTGTCTTTAAAGTCTTCCTACAGCTCTGGGTATGGTCCAGTCAGGAGAGTATCCCATCTCAGCTTCCATTCATCCACCGTGACACCAGAATGCCAAAAGCATGGAGTCAGGAAACAGGCATTTGCAAAATCCTTCCTTCACTTTATTTTTGTTATATAAGTTCTACATTTCCTGGAATAGAGGCTCTGAACTGCTGAACTCAGTCTCAAATCAGCCCAGCTAACAAGCTCATTTATATTAATAGGAAATCAACTGTTCCTTTTTGCTGGATTCCCAGTGGAGCAGCGGGTGGTCTGCTTTTTCCATGCAGCCATCCTATTCCATAGTGAAATGCCTCAAAAATGTTTGTTTGCTAGGAGATGTTAGTGGAAACCAATATTGCTGATGTGAAAAACAAATAGAGAAAACCACAGATTCTTCTGGTCAATTAGACCTTCAGAAAGTGTTCAATCTTTTGTGTACAGTTAGATAGCACTTAATAGCTGTCTTCCACCAGCCTCATGGCTTTTAATGACTAATCGGTGAAAGAACACCCAAACAGAGCAAGACAGAGTTAAAGCTATGGTCACATTATATGCCAGGAGCTTGTATTTCAGAGTTTGGATGTAGTTGCTATAACAGCTTACTCTACCTGGCCCACCTGGTCAGCACTGGTTGTCTGGGGAAGATGTATAAGAAAAGCTGTATGAGACACCTTATTGGCTACTCTATTCATGGAGGAGAATGAACAAAAGCTGTATGGGACACCTTATTGGCTACTCTATTCATGGAGGAGAATGAACAACTTTTTCTTTATGTCATTAGGCAAAGGGTTTATGTATCATCTATTCTTTGTCTTATACTGCAAATTTCTTTCCCATTTAGTTGCCGTTTAAAGTGTTTAAAATCCCTGGAGCTCCTGGGACATCCAGACTGTCCCATAAGTGGAGTGGGCACAGCTGGTTGGAGGCTGGGGAGCCACTGTCACTGTGAAGGTGGAATGGGGCCCTGCATTTGGATCCTCATAGCAGGCAGATTGCACATTTACATAATGATGCAATTGAGTGACCTGCCCACAGCAGCAATGACATGTCTTTCCCAGCCCCTCATTACCATTGTACAGAATTGGACCTTAGCCATGAAAGTTAGAGAAGAGGTCATCCTCCCACGCTTTAACTAAGCCAAGAGAGACACTCTTGAGATTTGTTTCCTGCCTAATATTGCTTGAGGTGCTGTGCTGTGGGTCGGGGAGCCCAGTGGTAAACCTTATGGTCTGCTTTCCCCCTTGGCATGGCTGCTCTTACCTTCCTCTATGGCTCAGCTAGATGCCTGGTGTCACCCTCATCGTGTTGGCTGTGCTGGGGTCAAGAGCAATGAAGGGTGGCAGTTTCTGCAAGCCACACAAGCACTAACTCTTACCACATGCTCAGAAGGTAAGAACACGCTTGTGTAGAGTTGCAGGTATTTGATAACCTCTGTCTCAGACTCCTGCACTTTGGGGACTTGATTTTTTTAAGGCTTTTTTGGTTTTGTCAATCTCGTGAGTCAGAAAATAATGTCTGCAATTTATTGTATCAGCTGCCTATTAAATCTGCCTGTAAAGAGGAGTAAAACTGGACCATGAATAGGGGACTATGGGAGTTAATTATTGTTAAATAGTTTAATTTTACATTTTTCATGGCTGCATCAGTCTTATTCTCACTGTCCCCTTGTGTTTGCCTCTCCACCATCCAGGAAAGCGCTGGAAGCTTCATCCCTGTGCAGTTCATTGTAAGATTAATTTTCATCAATATATGAAAACAGTGGATTGCATTATGTATTTTTTATGTTCAGCACATAGACCAATTCATCAATTATTGTTAACCACACGTCTTCCTATATTATAAAAACAGCTTTGGGTATAGCAAAACATAAACCTACCTTCAGATTAGAGATGTGGGATCCTTGTTTAGTTATATAGGGATTAAACTGAATGATGCAATGTTGCACAAATTTGCTCTTATTTTCCAAAGCTAAGGTTAATGCTCAGTGCTTGTGTTTCTCATCAGAAACCACAAAGTTTCGCTGCTGTGACACATTAGTCTCAGCTTCTGCCTAGATGGTTGCAGATGACACTCTGGGGCAAAGTTAGCTCTAAATGCTCTTGCTTGCTGAATAATAACAATGTCACATCTCTTAGTAGCTCAGTTTTCTAACAGAAAGTAGGAATTAAGTAAGTAAGTAGAAACAGAAAGTATGGAAGAATCTAATCCGTATTCTATAAGCAGAGATTTTTCATGCAAAACCCCTTTGTAAACAATTTAAATAATTACTTATTCTTCTGAAATGATTTAATTATATTGAAAAGCTGTTCAGCTGTGTTGAAATGCCTAAACAACCTCCTTGGTTTTGGTGCCACAATATGTTACATAGGAGCAGAAACGTCCCTGGAGAAGGCAGTGGCATCTTTAGGAACAGGGGCCATGTTGCATCATTTGTACTTTCAAGCCCAACTTCCAGCACTGCACACCAAGTTAAACTCTGGAAAAACACCATTGAGTTTATTAAAAAGAGAACTAAAAGTAACCTAATAAAGTACCTGTGGCTTAACAAAGCACAGCATGCACTTGCCAGGTCACTGCCTAGTATGTATTTGGCATCTGTGTCTGACTGTATGAAGTAAAGCTCTACACAGTGCAGTGGGATCAGGCCATGCAGCCACAGCAAGGAGTGCCCAGGCACTGATGAGTGCTGCCTGTGCCTGGTGTGGTGTGTCCCTGCAGCCCTGCTGCTCTTCTTGGGTCCCTCTGCCAGACAGGGTGATGGGGAAGAGGTGGACAAGCCCCAGCACTGCTGGGGCTCTTTTGCCCTGACTCAGGATATGCACTCCCTCACCAGATGGTTTTGTTTGATTAACATTTGGGATTATTGGCTGTTGTGTTGCTCGGTGCAAGGCGGGCGTTGACTTTCTCAGGGTGTTTGGAAAACAGATACAGTGGTTTTGTAGGTGCTCTAGTGTGAAACAAAGAAAGAAACAAAAAGGTGCGTAGTTTAGCCTAAATAAGAAGAATCACAGGAAAACCCATCCAGGTGGGAAGGAAGCAATAGTGAGGCTATTGTTGATGGAGCCAGAGAGGAAAGACCAGTAACATCTGGTGCCTGAAGTAATGCTGAGGCTCATGCTGAGCAGGCACTGATCTGCCACTGGTGATGTGAGCTGGAGGGATCCTGATTTCCACATGGTGCTTCTGCCTTGTGGTTTACTTTAACCCGCTTGTTAGGGTCTAGGCAAGGCAAAGGAAAGTTTCTGTAGTATATGTTAAATAGGGCATAAATAATTCATATCTATAGATTTGGCACACAATAATGAACCACAAGGCCTCAGGAGATAGGCATTATTTTAATTGATTCGATAAAGCAAATCAACTCAGAGAGAAAACCTCCTTGGACAGTATAATTACAGATCCCAGATTATAACTCAGGAGCTTGCGTGCTCAGGCTGGCAGGCAAATAACAAGAAAAGTCATTAGCAGAAAGTGGAAGCGGAAGACATATGGTATAGGAATTCCTCCACTTTCTAGTTCTTCATTTGTAAACTTCTCTTCAAGTTCAGTGCTTTAATTTTATCAGATGTCATTGTCACTGCTGTGAACCCTCTAATGATCATTCAGGTTTTTCTTAAAAAGATCTCACTAAAGGGAAAATGAACACAAGTAAATGCAGAAACATCCTGTTAAAATGTCAAGGACTTCTGTGAGATTTGTCCACTTGTGCCTTTAAGTGTCTCATTTCCATTTGCAAATGTGGTGGCTGTATAAAATCAGATGTAGAGCTGTGCAGTTGGCTTTTTTCATGTGTTTTGAATTTGCAGGAACCTGTAAGGGTCTGTGGAGTGCAGAACTACATAAATAAGTGGTTGGTCTGGGAAGAAGCTTGTGCTTATTTGTTCTCTTTTTCATTTTTAAATGGCCATAAACTAACATCTCCATAAGTTTGGGGGTTCAGATTAGAGCTTTGAAGACTCCTACAGAACTATATGCCAGGATACAAAGAGGTTGGTGTAATCAACTCAAAGAAAATATTCCCGAGCAGTTTAAATAGCTTTGCTCTGATGACTTGCATAATTTAACCAACCCACTGCTTAATCTAAAGGATAAGAAAACCACATTGTCTCTAGCATAAAGCCCAAGTTTTTGCCTCAAGTAGCAGCAAAAGCAGCCTGTTTGTCTAGGTTTCACACCCAAAGCTCTTTGTCTCCAAACCTTGGCTGTTCTCCCATCTGCATGTAGCTCTGCATCTGCATAATCACACGGCCAAGATGCTACCTTCCAGGAGCTGTGTCTGTGACAGGGATCTCCTTGTGCACCACATCTCTGGTCCATGCACAGAGAAGCTGGGAGATGTCCCAGTCCATGAGCTCAGCCGTGGCCATAGGAGATGCAGGTAGATTTTGTCCATGTAGGGTGAGGGCTGAAGCCCACAGGTTTATACACGGAATCCATCAGACAAAACAGAAGGTGTCAAGCTCGGCACTGCTTTCCTGAATCATGCACTTATCCATGAGCAAATAACATATGTCTAAACCTGCTGTCAACTGCGGTGAGCTAAAGCAGAAACTCAGTGCCAGCTGATGGTAGTTATGTTTTTCGCCAGCATATATGACCATGAAACAGAGCAAATAAAGGCTTTGGGTTTATCCATACCTTTTTATTTATTTCTGTAGTCTGTAGTAAGGGACCATTGCTTTAAAATCCTTAGACATTTGGACATATTTTACAAGACAGTACAGTTTCTGAATGTCACACATTGATCACAGTTTCATACTACTACATGCATATCAAGACACTGATTTTTATTAGTTTTTGTAATAATTTGTTTACGGAAACAACTGGAGAGGTCAAGAAACTTCAACAAAGAATGACTAAATCAAAGGTACAAAAAATGTTAGACTCTAAGTACACCAGTATATGGCTAATGTTGCTGTAATCGCCCCAAAGTGCCAGGGTATTGAAACATTGCTTAAAAGGGGAGAAAACATCTGCTGACCCATTGCCCCTTGGGTTGATTCAATGTAACCCAAGGAAGAGATTGTGCAAGTCGTGCAGGAGTGGCTAGGCTGTTGGGCAGAGGCAAGAAGCACTGCCCTTCATTACAGACGCACTGAACTGGATTCCCCATTGCTTCCCCATCGCACAGGTTAAAAACTAACTCAAGTGCAAGGCAATGGAGAAACCTGTCATGTTCTGCCTTTTCTCAAGCTGGGTCACAGTCAGTTTCAATTTCCAGATATAGAAGCAATTCAACATGTACTAGCAGAGCCACAGGAAACTTATGTTTTCCCAGGTTTTATTGGTTGTTAAATATCACATTTTTCTCTTAAAGGGAGCCCTGCAGCTTTCTTATCCTTCAGTGACTATGGATGCTTACTGATGCCCTTTGGAGATGGCACTGGGAAGCCCTTGCCTAGGGCTCATGGGCTGCTCATCAGGCCCAGCAGCTGTCCTGTGCTTTTGGAGAAAGAAGACCTGAGCTGTTCCCCGGCCCTGTGAAGCACTGAGCAGCCACAATGTGCAGCACAGCCAAGCACCGCCTGGCATCCTTCTGTAGGCATGGAGTTGTTGTTAAACAGCACTTGCAACAGTGCCTTATTGTTTTCTCCCCATTCAGGAACTGCTTCACTGGCCTGATGTAGAAAGCAGGATTCTGCTGCAGTATGTTGGGGTGTATTTTTTCATGCTAATCTAGTTGGAAAGTGAGTTTGGTTGGTAGCTGTGGCTGGGCTTTCTGATTGCAGAATCATGGCTTCAAAGTTCAAGGGAACATGGAAATGCTGCTCTTCCCAAACCCTCCCACCCAAACCCACCAGTGGGGAATGCTTCAATGCAAAAGCAATTTTCTGCACCCACAACCAAAAAGCCATAAAGAATGGGGAAAAAAAGGTTCTCCATCTTTGCCACAAGCCAACAAAACAAATCCCAGTGGTCATGTGAGCCAGTGAGTGCCTAATAGTACTTTGATGGAGTGACACATAACAGGAATAAGAGGCATAAAGGGCAGAGCTCCTAAATGAAATATGGAGTAAAGAACTGATGAATCCTAAAATGGTCTTAAATGAAGATTACTAATGGGTCCAGAGGTTGCCTCACAATAAAAGGTAACCGATGGCCCCTCTGCCAGTAGTGTCCTCCCAGCAGCTGAGGGCTGGACTGAGGGCTGAGTGTTGAACCATGTGGCTGAGCTTGTGGTCCTGCTGTAGGAACAGTCATCTGTGAGTCTGGGATGCCACTTGCGGCATCAAACCCATGAAGAGTGAGTTGACATGGAGGGATGCTCAGTCAAGATCAGGATAACATGATTATCATCCTCTTGCCTAAAGGATTCTTTCCTTTCCCAGGCTTTCACTGCCCTGTCTCTGTTTCCAGTTCCCTCACCCCACTGGTTTCCTTGTAGGTGCTGTGGGCAGACACCTCCAGCCCTAAGGTCATAGAGAGCTTTCAGTTTTCTGTTAGCTTTTAGAGATACGGAGCCAAATTCATTCGTGGGTTAAATGGGACACAGCTCCATTGACCTCAGTGGGTTTTTACTTACAGCAGCAAAGAATTTGGCATTTTGTGCAAATTTGGCTCCCTGGTTTCCACCAGGCTCTGGTTCGGGAGGGTCTTTGTACTGTGCCCAGCCAGATTCTTAGTCTTTGAAGGTAGTGTCACTACAGTCTTTAAATGACCCTTTTAAAACTGTCAAAGGTTAATCCTTGTTCAGTCCTACAGAATATCAATAGTATTATTTCTAGTTAAAATGGAAAATGAAGCTTTCTCTTCTAAGCCTCTAGACTGAAAACTTCTTGTGCGATGAAGCCAGAATCAAGCAAAGCAAAATTCTGAGTAGTATTTACAGATATGAACACTTGTGGCACCCTACCATCGGTGTCAAAGGACACTTATTTGTGGCTTAGGTAACACCAGCAACAAAAGGGATCACATCCTGAATGCAGACTTTCAGTTTTTCCTAAGGTTTCCTTTGTCTGGCCAAGACAAAGTTTCAGTGCAAGAGCCTGAATCTGATCAGCATGTGGTGTAAAACACATGCTGGAGAATAAACATCTCTTCTTAGAAGGTTGGTATTTGGGTTGTTTCTGTTGTGCTGTGGGAGGGCTACCTGCAGGGGCGAATTTAAGACTGGTCTGACTAGAAGCTTTCTGTGGTTTTGTTGACTATGCTCAAACATGCTTACTGATACGGAAAATGTCTTTTGAAGGGATTTATGTGATTATTGATGGTAGATATGTTGGGCTACTGCATTAACTACCTTTAAAGAAAGAAAAAGCCCACCCGCTTTTTATACCTTCATGTGTGAATGGGTCTTGCTAATACATAATCAAATGCAAAACTATGTCTTCTGCTGGTTATTCTATTCATTCAGGTGGTATCTGTACTTTCTGAAGCACATGTTTTCCCAGATTAATTCAGTTTTGGGTTTCTTGGCTGGTGTGGTGTGCATGTAAGAAAATCACAGAAACAAACAAAAGGAGATAAGACCAAAACTCCATCTTTGGGAAAAAACCCATGATCAATGACCAGACTGTTGGGTGGACTTAAACGGGAATGTTTGTGCAGAGCTGGTCTGAAGCTCTTTGTCATGCTGAACTTCAACAGGCCATGAGATAGCTTCAGGAGGCACATTTATCTCATGGGCTTTTTATTCAATGTATGTGATGGTACAGCTATAAAGGAGCAAGGAAGATTGTTCAGTAAGCAGATACATGGACAGACTTTACCATAACCAAATCCAAATCTAGTCCCTTTCTGAACGTTTACATCCAGGTTTCTCATTCCCTCATAATTTTGTTTTCTCATTTCCTGATATTGTCTGGGACTGAAAACAGAAATTCCAAAACCCAGTGCAAAATGAAAGTCTTGACCCATCTGTTTTAGCCCAGGTAAAACTCCCATGAAGGTGGGAGCTTTGCCTGAGCATTATCAGGTGACTGCCTTAAAGTAAGAGCCTGAATTTTGGTGCTTATCCCAGCTCCATCACAATTATTAAGACAGTCAGATTCAAACCCTGTCTCTTCTTTATGCTCTCTGCTTAATCGACATAAATCTGGAAAAACACTGAAGTCCAGGCTGTGGCTAACACTGAAGCCAGTGGCATTCATTCACTGGCATTTATGCTGCCATAACTGAGGGCAGAGTCTGGCTCCTCCTGTTTCTCAGAAGGAACATCTTAGTTTCCATAGCCAGTCCCTGGTTATTTCGAAGTACCACAAACAGGAAAATACAAGAACACGACAACATCAGACAACTCAGTGACCTTTCGCAGACGCACTTCCAGGAGGAATGTTGCAGGTGTTTTTCAGGACAAAAGAAATAGCAACAACAGAAAGGTTAGGGGATCAGCTATGTAAATGGACACCAAGAAAGCATCTAATATATTATTCTGTAATACAAAAAGAAGAAATCTGACTTGATTGCCCTATTATAAATTTGCTAAAAATACAGATATATATTTATATTTTTATATATATATAATTTTTTTTTAAATCTGAACAGAAAAATAGACTACTCTGGAATGCATGAAAGTCACATGACTTTTCCATACATCAGATACTTATAAAGCCAACACAATGGCAAACAGGAGGTACAGAAGTAACTAGGACATCTGTACTTTATTCAAGAACTATTTAAAGCCATATTCTCCCCAAGTGAGTGATCCTAAAGCAACCTAAGGTAACACTTGTCCGGTCTCATTACCTTAAGCAGAAGTGACTGACCAAACATGAAGAAGTTGGAGTTAATTTGGAGTCGCCAGGGAAGCCCACCTCTCCATCTCACTCCCGACTGAGCTGCACAGGAGGGCATTGGTGCCACAGTCTCCATTGCTTGGCTACTTTATTCAGTAATTCTACTATTCACTTTAAAACAAGGCATTAAAAACTGTTGGAGATATCTTATGTGGAGCTTACCGACAGAGAGAGAGAACTTGGCTTTAGAAACCTTGTCTTTGTGATGAGTTTTAAATACCCTTGTCATTTACTATAAACTGTACCAGTCATAATTCTGTCAAGACATAAATATACAATAGGTACAAATATTAACAATACATTACAATTTTACAGAAGAGAATACTGTTTTCCTTAGAAATGTGTATCTTATTAGCTGCAAGGGAAGAAAAGGCTACAGTTTATCACAGCCATAGTTGCCAAAGAAACCGACCGCCTCGGATGTGTTTCTGCGTGACTTGCACAGACAGATATTCCCCGGCATTTGACACACGGCATGTTCAGGAAGGGAATGTGCGTTCCGCGGGTTTTCTTTTCCTCCTTTGTTTGTTTTTTTCCTTCTTCTACCTTTATTGACTTCCAAACCTTTTAGAAAAATGTGGATTTCACAGGAGACTCTTTTGTTTTGTTTTTATTGTTCTGTAAGTGTGCTTAGGTGAAGTTTCTAAGAAAAGGCACTGAGAAATCTACTGCAATGTGACTGCTGTTTTCCCATGTTCAAGGCTAAAACTCAAAGGATCTTTGCCTCCTGGTTAAGAAAACTGCACCCATTCCTTCTGCATATGTATATTTATATATATATATTTATATGTATGTATTAAAAACTATGTTGATGGTGTAAGGTACAAGCAAGTGCAGACATCACACGTACACAGTCCTTTCAGATATGATGTCTTCTGCAGCAGCAGGTGAAACTCTGTCAGCTTGCTTGATACATGATGCACAGTAAATTCGCAGACCTGAATGCCAAATATCAGTGATTAAACTGCACGCTTTAGCTCGATGCAAGAGATATTGCATATTTTCCCCAACTGTTATGAGCTTTGGGAAATGTGTCAAACAAACTATAAAATGAAATCGTCTTTCTAGTGTCTATAGGATTTGGTGAGCATTATGTTTTCAAAGCACTGCCTTTCCTTTTGTAATGAGTACAGATTTAGTCTATCATAGCTTTATGTTAGAGTAGATTTCCCAGTGCTTACATTATATATATGTGTATTATGCACACACACACATATATAGATACATACTTCATATTCAGACTTTATTTCATTAAAATAAATTAAACATACTTCCTTTTTAACTGGGCACAAAATGAGAGCTACATCTTCATACACAAATAAGAAAGAAATGCTCTTCAAGCATATTATATGC
The DNA here is from genome assembly GCF_012275295.1 of Melopsittacus undulatus. Taxonomy (NCBI): domain Eukaryota; kingdom Metazoa; phylum Chordata; class Aves; order Psittaciformes; family Psittaculidae; genus Melopsittacus; species Melopsittacus undulatus. Next base: position 29,021,248 of record NC_047536.1, on the reverse strand, counting down.
TTAATTTTAAATTATTTGCTTTCTATAAGAAATCTATAGGACTTTGGCTATTCAGACTTAAAAGGTAGATTTTTAATGATACTTTTGAATTTGGCTTTCAAAAGTGACTCAATAAAATGCTACTTTAAAGGTAGGACTAAATAGATGATATAAGGTGTGTGTCATGAGTGATCACACAAGGCAGACAGAGGGCCTTTGGTTACAAGGAGAGTTGCACCAGTTGATTATCAGTTATAAAATGATAGAATTGTTGATCTATACATTTTTGTCAGTGCCATCTATAAACCAAATACACTAATTTGGATGAGAGTGTGGTAAATACTACACTATATGGCTATATTTAAATACGTTCACTTTTGTGAAATGTAAAATATGACTTTTTTTTCCCATGTGAAAGCATCAGCTCTAAAAATATTTAACTTGGAATTCAGTATTACTTACTTTATCAAAAATTTTTTCCCTGATTTTTCCTCTTTTTACATTTGTGCTGATGGCAGACATGAGTGATCACTGAAACACAGAGATTATGTTAAGACTGTTCTCTTTAAGATTTCTCATTGCTGCTCTATGGCCTCGGAAAGCCACAGAATATATCGGTATTTAAAGCTTATCTGCTGGAAAGTCACTTTGCTTTTTTCGTGACGACTCAATCTTAACTAATATCTCAGCAATACATAGGTTCCTCTAAGTACACTTGTATTTACTATGGCCAAATCCTAAAGTCCTTCACCAGGCAAAGAGCCCACTCAGAGGAATGGTGGTGTTGGCTGAGGGAAGGCAGAGTAAAAGCTAATGAACCTCAGGAACTGGCCCCGTGTAAATACTTTGGAGAGGATCACTTGCACACATAGGTGCCTTGGACTCACTGTGAGTGCCTCCTGTGTCACTCTTTGCATGGCATGAGGTTTCTTTCTCTGCCAGCAGGCTAATTCCTGAGGTGGTGGCTCAGGTCTTACTGTGCCTTCCCCAGCATCTTGCCTTGCTGTGACACAAGGGCGACTTCTGAGCAGGTACCTCGGGCTGTGTCCCACCACCCGGGGATGGGGTCGGCTGAGCAGAGCAGAGTTAATGCCAACGTGTGTACAGTTTTGTGCCAAGGAGAGACCTACCAAAGCTATCACTGTAACCCATAATAGTTCCTAAAACATATATGTGCTTATTGCTTTTGTCCGTACATGCTGCATTCACTATTACGGATTACAGACAGAAGTACTGTACAGCTTGGACGGACGGACATTTACATTCAGGACTAACCAACGGCTTTTGTTTTTACAATAGGTAGGAACAAAATGCAGCAGACTCGAGCGGCTCGGGGTCTTCCTCCCGCCTGTGCACCTCTGCTCCCATGTCCCATGTCTCAGCACGTCCCTGGACCTGCTATGTGCAGATCTTTACATGCCCCGGCAGGTACTCAGAGATAGGTCAGGAAACGCTCATTGACAGAGTTATTTACAATTGAGTTTTTACAGTAGAAACAGAGAACAACATAAAGGATTACCATCACAGTTATCACAGGACAGGTTGTGACTTGCTACAGGCGTGTAACAAATCACGATCACAACAGGAGGCACAAATTAAAGTAGTGCTTGGTTAAAGTGCTTGATTGTTACACTCTGCTATCCTACTCCAGCATCGCAACAACAGCAACAGAAAGTCAACGTAAAGTGCTTTTCCCCCCCTCCCGAGATTAAAAACCAAAGACAAATTATTTCCTACACAATTTGACATAACTTTATTGAAACAATAAGATTTTAAAAACCTAGGCTGGTGGCTGCTAGTTCTGTTCATTTAAAATGGTCAGATCCCTTTTTTTATTTTTCTTTTTTTTTTTCTTTTCTTGTTTCATTTAAAAATGACTGGATGTTATTAAAACATCAGGCCTGAGTCTCCTGTCTCTCACAGCTGCTTCACAGGAGCCTCTCCTGCCAGACCTCCTCAAGAGAGAGAGCACAGCCAGGCCCGGGGCGGGTCGCTAACAAATCCCTCTATTTGCATATTTATGTTACACTTGCATATCTTTCACTGCGCCACTCGGGCACAAAAAGCTTCAAACCGACCGGTTCCTCTCCTACACCAAGGGCGAGACTTTGGCTGACGCCTGGAGTCAGCGTGCCGGTGGGAAGAGGAGACCTGGGAGCCACCCTGGTACCCCCGGCACGTCCCCGCGGGGCAGGGCAGCGAGCATCTCCCCACCACGGAAGGGCAAGGCGAGAGCTGAGCTCTCCTTCCACCCCTGTGCTCTCCTGCACCGGGAAGGGAGTCTGGCTGCGATGCCTCCGGAGAGTCCTGCTTCTGCATGGCTCCTTCACACCTTCCCAGCGTGGGCTGTGGGTCCCCCCGCGGGCCACACGCTGGCCCTGGGGCAGGTATCGATCTCTAGCAGAGGGTAAGTGCAAGTTTCACTATGTTCTAGGGGATGTTTGGAATTAGATACAAGTGGTGCAACTCACCCTGCTGATACTTCAAAAGAAAACGTCAGGTCCTACAGGATATCATATTGTTTAAACACACACAGAGCATTTTAATAATTGGTTTCTCTAGACTGTTATTTGTTTTAAGTGGTTTTCACTTGGATTTTCCAATAATGCAAGTGTTCCCTGTTACCTTTAGACATAATATCCATCAGAGAAAGATGTAGATGGGGAACAGCTGCCCTGAAGCAGTGAGCATTGTGTTTTTGATAGCTTTATACCAACCCCAGCAATTTATTCCAGAGTTCAAATCTGGCTGCCTTGGCATCCTTTATGGAACTAATGCAAATCAGATGTTAATATTTCCAAAAGGAGCTCTAGTGTTCAAGGGGAATGGATGGATATTTGGTCACATTGGCTTCACTGGACAACATGAAAGGAGATCAATGTGTGATCATGATTTGCAATCCTTATTTTTGACAGATGTGGGCAACGTCTTTAGAGTTGTTTCAGAGAAGGACATTTTCACAAACCCACACTGGACCTCCCCCAGACTTTTAGAAACAGGTAGGTTGTTTCAGCCAAGTTCATGCCATGCAGAAGCTCTTTTTTTTGTGTTGACTGTAAAGACATTCCTTTAAACTTTCAGTTAGTTCTTTTGGAGCCCATCTCAGATGCTTTGATCATGTGTGTTAGCATGTCCTCCACTGCCTGGTAATACATGGACTTCTGGGGAAATGTGATTATCTAGTCTGACAGTCTCCTGATTGCCCTGGGTTCTTCCAGAGATACCTTCCATAGAGTAAATGCAGTTTTGCCCTATCAGCTTAGGGGAGGTGGGTAAAGCAGCAGCTTCTAGATGGTTCTTGTCTGTTCTATAAACATTGTCTTTTTGCTTTAGATAGCTACTGTTTGTAACATTGTACTTGGGACTCACATTTCTGGGTGGACTTGAATCATAAAGCAGCTGACCTTCATCATCAGTGTCAGCATCTATGTATTTGTGTATACCAGCATCATGGAAGTTGAAAGCTATGGCTGACTGCATCTCTGGTGACTTTGGGGGTGTCCTCGCACTCGCGGTTGTGTAGATCGAGGTTTCTGGGCTCATGAGAGATCTGTCAGAGAGTAAGGAAGTATCTGTGCCAGCAGCTCCCCGGCTCTTGAGAGGGTCTGAATATAATCTCAGTACATTTGATGCTGGTACTAATGCGCCGGCGTCCTCTTCCATAAAGTTGACTTTCAGAGATCTTAGTTTTAAAGGGTTACTGGCCTTTACTGAGCTTTTGGGACTCTCTATGAAAAAAGCAGAACGGTGGCTGCCTTCGGAGCTTGGGTTCATGTCCACATATCTGGCACTGCTCCCCTCCGGCCTGCTCTGCTCCTGAATCACATTAATGCCACCTTTGCAGGGAATGGTAGTGAGCGGGCTGTGGGAAAACCTCCCGGAGTCAGGGAACTCCGCTGCACAGCTTATGAAGCTGTCGATGCTGGACATGCTCCTCATGTCAACGATCCCATCAGTGCGAGTTGTCAGCAAGGGCACCATAGGGCCAGGAAGGGTTTCCATTTCTAGCTCTTCTTTTTGCTTTCCAGGTTGACTCGAGTCCTTTGTATTAAGGTTCGGCTGGGACTGCGTCTTTGCCATTTTGTTATACATGTCCTCTAGCTGTTGGACATTCAGGTGCTGGGGACTTGAAGATGACCTGGCTTTTTCTGGAGACCCTTGTTCCTTAGTTTCAAAAGATTTACTAGAACTAGTTTCAGAGAGTGTTCTCTTGGTCCATTTCCATTTGCTGGGAGATAAATGATTGTCCTGAACTTTATCCTTTTTGGATATGCTTTCTCCATTCTTTTCAACCACAATGTCCATGAGTTCTATACTACGGGCAAACGCATCCTTCATGTTCATGGAAACAATACTGCCATTCCTTTTTGCTCTTTCAAGAGCTTCCCTGCGCTTAATGGCTTTCTCCTGCCTCTTCTGCTCTTTGTAGAACTCAGAGAAGTTATTGACAATAATTGGGATGGGAAGAGCGATCACCAGCACTCCAGCGATGCAACACAGTCCTCCTACTATTTTACCTAAAAGTGTTTTGGGGTAGATGTCTCCATAGCCTACTGTTGTCATGGTGATCGTTGCCCACCAGAAAGAAGCTGGGATGCTCTTGAATTTTGTATCATCCTCATCCTTTTCTGCAAAAAACACTAAACTGGAAAAGATCATAATGCCCATGGCCAAAAACAGGATGAGTAATCCAAGCTCATTGTAACTCCTCCTCAGTGTAAACCCCAAGGACTGTAAACCTGTTGAGTGCCGGGCAAGCTTTAGAATCCGGAGTATCCTCATAATCCGAAATATTTGGACCACTCGTCGTACATTTTGGAACTGAAGTACACTTTTATTGGATTCTGTGAGGAAGATAGTGACATAGTACGGTAAGATAGCTAGCAAATCAATTGCATTCAGTGGGCCTTTGAAAAACTTCCATTTCTTAGGCGAGGATAGGAACCGCAAGAGGTATTCCATTGTAAACCATGCAATGCACACTGCTTCCACGTGGGCAAGTTGGGGATTATCTGTGGTCTGCCCAAATTCATCCACGCCTTGTAGTTCAGGAAGTGTGTTAAGGGACAAGGCAATTGTAGATAGTACAATAAACATGATGGAAATGATTGCCAAAATCTGGAAAGGAAAGAGAAAACAGTGAGTTCATCTCAGAATATATTATGCTGTCTGTCATTGCCATTAACAGATGGCTGCATTTCCACTTACACATTTCAAGACTAGTTTTGCTCTTAGTACACAGAAGTCAGATCACTAATGTATCCTGAGGTGATTTTATTTTGGAAAGTGCTTTAGTTGTGTCAGATATGTAAAGGAGATAAAGCATCTACTTCAACTCATGTGCCTTCATCTCTGTGCAGTCAAGGAAAGCATACCAAGCAGCCAGCATGCCAGGAGGGCTTGCAGCAGTTCACAGCAGGAGCTTTTGATTAGCTACTAATTAGGTGCCCAACAAAGCCCATCTGGACAACAGGCTCTGAAATCTAAGCAAGAAGGAATGCAATAGTGAATTTAAGATTTGATCAGAGCAATGTCTTCCATTCAATGCACTGTCATGCCTGTAATTTTGGGTGCCTATGGCTCATTACAGAGTTTTGTGTACAGTTCTACTGCATGTAAGTGTACACTCTTTTTTTAATGACTCATCTCTAACTTGAAACTCAATGGTTGTGAAATACATGAAAACTTTACCAACCTTTCTAAATCATTTTGAGTTACTCTGCATGCGACTGCCTGGCTATCCTAGCTCCTCATTGCAATGTGAGCAAACTCATCCAGGCAAACCAAACTACACAACGTTTGAGACAGTCAAGGCAGGACAGGTTCAGCCACTGGAGAGCTCATCCATTGTCAGAAACTAGCTTTTTGGCTAAAGAGCACAATGAGAGGAGAAGGGTCTGCTGTGAGCAGCCACTCTAAAAACCCACATAAATCTGATCAGATCCTGGGCCACCAACTCTACACAGAGCTGTAAAACATGACGTGCTAATGTATATATGTCTGTTCTTCCATACCTGCAGACATTAATACTGTGCGTTCCAGTTTTCTCTAATTACATCTTTTAAAGTTATTTTTGGGGAGGTTTTAGAGCTGACAGACAATTTGAGGGTTCTTTTTTTCTACTAGTGAATTCTTTCTCTGGTTTGTTAATTGGGTGGGATTATATCTAGTTTCTTAGGTTACTGCCAAAATACAGCAAGGATTTCAAAATACACGTATATGTGACTAATGTTTTATGTATTTATTTCAGTGTAAGCGGGTCCCTTATGCTTGCTTTTCTCCTGCTTGATAGAAAAGCAGCATGAAATCAATTGCAACGTATGTGCCTGATGACTAGATACACAATATTAAGCAATTAATCAAAAAACATATGACAAGAGTTCTGCATTGTGGATTGCAAATCTGACGCACTCCTTCCCTGCCAATATAACTAGATTCTAGGTTTCCTCACAGTGACCTTACTCAGCCAGCCTCACAATACCAGAATATCCACAGTTACCACTTGGGGCACTGGAGAAACTAATTCTTGCAGGATTTTTCAGCCAAGCCCAGTACAGACATCCTAAGAGCCAGGAAATATCTGAGTATAAACACTACAATGGAACAAGCCTTGCTGCAGTAGGAGAATCATCCCATACAGTTCAGAAACACTGTGGTCTTCTCAAGAAGAGCCTCACCTTTTCTTCAAAGCTGAAAAGCAGAAATGGTCTACAAAGGCTGGAAGCTTCACTTGAATTTAACTCATGTGCCAAGCTTAAGCTATGTTTTAGAAGAAAAGCCCATATATCATCAAAAAATGCAGAGGGTTTCAATTGTGACATTTTGATTTTAGCAAGTGCTTTAAAATCCACTTGCTGTTAGGAAAATATCTCCTTCCAAGTCAATGTAATAAAATCATTTACCTTTTAACTCAATAAAGTGCACTATATAACCTTGATATGTACATGACACTGCAGATGTAGTAAGTTAATCTGAAGATTGAGATTTGACTAGAAACAAAAATTATCTCCATTAAACACTCTGGTTTCATTGTCTAAATTGGATTAAATGGAAGAAGTGAACGGTGTAAATGGCCTGCTATGCAATGCTCTCGTACCGGGAATTCTATAATAGCCTCACTTTGAGTTACTAAATTGTTGCCAGGAAAGATGCTGGGAAGATTCCTTTTCCTTTATAAACAGATTGCATAAAAGAATGTTTGTTGTTAGCTGTGCTGTGTGCCCTCACAGTGCTAGGGAACCTTTCCCCTCCTCCCCACTCCCTTCTTCTTCCGTGAATTCACTGCCGAAATACAACTTGTGCCATGGGGCATTTGCCTTTTTGAGAGACTTCTCAGGTGAATGAACCAAAGCAGCTATGGGAAAGACTTGGGGGTGCAAAAAAGTAAGAAGAACCAACAGATGAAGAGAAGCAGAGTAGGGTGCAGGGAAAAGTGCCTGAACTGATGGTTTCAGACTTGAGAGAATAAAATCTAAGTCAAGTGTGTTATGGTGAAGTGGGGGGAAATTTAGATAACTACTTCTGCATTGTTGTTTGTTTCGAAAGACCATCTCCCAGAGATCAGGTAATGCCCCTCAGAAGCTGGGAACCTTGGTTTCCTTTCCTAGAAGGTTCTTTTAGTGTTTTTGCTGTCATTTCTTTGTTTACCACCCAACATTTCTGAAGGTGTTTGGGATGTTTTCAATGGTAATTTCAATTTTTTTGCTTGGCTTTATCTCTGCCCACTATATGCAGAAGGGCTTATCTGTAGACTTGGATGTACCTCGCGTGTTTTATCTCCTTCACTTTCAGTGTAAATATTAAACACTCCATCTTTATTCAGTAGATGGCATCCAGCCGCAGTAATTGGTGTCAAACCTTCTGTTTCCTTTGATATAGCTTCCTGCTTTGAAGATCAAGGCAATGCCGGATGAACATAAATTTGAAAACTAGGAGATCTGAGGGTAAAATTCGGTTTTGGTTTAGCAGATTTAGCCACGGAGCTGAGCAATAAACAGAAAGAGACATTTATCATTTATCCCGCAAGTTGCAGCAAGATGTCACTTCTGCTTCTAAGATACAGATTTTCCCCCTTATTGGTCTACTGCAATCATAGATCTTCAGGAATCTTGTCAGGCTAAGAAAAACTTCTGAGTGTGAGTTGGCTGTCCTCAGGTATTGAAAGTAAATTTAAGTTGGAAGATGGGAGATGAAATATTTCCAGCAGGGTTTATAGGATCCTTCTCTAAAGGAGATGCTACCTTGTCCTGATAGCATCCACCATCCAGCAAAAAACACCTAAGAGTGTTGTGCCGTTGTGCACAGAAAACTGGATCTAGTTGCTGCTGTCAGGCATTAGCACTGCATTCAGTGGCACAGTGCTCTATCCCAATGTATTTACTGTCTGGGACTTCAGATTATAGAAATCAATGTCTGTTTAATAAGGTTTCCTATCCTGGCCATACTGAAACTCTAGCTTGGCAGCTTTTATGTTAGCCACTGTCAGTAATGAGACAGAAAGATGAAGGAAAGAAATTTATACAACCAAGAATGCCTCTAGAGATGCTCTATGTGGCAGGCAGCCTTTTCGTTTGATTCCTGGCCTGTCCTCCTTCCCTTCCTCTTCCAGGTTTACTTCTTTAACAAGAAAAGCCAATGGGACAAATGTGGACTTGAGTAGGAGCAATCCCCCCACAGTGAACGAGGCTGCAACTGTTAAGGTAAGCAGTCTCTGGAAAAAAGTGCCTGTTGTCCCTGCTCCAGAGCACTGACCCAAAATCTTGCTGCTGCAGCAGCTATTTACTGCTTGAAATGGAAACAAGGGTGGGGAGAGGATTCCCCACGTCTGCCATAGGTCCTACAAAACACATAGCTGAAACAATGGGAAAGCTCGCAGTCTAAAATTTGGAGGCACAAAAGGCTGAAATGACTAGCCTGAGGAGAGGCTACATCAACAATCAAGGCAGGTGAGGGAATCCATGTACTGCTGGTGCCACATCCATGAGAGCTGTTCTCCACTGTCTGTGCATGGGCTTCATTGGAACTAATGACAGGAGCTCCGAGAGAACAAGCCCTACTGGGCACGTATCCACAACAAAGCATCACAGATATCCTCCAGCTGCTGATAAAACTGATAGGTTTTAAGACTAGTTTCACAGCTTTCAGACCATTTCTGCCAACAAAATGCACGGGGCAAGCTGTGTAGTTCCCTTCCCTTCTGTATTTACTCTTACATTTCACCTGGAGCAGCACACCATAAACTGTGAAATTCCCTATCAGGTACTTATCTTCAGTGACTTGCAGAGGGTGTTGGATGATCTCCTAAGGACAGCACTGGCTTGTAGTGCAAGTCTCAGTGTGTATGGGCAGAATTCCAGAGAAAGATTTCTCCTTTACTAAACTGACTGTTCCACAAAGATTTTTATGGAGTTGAATCTCTGGATTGCTGCTGAGGTTCTTTTGTGAAAGCTAAATAAGCCAAGGACAGGCGGGGCGAGGTTTTGAATGAATTTAAAGCAATTGCCTTGAAGTGATTAGCATGATTGTACACACATGATGGTTATTACACATGCAAATGAGACAAGCAAGCTGATTATGTGCGTAAGTGCAGCTAGTCCGTGTGCAACTGCTGCTTCCTGAGGAATCACAGAATCCCAAGGGTTGGAAGGGACCTCAAAAGATCATCTAGTCCAACCCCCCTGCAAGAGCAGGGTAACCTAGAGTACATCACACAGGAACTTGTCCAGGCGGGCCTTGTGGATGTGCCATGGTTGTAAGCCATTAATCCCACCTCCTCCAAAATACCCCCCAAAATGAGGCAGGAAGCCTCTAATGGACACCTTCAGGAGATATCCACTTGCACCAGGCCTGATCCTGCTTGCTGTGTGATGCCGCAGGGATTCATCCTTTGTCTTGGATGCCTATGCTCATCCCTGGAGGGAACAGGGCTCCCATAAAGAAGCCAGTCTGTTCAGAAATTTCCCATCAGTCTGTTGAGCTTCTGGTAGCAGCAGCTTGTGGGCAGCAAAACGGTGTATGCCACCCCCCAGACAGCACAGAGCAGGGTAAGTTTTAGGCAGCAGGAGCTAACATTTAGGTTTGGTGATATTTATTGCCTGATTGTCTGATCTTTGCACTGCTAAAGACCTTAACTAAGGTCAAGGCATAAGACCAGAGACTTTCAAGGCCATTAAAATTGATGAGAATTGGCTGTACAAATCCCATAGATGGCTCTAAAATCCCAGTGTAAGCATCTGAGATCTCTCTGCACATGGCAATGTGCCCTATACTTTTTCTGTCTTCATACTCAGTAATGAAGCTGATATAGCAAGGAGAAGGGGTGGTGCGTGGGAGAGAGTAGGAGGGTGTTTGAATATAGATTCAATATTCTTGGAAATACGATGAGGAAATTGTTATGTAATCAAGAAGTTCAATAATGGTTTTGTCTAATGCGCTTTTTTAGCTCCATCGAGGCCTGCAGAATAAACTTGGCATCAGGAGCAGGTTTCATTCATATGCTCCATTTATCAAGGGATTTTTCCTGCAGTCTCCCTACTTCCCCAAGCAAACAATAGACTTAGAGTCAGACTGTCCAGCTCCATACTGCCATGCCTATGCCAGGCTCTGTCTTCCCAGGTTCTGAGAAATGGAGAGCACAGTGTATTTTGAGCAATATCCCACGTGCTCAACAGTGCAGAACCATATGGAGAGTTCCTTATTCTCCTCCCTGCTTCATTCTGCATGGGAATAACATCTCCTGCTCATGGCAGCTATACATGTCTATGGTATTTATTGATGGGGACTTGTTTTAGGAAACTTCTCTAGAAAATGCCTCTTTATTCATTAACTGAGACTGTTAATGAATAAATAGGCACAGAACATGGTCACTTCTGATGTAACAATTCTGATTGTAGGTCTTGCAGGATGTTATTGCTAAAAAATGCTGAGGCCATAACGAAAGGTAACACTTGTGTCTTGGATCATGACAAGAGGTTGGGGCCAAACTTGGCGATAGGGTTGCAAGGGAAATACATAGAACCTTTAATCTGCTTTTTCATGTGAAAGCAAGTTAAGAGGCAAGTTAAGACCTTGAATGTCCAAACCCCTTAAGTCTCACTGATTCCTATGAAGTAGAAAACAGTGTAAAAGGTTTTACTTAGTCTGGCACTTTACATGCTACTTCTGCATCCTTCCCCCAGGTTGTTCCTCAATTGCATTTGCACCAGATCTGTGCTTTGGAGGGGTAGGACCTTGCACACATCAGGTCACTCACATCACTGTGGTGCCCTCAGTGACTGTGCCCACAGACCGTGAGAATGCAAATTCCTATGCTCTTCTGTAAGTATTACATAGGATAATTACATTAAAACAAAGTCGAGATAAACCCGTTTATATTTTTCTTTGGAAATATACAAGATCTTAATTTTGCCATTGCCTGGAAAAGCCCAGACTGAACAACGGTTAATTATTTTATTTCAGTTATAGCTCTAAGAATTTTATCTGCTGAGAGAGTAAGTCTATTTGGTTTAAAAGGGGATACAATACTTCTGCTGATTATACGTCAAAGCTTCCTTTGCCTACAGGCACTCAAAGAGCTGTAGCTACAACTGCTGCTGACTAAGCTAAAGTGAGAAGAAAAGTAGCCTTCAGGCATGGCTGCCTGTAAATTCCTTAATGCTCCTAAGAACATGTTTAGTTGTTAGAGAGCTATCAAGCCCCATTAAGTGATAAATAGTGTCAGTCTTCCTTCTGAGCAAAGCCCAGATGCAAATAGTGCAATGGAGAAGAAAATGATAAATGGATGAAAATAATTGAACAGGCAAACTTCAAAGCCCTTCACTGCCTTTAGACATTGGTGCAATGATAGTGCTCAAGAGAGGATTGAAAGGGGAGCATCTGTCCCATTGCCACTGCTGGTAGCATGGAGAAAATCAAAGAAGAAAATAAATGCATGGTACATTGAAGTTCAAGTCTCCTATTTTGATTGTGGCCTTGCCTTCTGCCCAGGAAGACTGCAACCCCAGCAAGCAGTGCTACTACAAGTAGGGTTTGTATCCAGCCCCAACAGCACCAGACAGACCCAAACTGTTTGCCTGTCTACCCTGCACATACATGCAAACAGGTCTTATGCCATCTTCAAGCCACGGAACATGTTCTGCTCACACCTTGTACATCAGAAGGTGATATATGCTCCCAAGGAAGGCTCCAGCCACACCAATGCCCATTCTTGCCACCTCCCCACCAGCCTGACCCTCACAAGCACTTCTACCTTCACCCTTCCCAGCCCTCTTGCCTGACCGATTCAACCCACTTGCACATTCCCACCCTTTGTGCCATGCAAAATGCTGGTCTTGGAACACAGAAGCTGGAATGGTAGTGTGGTATTGCACAGCCTGATCTTTCCCTGGAAGACAATTGAAGAGCCAGACCCTAATGGTGAACCCCCCTATACAACACACAGGACATCCCACCTGCTCTTCAACTCCTTGCACTACAGCAAGTCATGAGCCGTTATCCACTCAGGCTCCAGACCACCCACCCAGTCAAAACCTTCCTTCCAGCTTGGTGCTCCCTTTCATGTACATCTCCCATTCCTGCCAGCTCCCTTGTATCCAAGTAGACAATGGTTTGGATTCAGAAAAATTAAAAATGAAGCATTAGTGCCTCAGCCCTCAGCACTGGGAACGGCTCCTCAAGATGCTTTCCTGATTTTACCCTGCACCAGGCAAAGACAATGCTCGTGATCGACTCCCACTGTCCCAAGCAGTCTGCTCAGCCTCAGACACTATTTACAGGGGATGCTGAGCTTGAAGTGATGGTGTTTGCCAGAGCAGTTGTGGGAGGGATTTTTTTTAAGTGGTTAAATTCAATCAGGAATGTGCCAAGATAGCATGAAATCAACCAAATGTAATTAAGTAAAAACTATTAGCTTGATTGCTAAACCAGTCTTCCTCCCATGAATATGCATGAGAATAATTGATACTAATTCTTTTCAAACCTGACGCACATTAGTCCTGCACCTTATAGTGTGGATTGTTTTGGAAGACTGAATCAGTTCCATTTCTGCTTTCTCACCAAAAGATATAGTGAGTTCTTCTGCAGGGAGATTTACCTAGTCACTGATACCATACAGAGCTGCCACAGAGAGAGGAAATTAGAACAGAGCTCAAGTGATGTTTTGGCTGCAAAATTGGTGACCTGTTTAACATTTGTTCCAGAAATGTGTTAGGAGAAGTGGCAAATCCGGTTACCAACATCAGTCACACTAATGACATTATGAAGCCTGCAGGAACAGTAAATCCCTATAGATAAAAAGGCAGTGGCAATATCCTCCACCTATTAAATGTTTGACGCTAGCATGGTCCTGTTGCCCAAGTGTCTGGGCATTTCAGGAGTCTGTTCCTAAGGGCCAGTTTTGGTTATTTGGACTGCAGCATCTTGGCTCCTTCTGTAGGTCATGGGAGACTTCTCCATCAGGTTTTAGAGGGGATTTTTCCATTCATACTCGGAAAAGGGCACAAAATTTAGGCTGAGGCGGTGCCTCACAGACTGGAGGAGGTGTACTCCTTTAGGCAAACAAATCCTCCTGTGCCGTGGCTGCAGCCTTTGCCCAGGGTGCACAGCCCCAGACTTCCATACACTGACAGCCTGATGTAAGAGTACTCCCACAAGGAATTTTAACTGTTAATTGTTTATTCCTTGCAAGTGACCTGCAGAGAAATTGAATATTAGCACCCCTCTTTTTGCAAGAGACAAACGAAGCCTGTGGATGGTGGGAAATGTCCCTGTCGGACCCCTCCAAGCTCTCAGCACCCTCCCTAGTTCTTAGTCCTTTATTCTGCTAAAACCTCTTGTTTTCCTGATCAGCTTCTCTGCTCTCCATCATGCCCACACTTATCTTTGTGTTTGGCAGGCAGACCTTGTATCAGGCAGAAGGGCTTTGATGAAGGGACACATCCACCCTTTCCAAGCCTGGGTTCCCAAGGCTTTTCTCTAACAACAGCAGAGCCCTTGGTAAGGGCTTTGGCACAAAGTGAATGAAGCGTTTTAATCTCAAGCACAGATGGTTCTTCCCTTTGTAAGCACTAAACACTGGATTAGATATCACATATTTAATAAATAGCAACAACTGTATACAAACTGTGTGCAAAAGCAGCGAAAAGCTAATCCTTGGCAATTAATCATTCCCAGTAGTATGAGGCCATAGCAAGTGGTAAGTAGAGACAGGGGATAGCAAATCTGTTTGAACACAAAAAGCATTTCAACAAGAGAGCTTCATCTCAGCTGAGTAAGAAACAATTGTGATGCACTGTAGTTATAAATACAGAGAATGAAACTGAAGTGTGGAGGAAGTACAGTTGGTTATTTGTTGGGGCTTGGGAAAGGGGTTGTGTGTTTTGGTTTTGTTTTTCTTTTTTATCATAGAATAGTTAGGGTTGGGAAGGACTTTAAGACCATTTTTAAACTCTATTGAGCTTGGAAAACAGATCTAACTCTTTGAAGTGTCAGCTGGCAGTCTGGGAACACTCAATCCCATGCTTACCGACTTCTGGACATTGACACAACAGTAAGCCTTTCCAAACCACATGAAATAAACACCTACTCTGGATAGCCCTTGGCTTTCTGATAGCTTCTAAATCTCTTATGATAGCCTTTCCTATGCTATTGCATGCTCCCAGCAGACACTGTACAGGCAGGGCAGCAACCAGATACACATCACAGTGCAGTCCCTTCCTTCTCTCTCCCTCTCCTCAACACAGACCTTAGAGATCACCCCACTTCTGTCAGCAGCAGAGACTCGTTTTTGCTGCTGTAGCACCTGAGAACTACATTTACAACAAGAAACTTACTTTTTCTTCACTATGGCTTTAGCAATGTTCATGGGACTGCAGAAAACCAGCACTGAACAGACAGAAGGAAGAAATAAAGGAGAAAAACGAAAGCTAAAGCCACTCAGGCCATTTTGATAGAAAGCGGAGCTGGGTTTGCGCTGCTTCTTTTGGGTTTGGGGTTTTTTTTGGTTGTTTTACTAGGTTTTTTTGCCCTTAACTCTAATAAAAGTTACCTGAAACTGTTTGTAAAATGCAGCTGTGTTGCCTTTTAGTGAATGGTTATTGAAGAGAGGGGAGGAGGCAAGGTTTCCTGTAAATGGCAGCTGAGCAGTGCCACATTGTACTGTAATCCCCTTACAGAATGGCAAAGACCAGCATTGAAGATTAAGGGAAATGACACTTTACTGGCTTTCAGTGCATTTTTCAGTTGCCTTTTTGTTAAATTTGGGTTTTCTGTGTTAATATAGGATGAGACCACGCTATAGACTGACTGGCAGAAATTAATCTTGTCACAAATGTACGTCTTTGAAAGGCTGAGCCTTCCTGAGCTCTTAATTTGAGCTGATTTGACTGTCTCATTATCATAGCAGCAGATTTTGGAATAGCAAAGTTGAACCTTACTTGAACTTGTTGGCTAAATTAGCACTGTTTTTCTTTCTCCTCCCCACCTCCATCCATGAATAATAATACCCAGTATCAGCTTTTTTTTATCCTACCGAGGCCTCCTAGTAACTGTTTGCTAAACAAACACATGCTAACATGGCGCGTTGGGGAGAAGCATGTAAAAGAGCCTGAGTTTTGTTTGCCAAAGATAGAACTTGTCATTCCAGGGAAATGTGAGGTTTTGATGTCCTGGGAAACTTGGGCTCAGGGTCCCGTTATCTCGCCCATCAAACAGGCTGTGAGCACAGCAGCTTTGGGGTTTGCAAAACACATACTGTGCATGGACTGGAGCCAGGGCACTTCTCTTTTGTGTTTCTGTTCTGAAATCTCACTGCAGTTCAGCTGAACAGTCCTTGTCTGGGCACACTGTTTTCCTCTTGGAGCATGGCTTGCCTTGACTCATCCTGCTGTGGTTCCCAAGTCACTGTAGGGAAGCAGCTCTAGTGTTGTTTTGATGTTTCAATTAAGGCTCTTCTTGGCCACTAGAGCACAACCTGTCCCTCTAAACACACATGGGCAGTGGCACATCTGAGTCCTGAGTGCCATAGTCCACACAGTGAAGGCATCCATCCCTTCCACCTGCAGTAACTTCCTTTGGCAACAGAGAGCAGGTCTGCAGAGGCCATGCCCTGGGAAGAGACTGTGCAATCCAGTGCAAGGTCAGACCAAAGCCACCCTGTGGGTTCCTTTAGCTGCTGGATAAAGCTCTGTCTTCGATCAGCTTGCATTATCCCTAACAAGCTCTGGCAGATGCTTCAGCTCTCTGCTTTTCCATCAAGACAAACTGGTAAGACCCACCATCCCGAGGGCAGCGTTTAACCCTTTCCATTGGGAATGGAGACACAGAAGAAGCCTGGCACAGGGAGAAACCCACTGCTGAGTGGGAAAAACAAATCCAGCCTAAATTGGGATCCATTTAAAGAAGGCAAAATACTAAGGAAAAAAAAAACCCACAGCACACCTCAGCATGGCTGGGAAATAAGTTTATAGGAATTGTCAAGGGATCTAGGAATAACCTAGATTCAATGGCTGCAATCTGGCACAGATGTGAATGAGAGTCCCTAGCAGCTGAGGGCATTACGTGGAATGAGCTGGCAATTCCCAAGGCAGTCCTGAACGGCCAGGCTCATCAGAGGAGCTAATATTGGCTTATTGTTTTCTTTTCTTTCTCTGAGAGGAAAGTTTATCCTAAGAGAAGCAATACCAGAGCTATGTGTCCCAATTAACCTGCTGCAGGTAGGGTCAGTCTGCTCCTTCCTGCATCCCCATCAGAGAGCACAAAGCATGACTGTTCCTATGGCCACTATCCCCTGGAAAGAGAGAGGAAGGAAAAGAGGTGCTGATCTATTTAAGAGATAGCTCTGCTTTATGGTGCTGCCCTTCCTGCAGCCTGGCCGGATGGTCTTTTTGCTTTTTCTCTCTCTCGTTTCTCCGGCGATTGATTGCTCACTGCCAGGAGGTATTATTGGCTTCAAAAGTTTAATTTTCTGGTTCCTGAACTGCTCATCTCCTGGCTCATTGCTGCTGCTGAAGGTCAGATCCAAGTCCCACTGACATTAGGCCATTTTGGGTTTGACCTTGAGAGCTTCCTTTGCTCATCCCATCACATGAAAAACCCCTTTGATCATTTCAGACACACATTTCTTAAAAGAACATGAACAATTCCAATTGCAAGAGATGACATTATTTCAGTGAGAGCAAGAAAAAAGCTGGAACCAAAGTGTTCCTGGCCAGGTTTAAAGAATGCTGCAGCCTGGTGGTATTCCTGCTTGCTGCAGAGCTGGGGGACTGCAGCAGGACCCTGGCATCCTGCACACCCCAAAAACTTGCTTCATTTCTGTAAACCAACAGCAACTGCACTCTGGTCCCAGCTTTTGCTGTGGGTGAATTCATGAGTTGCAGTTGTATGATCTGCATGAAAACTGCAGTCTGTTGCTGAAAGGTTTCCACCTGGACTGGAAATTCCCAAACTATATTTGAGTGAGCGGCCACTGAAAGCACAAGGCAAAAGAAAGGACGTGGTGAATCCTGAGGTTCCAAACTGTGCTGTTCAACTTCCCCCTGCCCGGCTGGGTAACCACAGAGAACATGCAGTGGTAAAAATGCCTTACAGAAAACAAATGTTTTCTTAATTTAACACCTCGTACATTGCTCCCTGCAATATTCCAGAGAATCAGCTTGTTCTCTGCAGGGTTTTCCTAGCAAGCTCTTAAAAGATTCAAACCTTTGATGTGAGATTTCCACTGTCTTCTGGGCAGAAACACCTTTATCAGATTGCTTCAGATTTATGAGTAGTTGGTGGACTTGTTTAGGAAATGGTTACTTAGAGCAGGAGATCAGCAGGGCAAGGAGCAGACACTTTACCTGGGAAGGCAGGGAGCTGGGGTGAATAAGCTGGATGTGGAGGTGCTACTACTGTGGCTAAGCTTGACTGAAGATGCGTGTCTTTGGGTTTGTCAGTGCGTTAACTCATTTCCTCTAAGGCTTTGCACCCTTGCAGAAGGAATAAATAATGCTGTGTTCTGGATGGTCTCATCTTGTGCCACTGCGAATGTGCCAGTGCAAGCTCCCACCCAGAAGCCATTAACAAGAGACCCCAGCAAGCCAGGCTTTGGCTGACCATATCTGTGGCCCATGGAAAGTGTAGGTGAGGTACACAGTCTTTGAGCAGCTGGACATAAACAGCAGCATCCACAGTTTAGGACCAGAGGTTACAGGTGCCAGCTCAGGGAGCACACTGAGCAGGATGTAAAGCGAGGAGAGAGGCTGCTCACCCATGGGACACAGCCAGGGACAGGCTGTGAGGTGATGCTCTGGGGAAGGGCTGAACAAGTCAGAATTGTTCTTATTTATGGACTTTTTCTATGAAGCTTTTGAAAATCTTCGCTTATGGAACATTCCTTTTAAAGGCAGAAAATAACAATGGTTCAGGGGTAAAGAGGTCAAAAGGAAAAGTCTTGACAAAAATAAAGTCAAAATATAATGGAAACGTGAAAATGGTGAAAAAGCAGCTTTGTTTCGTACTCTTCTATAGTGCAGGCAGCTTCCATGCATTTTACAGTGTGCATGTGGTGAGTCCCCACTCGTCATCTCTTTATCTACATGTACTGTGACAGGTGAGAGTCAGTTACAGGATCCTGCTTCTGACCTAATGGCAGAAATCCCTTGCTTCAGTAGGGCACTATTTCACCAAGGGTCTTTCCTTCCATTCTAGTTGCTACAATACAGTACAGGATAGAGGGATGAAGTCTTTTTCTTATCAAAAAGGATGCAAACTCTGGGTCCTGCACCTGCTACCCTTGTGGGGCAATTGCTGCCTGCCTAGTCATACTCTTGCCACCAGCACCATGAAGGGAGGCTTGAAAGCTTAAATTCATTTGAGTTCTGGCTTTGGGCAAGTTGGATGCCAAACCAGACAAAAACCGGGGCATTCTGGATGAAACTCTGGTCCTGGAAATGTGAAAAGTTACTCAGGCTGTATTAAAGCCACACTGAAGAGATGACACTATTGGAAATCAAAAGAAGAGTTGTGAATACTTTACCAGTGGGACAGGAGGGGAAGGGATGGCTCCTATTTACAGATGCCTTGATCAAATCCAGCCCCTTCTACACCTCTAGATTTTGCTCTATAATCCAGTTAAACCACTAAGCTGACAAAGACCCCACTTACCAAAGGGAGAGACAATGAAGATACAAAGGAAGAAAATTGGCTGGCATTGAAGCCATGCATCTGGATTATTTCACTGCTCCGTGGGGGAGCACTGAGATGCCAACAGTTTACCTTTTGAATCTCTCAAATAAAACAACTCTTGAAAATTGCTAAAATATTATCAACACAAACAGCAACACAGCAGCAGCGTCTCTTTGCCAAAGTGACGGCAAAAGCTGCATCTCTCCTTGCTGCCAGCAGCAACATCTGATGGCCATGCTGAGAGGGTTTTACTCCATGCACAACTGGGTGCAGGATGTGGGACCCCTCTCCCTTGCACCATCACACTGCCATCGGTGGGAGACTGTCAGCCTGGCTCATACACTAAGAGTGTGACTATTGCAGTCTGAACAAAACTCGCTTAAACAGAGGGTCTTCGAAGACTGCAATACGTGATGCAATGGACCTCCACCTCTTAGCTCTGTCTGCTGCAAAACCTCCCCTCTCTACAGCAAAACACGATTCTCAAAGAAATGAGCTTAAAACTAGTGTGGGACCATGCTCAGTTCCTATGAAAGGCAGCCTGGAGTCTGTCACTTCCAAGACCTCTCCCTCCAGCTTTGGCTACTCAGAGGAACCCAGGTTGGATGTTCTATTCCCCCTCCCAAGTTGCTGTTTGCAGAAAACAATTGTAGCCAATGTCCCTCTATATAAAGATGGTGGAAAACATGGAAGGTATGCAAGATTTGAAGGGAGCTATATGGTTACTCAAAGAAAAATAACAACTATAAATTAAAGAAATATAAAAATATATATTAAATAAAATTCTGTTGAAGAAAAACCATAACAAATCACCAGCTCTGCATTTGCAGTGTCTGCTGCTTGGAAATCAGGCTCCAGCTGATGTTATTTTGGGGTACTGAAGCCAGACTCTTGCTGTCACCATCTCAATGTTCTTGGCTTAGTTGCTGTGTCTTTATTTTATTATTCTGAAGAAAATAAGTCAATCAGTGTTCTTTCTCTGGCAGAGGAGCAGTTGTATGAGAACCAAATTGACGGACTCCGGCTCAATGCTCAAGTCCCTTCCTCCTGCTACAATCAGGTGCAATGTCACCAGAATTTCCTTCCCAAAACACAGGGGGGTTATGGGCTCTAAGGGTGTATCCCTGCATTAAGCACCTGTGCTGAGCTCCAGGCTTGTGGCCAAATGGGTTGCACAGCCTGGATGTGAGGTTGGGGCCAGGAGAAAAGGGTGCACTCAAGCGGGTGTCTGTGCGTACATGCCAGCTGACTCTGGTCTACCTCATCCCTGCCTTTGCAAGGACCTGGACTTCAAGCAAAAAACCCACCCCTTATTATATAGCTCAATTTAAAATCCTCCATAAGGGTCATTCTGTGCATGTGCATGGTGTTAGTGAGCCTTTCCCCTGCCTCCACACAGCAGGGCACTGCTGCTGTGCATGCACAGATGTGCTTGGTGTAAATAGACCCCAACAGCAGATGTGACTATCCGCTATAGCCCAGGCTATGAACCAACCCGGCTTCAGTAAGCTGTTCTTAAGATCACCTGGAAATAGTCCGATAGGGAGCCAGGCAGATCTCCTCCCTCCAAAATGCTTTCTTTTAAGAGTTTATTAGTTGCCTGCTGTTACAGTAAAGGCTGGTGCTGTTACAGGCCCTTGCCTCCAAGTGCTCCTTAATTGCCCCCTGAAAACCCTACACCCAACAGGTACCCAGATAATTTACCAGCCAGGTTTTGATGCCTGTATTTAAAAGGGTGACCTTAGTCTGAGAAAGCATTTTTGGGGGGCCAATCTGTAATTTGAAATGGCTTAAACATGTTTTTAAGTAACCCTGTAAAATAATGTGCTGCCAAGCAAGAGCTTTGGGTTAAATTATACCCCCACGAAAATCACAGCGTGTAAAGGCGGCTGCTGGAAGTTGACAGAACCTTAAT
The DNA here is from genome assembly GCF_012275295.1 of Melopsittacus undulatus. Classification (NCBI taxonomy): domain Eukaryota; kingdom Metazoa; phylum Chordata; class Aves; order Psittaciformes; family Psittaculidae; genus Melopsittacus; species Melopsittacus undulatus. Next base: position 29,000,190 of record NC_047536.1, on the reverse strand, counting down.
TACGGCAGCCTCAGTGGGCGATATAGCAGCAGTACTATCAAGCCTCTGAAAACCTGTGCTTTAAGGCCACCGGTTAATCCTCTGTGTGTTGCGCACATCCTGCTCTGGAGCTGTGCTGCCAGCACAGGTCATGAGCCTTCAGCCATGTTTTCAAGGGAAACAGCTCCAGAAAAGCCAAGCTAGGGCAGGTTTCTGGGCTTTTTCTTTTCCTAGTTCAGGCTGCTCCAAACAATAAACACAGCAACTGCTCTGCACAGTGTTTCTAGACACAAAGCCACTGCTCCGCTGCGTTGCTTTGCAACAGCAGCACTGTAAAACACACGTTCCTTGTGCTGCTCTATGCTGACATCCCCAGCTTGCGACTTAAAAGTCAACATATTCCCCCTACTCAGCCCTCTCCCACATCATCTTCTATGGAGCCAGGAGTACCAAAACACTAAACCTTGTTGCTAATGGCCTAAGCAAATGATTTAATCACAGTGATGTAAAAGGAGTGAGGAGCCTGCAGGATGGAAAAAAATGCTTCATAGATAGTAAGACTAATGAGGTAATGTGTAAACCCAGGCATTTTCTAACAGATGGGATGTGGCAGAGCTGACATGTATATTGAAAGGGACATAAAAACATAGACAAAACAATAGCCAGGGTTGGCCATAGCTTGATTTATGCAGTGGAAACATTTTTTCCTCTGAAGGCAAAGGCAAGAAGCACAGAAGGCTCTGTGCTTGGCAGTACAGTCACAGCATTGCAGCATTGCGTCTGGAGACGCAAAACGCCTGGACCCCAAGCACACTCAGATTCTGCGGCTGTGGTGTGAGGCTGTCTAGTGAGCACTCATGCAACAAGTTTCCTAGGGCTCTGCAGGATTATCCAGCATTGCTGTGCCTGCAAGGAAAGGGGAGCCAATTTGTTAGGCATCTCAGTGTGGGAGAGTGCGGGTGCTGTCATTGAGGCAGCAGGCTTGATGCACAGCAACCCGCCTGCATTGCTTGTGCTGGCCACTGCTTGCAAGGTAGTTGCGAAGGCAAACTCAGCTGCTCTGCAAAATGAAGATGTGGCATCCATACAAAGCAGAAGGTGCCACTAATTCACACCTTCAGCTGCTACAGGGTAACACCTGTATGCAGAGAAGCTCCCAGTTCGCACCATGGTAGCGTTCAGGTAGCACAGAGATGCGGGTGCTCAGTGGTAACTATGACCATTGTGGTACCTCACCAGTCCCCAGAGGCTGGGATGAGCTATCTTCTTCCCAAGCCAGGCTGGGCGCTGCTTGCTGAGAGCGCCAAGTGACACAGCTCCTGGGGCTGCCAAACATATGGTGTGCTCCACGTGTGAGCACTGTAAGTGCTTCTCAAAAACACCAGCTGCTCAAGGTGAGAGCGTGTTGGGGAGAGGACAGCCCAGGGACATGAGCATGTGTGCCCAGTTTCACTATGGGATGGCTATAAGGGAACCCTGTGTTTTTGTCTAACTGCTTTTACTGGAGAAACCTCTTGGAAATTCCTGATGTTACATGCAGAAAAGCATGAAGCAAAAAAACTGAGTCATCTGTTTCAAACTGTCATAGCAGCTTCCCCTGTCAATCTGTGTGACCCACTCAATTCCCATCCATTTTATCCATTTTGGGGGAGTTGTGAAAAATAAATAAAATCATTCCAGCTGATTGGTTATAACATATGCTCAAGCTGCAGTTTTATTTGGCCAAATTCTGCTATGGCTGTACCAGAGCTTGGGCTTTATATAATCCAGGCAGTAACACCAGACACAATCAGAGAACTTGGTCTGACTGCATTGCTGCTGTGCCCTGAACATATTTACCACAGTTCAATGCTCTGAAGTAGCTTAGTTAGGGCTAAAAGAAAAATAAGAATTTACTTATTAATGTCATTTTCCATTGAGATAGTGTGTGAAACCCATCTATCATGCTAAATCTACAAGTTCCAAGCCGCATACACACAGTATATTAAGGGATTTGGAAAGATTAAGAATAGCTCCTAAATGTCTGTGTGTATATTAGCAGTGATTGTTTTATCTATGAATTACCTGCTGCTGTGCAGAAAAGGCACAGATAAGGAAACCAGGCTGAATCAGCCATGCTGGGAACAGCATTAGTGGGATTCTTTGCTCACAGAGCTCTGCCTCTGCTTCTCAGGGCGATGTGGAAGTATCGCAGAGGGGTGCTGCTCTCAGAGCCAGGGGAGCCCGAGCAGTACCTGCTGCCCCTAAACCAGCTGGCATTGCTACTTATGCTCAGCAGGTGCCTCTCACTGATTACCTCTACATTTAAAAATGCATGAAAAGTACAGCATTAAAATGCTCTAGTGACTACAGCCAGTGAGAAGAGACCTCTTGCTTACAGTGTGCCTTACTAACGGTGCCTGCTGGCACATCTCATTCAGTTTGGTGCTGCCAGGGTGTTTTGGTGCAGGGGAAAATTCTTCTCCATTTGCATCAGCTCCTGAGCAGTATGGGTGGCTAGACCATGACATTGGGCTGCAGAGCCATGGGAGGCACTTGGTGTGAAGAGCCCATCTTGAATGTGGGCTTCCCAAGTGGTAGCTCTCTTAAGAGCAATTGGAACAGCCTGAGTGAGAGCTCAAGACTGGGAACTTTTAAAAATCCACCTTGTTTTCAGGGCAGCTTGCCCTCCAAGGGCCATGGATAACTACCAGGGTTTGTAGCTGTTCCCAGTTAGTGTCAAAGCATCAGACTCAGCCTGGCTTGGCTCCCAAAGCACCAGCAGGGCTCTGGCTCTGACAGACCCAGAAGTCTTGTCTCTGCTCCTAATAAAACATGCTGATGAATTAGCCATTCACACATGAACACAACCATGGTTTTGCCCTGTGACTTGCTGAATCCCATCATTCTCACAGGGAGGCGGACACCCATCTCTCGGTAGTGCCATGTGAGCCCAAGCTTACCTGGCTGAAGGTACCTGGATTTTAGTCCCAGGATTAGTATCAGGGGTAATGCTTACAAGGAAAGACCCTTCTATGGCACAGCAAATACATGATTTGTGCTGTTAGTGGCAAACCTCAGTGTGCCTGGCATGGCAAAACGCGTGCTATGCCAAAGCAGTTACCTGGGCAAGCCTACGTAAGGAAGGATACCTTTCCCCCAACACTCATAGCGTGCGTAACTGTGCCATTTATAAAAAGCATCCTCTGAAAGGATTTTCCTACTGGGTAAAGGCCCATTATGAGGACTTCCTGGCTTATGTGGCTGTATTTAGCAGTGGTAATGCTATTATGCTTATCCTAAACTGTCCTCCAACGAATAGTGAAATGAACTTTACAGAACACCAGAAGCTTAATTAAGCCTCCTAGACTGCTGTGAACAGCACAATTCTGCTTGTTTGTAGCTGCACAGTCGTGTTATCATAGAGAACACAAGCAGCACACCTGTACCATACACACACCAAAGGCTTCTTCCCTGCCTTCATTGTTCTTAGTGAATACAAGGCAAATTCTTTGTAGGAACAGTAGTCCTACTCATTCTCTATCACTGAGAGCCCAAAGCCACGACCACATACACATGGCAATAACTCTGCTCTTGCAAATAGCTGTGCTGAGGCTGAAGATTAGTTCTGTGCTCTTCCATATTTACACTGCATATCTGTGAGGACAAATACAACCAGTACTGATCAGCCAGGCCCTGAGCCTGCCCTTTCTGAAGGAGCTTTTGCAAGTCTCTAAAGAAGCAATATCACACCTACTGCTAGTGAAAAACAGCAGCCCCAGTGCCTCTGTAGACAGTTTTTGCTGAACATCAGCTTGAACCTTCAGAGCGTGCACACAGATTGGAGAGCTGTCAGGCTGTGCTGAGGGTGTCAAGGCAGATTTGAGTGGCCTAGCCATTCGGTGTCAGCTGCATAAGGCTGGGTGACAGCATTCATGTTCCTCCCCTAACACCTTTTCACACTATTCACACTTGACAGTCTTTGAATTGCTCCAGAAAAAGCTGAATGTCAGCAGAGCTCCTGGGCAGAAACCAGAGGGATGAACAGGAGTGCACAAGCTGCAGCTGGAAAGGGCTGTATGGGTGATTATCCTGAAATCTCAATAGAGATAACGAATATTTTAAATATTGCTTTAAAAAACACAATGCAATTCACATCCTGCAAACAGCATATTCCGACTGCCACACGGTCTGTGCAATGCATGCCCTGTCCTGGACAGGACAAAACCTGACCTGCAGATGTCACAGCATATTTGCAGCATTGCAAGAGGTGCTGGTATCACCCAGTACGTAGCCAGCATGGCTAAACTGTTACCCATCACTAAACATGGATTCCTGTGACCTTTTTAGACTGTCCTTGTGTTTTTTTTTCCTAATGGCGGCTGCCTCTGAGGCTTAGCTTTAGAAATCAGTGTCTTCAAATGCTTGATTTTTTTGGTGTAACAGACTGAGATAGGCTAAATATTTTGTGTTTTTGTCTTGCCCAGCTGGTAACCCAGATATTATTAGTGAAGCACAACTGGGTCATGTGAATTATATTAGCATCTGCGCTAGCTGCTTTATTTACAGCACTGTAGCTGTCAAAAGTTGTAGGTAGCTTAAAAAGAATATGGCTTATTCATGTTGACACCAGCAGTAAAATAGCTAGATGAAGGAAGGCTGGCTCCTCAGGACAAAGAGGCCAGGCAGGGCCTGCAGCATACAAAAGGCCAAGGGGGGCAAATGCCCAGTGAATGGTCTGATCAGTGCATGGTGAGGGGGAAGCTCATCCTAACTTTTGTTGCCAGCAAAAGTCTTGGCTGGCAACCATAGCCTAACAATGTCCACCAGTTTTCTGTATTGCCTCAAATAAGAGTGTTGTTGAAATAATAGAGGACGGAAGGACCCTGATTTTCCAAGGATCCCTGCTTCAGGCAAGCCCCACCAGCACCATTCTGGCTACTGCTGGATGCAAACATGAAATGTATCCATCCTTACAGCTAAGCAGCAGGGATGGAAGTCAATACTGATAATTAAAAAGGAAATTCTCACATTTCCTAAGCTATCTTCATATATTCTGTGTGAAGATTGGTGATGCTTCAAGATGTAGACCTGGCAGGTCTTCACCAAGGTTCAAGGTGAACCATTTCTTGATGGCTGGTCCATGGCTCTGGGTGCTGCAAACTTCACCACATGGTGCTGCTGTCACATCAGGACTAAGGAACCCAAACCCTGTATCTCCCAGCTCCTGCTGTGGTGTGCACCCACAGTGGGACATGGGGAAACTGCCCTGCAGCCCCCAAGACACCCGCCACCACTGATGTCTTGCCTGTGAGCTCAGGTCCTCCCCTAGCATCCCACTGTGCTTCAGGAGGGCTGTACAAGGCCTGGGGCTGGATTTCAGGCATCAGGTAGAAGAGGTTAATTTTTAAAAACTCTGATCATGGTTTCAATATAATTAAGGAATTAATTAACTTCCCAGCTCAGTAATTATGGAAGCTTCAGCTGTGTGAATCAGTGCCTCTTTCAATAGGTGTCTGTGGGCCTCACAGTGGTCAGTGGGAATTCCCTACAGGTCCTGTTTGGAGTGGATGGAGGCAGGCTGAGGGGTTGGAGTTTGAAGGGGGACTGGTGTGTGTGCAGTCAGACTGGCATGAACCTGAGCACACAGCATTTGGGAACACTATTATTATTATTATTATTATTATTATAACTAAAGTCCAGAAGATGACATGAAGTTAGGGTCAATCACACCTCTCTCCACTGATGTCTGCAGCTGAAAGCTCTCTGATATGTAGGCACTCAGTCATATCTCTGTGAATGGATTTAAGAGCCAGGGCTTTGCCTCCACTTTAAAGCCTACCTCTGTGAGAAACTGCACCTGCCAGCTAGTGCGTCTCCTGCTGGTTTCATTCCTGGGAGGTGGCCACTACCTTCTCAAGTGGATGCCATGTCCCTGCTGCCTTCTGCTCCCTTTCCACAATCCTGCGTTACCAAGACCCAACTATCCTGTAAATAAAACCAGTGCTGGCATTTAACTTTATAGGAATTGAGGTAATGCAAATTTCTGATTAATAGAAATGTCAGCAAGGTGTTATTTAAGTAATTGCTGGCAGGGTGCTTTTTACTGGCAGAATCCTTAGGAATGCTTTTTCTTATCACCAGAAATTGTATCAATTTATTTTTCCAGACTGCTCAAAAAACCTTGAACAAATTAAACTAGAAAACAGTTTCAGAAACCAACTTTACTGGGCAACAACACTGTTAAATCCCTGGGTGCTTAAAACTTGGATTCAAAAGCAGCATAAAGCAGGAGAGCTTCAACTGCACTGGCACAGACATTCCAGACAGGAAAGGAGCTTGGGTCAAGCTCTGCTTGTGCCTCACAGAGTTGCCTTTTACTTGGGTTCAGGCAAGGGATGGTAAGAGCTACCAGGACAGGGTAATACTGCAGCAAATATCTCCCTGGATTCCCTTAACTCTCGCAGCTGGAAGTCTTATCATTTCATTGCATGGCTCAGATAGATCAGCAACCTGAACCAGGAATGGAATCACCTGCTGAAGAGACCAGTTATCAGTGAGCCGACTAAAGCAGAAACCACATCCTCCCACACAGGCAGGAGAAATTATTATAATCCTTTTATATTCCTGCCTCAGTTGTTATAATAGATAAAACCTTAAGATGTTCTATCACATCTTAAGACAAAGACAACATCTGTTATTTGGAGTTGAGCTAGTAGAAGCAGAGCTCCAAGAATCAGGTGTTTCTGGAGCCAGAGTTACTGTTCTCTGTTGGATTTTGATAGTACTGGCTGCTGAGTTTCTCTTTGCCTTCAGGAAACACAAGTGGCCATCTGGAAGCTTCACCAACACACCAAAACAGCAGCTATAATTGTGCCTATTAAACAAGAGAGTAAATCTCTCCCTGAGAAAGCAAAACTCTCCCTTGGACTGAGCACATGAATGTGACCCTGGACCCATGGCAAGTTTGACCTCCCAGTTGCCAGCAGTACAATGATGAGAAGCATGGCTGAAGCACAAACTGTAGGATAAGACAGACAAGCCCTGCTGCACTCAGCTTTGCTGGGTATTGTCTGGCCCATGCACTGATCTTATTCCTCAAGCTGTCAGCTTCAGTATAAATATTCTCAGACTACAAAAAACAGCAAAAGAGGGTGGCTTTCTCCAAGTGCATTTAACACAGCAAAATCCTGCCAGTCCTTGGGATTATACCAGTCTACTTATACTGAGAATAGGCAGAGAAGAGGCAGAAGGAGTCAGATCTTTCCCCCTGCTTGCCCCAGCAGTACAAGAACAGCACAGCATACTCTGCATTTGACATAGGAAACCATGCTAGCCCCAACCAGGTGGTGCCTGCTCCACCATCTCTCTAATTCTTGCTCAGATATTCCCAAACCTAGCTCCAAAAGAGCCCAACGCACACATCCTGTGGCAGGAATTTTTCCCTAGAGGCTCTGAGCACCACGACACTCTTTGCATACAACCAAGTTTAATTAAGCTTGAGAATACGTTATACCCTTAAATCTGTGTGAGTTTTCATCTTTTGCCTGATCAATCAGCTTGATTGCTCTGAACTTGCCCAGGTCAGAAATATAACAGCTATATTTGTGACAATATAATCATTTATCTGAACAGAAATATTCTGGGAACAAGAGCTGGGTTCCTATGGTCTGGTTAAAAAAACATCTGCATGTTTTTGCATATTCAGAATGTTCTCTTTCAGTGACGTTAATGAAAAACTCTCTTTTGAGCTCATAAATGCCTTAAGGAAGAAATTCTTTACTGTAAGGGTGCTGAGGTACTGGAATGGGTTGCCCAGGGAGGTTGTGAATGCTCCATCCCTGGCAGTGTTCAAGACCAGGTTGGTCAAAGCCTTGGATGATATGGTTTAGTGTCAGGTGTCCCTGCCCATGGCAGCGGGGTTGGAACTGGATGATCTTAAGGTCCTTTCCAACCCTAACTATTCTATGATTCTATGATTCTTTCCCTTGTTTGGTTAATTAATTTTAAATAAATTAAGAATGTTTTGAAATATTCTGGTCTGAAATTACTGCAATAAAATTTCTTGCACATTCAGGCCCAAAATGTAGGGTTTAAAGTATTAACAATTATTTTAAACAAAAATAACTATTTCCTGTACCTCCCCACTTTATCACCTGTGCCTTAAGGAGATATGGCCCTATCTCTGCTTAGACGTTCTTTGCAGCTCCTGGGATGACACCCAATGCGTATCAGCTTTTCTTACTGTATTTGCTGATTAAAACTGACATTTTTTACAAGCAGCCTTTACAAGATGCAGGAATTTCTATGGAATTTTCAAGTTTCACCCAAATTAGCATCTCTCTCATCAAACTCATGAGCCTTATACCCAGCTGTGTGACACAGCACTGTGACAGACCTGCTGGGTTCATGCTAGAGCTCCACACTCACCCCTGCTGTAGCATTCCCATGGAGGCCCGATGCCCTGGTCAGCCTGTGTCTCCTTTTTACATCAGTAATGGGAAAAGGCAAGACTTTTTTTCCCTTAATCAGCTGCAGGCTCCATAGGTGTTCCCCCATCCGTCATTTCCAGCAGTAATCACAGCATCACCCTCTCCTTGCCTTGCACTGTATCTAGGCAATTCCCAACCAGGCCTGTATAGCTTTGCTCTTTGATCTCCAAGTGAAGCCAGGAATAATTATGAAATGGTGCTTTTTCTTTGGCTGGCAGGTTTAACAACCCTCTGGCTGGCTCTTTGGACGCCATCCTGCCTGCTGCCAGTCATACTTTGTAAAGGCAAATCCCTAAGTACTACCTCACCTTGTCTAAAAACCTCACAGAGGGCTTTTTAGGGGATGATTTGTTGTCATTGCCGTTGCCAGCAAAGCCCTTTGAGCTGACTCTTTCACAGATGACTATAAAAACAGTCTTTGAGTTACCACCTTCATCTCCTATGGTGGTACCAACCCCAGCCACGGCCCCAGGAAAGGTGAGAGCAGTGATCCGACAGTTAGAATAACTTGTGTTGTTTATACAAATGCATCAGTGTAAGACACCTTGTATATGACTTGCTCCTTTTCATCTTTCCAGGAATCCCACCCTAGCTCCCATCCTAGCTCCTCGCCTCCCCCCCCCCCCCCCCCCCCCCCCAATTCTCTTCACATCAAACTGAATTGCTTTGAACAAGAAAGGCTTCTAAAGACTGAGAGGTGATGCTTTCCCTCTGACAGGCACTTGCAAATCCCTCCTAATGATTGCACAGACACTTCTCCCAGCATTAAAAACTTCCAGGAGTACAAAGTAAATTAATTTGGAAGACCTGGGAATACCATCAAATGCTGCTGCTGATTTGGGGAGCTGTTTTGTTGCTCTCTACATTGCTGTTGTGGGATCAAGATGTCAGTCTGGGGGCTGCTCTCCTTATCCCAATGTCCCTGGGAAGGGAAGTGCAAGGAGAACAGAAAATATATGAAGAACTGGTGGAAAAAAGAGTTGCTCTGGCTGTTTATTTTTGATAGAGAGCTCTGAGCATCTGCTGGCTTTCGTTTTGCTAACTGTACTTTTTAATGTCGGCAAGGATGCCTGGAACCGGGAATGTACTGTATATATAATTATAAATCAAAATATAATATAATAAGTAAAGCACTGAAAAATACCACTCTCTAACTGCATATGCCATCTACCTAATAGTTCCAGGTTGTGAGTAACCACTTGAATTAAAGAGGTGCAGCGGGGTGGCATAGGGCCAGCTCTGCAAAGGTAGCAATGCCTACCTTGGCACCTATCTCTTGTTGAAGTTCCCAGATCTGACCTTAACCCCTCCAGGGACCCTGAGCTCAGCAGTGTCCTACCTGGCTGCCCGCACAGAGACCTCTTTGCTGGGCTGTACATCGCCTGCATTATATAGGCAAAGAGTTAAATGCCTGAGAAATGGGATCACAGACCTGCCTAGTGATGAGCCTAAAAGGAGCATAAGAAATCCTGGGCCTGGGCAGAGCTAAACATCACCGTAAAAGGCAGATGGGAACTTGCAGAAGATGGACACCTACACCAGAGCAGTCCTTTCCCTAGGAAAAAAAGGATTAAAAGAAGGTGTTGCCATACCCTGAAGGTTGGAGGGCGTATTTGGAACTAGAGGAGCCAGACCAAGCTCTAATCCCTGCTCTTCCAGGCTGGAGCAAGCCTTGCCATGAGGAAAACGACCTGACAGCACTGCTGAGCTTTAGTCCCTGGGGCATGGGAGGCTGCGAGGGTGGCTCTTCAGAAAAAGCCTGTGTAAGTGGGGTTTTTAAAGTGACCACTTAAGGCACTAGAGACTGGAAAAAAAGTGAGAGGAACAAGGGTACTGATACAAGAGGTTTCTGCTTTTAATGCCCTGAACACAAGATCGAATTTGCATGAAGATAATTAAAGGGTCTTTCACGTGTACAGAAGCAAATGTTACCCATGTGCAGTAAAGCACTCCCCTAACACATCTGGACACACACACACATGCTTGCACAATGAGCTGTGATGCCCAAGCAAAGCCACCAACCAAGGGCTAGACCTTCTCTGAGACCCCATGTGCCTGATGCTTCTGCTCCTCATGCTTATGAACTTACAAAAACCAGCAGTGCAAAATAATTTAGTGCTGTTTTGCTGTGAGATGTCAAGATCCCATAATAATAACTCATGATGACTTCACAGCAACCTTAAGCCAGACAGTTTCCATCCTGCTGTCAAGGCCATGTGTCCTTGGCTTTGAACTGCTTTGTCCCCACTGGAATTCAGCCACCTCTGCACTGGGACACACTGGGATTTTAATCCTGTAAATGACAGCATCAATCCTGGCCTGAGGGTCTTCCCTGTGAGTGAGGGGTTTGCTGCAGGATCTGTCAGTTCTGTTTCCAGATGATTAAATATTCCCAGCAAGCTGTTAATCTTCGAGAAACACACTGGGCTTTGCTCATCATTACTTAAATGGAGTGGATGGCAGAAGGTAGGCACCTGAAACCTTAATAAAAACCCTGGCCAAAACGTGTGAATATTGAATTCCTCTATCAGAGCAGCAGCTGCAGTGTGTGACAGTGCTGATGACTGCTCTCTTGCTGCTCTGACTGGCCAGAAACAGAAAAAACACCCCATTTTATGATACATTTTTCTTTACAAGATTCCAGAAGAGCTTTAGGTCTTTTTGAGACATTAGCAACAATCTGAGAAGATTTAAAGTATTTCCTTCAGAGCAGTGTTTGTTCCTAGAGTGCTTTACATATCTTCTGTTTGGGAATGGTAATAACAACGAATAAACCCCGTAAATCTAGGAGCAAGTGTCCTAAACCACCTTGTGTGTGGTTTAAATGAAGCAGATTTGTTTGTGGTACATTAAGGGCATTGGGAGGTTTGAACATTTTTACCAGCTGTTCCTGGTGATTTTTTGGCAGCTCTCGGGATGTCATTGTCATTCCCAGCATATCTGGAGATGGCTCTCGGAAGCCCAAGGAATGGAAGCCAGGCACTTCGGCACCCTCCCGGGAGGTCTGGTGTGCATTGCACGCTCCGTTGTGCTCGATAAAGAAAAATCCCCCTGCTTTGCAGTGCCTTGGAGCGTGAGAGGTCTGCAGGTCAAGAAGCTCCTCTCATTGAATGCAAGATGCAAAGACAGGGAGAAAGAGCACCTTTTAAATATTACCCTTGTCTTTTTAAAGCTTCTCACTAGAAGCTTTTGAATTGTTGAGAAAAAGGTATCAGGTGTGATAGTGGGAACACAGCCCCTTGCCCTTGGGCTGAACCTAGAAAGGGATTTTCCAGGAGATCTCACAGCACATCTTGTTCATGCTGATTGTCACTTACAGTTACTCTTTCTGATGTTTTAATCTGCACTTGTTTTCCTCTGCAGGAAATCAACTGCTAAGCTTAGTGCTTGCTCCTTTACCTAATGGGAAACAGACCTTTCTGGTTCTCCTAAGACCTTCAAGAGATCCAGGTTATAATTTAGGTGTTCCCTTTCTTGCACATTAAATTAATTTCTGATTTGCTCCTGTAAATAATGGTAGAGAGATTTTTTTGTGGTTTGTTAATGTATTTTCTTTCTTGATTGAGAATGTTTCAAGGGAATGTGATGTATTTACCTGCAAACTATGGTAATATACCACTCGTTTTGTCTTGTGAGAAGCCTCATCCAGTTAACACCAAGGAGTCAAAATTAACTCAGATACTGCCGATGATCATGTGGATGAAATTCCTGCTCTTGACATTTTCAAACCTCATTACAGGCAGAAGGGCCTTTTGTGAGGCCATCAAGATAATCAGTTATCCCCACAATGGCCAGGGGACTGGAAGTGCATGAGATTGAAAGACTTCAGTGTGTCCATAGACTGAACTTAGCCACAATTTAAGTTGATGAAACAATCAGTTCCACTACTTTACAGAACAAGCTTTTAAAACCCTGTCATTATCAAAAGTTAAAAAAAGCTGTAGTCTCTCAGGTAGCTCTTACCAAAGCAAAACAGAGCAGAAATTAGTATAAGTCAGTGCCTCAACACAACCATGTCATCTGCATTTAGAGTGCTAAAGAGTCAGATGCAAATCTCACTTTGCCAGACACAATGCTTCACTGAGACTGAGTACTTTGGTGTGCACTGCTATACTGCTGAGTCAGAAATGAAGGAGTAGGATAGGTACCAAATGAGAAAGAGATTTGGTGTGGAGGAGGTAGGGTGTAGATGACGGAGTGTCCAAGGGAGATTAAGTCACAGCAAGGAGGAAAAATAACACTCGCTATTAAAGCATAGGAAGAGGAATTAGGCAATCTGGGTCCTTTTTCTAATTATGGCCTTTTGAATTTCTGCTGTGACCTTCGGTAAATAATTTATTCTGTTTGTGCAGTTTCCTCATCTATAAAAGAAGGTTAATAGCTACTGCTCAAAAAGGTTGGCTTTCTTGGCTTAGGTGAAGGTATGAGTCAGGGAAGACTTTGGCACACAGCAAGTCTGTGACATGCCAGCAGATGCTATGGAGGTAGAAAGGGCAAATAATTACTATTTCTTGTACTTGGGGAAGGTGTTAACCACAGCTGTATCAATGGCACAAAGCCGGCCAGAGGAGCTGCCTGCACTGGGAACAGGAGGAGCTGCTGGGGGTCTCTGGGTTCCACTGGGGATGAGTTTGGACCAGTTTTGGTCACCTCTGCTGTGGGTTTGCATTTTTGTTCACCAGAGGAACAACGTGAAGAAGAGCAAAATGATTTCTGACAGCTTTAGATGCACACAGAGAAGAATACCTACTTCTTGCACTGTGGGTAAGAAGCCTCAGCTTCCTGTACGACTACCTGCATTTCCACCCTTCATCTTGAAATCCATACTGCTATTTTGGAAGCCAAGTAGGAAGACTAACACAATATTGTACTTCCTTTTTAACCTAGCTATAATGCACAGTAGAAGTATTGGCCTTGGAAACTTGTTAGCTGCCTGAGGGTGATGCAAAAATCCATGAAATACAGCAGTTTGGGTCTGACCACATTTTCAATCTCTTTTGTACTGAAGCTGAGATTCTCAATGTGCAACACTCCTCCACAGTCCAAGCTCCCTACGGAGCCTTCCTGACTGTATTTGAAAGCCTTGGAGAAACAGTTCTTACAAGGGATTTGTGGGACACATAGGCAACCATTTTTACTGCACTCCAGCCCAGAGCTGCTGCTCATTTGGTAACACAAGGATCACACAGTGGGATGTGGAATATTCATATAAAGTTCAGTGACTTGATCAACACAGCTGTTCATGAACTCTCCCATAATATTGGTAATGTACAGTCTGTTTCATGGTAATTCCCAGCAGAACGCTAATGACAAATTCACTGTACAATTTACTGGTTTTTGGTGGTGTTAAAATGCAGAGCCCAATTCATTCATAGTATATCAGTGCTGGCCAGAATCCCTGAAAAGTCACTTATTTTAATGTCAGTGCACAATAAAAAGGAAAATCCAAAAGCCATCATGCAAGACTCGGCCTTACCTAACAGAGAGGTAAGAACTGGATGTAAGAGAGCAGAGCTGGGGGGGTCAGACAGCAGAAAGGGACCATCAACGGTGACACAGCACAGTGTTGTTCTGTGCTCTGTTTGTTGAGGATGATTAAATAACTGCTCTATTCCCCCACAGGGCACAGCTTTATCCACTGTTATAGTGAATAATATACCAGCCTGGACAACAGATGGGCTCTCCTGGCTATATAACAATGAACAGCATCCATATATTTCTAGTGAATTGCTTAGATTTCAACATCTTTTATAAAAATGAAGCTTTGTGTGCTTATAAGGCAGCTCACATTTTAGGCATTTCCTATTATAGATGTCATTCCCAATGGTTAATAACTCATCCAAGTGTGACTCGAGTAGCCCACATCATTAATATTAAATGTGACATTTACTATCAAGTGCAAAGTTTTGGGGCTGCTGCCAGCCCCACTCACTGAGCCGTAAATATTTTGATCATCCAACAGGAAGAAGAAGGAGCTGATCAGCCTGTGCTCATGCTGGATACCAGTGGGGAGTAAATGGGTGTTTTCACTGAGCCCCAAGTGGCTCAGCAATTGCAGCCTTGGCAGAAGCATCTTTGGGCTGCTGGAGCCAAGGCGGCGAATAACGCGCCTATGACCCTCTGCCCAGGCTGGTACCCTGTGCTGCAGAGACAGTGTTGCTGCTGAATGTGCCAATAGGCGCATGAGGGAGAGATGGAGAAATTCCTGCTGGGTTTTAATTGCATTCCAACTGGGAACACTCTGGAGCAACAGTACAATCAGTCCTGCAACTGTTTGCACTAAACTGAGCACTTGGCACAGCCTGGGAACGGAGGAGCCCCAAAACGAAGACTTTTAATACTTTAGAACCAGCGAGGTTACCTTAGCACTGTCTCAGAAGTAAAAGGGGAACCATTTCATTTAGACAGTATTACAACTCCTTTCATCTGTCCAAATAAAATGTTCAGCTGCCACCCCTGAACCTCACTTCTCATTGGTGCAGACTGAACTATTCCCCATGGCTGTAAGCTGCACAATGTCCCCTCTTCTCCTGAAAAGGAGTATCTGGCAACGACATGATTTGCTAAAGAACATATTGCTCAGCCAGGGCAGTGAGGAAATGCCAAACAAATACCAGTAAATAGTTATTTTGAATTATTTTTTTTGCAGAGTCCATTATTTTAAGGGGAAAAGAATTTTGGAAAAGTACCAAGCATACTTTTACGAATTTGACCCTATAACTACACATGATATATAAGTCTGGAAGGTCTCATTAGTGTGGGTTAACACTGTACAATAAAGACTGTTAATACCAAATAGCTTCATTATTCCCATTATCATCTTTTATCATTGTTTAATTGTGTGTATCAATTTTTAATAAAGAAACTTCATGTGTCCATGAATTAGATCCTACTGAGAGGGGCTTTCATTGACTGCAGAAACATAGCCAGCCTAGCTGGGTCATCCAAGCTCAGGAGCAAGGTGGAGCAGGATTAAGCATATTAGTTATTGTGGTCTGCATGATGAACAGAAACACTTGTTAAACTTTACTCAGTGTCACTTACTGTTATTAGCCCTCCTGGACCAAGTGATTTTACTGTTTCCTCCAAATAATGACAAATCATGCAGCTGGACAGAGCTGAGCAATTCACTGCAGTGATAATTGCTGCACAATGATATTAAGGAAGCATTCACCAAAAACTTCCCCAGTTAATGATGTTTAATCCATTATTAAATGCGGCTCATTACTGTTGGATAGAAGGCCATTTAGCAGCCATCAGCTCTGCTAATATTGCTGAATGTCTTGCAGTGGCCACACAGCAGGGAGGGAGGCATGTTTTTAAAATGTCTTTTCACTTTGGAATAAAAATGGAAATATTTCTGACAGTGTTTTGTAAAGAAATAATGTCCAATACCATCTGAATTTGTTGTTTCCCTGTAAAATCAGAGCAGTCAGTTGTTTTCTCCTAGAACTGACATCTCCCTTATATGAGATTTTAAAGGTATAATTTCATTGCAAGGAAAATCTTATTCAGCACTTGGTCCCCTCCTGATCCCACTGCCTTTGCTGCAATACAGGTCCAGGCATCTTAACCACAGCCTTTCTGTAAGCACTTTCCTTGCTGCCGCTGAGCCACCAGATTTCTCCCAGCAGATACTGGTGCTCTTGCTCTCACCAAAGCAGCAGACCCCAAGGACAATGCATTCCCCACAGGTTTAAGCCTGTTACACAAGGCAGCTTCCTTGCTGCACCTGAATACGCAGCTGCAGGATGTTTGTATCTCTGAGGTGCTGAAGGTGAGGACAGATGGTGCTCCACTTCTGAAGCTCATTAAGGAAAGGTGTTTGGTGACTCACATCTAATACCACGTTAATGTTCCTCCAAGCCCTCGCGTACAGCTCCCAACAATTCCCTCTCCTGGGCAGGAGTTCCCAGATGGACTCTGCTTTTGGTCTACAGATCCCATCTCCCAGAACTGGAGCCATGCTGGCAGGTTAGCCAGGTAGCTCCAAAATAAATCCTGAAACTGCAGCATAAATACCACCAACAAAAGGAGACCAAAAGTGGAAACTCTGAGTAATCTATTCTGGAGTCTTCACTATCTCAAGGCCCAGGGTAGCCCCATTGGCCATCCTGATACCACAAAATGTCACTGTTCATTACGTAGAGAAATGACCCAGGGGTGAGATGGAAGGAGACACAAACTGCCCTCCCAGAGTGGCCCACAGGAGCTCTGTGTTTCTGGGTAATCCAAAGATCCAGATGTGCTAATGCTAACTCCCTTCTTCCATAGCTCATCTTGAAATATACAGGATGTAAGATCAGCTACTGCTATACAAGTAAGCGACAGCTTCCCCACCGATGCACTCCGAGACGCACACCATATGTTTACAACAGAGCCTTTCTAGATATTGTACAAACACTGCTTAATTAAACAGCACATAATTCTTCTGAAAGGCCAGAACAGCACTTTTACCATCAACATTTACACAAGCAGAACTGGGATGTAATGACTGGCCCATATTTACACCAGTCTGTGTGTGTCAATACAGGTGCCCATCCCTGGGGGCAATGGGGATGGTACCTGGCTCCAAGCATCTTCTCCTGTCTGGATGAACTTCTAAACCATCTTAATTTAATTTTCTCCATTCTGACACCGAAAGCATTACTCAAGCATGACAAGATGAGACACCTGAGTAAAGGGGTCCAAACACTCTTACTCCTTGTGGTATAAAAGGACAGGAAGGCCATGCCTCCTAAACACAATTTTAAAAAGTTGGTTTAAGTTATTTTCTTCTCTTTTTTCCTTCCCTTCCTCCCAGAATTTAGTCTCCAGGAAGCCTAGTGAGAAAACATGTAGCTCCAGTACAGAAAAGTTAAACTATCTTTATCCAGATAACATCACTATCAAGTCAAAAGCAAATCTGTACTGATAGGATGTGACTGTGTGGACCAGGAACATGCCAGTCCTGTTGCCTCTAATAGCCCTCAGATGCCACATGACATAAAACAGTATTTTGCTCAGAGGGGAGCCATGAGGAGGGTTAATCAGTTCAAGGGACATTGCCTGGGATGTGCAGCAGGACTGAGAAGCCTCCCTATGCTGTGGTTCAGCAGCTTGTACCTCCTGATGCCCCGGGCTTGGAGTGGGGCACAAGCTGTGCCTGATGCATAGCCTACAAACACTGCTCTTGTAAAGGCAATACATGCACCCAAAGGAGCCATACGTGAGCACCAGAGACAGTGGGAAGGAGCTGGGCTGCTATGGAGAAGACTGGTTTGACCTGTTAACGATGGGGCACACAGAGCGCACAGCTCAGTTTCTCTCTCTGTCGTCCTCAGATAACCACGGTACTAAAAGCAGAGGGAACTGAGGTGCCAATTTCCTCTGAGGAGATGTCTCAGTGCTAATTCACATCGTTTGAGCTAAAAACTTGCACAGGGTAAAGTCAGGTTATAAAACAGGCCCTTGGTTTGCCCTGGTTTAATTAAGATAATGAGAAGTGTAGGATGATGAGCTATGGTTCCAGACAGCAGGAAAAAAGGGGGAAAAAAAAGGATGAAGAGCAATTACATTTGGAACAGAGAAAAGCCTCCGGAGTTGGGGCTGGGAACAGGCTGTGACAAAGGGGATGTCTGCAGGAGATTTATTAATACCAAAAATAGAGCAGGGCAGGACTGGGCAACTGGAGAAGTTTGGTGAAGCAAAGCCTTCTGCATCCACAAGGCAGGTGACAACCCAGCCTGCAGGCTCTCTCCAGTGATGTCTGATGGGTGGAGGTAAACAGAGCTGGCAAATCTCAGCACAGTTCCTAACAGACACAACTGCAAGCTCAACTGACCCAGCAGCCAGGGTTCTGCTGAAGGGCTGCACCATGATACTGCTGACTGCTCGTGAGTCCTTCCCACTTTTAATGTATAGTTTCCAACCAAAAGGGTTGTCAAGCATTGGACAGGCTGCCCAGGGAAGTGGAAGGATCCCCATCGCTGGAGATATGTAAAAGATGTGTAGATGTGCCACTCAGGGATATGGTTTAGTGGTGGACTTGGCAGTGCTGGGTTAATGGTTGGACTTAGTGATCTTTGGTCTTTTCCAATCTAAATAATTCTGTGATTCTATGATCTGCCCAAGTGCTTTGCTGACTTGAGCCGAGCCACCCCCAGTACCCAGCCACACATGAGAACATTTCTTCCTTAATGCATAATGCTGGAGAAAGTTGGTCTTACTGTGAGGCATTATTAGGATGCCTCTCTTAGCTCTGCTCTGCTTCACTGGGGCAGAGGCAAAACTCCAAATAGGTCTTTATGTGTACGCTACATAATTCACCAGCATCATACTGGATCCATAGCACTTAGTTTTACAAGATGACCTTCAGCAGTGTAATTAAACTTATTAGTGATAAATGAGAAAAGCATCCAGAGGGAGAGTTGGTAGCAATAGAATTGGGAGTTTAGGCTAGAGACAACTGCTCAATATTTGGGTGACATGAGACTCATCATATACCTCCTTAATAAATATGCATTTAATTTCTGTTGCGCTGTGTCTAGGCTACTTGTATGATGTTGTATTAAATTGTGTTTCCATGGAATTTTTACAGGTTAAGTCCCAAGAACCATGATTTATTGACATTAATTCATAAATCTTTAAAAGGGCAAGAAAGATTGACTTAATCAGAACAAATCATTTCCCCTTTGTTTGGACCTGTTTAAAATCAGTTCCTTGCTACTTGATGCAACTTAAGTGACTAATTGTGACTTGATTTTCTCCCCTCCCTATCCCTTTGATTCATAATCAGCGCTTTCAGCTAATGAATTTACCATTCTCAGAGTACCATTAAAGGCTTGGTCTTCTCCATGAATAGTCTTATTTATGCAAGTACCCCATCGACTTCAGAGAGCATCAGAGTGATTAATTCACAAATAATTTATCTGACAAATGTTGCTCCCCCCTCTCCACTCTCAGAAACTGCCTGTGGGCAAATTAGAAAATTCTCAATTATTCATTATCCACAATTACTTGCAAAGTTTTCTCGGTAGCTTATTTTTGCCCTAAACACTGAGTAGCTGCAATGGATGTGAGCACACTTTGTGCTCTCTTGGTCAGCTTCCGAAGCCACATGGCCTCGTATCAGCCCAAAACCAGGGTGTTTTCAATACCTAACCAACACAGAAGCAACAGAGGATTTTCCTTTCTGACATGCAAAATGACAGCTAATTCTGTATTATCTTTAATTATTTATCTATGAGCCCACTTTGAAGTATTTTAGGTAAGAGTTACATAAGAGGAAAGTATTGTTATTCCTTCACGTGTCCTCCTTTTCCCCAGGACAGTGCTCCTTGCTCCTGCCTGCCTAGTGACTGCAGGCGTACCCTGCTATTTTAACTTCTGCTTGGTGGGGCTCAGGAGGATATCTGCGCTGCAGGAACAGCATCCGATGCTGATGGGAAAGGATAGACTTGATTTATGTGTGCTGCTCCTCCCTTACCTCCTGCCTTTTCCCCCTGTTGCCAGGATGCCTAGGACAGGGAAATTCCCTGTGCTTCCCTGCTGTGACACCTCTACATATCAGAAGCTGAGCTCCTTGAAGTGAGACAGGCTGGACGGGGCTTGGAGCAACCTGCTCTAGTGGAAGGCATCCCTGCCTGTGGCAGGGGGTTAGAACTGGATGAGCTTTAAGGTCCCTTCCAACCCAAACCATTCTGGGATTCTGAGTGATGGTTTTAATGGCAATGAATGAGCTTGTGGAGTTGTTTGACACCCAGCCCTGGGCAAAGGTAGAGCTGTACAGCCCCTGGGAGCTGTGGCAGCAAAGGGTCAGAGTGCTCAGCCGTGTGCCGTGGGCCTGGTGCTGTGGATGGGCTGCAAACAGCACCCAGAGCTGTGTCAGCAAAGGCACCGACCACCCAGAGGGGTCTCAGGGATACTCCCCAGACATGCCCAGCATTAGAATTCCTAGCAAATGTGTGTGCTGGGCTCAGGGAGAACTACAGTCATGACTGCCCAGCATCACACTCTCTGGGATGTTTGAACCCAGCAAAGAAAAAGATGCATTGGAGGCAGGCAACTGCAAGGCCAAGTGAGGCAGCATTCAGGAGCTGTGGAGAGAAGCTTTTTATTTGTTGGGAAATTGGATCATTATCTGACAATGATTTATGGGCAGCCGCTTACTCCCCTCTTTCCATGGAGGGTTTTTCCACATTTTGGACTCAATATTATACGTAAATAGAATTGATTTAGGTCCTAAGAAGCAGCTCCTCAGCACAGGAAAACAACCAAGTTCTGCAGAGGGAGGTTTGCCAGGACACATGCTATGTCTCTCCTTAAGTAAGGGGCCCTTTTCATAGAAAACTCTTCACATGTGAAGTGTTCCAGTGACTAACAGAGCTTCATCTAATTTAAATGAAATTATTCCCTCTCTTTCCCAATCTGACCTCTGGTGCTTGCTGGTTGCCATGGAAAATGGACAGATGAAACACAAAGAATTTAAAGGAGAACTTAACCAAATTGAAAATGCAGCCCTAGAACCCTGTTCATCGGCCTGTTTCTTTGGTGGCCTGGCTATTAAATAATTGACCAGCAGTATTGATAAAGCATACATTACAAATCAAGTTAAATAAAGGGTCAGGTGGATGAAGGCGGCTTGGCAAATGGCATTTTGATCCATGACAGGGTCTGCTCTGAGTGGACTCAGCGCATCCCAGCCTGTGTTGAAAGGGATGTAAGTATCTTCTGATTGTATCTCCACATGCCCTTTGGCTGTCACTTGTTCCTGCCAGATGAAGGGCTGGACTGTGGGCAGGGACTTGAAGCAGGTCAGCCAGAGAAGAGGAAGGATGCCTGGAGGGCTATTAACATGTGCATGGGGCTGGGAATTTCCCTCTCCATTTTATGGCCCTTCTGACCCTATCTCCACTTACCAACACCAAAAAAAAAAAAAAAGAAAAGTAGGTATCTATTATGCATAAATAACCTTGTTGCCATGACAGCAGCAGTATCTGCAAGCACTAGGAGTATCAGGAGCTTTTAGGTAAATGAGAACTGACACCCTGCTCACAAAATGAATCTCCCGGCTAACCAGGTGGAGAAGAGCTCAAGTCATCTGCCAAAGGGCAAAGGGCCGGATAGAGTTGTTTTCTTTTTTAGAGAGGTTTCTGAGCACAATAGATATTTCATCACTATGCTGTTGGAAAGAAACCAACCTCCGAGGCGTAGGCTCCACTGTAGAGCAGGATGCACACACCAGTGACAGAGGCGATGCAGCACTGTGCCATCCATCACAGCTCTGACTGCTCGCTGCAGTGTGTGTCGTATGTCTGTCCTGTCCCCAGATCTGCTGTAAAACTTGTCAGTAATCGAGGAGCCAATATTCCTAAAAGATCTGGCACATTTCCCAAGTGCCATTTTTGACTTTCATGAATGAACAGTGACTCACCCACTGCAGGGAGAGCCAAGCTGTAAGCATGGGCATGGCGGGGTTCAGGCTTGGCCCATGCCAACAGAGATGGGTTACACAATGGATCCTCCCAGTGGTCTAATTCATCATCATGTCTTAGAGCAATCAAAACCAGATGAGGCCTCTAAATTTCTCCCTTTTTGTTTGCAGTTAGCTGCCTCTTGCTTTTCAAGACCACATGGAAGGAGAGAAAAGGAGTGGTGCCGGAAGACAGGGTGGCACAGACATTATGGTGGGATAACAGGCCTTTTTCAGAATGCTCATCTTTAAGAGTTAGAGGAATTACAAGGTGGATGCTGTGGTTAGGTTTTGTGTGTGTATGTGTGCTTTATCAACCCCTAAACCTCCAAAAATAAAGCCAGACCAGAGGAGCTCAGAAATACTGCTCTGCCTGGTGCCTTGCTGAATCCTGAGGTCTGGATGCTCTCTTTGCCTTGGTGATTCTGTGTTTTCAAAGTCTAATGAACAATGATTTTGGATTAGGCATTTCCAGTAAGTGGAGGCCTTCTGTTGGCTCAGGTGACAACTGAGCACCCAAACACCTCTGGAGTAAGGTTTCCCTTGCTTCCTTTACAAAGCCCCTGTCTCCAGATACATCCTTACAAAGCTTAATGCCCCAGGTGATTACTTCAGGAAGATGATCCGCTGTTCTACACTGGCTGCAATAGGCCTGGAATCAACCAAAACCTGGGAGAAATATCTCTCATCCATAATGTACAAGCAAGCAAGGACGAAAGCCAACCAGAGGCTCCCCCTCATCTTTTAAGCAGTGTTTCAGGGACTTTTTCTCCAAAGCATTTTTTGAACAGGAGCTGCAATCATTCAGTACAACTAAAATTAATGGTTTAGGTTTCATCCCAAAAATGCATTGCTCAGTCTCAGGTTTGTGCTTCTGGAAAATGATTTCAGTATTCAAGGGATCTCTGTGACATGCCCCTGTTCTCTGTTCCCGTGAGTGTTCCCATGACCATCACATCCAGCACTGGTGAACTGGCCCAGTGCTGCCTTCCAGATTTATTTTTATAAACCATTTTGTGCTGCAGGATCACTGGTGCCAATGCAAACCTCTGTTGGTGCCAGACGGAAGAGAGAGGCCAACAGATCATTACTGCCCCAGATCTACCCCAGCCCCTTCCTGCCCTCGCTTCACTGGCACTGCTGTATCTCAAAAAGCCCTTGCTAGAGGGGGCCTACACATAAGCTGAGGCCTGACAGTGACCCCTCTCTATGCCAACTAATGACTCCAGTTTTTCCATGCAAAGTACTGTAAGAGAAAATTTCCCTCACTGACCATTTCTGGCCTCTAAGGCACAAGTCCAAAATGTTCCAAAGAGCCTCTGTAGATCCCACTTTGGGAATTGCTGGTGTAACTGGGATATATTGTCCCCAGGGAATAAACACAGGCTTTTTTGCTAAAACATTTTTTATTCCTTACAGAAAAATTCTTCATTGTTGACGTTTTGAACACAAGGTGTAAATGTTTCTGTAAAAACATTAACTCTTCCCTGGCTCTTATTTTTTTCCCACTGTCTCTTGAAACCCCCCACACTGAAAGTTACCTCTTGGCTAAAAGGCGAGAATTGCTGCCACTCTGTGCCTTGAGAGCTGTGACATGGATGTGCCCCCACTTTCCCCTGCCTCAGCTCCCCACTCAGCCTATGGGTTTGGGGAGGATGTCCAAGAAGGAGCTCATAGAGGGAGCAGGAACACATCAAGGCCAATGATGGCCTTTTTGGCCACCCTGAAAGGAAGGGGGATCTGCATGTAATGTCCATCTGTGGTACAAAGCCTGTATCTCCATTCTCAATTTTACTGAAAATCAGCACTTACCCTTACTCCAACAACACTGACACATACTCCATGCATACCTCTTTGTCAGACAGCATAATCTTTTAATGCTACAACACATGACTGGCTCTGCAAGACTTGTTTAGAGAAGACAGAGTGAAGAGGGTCACCCCAGCAGTACAAGACTCTTAAATTATACATCCTACAGGGATGTCCTGCTCATTCCTTTTCCTTTCTGGAGGGTAGGTACTCACCCATGAACTACTAAGGATACCTATGTTTGCCTTTTTAAGGCAGAAATAATTACACTGACTTAAATGTGAAACCTCCTGCATGCTTTTTCCACCATTAATATCTCCTTGTATAGTAACCTTATTATAGCCAGAGATAAGTGACCCCACCACAGTACTGGCCTTGTTTAGGTTTCTCAGTAAGTATAAGAAGATTACTATATATATATATCTATATATATGTCTTATTTCTGTTGTGATAAGCAGCTTAGACAATATGACTAAGGGTCACTCCATATAATAGCTCTATGCAATTATATATAATTTTCTTGTGTGCAATGAAGAGAGCTGACGGTTTCCAGTATGCAGCCTCAGGTCTTTGCCATTAACCAAACAGCTCCATGCTATGACTAGAACTTGACAGGAGGCAGGTTTTTTGTTTCCCATAGGACACAAGCACATTTTGACATTTACTGCATAACAGCATTTCTGAAAATACAGTTCAGGTAAATAAAACCCTTTTGAGAATCCTGAAGAATTCTGTTCCAAAACCATGACCTTAAGAAACGCTCTTACCTGTGCAATAGGAAATAAGATGAGTCATAGGGAGAAAAGTCGTTCCAAAACTGAATTCAAATTTTACCATTTCAGCTTCATTAGTATCTCCTGACTGTTTTCCTCCACAACTCACATCTCTGCTGATACCCACACTCCAGAACAGGCAGGTAAAACATCTCACTGTGCAGGTAACTTTGTGCTTGTGTGGGCAGCAGACCTCGATACAGGCTGATCACTCACACAAGCCCCTCTTTCCCCACAGAGCTGACCAAACTCGATTTGGGCTAACACACAGGTCAGCACACTGTGTCTGCAGAGCCAAAATACCATGGAACCAAGAATTTAAACAAAACACAAGCTTCTGTAGGCAAAGTGCTTCAGTGGAAACTGTCTGGGTAGCTCTGAGAGTTTAGATACCAACAAGGGAACTGCTGATTTCTTGGTAGGTAGCAGTCAGCATGACTAAACCCTACTTTGCCCCTAGTAATCCCACTGCAGGGGATCCCAGGTGGCTGCTATGCTGGGTGTGATATATGGCAGTCCCAGCACAAAGAGGCAATGGTGCAAAGTCACATCTCCATGGCCTCAGACTCAGCTCAGACTCTGGAGAGACCTGAGACCTGCTTCTTTGTGAGCTACATCAACCCAAACTGATCCCCAGACACGGAACCACAAGACTTCAGAAGAACATTGCAAACCCTGCTTTTAACATGAACTGCACAGGGCTGGGACTTCAGCTGTTCATGGGAGCATCAACAGGTCCTGGCAGGAAGCGCTCTCCTCCTCCCTGGTTTCCAGAGTTGTATAATTTCTTTATCCAAAACAGCTGAAGCCTGCTAAATACTGCATTTCATCTCTGCTCCTCAAGTGTGTTCTTATGCTGCAGGTTTAACAGTACTTCAGAGCTATGCTTGTACCATCCAGTAATGTTTCCAGCCTGCAGTAAGATCCATTAGCAAACAGGTCAAGGTGCCATTTACTGAATTTGCCACTGGAAAACAGTACATTAAAGGATTCACTAGATAATGCAGCTCAGGGCTCAAGCAAAGTTAACTGACACATGTCTGATTTTGTTAACACTTACAAATGTCAAGTTATGAGTTGCAAAAGGAGAACCTGTGGTATTATAACTGTATCAGCATTTGTCCTAATTGAGGGACTCCCTCTGGTCCTCTAAACTGAGGTAGAAGAACCACAGAATTGGTTCTGGTTATAAAAATGAATAAGTACTGTGCTCCTCATTACACACCGTTTCTGACCCCTGAAATCTACTGCTCATTCACATCCAGCAAGTGAAAGTGTAGAGCAATACAGGTACTCAATGGACAGCCTAATTTACAAGCCCCGTGATACCTATATAACATGTAAAATGCACCCTAGATCATGTATAAATGTATAAATAGGCAAAGCAGCATCTCCAGAAGCAGAGAATTTTCCTCTCCACTTCTTACTTGCTGAGTCCCTGAAGGCTGCTCCAGCAGCACTGACCACTTAAGATCCAGCGGGTTTGGTTATAAGGAGTGCAGGTGTTTGGGCATCTGTAGAGATGCCACCAAAGGAGCCCTTCCCTGTGCTGCCTTAGGCTGGGCTGGTGAGACCAGAAACACATCCCTATGATATGCAGTGTTTCCACTGTTCAGGAACCCAAAATCTCTCCCATCTGGAAATCCCTTCTTTAAAGAGTGGGACATGGTGGAACACTTCAGGGCTCTCTCTATGTTTGTGCTTCTCACTTGCCGTGCTCTGAGCAGACTGAATGGGCTACCAGACATGCAGTGCTATATCCAAAGGAGGTTAAAATGCAGAGAAAGAAATGCAGGAACATATTAAGAGACAAAGTGTTACCAGAAGCAGCCACTTCAGCACCGCTGCTGTAAGAAACTTCCCCTCCTGCCCATGCTAACCTGCCGTCTTTGACAAAGGGGATGACTTGCTCCTGAGAAGAACTCCTGCATTTCTCTGTAGAAGTTGACTCTGGAAATCCCTCTTTTCCCTGGGCTAGCTGAGCTTGCAGGGTAGAGGAAAGTGCCAGCCAGGGAAAATGCTTTTGGGCAAGCTGGTGGGATACTGAGATTTGTTCTGCTATTTACTAGGGGAGTGACAGCTCCCCCTTAACTCCCAGAAGAAGAGCCTGATACTGTGCTGCTCTTCCAAAGATGTTTCATTTTCCTAGCTAACTGGCGACAAAACACCCCTTGAGACATGAGCTGCAGATGACCAAAGCTTTACTATGGTCCTGAGAGAGGACTGCAAATCAAGTCCAGGTCTTACTTGGCCGTTAAGATACTGATTTCCTATTGATTTTGCCTGCTGAGCTTCCTACAGAGAAAAGTCCTCCTTAGCTGGGTCCATGGATTGGATTAGGGGATCCTGGAACATGGATTAGGGGATCCTGCAAAGTGGTGATGGCCTACAGAGTTTTTGTATCCGAGAAAATGGCATGGGATTTTATTGTGAGACAAAGGGGAGGTCTCCATCTGATTTCCTACAACCCATTCCACACAAACCCATTGCTTGCTGTACCCATTTCCCATTAGCCTGCAGTTTTGCAGGGAGTAGATGTTGCCACACAGTAAGGCCTGAGCAGGTCAGACAAGGCTGAACCCCCTGCTCACACCCTGGCTCCTGCCAGCAGGATGTGGAAGTGCAGCTGGAGGAGGGAGGGAAGGTGCCCTGGTCCCTGCCATGGGACACTGCATGCGATCTGCAGATACAGCCCTTGCAAAGCACAGAACACCTTCAAAGTCTTTCCAATGAATAGCTCTGCAGCTCAGTCAATCCCTGGTATAATTACACACATCATCTATCATTCCAAGCAGATTCACTTTGAAACCAAGAGCTTAATTGTGACCTACTTTTTTGTTACTGGCTTATTGAAGTTTTTGAGAGACCTTTGAAATCCAGGATGCTAGATGGCTCCATGCAGGAGAATGAAATCTGTTTTTTTTCCTTCCTTTTCTTCTTCTAGCCTTCCCATGCCCTAAGGATGACTTTTATCCTAAGCAGTGTGTATGTCAACATCTCTTTCCATAAATCAATTATTAATACAGGCCTAGAAAACCCCAGCCCTTTCAACCTCACTGAGCTGACATGGGAATTAGAGAAGTAGGAGCATTAATAATATGGACATATGTCAAGTGGAAATCCACCTAAAATTGCATGGCTTTTGCTCCTAATCAGAAGAGACTGAGGGAGGTGAAGGGGCCACAGCTCTCCTTCACTGTACATCTTTCTTCTGCACATCTGTCTCTTAAAACACCATTCTTTGCCTCAAATTATTCTGACCTGTTTATACTGATCATTGGACATCCATGGGCTGAGAAACAGGGGACACGTTCAGCTCTGCAGTGAGAAGCTCTGACAGGACTCACAGCCCTTACAGCCTTCACCCTGCAGCAAGCAGGCAAGCACTGCTAGCTCCCCATGGGCTGGCTCTGAGGATGACTGCTCAGCTTCCAGCCCTACATGTTATCAGGGATACCTGTCTTCATCTTCTCTGGAATAAGCCATGTATTTATGGAGCAGCTCCCCTTTCCCCACTTCATGTCATCCCACTGAAAGCCCTCAAGCCTCGCTGCAGCCCAGGGTGCTGAGGGTGCTGGGGGTGTTGGAAATGAGCAGCCTGTGCCATAGCGGGGGGCAGAGTGGATTAGGCAGGAAGGAAACGGAGGTAGTCTGGGGTCAGTACTGTGTCTGTGTTTAGGGAAGGAAACCCCAGCACAGGCAGTGGATTTGGATTTACAGGCAGCCTGTTCTCACTGGGAAGGGGACAGTGTCATTGAGAGGGAGCAAGAAAGGGGAAAGGAGATCATGTTTTCTCAATGCTCTTATCTGAAGCAAACCTTTAATAAGGATTGGGATGAGCCCAGATAGAAAGGAGGGTTACCTGTGATATGGTGTAAAGCTGGCGGCAGGCGGTGGGCTGCTGAGGAAGGGTGTGAGCTATGTGGAACACAGAGGACATTATGTTGTACTCTACTCTGCAGGAGAGCCCATGCAATATAGGGGCTCTGGAAGACGCCTCCATTTACAAAGTGTTTTCCTTACAAACTTGGCATGGATGGGAGTGGTGATATGGGAAATTTGCAAGGTACCCTGCAGGGTACCAGCCACACATCCCGAGCCCTGGATGCATCATACCAAGGGTGTCAGGAGAAGACACTGGAATGAGGTTTGTGCCCAGCACAATGGAGTTAGTTTTTTGCCTTCTACCCTCATGACACTGATAGTTATTGACCTCAGCAAAAGCAGAGCTAAACTCTTTCCAGGTCTCCTGGGAAAAGCCATGCAGTGCCTGACCCAAGGAAGAGAGGTTTAGCAGCAGTGTTAGTGGGGCACAAATGGGAACTGTTATCCTTGTCCCTCGCCCTGTTGTGGCTGCTCTCACAGAAGCATGGAAATGGGGATTAAAGGATTGAAAACTCACTAGGTATTAAAGCTACAAAAATACTCCTGGTGCGCGTTGGTTTGCCACAAGCTAGGTGAGAGCGGTCAGCATAGGGCAATCACAGCACAAGGTGTGGGTCTCCAACTCCTTGGATTAAGGGTCTAAGCAATTCCAGCCTCTCTCAGTGTTTCCATCCATTCAAGGAAGGCTGCTATAGTCTCTGGAGCCCTAATATATGAGGAACCATCAGTGGTGACAGAAATTCCTCTCTGAGGGCTTGGAGGACTCAGAAGTGCCATTATTTCCTGCACTTAAAACGACTGGTAATAAAAAGCCTTGTTTGGAAAGCCCCATTTGTGCCTCACACAACCCTAGGCTCTGATGTATACTAAAATCTCACTTTAATTATGCATGAAATGTGCGTCTTTGGCTTTTAGGGACAGAGGAAACAGTTTTGTCTTGGGAATAACTGAGAATTATTTTGGCCTGGAGTCAAGAGCACACAGCCCAGTGTTTGTTCATTTCAGTTGGTTTTGGGTTGCATTCTAAGTGCAGGCAGCTGTTTGACAAGGGCCCATTTCCTACAGAAAATGAAGTTGTTGTGTTCTCTGCTAAATCTCTCAATGCACCATTTCAAAACCAGGGCTGGCTGTGTAGTGCCTGTTTCCCCACCTCCAGGGCTGCAGCCTCACATGTAACCCCATTCTGAGTTGAGGTCTGTGCCTCTGTATGTGAAAATCCAGCTGAGAATCCTCCAGCACTCTTAGGCACCCAAGTAGTTTCAAAACAGTGGGCTACGTAGCCTGGAAAAGGGTTGAAAATCATGAAGTATCTCAGAAAAATGTTGCTTCTCATTTTCTTCTTATGTGTGAGCCTTTTGCACTGGCCTGCAAGCTCCAGCTGCCAATCTGCCATAGCACTTACATGTATTTGAAGACCTCTTGTTTGATCTCAGTTGAACAGGGTGTCTGCAGACCCGACAGTTTCCTGTGATCACAGCTAAAATCCAGATGATGCTGACTCCCCTCCTCACCTTATGCACAGATGCAGCCAGTGGACATCAGATGTGCCTCTGAGCTGCTGCAGCAGATACCCATCACCCAGCAAGGAGGCATAGGAGCTCTTCTTCTGCTCTCAGATACACAGAAGTTACAGGGGGAAAACAGTAAATACATGGCTGCAGATTGCACCTTCACCATGTGTCCTTATCCTCCCTCTGTGGCACTCATCTCTCCCACCTACTGCTCACTGATCCTTCATGCTCACCCCCTGTGCCTGCGCCATGGCAGTTCCCTGACAGACTAAGAACATCCATCCCTTAGAAAGAGTTGGCATCATCCCTTCTTCCAGGGCTAACACACACTCAAGGGCTCAGTGCTTCTATCTCAGCTCCAGATCACTCATGCCAGGTCTGTCCGTATGTCCTAGGACTTCTCTCCTCATTACTCACAGTGATAAAAAGGGGCTTTTGGTGATCCTTAGGTTCACACTAGCTTTTCCTGGAGGAAAATGTTTGCTTGTTCTAAACCTCCCTCCCATCACAGCCTTGACCAGGGAGCTGTTTGGAACCTGAAGCACAGCTGGCGATATCTGGCTGACTGTGTTCATTGATAATTTGGGGAACATGTCAGGAAATTAAGTCCCTTCCACTCTCTGCAGGTTCCTGGCAGGGCAGATGGGAGGACCAAGTGCACTGTGGCACACAGAGAGCTGCTGGGCAATGCAGCCTGGTGATGATGGGAGATAAGGAGCTGGAAGGGGTGGAGGAGGATGGGTAAAGCTCCCTATGGTGCTCACAGCCAATGAGTCATCCCAGCTCTTCTTCTGATGAATGGTGATCTGGTTTCCTAGCCAGTGCCAAATGGTAAGGGGTGCTGAATGCAGCCTAGCACCCAAGGGAGAGATGTGTCCCCTTCTCAGGCACCTCTAATGTGGATTTTTCTTTTCCCTTAACTGTACAGCATAGTCCCTCAAGAGGTAAATGTTAAAAATTACAGAAGTTGTTCTAGCTCTGGCCCTAAGAGCCACATAACTGGACTGTGATTCCCCCAGCCATCACAGATAACATCTATGCTATTCGTGTGGGTTTCAGTGAGACACAATATAGAGTGGGGTGTTTCTTCCTTAGGACCTAGCCTTGAGCAGCAGGCAGCCATACTACACAGGACCCTTTCCTGCTCTCAGCACAAGCTGAATGAAATCCAAATGCCACTGTGCTCTGTGGCAGGCATCTTGCTCAGTCTCACTCTCAACTTCAGGAGCATCCCAAGAGCTTCCTATTTCCAGATTATGCTTCCAAGGAAGAGCAAACAATGCACCATGATATATTTAACGATGAATCATTCTCTTAAAAATTATCAGCTGTGAAAGGCTTTCACCACTCTGGGAATAATGCAATGATGTATTTCATGTGAATCAGTGCGGAGCGTATCCATGGCAACCCCATCCTCGCAGTTTGCCAACAGTTGGGGTAACCAGCCTGGAAGAGTCGCAGAAAATAAACCTGCATATTATGGGTTTTTAAAGGAAAAATCAGGCCTGTTTTGAATTACAAGTGGCTTGTCTGTATGCTCAGCTTAGGCTTGTTTGGTTGGTATATTGCGAGACCTTCAGCGGGTGTCACTACCCAAGGAGGTAATTCATCATCTCTGTGCAGCATACGTCCCTGCTGGGTGGGCACAGACACACAAGGGCTCCTTCCCCTGCAGCACCCTGCTCATCACACACTTGGCTGAATGGCCATGGGCTGGACCCAGGGACCTGCAGCAGCTTGTGGCTGTGGAGGCACAGGGGTACAGGCACAAGTTCATAGGCCCTGTGTGATGCTCACAAGTGAATGCCTGATTTAGTAGTCTGCCTTCTGCTCTCAAAAGAGACACAGGCACAGCAAAGCAGACCATCATTAAGGCTACAGGCACCCGAGAAGACAAACAGATCCTAAGCCCATCCCCAGGGCACTGATCAAGGCAATGCAAATCCCACCATAGGTTCTGCATTTCTGCCTGTCAGTAACTTTAAAGCAGGTGAAATGCCTGTGATGTGCTCAGAACCCTGTTTCCAGCAGGTGCTCCAGAGCCTGCAGTATTTGGGAAGAGAGCAGGAAGCACCTGCACCACGATGGGGGCTTGATCCCCAGGATGCATTTTTGGAAGGCTTGGAGAATGCCCTATTGCATTCATCAGGCAGGTTTGAGATCCAGGAGGGTGGTTCATGGAAAGTTGCTCTCCTGCCTCTCAGAAATGTCAGGGAAAGCCACAGAAATTCCCTGTGCAATGGGGAGTTGGACTGAGAAGCTTCTTGCATTACTCAGGAGTTTAATTTTGAAAACCATAAGGGGTTGGTGAAATTCTCAAAGGAAAAATCGTATTCATGTTTGCTCTTTGGCTCTAGCACAGGTGTCAGACTCCCCCTGGTAATAAGAATCCTCTAGAAAGGGAAAAGATGTTCTGTATGATAGCAGGATTTTCATGGAGTTGCTTAAAAATAGCATTCTGCAGAAGAGTGCCATGGCTTATTTAACACTCATTGGGTCAGCCTGGGGTCTGCGTCTGCCTTAAGGAAAGAAAAAGTAGAGAAGGACAAGTTCTTTTAGGGAAGGAAATGTCGTTTTGATGCACATCACTGAGCATTAGCGACCCATGTTGGAGGTGCCTTTCTGTGCATTCAGATCAGGAATGGGGAGACCTATTGAGCCAGCCCAGCTTCTGAGCCTCAGCCCATTCCTAATGCTCCGGAGCTCTGTGGACATCTGAGCTCTGCTGAGCTCTGCTCTGTGCAGATACCTAAGGGGTTTTACGACTGGTGTCTTGAGCTTGAAAACCCAGCTTGAGGCAGCATAAAACATGATTTCCCCCTCAGTATTACATAGTGAGTGACTCCAGCCCAACTTTATTTTCTCTAAAGCGTTATGAAAGCCTAAACATTCCAAGAAAATGCCATCCATTCACAGCATGCCAAGGGCCACCGGCAGTGCTAATAAAAATTCTAATTGCAAGGATAACTATCAATCTCTCTGACTCATGCCATGGAAGATGCTGAAATGGCACTCTTGTTTTCATCTCTCCAGCACTCTGTTGCAAAGAGTGTCTTTATAACCACATCTATAAAGCACATGCAGTTCTTGATATATTTTCTAATTTCACAGAACATATCCCTTGTATTTCTCCATTAAAAATAAGGAGCAAACAAAGGTGGGAGGGATTAAAGGATGAAAAACAGCAGAGAGAAGAAAAGAGAGAGAGAAATTTGGGTAAAGAAGGGGTAAGAAGAGTAACATTTTGGCTTCTGCCAACTTAAGGTTTTTTGGTCCTCTATAAATTACAACCAAATATTTATCTATTTCCCCACGTTTCGCCTCTCCAACACTTCACCAACCCAGCCCCTGTCCTGGAGGCCACCTGCTCTCCCATCCAGCAGAAACAGGCCAGTTGGCTACAAGCATTGTTCAGGAGAACCAGTTCTTCTGCCATGTGGAGAATTTCCAGGATGCTGGGATATATCCCAAAAAAACATCAAACCAGCTCAAGGAAGTAAATTTAAGGATGTATCCATTATCATATTAATCCTCCTACTAACTTCCAGCCAAGAGAATTGTGTCTTGGCACAGCCCCAGACCTCATGAGCCCGTCCATGTCAGCAGCACCTCCTCGGTCTCAGCCAGGACCAGGCAGTACAGCCTCAGGGAACAAATGTGATCTAATTTTCTGCTGGATCAGCCTCAATTCTAAGTCAACAGTTAGTTTTCCATTGCTTTGCAGGGCCCTTTGGCACTGATCAGGATGCAAGTTATGCACAAGTCCTTGTGCCAAGGCTGGCACAGGTGATGGAGCCTACTGGGTTAGGAAGACTGACTGGGTACAGGTACTCAAAGTTATGGGCAGTCACTAACACTCTGCATCATGAGTACAGAGATGATTAATTACGGCACAGTACCATAGAGAGGCTGGTTGTAACTGAATTATGTGAAATGTCAGGAACAGATATTCTGAGATTTACTGGGAGATTTACCGCAGATCCATCTTTCCCCATCACTACTTGTGGGCCCATGGTAGCTCACCCTCTGAGGGGCTCCTGGTTAGTTATCAGCAATGCCAGGATTAACAGTGTCTGTCAGGGGAAAGGGGGAGAATGTAAATATTGAGGTTAACCTGGGTAATGCTTGCTTGGTTGCTAACATGTAAATCCTGGGACCAGACTCTGCCAGATGACTGTGATATTTAATATTACTACATGAGTAGTTGCAAAAGCATACATTTGAGGAAGGCTGAAAGCCATCTATCTACACCTATGCAGGTATATTCTGGCTTTGGAAAAATGGAAACTCAACCACGCAGATCATAAGGGAGCTACAGGGTGCACTGTTCATGCTCCCCACTTGGGCAGTGGTAGAACCAGGATTTCTGGTGTACTCCTATGTATGACTAACCTAGATGTAGTTAAAATGATGTGGCAGTACAAGTGTCAGAGCCCAGAGATGCTAGCTTATAGGTCCAAACTGTCCATTCAAGAGGTCTCCTCTACCAAAGACAAATGGTGGTATCTATGATTCTATGACAGAGCAGAGAGACCGAGACCCACAGTCCATATGTCCAGGTAAAAGCTTTGTGCTTTCATGTTGAATGAAGAAGGCACAACCTAGAAAACCATGCTGTGACTGTCACCTTAGCCTGTACCTTAATACAGACCTCCTGTTGGACCCATCCATACTTGCTGTCCAAGGACAGCAATATGGGACCAAGCTGGCATGCCTGGAACGAGTATTGGCCAAGGAACCTGCAGCCTCTACACAAGCTGCTGAAAGGCTCATTGCTATGTGCTGTCTGCCTTGTGATGGGCAGAGCTGTGTGGTCCTCTTCCTCTCAGCTGCTGTAACCTGCCAGTTCCCATTTGTTCTCCTTCCCAGTAACACTCCAGCACCAGTGCCTCTCTGCTGTTGCCCATGTTTTATTGATAGAAACTTGGTCACTCCCTTGGCAGGTGACTTGAGAAGTTTGGCTTACAAAGTGTCTCACCCTTCTCTGTGCCATTCCTACCTGGTTCCTTGTACACATTCTCCCTATTCAAGCCCACTGCAGCCTGAGCTGGACTATGCCTGTCAGCTGGGCTTGGTTGTGCTAATGACCACCAGATACACTGAAATCCCTCTGATTAACACACTCTGCAAAGCACTTTGTGTAGTTAGCACCCTGCAAACATGCAATGCCAGCCATGTCCAACAGGACACATTTTCCTCACCCACATCTGCCAAGAACCGTTTCAAATACATATTTGGAGCAAAAATTAAACTTGGTGGATAAAGCAGGCCTGGGCTCAAAAATGCAGATGGAACAATACAACTTCAATGGCCTCTCCCCAGAGCAGCAACCTTTTTCTGCAGAAGTAGTAGCACGCTGCTGGCAATACACATGTGCATAACAATAAGATCGATGAATCTCTACCATGTATGGTAGAATGAACAGAGGCTTCTTTTAGAGGGAAAGATGAATGTGTAATTTCCGAGGCCTCGGTCTGCCATGAAGTTGGCGAGTACAGCTGATATCAGGAATAAAATAAGATCTGAATGATTTTAAGGAGACTCAGCAAAGCACATTGCGGTGCAGGATTGGGACCTGCAATGCTATTTTCGTGCTGTGTTCTTTTCATATTCATGCCACTGGTGAATCTGCAGCATGCAAGCAGGCAAGCCACAGAGGGGAGGTTAAAAATACTTTTTCCTGAATACACAGCCCTAAACAGTGGAGACTGAATTTCATCCTATTCAGATAAGCAAATTGAATATGCCATCCTGATAACACTGTTTTCAAGAGGTGAGTTTTCCTCTGGAAGCTACAACCCTTTTAATACTCCATGTCCAGGTCTTACCTTTCATTGCTTGCATTTTGCATCACCAAGTGGCATCTGTGGCAGAAATAAATTGACCATTGCCCCAGTTTTATTGATGACACAGTGTCTTCCAGAGGTTAAAGGACTTTATCAATGTCATATTAATAAAGAATCCATTAATCTTGATTGCTTGCTTCCTCCTAGGTAACCTGAAATCTGTATTTCCACCTTAGCTGAGAGCAGAGCCCTCATGTTCTCAATTCTCAGCTGCCTGGTCAAGCCCCGAGAACCCCCCAGCCTCCCATTAGAGTAGGTATAACGTAGTTTAACAGAAAAGCTCAACAATATCCTTTTACTGTGTTGCCTTAGTGGTCTGTATTGATTGCTGCTAACCCCAGCCATAGCTAAATCCCAAATGCTCACTTTTTTTTATCCCTCTGATTGCATTTGTTTCCTGGACTGTGTATGCAGCAGCATGCTCTCACGTGGTTTTTAAGATGGCTTTTGCAATCATTCTTTGCAATCAGTTTCTCCTATGCACCAGTTGGGAATGGCTCACTAGAGCCTGAGAACGTAATACAGGGGGAGGAATACAACCTGGGATTCTCTCTCTGATCCTCACTGTCACCAGAAGTCAAAATTCTAACAGCTTTTCTAAACCCTTCCACTGCTCGAAGTCTGGCAGTTGGAGAATTATCCATTTCCTCGAAAACCAACTTATGAAATGAATCATTTTGATAGGTGGCAGGATAACATTGTCCTATTTTATAGGAATTTATGCTCTGAAGCGATACGAGTTGAGTTACAAAGTAAGTAGAAAACCAGAAAGATATGTGAACACAAATTTACATGGTTGGTATGACAACAGGGATGTTTTGTTTAGATAAGACTGCAAGGCCTTGAGGGGAGAACGAAAGAATCCGTACCCTCTAAAAACATGAAAATCTGGAATGGCTTCCCCAAGATAGACAAGAATTTATTAGTAATTTCCTTCTGAGACAAGATAAGGTTTGCACACAGGAGAATTAACCTGAGAATCATCAGTTTGCAATGAGCTGAAACCAAGTGGTAAACACACATCATGATTACATTACAGCTGCAACTGGAGACATATTGAATTATTAATTGTTAATCTTATGAAGAAGTAAATTTACTCTGCCTTTGTTAACAATGCTCTGTGTGTCTGAGAGATGAAGATCTACAGCCCCTCAGCACCAGTTACATTCAGGCTTGAAAGATTCCTCCCAGGTCCAGCTTTGAGTTTATAGTGCCAGGAACCTCCAAGAATACCCATTTTTGTGTGTGAAGCCTTGGAGATCTCCTGTTTCTCACAGAGAGGCATGAACTGGGGGAAACTCACTGCAGCTGAGTCCCAACCTGTGAGCATAAGACAAAAATTGGCTCCTGTTTGTGTTACTTCTGGTGATTTTCGTTTGAAAGCTCCTGCAGGGACACGGCAGCAGGACTGCCCAGGAGCAGCTGCCATTTTCCAGCATGGTACTTGCATGATGGAGAAAATCCTATTCCCTCCTCAAGATACACACAACTGCATCTGCAAGGGTGGTGGGGAGATGGAGAAATTCATGAGAGCAAAGTCAGCCCAGCATGGCAGGTGCTGTGCTATTCCCAGCTGCACTAAAACAGACATGGAATCGAATACTCCCTTTTCTTCCCAAATTGCAGTGCTTTCTAGCTTGTTTCTTTCTCTAATAGCCAAGGCAGTTATATGGCTGCTATACACTCAGCCTTTTAATGTGTTATATGAACTGCTGTGAAGCACTGTTGGGTTTGTTATCCTCTCTTTTCACTGCAGATATAAAGTCAGATGGAGCCGTTTTTTTGGAGCCCCATTCATTGTGGGAATGGCCCTTCGTCCTGCGAGATGGGTTGTCCTGGAGCAACCCAGCTGGGAATTTGGAACATGCACAATGGCAATGGAGCTGTACAGAGAAGGTAGCAGCTCGTGAAAGTTATTAGCAGAGAACTGTGGAGCATGTGAAGCAGAAATAATAGCACATATTGGTTCAATGTGAACTAAGAGCAGCATTGAAAATGCATTTCCAAGTTCATTCAGTATTTCTATGCACAGCAAAGTTAAAAACCCCACAGGTATATGCTGACAAACCCTGCCAGAACTCTTCCCAAAGGCACTTCTGATGCGGGAAAGAGGGACAAAGTGCAAAGGAGAAAGAATGGACATTTCCCACTCTGATATTCCCTGATTTTATGCACCACAGACAGATTTCAATCCTCCAAACTCAACAGGTAGCATGCTGTTTTTATCTTTCCTTTAGCAAAGCTAATCATAAAAATCTGTGTTGTGGAAACTTGTGATGGTCTTGGGAGCTGTTACTTTTGTTTTCTTTGGGGTAACAGGAAAGAGAACATGGGATTACAACATGCTTTCATAATGTTGAATTGTTTCAGTTTGATGAAGTACAACGTTTTGTGCTAAAACTGCAGAGTCATAATCTACTATAAAAGACTAAACAGAATCTGTACCTTATAGTCTTATACACGCACATTTTAAAGCTTGTATTTTCACCTAACATAGAAGCCGAACTGACACAAATTGAAATGATCAAATCAGAGGGAAATTTTTCTACCTTAGCAAAATGAAACACCTTTGATGTTATTGAAACCAAACAAGAAAGTCAAAATGATTTGATATTTCCCATCAAACAGTTGGTACTGGTGCACTTCTGCAAAACATATCTACCTTGAGGAGGATTTGGGGAGTCCCCAGCCATCATAACAGGAACATCCAAACTTTGTCCCTCTTGCACCAGCTCCTGCTCCCTTCGAGGTGCTGGCTCTACACTGGCTCATTGGAAAATCATTACACTGGTGCAAAATGTCTCTGGTTTCCCAACCAGGACTGATTCTGGGCATTGTGTGGGGTGTCTGCCATTCCTCTAGAGGTGCTTTAATTCCCAAAGCCTTCCCTTGTGCCCCCAGACCCTGCAGAGGAGGAGGGCAGGCCTGAAATACTGATGCAAAAGTCAGCCCATGGGTCTGGGAGGCTGGAGACTGCACAGTTCTGGCATGAGGCTTATGAGCTCCATAGAGGAGCAGGAGGTCTCTGTGCATGTCTAAGCTCTTTTCTGTTGGCATAAAGAGCCACTCAAGAGCAGTGTGAGCCTCAGTGCTTTCCTGTCTCACCTGAATCGGTTCTTTGATGCTCTGCCTCATCTCCCCCTCTACAAAAGTCTCTCAGACACTTGTAGGGACAAAGTGGGTAGAAATCAGTTCCCTTGCTAGAGGCATTACTGTAACCTACAGGCACTAATAAAAAGTTTATGGAGAAATTTATGCAATGATTTCTATGATTCCACTGAGAATTATGCTTTATCTGTATCATCTTATATTTAGTTTAAGAAAAAACATTATCCTTTGTAAAACCCTACAGAATTTTTTACAAGAGACTTAAAGAAACAAGTACATATCTGATTCATTCAGTATCCAAGAAATATCTTAATAAAAATAGAAAACAAGGCAATGTAGTGCAAAGTGGAAAACACTTTGCACTACAGTAAATGGCTTTCCTGGTACAGGTGAAATAAAAATTGGAATTAAATGCAAAAGCCAAATAGGATGTGATTTTATTTCAGAACACCTGATATTTCTAGGTCTGCCTTTCAATATTCTATGGAGGAGAAATCTTATACCCTGCCTTGGTGTTTTGACTTCAGGGGACATGTGTTTGCCACCTGCTTACAGAGCAGTGCCTGAGCCAGCCAATTATTAAAATATCAAAACAGAGACATCATCTGTGACTCAATTAAGCTGTTTCTCTACCTTTGCAACCTGAGACAGTCTCTCTCTTGCTCTGGGGCTCTTTCTCTCTCTGTCTGCTAAAGAAACAGCGTAGCCAAAAATAATTTGCTCTGCTCCTTTCAGCCAATTCACCCGCAGGAGAGGAAACTTCATTTAAGCGGGATCCTTTCACACTGCTTAAGGAATCTGTCTGGAGCCACCCCAAGGTTCAGCTCTGTCCATGCTTGGTGCTGGAGGACAACAGTAGTGACAGAGCATACCACAAAGCCAGCCTGTGACAACCCTTGCATCCCAGTGGAGGTTTGATGTGGAGAGGCCAGGGATGCTTGGTCCCTCACTCCAGATAGCTGGAGGAGCCTCTTCCTGCCTGAAGCAGAACTGCACATTTGTGCTGAGGTGGGGTTTTACACCCACACAGGACTAAACTTTGAGAAGTCCTATATGAATATGAATTCCTGATGTGAATAAGCAAATATGTCTGACCTGCGCTCAGGTGTCATGGGGCAGAAGTGGAGAAGAGGCAGGGAATAGGCTCTTTTTCCTGCAGTTTCAAAGAGGTCTAATAAAACCTTGGACATCTCAGAAGCAGCCACAACAAGGTTAAATAAGCATCTGTCCAACCGTTCACTAAACAAATGAGTTTTCAGATTACTATCTTGACATGGTAATGACACATCAATATTACAACACTGTCTGATGATAAATGTGAGACAAAATGGTTTCTGGAGCTAACAGTAGCTTGTAATAGGTCCTAACCTGGAGCTATGAAAACATATGACAAAACAATGCCTTAAAATAGAAAGCCTTTATGAAAACAAAGTTCTGAAAGGTAGGATTGTGGTTTCCCACAAAAGTTAGCACAGAGAAAGAGTCAGATACTGCAGGATACAAGACAAAGTGTGAGACCTCACTTGGGGTACTGTGTGCAGTTTTGGTGCCCTCAACGTAAAAAATACATGGAAATGTTGTAACAAGTCCAGAGGAGGCCACAAGGATGATCAGGGGACTGGGGCACCTCCCATATGAAGACAGGCTGAGAAAGTTGGGGTTGTTCAGCCTGGAGAAGAGAAGGCTGCATGGAGACCTCATACCAGCCTTCCAGTACCTGAAGGGGAGCTATAGGGATGCTGGGGAGGGATTATTCATTCAAATTTAAATGGGAAGTTTAGATTGGATCTAAGGAAGAAGTTCTTTACTGTTAGGGTGGTGAGGCACTGGAATGGGTTGCCCAGGGAAGTTGTGAATGCTCCATCCCTGGCAATGCTCAAGGTCAGGTTGGATGAAGCCTTGGGTGATATGGTTTAGTGTGAGGTGTCCCTGCCCATGGCAGCGGGGTTGGAACTGGATGATCTTAAGGTCCTTTCCAACCCTAACTATTCTATGATTCTATGTTGTGTTTAAGCACATGTGAAACTTTTGCACCTCATTGGCCTCTCCCACATGCCATCAGCCTTTGGAAAAGACAAGCCATCTGCCATCCCTGTGTTAAACTGGATGCACCAGGAGCAAAGTTTAAGGAGTAGAGATGTTTCTGTGCAGAGAAGCATCATTCACCCGAGTTCACTAACAATGTTGAATAAGAGTAAAAAATACATTAACAGTCACCATATAATAACATTTGATAGACTCTGGGAAGGAGACCTGACCCAAGAGTACTGAATATTTATGACACAGATCTATTCAGCATTCAGACTCAAAGGAACAACCTTTAGCTTAAGAGCTTCTGTTTGTTGAGATTGTCTCCTCTCTGCCAAATTTTTGTCAGGGGGACCCTATCTCACTATTTAGCCATAGCTATTTATTCCTCTTTACTGCCACCAAAACCTAATCCTATACATTAGCAGTCTTTGCTAACTTTTGTAACAAGAAATGCATCTCAGCCAGTGAGAGCCCTGGGTTTCACTTGGTTTGCAAGTACCTCAGTGAGTTGTAACTCAGTGTTATCTAGATTTACTGCTTTGAAGAAAGCAGAGCATTTTGTGCCTGACAGATTCATTTGAGTTTTTACTTCAAGCATTTTGCAGAATAAACTTATAGCAAACACTTGAGTTACACAACTGCAAATGCACTGACAGAAAGAGCCTACAAACATAAAACATGTTTAGAGCTAACCCCTTTGTTAGGCCATTACTTTGGGCTCTGAGACAACCCTTGGAAGGACCTGAAGAGGGTCTTATCCTTCCCTATGCCCTCTTTTGGATTACTTCAGTTACACCTTGGGGGTCAGACCTGCCCCCCTGCACTCCCAGCTCAAGGAAACTCATTGTGTTTGTGAGTTGACTTCATAGCTGGTGTTTGTAGACTGCAGGGGTTTGGCATACTCGGGGCCTTTGTGGTATGTTGACTTCTCCCATCAGACTCTCTCCTGCCAAGGAAGCTGACTGAAAGGAGAAATCAGGAATACCACCATTCTCAGAGAGCATGACTTGCATTTTGAATGCATTCCCAGGTCCAGAGTAACTTATCATACACGTATTTTTCAAGTCTTCATTTTTTCATCTCTACACAACATGCTGATAGCCTTCCTGCCTGAGAGCCTGATGAGATCCTCTGGAGGCTGCATGTGCAGGACAAACATCACTGACTTACTTTGGGGTCCTCAGTCTTCTCCCCCAAACATATTAGTCAGAATTAGAAGCACAAGCTGCTTCTAGTTATGTCATTCTAGTAGTGCTCCTAGTTATAATGACTAATTACTTATTTAGCACTTCTATTTTCTAATCCAAAAACACTGCAGTAAGAAAAAGAACTAGCAAAATCCCAGGTTGGCAGAGAGAGAATTTTAAGAGAGGAGATACACAGTAATCAGGATATAGGGGAAAAACCCCAACATTCACAGCTTGAATCCTATGAATCAAGAAATTCGGCAATAAATCAGTGCCTTCTAACCAAATCAAAAGCATGCTGATGTTTGGGAAGGGTTTGAGGGGGAGGGAGTGGGACAACAACCATTATCTTTTACGTCTCTTTGTCCTGTAGAGCTGGCTGAGCTGAATCGCCACAGTTAACACATGTTCTCAAAGCTTTTCAGAACTGTGAAAAACATGAATACTGGAAACCCTGTTGGGAAAAATCATATTCCCAATTTGAAGAGACTGGGACAAGTTTACAAAAAAGCTTTGTGATCTATTGGATAACTTTCTAAAAGAACTCTTCAATGCTGGAATTGACTAAGGGCTTGGGTCCAAACCATTCAAGATATCTGAAAAGCAAATTAATTGAACAGCTTGGGATAAGGCCTGAAGTGATCCTCTTACAATTTCCATGAGACCAAGCGGGACAAACTGTACTGCAGTCAACAGAAACACGGTAGATCAAATGGTTGTAAGAGTGAGCTCAGAGTCAGTCCTTCAACCACTGTTAGCTAACAAGCCATGCTGGCTTCATTATTTCATTCAATGACACATGAACTATGGAGGTGTGGGAGTAGAAAATGAGTATCTGAAAAAGCCAAGATTCAAATGAAAATATTTTACACAGATGAAGATTCATTTCCTTTCTCTGAAAAACCTAAAAAAAGAAAAGGGAAATAACTAGAATAATTAGCCCAAATAACGCCATTAATCCTAAGCATAATAAAAGACTTATTCTGCTTGGATCCTTGGAGTAGGATGAGAACATTTTATCCTATGCAGTATAGTGATTTTCCTTGTTTACATGTTGCACACTATATGCTTCTCTCCTAACAAGCAGCAGTCATTGCCAGTCCTTCAGCAGAGCCTAGCCTTAGTGTTCATATTGTATTCATCACTGTTTCAGAGCCAAAATGCTGTAAATAATCTACCTCTCAAACTTATTATTATCTTGACTGCCAAAGCCAGCTGCTCTTGCTGCTTAGCATCCCTTTTCAAAGGAAACACATTGTTTCTTCCAGCTTTGGGTCTCCTCTATACACTTGTGGAAGCAGGAAGAGCTCTTCTGAATCCCATGGAGTTGTAGAAATGTAAGCTTTTGGCATGCCAGAAGGAATTTATTGCTGTCTTCTCGTCTCTCTTTCCATCACTCCCATAGCCCCTCAACCAAATATGTGCTCCAGTTGTGCTGGGAGCTGTACAAGATGTAATCTGTGCTGCATCTTGACTCAAAACAAGACTGTTTTGTTTTCTCGCTGGTTTATTCTGCTTATGTGGGAGCTCCTGTGAAGCCGGGGGCATGAATACATTGCATGATGCTACTCAGAGCTTGGAGAACGAGTTGATCTTGGAAAAGATGATGAAGAGCCAGGCTGTCTGAAATAGGATGTTTTTTAGCATTTTGTTAGCTACTGGCATGATCAACTCACCCTCAAGACAGAAGGTGAGATGATGAGATTTACCTCTTTAGAAGACGATTTAGGTCTTATCCAAAGGTATTCAGTGCAATGTGTGTTGTATACAACAGCTGAATATTTTGTGCACCTTACAAAAGAGATATGGAACTAACATGTGGAGAGCCCAGGACTTCTACAATGCAAACTCATTTCCACAGTTTTCTTTCATCTGCTCAGCTTCGCCTGCTCTTCACACATGGCAACTGCTCACAAAACAACAGGGTCCTGGGTAACAGAATTAGAAACTGGAAGCCATGAGCTGAGCTAAGCTCCAGCCTTGCTGCATGAAAACAGCCTCTGAGCTCAGAAGACGACAGGCTGGAGTAGGAGGAAGAGACAACTTTTGGAGGAATGCAGGGGAAGTCCTGGAGTGCCTCCACCCTGAAGAGACGTGGGACGGGGCTTTGTTTCTTGCAAGCTTTGCAGACCCACTGCATGGCCCTATATCTAATTGCTGGCATTTTCATTTTAATTGAGGGGCTTCACTGAGCGTGCTGCTGGGTGACAGGACACCATCAGGCTGGCTGTCACTGAG
The DNA here is from genome assembly GCF_012275295.1 of Melopsittacus undulatus. NCBI lineage: Eukaryota > Metazoa > Chordata > Aves > Psittaciformes > Psittaculidae > Melopsittacus > Melopsittacus undulatus. The sequence continues at coordinate 28,955,899 of NC_047536.1, read as the reverse complement.
AGCAGTGGTGGGCTGCCTGTCTCTCTGAGAAGTGACTGTAATATCTCTTCACACCACACCTGACCAGTGAGGGCTATCAGTTGTGACTGTTGTGGAGAGTGGACTTGTTGAAGTGGCATGAAAAGCTCTGCTGAGACAGGGATGGAAGGTGAGCGTGGTGTCACCAACCAAGATGTGCCAGGCTCTGGCTAGGCAGGAACTTGCCGTATAAGTGGTCAGCACACAACACTCCCCTATTACATCCATAGCACATTTGGTTTGGGAAGCTTACAGAGCTCCAGCAGCTTTTGCATGGAATGCTGAGATACTAAATGTATCAAAAAAGGGAGAGGAACTGCTGGCATCCTTTGGGTCTGCTTGCCTCTTTCTCTGCTACAGTAATAGTCTCTGGCAGAACATGAACAGCCTCTCACACCTGCTGCTTAATGCACTTTACACGTGTGATCATCATACAGATTGCCTTTTATATGCCTGAAATGAAAGAATTTTTGCTTTCTCAACTACTTGTCTCACTTCAAAATGCCTGGAGGTATTTCCCCAGGCACATACACAACACTGTTCATATGCTACATTAGCTGGACATTCAAAAGATATTGGGGGCAAGAGCAGTCATACTGGCAAAGGAATTTCTTTTCTGTAGGACCAGCTTATTTCTTCACAGAGAGAATGAAATAAGAGGACTAATGCTTGACTATCTCAGCTCACCTGTGTTCTGACTAGAAGAGATACTATAAGATCATAAACCAGACAGGACAGCATTTTATTGGTCCTAGAAATGACTGGAAGTTAACATATGGATGGTATACAAAAGAAAAATTTCATCCTGCATACAAACCCACACCTGGAATACACAGATCTAACACCAGAACCAGCAGTGTCTGTAGCAATGGCTATTAATTGTGCTAATTCCTTCTCATCTCCATTAAAAAGTACTTCTGCTCATTTGATGGCTTTTCAACCATACCAGAGCTCTTCATCTGAGAACACAACTTCAGGCAGTAAGTAGGGTCTTAGCAAAGGTCTTAAGCAAGACTTCCCGGATATCTTCCTGTTTTCCTAAATTATGAGCTGGCTAACCATTTCAGTCCTGAAACACATGGGCTGATGCATCTCAGAAACATCTAAAGTGCTAAGACAGAGCCTGGAGCCCTTTGGATCACATTAGCTGTGAAAACTGGTACAGCATAGCAACAGCAGCTGAATAACTCCCCCCCCCCCCAGTGACCTTTTGCCATTGTTGCCTATTCATTGCATCCTTCAAACTATGACCCTGCCACTCTTTGTTGCTGTGCTGGCCCTCTTGTAGCTTTGGAAACAGGCTTAGAGCATGCTGCAGGGATCCCTCTCCAGCTCCAGGCTTGCCCTTTGCATAAACAACAGCAGCAGGGAGGGAAACAGCCCCAACACAGTGCACCAACCCACGGAGACACAGGTTGGAAGTCTGCTCTGCAGTATCTTCATTGCTTTTATTTATACACATTAACTACATTGAAGATAAGCCTAAGCCATACTGCGGTCCCCATGGAAACAGGTCCAAGGAGCTTTGGTTGATTATTAATCAAGGTATACGAATGCCCTTTCTCCTCCTAAGGTCCTGTGGAAATGACTCTCATTGGAGGCCCCAGGAGCAGATGGACATGCAGCAGTAGGACACGTACCTGGGAGGGTGTAGGCTGGGGTTGGCATGGGATTTTACTTGCTTTTCCCACAAGGGATGGAAAGGAGGAATTCTGCCTGAGAATTCAGGAAGTCTCTACCCTCTTTATCCCACAGTAACCACAATGACATTGTTCAGAGACATGAAGTCAAGCTTTTTCTCCTTGGTCTCAGTGCTTGAAGGCCAGCGGCGGCATTTCCATGGCTGGCATTTGTGATGACAAAGTGTTTGCAAGCAGGGGTGAATCATTTCCCTAGGGACACCCTCAGACTTGCTGAAACATATTCAGGAGGAGAAAATGTTCTGCCTTTGGCCTTGACAGTCTTTTAGCATCTCCCATGTCCACCCATCAGACAGGCAGACACACAAGGTGTTTGCACACACATCCTTAGCTGTAGCAATTACTGATGCTCCCACCACAGATCAAACACAAATCTCAGTGCCAAACTGTCTACATATCGAGAGTTAAGGGGCAGGTATGACAGATTACAAGCAGCACAGTGAGAAACGAGCTTTAGAAGACTCAGACCCCTTTTTCTTTGGAGTAGATGACAGCCACCAAGAAACAGCACTGATGGGAAGTGGGTGCCCCATCCTCCAACCTCACCCAGTTCCAGACTAAATTTGCACTGGAGAGTGGTGGAAAATTTATGTCCAAATTAGAAGAGAAAAAAAATAATAAAAAATAAAATATAAAAAAGTTCATACAAGGAGGGTAATCTAAATTATTTGTATATTATTTCAAACCCTTTTTTTATAATTCTAAAAATTACTTTATTTTAATATCAATTTTCGGCATAAATTAGCTGAAGTTCCATTATAGCAGCTGTCTCGAATCACACATTAGAAAATCCCATTTCAAAGCTTCTTTTAAACTCTTGTTTTAAACTTGTTTCAAAGAAGGGAGCCCGGAAAACTGACACTTCCATTTATGCAGCTTCAGCTTCAACAGTCGTCTTCTAACCAAAATATTTCACCAGCAAGTTCCCAAACAGCATTTCTACAGCATCAGATTGTTCCCAGATCTTAATATAACCACATGGTCCTTCTAACCTGCTCTTCTAAAAAATGAAAGCAGTAGATTTTCTTTCTCCATCACCCCATATTTTTTCTTCCTCAACACAAAGGGTACCCTGAGGAATGACAGACTCCTTCCTCCCTTTACCACTTTCCTGACTAGCTGCAACCGGTTTTGCTCATGAGATGCCACAAACCATATATACAAGCTGCCACAGAAATATGCAATTAGAGTAGATCTATACCATACATGGTTACAAGCCCCGGGAGCTACAGAACAGGAAAGTTTTTGTGGTCCAACCCAGGCCATGAGCAGAGGAGCACAGAGCAACTGGGCAGCCACTGAAATGCCAGCAAGCTCTCCCCCAAGCTCTGTGTGCTCTCTGCCATGGCAGCAGAAGGGGGCATTGAATCACTGGGAAACTCAGTGGGATCTCATTGTTAGCTTGCAGTTCAGTTCTTTTGTGGCTCTTGGGAGAGACAAAATGTTACGAGACAGCAAAGTCATTGATCACATTCCTCTCCTGGGAGTTTCACAAGCTTTAAATGTCTAAACAATACAAATAGAGCAGCAATTATGTACTGGAAGTTTCCTTTTCTGTCTTGCATTAAACAGTCTTTTTTCTTTCCATCTGTTCTGGAATATTCAGGATCTCTGGGTTGCAGCAGAGAGAGCTCCCTTCCCTCTACCCATAGCCGCATCATGGCCACGAAGTGATGTAATCACAGTGCCACAGGGCTGTGAGGTTGCACAAAGAGCAACAGGACTGGGACTTAACCCCTTAAAACTTCCCTACAAAGACTTCTCAGCTACAAGAAATGTCTTCTCTGAGCCATTGTATGTTCTTTAAGCAATGATACTGAAAGTAGGACCACAACAGGACACTCAAAGGAAAAAGACATCAATTCCAAGGAGTTACATGTTCCCTCACTTGATGCACACACTCCCTGAATCTATCCTCCTGCTAAACTCAAACAGAATTTTCTTGATCTCTGAAGAGTGACTTTGTTTCGCACATTTTCTAGATAAAGTGTGAATTAAAGGCATTTTTACAAAGAAAAGAAAAGGCCCATCATCTCCTTCTGAATCATAAATGGAAACCTGGGTGGGTTTGTGTGCATGCTAAGATGAGGGTCAGAACAGGTCTAAGTTTTCTATTTCTAGTCAAAAGCATTATGGAGTAACTCTGTGCCAGCAACTCACATAACCTTCTTTGCATGGAAAGGGCAATGACCTCTTGGCCAGCTAAAAATGAAAATATACAGGGTCCTTCTGACCTCATTCCTTTCTTGTAGAAGAAAAAAGGCTGGGAAGAGGAGATGGAATCCACAGTGACTGCGGGGCATTCAGGATGCCCTGTTTCAGCAGCACTATACTCTTTCCAAATGACTCATGACTTCAGCCAGGCTCCAGCTTTCCACAGCTGCTTCAGCACAAAGTGAAATACAGGGGTTAATCCTCAGAGGCAGCAGCTGAAATAACTGGAGGTCAGATAGCTGGATCCTGCCTGGCATGTTTTAATCTTCAGAGGATTAGGAACTTTTCCATAGAAAGAAAAGGTTACCCATGGTCTCCTCTCTCTGCTCGGAATTAAGGTGCCCCGGTCCCTTCTCACCATCCTCTACCCTGCAGGGAGCCACAGTCAAATACATTTGCCAAGAAACAACAAAATATTTAGCTACTTAATTCCTAGCTGAACTAATAGATTCAGGCTGCTAGGCATTTGCATAGGAATTAGGAACTTTGGAGCTTTTGGAAACTGGACTGGAATTTTGTTTTATCCTCAATGAACCAGAAAGTACATGGCATCATCATGAGCACTAATCATATGAGGGCCGGCTATTTTCCACAGCACTGCCTTATCCCTTGGGCATTAACAACTTTGAAAATTCATGGGAAAACACACGCATAAGACCTCTTAGGGCAAAATTCTCTGGCCTTAAAGAAAATACAGTGGTGAATGATGATCTCAGGATGAAATTAATGACCTGGGAGTATTTTTTACTTTTCTTGCCATGATGATGAGTTTGTAGATGATGACATTTCTTGCCATGATGATAGTGACAGACAGTGGATAAATGGTTAACGTTCCACTGCAGATGGTCACAGTTTATTACTATCGTTACTATATTATTATCATAATGATTCAGAGACTGGCAGAGAGAACCTGATGAGCAGCCCAAAAATCTCTTGGAGGTGAACGTCACTTTTGCGTTCCTCCAGAACTGTCTCTTCTGTAAAGTCATCTAACAGTAACTGCTGCGCAAGAGCCTCTCCAAAAATTTACCCCTATCATTTGCCTGTGCTGCAAACAAATCCAGGAATTTCTGTGGGCAACTTCCCCTCGGAGCAGGCACTGTCCCATAGGCTCTTGCCAGGGCACACTGAAAAGGTGTGGTGGTGCTTTTCAGTCCTACACAACTGGGAGGAAGAGCCTGTTCGCATCTACCAGGATTTCAAAAGGCAAGAACTGAAACTTTTCATGGCAGCAAAGCTTCCCAAATTGACTTCTAGCTCAGCAGCCTTCCTGAGCATAGCTCAGTTGTCCCTCCCAAAATACAGCGTGTACTGAGCACGCTTTGCTGTGTCTGAACAGCTTTACTAATCTATTTTTCCTTTACAAAACATGCATATTCTAAGGTTGCTTTTCTGTAAACACCTTGGTCTAGTCTGGGAAGAATGAAAGCCAAACACAAAGGAACAGACCAGTGCTCTGCACATCCTTTTGCCATGCATAATCTATGGATGTGGTCCAATCTCAGTTTGAATGAGTAGGAATCTTGCAGGTTAGGCAGTAACAGTGCCAGTATCTGAGTTTTATACAAGGGAATTGATGTACAGGGCAATTTATTTTTTATCATTTTTTTACTGTATAGCCACTTTTGTGTGGAGTCTGTAGTCTAAATTGATGTCTTGGCTGACAATACCTCTTTCCCTGACTCTTCCTGATCCTTGCATAGTACCTCCACCAGCTTTGCTTACTCAACTTTGAGCAAGATGAAAGACTAATTAAAGTGTGATGCATCAGGGGACCTCTATGTATTCAGACAAGTAATACAACCACAAGGGCAAACAGGAGTTATTTCCACTGTTGCAAACAGCCAGAAGAGCACAAGGAAGCCAAAGGCTGCAGCAAGTCAAAAGCAGTGGGGTCCCGAGGGGAGGCACAAGAGCTCTCTGACTTTACAGCTGCTGCTGTTGGATGGGATTGACCTGATCACCACCCACAAACCAATGGACTTGAAGCACATCAAAATAAAGGCTCTTTGACACCACAGCCTTAATTTCTCCTGCTCCATTACCTTTCCATTAAACTCAAATGGAGTCTGATACATCTCTCTGCTAGAGATGGGTTGCCTGTGTCCCTTAACAGCTGGCCAGCCTGCCTTATGTGAGCAAGCTGCTGGTATGTACTGCACAACTGAATCAATGACAGAGCATGTATTTGCTATATTGTCCCCAGGACACCTCTAGTATATTAAGAATAAGCAAGAAATAACATTCAAAACAAAATAAAACAAAGCTGATTTTTAGTGCTCCAGAGATTTTACCTTGGTGGGGCTGTCTGCTGCGACTGACAGGAAAACGTTACAATAAAATCAGATGATATTACAAGAGTTTATGTTAAAGGATAAGAGCAAGACACAAAAAGGCAGCTGTAATTTTAACAACTTGCCCATAACGTTAAGGCACACACCAGTGATGTTCAGTGTCTGGGTAAGCATGATGCATCTTTTACAGCCACGTTTTTATTGACTATAATTTATACCCTGAAGCATTATTGCCTCTGTATGAAAAGAACAATTTTGTTTTCCAGCAAGTAAACAGCCACCCAGAAGGCACCCAAGTCCTCCAGAGAGAGGCACAGGCAACAGCATGTTTAAGGCAGAATAAGGAATTCACTGCTGGGCCAACACAGACTATAACCTCTTTTGCTAGTGACCTTTACTGAACAATGTAAATGAGACATTTTAGTCTGACAATGAGATATAACAATCTGACATCTGCTGCTTGAATGTATAGTGTCTGAGGGGACAGAAAACTTACTTTCCATATAAGAAGGGGTGCAAAACACCAGCCTTTCGCTGCTGCTGGCTGCATGTAGGACAGCAGGCCTGTGGGCACTCATACTCTGTCCTTATCCAGCCGAAAGCAGCACTCCAGGAGTGCTGCTCCCCTCATCTCCATTCCCACCCAGGACATCCTTCAAGCCCATGGAGAGCTCAGACTCCAGTTTCCCACAAGAGTCTTCTAGGGCAAGGTGGAAGCCAATCTCATGTACATAATAACCATGGGATGACAGAAGAACAGCTGTAAGTGGATCCTCAACGTGTTTCTAAATGATAACATTGATCAGCAGCACTGAAAGACAACAGAATCTTGTAGAACCAAACCCAACCTTTTTTCCCCTCTCTAAGGTCCCCAGTAAAATGGATTTGCCTTCCATTAGTTTTTTCAACCCTCATAAGCCATCTGAGCTTTTACTAATTAAAAGGTGAAAAACTTTTCATTTCAAACAGCCCCGTTTCACAAAAATGCACCTAATTTATGCACATTTAATTACTGCAGTCACAGAACCAAATAGCCTTTGCCTGTGCATTCCCAGTAATTGCATGCGAACATTAGCATAGTCTATGCATTAAAGAACATTTTAATATTTAGTGGTAAAAATAGTATCAGCTCTGTAGAAGGTATAAATGAATGGCTAGAAAGCTCTCACAGTTTACATCCAGGGAGGTTTGCTCTGTAATTTTTAACCAATCAACATCTTTTCAGTCGACAAATGTGAGCCGATATGTATCATGTTGCCTTGTGAGGCTGAAAATAGACCTTGCAAATACGTTTCTGGGTGCGGAGGTGGTTCATACAAGTGAAGCAAAAGATGAGGAGAGGAAAAAAATGAACACGTTTTGGTTCCTAGGGCTGAATCTGAGTCTCTCTCATCTGCCTATGCTCATTAATCAGTCCAGAAAGGAAACTCTGATCCTATTCACAGAGTGCATGACTTGTACTCAGAATAGAGAACGGGCCTGGGAGTGGCAGTGCTTCACATTCATACAAAAGAGTATAACAGAAATACCAGATAACATGTCCTATTGTGTTGCACCATCAGATAAAAGAGCAGCCACTTGTATGCAGATTCTTATTTCTAATGGAACTTATGGGATTTTACAAATTGCATTGAACTTTTTTAAATCTAGATGCTAGAAAGGAGAAGCAGATAGAAAAAAAAACTGACAGAAGTCCATTTTGCTTCTGTACACGTGAAAAAGGTGGAGAAGAGCATTGCTCAGGTTCCCCACAGGCTAAAAAAACAGGCTTGGTCAGACTTCTCACAATCTGAGTACCTGCAATCCTTCACCCTTTAGTCTGGTTCGGAGCATTGGTCCCAGAGAGCTATAGGCTGTGATGCTTGCATGCACATAGAGGGAGAGGAGGCAAAGCCTCCTGCAGTGTCTGATCTTTGAACCAGCACCACAGCAGAGGTTGTCACTGCAGGACCAACTGCCTTGACTGGAGGAGGTAGGGAGGGTGAGGATGGAGAGCCCAAACACAGGCTAAGCCAATAGACAATTCAGTGTCCAACTAAGCCCTAAATGCTCAGAAAATCTGGTATTTAAGGCATACATATCTCAAACCTACTGCTCTTAAAATTTAAAATCCAAGCTAGCTCTAATGTTTACTTAACCCAAATGGAAATTGGAAGTTTGGTTGGTTTTTAGCTGGAAGACAGTTTTAAGATGTAGAACTCTACTATCGCTTAACATTTTTGGCATACTCAGTCTTTTCAAGTTCTTCTAAAGAAAAAGAGACACTTCATTGCCTTGCTCATTCATTGCAGGAAGAACAATATTTGACAACTGAAAAATGTTGAAGAGCAACTTATATGAAGAGCTGTAACAGCTGGAGTGGAACCATTATGTCCAAAACAAGAGTTTGCTACAACTGTATGATTTTTATAACTGGCAAATTATAGCAAAATCATCACATCATAATTACTTACAACTGACCTATTTTTATTTAGAGCAAGCAGAGAAAAGTCTCTCCAAATGAGCTGGCAGGGGAGGAGGGGCTCAGAGGATGTCTACTAGAGCTACAGGGAGCTGAACCTGTTGAAGAAGAGGTACAAGGAAAAGGATGGTCAGCCTGTGTCTCAGGGATGAAAGAGAGTGGATGGGTACCTGAGGTCCTAACTTCACAAATGTGGACATGAAAAGTACCTGAGTAAAACTTGCAGAGAAAAACTTGGTTGTCCTCTAACCCATGGCTATGATGTGGTAAAATTTCAGTGGGTGGCTTCCAGCCATCCAGTCCATGAGCCCATAGAGGAAAGGGCATTTTCATGGGTGTGCAAGCTCTATAAACCGTGCATGAAAAACTTCTGCAAAGGCCTGGCCTCTTGGTAGGAAACACGATGAAAACCATTGGCTGAATAAGGCAGGGAGCTGGTGGTGAAGAACACACACAGCTCGATGCCTGTGACCCACACCAGTCTCCAGATGGGTGGCTTACACAGCGTGCAGGAGATTGCCGAGGGCAGTGACCCAGCCTGGAGCTGCTCATCTCCAAACATCAGTGCTGCTTTCCTCGTCTCCCTCCAGCCAGTGCCTTGGTTTCGCCTAGCTGGGAATAAGCAGTGCCAGCATCCTCCATACACATTGTGGAGGTCAGGGGATGAAAGGACAGTGTATGTGCTGGTTGTTACAGACAGCCGCATACATGCCAAGACCTAGGTGAATCACACCCAGAGGGACATACTGCTAACTTTAGATATTCAGATCATGAGATGAGTACAACAATACTGGGTTTTTTTTCAGTCTTTTAAAATGCTTTCTGCTTTTTTAACCTTTAGATCTGTATCTTCAGACTTTTCCTGCATTCATGAGGACCTGAGACACTCTTTTCTTCTTTTAAATGAAGCTGAGACCATTACGTACTCCCAGTTTTGTCATGGAAGGCTTTAAAGAGAGCATGACTAAGGGACTGGACAGCTTGTACTTCAGTCCATTTGTACATAGCTACTACAGGATAATGTGTTTGTTTTCCTAGTTCGATAGATTATTTCTTAGTCGTAAAGTACCCACCACCTACTTGCTGCTGAAATTATGCAGAGACAAGCGAGCTGAAATAGGTTCTGGAGTTATCTGCCAGGGACATCCATGCATGTGTCTAAGTTTTATTATCTTAAACAACTACATACTGTTCTGACCCTAAAGGACATCTACACAGTGAATCACAGCATATGCGTTCACAAAGAAAGCAATAAATTTCTGCCTTTCTTATGTTACTCAAACTAATATAAAATCTAAACCAACTTTTGTCAAGTATCTTAAAATTGCCCTCTTATGTACCAGCATCCACCATGGCTTTTTAGCTTGACTTTCCTCAAAATCAAAGTTGGAGTCTTAATCCATTAATGTCGAGGTAAAATTCACATTTCAAAGACTGGTATTACATCCCTTGTACTTAGTCTGCCACTGTGATAAGAGCAGGTACAACAGAGGAGAACATATTTTCTGCTAAGAAATATATCCTGATGCTAGATACTGAAATTCAAATGCTGAAATTCTCCGAGAAGTTACATTTTTATGCCAACATCGCCTATTGAAAAAAACTCAATCCTGCTTTATGGCTGCAGCGATTACCTCCCATGCTCCCAATCCTATTTACCCTTTCTTTTTGTAATGAAAGTGTTCTAGAAAATCCACTAAAGCACTGCAGTTTTGAACTGTGTTCTGAGTGACACTGGAAATGCATAAAAGGGGAAGGAGGGAGAGTAGGGAAATGCACTTCCATTTCCACAAAGCCATGTCCTCCTGTGCACAGGGGCTGCTGCGCAGTCACACCGCGTTATAGCAAGCGATAAACTCACACAACAAGAAGCAGCAACACAACGCAAGCTGTTGTATCTGACATAAGATGACACAGATTGTCACATGAGTGCTATATCAAACAGCCAGGGAAAGGAAATAGCAAGAGACACTTCACAGCTGTCCAGACTGAGGTTTGGAGGCATAGCCTTTTGTGCACTGCAGGGGCAAAACCTCTTTGTCAGGTCTTGTACAGAGTGTGTATCCTTCTATCTACAGCAAAACCACACCAGAATTAGAAGTGTTCTTCTTGGGAGCTTCTTTCTGCTCCTGTGTATTTATAGCCTCTTTCAATTCTGATAATGTGGCTGACAAAGCAGGATTGATTTGATTAGCATGTAAATAAAGCCTCATTGCTGCTCCCAGCTTGTCTGTCACAGTTATGTTTTGATGGGATTTCTGTCTGCCTTTCCTATTTACTTCTGCTTCTTGTTTGCTGACTTCCTGAGCCTGTGTGTTGGGAAGGGCTCAGGTCTCCAGGAGCTGCTGGATGGAGCCTTCTCAGGTAGAGGCACCACAAGGCACATAAGAGCAGAGATTCATAACTGATTTCTCACTGGGCCATGAGCAGCACCAAGCATGTGCTGGAGCAGTGCATGTCCTGTGTTGGTCCTCACTGGCCTGCTGGGGAATGGGCAGGGATCAGTCAAGCTAAAAGAACTGTATGGGAAAGTAAGCACTCCAGGATATGCCCAAGTTTGGGAATCTCCTAGAAGGATGCTAAGCCCTTGGTTTATTTCACATACAGGCATATCTAACCAATCTGGTCTCAGTCAGCAAGGAGTGAGTGAGGAAATGTCTTTACTAACACAGAGGCATGCCTAAACTTTCAGACCACAAGACCACAAAGAAAAATGATTGATATCTTGCCCGCTATCTGTGTGGATGGTTTGACTGTATCTTTGTGATGCAGCTAATGCAGAACAGCCTGAAAACCATCCATGCCCCAGCTCAGCCAGTCCTTCTTGGTATCTCATCAAAAGGCCACTGAATGGCATGCTCGGTTGGTCATGCCCAGCTTATTCTAGGGACAGACAGGGACTTCTGGCCACTCTTCTCTCCTCCAGGGCTGCTCAGCCTCAGTTCTAAGCAGAAGGTCCTAGAAAAGAGCCAAAGTTCCTATCCCGAGCATGTGGCACTTGCTCTTGATTGGGCTGCAGGAGCAGGATCCCATCAAAGCCATTCTGCACCACCCTCCTCATCAGGGGGCAGGAAATACTGATACATTAATTTCTCAAGAAAAACAGTTCTGAACAGCTTATGGGAGAAAGAAGCAATTCAAGCATGTCCCACTAAATGCTGGCCACATAACTGCATGCATCTCGGGGAACAGCAAAAGGAGCCACAGATGGAGAAGTTCCAGATTGAATGGTTCAAGTAATGGTTAAATATGCGCTCCCCAGAATTAAACAAACAAATCCCCTTTCCAAATAAATTCTACCACTTCCATCACTTAGAGATGGGGCTGGTTCAGTCACTCTGGCGAGGAAGGATAAATCTGCAGAGTTTTGCTCTAAAGGTAACAGCTACAGGACTGAGTCCTGACAGTGAAAGATGGTTTGCAATAACATGTTAGCAGGACACATAATCCCAATAGCTGAAAGTGGCAAAAATCCACAATACAAAGCAACAGACTGCAAGCTAAAATTGATCACCAGATAAACCACTACTATCAAAGTAGGACTTAAAAATAAACATAGAAATCACCAAATTTTTCATTTTGAGAGTTGCTAAGAGAAGGAACAGGTTTGTGTATGTAGGGATGCATATGTACATTCACGTACATGTGCATGACAGCCTGTGTGCAGATGTGTTTACATGTGCAAGATCACAGGTGTGCAGAAGGCATTTATGGATTGGAGATACTCTGCTTTCTTCAGAGTTACCATGTCCCAGGGATGCTCACACACACCTCCAGCAGCAAAAAGCCTCTAAGGGAGCGCCAGGCCCAGCTCTGAACTGAACAGGACTCATGCCATGTCCCCAGGAGGAGGGACAGTGCTGTTCTTTGCTATAAGACCTGATTTCCCCAGAGAGGATGGAGGACACACAACAGGCACCACTTTCCTTCCCTCTGCTCAGAGCAGACCAGATTTTTGCCATGCCAATGAGACCGTTCATTGGATGTTCTCTTTGCTTCTCAAGATGAAAGTCTCTGTTCCACATCTAACAAGCCCAGGGAATGAGGATGGCTGATCTGAGGCCGGACCTGCCATTCAGATCTTGCATATGGAAGGCTCAGCCCTAGCAAAGCAGCCGTGTCCCACTGATCTCCTGGGCTGCCTTTGGATGGGAACAGGTTTCCTAATACTTAGATTTTGATCTTGCAATAGTCCTGAAGCACTGCAAGTACATTTGGGCATTCGTGCCAGCCAAGGAGAACAATCACAGTTGTGCACTGTTATCTAAGGCAGGTCTCTGTCTCTCAGGCCCATGGTGATGGGCTCCCTGGAATAAGATGTGCAGTCAGCCATTAGAGCAATAAGGTGGATAAACAGAGCTTCTGATCCAAAATAAAGGGAGGAAACTATGGGTTTGAAATTTACTGCAGAACACGAATGCAAAAAGCTTTTATCAGAGCAATGCCAAATCAGCTTTTTGACTGTGTTGAAGCAGCCAAGAGAATAAGCACACTACACCTTCACACAGCTCTCCTCTGAAAATGCAGTGGAAAGGGTTCATCCTTACGTGAAGAAGAAAGACAAGTGCAAAAGAAATTTAACTGATGTCATTATACAACAAATCCAACAAAGCTGTGCTTTCAGATGGAAAACTATTCTGCATTTACAAATCACTCCCTTACCATCCCTGAGGAAGCACAGGGGAGGACACAGTGCCCAGGGTTCCTCATTCCTAAGGTGGCTCTGGCAAAGAAAGTAGTCACTGGGTGTCCAGTGGAATAGTGGCATTTCCACGATCAACTGGTTCTGTCACAGACAGCAGGCTATAATGATGCTGATGGTCAGGGATCAGGAACGGAAGAGCCAGTCCCTCTCCCTGCTTTTCCCTGCTGCTGAAGGTTTCCTCTGATTGCCTTTTAACCCCCTTGAAAAACCTCTTTCTTATCATCAACCCAGTAAAGATGGCACCTCGGAAGCACTTCCCTTTCATTTGTGCACACATGGGGGCTGTGGAAATTAATGGGATTTTTGCCTATGAACAGAGGCAGAGCAAAGCCAGAACCTGCAGGACTGCTCCCTGCCCAGGAGCAGGATCAGTGCCATGCATTGCAGGCCCGCTAAGGGTTTAATCTCCTGCCATGGCAGGTTTCAGCACAGAGGCTCTGCAGCACAAAGCCTTAGAAACTCTGGATGTTGACAAATTTTATTATGAGATAAATGTCAATATATCCAATGAATCTCCCTGCTCATGACAGTGGGGTTAGGCTGCAGGCTGACAGCCTGCATGCTTGGATTATATTATCCAAAGGAAGCACCAGCTAAAGACTGCCTAATGTCATTTTCCCTCATTAGGAGGTTATTAGTAATTCCACTCATAGGGGTGTACTGCATGCTGCATCCTGACACACAGCAGTACTTCAGGGGATGGCATTTTCTACTCTCATTTGAAGGAAAAGGGAAAAGATCAAGTTCCTGATCATGAATGCAACCTGTGGTCTGGGCAGGGAAGTGTTCATCCATGCATTTTTCATGGGGTCCTTGATTCAGGGTTTCACCGGCATCTGACAGCATGGTTTTATCAACAAGTATGTCGTGAGTTTGGGGGTGGATGCATAGAGTTGAGGAACTGAATCACGTATGTACCTATAGCTTGCAATAACTGCCCCTACACAGCACACTGCCCCTCAGCTTGATGTGACTAGATGCAAACCTGGCAAGCACATACACCCCAAGCAATAATACCCCACATGAAAGGGTGTGTGTCTGGGTGCACAGCAGGACCTGGTCCTGCACACCCCATTTAGCAGTGCCAGTGGCACCGGCACAGCACTGCAGCCACCAGAACAGCCCCAGCACAGCAACAGGGGCACAGCAGCAGCTGGGATTGATGGAGCCATGTGGGCAGGAACCAGGACTGCCAGCCGCAGGAAATCCTGATTATTATGGGTTTAGTCTAATAAAATCCTTCTGCCTTGGTAGGAAAAAAAAAGCAGCCCTGAATCTTGACATTTCCTATGGAATGAAGTTAAAGAAAAACTTGACTCACTGAAACACTGTGCTTTAACAAGATTGATATGCGCGATATGAACATTAACTATAATAAGAAATTATAGTTAAATATAATATCTGTATTTAACACAAAATTAAACAAAACAAGACCATCAGTTCATTTGGGCTGTTCCAGTGGGGAATTCAGACAAAATTAACACAGCCCACAAAGCATCTTAATATGAACACAGCTGAAATGCTGTGGTTCTGCTGCCTGATTTCTGAACAAAGCCAAAGTTTTTAGCTATGCTACATGGCTTTAATGCAAAACCATTTTTCCTCGGGCACACTCCTACCCTAACAAAAGCCTGGACAAGATCTGAACATTTCCAGAGCCTGAGGCTGTTCCCAGCCAGTGGGAGCACAGTCCCTGCTCCTCTTTTCCTGCCCTGCAGCCTCCTGCTTACTTAAACCCACCATTTTTAAGCAAATGTTATCCAGTTTCTCTCCCCAAACTTCCCTGCTCTCTTCTCAAGAGACAGGCATCACTAATCACTTTGGTGTTTTGAAACCCTCCTTTTAAAAGCCAACTCTTCCCCCTTCCTCAGCAGACATCTGAGAGAGCTGCTGCAATCAAACATTGCAGGACACAAACCAGGACAGCCATTCTCGGGGCAGGCACGCCTCTGTCTCTCTTACAACATATTCGCTATTTTTGTGCATTACAGAGAGCTAAAAAAAGGATGATTTTTTTTTAAGAAGTACTCCAGGGAAAAAGAGACTGCACTGAATCCCTCAGGAATTGCTGAGCCGCTCATCCTCAATGCCCCCAGCCCCTTCCCCTTGCCTGCTCCCCATACTATTAGCAGGGATGTAGGGGATGGCTAGTGGGTCTCCACTTGCCTGTCCCCAGCCGTAGCTGCTGCTCCAGCCACCTCACTGTCAGGGTGCCCCAGTGCTGCTTGCCATTTTTGGCAGTCAAGCCCAGAAATATGCAGAAGACATAAATAATTCCTTTTATGAATTTGGTCAAGAGGACAGAGCACTGGCTCCTGCCAGCAGCGCTGCTCAGCGGGCTGGGATGCAGGGAGGGATACATAGAGCACCCCGCTGCCCTCACCCCCAGTGCAGGAGGAGCTTCTCCTAGCTGTCAACTATCCACCCTGTCAAAGATGAAGGGAGGGAGAAGAAGCCAGAGATATGGTGGCAGCTCTAGACAGGACATGTTTTTAGTGCTAATTACTGCAGGGAGCGCTGGGGGAGCACAGCAGAGGCTGATCCAGCAGGCATCAAAGTTTATAACAGAGCCTGCCGTACCCTGAAGTACCCAGTGGCTGTCTCAGGGTGGCAGATAAGGTAGGCTCAGTGCTGCAGGGGCTCACCATGTGCTGGCAGCACTGCAGCCGCTCTCTGGACCCAGCCAAGAGCATGGTACTGGGCAGCAAGGACCCTGCTTCTACCCAGGCTTTCCCTGAGAGCCAACGGTCTGTGTAGAACACAGTCTGATTTCAGGTTTCTTACAGAAAGGCAGGAGAAAGCATGGACTGGGTGGTCCAGAGCAAAAGAGCATCCCCCAGGGCAGGACAGGAGTCGTTACCCAGGCTGCCAAGTCTCCCCATGGCTGCTCAAAGGGGTTGTGTGCTGGAGAAGTGCCCTTAGAGAGTGAATTCCTCTTGCCCTGATCCAACATGTGTTATCTACATGGATGCTGCCATCTACTTGGTCCTTGGCTTCTCCACTGCTTCTGCCTGCCAAGAGACTGAAGATCACAGGCAGAAACACACTTATTAGGGGAATAACCATTAACTATACACATTATGACATGGCTCAGTCTTAGAGAGACATAGAAAATTGCTGGCAGTCTCTGAACTTCTGCAAGACACCTTCTCCCTTTCCAAGGCTGCTGACAACCTCCTCAGAACAGCTCCAGAACATATGAACTCGGTCCCCATGGCCCCTTTACACCACCCTGTGCCCATCAGAATATGCCAACATATGATGAAAACACATCTTTCAGGGTTCTCAGTCCAGAGCATCCTGACTCAGCAGCAAGTACCAGCACAAGAGGGTAACAAGTCTCTGGCACTACATTTCATAAGTCATAACAGGGCAACAGCTCATTATGATACATCTGACCGCCTTCCTTTGGCATGTCCCAGTTGGGCTGACTTTGCTGTGACCAGAACCTACATGCCCTTGTCCAACAGCAGGAACCCCAAACCAATTCATGCTCCAAAAGATTCCCCTCTTGTATCAGGTATCAAAATCCATGGTGACCAGCTTAGTATGAGAGCAGCTGCTCACATAGATGGAAGGCAACAGTGTCTGACACAGCACAGGAACTGGCACATCCAGGCTGAACAGAGGAATCACAAAATATAGGAAAAAGCAAGCAGGAGACATGTTTTCAGGTCAGGATGCCTGTTATCATCAGTGGACACAGCCCAGCAGTGTGAGGAAGGAGGTGATGTGAAGAGTTATCACCAGATAAGAAAATGTACCAGTGCTGCTCTTTGTTCAGTTAAGGACTGCACTTAGCTTTGATAATACCCTCCCTCTCTGATCACTCCCCAACCTAGACTCTTGCAGTCATCTCAACAGGTCTGACAGCCTTGTGTAATTTCTCCCCATTTCAAATCCATCAGCAAATTGTTCTATACCCAGACTGTGACCATCCCAAAGCACCTCCTATGGTAGAGGGAAAAGGATGGGAAAACTTAAAGCCCATTGCAATTTCCCTCCCAATTAAACAGACCCCTGTGGTGAGTCAAAGCATCTTAATTCCCCACATCTACTTCTCCATGCCTGCAAAGCAAACCATGCACAGGGCAATCCTTTAGCAGTGAGGAAAACTGCATGCTGGACAAAACTGACTGACACAAAACTGATGTATCAGTAGGGTTCAGGAGAGTGCTTAGGACACACAAGGAGCCTGCATCCCCAGCTGGGAGGACAAGGAGACTGGCAGCCTTGGTGGAGGGCAGCTTTGGAAGGAGGTCCTTTTCCCACTGATGGGGTTCCTCAGCCCAGGAGAGCCGTGCTCACCATTAGAGAGCCTACAGGAACCTGCAGTGACATTAGACCTGGTCCTGCATCAGAAAGATCTCAGCCTGAATATCTGAACAGGATCTTTAACATTGGCCTGTAACCATGTGTCATCCTGAGAAACAGCCAACCCTCTTGAAATGTCCTGGGATTCCATTAGCTGACAAAAAGCCTGTCCAGCAGAGTCCTTAGCACTGAGACAGCCACATTGTGCCGGTATTTACTTCAACTCTCCAACTGCAGGGGGAAAAAATAGAGGGCAAAAAAAGCTGAAATATTCTCCTAGTGCCTGAAAACAAAACACTCCAGAGTTCTGGCACCACAGGCTGATCCTTAGTAGGTGGAGATTTGCATCAGCTCCAGCTGAGCTTTGCTCTTTGACATCAGCACAAGAACTCGCCTGCGTCTGCAAATACCATGCTTATGCAATGCTACTAAATACATTCCCTTGCTGCTACTCACACCAGCTTGTAAATACAACCCACTCCAGTCACCAGCCCCTTGCACCACGGGGCTCACAGGAGCACTCTGTGCTGCAGCTGGCTGCGAGGGAACATGGATGTGCTGGAAAAGCAGGATTCCTTTTCTTTGGTCCAGCAGCACAGTGGGTATTGACGGGGAGCTCCTGAACAGTTGCTCCAGTAATAAGGATGTGGCCCAACCTTTGCAAAGCACCCAAAAGGGGTTTTCTACCTCCCACCCAGCAGCATGTGGCAAGTGCTAGTCTCCTCTGCCTCCCCTGAACCAGCCACCAAGGGCCCATCAGCTGTAAAGAGTGGGAAATCTCAAATTTACTCACTGTGGGTGGAAAAATATTTGCTGGAGGGCCCAGCCTAATGAATAACGAGGGGATAAAAAGGGATAAAAAGGCTGCAGCAACCCCAGTAAATTTGTTTCATGCTTGGGGCTTCCTTTTTTCACTGTAATCTCTGCTCATGCTGGATGCCAGTGACTGACAAACTGCTTTGCCTCCTGTGTAAATCGCACATGATGTGTGCTGCCCATGCAATAAAGAGGGGATAATTCAGGGATGCTGGAGGAGGGATGATCACAGCCTCCCTTCATCTCTACATGGCTGGGGTTCCCCAGTATACAGGGTCCAGCCCAGCCTCTCTGCAAAGGAAGCAACAGGCCCACATCTGCCTTTTGACAGCTCCAGAAGCTGGGGCTGGCACATAGCTGTGAACCAAACCGGGTCCACCAACTGCCCTGCAGGCTTTGCAGGCTCCGAATGAGCGGGGTGTCTGGATTTTCCTTCTTGTGCTCTTAAAGTGTCCCCAGTTGCAGCTTGCAGCTCCAGCAATGGGAATCAGCTGCCATGGAAACCTTGCAAATGCCCTTTTCTAACAGTGGCTGCCTAACACACAGCTGAAGAGCGTTCTCTCCCCAAGACACACAACTCTGAAATTACCCCTGCTATCCCTTGTGGGATCCTGTATATGCCTGCAATGCTAAGATAAATGGTTTTGTAACCCATTGTGGAGCAAATTCACTGCACATGTGGCTGGGGACAAAAGGATCATTAGCCAAAAATTCAAAGAACTCCAGATCTGTCAGTCTTGTCCTGGGCTAACAAGTTTCCTTCAATGACATTTGCTGCCACAAAGGTATTTCCTGGCGCTATGAGACTTGCAAGGAAAAAAGAACTATTTCCAATCTCTTGCAGGTAGACTGTGATTCGCATCATCCCCCACACACATTGCTCTCTGTCATTAGGGCATTGCAAAGTGCTGTCAGTAAGTCACAAGCCACTCAGCTGAATGAGGCTGATGGGCAAAAGGAGGCAAGAGATTGCACTCAGAAAGTGCTGAGCTGCATGAACCAAGGCAGTGGGAGGCAGGAACCCTCAAAGACTAAAGCTTCGTTGGTGCTGGTGACAGCGTGGGCTTGAAAGAGTTTGGTGAGCATCCCAAAACACGAGTGCAACAGAAACCCCACATGCTACCCAGAGTTGCTGCAAGTTGAAGTGTTAATGATGCAGCTTGAAAACTACAGACCTATAAATGTTATTTAAGAAAAGTCAGCAGATACTTAACCTACCTGAGGTCCCAAATAAAGCCACCATGAAGTCTGCATCTTTTGGTACCCAGAAACCTTTCAGAATCTGGCCCAGGGTCAGAGGCTCAGGGTGACAGGATGCTGACAACAGCAGAGGTGCCATCCTGGCTCCCCATCTCCTGCTCCAGGCATACAAAAAAGCTCTCTTGAGGTGTGGGAAAGGGAGCCAGAAATGCGAACACCCAAATCCTGAGCCCTGGAAGAGCCTGCTGATGGATCCTCTGCTGGCAGAGCCATGCTCTCACACCAACCAACACAGAACATCCCAGCTTATTTGTTATTTAATAAGTTTTGCAGGGATGTGAAAGCACAGCAGATAAGATCTGTGCAAGTTAACTGAAACTGCTGTCCAGGGATATTCTGACAGACTGATAAGCAACTAAATGCAATCCTTGTGACAAGAGCTATCAGACAGCTTGAGGATTAATGAACTGTAGCAGCCCCAGGGAGCACAGTCTCTGGAGCTGTAGGACTGTCCCAGAAGACAGCATGCCAAGTCCAAGACATGGCCAGACAGCAAAAACAGGGACACAGGTGGGGAAAGAGTAATGGCTATGCAACTACTGTCCAAATCATTCTCTGCACAGCTTAGCTTTAGGTTTCTTCTGCTTGGTATTTGGGTCATTTGACTGCCCGCTTCTTTAATGAGAGGAGGAAGGATGTCACAAGCTAGCTAGAAGTTATTTTGACCAAAGAACAGACGAGTGTTGCCAGAGTACATTGCAGGCAAAGATGCAATGGCTGGAAAGGAGAGGAGAGGGCACAGATTTCATTTGTTTGAGGGTGGATGATGAATCTGGGTTTTATCATATGGACCACAGAAACCCTCCACTTTCTCCATTTACCTGCACCCCATCATGCCAAGAGGGCTCAAGTCTGGTGTTCAAACACGATTTCACCCCTGACAATCAAAAGAAAGGGTCCTGCAGCAGTAATGCATCAGCTTGGGGTGCATCCATAGCTTTGTTCACTTGCTGTGCAGAGTTAATCTTTTATCACTTTAAGTTACCTAGCGTTCAAGGGAGATGCCATTTACAGGTTTCAATTGCCAAGCTCCTAACAATTTTTTTTTGCTGCAAAGTTCTTGTGCTGTCAATCAGAGGTGGTCTCTTGTTGCCAGGGACACAAAATTTCACTATACAGAAAAAGAGACCTTGGATAAGACTGGCATCTGCTTACCAGAAAAATCAAGAAGTTGACACTATCTATCAAAAGATGGTATGATCTGTCTGACATACAGAATAAACAAGGCTTAGTGTCCAGGTTTGCCTCAGTGCTCCCTGGAATTCCACCTCATTATCACAACACAGCAGGTTTGCATGTCCTGGAAATCTGCTAAGCTCCAAAGAGATGTTTCCCATCCTGTACCTGAGAAAAGCAATTAGCAGCATCTTCCCTGCCACTGGCACTTGACGTAAAAGCTCTTGATGGTCTCTCAGAGCAAAGCACATTCATGGATTTCCTCAGCTTTCTATCGTTTCCCATGCAGGTTTCTCTGTGCAGGACTGAAGCAAAGCAGGCAGCAGAACCTTCCCTCCCCAGCTCCTGAAGCACTGAAGGCTGGCTCAGGGCTCAGCTCCTCTCACTGTCAGAACAGGGAGGTCCCTGCTCTGCTGCTCATCCCATGTGCTGCTGGGTCACTTTGGCGTCTGGGAGCAAACATCCTCTGGGCTGACCCAGTGCCAGCTCATCTGGGAAACCCCTGTGGGCACCTAGAAATGTCAGGAATTCAGGCAGGCTTTTCTCCTTCTAACCTTTAAACCCTGTGTTAAACCAGGTATCGCTCCATCTCTGCAGCACCAGCAGAGCTGGGTCACTGTCACTTGCAGCTGGAAATGGCCTCGGTGCTCACCTTCCAGCCAGCTCTGTGCTCAGTGATCTTCAACTGAGCAACAAGTCTCCCTCAGAAGTTTTTTTCCTCAAGGACTGCTTGAGTGGTGACAGCCTGACCTCTTCTCAAGGCCTCTGAGGGTTGACAGTAAAGAAAACTGCAACAAAACCCTGGCCTGGAGTTAGACCTTTTCTGGGCTCATTTTCAGACAAGGACTGATTTCTATTGGCCTACTTTCTTTCTCTTTTGTAGGTGTTTTTTCAGCTCCTTCACAGTTGGTTGACAAGATCTGTCATGGCCCGAAGTCTCTTGATTCTCCAGTCCCAAGGGCTGGCACAACTGCATCTGTGCTCAGCCGACTGCTGGGATGCTTTGTGCTCCCCTCCCCAGCATTAACTCTATCTCTGCCTGCAAAGCATCTTTCAGCCTCTCTTGGAATCTTTCAGATGCTCCTTTAACTCCTTTTTTTGAAGCCTACGCTCTTTATTAGAATTTGCTCTAATCTTATTTTAATTTCTTGTGCAAAGCCTCTAGTTGCCTTAGATCTACTTTAATTCCTTTTGCAAGATCTCCGCCTCTTGTTTTAAGCCTCCATTTAAAGTCTTTTGGCCTAAGGTCCTAGGCTCTGTGCATGGCTTGGTCATTTCCTCCATCAGATTCAGCAGCGATACCAGCCAGCAGCCTACTCCTTTTAAACTGGCTCCTGCTTCTGACAGCCAGACTTATCCCTGTTTGATCTGGATCAAAGTTTGGGGCCCCACTGGATAACCCAATTAATAGGAAAAACTGACAAAGGACATAAGCATTTCTCTGATGAAATCCTACTTATTTATGCAGAATGAACAGCCTCAGTTCCCTGAAAAAAAACAGGAGTGAAGCTTCCTTCCCTATAGCTCCAGGCATGCATCAGCCAAGATTTAATCCCCCTAACTCCTCATTTTAAACCTTTCTGGAGTACATCCCCCAGGATGCCCCTCCTGATTTCTTTCCCGCCCTGACTCTGCTTCTTGAGCTTTTATTCTCCTCTTGCCCAGGTTGATGAAAATTCATCAAGCATTTGCCTGGAGCTCCTTGCCTCAAGCTGTACCAGGTGCAGTGAGCGGATGCATACAGGAGGAAAAGAGCATATTTTAGAGGCATAAAACCAAAGGGTCAGCTCCTACTGACCCCCCAGCTCCCATTAGCTCAGTGTGGGGTGAGTCACTTCTTCCCTTTAAATTGCATCCTCCTGCTTCAAAAACGAGGGCATGACAAAGCCTCCAAGAAAATTTTGCTCCGGTTTAGATGGGAATCACAGACTTTATAAAGAAATGACCCATTTATCATGTACAGACATCCTCCAGGCGGGCAGCGTGCACTGCCTTGCACACACACAGACCATTCCTTTGGTCCCCTTTGAGGACCTGAGTGTCTTTCTATAAAACCAGGGTCTCCAAATAACCTCCCAGGTTGCCTCTGCCCCTCCACCCTGAAGTGGCTGCGGGAGGATTTCAGCCACCCTGCAACTGCCTGAATTTATGGAAGGAAAAGATGGAGGGAAGGAGAGAACTTGTTTTCCTGCTTGTCAACTTATGGAAGTGAAACCAGCAGTAATAAGAATTGCATTGGCAGACAGAAAGACAAGTTTTCACTGTCGGTAAGGCCTTAAAAGACAACTGTTTATTTAAACTAATTCAAAGTCACAGAGATGTCCAGCTTAAGAGAACTAATTGGTTTTTTTTTTTCCTTTCAAAACTCTGCATCTGAAGTTGCTCAGAAGATGAAGCAGGACAGTATGTGCATGTGGCTCCTGCTGATAGTGGGAGGGCAAAGAAGGGCTGGGGAAGATGCTAGAGTCTGAAGAAAAGCAGAAGCTTTCTGTGGAAGAGTACAGATTTAGTCAGTGTGGAAAGGTCAGGCCTCCCTCCCAGCAAAAGCAAATCTCAGAGGCAGATGGAGGATTTCACGGTCTCTTCTTCTAGTTTTGGAAGAAAATTCAATCCCTACTTTTTGAGCTGTGAAGCTTTAAATGCTGGGATTTCCTAAATACAACAGCACATTTCCCTGGGCACTGCCGTCACTGTCAGTGCTGTGGCATGGCCAGGGTGAGCCAGGAACACAGTATGGTCCTCAGAAGGAGCACCAAAGGACACACTGTTCTTGTGACCCCATGTTTCACCCAAACCTGGGGAGGCCACCATGTCCCCTCATAGTATGTTCTTCTCCAGTCCCTGCACTGGAACATGGGGTCTCTGAGGAGCCATGCTACCAATAGGCTTGGATGGTTGGGTCATGGGCACATTATTAGCATCTGAGTCAAAAGGAAAACACAACCACCCCAATTTCATCCTCTTCCAGTAAGACCAGGACCAAAACAGAAAGGTGGTGCTCGTTTGCATTTGGGACATGACTGCCCAGGTCAATTCCTTGTGCAAGCTGCTTTTCTAACCCTTCACAACCTATGCTCTGCTGCAAGATGCAGACCATTCCTCACATCCCTACTGAGGCTTTGCAGGCAGCTCCATCCCTGCCTGCTCTGGCTTGCTCACTGGCACCGAGCACTGTGCTGCCTCCTGACAGCAGCAAATTGGGTCCCAGATCCCATTTGATGCAAGAGCCTTTTGAAGGCCTATAAAAGCCCCTCAACCACAAAGCCAGCATCTCCACAGCAAGGGGGGGAAAGATGGAGAACACATGTGGCAAAAAGAAAGTTTGACCCTCTTTGTCTGAAGAGACAATGCCTGAAGCATTGGAATAAGAAGGTGTCTGGGGAAAGCTCTGAAATTCAGATCTTGGTTGTAAGCACAAGCCTCATGTTACAATTGGAAAGACAAAACTATCCAAACTCTTTGGATTTATGGTTACTGGAAAGCACTTCCCAACTATTTTCTAAGTTGGTTCTCTCCAAAGCCAAAAGTAATGGACAGACAGACCTGCCATCGCAACCTCAGCAGCCACCTGAGCTCTCTGCAGAGATTTTGCTGAAGAAGTGAAACATTTACCTGGAATTTAATTTTGCTTTTTCTTTGTCAGGGATTGTGTGATTTTTACTTCTTTTCCCACATGGTCCAGTACAACAGAAATTGACTGAAATGAGTACCCTGGGAAAGGGAAAAGTGAGGTTTGCAAGTGTTAACTTGTATTTTCCCTAAGTCCTTTCCTTCATGGATTTATGTGCTTGTGATCGTGTGTTCAACAGACCCATGACTTAGTCATTTCTTAGAGCCGTCTTTGCAGATAAAAGATTTTCCATGATGCAGAAAGGAAAAGTCTTGAGAACTGGCATAAAGCAAGCAGCCTGATGCATTGAACAGATGGGATTCCCAACTCCCCTTGGATGCTTCCCTCCATAGGCAGCATGTGCTGCCTGCAGTGCGTCCCAGTCCCACAGCAGCCTGCTGAGCCCAAGGATGTGCCTCTGGGAATACTGCATTGACTTTGAGACTTAGTGGCTCTGCCTTTTTGAGTGGGCAGCTCCCATTCCACAGCTTGTGTTGGTTTTCATTGGGAAGGACATGATTTGTCCTCCCAGCACAGGGCTGTTACTCCAAGTACACCACTCAAAGGCAGAAAAAAAGCCATCCCATGACAGGTTTCCAGCCCTTGGATGGTGATTGGGAGTGAGAGTTAAAAAACTATGGAGCAACGCAGCCTCTCAGAGTGTTACATATTGCTTCAGGGGAAAGTTTAGTTACTCCAAACTGGAAATACTGGTTGCTGAAGAATTCTTGCAGTTTTGGACCCAGCTTTTACCTATGACTGGTCAAATATCCATGCACACATAAACCTGCGCTTGCAGGTCCAAAGTGCTCTATGCATGCACTGTAGGAAAAATCTGTTACTACCAGGTAGATGTAGAGGGTAAGAAGAGCCCATATCCTGGAAGCTAGTCAGCAGATCTTTGATGCTTGTAAATACAGGTATCATATATATACATGCTCAATAAATATATATATGCACTATTTTATTACTACAGTAAGAACTCCCTCAAAACAATCCCCTTTGTAACATGCTTATAAGATGACCAAGACAACTCAAATTCAAATAAATTAAAATTTAAGGAAAGTGGAATTGCAAAAGGGAACGTGCAAACATATTCTTCTGAATTCATGATGCTTCACAGACTGGTGCCCCAGGGTGGCAGGGTTCAGTGGAGAGGGACCTTTGTTGTCATGTATGTGACCAAGAGGAGATATAGCACCAAGGGCACTGGAGAATAAGGTCACCCCCTCTCAGCCAGAGCATCTTGCTCATCCTAACACATGCTCCATGCAAACTGCATGATACCCATGGCCCCAGGAGCTCAGCTAGTCCCCATGTGAGTTTCTATGGAGGAGGCTAAGGACCTGGACAGTGGCTGGTGCCAGCCGTACAAGCACATGCTTGTGCCAGGATCCTGCCCTGCCACCTCCAGGCAGCTTCAGACCAGGGCTATCTCCATGGCTGCCAGCACAGCTCAAGGATATGAGAAATGAGCTCCAAACAAAACTGTCAATTTTGGTGCCTGAATGGGAATGTGGAAACCTTACAGAGAGCATGGTTTTTGTTTGCATCCCCACTCTGTCCTATCCAGTGCTGCCTGGAGACATTAAAAACTTGTATGTGCCACATACTAGCTTGGAACCCACAACTGCTTCATTTTGCAGCTCTAACAGTCTTGACCTCTCCCAGCCTTTTGTGCACCCCTGAGACTCATACTTTTCTTGAGATCACACTGGGTTTGTGTTTTTTCATTCTCATGTGATTAATAAATTATGCTCTACAGATATTTAAGCAGCTCATGTTTATTTTTCTGTCAATAGACTCTTATTTGATCTGGGAAACCTATTTTCCATTGTCTGAATTCAAAGCAAAGTTCAAAACAAAACCTTCAGATATGAGGTGATTTACGAGCCTCTGCCAAAAATAACTCAGCTCATTCTCATCAGTGAATTTCCCATTTTGCCCTTAGCAGTATCCCAGCAAAGCAACGGGTGAAAGAGGAATCAAAGTCAATGGCTGCAGGTAAATACACTTGTGAATACTGTAGATGCCTTGACATTACATCCATCTCTTCTCAGACAAGGCACTGTGAACGCTGTAGGATATCCCATGCATTTGGCAAGGCTCTACCATAGAATCCCTAAGAAAACACTAGTTTTTGGTCATGTTATAAGAACTTCTAGCTTTAGCTCTTGGATTGTTATTCTCTGCAGCATCCAACCCCAGCTGCTGCTGAGTTTGGTGTGAAAACCTCAATTTAATCTTAATTTTTGGATGATAGCTTCTGAGCAAACTTCAGTTACTACACGGTTTCTCCCCTTCATAAACCTATGCAGTACATCACAAAGTATACTCTATCCTGGGAGCTCAGAGCAGAGGGAAGAACAGGAATGAAAGGCACTGGACTACAACTCCCATGAATCCCTGCAAAAGCACTGACAAATCATTTCAGGTTTTTTGGCAAAAAAATTCCAAATGGACTATGGGTGGGGGGGGGGGGGGGGGAACCCAAACCATCACATTCCCAGCAAAAACTCCTTCATTTTGATGAAAAAAGATTTCAGTTAGAAAAAGGTTTTGCTGGAAATTACTTCCAGAGGCCCAGGGAAAGGACAGCACGGGAATAGCCGATGAGCTGGTCTGCTGCTAGAGGGAGGGAGCCGCAGGCAAAAGGCCCCTTTGACATGTGGAGAACCTTCTGTACATGTGTCCTGCTCTCCTTTAGGCTCAGGGACACAGCCCTGCAAAGGGGCCATTTGGCTGGGCTCTCAGTGAGCCGGAGCAAGGATCCCGGCATCCCTCCTTCCTCTTCGGAAGGTGCTGTGAGCACATGTGTGAGGCAACCCCTCCTCGCCGAGGCGGCTGGGGAGTGTGGTTCCCACCTCTATATAAAGCCTCTGATTTCCTGTGATGCCGAGCGTGTGGGTGTCAGCAAAATGGATGTTTTCTGTCAGGGATGACAGTACTGGGGTGAGCGTCTGCTTCCCGCAGCGTGGCAGCGCTGGGAAGCAGGCACGAGCCGCGGGTGATGCAGCTGCCTGTGCTGCCATGCGGATAGGAGCATCCCTTGGGAAGAGAATTTGCTTTCCACTGTCCTCTCCCTGCTTTAATCCCCTCCCTCCCCCTGAGATGCTGAAGCTGTGTTCACAGCTCAGTGAAACAACCTAATTCATGCCGTGTCCTGCAAGGAGCTTTGGCAGAGGCAGAGCAATGGCTGTGTGTGCAGCCCTAGGCCCCAGGGAGTGCAGTGTAAATAGCAACATCTCCCCAGCACCCATCCGGGCCCACCTGATATCCCTGTACCATTTCCCTGGATAAAGAGCAGAATACAACTGGAATTTACAGGACAAGGAAGGTCTCTGAGGTTACAGCTTAGGGGATAAATCATGAAAAGCAAACAAGCCAGTCTGTTGACAGAGGGGACAGAGCCAAAAGCAGAGAGAATGAACCTCAGCTGTACTGCACAACAAGCTCAAAATCCACAGGAGGGCCCCTCAAAAGTAATATATCCATTTGCTTGGGTGCCTCACTGGGAGAAATGGGCCACCATTTCCTTCCACAGGGATGCAAACCCATTATTAACCTGTCAGAATGAGCCAATGGCTCCCACCCTGCTACCTCCAAAAATCCATCTCTACCAGTGCCGGCTCCATTCTCCTGTTCAATGTTGTCTGTACCAGTGGCAGGTTCCCTTCCCACAGAGGATGGGGCAGGATCTAATGGTGCTGTGGCCATAGGGAAGAGCCTACAGGAAGGACTGCCTGGAAGATCCTCATGCAAGCGACCCGCTGCGGTGGGCAGCCTGAGCTCATGGATTCTCTCAATTCCTAATTTCCGGAATACGTCAGAAAAGTATAATTAAGGAGCCCACCCCTTCTGGTGGAAGCCTGCTTGTGTCAACAGAGAGACGGGAGTATTTAGCAGAATTCTTTTTCCATCCTGCTAATTTTAGCCCCTTATATAACATTTCTTTTCAATACAACCCAGTTTCTGTAGCCCACTGAAGGAATGGCACTTCTCATTTGTCTTACACCAGTGCCTAAAATATTCCCCAGAGCCCATGTTCTGGCTCTGTGCTCCCCACCATGCACAGGGCCAGCTCTGCCCACAGCAGCTCCAGGTTTAAATAGATCAGTGTGCAGGGGAAAGAGAGGCAAAAGGGGTGATGCTGTAATGCAGAAGAATAAAACCCAGCTCCCCCCCATGCAGGACCCCAACTCCAGGTACCCACACACAAACACCCGCAGAGAAGACGGTTGTTGGTGTGACACCTCTGCAGCCTCCGCACACTGATGCCTGAACCTCCACGTGAGCCTTGGAGTTCCATACAGACACTTGAGCTTTCAGCCCTTACTGCAGATTCTCTCAGCCCCTTTCCTGCTCTGCTGTCATCTCTGATGGGGAGCAGTTCTTACCTTCCTAAGTAAACCTCAAAGTTTAATCGTGAAGCTCCAGAGCGCATCAAATATACATCAAAATAACTCAAACTCCCTTTGACAGACCACATAAAGTTTGCAATTAGCATTTCAAAGCCACGATCAGGCATGGAAGGAAAAAGCAAACAAGGCAGCAGACAACACCCAAACCTGCCAATTATCCAGCTGGGTTTCTTGCACAAAGCTGGGGAGCTGCAGAAATCACTGCCCAAGGCTGAGTTCATCCCTGCCATGGCACTGCTGACTTCAGCTATTTTGAACATGTGATGGGTTTTGAGTTTTCTACATGCTTTTTCATATGAAAAGGTTGGTTATCCAGCATCACACCGCTGGGCAGCCTCAGAGCAGGTTGGTGTAACAGAGCTGCCAGGGCAGTGGTGATCTGGCCAGTTAACTGGTTAAGAGGTAAGGAGTTTTCACTACTACTAAGGGAAAACAGGAGCTGCCTGCAAGCACAGAGGTGGTGATGCCACTGAAATGACATGTGTAAAAGAGTGTCAGCAGTGGGAACAGAGGGAAGTGTGGTGATTCCCTGTGAGAACGGGCTCTTCCCACACTGCGGGTGTGGATCCGCCCCATGGTCGACCTGCTCTCTGTGTGGGGAAGCTGCTCGGTTCCCTTTCCCTTCAGCTCCTCACTAGCACAGAGACAAGCATGGTTATTTACACACCACCTCGGTGACTTTGTCCTTTCCTCTGTATCAAGTCAAGCCTCTGAGCTCGGTATCCACCAAGGATTTCTAGTGAAGCTTTGAATAAATAATGAGCACCTTCTTTCACTTTACAGTAATTAATCTGGGGGATAATGCACTAATTTGCCAATGCTGAGAGCATTTATCTTTTCCTCAAAGAGAAGCTCTGCTATGAAACTTTCACTCTAAGCCAATAAAAAGCAAACCCCTGTGCCAATCCCACACTAATAGCCGGGTTGAGCACCATTCTAGAGAGGAAATATTTGCTCTGCAGCACACTGGGGCAGTCCCCTCCCCTATCTAGGAAAGCAAAATCTTTCTCTCATTCCCAGCATCTCCTACTTGGCAAACCTACAAAGGCCGTTCCTCAGTCTTCACATGGGGTGACCCCTGCCGTTGCCTGCGCCTTGCCTTCTCTTCCCTTTTAAAAGCCTTTGGGGCAAGATGCCTGCACAGCAACCTAGTGCAGAGGGCTCCTGGCCCGGGGTTAGACCTCCTGAGCATTACCATAATATAAATAAATATGATTCATAAAGCCTAGCTTTGAATTTTTCAGCCGATCATCTGAATAAAGCTGGTGAATAACGCCCTGAAGAGGTGGAACCAGCCACAGTCTTCATGATCGCATTAGTCAGCATGAAGGAAATCATCTCAATTGTTCCGACATGTGAGTTCAGTGTAGCTGATCTAAGTGTTGGCAGAAAATTACTTTCATAGTAATCTGAAGTGTTTGACCTTCTCATTGAAAACGATACCAAGGAGCATTATTTTTTTATAAGCCTGCAGTGCCAGATCCTGAGCTGGCACCAACCAACATTAATCCACTGCTTTACATCGGCAACAGGGCTGGACTAACACCAGCTGAGAAGCTTCATAACAGGTAAATGACAAGAAGAGAAGAGGGTTTAAACGTTAACATTACTAACACAGGCCAGAACTAGAATAAATGACAAAGCAGTCTTTTGCTTTCGTGGTAACTCACAGTTTTGGATTAAAATTATGAGCAATGTGTTGCATATTGTTGTTAATAAGTGTAATATAACCATGTCAAGACAGTGATCCCCAGGTAAGCAGTTACTGGTGGCTGGTGCAGCCTGGCTGGCGTAAGGGAGGCTGGGATGGTTTATAGAGACTTGGGATGGCAATGGAGCTGCTGCTGCATGGGTACCACAGCTCTCTCCAGGAGGGGTTTCAGAACATCACCTCAAACCAGTTGATGTATCATAGGGATACAGGCAGCACGAGCAGAGGGAGCACTGAGGGAGCTGAGGCTGTTCCAATGTGTGCCCAGCAAGGCAGGGACCCCTGGCAGCAGTGGATGAGCCACCCACTCCCCCTGCCCAGCAGCACCAGAGTTATTCAGGGTTTAGACTGACAACAGCCCAGAACAACCTCTGCTGCGTGCTGAATGAGCTGCTGCAGTGCTGCCTGCAATCCCTCTCCCTAAGGCGATCCCTAAGACAACGGAAATATGAATTAGAAGTGTATCATGTCAATGGTTGTGAATTTGTCAGCAAGGCCCATTAGTGGGGATGTTGAAAACCATAAAATATTTGTAAGGCAAGAATCTACAGAAGGGGAAAGTTAAACCTAGAGAGAGAGATGGTCTGCTTATCCAGCCTTTGCACCGGCCCCTGAGCCATGGGTGCTGCACAGAGAAAAGGTGTTACAATATCTCGAGGTGTGCTGAGGGGGCTGGAACACCCCGGATGGGGTGACAGCCCCGATGGGTATCGCACATCTGCCCACGTGAGCTTCTCTTGACTCTAAAAGTACCATCTCTCACTAGGTTTTCCAGTTCCATCACCCTGAGGCAGGTCTGTGCTGCATTTCTGTATTAAAGAATGAGTGGAGGCAAGGACCTGGGACAGGCTCTCCCAGGCTTTTTGGGCTAGGTCACCTCAAATTTTAAAAACCAGCTCCTCTGGTTCCCTGTCAGCATTCATATAACTCTGCCTCCTGCACATCTCTTCCCCAGCCACATTTGCCCATATCATCACCTCTGGCCAGGCTGGGTTTGTCTGTCCCAGTAACATCAGTCCTGAGGCTGGCATTACTGGAACAGACAGACCTGCCATCGCAACCTCAGCAGCCACCTGAGCTCAGTAAAGATGGACAAATTCAGTTACAGAAAACACAATGAGAAGCAGGGCATCTCCCAGTGAAACTGAAAAGCAAGGGTCTTGCCCCTTCACAGACCCTGCCATCCCTCCCTCTCGCTCATGTCCTTACATAGCAAGGATTTGGGATAGAGCAAGTGTCTGCAGGGCAGCTTTCTTCAAAAAACCAGGAGAAATTAAAACCAGGACAGAAAGCTCAGCTCACAGCAAGAAAAAGAAAGAACTTTTTCCTTGCAGCCTGAACAGTGCAAAGAATTTTGTTCAGAACATTTCTCACCTTATACTGATCCACCTCAACCTTGAACACAATACAGCTACATTTATGGCCACAAAAGAATACCCCTCGAACCTCCAAGCAGCTCAGCATAAGGCAGTAGGACTCTTCCTTACTTCACAACTGGAAGAGGGGAGGGAATCTCCATGTAAATTTTATTACCCGCATTTTATATAGCAACAAATAAAAGGAAGAAATATATAGTAACAGGACATTTATATACCAATAGAAAAGGAAGACAGTGTTCTAGGGCACATACAGATGACCAACAAGAGGATCCAAAGTGCGAGCAGGTAGCGAGCAGCCCTGCCTGGCACAAACCCCTTTGTTGTGGGGATGGAAAAGTGGGCTGAGCTTGGCCAGACTGAAATAAAGGAGACAGGTGCAGGTGCAGGAGGAGAGGAGAGTCAAGGGAAAATAAACATGAGAGAACACAGATAGATGAGTTGTCAGAGCAAATACAAGGCAGAACCCATAACTGTCACCACACACTATCACATAGTTTAATGTCTAACCTTCCCCTCCCCCCCCCCCAAGTTTCAGGTAACTGACACTTTAATCTTCTACTTGTGTCAAGCCAACAAAGCTGCTGCTGCAGAGAGAACATTTCCCCTCTAAGGGTGATTACCTCTCGCTGCCATCTGTGGTGACACAGTCAATCAGGTGGCAGAGGGGATGGAAAACAGCATTAGACCAAACAATTTCACTCCTCAATGCAGAACTGGAATCTAAGCATGCACAAACTGTGATCCAAAGTGGATCACCTTCATTGAGAGGGATCCCCAAGGGAGTCAGGGGTGGCAGGGCACCCGCTCACCACTGCAGGAGAGTTTGTGCAGGTTATGATGGATGTTGCGGCTATCATCACAGAAACTTCTGCTGGGCAGAGAGAAGGGTGGTTTGTTTCTCAACTGAGGTTCTTATTGTGACAAGTGAATCACCGGAAACGGACCTAACAAAGATAGTGCCATAAACTTAATCAAAACCTCATATCCCTCTGATTATGTGTTGTATTTTGAGAATAAACTGAAGAACGAGGCATCCCTCAGTTTAATCCATCTCCTGTGTTTGCTTAGGGAAAAAATACAAACCCTACAAGCCTTGTTTTCTCATTTCCATGTAACCTGCCTTTATGTGACTGGAGATTAAGGCAGCCCTTATTAACCTTGCTCCCTTGGAAACCTTCAGAAGCACAGACTGGGGATTTTTTATTCTCTGCCTCTTCAAAGAGCTCTCCTGGGAGGGATGGAAATTCCAGACTGATGCCAGCACACTGGCAGTGCCACAAGCACCCCCTCATCTGAAGCTCACTTACCACATAGTAACCAATGAACTCAGTTTGCAGATCCTGTTTTTAACCAGGATAGCACAAAGCCAACCCTAACTCTGATGCTGTTGCTGAAGGATGGAGGATCAAGATCCCCCTTCCAACTCTGAGGGGACTCCCAGGGCTCAACAAGTCTGCAGACATCTTTCTGGTGCAGCATGTAGCCCTGTCAACTGAAGGCACCATCTGTGCTTTAGAGAACAACACCTGATGAAACCCAAAATGCACGCTTGCAAGGACACTGCTGAACGATGCTGTCCTGTCCATAATTATGCTCACTTCCAATTAAAACATCTACAAATTATGCAGATCACAGTGAACTTTTTGCAAAAAAATGTTGGTTTCAGCTGTTTTCTAACACAAATTCATCTGGGTGCATTGGTCGTTTCTGGTCAGTGCACACATGGAACCAAATCTGCTTCCCACTGGGGAGCCAGGTTTAAACTCCACCTGAGCTGGTAGGAAAGCAGACCCTTTCCTGCCTCAGTTTTGAGGGACCTTTGCCATGTTCTGCCTTTCCCACTGAGAAGGAGCTATGAAATTCAAGGCTTTGCATGCCAGGATCCCACAAATCCCAGTGGAAAACAGCCCATTGACTGACAGGGACTGAAGAAGAGGATTGCAGGGGAGCAGAACAGAAAGAAGCCAATTTCACAGGGAACATTTCCAATTTCACAGTGGTGGCCGCGTTGTTCAGTGGGGGATGAACAGTGTCAGACATCCCCTGCGCTTCCCTTGGCTGAGGCAGACAAAGGCAACCCCAGACACAGCACTTCAGTATCATGGGAGCTTTATGGGAGATGACATCCAGCTCATAGCTTCTTTAGCCTTGCAGTTAATATTTATAAAGCTCACTCTGTGCAAGGGGAGGAATATTAAGCACAAAGTCCAGAGAGGGGGTCCAGGAGGGCAGATCTTACCCCAGGCAAGGCACTGACTGCTTCCCTGGCTGCCATGGGACACCCAATGTAACACAGAAGATGAGAGAATCAAAGGCAAAGTTTTAGCCAAGGGCATTTAATCCATGGCTCTATGCGTAAGCATGTCTGCAGAGATAAAGGGCAGCCAGGATAAATCCCTGGGTGCAGTGCTGAACTGCCAAACTAGAGTTAAACACTGCTGTTTTTAGTACTGAAATACTTGTAAATCAAGCCAAGAAACCGGACTTTAGGGAAAGATCAAACGATAAGTACATCTTACTGACCTGTTCCCTTTTTGTTTGGTGAGTTGGGGTTTGGTTGGTTGGTTTTGGGTAATTTTTATCAACTCTGATCAGATTTGCAGGGCTGGAAATGTGTTTTAAAGAAGCAAGAACAAGCTGCCCCTCCAGAGGACTCTCCCCTGCTCTGCCTGGAGCCGTATTAGCTCTGTCTAAAAGAAGTAGCCATGTCATGACTCATACTTTCCACTCCCCATAATCCCTCTCAGCAGGGTGCAGACTTAAGAGTTTTCCTCTGACTTCAGTTTTGTTATAATTTATGCACCTGCTTTGAAAAAGCCTTTGAAAAATCTGACAACAGAGGAAAAAAGGAGCCTGTTTTATCTGTCTGATGGACAGGCTGGAAAAATACCCTGCTGCAGTGGAATTCGGCATTACCAGGAGAGTAACGACTGTGTCGAACTTCCTACCAAGCTGTTTGTAATCAAAACCAAACTACTAGAGATCCTTTGTCAGAACAAGGGCAGAGCTTAAATGAAAGAAGCAGCAGTTCAGCAGTCAGAAGCGTGTGGCTGACACAAAACAGAGCTCATGTCCTCTTAGGAAACACAGCAGTGAATTTTGTACGAGCATACACTCAAGGGCCCAGATCTCACGTCCTGCTCCCAGTGACACCAGCAGTGGCCATGCTGGGTCTCACATGCTTCCCGAGCCTCCAGAGCCAAGCACGAGGCAGCTGATACTTCTGTAAAAGGATTATTTTATGGTGCTTTGAAAAGGTCAATAAATAAAACCTGAGCTTTGACATGCCTGTTATTTTAGGAAAAGTGAGTTTTTTCCATTGTCCCTGGGTCTGAAACAGCAGATACCACTTCTTCAGAACCACTCTGGAGTTGTAGTTTTCTACATGACAGACTACTTCACGATTGCACGTAAAACTGCAGGTGCCAATCCATGAAACCTTCCCCATGCAGTCCAGGCAGCTCCCCAGGTCCACAATCAATGCAGTTTATGCCTCACAGCCTCTCTGCAGGCTGCCCTCAACATAACTAATTCCACCTGATTTCCCCCCACCAGTCACGAGTGCTTCCTCTGCCTGCCTTTTGTTGGTGTCGGCCACCAACGCTTTCCCAAGGTAAAGAGCTGTTCCTGGGCTCAGACGTGTCTCTCCTGCTCTATTTCCAGCTCTCTGTTCTGCACTGCACGTTACTGCAGAAGGGAAAACACAAATCGCATCTCCTCGCTGGTTTCTATGAAAGCTGAGTTCATCTCAAAGGACCCATTTTATTGTTCCCATCCTGCAACAAAGAGCTTCCAATGGGAGCTATCTCACTGTGTTCCCACCTGCCTTACAAGCTGGTGTCCTCTTTGCTAAGAGCCACATCCAGACCTCTGTGCAACACTGCCCAATGCACCCCTCAAATAAGATCCTGTCTTGTAACCTTTTCTGCCTCACACAGAAGATTTCCTTTGGCTATAGTTTATTTAGCATCATTTTACAGCTCTGTTAGTCTAAGTTGTGTATCATTATCATCTCATAGATGGCTTCCTCCACCTACAGAAACAGGGGTGAGTACACAACATGTGCTGGAAAAACAAACAGTTTTACTGCTGCCTTTCTGGAAGCTTTTGGTAAATAGCTACACCTGGTTCTAAGTGTACTTTGTTCTGAAGTGCTGATAGTATCTACCTGCTTGACATGGTGCTTTCCAAGGTTGTTAATTACAAAAACATGGAATGTTATTGGTGTTTGCATTTGGGGCCCTGTTTTGAGCATACGAATGAATGGTGCCCCTGGGGAAAATAAATATTTCGGCTGAATGCAAAGTGAAGAAACATACGAATAAGAGAGACAGACCCTCTTCAAGCAGCTCTGTTTATCTGATCCATTTCTAGAAAGTCATATTATCCAGCTGAGAGTATATAAATGATGTAAAATTGCCAGGGAGTCGAGCTCTTTTGGGACATTCCAAACTCAAGTGATAATATCTTGGTACTCCTGTGATGGATTTATTGAGTGCTAAACCTTCTGCACAACCTCTCATTCAGCAGTCAATGAGTAGCTCTCCTCTGAAAAGCTCAGGAGCCTTTACCATCCATCATCTTGATAACTGCAAACATCTCTTTAATGGTGCAAGATCCAGAACTGATTTGCACCTATGAGAGTATGAAATTTTAAGAATACTCCTTTCCCTGGAGCTTCCCTAAATGTTAATAATGGGAATGAAACACGAGAGCAGTGAGAAAAGACTAAGAAGTGTATTCCATAGGTAACATTTTCAGGTTACCTGTGACCTTCACCATTCTTAGTGCTGCTCATATGGAAACCTTATTCTGTACAAATCTTGTATCATTAAACAAATTTTAAAGCATCAGATTTGATAGTTTATGCACTTTTACACCCTTCCCCCAGCAGTGGGGGAAGCATTCACTTGGAAATCTCAATTATAACACAGCTGTTAGCTCTATAATTAGACTGGTTAGGTCCTTTTGAATGCAGTGTGTATTGTTCACCTCAAATAACAAATAACCTGCCACTCCACCCACACTTAGTGAACCTTTCCAAAGGCTTAGAAATACACAAAGTCTGTGTGGTACTATACAATTAACATCTACTGCTTTGAAAACCCTGGTGAGGAGACCTAGTTGTGGGCACAGCTGGGACAGAAGCAGCTCACACCTTCTGCTAGAAGTAAAGGAGAGCACTTGCTTATGCTGCATCTCCTCTGCCATGCAGAGCTCAAATTAAAGACTTTGATCAAATGCTGCCAGAAATACTGGGAAGCACTGGGAAGGGCTCTGTGAGGATGAATATATGAAGGCAGACATCAGTGCAGAGTTTTCTGAGGTCTTAACCTGCATAAGAAACACTACTCATCAGCACAGCACTCTGGAGCATCCCACAGTGCACTTGCATCTTGCTGTCCCACATGGAATCTCATAAACCATGTGAGATCTCTGTAAATAGCAGGGAAAGTATCAACCAGACCAAACTACATTCATTGGCATTAATGCAGCTATACTGTTGACTTCTGAACCCAAAGAACCTCAAAACACCCACCCCAAAAAGGAGTTAATCAGACAATCCCAAGGCAACTGGCCTTTCAGAATGGTTGTCATTTGATCAGTACAGCTTACATCATTAATCAGAAAATCAGGTCCTTTTACCTTATTTACTTGTTCAAAAAAAGTAATTTGGCTCATACATATGTTGTGAAACCACCACCTGACTGAGTTATTTTGGGATAATGTGTGGTAGGGTCACAGAGCACCTGTGATGGAATCATTTGCTGCAGAATAGTTTTTATTCAACCTGCATGACTAACTCAAGCACAAACACAAGGTAGCCTTTGCTGTCCACAGTCTCCATGGCTTCAAATACGCAATCAAGGAGTAAACTGTCTTACACATGGGACACACAGCACATCACTGTGGGGAGTTAGTACAAAGCTGGTGTACAGTAAACCCAAGCCCTGGCTTCCAGCAGCCCAACATCCACGCCCAGGCAAGCCTCAGCAAGCTTTCAGCTAAGCCTTTCACCCTGCCTGGGCTGATACAGCCACTTGCTGTTGAGAAAATAACATAATTGCACACCAAGCACTAAGTTAATGAAACTGTATTGATTTTGTTGTTAAGGCCTATGATTCTAGGATTGCTGGCCTACCAAGATGTGCTTTCCAAACCATACAGAGACAGAGAAGTGCAGAGAAATCTTATTAATGATAAAACAAATGACCCAGAAACACAACAGAGTTTGTTTCACGTTCAAATCCAAAAGGTGGCAGATCTTAATGTGCTTGGCATCTTTCCTCCTACTTGCTGAGGAATAGTTGTGAATGGCAATAGGTCACTGGTCATTAATTAGAGGCATCTTTTATACTGTACCCCTACTAACAGGGCTCACAATGCCAAAACTCCTCTGTACACAAGCACTGTGACCAAATACCTACATAAAGTGGGAAGGAGAGTGAAAAGAGAACAGCTGCTATGCTAGATGAAAAACTGTATTCTTGTGAGTGGTTTCTGGCTACAGAATTGGATGATGCTGAACAGCGATTTCATACACAGGGGACTGTCCAAGTTGAAAATCTATGTCCATACCAAGTACAGGGATCATTGCCCCTGGAATAACTTGAAGGAAGTTTCTCTCCTTTCCTTGTCTTTTTCTTTAATTCCTTCATTATTTTTCAAAGTTTCCAAGGGAAAGGTTGCAAAGGAATGAGGAAGAGGCAACCTGAGGGTGAATGATGGAAAGTGGCAAGCCTGGGCAGCTCAGAGGGGTAGTGAATCCTGAGGTCACCTCTGGGTGTGAACATCTGGAAGAGGAGGACAGTGAAGGCCACTGATGTCTCCTCATCAAGAGGAGAAAACAAACTGAAGGCTTCACCCAGCATTTAAGGACAGGAGGTAAATACTGAGACAGCATGATCTATTTTCATCTGGTCTGATGCCTCTTCATGGGCCAAATGGAAGCCACCCCTATTGCTAGGAGGGTTTGCTGGTGATAAACCTCTCCCTGACGTCCTTGCCTCTCGTGTTTCACCAAAGTGCTCCAGTTTGTCTCAACAGACACCCAACTCTTCCATGGCACTGAACCTCTTCAGGAGAGATGTACACACGTTATGAAAACACACACTGAAAATGAAGCCTTACATGTACATGCTTTGTTGAATTAGACTGAAATAAATTAGCAGCAGAGAAATAGTGTTCAAAGGTTTGACGTAGGCACTTGCACCTAGACACTATTGTTTCCCATAAATATCCCACAGACTTGGAAGAGAGCTAGAAATCACTGTCAAAAGTCAACAGACAAAACGTGGTTTCTCCAGCAACCTCTTCATCTCATTGTAGACAGAAACTATGGCAAACATTAATTGTCTTCATGATAATCACTGCACAGACTCAGTGCCAGCTACCTGGAGGCTTTAAGCAAACTGGGAAACGCTGCTCTCCCAAATTTGGCTATTCACTACCTTTCACTTCCATGCAATCTGCAGGGCAAAGCTTTACAGCACAGAATCCCCAGGAAAGTCTCTTTGTCAGAAGGCAGCACACTCTCATGCTTACAGTCCAAAACACAAGCATGCAAGAGTACACTCTCCAGAAGGAAAACAGAGCCCAGGATGCATATTAATTACCCGTGGCATAAAGCCCAGCCAAGACTGCTGCTCCGTAGTCAAGCTATAAATCTGTCCAAATAGGATTCTGACCATGTCTGCCTTGTTTATATTAGAAAATTTTATGGCCATGTGATTCTTCACCTGGAGAGGAATCGTATCCCTCCACAGCCAGTTAAGGACTGAGATTTATTATCTGGTAAAAAAAGACCTCAATGTTCTCTGCAGGAGGGGAAGCATCTGTTTGTGCAGGCTGGGGGCTTTCCTGGGGGAACCACTCAGCTGCTGCCCCTACAGCAGGACCCCACTTCAGGAACTGGTTAAGAATTCCTTTAAAAGTTTTATCCCTTTGTTTACCCCTGCAAAAACCTTCAGAATAGCAGACAGGTTTAAGCCACCCTACCCCTACCAGCCTATTGATCTAACGGGGCACCGGCAAGGGCATCCTCCTTCTTCACACTGGTGAGAAACCTGGCCCATCAGAGAGCTGCTGTCATATGGATGTCTGCTTTGAGAAGGGGTTTGCTATGCAGTTTGGGAGGATATTTGCAAATGAGGTCAAAAATCAGTTCTCCTTGCTTAGTCCCACACTCTTGCAGTGAGACCGGCTCTGCAATGCTGGCAGGAGAGAATCCTAGTGTTGCTTTCTCACCAAGGAGGGGAAAGGACTTGATTTGAATGTGCAATGGGAGACAGATGATTGAATTAGAGAAATACAGATTCCCTTCCCCATTTCAGCCATACCTCACAGCTCCTGCACCCAGCATTGTCACAATCATAGCCACAAAAAAGCAGATGAGACCTTAATGGTCACATAAGATGCTAGGCTCAGGTTCATGAGGTGCTTCACTCATGTGCCTGATTCACTTCACTCATGTGTATTCACTTCACAGCCTAGTGTATCAGCTGAGGGATTCAGCCACTGATGTGCCTGCTGTGAGCCATAGCCAAGGGGCCACAGCACACCTCTGATGGGCACCAGGCATAGACTGCCTGCATGCCTGACTTGGTGTGGGAAACACTTGCCTGTGCCTCAAACCTGACCTGGCAGTTAGGAAAGCTGCTAGTGTCTCAGTGTGCCTCAGTTTCCCTGCCTGCAAAGAGGGCTTAAACAAGTTACTACAGAGCACTCTGTGATCCCCTAGGGAAGAATACTATGGAGATGGACCCGGGCAAAGAGCGGCCTTCCATGCAGATGTGAATGATGGGATTTCTGCAAGCAGGAGCAAGAAAGCATCCAAACTGACAAAAAAAAAATCTAAAATACAGATTGTTGAACATCTGTTCCCCAGAAACAACCTCTCCAGGCCTCCTGGATGTTGCAGATGACACCTGAACCTTAAGCACTGAAGAATTTTAATAGGAGGAGAAAAATGTCCTTGTTTCATAGAAACACAGCAAGCACACACTCCTGGCCCCCTCAGCGAAGTGAGTCCTTTAATTGCACCATAACTCACTCCCTTTTTATTACATGCTTTACGCTAAGCAGATGCTTAAGA
Organism: Melopsittacus undulatus; assembly: GCF_012275295.1. NCBI lineage: Eukaryota > Metazoa > Chordata > Aves > Psittaciformes > Psittaculidae > Melopsittacus > Melopsittacus undulatus. The sequence goes on along the minus strand of NC_047536.1, from coordinate 28,914,726 downwards.
CTTATTGACTTCAAGGAGGCTACTCATGCTGAAAGTTATGTGTGCTGAAGTTTTCCACTCTTAGCAAGGTTTCCATTTTGCCTCTAGCCATATCCAGCCAGAGGGTCAGCTGGGTCAAAGCATCATGTATGCCCTAGGCAGAGCAGGAGAATCATGTGTCTGTTCTGATACCCACTCTGAAGAGATAACTTCGAAAAAGGCTGGGGGAAGGCATCTTCCATTCCTTGTTATTATACGAACATACAGTTCCAAGGATCTCCATTCCTACTGGGTCCCAAAGGAAAATATTTGAAATAATCCATATTCATTAGATTTTTAATCCCTCACACACCAGAATTCAGCAGGCTGCTAATGAAGAAGACAATTATACAGCACTTCACAGAAAAAGCAAACCAGAACAGGTGCAAAGGCTGGAGCTTTGCCATACTGGCTCTCTGTTCTTTGGCACAGGGCATCATTGCTTTACTTAAAATGTATTGAAATGTAAGCTCCCAACAGCTTAAAGGAGTCAGTACAAAAGGAAAAGAGGTGACATTTAAGATTAATCATTAGCTGCTGACCACCTAAGATACTAAATCAAAGGGGTGACAGCTGACTAAATGAAGCTTTATCTGCATTCCTTCTGAAGAACACAAGCAAAACTGATGATGTTGTGCCAGAAGGGCAGTAAAAAGACAGACTGTGTTTGTTTTGCCCCTTGAATTAGGGCTTCGATGCACAAGTACAGAACAAAGAAGCGGTGCCCAAAGAATTTATGCCCTACCAAGACAAGCATGGGAAAAACAAAGAGAGATTTTCCATCTTTTGCCAATGTTGGGCAGAGGCGCAAGAGAGAAAAAGCACCTTTTGGAGTTTGTGCAGAAAACACAAAGCAAAGCCATGACCCCTGCTCTGCCAATATCAGCCACATCACTGCCCAACAGACTGTCTCAGCTTGGGATTTCTTCCTGCTGCCTAGAAGGAAGACAAACCAGAGAAGTACAATGCTATGGGGCTGATTTCATGAACACAGAGCTATATTTTGACTCACTGGACTCACCAGAAACACTTCAGGAAAGACTGCAGCAAGGAGGTCAGTGATGAAGGACACTTGCTGAAAGACACTGGCCTTTAAAGAGAGGGTTGTAATGTACTTCCAATACAAAGGGTTCCACGAGCAGGAAAAGGGAGACTATTAATAGTGTTTATGGCTTATTCCCCCCCAGAAAATATTAAGGAAAAGAAATATTCCAGCAGGTAGGTGACAATGAAGGGAACAAGGGATGAAATGACAGCAGAAATTGGACCTGCTTCAGGTCCTGATTGGACCTGGTGGGAGAGGAAAAAAAGAATAAAATTAAGAAGAGATGTAGTACTTAGTTTTCCTTAGGATATGAAGTCATTAATTACTGACAGAAAGGATCTGATTTACTGACCATTTAAACACACAACTGCACTGTATGCAATGATAGGTCTAATTTGCACACAATTATCCTGTTTTTACACACAGAGATTAAGTAATTGCTTGTATAAACTGCAAGATACATTTGTGTATTCCAGCTACCCAATTTGCATGCTAAATCACAGCAACTGTGTGAACCACCTAACTGCTCATCCTTCCTTTGCACAAATCAACACCACAGATTACATCTGTGTGGAAAGTATCAGTAACGCACCAAGTTACTGGCATGGAGCACCTGGGGAATGCTTCCCAGCTGCTTTAGGATTAGTTTATAGCAACAAAACCTGTGATGGAACCAACTTAGGTGAATTAAGCAGGGACAGCCAAAGCACTAACTTTCTCTCCACTTACTGTTTTGGAGAACATTGCATCCATGCTAGAGGAGGACAATCAAATCAGTCCTTTAATCTCTCAATGCTTTGCACAGCTCAGAGTTCTGCTGGAAACCAGGATCCCAGTTCTGGCAGCCAAGTGGTGATAAAGTGAGCAGCACGGTTGAAGAGCAGGAAGAGGCACACCATCCTTCTGCCATTCCTCCTCAAGAAACAGGCCAGTTTGGTTACACAATTAGTAATCATGGAAACTAACCCCATACCTTTTTACAGTGGCTTTTGTTTTCTCTGTAAAAATCTTTATTACTTGTTTTTGGGGTAGCATAAGCAAGGTGTGAGCCAGGGCAGTCTGGCACTTAGTGCTATATAAGCACCCAACAAAAAGAAGGCGCTTCTTACAAAGGGTTTATGAATGAAATAAATTACATCTGTAACTCCAGGAAGAGGCGTTGCCATGGCCAAGTAATCTGCACCATGAAGCAAGTTGTCTAGAAGACTGTGCAAATCAAGAAGTATTTCACAGGCACTTTACAAGAAGCTTTTAAGAGCATCTTTTAAAGTAACTGCTAAGTCGAGTGGGTTTCATTCACGGTTATTCATTCATAGCCAGAATCTTTAGCAAATTTGTCCTTTAGCTTAATGGACATGCAAAACCAATGGTATTTATACCTGCCCCAGTGTTCAGCAGAGAGAAAAGTCAGGCCAGCTGTCACTGCAGTGGGACTCAATGCATTTGCCTGGCCTGGTGGAAATCTCATATTTCAGTAGGTAGATTGCATACGCTAAGGCTGGCTTTAGCCAGGGCTGCAGGTGTTAGATGAGACTATTCCCTGGGATTGCAGGAAGTCTCAAGTTACTCCTATAGAATAACATTGTGTGTAAACACAAACAGAGAGAGCACAAACATGTCAATTAGTAAAATGAACTCCGACACCTGATGTGATCTAGAATGCAACACATCTTATGCTTGGTGGAAATATCATTTTATCAGAACAGCCCCAAAGTGTCCTGTAATGCTAAGCCACGTATACAAATGTGAGGTCAAAACACACACAGCGAGTGCTGGGTCTGCGGTCACCTTGAGGGGCATGAAGGATGTGTGAAGTTTGAGGTTCTTGTTCCTGAAAAGCTGCCTTTGACAAGATCTGCTTCAGCAAAGGCAGGGTGAGATCAGGCCCCAGATCTGGGGGAATTAATCAGACTTCACATGCTATACCTCATCTGCTTCAAATTTACCTTGAAGGATCAAAATAACAATAGGTAGGACCCAGCATATCTGAAATCAGCTGCCAAACCCACAACTCTGCCAAAGTGAGCAAAAAATAAATGCCAGTCATGCCATTTGGCATCTCCTCCAGAAGGCAGAACACATTTGAGAGCTCTCATAGCTCCAGATGCTCTTCAGCACTCCTGAGAAACTGGGCTGAGCCACATCCAAGTAGTCCCTCCCAACACTGCCATCATCTTTATACACTGGAAAAACTGGCAGGTACTTAACACTGCAAACCAAAACTGCCGTTGTGTGAACCTGCCTTCCTCATAGTAACAGGTAACACATTTGCAAGGCACAGCTTTTCTCTGCTAAGTGCTGCAAAACCTGCTGAGATCAATCACATTCTTACCTGGGGAAGATTAGAGGCTAAGAATAACAGTGTGTTGACTAACTTAAGTTTAATTCATCCCACTGGCAAGAGGTACAGCTGTAAAGCCAGGGGGTATTTAATGCCAGTATTTTTCACCTCTATTCTACCCTAACAAAAGCTATTCTTTGAGAACAAACCCAGTCCCAAGTGCTGACAGTCACAACCTTCTTGCCAGCAGAGGTAATAGTGTTGGTCTTCCGTTCAACTTTTACAGTCAACTTCAGATGTAGGATAGCTCCCATTTGTTGATAGGCAGACGGGTAGATTCACTTACACAGAACACAATAACAAAATGATGTTTTTTCCAGCTTGCTTTACCCTTTCTAGGCCAGGTTTGCTCTTGCCTGTCTCTGGGAGACTCTCTTATTTACTATTTCTTCTACATTGTCATATTTAATTGATAGTAATAGTTACTGCACCAGGCAGTCATGAGGATTACTTAATTAATGCCTGTGAACCACTTTAAGATCCTCAGATGAAAGAAGCTAAGAAACGCGATGTATAATTATTATGTATTATTAATAAAACTTCTGGCACATTGACAGGAGAGAAAACACCACTTTTTGGTTGTTTTCCTTTTCTTTTCTAAAGAGATTGAACTTTCATGCTATGAAGAACACATTTACCAGAAATTCACAAATAAGCAAACAAAGAATAAAAGCTCCCTGTTCCACCAGAGAGGCTGGGTTCTTCTGACAGCAGACAGCAAACCACCTCAGAAAGTGAGTGGCACTCCTTTCCTATCCTGACAGTCCATGAACCCATACTTTTTAAGAATTGGCAGATATGGAGAACTACAAGGATGTTACAGTAGTTGCTCATAGTGGAAGTGGTTAAATGCTCCAGTTACAAGAAATAAAGGGTTTGCTTAATGTCTCATCAGTACAGTTAATAAAAGCACATGATACAAAGGAAATAAAGTGTGCTGAGCCATAGATGGGTATTTTGAAATGAACAAAAATTACAGCCATGTGAAGGAAGTTTTTCAGAGCGGGGAATGTGCCAAATACACACAAGATTCATATGAAGAAACCCAATCAGAGTTTAATTCCTAGGCAGTTTCATAGAGGTGTATTAGAGCTGCCTTTTGAACACGTATGGCCAGAATCCAGCTGCACCAGAGAAGAAAGTGGTCCAGGGATTAGGGGTGGATTATGGCTTAATTCCTTGCTCCACCACAGGCCCTGAGAAGCCACTTAGTCCCTCTGTACCCTCTCCAAGTAAACTGGGATAACTGTGCTGCTCTCCTTCACAAGACAACCGGAAGGGCAAACACACTATGACGCACTTGGATACTAGGGTTGAGAAAGCCAGGGATGGGCAGATGCTGAATTGCTGCAGAAAACTTAATAAAAGATGGGACTTAGTCAAATAAAAGGATCCTCAGGGAAGCAAGGAGATGCTTCTGGTGCTCTGTGCCACAACATGTTTCCATTCCCAGTTTATGCTACCATCAGACACTACTGAAACCAGCCAAGCAAAGTGTACCTGGCACATGGCAGGGATTTCTTGTCATGGAAATCATACTTTGTGCAGTTCTTTCCCTCTACAAACACCTTCAAGTATTAAGACAAAGACAGATGCCTTGGCTCACATCTTCAATTCATTCTACTAGCAAAAAGAATTGGTTTCTTTTTATTAAATACCCTCAAGGAATCTTAAATTTAAGATCTGGAAAGTACAGTCATGTTTTCTTCATCAGTACCAATGAAAGATCATTTCTGGTGTTTATGCTGTTTAAGCACCGCAAATGAGAATTACAACTCCATTTTGTTCAAAAAAGAAGCAAGAGCAAATGGACTTAAAACAAAACTAATCTATGCTTTTGGCTAGAGGCTCTGCATGAATCTTAGTCCAAACAGCACTAAGTTCAACTCATAATAGTTGGAACTGATTATGTACTGCAGAAAAAAAGAACTTTAAAATAAACTGTCCCTTCCATTTGTTTTGATCAGTTCATCCAGCTTTCATTAGTGATACAGGTTTTAATCAGATTTGATGGATGCCTGATGGATGTTGTCAGTATGAGGTTCAGGTACCAACAAGTACTTCAGGTTTTGCTTTGTTATAGATTTCTCTTGTCCAAACCTGGGTTTCTGACACAGAGCACTGAGTTAAGGCCACCTTCCCCACTCTGCAGTGCCAACACCTCAGGAGAAGAGTCACAGAACATCCATAGCCATTGGACTGATGATCCACATCGTTGGATCAGAGTATCTGCAAGCTTCAGCTAAACCACTCACAGGAATCATGATGTGTCTAAGAGAGACTTTGAATGGGGAAAGGGAGAACATTCCTAAGAACATCAGTACCTCTTTGTGGCTAGGCTGAAGAGAGTTCCCACAATACCAAAAAACCCCATTATCTGATCCTCACATTCACACAAATACTGTTCCTATCAAAGGTGGCAGCTGGTTTGTCTGAGAAGATGCTACTGCTGAGTAATGTTTGAATTGTTCATTACACTTGCTGTGCTGAAAGTGGAGCTGGTTGCTTGGATTAGTTTTTAATTGAAAATAAATACCTTCCTTACTCAGGTTAATTTTGGTACAAAGGAATTCTCGTAAGGGAGGGCAATTTTAATGTAGTATATGTGCACACATGTCAATACATATGGTGTTGCATGTGTATTATAATTTATCATTTGACAATACATTCTATACATCTAACATAAGTATTCTCTTGCTATTCAAATCAGCTTAACAACATTCCCTCCCTGCAGTCAGAACTGCAACAGAGTGCACTGAAAACACTGCAGTAAATACCTTCTGCTTTTAGATCTACCAGTGGAAACCTTGTCATCTTACTTCAACCACTCACTCCTCAAACATGACAACTCTTCCCAGAACCTTCCCATGCAGGCTAGGCTCATTTAAGTAGGAATACTTGTGCTGAAACAAGAAACACGGGTTCCTCCATTCCCCTTGGGTAATCTGTCAGAGGGCTGCCAGCACCTTTCCCTCTGCACTATTTCATTGTAGGCAGCAAGCTGGGGCCAGTGAAAGCTCATCTACACTATAAAAATGTACTGGGGACAGAGGAAAGCCAGGGTCCCCCCAGCAATGCCCTGACCCTCTCACTGACCTTGGCAATGATCACCTCTTCACTTTAAGATGAGGATAATACATATACCACAGGTTTGTCCTGGCCGTAACTAATCCATCTTTTCAAAGCAGTTTGAGAGCTTTGCTTGATGAGCATAGACATCATAATACTCATCTGTTCCCATTACATTCAGTGGGGTTTTACCCTCCACCGAAGCAGGGCTGGGGCTGCTGGTGTTAGTGAAAAACTTAGAAAATAAACATGCTTGGATGTTTTGGGAAGGGCTGTTAGCAGGTACAAAGACACGGTGCTCATCTAGGGGTGCTCAGCACTGTTACAGGCTTGCTCTAGAGTGAAGAATTAGATATTAATTTGTTTTTCACTAAAAATCAGAATGAGACCTCACTAAGATCTGCTCATAAACATGTTCAGCTACTGCCAGGCTGTAAAGCAGACAGGAGAGGCCAAGAAAAGCTAGGGGAGCCAGAATCCAGAGACCAGCCAAACCCAGTGGGGGAGCTTACTACAAAGGTTTATTTTTGCTGTACTGAGTAATGGAGAACACCAAGAAGTGAACATGTGGTTATTGCCCCAGGGACTAAACTTAGGGCAAGGTCATGTTAAGGGTAGAGTGCCAAAGCAGCTCAGGCATGACAGTTAAGTGACAGTGTGTGGGGCAGGGAGCCAGCTGTTGCCAGCTCATAGGTCCATGGCACAGAGCAATGCAGAGCTGATTTATCCACTCAGCCCTTAAAGCAGTTTTGCCTCACAAGGACAGCAACCACCAAGCCTGAGCTCCTCTACCACTATGATAGAGTGGTAACACAGTGCTGATGCTCCCAGTCCTACTACATGGGAAGCTAACCCAGCCGACGACAGAGCTGAGCCTCTAGGTCTTGAAAACAAACTGAGCAAATCATGACAGCAAGAGGCTGATCCTTGTCTGCCTTCATGTAGTGGAAGCAATGAGAACATATAGCTCTATATATAGCTTTTTGGGAGAAGGCTAATATCAATGTCTTGCTCACATTCACTGGCCACATTATGCCTCATCTATTGCTGCCAGATATCTCCATGGAGTAAATCATAATGACTGTGTTTATTATAAGAACTAAGTGATCAGCTGTGAACTTTCTTTGACATAAATATTTTGTCATTAGCAATGACAAATAGAAACACTCATGTTGTTAAAGTAACATTGGATTATTCCTCTCCATGGGGGTATTCACAAACCAGTAGGAAATTGTGAGCTTCAGGATCATGAGGAACAGGTAAAAGGAGGAATGTGATGGTAAGGATATTTATCCCACTGTGTAGGAAGAATTAAGTGAAGAAAGTGCTTTAGGAAATGAAAAGAACTGATTTTTGCACACAGCTCTGGAGTGCCTCTGCATAGCTCTGAACTCCTCTGTAGTCAGTGCACACACATCAGGCACATCATGCTCAACCCGGCAGCACGTGTCAGTGCTTTGCACAGGTACCAGCCAAAGCTGCACCTGCACAGTGTGTGCATTACATCATGTCAGCATTTCCTGGGGGGGGGAAATCAGGCCCAGCACTTCTCTTCTGAACCCCATTATTACACTAAACTTCTGCAGTCACAGCTGAGCAAAACAGGGATTTTATATTCTTGCAAGCTTCCTTACATTTCTGACTGGTTATGTCGGCACCTTTAACTACGTCTGCTCAGAGGCTGAGCAGAGACAAGAATTAATGTCTCAGAGAGATTTTTCTAAAGGTACAAATGAGAGTTGGTGCTTTAAAAATAGCATCAACTATACTTCTATAGCACACATCCTCCAAGGAATTCAGCCCAAGCAAGCTTGGTGCTTCCCTCCTGAGGCAGGCAAGCAGTCTCACACAGATGTGGATGCTTAAGCTCAGGAAGGATCACAGAATTGCTCCAGGCTCTCTTAAGCAGAAAGTTACAGGTAAGGCAGAAATCCAGGAGTATGTCTACATACATACATATGTTTATGCATGCTATACTTCATCAACTGCATGGAAAGTGCATCAGAAGAACTATGAGTTTTACCTTTCATTTTTAAAAGGTCTTTAGAGACTGCAGACCATGACTTGGGTTCTAAACTGCTGAACCCAAACCCTTTCCAGTCAGGAAACATCAGGCAGCTGCCTTGGATCCAAAGGCTGCAGGAACAGGTCTGGAGAAATAATCACCTTTGAAGGGTGAGGATTCCACTTGGAGAGCTTAGAAGCAGCTTATTGTTGGCAGATGTATCCCATGAAGGAAATAATATGGGGTGTGCATTATGGATGTGGGAGACTAACAAGCCAACGTGATTTTGTGCAAGGATATCTCCTATGTTACAAGGACTCCCAGCAAGACTTCAGAGCTGGGAAAGAATCACAGGACATAATTTCCAGGCTGCAATGTTACCAGCATTTGGGTTGGTTTGGGTTTTTTTGTGGGTTCCCCCCAAAAAATAACTGGGAGTTTAGGGAGTCTGTAATGCAGAGGAGTTCTGGGAGCTGGCAGCACATCTGTACATAGTGGGAAGGTCACCAGTGAAATAGAAGCAGAGGACATATTGCAGGGACATAGGAATTAGGGCTTCCCAGACAAAAGATTTAAGAAGTTCACTGGAAGGACAAGCACCCAGAAAGAAGCTGCAGGATAAAAAGATTGATACAGAACAGCGGTCGCTTATGTGTCCACAGGACAGTGCTGTGCTAGAAACCCAGCACTAAGCTATAGACCAAAGTGGCAAATCCCTGAACCCAGAGGAAAGGCTTTGGAATGAGGCTCTGCTTTTGAGGATCTCTGAAGACAGGATGAAGGGAAAAAGTCTTCTATATATAGAAGAAAAGCCAAGGCAGTAACTGCATCAGAAAAACGAAAGGCAGAGGTGCAAGAAAATATGGGCAATCTGGCTTTAACAGACAAAGTCAACATCTGCCCTGTGATGGGAGCCTCAGAGACAGACAAGACATGGCTAAGATGTGACCCATGCAATTAGGGAGAGGGGTTTCCTCTGCTGAAAGCTAAATTCAGGCAGGTTTAGAGATGAATGAAACTGCACGCCATAAGGAAGGGCCAGGAATAGAAAGCCCATGTGGGGGAAGAGAGCTCTAGATGTAGCGAATGCATCTCCAAGAGGCTTTATCATTCTTATTTTGTCACTACTATCAACAATAATAAGAAAAGAGCTTACAGAGCAACCTCTTGAATCCCTAAAGCAATGCATCGAGAGATTAGCAACAGAGAGCAGTGGGCAGCTCGAGAAAAGCTGTTCAATAAATGTAGAGGCATGCATAATAAGATTACTGAATTGGAGTTGCATGTTTTCAAGGATAAACGTGATATTGCACTGGCAAAGACATAGTAGGAGCAGGGGAAAGGATGAGAAATCACCTGTCAGAACACAGGGACTGCTGCAGCCGAGCTCCCAACAGGACAGGGACAAGTGGGAAGTGGAGGCAGTGAGGAGGAGAGGAAGTGCACATCCTACTTGACATGCAGATATGCAGAGAAGCATTTTGCAAAGTGGGTGATGTCATCGTGTTTTTCTCAGCCTTCAGGACAGCAAGAGAAAAATAGATGAAGCCAGCACATGCAGAGGAGTCTGTAAGACGAGCAGACTTCCCCCACACACCCCATGCAACACTAATTGCTCACATATTGATCAGGGAAATAACTTGTAAGGACTAAAAGAAGAAAGGATTTCTTTTCTTCCTAGGAGACATAAAGGACAATGCTCTTGCAGGGGTGCTGGAAAGATCCAGGTGATTATAGAATTTCCAAGAGCATATAACTAAGATGTTGAGTTGGTCTGATTTGTTAATACTGGAAGCATGGAAAAACTGCAGCCTGGTGTTTTTCAGGAGGTCATTGCAGTCTAGTTGGAATTACAGCTAAGCTGGTTCTCCCAAGGGGCATGAACATCTCACTGGGCACATGAGACCCGCACCAATCCTAACTATCTTGGTTAGTAAAAACCAGCCAGCTACAGAAGGGGCTCCTGCTCTGGTCACCCAGGGCTACTAGCTGGGTTGTGAATGACAGAAACCTGCTACCCAGGCTTAGCCTTGGCAAGGGAAAGAGTAATTAAGATTAAAAAGCCCAAACCAGGGTGCTTGAGAACTGCTATCTACTACTGCCCTGTCATGGACATTTAGTCCCAAGAAAAAGCAGCAGTTCTGCTTGGCTTCTGGAGAGCTCTTTTTCTTTCCTGAGAAAAGGAAAAGCTGCCACACAGTAAAATGTAATACCTACCCCAGAAAATATCTGCACCTCATCTTCATCTAGGTAAATCCAGACAGAAGGGAGCACCAGAGAGTCCTCTATACTTAAAAAATGATGTTGTGTGTGCACCGAAGTACAGAAAGAATACCACTTAAAAAGCTAAAAATCAACCACCGAGCTATTGAGCTAGACAGTGAGAATGATAAAATAAGCAAAACCAGTGATTGCAGGAAGAGGAGGAAGCATCCACAAAGCCTTCAGTGAGTATTTCTCAGGGATATACAGGCAAATAAACTCACAGGAAGCAGGAGAAACTGATCCTTTAAAATATCCTGTAAGGCTAGAGAGACAAAAAGTTGTTATTGATACCTGCCCATTAAATATTATTTCATGTAGTAGGGGGAGAGCTCCTCAGTGCTCAGGTTTGGGTACAGGAGTTTTCCCATTGGGCAAGGAGAGCACAAGGGTGTGCAGCACAGCGAGCACCTCCAAGTTAAATGGACTGATGAGTGAAATAGTTCAGGCACCGGTTGCACAGTTTGACCCTGGGGAAGGGCTGGAGTGCTGCCCCATGGCTCTACAGCACCTTGCACAAGGACAGCGTGGCTTCGGTTACATCTGCAAAGGACTGCAGCATTACAGGAAAGGAGCAAACACCCCTCTGCTAGTGCTGGGGCTTCAACATCTGTCTGATGCTTCATCATCGATATCTTGAGGCTCTCAGAGTGAGTATTATGAAATCTAACAGAGCATTCTTTACAGTCACGTACAAGGTGAAGCATTGCACATAAATAAGACACTGCTTGCCATGAGGTAGGTAGTTCAAAAGCCAGACAGACTGGTCAAGAGATACGAGTAAATCCACGGTGGGTAAAAGAGCAACAAAAATTAAGGTTTAGGGGATTCTTTGCTTATTTAAACGCCATTTTCCACGCTGTGGTACATCACATAATTCCTTAAAAACCCTAAACACGCACAACTGAACACTTCTCAGTATTTAACCAGTTAAAGGATAACCATGACAAGTTCTGCAGTAAGCTGTTATGGAGGAGTCAGGTCAGGTGTTGTGCAGGAAAGCCGACTTTGCTGATGTGGAACATGGCTTACAGAGGGGCTGTGCTGGGTCTGGGGAAGAACCTGCACTTGTAACCATTTTCTAGATACCTTAAAGAGAACATGGAAGTACCTGTATTTGTTCCAATTAGATGGAAAAATCTTTGCATTGAGTGGCACAAGTCTGAAGAAAAAAACCAAGTGAGAGTAGTGCAGACTTTTCAAACAATGACTTAAGGTTTGTCAGTGATATTCATTAAACCTCAGAAGAGTTTACTTTGTTCTCTTTCTAAAGGAACAGTTTGAGCTCCCAGACCTGGCAAAGCAGATGCAGTCTGGCTTCAAGAAAGCTGACAGAAGTTCCTGGAGGCCCATAGCCTCAGCAGAAGTGTTCCACTGAGCAGACACCTGAGGAAAGCTGGGCAGGAGCTATCAGGCAGCAGCTCAGATTTAGAAAATGCAGGCTGAAACAGAGCCCGGGCACAGCTGGTTAGGTCAGATAACAGGTCAGGCTGCCAAGTCCCTCTCCCCACGTCCTTCCATCAGGAGTTGAAAGCTGAGTCCAGCCTATTCAATATGTGGACTGAATTCTCATGAAGGTGATCAAAGCAAAGGGCATACTCTGGCACTAGAGAATAAGCTATCCACCAGCAGGGAGAAAATCGGATAAAGAATAGGCTTAGCAGCTCTGCTGTCCCTGCCTGCTAAGCTAATTGTTCATCATGCCCATTTGCCTTGCTGTGCTTGAAATTAGGAGAAATCCATGTTTGTGAACTGCTGGAATATTTGAGGTCTGAGAATGTACAGCATCATTTTCATTACAGTAATGAAGTCACGGAATGGTAGCTTTAAACGCTAAGGATAATAATGCAATATAATGCAATACCATTCACTCAATTAATCCACAGCCTGCAATGTCGAATGCACTTACTCTGAGAATTTTCTCAGAAAATGAAGCTAGAGTGAATTTCATTTATAAATCACACAAGACACTTATTTGGCAAGAATGACCTCTGCTCATATACAATAAATCATGAACATCAGCAGTCTCTAATGGATTTTGAGTCAGTGCCACAGACAGCAAAGCCCGGGGCCTGTGTTTCAGGATTCCAGGACTCTGCCAAAGGAGCCTTATAAATGATTAATGCATTCAGCAGTGTCATCTGTGCCATCGGAGGGGAAAAGAAAAAAAAAAAAAGAAAGAAAAAAAAAAACATTCTGGGGCTCCATTTGCCATTAGAAAAGTGATAATTGGTTAAGCAGCTTTCCCTTCCCTGGCCAGAATGAGCCATTTAGCTCCACACTTCATAAAAGCCCTTCCCCAAACTTTTGTCCAGGCTATTATTTCATGAGGTACAACATTTTAGTAAGAGAGGGAAAAAAATCTGTTTTCATAAGTAGCCCACCAAAACCAGACTTCCTATGGGATGGAGCCAAGGCTTGCATTTGCAGATGCACGCACAACATGGAGCTGACATTAAAGAGGTAACTGGGGCCTCTTTCTACTTCTTTGGCATCCTGTGAGGATGCCAGTACATGGAAAACCCAAGTTTTGATCCCTGCTTCTCAGTCTCTCATGCTTTTCAGTTATTCATCCCACAGTTTTCAACCTCTCCCCCTTCACTTTTGTCCCCATGGTTACTGAATCACTGTGTTCGCAGAGATTTTCCTAACTAAAGAATGTGACTAACATGAGACAGCTAAAATACCAGAGCCAACTCTGACACTGGTTTCTCCTAACATGGGTCTTATCTTCCAAATGCCTTCAAATAGATCTCTTACACTGGCATCAACTTCAGAGTAAACAGTACTTCAACTATTGACAGCGGCAGAGCTGCAGCAGCATTGCACTGGGAGACTTAAAATAGTCTAGAATAGGGTAAGGCATGAAATTCAAAAGGAAGGTGGCTTTAGCAAACCCACCAACTAGGAGTGCTGATACAAATACCTAGATGTATTTCACCAGAGAACTTTGAATTAGGTCCTAGAAGAGAAGGCATTATTTCCTGATTGGACCTGGGTCTACAAGTTCAAGCATATTTCCTCTTCTTAAAAGAGTTTGGTTAAGCAGTAGGACACACATTTTAGGCCCAAAGAAATTTGTTACAAAACACATCAAAACAGGACACTGGATAGCAAGTCTACAACTTAGAGCCACAGCAGTCAGTGTATGCTGCTGGCCCACAGGTCAGTGAAGCTGTCCCCTGGTCAGCAGCATAGGCTGCCCCAGGGATGTTTAAACTAGATCCTTTCCAAACTACACCAAAAAAGACACCTTAAAACCTGTTTGCATCTGAGAGGCCTTTCTGCCCTTTACTCACAACATGCATCCAGCCACAAGTGCCTAGACACTAAAGCAAGGCTAACAGGACAACACTTCACATAAGCACCACCAGAAATGAGCCAAAATAGACAACACTTGAAAATAAATGTGGAGTTCTTACCTTGGCCGCTACGGAGGAGTTGGGCTTCTCCAGGAGGTCCCAGAGCTTTTTCCTTTTGTCAGCACAGCAAGTGTTATCAAATTCCTCCCCTTCCCTTTCCCTCAGTGTCTCAGCTTCTCTCTTCAGCTCCTCATTCATCTGCTCCTTCTTCTGATGGTAGCGGGCCTGGCAGCAGGACTCCAGGTAGATCTCATCCACCCCCCAGTAGTCCAGCTCCTGGCTGAAGGACAAGGCGCACATCTCCTCCATCATGTGCAGCTTGCCAGTACGGTAGAAGTTCAAGATTGAGGTGAATGCCCCGGGATGCCTGTCAAAGAAGTACTCATTCTCCTCCAGGTTGTAGTCATCACAGATCTCCATAAGGGAGTCATGTGTGTTGCAGTCTCTGAGCTTACCCAGCCTGGTCCGCGGCAACCTGTCCAAGGTCCGCCAGAGAACCTCGTGGGCCAGCCCCCCCACGTTGAGCTTGACCCTTCGGGAGCAGGCCTTGCTCCTGACGATCTCGGTGGGGTCCGGAGGCAAAGAGGTAGTAGAGCGAGATCCATGCTTATTCATCCCCAGAGGCATCTCTGGTCCCCCTCAGGCTGGACGCTCCAAGGTGCGGCGTGGGGCAGGGTGCACGGGGACCGGCTCTCCTCACCTCTCCTTCCCCTCCATGCCCCAGAGCTGCAAGAGAAGCCAACCATGGGTCCCCGCCCGCTGACCTGCGACCGCCTCGGCGCTGCCTTATCCCTGCGGGGTGCGCCCGGCCCCGCTAATCTGCGGGGGGCGGCGGCGCTGTCCGCCCGGGCGGTGCTGAACCGCGCTCCGCGCAGTCCCGGCTGCTGTCCGCGGTGCTGAAGGCCGCCCGATCCCACGTGTCGGCCCTGCTGCTGCCGCCGAGCTCCCCCGGGCGGCGGCCCGGTGCCCCCTTCCTCTGCCCGGGAGGGTCGCTTGCACACCCCGTCCGGGAGAGCCGCGAGGGCTGGGCCAGCCCCAGAGCTTCTGCTAGCAAAGGGCCGGGAAGTGCTGACTGACAGGGGAGGGCACAGAGCTCCCCCCCCGAGCGCCACTCAGCAATGCACCCCAAAAAGGCTCCGAGCAGTTAGCCAGGGGGGCGCAGGCCCCTTGTCCCCCATCCGGCAACCGGCTAGGAGCTTACCGGTCCTGCCACTGCTTTCTCCCGCAGAGGGGCCCTGCGGAACCGCGGACCCCGGGTGCCCCCACGACCCAGCAGGGGCAAGTCCCCTTCTGGGAGCCGACGATGCCCCCCGCCCTGTCCAGCCATGTAGGCTGCAGGGAGGCACGAAGGCTTTTTATAACTCAAGCCTTGCAGATTTCCCCGAGGAAATTATTGGGGAAGGTAAAAGGGGAATTTGCAACCACTCTAACGACTCGCTCTCTCTCTCGCTCTCTCTCTGGACTGCCCAGGGACACCCACACACACACACACACCCCACGCCGACCTCTGCATAACAGGGAAATCAACGAAAACGGGAATTCGGAATAAGGCAAAAGCCCCAAACCTTTCTAGCAAAGCCGGGTGCCTTATGACAGCCCTGAGCACTGTTGCTTATACAAGATGGCACGGAGAGAATCCCCGGCGCAGGAAAGAACGGCTCCCCCATGCTCAACCGGCGCAGCTCCGGGGCCTCATTCCCCTCCCCACCGATCCAGGTACCCTTAGCCTCAAGAGCCAAACACCGCCGCTGTCTCCCAGCAGCCGCCGTACACAGGGAAAGGCTCCCGTCCCTCGGCCCGAGGCCGGCCCGCACCTACCTCCTCCTGCGGGCTCCCAGCGAGGCGGTGCGGGGCTGTGCGGGGCCGAGGGTGGCTACATCGTGCGGCGGGGCGGGCAGCAGCGGCGGCCCCGCTCGCATCCCCCCGCGGGCAGCCTCAAGGAGGAGGGATGGCGGCGGCGCTCCCGGCTGTCCGCGGAGCCCGGGGGGAGGGGAAGGGAAACGAGGTAAATCGGATCCTTCGGCAGGAAGCCTTCCAAGGCCTTCCCTCGGCGACGGCTCCTCACTCCTGCCTACAGTCAACCCTGAATCCGCATCTGCCCCCGCCCCCCCCAGGCTCTCTCTCGGTGCAGACACAAAGGAAAGCTTCGGTGTTTCCTTCTGCTGCCTCGGAACGGAGATCAACAAGTCTAGTCTGAACCTCCAGCTTTTCCCTGCAATTCTGTCCCGGAGTTGTTTGGAGTGAATTGGAAGTTGGGGGTGGAAGAGAGGAAGGGAGCTCCACCGTGAGCTGGGATGCAGCATTGCAGGGAAGGTTAACGCTTTCCTGGCTGGGCCCCACCGCCCAGGGGCTGATTTCCAGCTCAGAGGCGCCTAGAAGGGACCTAGCACAGTGGGGAGAGCCGGAGCATCCTTCCTTAAGGGGATAGGTCTGTTCCAGCCATTCTCCAGGTCCCGGTGGTGTCACCCATGAAAATAGGAGCAGGGATTGGTGCCAGAAAAAAAATGATGAGCAGAGAGTACTGATAAGCCCAGCAGGGCCCCTGTTGCTTCCCAGGCCCTGCTTGCTGAGCCAGGAGCAGCTGAGCTCAGAACGGCTGCACATTTCTCTGTGGCTGAGGAGTGAACTGGGCCCTTATTCTCACCCCAACAACCCTCATCAAAGGGAAAACCCTGATCCCAGGATGGTTATGTACATTTGCAGGTAGAAGGAATAGCAGCATAATTCTGCTCCTGATTAGGACTAGGAATAAATAAAAAGCTCTTACTAACCTGAAAACACAGCAGAAACGGAGAAAAGGGTGACTTTCCAGGCAACAGCACAGTACCCAAAGTATCACTCTGTCCTTCTCATCTTCTTCCTTCATTCCCAACAGGGGAAATGAACCTCACCAGGAGCCCAGAGCTCCATTAGCACCATTTAATGGGTACATTAGCATCACTTAATGCACTTCACCTGCTTAGGCTGGTGTACCAGAGGTACACAGCAATGCTCATTAGCCCTTTCTCCTCTTGTTTTGATTGACCATGGCTTTCGGACTCTAGTGACAATTCCAACTACAAGGTTTCGAAAATAGGAGCCAGGTGTTTGTTTTACGTGATTAACTAAGGGAAAAGACCTTCACTGCTGCTGTTTCCTACTTTCTGTTCTTCTCAGCCCAAATTTGGCTCCCATGTACCCTATGTCCAGTGTACCCAATATCAATGTTATGCTATTATATTTAGTGTTTAAATGTCCACATCTTCCTTAAAGATAGCTTCCTGAAATCCCAAACACTGTTTGCTTTTCTCTAGAACCTCCCACAACTGGATGTCATCTCTATATTTAAGAATTTCTTACAAGGAGAAGCAGTCACTACTGATGAGGAAATGAAGATCCAGAAAAGCAAGCTCACCCAGAGGGGAGGTGGAAGAAAGAATTGGGCATAAAACTTGTTGACCAGTTTAATCCCAGTCCAGTGCCCCTCAACTGAAGTAGCTCCCCCTAACCCATTAAAACCTACAAGCAGTATCCAGAACACTTCATTTCTCCTCTCACTTTCCCCTCATTCCACCTCCAGACCTTACTTTAGTCCTCTTGCAGCAGAGATGGAAACCCCTGATCAGAGCTCAGAAGTTAATGATTACAAAGTGCTTTGAAACTTCCAGCTGGCAGGTGCTGCAGGAGAGCAAGTCATTTGTTTTTTAGCACTGGCATCCAGGGCAAATTATCTCCCCTTGTGACAAACGCTGATGGATCTGTTGTGGGAAGAGGATGTTGGGAGGGAGGATGACAAGCAGCCTAATGCAGGGAGATGCATCAGATTCAATGCAGTTAAATCACTGCAAGAGAAGCAATGTGGGGTTATTATCTTCCTGGATCACTCTTGCTACCCTTCTAATGTCATTCACATGTTCTGCCAAGGGTCTAGAGAACCAGAGGTGGAGGGGGCACGTGAAGGGTCAGTGTAAAGCACAGACTCCTCCACTGCTGTCTATTCACCCTCCTTGTCAGCGCTGAGAAACCACACTAGAATCACAGGTAGAAGCTGCAAGAGGGAGCCATACCCAGGGCAGACCCTTCCGCTGGCTGTGCTTGGGATGATCCAGGAGTCTGGGGAGAAGAGAAGACGTTTCCACCCCTAGGACGGCTGATCCCTGCAGCACTTCTTGTCCCACAATGGAGAGCTTGACAGCAAGGGGCAGTGCAGGCCTCAGGATGCAGAAATGTGGAGCCTGCTTGCTCCTCTCCAAGGTTATCTAACCCACTCCTGGTTTGGAGATACCTTTCCATTGGTATTTTTGTACCCTGAGCTTCTGCAAACTTAATTTATGGTTTGTTATTTCCACAGTCCATGAAGCCAGCCAAATGCTTGAATGCAGTCTGTGGCAAACCCTGTTCTTTTCCAAGTATTACAGCAGCTATTGACAGGGAAACACTTTAAACCTCAAGTACTTTAGGAGAAATATGCAGAGTATGGCAAGTATATGTTCTCCTGGACTTGCAGTCAATGGTATATACCCATCTGGATTTCATCTGCCAGGCAGAAAAGGTCTGTAAGACAGAGTTTTTGAGCTACAACAGGATATGGAAATAGGCTGGGCCTAAATGTGGAAATATCCCTCTGCTGATCTGCGGTGACTCCTCTGCCTGCATAAGGAGAAGCATCACATCTTCACGAACACCCACTCCCATACAACAGTCTGGCATCTTCTTGTCCACCCTGAGAAGCAAGAGGAGGGGCTGATTTACATCATTCTACTGGTCACAGAAAAACAAAGGGCTGTGAGAAAAGGAAGGTTACTCTCCCAGCCCATAAACAAGCACTCAGCCATGTCACAGCAATGGTATGTAGAACAATGGGCTCCCAGCAGAGATGGGAGCAGCAGCTTTGGTGGTCCATGAGTTTTGGCTGGTTCCTGGTGCTGAGGGGATGCTGGGTTTCACATTCTAAAATGAGCTATAAGATGTAACAATAACTCATATTGTTCTTGCAGCCTAAGGGCTTCGGTCTTGTCCTTGTGAGTGGGAAAGAAAGCCACACACAATAGCTGTCTCCTTCACAGAGTGTTTCTTATTATGTCCCTTTAAGGATTCCCTTAATTTCTAGGGATTTTCTCTCCAGCCCAGAAACACTTTACGTACAATTGAAATTTTCTTTTAGAGTCCAATTTTTTTTCCTTAAAGGGGGAAAAAAAGAAAAATCAGGTTTCTTGGCAGAGATCTGTAACAAGTGTCAAAAAGTGCAAAAGGAACTGACTGTAGAGTGGTTGTGCTACCGAAAACCCAGAGTGTGGAAACACTGGAACACCAGGGAAAAATACAGGAAGCAGACAGAAAAATACAATCCAAAAATGAACCTTAAAAAGACAAGGCTTTCCTCAGGAGAGAGGCAGAGCTTGGATGGCAATGTCAGCAGTGGCTGGGCTTCATCATCACATTCTCTGCTACAAAAAGCCCCTTTTGGAGGAGTTCAGCTGTAACTGCCAGTGTACAGTGCCATGGGAGAGCAAGCTCTCTGCATGGGAGGTGAAGTAACCACACCTTTCCTGGCCCCCAGCATGCTCCTTCATTCACTCTTGTCCTTTACCAGTTCCTCTTCTCATCATGGTAAAAGAAAGCCTTTCCCAAACTGCTTACATATATTTATAAGTCCGTAACAGCTCGTTGGTCAGGAAGCAGGGCCTGACCTCTGCCATGCTCTCTGAATCCTCAGAGAAGCACCAAAGGATCTGGGAAGGATGAGCTGCTGCACTGGATGTCTGCCCAAGTGGGAGATGGAGGAAGGACGGGCAAAGAGATCTCAGCAGGAGTCAGGTACCAGAGAGCAAATGTACTTTGGCAGAGGGCAAAGTCTCTAAAGACTCTCAGAGCTGGTAAGACTGGTAAGGACAGCCCTGTCTCGTGTTTGAGAGGACAGTATCCACTGTAAAGAGTTGTTTTCAGCTTACCTAAACTTTTCACATCCCTTTTGAAGTCCCAGGAGTGCCCAGAGTTCCCCCTGGACTTCTCTCCCTCCTGCCACCTCCCAGAGGGGCAGACCCAAACTGCATTACTGTTTGCCTGGTACCGGCCCTGCAAACAGCTCTTAGTGCGTAGTCAGCACCAAGGGTTGGGCTCCTCTCGTCTTTGGGAAGAGGGCAGGAAACACGCCAGTGCAAATTGGTTATCAGAGAAGCTTCTTGGTTCAGGTTCCCACAAAGCACATTCAGAGCCACCCCGCCGGCTCCAGCTTTCTGCCTTTCCCAGGATGTGCATTTCCTCCCGCACATCTATTAACTCTCCTCTCTGCTCTCATTGACCACAAGCACAGACCCCTTGGCTCCTCTTCCCAAGGATGGCTCCACCACACCCACCTTTCCTCTTATCTTGATGAGGATGATTCTGGAAGACTGTCTGAAAGCTGTGGAAACACCAGCCTGTTCCCTAAGGTAACCAGGTGTGTGAGCCTATCTTGTTCACATTGGGTTTGAGACCAAATACAATTACTTTAGGGAATTGAAATACACAAACCATTCCTAGCAGAGGAATAAAAGGTCCCCCAGTGGCCAGTTTGTCCTTGTCACCTACCTGCTAGGGAATCTGCAGAATGACCTGAGACATTAATTTGTTCCTACCTGTAAATACCATAGGCCTAAACCTTGGGGTCCCTGGTCCACTGTCCTGCCCAGGAGGGACCGGTGGCAGTGGGACTCCATCAGCCTCTGCATCCCATAGAGGGACTGGGAGGATGTTCCATCTTTCTGGCTTATGCTGTTCGGGCAGGACTGGCATGGAGCAAAAACCAGCTGCTTGTAATACATTATCTAAAGCTAGCTTTAAGCACCAAGCTCTGTAAAGCAAATGGACTTGTTACGTTATTCAGCACCTGCAGATTTATTAACCCAGTAGAGCTGGAGGTTCACAATAGTCACCTCACCATCAGTCAGGAGGGAGGGCAGCAAAGCTAGAGGGGTTGGCCAGTCTTTGCAGAAGTAGGGATGTGACCTCTCTTTCACAGGGATTACCAAGTGCTCATCCATCTGGGCTGCTTTCAGCTGATGAGCACTGGAAATGGTCCTGCAGCCATTCACATCCTTTGGGGGCTGTGGCACACCAACCGCACCGGCAGAGACAGGGTCCAGGACCTAGATGCGGTATCATTCATAGAATTCATGGACAGGACTGATGCCCTCTCTAAGCTCCAACAATGGCTGGAATCCCTCTGTCAGCTGGGGGAAGGCAGCTCATCTGGTGAAGCTCCAGGTCTGAAGAGAAGACATAAACAGGGATGTAACAGAAACTAGATAAATGTTATTGACCCTACCATGTTTGCCATCAGACCTGTGCATTACAATCATGTCTCTCTGATTCAGAGGCATAGGGTGCCATTTCACCCTCTGGGTTGGAGGAAGCCTGACTGCTTTAACCAGCATTTGGAGAACAAGCCTACTTGGAGAGTCACAACAGGAAGGCATGAGTGCTGAGAAAGAGCAGTGGAGGGAACAACAAGTCCACCTTCTCCTGCTGGCTCGACTTTCAGAAAAGGCTTTTGGCAATGAGACTGCAAGCAGTATATCTAGCAACTGGGCCTCCTAAAGAGCTTCCCTGTTCCACTCCCTGGCAGCATCTTCCCCATGTGGTTGAAACAAACACAAGTGATGTTGCAAAGGAGCCGGGGCTTTGAAGGGCACTCCAGAATGTGGCTGCTCACAGCATCCACACAGCAGGGGAGGAAAAGTCAGGTGGCCTCCCTAAACAGCTTCCACCTGAGCTTAGGGATGGAGTTCCTTGATGTGGGGAGGTGACAACAAGGTAGCTGGGACCTGAACACATTCCTGCTAGGATTCCCTCCTGCCCCACAGCCACCAGATTCCCATCCCTGGCCCATCTCTTGCCCAAGTCCTCTTTAACAAACACAGGCTGAGGATTTGGCCTTCGAGGCAAAGCAAAAACCTAATTCAGCCAAACCACGACACAAAGATAAACTTACTTTGGGGTCTAATGCTGGAAAAATGCCATCACTGGAATGTCCTGAAGCACGGCAAGTTTTCTCCGGATAATGAGAGTAAGAATTGCTCTGTTCTTGCATATGTAGATCCATTTCAGACAGTTCCTGGGAGGAAAGTACTATAATATCCTCTTTCAGACTGAAGGAAATTGAGACTGAGAAGGATTAAAGTGACCTGCCAAAAGCTACATGGGGTGGGGGATGAATGAGCAGCTAAATGTACTTTAAAACTTAAGAGAGATCCTTTAATGAATCCTACCAAGATTCCTCTCTGTTACCGCAGCTAACAGGGAGCACGTTTGTCAGAGGCTCTCACCGTCACAGGCAGAAGCTTTTACAAGAGCTGCACGTCTCAGAATAAGGCTGATGGAAACACCCAACAGTTTAAGCCTTTTGGTGCTCATCTTCATGAGGAATTGGCAGGAAATAGGCAGGATTTGAAGAATGCGCATGAACCCAGCCCTTCTTGGCCATTTCCTGATCTCAACTGCCCTAAGGCCTGAGTAATCCTACTCTTTCGTCTCCCCTCCTTTATGCCATTCAGCATCAGTAAAAGCTGGAGCTGCTCTGGAGCCAGGAAGCCTCACACCAAGGGCTGCAAAGTGACATGGGGGGGTCAAATCTAATTTAAAGCAGCTACACAATGTTATTTCTAGTACTAAGGGGGTCTAGGTCCTGTAGGGGCAGGTCCTGGAGGAAAGGCTGGGCATCCTGTGCCACCAATGGGGGTGGCTTCTTGGAGGGACGGGAGAACTTTGGTTCCAGTGACATCCAGTCACAGCTGCAGGAATAGCCCAAATTGTCTCTGGTAAGGGTCACTTCCAGCCTGTCTTGGGTTATTTTGCATCTGTAACTTGTATCTAATGAAATGAATTTTAATTTACAGGATTATGGAGATCATTTTAAAGCAGCTTATCTAACACTCTGTTCTCCTTCCCTGGTTTTCCCCAAAGTGTTTGTGGGTGATGCAGAAGGCTGCAATAAGCCATTCTCGGAGCCTGTCTCAGATAAAACTTCCTCACATGGGACAGCACTACTCCCCATGAATTTTAATGGGCTCTTCTAAACATGCCGATTTGCTGTACACATGAGTTCTGCAGGGGAATAATACCCAGCACCAGCTAACCAGAAAGAACAAACTGGATGTAATCCTGCAGACTGAAAACACTGCAATAACCTACTGAAAACGCAGCTCTGCTTCCTCAATCTTGGAGTGAAGGATGCTGAGAGCACAACAGGTATTGCTGCAGTGCTCAGCAGAGGTTGGGGCCATCTTAAGATCACATTTGTGGATGCTTGGATGGCCTCTCTTTGAGGGTGACAGGGACATTACTCCTTCCCCTTGGATTTGCAGCCTGAGACCTTCTCCTAACTGTAGTTTTGTGTGATGCATCTTTCAGCTCATTGCTTACTTGTCATTTTGCTTTCCAAAGATGCATTTGGAAAAGGTGGCAGCAAACCAGGTTTGACAAGTGCCCAAACCAGCAATGAGCACTTGTCCAGAGAGCAGAGACCCCTGCTCAAGTCCTTCAGCACAAAGAGGCTCAAATCCACCCCCAACTCTTTAAATTTAGGCACCAAAATTCCCCACAGCCTTGCAGCAAAACCTTTACCTCACTGTCTGACCCCACCATCCCTGCCCCATTGACACTCATTTTCCAGTGTGACCAAACATCTAAAAAGGTCAATGGTTCAGAAATCATTGTCATCTCTGAACTTCTTGTGCTGGAGTGCTCTAAAAAGCATTTTGCTGCCCAAACTCCTCATGATAACCCAGAATTAAAAATTCTGGTGAATGCTTTATTTTCTGCACAGAACAGTTACAGCACAGCTCTTCCATAAAGCACCTGGGTGCGAGGGGCAGAGGGAGGGCAGGGAGGCCTTTGAAATCCCTGCCTGTGTTCTGCCAGCTCCAGAGTGGAATTCAGCAGGAAGGTTCCCTGGGGAAGGCAGAAATCACTGCCGCTTGGTTGTAAGCAGATGAAGAGATGTGGTCTGGTGGAGCTCCTTCAGCTTTGCAGGTAGTGAGAGCCTTTGGGGCAGCAGTTGTGGGTGCTCCCATCCTCCTGCTCTTCAAGTCCCTGTCGACTGGGAAGGGCAGCAGCCTGAAGAGAAGAGGAGGAGAGTCCTCAGGTTACAAACCAACAGCAGGACCCCCAGCTTGGGAAGCATCTCCTGCTCCATGTAGGGGCACGGTGGTCACAGCCATGGGGCAAAAGCACCCAGCCCAGTGAATCACGTCATGGAGGGCTGGTTTAAGGGCAGTGTTGAGACATGAGGACTTGACATGGTCACAGCCTTCACTAACTGGGGACTAACTCCTGTCCCCATGTCCTCCCTGTCTTTCAGGCTGCAAGCTTCTGACCATCCCCATTCACATGCTCCCTGGCAGTGAGGTTTACCTTCCTGCTCCAAGCATTTATGTTTTTCCATTCCAGCAACCAAAGTAATAATGGCAAAGATTCCTTAAGATTATTGCATTAGAGGTTTTTGTCTTAAGAGAGATGCCAGCTACCTACCTTTGTCTATTTGCATACATTAAATATTAACAATCCAGCCAACATAATGCAAAATTTAAAAGGCCTTTAATTCAGGCAGTTATGCTCCAGTAAATCACAAAATCCCAGCAAATTCCCAAGATTATCACTCACCAACGTGTTTCAAGAGCAAGCAGCCATTTCAGTGGTCCACAATTGTTCTCCAAAACCTTTTGATGGCCTTTCAAGCTCAAGCTTAGCCCCCATTTTCAACTTACCTCCTCAGTCCTGATGGGATGTGGAACAAGGCAGAGTACCCAGCCATAGCCCTGGGGAGCTGCTGGCCCTTGGGGCTGTGTGAGGCTGTTGGGAGTGACCTTCTCCCACCTCTGCCTTGGGGATCAGCACAGCTGGAAGCACTGATATCCTCTGCCCTGGCACCTGGACTAGAGAGAGCCCACCTTCCTTCTTCCCTTCAGTCTCAACACAGATCCTCTGCTCGGAGGCCATTGCTTGCTTGCTGGAAGGAGCAAGGTGTTTCTCCACACACCACCTGTATCTCCCTACATGCTGAGGAACACAGGGCATGTGGAGATGTTCTCTCCAGGTTTCCTCACCCTGTCTCTGTTTTCTGGGATGTTCACAGTGGTCAGCCACAGTCTTGCACTGGAAAACCAGAGGTGAGTGAACCAAGCCCATCCCAGCACTCACTGGTGCATCTCACAGATGGCTGCTCCTCAGACAGTCTCTTTCTCTTGCACATAAGAAGTGAAGATGGTTCTTAATCAAAATCGATAGAGGAGGTTAATTAAATACCTCTGCTCTGCAATACATCAAAGCCTCCTCCTCAAGCCCAGTGTGTGTGCAGGTGATCTTTGCCTGCCTTGCCCAGTCAGATGGCTTTGATAGAGTAAAGGCTGTGCAAGGGAGGACTTAAGGGAACCAGCAGCAATTTGGCTTTTCTGATTACTAAGGGCAACACAAATATCATTTCAATAGATCTTATGGTTCATAGGCAGGTACAATTTATTCCTAACCCAAAGCTATTTATCCTGCATGGGAGTTTTTCTCTTTTCTGCAAAAAAAGACCTGGTAAAATGAATTGAGTTTTGGGGTGCCACATGGGACTGCACAAACCCTGGTCTTTGCTCTCCTGAACCCTGCCTTCAAAGGAAAGGAGGAAGGGAGGTGGATGGTAGCAGTTCAGAGACCAGTGTGGGCTGAGTGAATCCCAAGGGTTGGGGGCTGCAGGGAACATGCTGCCTCTGAGAGCAATTACCCATGGTCCCAGCAGCTGCTTTTCCAGTTAAAACAGCTAATAGCCCCAAGGAACACTGCAGACAGGGGAATTCTAACATGCATTGTAAAAAGCACGATTTTCAAGCTTGCAGAGCTTCTTCGGTGTAATAAATGTATTCTATTCCGTAATAAAAACTAGATTTGCTTGAAGCATCTGTAACAATAACTTGAGGATAACTCAGCTGTTCCCCTTTTCCAGTCCTGGGGGCTAGCAGCTCTCCTCCACCTCTTCTCTATGGCTGCTGAGATGACATTGGCCACTGACGGGTCCTTTAAGTCAAACAGCACATCCTAATGCAGCCATGCAAAGACTCAAAGTAATGTTGTACAGCTCATGGACTGATGAGCATGTGACATTAGAAATGCTGTCCCTTGGTTTCTCTTTCTTGCTTACCAAAGATCCTGGTTTTGTCTTGTACAGATGTGTGTGCAGAAAGCATGTGCACCGGCCATCCTGCTTTAAAGTCAGAATCAACAATGTGAACAACAGGTCTCAAAGTATCTTTTCTTAGTGCATCCATCTTCATGGAATTTAATTTAGCAAACTAAGAAAGACCAGTTCAGTTTGCAAGAAATTGACTAAAACAAAAGTTTCCCTGTGGAGAAAGATTAATTAGGATAGAAACAAGGACAAACAAGCAGCAATGCCTTGGGAACCATCCCAGAAACTTCAGTGGTTTGTTTTACAAGTCTTTGCAGTGCAATCTGAGACCAAATCTCCCAACCATTTGCTTCATCAGGAGAAATGTGATGCTCCAGCCCTAATATGGACTAAAGCATATTTTTTGGGGGGTGACTTTGTAGATACAAGTAAATCTTTCGGCCTGCTCAGTTTCCAGGATTTAATGCAGTCTTTCCATACCCTGAAGAAGCACCCCCAAAATAGAGCAGGAGGCTGTCTCAGCAGGGAGCAGCCTGGAGAGCTGCAGCGTGGGATGAGATGTACTTTCCAGCCAGTGCCTTGCAGGAGGGCACGTACAAACATCAGTAATTACAGACAAAGCAAGCCATAGTTCTTCCATGTCTTTGTGCTGGGTACCACCAGGTTTACCAAAGGCACTGAAAAGTCCTGCTTTGGCTCTCAGGAAAAATAGGTCTCTTCAAGTATGGAATGGTCTCTCCAGGTATGGTCATAAAACCAGTTACTGCCTCCTCTTCCTTGCTTCAGACATAACTGGTCTGCTGGGGAAAGCTGCACAGGGCAGCAGCTCTCTAGTGCTATGAGAAGCCACGCAGCAGCTCTGAGACAAGCAGGTTGCACAGGCTCCAACCCTTGGGGTACACCAATGCAAACACAGATGAGACTTTTAAACACCCAACCAAGCATCTCCTGCCCAGCCGTGCTGTGTGCAGGTCTCCTGGAGCTGGAACTCCAACAGGAATTTTTCCCAACAGCTAAATATTGCAGTAATGCACTTTATACGTACACAGTTGGGATGCTGAGTCACTCCGGAGCATCTTCCCTCCAGTTCTCACTTGCTATGTTGCCGTCAAGGAACATCAGCTCTCTGCCCAGACCCTGGGGCTCACTCTAGAAATAAAAGCCGTGTTGTGCGTACTTGAGCTCATGAGTCCATTAGCTATATTTAGTTCCCATCTTCCCAAGGATTTGCAAGAAAATGGATGAATGTGCAAACCTAATTGCAAGTTACATCCTATAGATTCTGACAGTTATGTTCTCCCTTGAAATATGCCTCCAGGATGCAGTTCTTTTCGAGTGTATCTAGTATTTAGTTACTCAAAATGACTGCACAGCATGCTGGACTTCCCCCAAGCACCCCCAGACACTCAGCATCAAAGCTTCAGTCTCAGAGCTACAAAGATGAATGCAATGTTTTCTACCAGCTTTTCATCGCAATGGACTAGTCAATACATTACTTAGTTAAAAAGCAGCACAGTAAGTATTATCAACAAGCATATGGAGAAGTGGAGGATGACCAGGGGATGGAAGACAAGCGCTTGCTGGTTTACTCAGTTTTCAATTTATATTGAGCCCTGATGTCCTTTTCTGGCTGTGGCATCCCAAAACAGCATCTTTCCTTGTTAAACCCCTTTATTTGTGATCTGATCTCTTTCAACTCCAATTCAGAAGAGGCCAGCAGGAGGAAAATACATCTAAAATGATAAAACAGTCAATTCAGAAGAGCCCACTTCTGCTGCTGCATTTGGAAGACACCTGCTTGACCTACCCAAGTTATGCCATGTTCAGTTACTTGTATCTCTGCCAAAATCGAACCTGCTGAGTTTGGAATTTTCCATGTTATTTATTGGTCTCTAGTAAGAATAAAAGGCCATTTCAGGAAAATTAGTTATTTTCAATGACCAGATCAGGGAAAAATTACACATTAACAGGGACAAGATGGTTATTGGAGAAGAAATAAAAAAAGTAAGGGATTCATCTGACATTTTCAGGTTGCACCTCTCTGCAAAGTAACAGGAGAGAAGAATTAGGATTTTATGGGAAAACATTAATTTTAGCATTTCATATCAATCAGATGCTTGATTTTGCAATCCAAATATCCTTCTAACAAACTAAAGGAGTGAAATTACTCTTAACTACACTGGCTATAGTGGAATCAGGATCTTGGGAGCTCTCCCACTATATTGCACCAGTAAATAATTCCTGCAGTTTGGGACTCTTCTTGATCCATGGTATAAAACCCAACACCTAATTAAAAAGATGAGTATGAATTTCTAAAAGCATCCATACAGTTTTCTGAGGAATAAGCATAGATTTAACAGATGGTTTCACTGTGTGCTCATACACTGGAGATACCAAAGGTATCTGGTGATTTTTCTATGTGATGGTCTTTCTCCAAGGCTAAGGGACTTCAGCTGGATTCATCAGCATCCCCATCACCAGGAGCACACTGTGGAGGAGAGCCACACTCCAGACTTGCTACATGCTTACTGCTTGACGCCACTGACTGCACACTGCTGTCCAACACGCTTGCTCCTGCTCCCCATGGCATGCTGCAGTACTGAGGAACCCGCCTTCTGGAAATCTTCCTTGGTGTTGTCTGCATTGAGAAGTCTGCTCTATTTAAGTTCCTTGGAAAAAAAAAAATGCCACATCCCAGCTATTTGATCCATCCCTGGTGCAGCCAGCTTGGTGCATGTCCCTTGGTTCTTTGGAGTCTCCTGGCCTCATGGGAATGGAAGAGTAGCAGGAGTCACAAGGAGAAAGACCCCAGAGGGGTCAGTTCTTTGGACAGCATTTGCAAAGGAAAATGAAATAGGGTAGCTCACAAAACCAGGGCAGCCCCTTCACTGGAACTTTCCTTTGGCAAGTAACAAGCTCCTGAACAGAGTAAGCTTAATGTGATGCTCTGGTGTGGTTTGTCTCCATCCTTGCCCATCTCTACCTATTGTACATCCCCAAAGCAGTGATGGTCCCCTCCCAGCCTCCACAGCAAAGCTGCAGCAGGGAAGAAGCTGCTTCGGCAGTTGAATGTTCCCCCTTCTTGCTAGAGGATTTTGTCTTTCAGCCCAACCTATCCAAGGATTTTTACTGAGCTAGACCAGCATTTGGAGCCCACACACCAAACCTCTGTATGGAGCAGGACCACCAAACCCAGTATTAGTGGGTGTCCTGTCCTCACATACAACACCTACCAGAGTTTGCATTGCTGCAGAGCTGGATCCATTTCTGACCTTTCTAACCGTAGCAGCAAGAAGGAAACAAAGCCCGTTTGGTCCTGTGTTATAGAAGGTAGGACAGAGGGGAGCTATGGGGTAAAACTGGTTCTATATTTAAGGCCTGCATTGGGTTGTTATGGCAACAGGAATTCCAGCCACCGCCGCGGGCTCCTCCGAACGCCTCCCTGCTATCCTCTGCGGAGCCCAACTCTGCATCATTCAGCAGCCGCCTGCCTAACACTTGGGCTGAAGGGGAGGGGAAAGGAATGTGTAACTCATCTTGTCACAGAAAGCTCTTTCCCCCAGAAGTGAAAAGCAAATGAGAAGAAAAAGCTTAAATAAATATGCCTACAGATACAGGCACCGAAAGCCAAGTCTGGCAGCAGAAAGGCTCAGACCCTCTCAGATGATGGAGCCCACAGGGGCTGGGAGCCACCAGCACAACAAAACTCACTTGGTGAGTCCCCAGCGGGGACAACCACATGGCTCCTGATGAAGGCAAGGTGCCCAGGGGGCTCATCCCAGAGGGATGGGAATGAACCCCTCCTTCCATACCCACTGCTGGTCCTCACCAGGGCAGACCTGAGGCTCGCACATACACTAGCAGCAGTCTGACTGTCGTGGTGCTGCTTCCCCAAGCTCAGCATCTTTTGTCTGACTGTTGGAAGTCTGCATTGCATTCATGTAGCAATAGGAGTGAGCAGAGATAAAGAAAACAGCCTCTAAGGAGAGATGGAGGGAAACAGGTCAGCTAACTTGTGAAAAGAGAAGGTGGAGCAGAGATGGGGTAGCAGTTTTCCATTCATAAAGATTCCTGTAGAAGAGAACAATTACTTGCTTTCCATATTTGCTGAGAACCAGACAAAAATAATAGGATGGAAGAATTAGGATGGCTGTTGGGAAAAACATTCAAATCAGAAGCACAGTAAAGCCCTGGGGTAGATTGCCCCAGGAGACATCATTAAGACTTCCAAGAACAAGGTGTTTCATCATCTGTCAGAGATGGTCTAGACATATTGATCTTGGCCTGGTACAGGAGGATGGATTAGGGTACATCTTCATGTCTCTTCCTGCCATACAGAGCTGTGATTTTCCTATGAAAACCTCATGTGTGCATTCACACTGTTCTTACACCGCAGCACCCATTTACAGCAATCAGAGTCATAACTGCAGTGACTAGAATTAAGTCTGGTATTTCAGGTGGCAGCTGAAGTTCCTATTGTCACCCCTGGGATCACCTCACTTCGCACACTCAGCAGTTTTCAACTTACCTTTTCCTGGCCACATTAGCCTGTGTCCCCTGCAGCAGCATTCACAGATCTCTGCTCCATTTCCTCCCAGCTGATGTCTTTAAATTAACAAAACCTGTTATTAACCTATCAATCACAACCTAGCATTTAGAAATAGCTGTAATGCAGTAACACCTTCCTGCAGCCCATCAATTCCTGTTCTTCTAAGCTGCTTCTGTTAAACAGCTTTGTTTGTTCTGGAATTAACAGCAGCTCATTGCATCCTACCAAGAGTCAAAACTCCCTTGCTTACTGCATTAAAGAAGTCAGGAGACTGCACACAACATCCCTGTGCACCTGAATGGCCTGCATTTACTAAGGAGGTCTACAAACCTCTTGTACTGTTGTATAAACCTCTACCTTGCACACCACACCAGCAATATGCACAGTGGCAAAACCATGCACAACGTGCAATGGCTGCAGACCACAGACACAGGGCAGCACCTCTGTTTGAGGCACTCAGTCCCATTAAACACAGTGTCACAACTTGTCCAAAAGTTTTATTTTCTGGTAAATTCAATTCTATGAATGCAAAGCTCAGATTTATTAGTAACCAAAGCACACAGAAGAGGTGCACCAGCCCCTGGTTATATCCATGTATCAGCTTTGCAGCTCGTCCTCTGCTTCTAGCTACTTTTTCTATTCTCCTTGAACTGCTGCCACGGCTGCAGGATGCTTTAGGAGAAATAGGAGAGGCCAGAAAACCACAGGGCCTACATTACCCTAAAAATAACCCCCCAAGAGGAGTCAGAGCTATTAAAATGGTGTGTAGATGAACTCACCAGCTTCGTTGGTGAGCCCCCAGAAAGCACAGAGAGCAAAACACAAATCAGTGTCAACACCACTGTGGTGACAAATGCCACCATCCCAGTTCACACGCAGCACCAAGTACTACAGCTGGCTGTGAAACAGCCTCTTGACAGTGAAAACACAGTTACTGCAATGCAAGACAGAGGAAACACAGCCCATCAGCAGTGCAGCAAAGTATCAGATTGGCCAGAGTTGGGTATTTTTGTTCTTGTTGATAAATAAATGTAAAGAAATGTGATGATTAAGTGGAAGTGAAACAGCACTGTTATCAATACAGGGTGCCTATGCAGTACATTAAACCCAAGTAATTTAAAGAGCAGAGCATATCACATAAATAATTGATTCTCTTTTGGTAAGCACACTGCCACTTTAGCTGCCTAAGTCCTCAAGAAGGGGGCCGCTCTTTAATTAAAATGTAGGCATTTACAAATGCATGTGGGCCTTTAATCATTCATATTTGGCTTGGCTGTGCACTAGAAAGAATAAAGCGGCTTTCATCTTTCTGTAGATTACACTCAGCAAACTGCCAGGGCTGTGAATGAGTCGAGGAAGTCTGTGTTGTGATGAGAGAGTGTTTTGGTCCCCTATGCAGCACAAAGGCATCTGGGAAGATGCATTTGCTGAGGTCAAACCAAAACCAGAACAAAGTGCTGCAGAGCCAACGCGATGCAGCATCAGTCTGCCTCAGTGCCTGTATTAAAGCAGGTGCTCCCCGGCAGTTCATCACAGATTGACTTTGTGAACAAAGATTTGGGAAGGGTTTTACCCACACTTACGACAAGCACGCTGATGGCTAAAAAGGCCAACGTGGGATAGGCAAATCTGGTTGCAAAAAGCACAGCGAAAGGTCTCCTTGGGTGGTACAGGTGGGGCGTGATTCTTTCTACGTTGTCTTTTCTCCTCAAGACTAGTTCTGTGTGTGTTCTCAAAGGAGACAACAGCATTATGTATGGTATGTCTCCAAGTCTCCCAATTGCAGGCCAAGGTGGACCACTGACGGTAGTCAATATGGCCAAGGCTAAGGTATTGTTCCAGGGAGTCCTTAAATCTTTTCTTTGGGGCACTTCTCTTGCTGCAGCCAGTGGCAAGTTCACCATAAAACACAGTCTTAGGGAGGAGATGATCCTTCATCCTGTGCCCTGCCCAGCACAGCTGCAATTTCAGCAATATGGCCTTGATACTGGTGACCCCTGCCTGTTCAAGGACAGTAATGTTTGACACATTGTCAGTCCAATGGATGTTTAGAATTGTATGGAGGCAGCGCGGATGGAAGCGTTTGAGGAGTCGCAGGTGATGGCAGTAGATAACCCATGATTCAGACCCATATAAAAGAGTAGACAGTACAATGGCTCTATAGACACTAATCTTTGTACTTTTCTTCAGATGTTTATTGCACCAGACTCCTTTATGGAGTTTTCCAAAGGCTCCATAAACCTTTGCTATTCTGTTTGTCGATCGTGGCATCCGAGGTAATAATGCTTCCCAGATAGCTGAACTGCTGAACTGACTTAAGCTCTGACTCACCAATGGTAATGTGAGGATGATGATAATCTTCTTGTGGTGCAGGTTGGTAGAGAACTACTGTCTTCTTCAAGCTGACTTCCAGTCCAAAAAGCTCAGCCGCCTCCGCAAAGCAAGATGTTAAACACTGCAGAGCTGCTCCTGTGTGGGCAACAAGGGCAGCATCATCAGCAAAAAGCAGTTCATGGACAAGATAATTTAAGGTCTTAGTGTGGGCCTTCAGTCGCCTTAGATTGAATAGGCTCCCATCAGTACAATATCGAATATAAATGCCGTTTTGTTCGTCAAGGTCTACCATAGCTCTTTGAAGCCTCATGCTGAAGAAGATTGTGAATAAAGTTGGTGCGAGAATGCAACATATTTCACACCATTGGTTATTGGGAAGGGTTCAGAGAGTGCATCACCATATCTGACTTGGCCATGCTGATCCTCGTGTAACAGATGGGGGACAACTTAATTGTTCCAAGATCAGCCACAGGTCTTTTCTGCTCACAGTGTCAAAAGCTTTAGTGAGGTCAATGAAAGCTACATGGAGCCGCTTATTCTGTTCTCTACACTTTTCTTGCAGTTGTCTGAGGACAAATACCATGTCTGTGGTACTTCTGTTAGATCTGAAACCACACTGGCTTACAGGTAGAAGTTCTTCTGCGATAGTGGGTACTAATCTGCTCAATAGTATTCTTGCAAGAATTTTTCCAGCAATGGAGAGTGTTCTCCTTGAGAAAAAGGATGCTGCCGAACAAGACTGTCACCTCCTGGGTCAGGCTCGAGCGACCAATATCCTGAACTGCCTGCATGCAGGGCTGGGTCTGCGACTTCACTGTATCACCTGCTCTTTCACCCCTCGCCTGTCGCTACAGGGCTTTGCAAGTGTGGGTAAACCCTTTGGGCCTGCGCAGTGGATGTTTTAGGTGAGGCACAGCATGCACAGAACTGGCCCCATCCTTTACACCCAAGGTTTATCTGCCAGAGCCTAGCGAGTTTGGACAGTGACAGCAAAGTCCTCAGGTCATAGGTTTGATTAGAGTAGCCTTCTCTTACATGGATGGCCTTACAGGGCTAAACGAGCTCCATCTGCCCAGGTTTGAAGTTAGAGTTGTCTGTCTCCTAGGATGGTTGCCCGAAGGCTGATGAGCCCGTCCTGCCCATGGACACACTTTGTCTGACCCTTCAGTTGAGAACTGTCTGGCATGGGAGACCCTACTGGAGGTATATGCCACCCACCAGCATAGCTCCCAGCCTCACAAGGGCACGCAAGCTCTTTCCCCACAACAAGGGGGTGTCCATGAAAGAGGCAATTAGAGATGTTATGAAGGCAGATAACCAGAGTGCAGATGATTTCAAAGGGTTTAATTGCTTTCTTCCTAATGACACTGCAGGCAAGAGTCTTCTCCCTCTTTCTCCAAACCTCTGGCTCAATGGGAGCTTCTCAGCTGGTTTGTGGGGTCTCAATCTGACCTAGGAGATGGCAGTGTGGTGGGAAACGCAGCCCTGGTCCGAGCAGTAATGTCCGCAAAACAGATTCCAGCCAAAAATAAAGCTCTCCTGTGCACAAAGTAAATGAAAATCATCCAATGCTCATTAGTTTGAAATCCTTGGATTTGTACCTTAAGCTGCTGAGTCTCAAGAGCTCAGCATCATGAAACCAACATTTACCTGCATAATCTCCTGTGAAGCACAGGTCCATGCACAAACTGCTCTGCCCCAACCTCCAACAGCTTCGACAGCTCACAGTGTCCAATGACCAACTCCACAGGTTTTGTACATACCGGGGGATCTAAGCCTGCCTCAAAGCACATCAATCACAGTATATCAGTGAAAGTTAACAAATGAGTATTTAGGTTAAAATAGCCTGGTGACCATAACCCACTCTATTGAGAGCTTTCATTCCACCGGGAGGTGAAAGCAAAGGAAGGGTTTGCAGCTGAGGCTCTGTGCTGATGGCCCATGGCTGCTCAGGGAGAGGCTGCAGCTGAGCCTGGTGACACTGAGCATCAAGAGAGGATTCTCCTTCACCTCTGCCCACACAAGACATCCACCTGCATGGACCAGGGCTGGGGCTCTGCCTCTCCCCTCCTGCTCCCAGCTACACTGCTGCTCTGGCTTTTCCCAGGCAGAGGTTTCCAGAGATGCCCTTTGATGATGGCAGCCTCCTTCTCTGCTGCACGGAAGCAGAAATTCAGGTATTCAGGTGCTAACATACAGCCTTGCTGCAGCAGAAATGCAGCCAGGAATGCAAAGTCTTGCTCCAGCCACTTTGCACCAGATTTGCCCAGTTTATGTGTCTGCAGCTAGGACACCAAGCCTGAATTGATGTGGGTATGCACGCCACAGACACACCAGTCTCCTTTCCCAAATGCTTTCCCAGATTGTCCCAGCTTACATCCCAACATTCCATGCAGGCAGACAGCCAGACTGCTCACACCCCCCTCAGAGCTCAGAAAGCCACAGAGGACTCAGCTCCCCCCCCAGTTTCCCTCTGATAGCCAAACAGTTTATCCAAACAGAGCATCAGAACATGGGGGACTTCAGCTCCTTTCTGGGCTTAGCCAGGTCTCTGCTGGGGGGGGCCAGAAGTGCCACAGTGATTCCTGGAGGGTGCTGCACTCCCCTAAAAGCCAGAGGAAGGAGCACCACAGAGGCAGGTGACTGAGAAAGATTGGTGCAATGAGCAGGATGGGGAGCCCAGCTGAGCCCCAGGGAGAGCAGGGGTGCTGTGGGTGATGCCCTGCCACACCACCAGCCACAAGAGCACTTGGGCTTCTAAGCCCCTTCCTGTTAAGTGGCTCCAGCTCCCTGTGTCCATCTCCTGGCATGACAAAGAGCTTGCAGCTCTCAGGAGGCTGACGGCGTTAGAGCTGGGCATGTTTATCTGATGTTTCTACAGAGCAATATCAAATCAGACTGCAGTTTATGCCAAAACAGGCAGGGAAGGAGGAAAGGGGGAGCTGGAAAACGTCCAAGCTTTAAAGCGTTTTATTCTAGCTTTGACATTGTTTAAAAGAAGAAAAGCGTTGTGTTGATAAATATTAATGGAGAAAAAGATTAAACAGAAGGGTAAAATGAAGAAACATCGTACCGGCGTTTGAGGACAAGCATCTCTCTTCAACACAGAGCTTCCCCGGGGTTTGGACGCAGGACAAAATCCTCCGCAGGCCCAGTTCTGAGGGGCAAGGAAAGGGACATCCTTACCCGACATCACCGGGGGATGCAGGTTTGGGGTGTCCCCTGCGCAGGGGCCGGGCTCGCTCCTCCCGCAGTCCGCCGCCAGGTGGGGCCTTGGGACCGCGCTGCCGCCAGCACCGGGCCCGCAGCATCCCCGCCCCTCACCGCTGCTCGGGCCCGCTCGCAGCTCGGAGGGACTGGGGCCGCCCCGCGCAGCTGAGCGCTCCCCACACCGGCCGGCCCATTGCAGAGCATCTCCCGAGCCCTCCTCTGAGCAGCTCAGGGGCTCCCACAGGCCGGTACCCCGCCCCGCTGCTCCGAGCCCCATCAGCATCCAGGCCTGGGGCGATGGGACCGGGTCAGGGTCTTGGGTAGCTCTGCCTCACTACTCCTTCCCCTCTGGATGGGAAGGGACCTGCGGGAACAGCTCCTCGTCAAGGTGGGAGCGCTAATTGCTCTCCGGAACTGCACTGCTCAGCAGCGATTCTGGCTTGCTCGGAAGCACCTGCTTATTTGGAGCCTGTTGAAATCAAGGCTGCAGCTGGGTGAAGGGGCTTGGGGGCTGCTCTCACCCCCCTCCCCACAGGTTAGATTAGGTCTGAGCTGCATCTCTGTAGCTTTTCCTTTTTACCCCATGTCTTGGATGGCCCAGCTCGCAGAGGTTTGGCAGCAAGGCAGCAGACGCAGCCATCCCGTGTGCTCCATTGGTGGGGTGCAGCCCCTTCTGCAGGGCGTGCGGTTGCTTTCATTGGCAACGACCACCTCAGGCAGGGAGGCAGAGAGCAGCTTGGGGGGGATTCACTCAGGCAAAAGCTGACCTATGTTCGAGTAACCTCCCTGCTCCCGTCGGGCAGAGCCCTCAGCTCCCCTTGTGCCCAGTGCCAGATGGAATCACTGCCCATTGAGCTGCTGTAAACCCTGGCTCCTTGACTCCCCTCTACGTGGGCTCTAAGCCCCAACAGAAATAAGCTCTGTTAGAGAGGCGGCTCCATCCCCCTCTGCCCTCGGGCTGGCTGTGGGGTTATGGCATCTGCAGGCTGCTCAGTCACCTGTGATGTGTTTCCAGCAGCTCTGAATTATGAATGAATTTGCTTCATCAAATGAAGATCTCTGCTCAGGGATTAGGTCTCAGCCATAAACTGGAGACAGTTACTGATAACAAAGCCTCCAGCACATACATACCCTCTGATGGATCCTGAGCCATCACCCCCGTAACATGATTAGCTGCCTTAATGCAATCAGAGGGAGACTGGTGCTGGGATAAGAGTGGGGAGGCTGGATCCTGGCTGCCCGGGAGTGACTCCTGAGCAGCACAGGGTTGGCTGCATCACCCCCGTCCTGCATCCCCAGCCTGCCTTGAGGGGAAATGCAGATTGCAGCACGGCCGAGATGTGGCTGCAGAGACTGCACTGAGGCTGTGGGTTTACTGTGATGCTCCCAGGGATGCGCTGCCTGTCCCTGACACCTCCCAGAGCAGAGCAGGGGCGGGATGATCCACTTCATCCCGCCGGTGAGTTATGGGGCACCACCACAGCTCACGTTGGTCCCACAGCAAGACACTTATCACAAGGTTTTATGGCGGGGGAAGCATTCCTGTTCACTGGGAACCCGCAGCACCAGTGAGCTCCCAGCAATGGAGTCGGTTGTGCAAGAGAGTTCTGGACATGCCAATGCATTCATGGCCTTTAGAAAATGCCCCTGCGGCTCGAGACAGCACTTACAAAGCTGATTTCCCAAGTGGATGTCCAGGCATCCCGCAGCTATCCCGGGCTGACCAGCTCTGCCTGTTTGACCCAACCACACACCCACC
The DNA here is from genome assembly GCF_012275295.1 of Melopsittacus undulatus. Classification (NCBI taxonomy): domain Eukaryota; kingdom Metazoa; phylum Chordata; class Aves; order Psittaciformes; family Psittaculidae; genus Melopsittacus; species Melopsittacus undulatus. The sequence continues at coordinate 28,876,645 of NC_047536.1, read as the reverse complement.
CATCCTTCATCCCCACCAGCACCGGACAAGGTGGCATCCACCGTGTCAATGAGGGTAAAGGACCAGCCCCAGCCCCCGTGGCTCACAGGGCAGTGTTTGCTCCTGCTTCACCCAGGTGGTACCAGATTAGTTGTTTTTTCCTCTTTTTGCTGTTCTCTTATCCAAAAGCAATTCCCAGGCACACACGGTGCTATCACCACTGATAGAGAGCCTGGGGGCCGTGGCATGGACAGGCTCCTGTGGCACTGCTCATTGCTCCCCATACAACACAGCCTGCAAGCCTGGATCTGCCCAGCCCTGGCCTGATGCCCTCCAGCAGCCGAGCTGCCTCACAGGAGCAGGGCTGGGGGCTCTCCTGCCCCCCAGGGAGCACAGGAAGGTGTTGCCATAACCCAAGGGATGCCCAAATCCACTCCTTGCCCCAGTGGGTGCTGCTGGGGGCACAGCAGAGCGGACACCCAGGGTGGTGGGAGAGGACATGCTTAGGGAAGGCAGCAGCGGAGCAGATATTGCCATGGGGCTAAGCTATTGCTACTGATCGTGGGAGAGGAGCGGGGCAGCCCTTGGCTGTGTACCTGGGAGAGTCTTTGAGAGGGAAGGGGTTCTTTGGGCAGTCCTCCCCAGCAGGGTTTACTGAGGGCAGCTGCCTAAAAGCCACAGTTAATCCTCCATGACCCTGCTCCTCCTCCCCTCTTCTCCCCTTGCCTCTTGACTAACAAGAGTCCTTCTTAAATAACAGTCAATATTGTCACACTGCTCACCTATGGGAAGAGGGAGTACCAGGGGTCACCTTGCCCTTCCCATGGGAAACGTGCCTGGAGGAGCAAATCCCCAGGCTCAGGGGCCATGCCCAGTGGGAGCAGCATCCTTCCCTCTGTGTGGGGAGAGGCCAACACAAGAGCCATGGCACCTTGGCAGGAAGCTCAAGCACAGTGATTCATGGCCCTGCCTCCAAACCACCTGCTCCAGGGAGGAAATCACTAACCCTGAAAGGGAAGAAACTCATTTTCATAGCCTCATCTTTAGTTACAAGGGCGCAGCCACCCCTGCTCTGGTGCCTATAAAAAGCCACCTCTGGCAGGAAACGTTTATGCTGCACGAATCCTTGGGGGTAAAAGGTTATTACAGCTTCTGTGGTATTTATCTGATGTTTGGGAAAAGCCTCATTTCCAGAGCAGGTGCTCCGAAGGGGAAGGGTTGGATGCAAAGCTTCTTTAGCCTCTGCCTCTCCCCAGCTCACATGCCATAAGAACATAGGTGAACAGGACAGAGACTCCTGCCCCAAGCTCCTGCCCAGCCTTTCCAGCAGCTCCCGGCCAGGGCACCCCCCAGGGCTGCTCCAGGTGGGCTCGCATGATCACAGCCACAGGTGCCCTGGGATGAGTGTGGTCCAGCTTCATCCCAGGCAGGTTTATTGTGGCACATGGAGATGAAGGGGAGAAAGAAGTGGAAGGAAACACCCTGCTTTGGTGGATCTTTTTTTATGGACACTGCATAAAATCTTGAGGATTTTGCAGTGCAAAGGCTGAGCTGTTTTCCAGCCTTTGCAGGGAGCCCTCTGCCATAGCTGGTGGCTGTACCAGAGCTACAGTGCCACGCTGGGCCCTCGCAGGGCTCCTCTCTTGGGCACCATTCTGCCACAGCCCATGCAAAAATGGGCTTGCTCCCAGCTCTTTCTTAAACAGCTGGCCCAGGGCAAGTCCCACGAACATCTGGGATGACAGCTGGAAGCTTCCCTAACCCTTCCCAGTTTTCCTGCACTGGGCAACCCCAAACTTCTGTGTGCACCCATCTCCTCCAGCCCCTGCAGGGTGATGCAGGCAATGAAGCCCCCACAGGTGAGGTGCACCCATGGAGGAACACAGCCATGGGGATCTTTCCATACTGGGGTCAGGGAATCCCAACAGGGCCCAGCCAGGAATGAGATGGGCTCCCACCCTCACTCCTGCAAGCACAGGGGGAAGCAAGGCCATTGTCCCTAAGGCAGTGGCAGTGGCTGGAAGGATTCTGCCATCCCACAGGCTCCAGCCAAATGCCATGGGTGAGAAGAAGCTTCCCAGAAGACAGAGAGCTAAATAAAGGCAAGGCCTGGAACAACCCGGGCTGCCAGCTATTTATTCTAGCATGCCTGTATGCTGCCGAGCAGGACAAAGATATTTTAGAGCTGCTACAAGGACGCTTGTCTGTGTGCCTGGGTTTATGGATCAAAAACTCATCTCCAGACCTCCTCATCAACATCTTTGAGCCCTGCCCTACCTTCAGCCAAGTATCTTCCTAAACACACCTCCCTCAAAGCAGCCGGCCCCTCCATCACTGAAGCAGATGCTTGGAAAAGAGGCTTTAGCATACACAGGGTAATAAGAGCTTGGGGAGCATCCTCATCCTGCGCTCAGTATGCTTCTGGCCAGCCCTAATGAGACATTTCTAACCAGCTTTCAGCACCTGGGGCTCACCTTTCTCCATTCAAACTCCAGTAAGCACTTACCTCCTATGGGAAAAAAGCACACCCCAACCTCCTACAAGAACAGCAACCACTGCACTCTTTGTTCTCGAGTATGTATTTTTTACTGAAAAAATCATTCATAAATTAACAAATACAAAAATGTACAAACACATGGGTAAATAAATGCAATGACACAAAGGATTGCTTTGCTGAGAAGTGTGTGTGTGTGTGTTTTCAAACACTAGTCTTCAGTGCAAAAACGTCCCCCTGGCACCTCTTAGAAACAGAACAGTAAGCTCGAAAGCCATGACGATGGAAAAGCTACTTTAGAGTTTAAAGCCACTTCTGATGGCGAGTGACCCGAAGCGCGTGGCTGTTGCTCTGACAGTACCTCCTGCAGAGAAGCAGAGCTTTACAGACAATTATTAAGTGTCAGTAAACAGCCCTGCAAATAAACCCCACATGGCTCATTTGAGAGAAAGAAGAAGACAGAAATCAGCATTGAACAGGACCTGCCCTGCAGCGGGGCTGAGCGACGGCGGGGACATGGAAGGGGCGAACGAGTGGCCTTGTTGGATTTCAGCTGCCAGAGTATGTACAGGTTCTCCTTAATGCGAGCATTTTTACACCATAACAGCACATGCGCTCGACAGTATGCTTTTAACAGTTACATTTACTATACAGTATTTGACATAGCTGATAAGATTAACAGTGCACATTTTCAGATATTCCACATTTTATAAAAGGGGGGAGGGGGGGGAATCCAACGTGATTAGAACAAAGGAACTATGAAGAGGGATGCTGCGGGGGGATGGACCCTTTCGTGCCAACCACAGAGTGCATTTCTGAGCAGAGGTAACAGCTTTTTGTTCAACACAAGGTGTGATGGGTGTCAGGTACACATCGAGGGCTGAGGATCTCGACTAAGGTAGTTTAAACACCTACTCACACACACATGCATGATTCCTGGTGTAGTGAACTTGGACTGGCTGAAATACATTCCTTGTTTGAAGCACCATTAAACAAAGACAGAGTTCTAGCAAGGTCTCAAGATGAAAGAAGAGAGGAGCAGAGCAACGCCGGTTCAGCATCTGAAAAGGGTCCACGTGAATTAGAGATCGAGATTCAGAAGCAAAAGTCTTTATTGCTATATGTGCCATAAAAAGCAAATTCTCACCTCTGCCTATAAATAACCAGGTTGAATCCCCTCGGGAAATGAGTTTAAAGCACATGTAAATTCAAAGACTTTAAAACCTAAGTTACAAACTTATCAGCACTTTTCAAGGGCAGGCTTGCTGTCCTCTCATACCAGCCGATAAGGATCTACACAAGAACTCATGTTTTCTAAACTAATGTTTTCTGAATACAGGTTAGGAATGCCCTGGGCAGTCACACCCACAACAGATGCGTATGGGGATCATACGTCCATGGAACTGAGAAAACAATGTAAACCATGAGAAGCAAACCGAAGGCAAACAACACAATTAAAAGAAAGTTAAAGTACTTTGGAGGTTAAGTACCCACTGCTGTTATGTATAAATACAAATTAAAAAGCAACCCCCAATGTATTTACTTCTAAGTCAGAGAGGTCCAGTAAAAGTGACTGTGTTGGTCTGTGTAAGGACTGGATTGAGTGTCAGTGGGGAGGAGAGCCCAGAGCCCAGCTACCCAACAGCAGCACAGGATGGGAGGGGATGGCAGATGGGAGAAGGCAGGGGCACTCCAGTTTGGATGGGTGTCAGACCAAGCTCTCTGGTTCCAGGTCCTCATGTTTTCATTAGCTTGATGCACGTGTCCTTCATTTCTCTCACTGCCACTAACCTGTGACAACCTGCCCCATGGGCTGCAACTGTGCCAGCACTGCTGTGCCGATGGTGATAACCAAGTGCACTGCCTGGCTCTGACAGCATCTTTCTGTGCTGCTGGATTTACACACTAAATACAGACTAAAACAACTTCTTAAACTATACCATAATGTTGTAGGAGCAATAGTAGGGTGCTGTTGGGCGGGGGAAGGCTCAGTGCCCCATTCCAAGGATAGCACATGGGCAGGAGCGGCCAGCACAGGGGCTGAGCTTCCTGTGGCAGCATGGATGTGAGCTCAAGGTGTCTGCCAAGCTCACACTTGCTATCCATGGGGTAGAGAGCAACAGGCAAGAGATTTTATCCCATATGGCTTTTGGATTCATTTGCACATCATGTTGCAGAAGTGACAGAAAGGGGAGGTTTATCATAAACATTCCCATTTCCTCACTCTCCCTGGAAAAAGCCACCCCCATGGTTTCTGGAATGAGCAATGACATGGCTGTGTTTCTCACCTGCTACACTGGAGAGTTTAGGGCCCTGTCCCACAAACATTTCTGCATATGCACAGCTTAAGTCATGCAAGCAGCCTCACTGGCTTAAAAGGGAACACCTTGCACAAGTACAGTGATACACACACAAGTGTTTGCAGAATTCAGGACTAAAATGAGTGACCGTATGTAAACCTCTAGCTTGGATTTGAGCCATAGGAGAAAAATTAAAAGGGGCAATTTACACAGCATATTTACACTCACACTTCTTTAAGAAGCGATTCTGTTGTATATACTTCAAGCAGGTCATTTAAAAAACCGCACAGACATAGAAGAATGATATCAGAAGTCCTTTGATCTCCCACCGGGGCAGTTGCTGACTGAATCGCTCCTGACGTTCACTATGGAGAAGCTGGAGTCCCTCAGCTGAGCTGCTTCCCGGAGGAGAAAGCACATCCGAGGTGAGTCCCAGTGCCAGAGATTGCTGGAGGAGGAATGTGGAGGAGACAAGAGCAGCAGGTCAAACCATTGTCCTGAAACCCAGAAAGCAAGTGGCGGAAGAGACTGCTGAGCTTGCTGCATGAGTATCGGGCTGGATTGGTACAGCTAGGGCAATTTGTGCGTGCACTTTCAGCCTTACTCTCCAAAATACTGTGATCCTTCATTAGACAAAGTGTTGCTTGTCCTCGATAACCCTTGGAAAAGGAAGTCTAGCGTGATGCTTTCGTGGTGAAGGGCAGAGCAAAGTTATTTTCTCCTCTTAATATTCGGTCACCAGAGCCAGCTCCGGTGTCAGGTTAACAGTGATGTTCTTATACAAGGCGTCATACGTGACGTTTGGAAAGTAGTTCAAGTTATTGAGGCCGTCCAGGGCTTGTCTTTCTTTCGACTTCCTCAGCAAGGCATACCTATGCAATGAGAACCAGAGCCCAGAGTCACTTCCACATATCCCATAGCCCTGCAAGGTCCTTCCAATGCTACTAAAACACCCTTTAACAGTCAGTCCCAACAGCAGCTACAAAACAACAAATTTCGGAGCCCTTAATAAAGATAAATGTCACATTTTCTACATAGAGCATCTATATTAAATAGCCCAAAGTTTAGAGAATTACAGCCCATCACTTGAGGAGAAGCAAAATGCTCTGTCCCGCCAGCATCCAGCTATAAAAACAGCCTCCAACTCCAGCCCAAAGCCTGTGGGTCCCATTCCTAGGAGGCGGTTGAGCTCAGGGGGTCCTGTTGAACCCTCACTACAAAGCAGATGAGGGGTGATGTGGACCTTTCGATTTTTTAGCAACTGGATAACAAGCAAGAGCAAAACTAAATGGTTTTAGTCAGGGGATGGGGGACGAGGAAGTAAAACTAGAATAATGATGATTTGGGGAAGGAAACTGCAGCTGGTACACAAGAACAGCCTCAACCAAATTTAGGGGCAGCATGATGAGATGTAAGGGCTAAGGGGGGGGGGGAAACAAACTAAAATAAGCAGGTATCTCAGCAGGACACTGACTTTCTGCACCATGGTGCCAAGGGCCTGGCAGCACCAGGGCAAGTGGGAACTGAGCTGAGACCTGGAGACAGAAATAGCACCAGGGGTAGGATATGCCAGGATGAAAAGGAAGATGCTGGGTGACAGCAAAGAGGGAAGTGCCAAAGCCAGTTTCAGAGATCACAGCATCAAAACACAAGCAGGACACTTGGTGTCTTGATGAACACTTTTCTCCTCCATAGATGAGTTTTGGGTCTCCCTGCTTGGGTGGGAGAAGCAGAAGACTTCCAGATGGCAGCAGTTAGTACTTGCCCATGGCTAAGGGCAGATTTCAGGAGGCACAACTCAGAGGATTATCTATTGCCAGACTTAGCCTAGGCTGGGTGTCAGGCTCCAAACACAGCAGTGGAGGCAGAAGCACCCAGTGACACAGGTATCAGCCTCACCAGGAGAACCGCTGCCTTGCCCATCTTCACTGCAGTTCCCTCCCTCCCGCAGCACTGACCCACAAGTCCTGCTGACACAGAACTAGAGCTCCTGACCAGGGTCAGGAGACCAGGGAAGCATCAGGAACAAGTGCTCAATCCACTGCATTGCCAGCCTTCCACACCTCAAGGGTTGGACCACATACACAGCTTTTTAAGCCAAAACCAACTTCTGTTTCAAGAGTGAAATGAGAGAAGTGTCTCTCATTCTGGCTGCACTCTGACAGGAATGAAAAGTAGAGCTAAAGATGAAATAACCTCAAATGGAAACTCCCTAAAATGAGTCTTCTGTAAGAAGAGACTAGCAGCTCAAATGGTATCAGCAACATAAACCCTCCCTGCTGCCTCTTCCACCAGCAGCAGCCAGGAGCCCCTCTGCAGAACAGAGTTTGCACTGTCCAATAGCTCATCATAGAGAGTCAGTTCCTGAGCTGATTGTGAAAAAGGTATTTCTCTGCTGCCGAGTTTTCAAAAGACTCAAATTCTACCAATGTTCCCAGTCATGCAACCAACCTCTGCATCCTCCAAAGCAACCTCGCGAACAAAGGGGTCAGAGCCCTCCTGGAAAGCTCCAGAGAGAACGTAACTTTTTGAGAGAAAAGACTAAACGCACACAGTACTGGTGCTCCTTAGGCACAGGGAACAGCCACTGCTCCCGATGGATGTCCAGAGTCTCGCAAAAGAGCAAAGCCTGAATTCAGGGGTTCTGTACACCCACTCTGATTTGGGGCCAACAGGCAGGAAGAGAAGAATAGAGAGGGATGAGCTGCTCTATCTCAGCACTGCAGTGGAATTGTGTCGGAGCTGCTGCCATGTCCCTGTTTGCACCCACCATCATTATAGAATGGTTTGGGTTGGAAGGGACTTTAAAGCTCATCCAGTTCCAGCCCCCTGCCACAAGCAGGGACACCTTCCACTAGAGCAGGTTGCTCCAAGCCCTGACCAACCTGACCTTGAAAACTTCCAGGGATACAAGGACCTCTCATCAGAGGGATACAGGGTATGAAATGGAGGGATGGAGGAATCCAGGCAGCACTCTGTCTCCATCTCCCTGCAGTTAAGTTTCCCTCATGAGTTAAGGCTGTTATTGCCTCCATGGTACAGATTCTTTGCAAAGAGCTTTGGGATTCTTCAAAATAATGTACTTGCCTTCCTAGGAACTGCACTTCTCCTCGATGATGGTGGGGAATTGATTTATATTTCCCTGTGTCTCCTTCTGGTCGAGTCACCGAGTAGCCTGCATACTGCACCCTGCGTGAGGAAGGAGAGGAATAAACAGAAAATAGGAATCACTCATTGCACTTGCTGTGTCATCGGCACTTGCCAGGGTTGCACAGTTCATGCACACAGGGCTCCAACAGCAGCTTTGCCTTTCCACCCAGCAGATAAGCTTATCCTTATGCAAACCTCCCCATTTCAGCCTGGGCTCTGGGCAAGTCACACTTGGCACGTCCAAGCTTCAGCTCAACTAAGGTCAGCCTGAGCTCAGCAGTGTGGGATACTGCAGACAGAGACAGTAGTTTCCCAACCAGCACTTCTCTGTTTGCTTCCCATGTGCTGCCTGGAGCAGCCCCTGTTCCCTTTGAGACACTGCAGCTGGGCTGGCTCACAGAACCACCCTCAGAAGCAGAGTTCAGGGATGAGCTCCCATACCTGTTCCAGAGGTCATCATCTTCACCACCCCAGCCCCAGAAGGCATTAGGGAAACCATTGATCTTCTGAAACTGCTCAACAGTCAGGCCGCTCACCCCACCGAAGAACTCGTTGTAAGGGAGCCTAAGTAGGAAAGAAGAGGTTAGGGCAAAGCCCACCAGGGCTGCAGCTCTCCCGCCTGCAATGGGGGAAGCCTGAGCTGTGAGGATGCTTTCTTCTATTCCCCTCTCATGCTCACTTCACACAAAGCCCCAGAAGCAAACAGAGATTAGTCTTTCACCTTTAAAGAACCAGAATCTAACACAGGCTCCTTAGCCGTTATGGTAGGGAGGAGGAAGAACAGTGCTTACAGATACATGTACTTATCCAGCTTGGCTGCAAAGTGCCTCGGCATCTGTCCACACCCATAATAGTTACGGTCATTTTCTGGTATGTGGTCCACATCGTGAAAGATGAGACAGTCCCAATCCAAGTCCTTCATTGCTTCCCGAAAGCCAACGTTGAAGAGCATGGCACGGTTAAAGGGTTGGTTTCCAGCCTAGGAGGAAGAAAGTTCCTTCTCAAAGGGAATCCCGTGCAGTTCGTGCTCTGTATGTGCATTCTCAGCCTTGTCTAGAGAGCTGCAGAGGGCAACCAGCTCCCACACTGGTGCCACAAAAGCAAATGATGTATTGGGATAGACTGGCAAGATCAACCAGGACTTAAGCATTCAATTTACCGTGCAGGCACAAAACCAAAGATGCTGAAGTCCTATTACTTGGACACTTAAACAAAACAACCTAATTTTGATCAGTCCTTTTAAGATGAGCTAGATATGGAGAAACATCTACTGGGTGGATGAAGCCAGACAGCAGAAGTGACAGGTTCACATACACACCAAATGACTGTCTTATGTTTTGCATTCATGAAGGTCATCTAGAAACTGGCCAGACAAGAATTGCCTAACTCTGGTGAAGCCATTTCTGTGCCCATGGGATGCTCCCCAGAACTACTAGAGATATACAAAAATAACATTATTTAAACTGCAAACACCTGGATAACAGTTGCCTTTCCAAAAAATATCTGCTCCAATACAGGATTAAGCACACACCCCACATCCCCCCCAAATTATCAATTTTTTACTTCATTTTTTAGGTAAAACCAGTCATTTTGGGTCACACCTCTCAGCTGTGCCTCTTTTATGCAGAATGGGACAATTTACACCTGACAACATGAACCCTGAACCTGTCAAGGGTCATATGATATGATCTGGCAGGTAACCTCCTTGGCACACAGCGCAGAGTTATGCCTGCAGCTTTGGCAGGCACATCTGTAGTGCAGCACATCCATGCCCCAGCGGCTGCTGCTCCAGCCCCCTGTGGCTCACTCACTTGTTCCACGACGTAAAAGGCGAACTGTAAACGTTGCCGCTGCAGCATGGGAATAAGGTGCCTGAAGAGAACAGGAAGATGCTCGTATCGATTGCGGAATGGGATCAGGATCGCCACCTGACAGGGAGAGAACACGGCTCTTACTGCACCAAACCAGTTGCTCCGGCTGCCGAGCAACCCCCAGGACTGGCTGGTGTGGTGTTACAGGAGCAGCACTAACCACGGTTTCTCAGCTCTACCATGTAGGTCTGAGCAAGCATGAAACACTTCCAACCCCCACAACATGGATTTCCTAGTCACTTTTGGGGAAACTATTGCTTTGGGGAAATTCAATGCAACCTTGAGTGGAAGAGAGAATCACAGCTCCCCACCTCCACTGCTTCTGCCCATGCCAAGACCTGCTACCACACTGCTCTAAGCCGCCTTCCTATGGGGTCAGGAGTCTCCCACACTTCCACCTTGCCTCTCTGGGTCAAACTGTACCCAGGATAGGGCAGCAGGGGCAATGGGAGGGCCAGCAGCAGGGAAGCAGGGAGGAGCTCGTTGCTTGGCTCCTTCATAGTCCATGCAGAAACTCAGAGCTGACTCATGCATCACTAAAGCAGCCCTTGAATTCAGCGTTTCCTCCCTAGGCACTGCAGCTCCACACTTCAGAGATCCTTATATTCATTACTCTGAAGCTGCAGTACATCAGAGATGTTCCCAGTAATGTCTTTCCATCACCCACCCAGGACTCTCTGTTCCCCTGTGCTCAACAGTGACATGGGGCTGCCCAGGTCCCCATTACCTTCCAGCGAGGCAGGCAGTCACTCGGCTTCCAGTGGCCTCCCAGCTTGATGGAAGGGTCTTTTGAGAAGAACTGGTGGATATCCTCCATCGTGATCTCGCTCATATTTACATCAATGGGGCCCTCTGCAACACAGCAGGGAGAAGCAGAAGAGGGGGTCAGGAACCGCTGTGGTCCTTAGGCAGCTTGTGCCTGCTTGGGACAGAACATTGCTGCATTCCTGCCCTCTAGCCCCATCACTGAATGCAGACAGCCTCTTCTTTTCCCCAAGCACCAATAGAAATGAATAGGAAATGCTGCTGGCATGACTTGCAACACCTTCATCTCCTCAGCAGATGGGCTCTGCTCAGCCTTGTGACCACTGCTGAATGTAGTTCTTCCATCAGAGACCCACACTGGCCAGGGCACCCTTCTACACTTCCATGCAGGTTTCCAGCACACACAAACCCCCACACCTCAGCAGGGAGCCCAATTTTACACTGCAGTTTTGCTTTGGTGGAAGCATTTCTCCCAGCTGCAGTTCCCTCTGGGGTGGATCCAGCCCCATGTCTTGCACCAGCCCCTGCCCAGCTGTACCAGCACAGCTCAGAACTGGGACCAGCAGTGCTGCCAAGGGGTCACCACGATCCCTGGAAAAGGGCTGGCTGAGCCTTTGCACTAGCTCACAGTGTTTGCCGATCAATGGGCTCTTGCTTTGGCCGTGAGACCTGCCTCCAACATAGCAGGGATTAGTGTGAGTGGGTAAACAATGAGTTTCCAGAAGGGGACCAGGCTCCAAACAGCACTCCCATTCATCTCCAAGTGCTGGCAGGGAAAGGTGCAATGCTGGTGAGCTGGGGAATTCCACAATGTGCCCTCCAAAGCCATGGGGAGCAGGTAAGGGGTACAAGGCCACTGGGATGCTACTCACTCATAGAAGGGAGCCTCTCAGGACAGGTGTGGTTGGGGAAGTAGGTAAAGTCTTCAGGAAGAAACGTTGTGGCTTGCAGAAAGGTGTCATTGTGGTTCAGGTCAAGAGGATAATCTGAGGGATGGGGAACAAAAAGGGAAGATTTAAAACAAGTTTACTTTTGATCCGCAGGTCTTTGCTATTTCCAGCCACCTCCCTGTGAGAGCAGCCTGCAAATGCATCCATGGCTGAGGATGTCCCCAACAGCATGGGGTGTCCCCATGCAGCATGAGCTCTATCTGGACTTGCAATTCAGGCTTCACATTTTCTGACCTAAGGAAGAACTTTCAATGTCACCTTTAGGTATCACAAACAGTACAAAGCAAAGGAGCACATGGCACTTGGAAGGAAAAGCTACTTAGCACCTTGTCCCTGAAGGACCATGGCACAGTGAAAGGGAACATGCTCCTCCAGTGGGTCTTTCCCAGGTCCCAGTGCCAGTAAGGAGTGTCAGTGCAGCAGCCTGCACAGGGAAATCCTGTCTTGCATCCTCCTCAAAAGATCAATGAAAACTATGATGTTACACACAGCCTCTCCTCCAGTTTGTATTGTGCAAGAGCAGAGGAGCCCAGCACAGCGTATTTCCATATTTCTCCAGTACCCCCATTCCTCTGCATCCTTTTTCCTCCTCAGCAAAACCCTTGCAGCCTCTGACATCTGTAGATGTTTTAAGGAGGTTTTTACATTACCGCAGAAAGCAGAAGTTCATGGTTAAGTTTCCAGCTTTGCATAACGCATCTTGGTCAAGCACAACTTAATTTTAGGCATTAGAATTAAGTTCCCTGCACCAGCTGCTACAGAAAGATGCTGCCTCTCCACTTTATCCAAGCATCAGGTGCTTAGCAGAGGGTTGGCCTTTAGGTCCACAGCACCAATCTTACACCCTGCAGAGGTCCTGGAAAGCAGCAATTTACAGCTGAGCCACCCAGTCCCATCACAAGCAGCTACCAGAACAAGGTGCTCTCGTCCTTTCCAACTACCCTACCATGGGCAGGCATTCCTGCAGCAGCTAACTGCAGAAGCATGCCACGGGGCTGACATTCACCATGCTAATTCAAAGCAAGAGCAGCCCTGGTTTCTCACGGGCACAGAACAAACCAGCTGGTGTTCAGGCACACAGAGACAAAAGAAGGTCCAGTGTCCACCCCATCACACCCTGGGAGCTGTCCAGGTAGCTCTGCAAAGCCTTGGGTACAAGGATTGCAAGTGACCCATCACTAAACAGTCAGGATGGAACTGGATGATCTTAAGGTCCTTTCCAACTCAAACCATTCTATGATTTACAGGAGGTAGCCAGATTAAGTTATTTTACTGAACCCAGTGTGAAATTCAGGGTTTTCTTCTTTTACCCAGCAGCTATAACCTTTCAATTCATCTCACACTTAGTTTCAAGAATATATTGATAGCAAAAAGGTTTCACATATTTTATCCCCAGAGCAATTTAATAAACCCAGAATTACAGTGTAATGAGGTGAATGAATCTGCTAAGATTAAGAGCTAAGAGTCCAAGTCATATGTAAGGATAGAGACATTTAAGTAATTGCATAAGCACAGTATATTTTCCATAGCAGAAAGGCTGCTGCATTTAATAGCCACATTAATGATATATCAAGAAAAAAATAACCTAGAGACAATTTTATCCTTTAAAGCAAAGCAGAGAGGATTGCCTTTACCTGCAAAGTCAAGAATCTTTCATTCAAATCAACTGGGACAAGTCATTGCTGGCCTGATATTCCAGCTTGCTTTATTGTGCTAGTAATCACATCATTAATACTACTTATTCATTCTAGTAAGTGGTACACAAACTACCTCAGACTCAAGATGGACTTGTAAATAGAACCTAAGGGCTTTCCAAGTATGATAGATAATGTTTTGGATGCTTGATACTGCTCTATATTTTAATAACCAGATTCCCATTAAATCCCTATCACTAGAGCACACTCTCAATACTTAGCCCAGTGGATAATGTACAATGAAGCCCAGCTCCCCCTTTTCACACTAAGGGCTGCCTTTTTTGCTTGCAAAAGCACAGAAGGGATCCCTCTTGGCTCACTGAACAGGAAACCTATTACTGCATCTATTAGCAAATGCTGAAAAAGTTATAAATTACTTCCTCATTTTAACAGAAGAGGAAAAAAGCTAAGGGCAAAGAATAGATGCAGATGAATGGGGACAAGCGCCCTGTGCTCGGTCACCTTGCCATTCACAGTGGGATACTGCATTTTTAAGGAATCTGCCAGAAATTGAGGTCCCAGGAGGACACATGCACAAGGCAGCACTGCACAAAAAAAACAGCACACATGATGTATGGGAAAGGTTGCAGCTCGGAAAGCATCAGCCTCCAGCTTCCCAGTGGTCCCATGCCACTGGAACAGGGACAGCTAGAGAGGGCCCACAGCATCTTCTGCCCAGACTGGTTTGTTACCTTTGCCAGATAACTCCCAGCAGCAGCATCCCTGCCCTTCCTCTGCACACCTCTCCTTGGAAGAGTGAAGGGAATGCAGGGATGGACACCCAGTGCTGCCCACAGGGTAGGACAGGGGCAGCTGCTGGGGCAGTCAATGCCTTCAGCTGGGTCCCCCCTGCAGCCATACCATGTGGGTTTCTCTCCTGGCCATCGCACTGGGGAAGGATGCACACACCAGGCAGTGCCACCACTCCAATCCCATCGAGGCACCCCAAAACAGAGTCAAGGAGGAAAGATACTGATCCTGGTGTTAAAATCCTTGCAGCCACAGTGCCATGTGCCTTTCAGATGTCACCACCATCCATCATGGGCCTGCTCTGACCTGCCTGCCAGAGAAGGTCACCCAAGGAGTGTGCATAGTGCCTGTATATGTCAAAAACATCCTTGCAGCTGGAGTTCTTGGGGCAGGAGGGGTATTACCAGCCCATGTCAAAGCTGGGATGGAGATGAAGCTCAAGCAAAGCCAATTATTTTCAGCAGCAGCAGTACTGGTATTGCTGACACTAACATGGTAACTATTTCCCTGTCTGCTGCAGGCAGGTTTTCGGAGGTCTCAGAGACCTGAGGGTCAGGACCACAGCACGACAGCTCTTGACTCTCATCACCACAAGCGGTAGCACTGGAGTGTCCAACCCTCCTCCCTTCAGGGGCTCAGCCACTTCCTCACCCTGCATCTGCTTTACGTGATGTTTCCAGCCTTAAAAATAGCTCAGAATGGCAGCCCTGGCCAGCTTCAGCAGGGAGAAGAGGTGACCCTAGGTGCCAATCTCTTGTGCAAGTTGATAATTCCCCTTCTGTGCCCATCCCTGGTCAGAGTACAGCTGAACTGGCTGCCTCATCACTGCTCCCTGGCGTGCTGGGCAGCAAGGACACAGCTCATGTTTTGCTGTTAATAAAGAAATAATCCTGCTCTGTAAAACTTTATCAGCCCCTGCTGAGGAACCCTCACAGTGGAGGAGCTGAGCTCCCTGATGCCAACTGCACTAGCAGGATGCACCGGTGACATGCCAGCAGCAGAGGTGCATGCTTGGTGTCACACCAGCCCAAAGGCAATGCCTCACCCTGGCTTACATAGCCATGTGCATTTATGCTTCACGGTACCATATTTACACCAAAACTTGTAACCCTGCTATGAGCTTTGTATTCTGGACGATGAACAACCTGGGAGTGAGAACCTGCGACTCCACTTCCTGCATTCTGTCCAAAGTTTAATGTGGCAGATCTCCAGCCAAGTCATCTCTGTTCATCCTTGCATGGGAAGGGTGAAGCTTATGAGTACAGGCTCCTCCATGTGCAGAGAGCCAGAGCTCTGCACATGCATGTGCCTGGGAAGTGACTTTTAAATATGAAACTGAATTTGAAAGTATTTACCCTCAGACTGGTTGAAGCTAACAAATGGAACTGCTGGAAAGCAATTTCAGCTCAACATCCCATCATTTGAGACCTTTCAAGGTTTTTACCCCTTGTCCAAGTTAGAAGCATTTGAATTTTATATATATATAAAGAAAATAATTATGATTAATATAAAGAAGTTCTATTATATTAATATAGTTTTATGTATAGCATATATACACACACATTATATATATAATAGGAATTTGTAATATCTATTCATACGTATCAAAAATAAAAAGGAAACCAAAGTTCCCACTCTTCATTTACCAGTACAAATTAATCCCTTCAAGCATGAGCAGTTCAGATCAACCTGATTTCCAGTGGAAATTGAACCTTTGATCAAAATGACAATTACTCAAGGAATACCTGAGTCATTCACGCTGCTATTCCTCTTGGCATAGGCACTGCGGACCACCTGCTCGTACACCTGAGCTCCTATTGTTCGCATGTTCTCACGAATCATGATGCCTCGGGCTTGCATCATGAAGAGGTAGGTGTTCACTGCAGGGGAAAGAAAAAGGAGCATTTCCATGACCATCAGGTTTCGTAGGAAAGAGAAATAGGAGTCTTCTGCAACCATTCCCTGCCTCCTGTTTGGTTTCACCTCCCTCCTGTCTGGAGGATCCCCAGGTCACACGTGCCTTGGTTACCTGGTGGAGCTAGGAAGGGCACGGAGTTGGGCTGTAAGGCTATTTAGAAACCCAGCTGGTTAATAAGAGGACCATAGCCAGCTGGACCTGATGATGCAGACTGTAATGCAGCACTGCAGCTTAAACAACTGTACATTCTGCTTCCTAAGCAAGGATGCTTAATTAGGAAATATTATAACAGGAAACTAAGCTGCAGGTCTGCAGAAGGGCATCCATTCCTAGACTGCAGCACCAAGGGCTTACACTTGCTTGGCAGAGGTACCACAAACCCCATCCCAGTACCGGTCTGAGCACACCAGCAATCCATATGGGTCAGAGCAGGCTGCGTTTTGCAGAACAAACCCCCTGCTCCCCAGAACCAGCCCCCCCCCTCCCCCACAGGTTCTTTTCCCTCTCCTTTCCTGCTGACCCCATGCCCTGGCATTGCTCAGGCTGAGCCTGCTTAGGTTTCAGTTTAAGCTGACACCTGGTGCTGGCAGGGACGGGCCCCAAAGCAAACAGCAGCAAGCACAGCCCTGAGTCACCAGCAGCACCCACAGGTATGGTAGGACTGCCACCCATAGGGACAGCAGGACAGCCACAGCACCCCTGCACTGACATCTTAGGCTTAAGAATGAAGTGGGTGGGGAGAAACAATTTGGAAATAGGGAGGAGGGGAGATCTAGAAGGCAAATTCTGCACTAGTAATTACAAAAACAGGTCAAAAGACACCCCAGGAGGGATGAAGAGGGCGCCAGGCCAAGGAAACAACAGGGACCCATCACAGAGGAGGGCAGCAACTGATGAAATGTCACCAGGAAACATCCGTAACAGGTCATTTCTACAGCAGGCATATCACAAGATGCAATAGCCCGGAACCAGTGGCTGCCAGTGCCAGGAGGGTGCAGTCATTGCCGGAGTCACTGGGATCACAGATTAGATAGGACACCTGGGAGGTGGCACCATCACTGGAGAGCAAGGGTCGCCCCAAACACCACCCACCAGTACACACACTGATGCACTGCCCCTGGTGTCCTTGCCCTGCTTTCCCCTTCTACACCCACAGCTCGAGCCGGGCTCCAGAAGGGCTGCCCACACGCATTTCCCAATCCCAACTGTGTTTTGTTTCCACACAGCTAAGCAAATATTTGAAGAGGCAACGGAGCCCCACGCCGTGCCCAGAGCTTGCACACCATGCCCAGGTCCTGTACCCAGCCTATCCATGGGGAATCAGCACATTTTCAGCAAGAAGGGGGTCGGCTGCATGTACTGCTTGGCAACTAAATGGCTTGCAATGAGATGTTAAATGCCATTCGCAGCCTCTCCTATACACGTACCCTTCCTGGCAGAGCCAGTGACAGCACCTTAAGCCAGTGGTTACACTGGCAACAAGCAAAGCTGCCTCAGGCAAAGCTGCACCCAAACCCTCTTTGTTCACCCACTGCTTCTGGGGCCAGTTCTGCAACCGCCGGGCTGGTTAGTGACAGCAACAAGATGAATGTGTGCTCTGCTGCAGTTTCCTGGCAAGATCCTGGAGTTGCAATGACAGCGAGAGACAGCAAGGGCTGCTCCTGCCCGGAAAGGCTGGGAATTTGCTTTAGCAGATCCCCAGGGCAGCAAGCTCAAGGAGAAGCTGGCACTTGATGTAGCACTACAGGCCAGAAATGAGTGTAGCTGGAATTCCACATGCAAAGCCTTACACCCAGCCCTAAAGCCTGCATGAGCTTGCACTTGGGAGTCAGCTCCCGCCTGGAGCTCGGCATGAAACCGCATCATCACCCAACACCATCTCCAGCCCCAGCATCCCTTCCTGACATAGCCCCAGTTTAGGCAGCTGCCAACCAGGACTTATGGAAGTGGGAGTTCCTGTGGAGAAAAGAAAGGTTTGCGGAATGGGCTATTTAGGGTTAGTGTAAGTGAGCAATGCAATTGGGCTGGTATGACCTTGGGGTCTAGGGCAGGATGCACAGGGCAGCTCCAGCCTGACCCGACCATACAGGCCAGGCAGAGGACAGGTCTCCCAGATGACCACAACAAGGCATATAAGTTGGGCAGCTTCTTCTCCAGCTCATCAGCCCAGGTGACAGCTCTGCCTCGGTTGCAAAGGCAACATATTATGGGTTGACAGTTTGAGCATATGGCTCCTAAGGACATGTCTATAGCATCTTGCACAAATGGCAGCATCCACCCCAAGCTACAGGCAGAAGCATTGCAAGGCTCTCGCAGGAACCAGCACAAACCAGCACATCCAGCAATAGAACAACATCCTCCAAAGCCAAGCAAGCACAGCAGTGCATGAATTCATAAAAGAGAGCAGCACCACACAGCCTCACCTCAGCCATCAGCAGTGAGCTGCCCAGCTCCCTTCCAAACTCCAAAAGGCTAATCAAGAGCTCCTCTTTGCACAGAGCAAAGGGTGGCTCAAGACACTCAAGACGAGATGTTTATCAGGACTAGGTTATAGATAAGGGAAGAGGGAGCAGCAAGCTTGGACTTTCCAGCTTGCATGAAGGCATAATTCACTGATGCTGAACAAATAAATTAGCTCTGTACTTTATTATGCCTTCTACTCGCTGGGTAAAGAAGAACCAGGTTTGGTGAAGCATGAAAGAACAGAAGACACAAATCGGCATCCAATCCGTGCCTAATTTAAGGAAGAGGGAGGTTTCTCGGGCACACTGAAAGCACCATTTGTTCCTGCTCCTCGGCAGGCAGACGGAGCAGGGCCTCGCCACAGCCACATGACATGGCTTGCTGGGTCGGACTCGTACGGAGCGGCAGTGGGAATCCTGAACAGACTGTCACAGCAACCACCATCCCAGGGGAACGCCAGCATGAACAACACCAGCTTTGTATAAGGCAGCCATTGCCTTCTCACATATTAACCCCTTTACTCAGATGATGATGGAGATACGGGGCCATGGATGAGATGTGCCATCAACACACTGCACACACAGCATCAAGAACCCCACACGACCACACCGACCCAAGCCCCTTCTGCCCCCAGAGCCACCCGCCACCATGATAAGCTTCACAAAGCCCATGCTTATCCAGCACACACAATTCATTTGGGTCAGACAATCAGACTTAAAACACATTATTGAAAACATTTCACTCCCTATAGCCACACAGTGCTTGATCTAGCTCCATGGGGCGACCATGTGCAAAGCTGGGTCTGGATCAACATCTGGGAATCACTGTACTTGAATTCAAACCTCACTCCTCGGTTTACTTTGCTTTTGATGAGCAAATCTGCCATGTTTAACATTTATTAAGGCTGACCTTACAGAGCGTAAGGCACCTGTACCCAAAAGGCAGCGTTCCCCATAGCCATAGTGCCAGAGCCACCACCAGCACAGGAAGAG
This sequence comes from Melopsittacus undulatus, assembly GCF_012275295.1. NCBI lineage: Eukaryota > Metazoa > Chordata > Aves > Psittaciformes > Psittaculidae > Melopsittacus > Melopsittacus undulatus. Next base: position 28,857,319 of record NC_047536.1, on the reverse strand, counting down.
GATGCTGAACATCCCCACCACAGCCTCTGCCAGGGAAGAAAGATGCACACATGCACTGGTGATGTGCTCAGCTTGAGCCAGGGTTCAGCCAGAAAGCAATTCTCCATGCTCCAAGATACTGCTAATCTAATCACACAGGATGATCTCGGAAATTACACTGGCCTTCTGCCTTTATTCCATTTGAGCACGCAGCACTTCAGACCACATACACGTGGTGATAACAGCCTGGCTGACCAGCAGGGCAAGGACAGGAGAGGGATTTTAGCTGCTGTTAGGGGAGACAAGGGTTGGGGACCACACCAGGGAGGGAAGATGCCCCTTTTCTTCCTGATTTCCAGCACTGACGCTCACAACCCACATAGAAAACAAGCAGAATTGAAGAATCAATTTACCCAAATGACTGCATTAAGCTTATTCTTGTTAGTTCATTACAGGATAAGACAACACTGCTGGGATTTAAACACATGGAAATCATGACATTGCACCTACAGCTTGCCACCAGCTGGAGCAGAGGCACATGGCTGAGCCCCAGGGCCAGGGCACCCTGCAGGACTCTGCACCCCAACCTCCCCGCTCACAAGCAACAGGGAGGCCAAGTGCTTATCCAAGCTGGGAATGGATGCAACAACTTCAACCAGGGAGGTAAAGTCCAATTACATAAATGAGTGCTGAAGTCTTCCTGTAATCATTTCTCTGTTGGTATTTTTGGAGCACTTCTAATCAAGAAACAGCTGACTCTCTCATGGAAAATTAATTTCACCATGATGATATGTACTAGAAGAGGCAGCAGGGTAATTTGCAGCTTGGGAGTTGGTTCAGAAGAGGTCTGAGTGTGATCCATGCCAGCTACCAACACAGGAAGGGGACAGACCTGACTCGTCTCGCTCTTGACCCCAACACACTCTGCCTGCGGAAAGGACCTTCCTCCAGCATCCTCCAGCACAGGGGATGGTGCAGTACCTGAGGCCCCAAGCCAGGAGAGACAGCCGCCGGAGTCAGGAAGAGGGGCAGGAGGTTCACAGCAGGCCTGCATGCCTGTAGCGGTATCAGAGCCCAGCACAGCAGCCAGGCTTTCCTGAGGAAGAAGCAGGTCTTCCTCTGCTTTGAGATTTAGGGTTTTCTGTCACATTCAGCAGTTTTTCCCCAGTTCATTAGTCCATCAGGGGCTGCCTATGAACTCACTGTGGACCCATTGCAATGTGCAGCCTTCTGCCAGCACTGGGATTCTGGAACATCTGGACCCCATCCCAGCACAGGCAGCCCCACCAGCCCCCACCCAGCCCCGGGAACACACATCTCAACCAACAGAGCCATAAATCAACGTACAACCAGGGAAACTGCTGCTGTGCAAACCGCTTTGCCAGATGCTCGGAGCAGATACGAAGCACCCAGCAGAGCTTGCAGGATGCCTGCGCATGGGAGATGTGACAGAGACCCTGAAGGGATGAAGGTAGCACAGGCAGCAGGGATGGGTGCTCAAGTCACCCCCAGCACCCCCTGCAAACACCCCTGGTGGGGCCCAAAGATAGCAAAACCAGCAAAGCCATGCCTAGTTAAGCCTTTTGTTAAGCTCTCCCAGCAGATCCCCAGCATCAATCCAGTTCCATTAACAATAAAAAGAGGTTTAACCAAACTAAACCTCCAAAGAACAGACTGACTGTTAGGATAGTCTTAACTTGCAAACAACCTAACCAGGGAATTTAGCAGCATCCCATAGGTAATACACCACGAGACCTCTGTTGCTATTAGCCTTCAAGTGGCACTGCGCATCCCAGACAGAGGGTGCCTGAACAATTAAATAACAGGTTCCTATCAGTTTTAGGGAATCTCATATTAATGCTACCAATGTTACTTAGCCCTTCACCTCCAAATAGCACAGGAAGGAATAATTGGGTACGTTAAGTGATCTAAGCATTAATAGTGCAGCCGCACTGAGTTGGTAATGACAAACCACCCATCCCCAAAACTGGCACGTTCATAGCCTGCATGTGCAGTAAGAAAGTGGGAAAGATGAGAGACTGCAGTGATGCTCAACCAAAACCTGAATATGGGGAATTTGTATCTGAACCGTCTCAGGGAAAAATGACTCCAAAGGGGGAAGCAAATTCATATTAATCTAATAGTGAACACTAAAAATTCAGGAACATTGAAGACAGCAACTTTCAACTGCAATCCCACAGCTGGTTGAGCTGAGGCATTTGTGCAACTCACTTTGAGGAACAATTTTAAGATACCTATCAAGAGGAACACGATGTGCTCTGTACACATGGGAAAACTCAGAAGAACAAGGGAGTTCATGGAGTGTTTGCAGCACTAAAGCACTCATGGAAGGAACCTTGCACCCCAGCAGCAGCCAGTCATACCCAATGGGTCAGCCAGCAGCCCAGCACTGACATGAGCGGTACTTTGCTCTATGCAGGCAATGCTGCAGTGTGGAAACCAGAAGGACACAGTTTAGCCATGCATCAAAGCAGGAATATCAATATCAGTATCATGCTTAAGATCACACAGGGCTTTGCAAAGCCCAAGAGCAGCTCGACCCCTGGGCTCTGCTGCAATTCCTCTTTGGAAGGGCGTAGTGACATGTGCAGGCTGGAGCATAGAGCATAACAAGCATTTGCCCAAGTTAAATATTACCCTTCCTAGAGGGATTCAGACTCTCTTACATTAATTGCAGTTCAGGAGATGCGACTGCATATGACTGCATCTCCTGTTTATTTTCCACCCCTCCTCCTCTGCAGTGATGGGCAGCTCTCCCCATCCACAGCCTGCCCTTCCCATCTCGCCTCCCTTTGCCAGGGTCAGTGCAAACGCTTCCAAAGAAGAAAAAGAGCATCAGCTGCCAGCAGATTTCTCCACACACAGAGCATAAAAGCACAGCACTCACTGGGCACTTGTGGGCACCGCACAGTTAAATGCACAATAAAAGGCTCTTCAGCAGGCGGAGTGAAATGGTTGCTAACCTCTCGGGCTGGCAGCACTGCCAGGCTGCTGCTGGATACCGACAGCAAACATTTACAGTCCTGTGTTTGTTCCCTAGGTTCATTAGGAGACAAAGTGGTGGAAATTCCTGCATCCTGGACACAGTCTCGAAGCAGCAGGAATCCTGATGCCTGAGCCCGATGCTCATGTGGGATCACGATGAGGAAATAGAGAGCTTTGGTTAAAATATAAATCAATAAGAATTAAGTGAACACCAAGCAAGGGAGAGGAAGAACAAGCAAATACTCCCCAACGATGCCCCTGATGCAGGAGGGCAGAGAAGGACGTGGACTGCTTGGGATAACTGCTTGCCTCCTGGGTCATGGGAAAGGAAATCCTCCACTGCAGGCAGCCCCCACCACCAACCTGGGCATCCTACTCATCAAACAAGCATTAGAATGTGCAGGAAAAGGGGATGTGGGCTAGAACTGTCCAGGAAATGCATTCAATAGGGAGTTTTCATCAGGGCTGTCTTTTGCCAGTTGAAGCAATCTAGCATACAGCCAGACCACAGCAGATAATAAAAGGCAGATTGGATGGATTTTAAATTCTGTATACATCACACCCCACTTAAACAGATTTCGAAATCACCAATTTGTTAATGCTCCAAACTAGGAGATTAACTATACCCACTGGAGAGTATAAAATTGTCAAGATAAAACCAAGTAAACAGCCAGGGATTTACTGACTCAGTTCACACAGTACAAACTGCACTGCCTAAAGCTTAAAGACCCTCACTTTGATGGAGGAAAAGATAATGGGACTTCTGTTTAGAATATTCCCAAAAAAAAACCCCGAGACAAAGACCTGATTTTTCAAGCATGTTTTACAAGTTCAGCGTGGCTGAACAAAACGGGTTATCACATGTACAGCCTCCTGTTTGCTGCAACTGAGCTGTCTCAAAGCAGAGTCTGAGTTGCTGCTTCTGGTCAGTGGTCTGCCTTCACACCAGGCTGGACCATCCCAGCTAACATGCACAAAACCACATGTCCTCTCAGTTGTCATGCTTCAGTGCAGGCACAGGACTTGTGGTTACAGCATTTGTTTCTTGTTCACTCCAGCAAGACCCACGGCACATCTTCCACTGCCATTTATGGCTAAAGCATAGTCCAGCTGCTATTTACATCTTCCTTGTCTCCAAAGAATAAATGAAAATACCATGGGGAAAGTCCCATCCCTGCCTAGTTTGCCCATGATGCACGCATCCCAGGGGACCCGCTTCTTGCCATTGGGATGGTGAAACCCAAGGCAGAGATTTTCACCCCCGTGGTGAGCTTGCCTCTGCCTCTGACTCTGCCTCTGCCAAGCTGCTGGCTGCTTCATGTCTCCAGCCTCAGCAGGGCACACTGGTGGGGACAAACCACCCCACAGAGGTGCAAGGCAGGCTGCAGTGTGCAACCCTCAGTCTGTACTAAGGCACTTACCCTGCTAAAACCTAGGTAAATGCTTATCAGCAGGGCAACATCTACCACCAGAAGCCACAGGCTGTCGTCTAACACAACACTGGCTGTTTCAACTCCTCGCTGGAGCTAAAACAGGCTGCAATACTGTGGTCAGTACCTGCTAGTGAAAATAAAGCATCATGCAAGCACTTCAGCCCTGGATGTATAAAGGCTGCTTTGCAGTAAGCTTGATTTCCACTCTGGGGACCACATCTATGGCAAGATCCCTCTGTAGCAACACCCCAAGACTGCCCCTGTAGTGGTTTCTTTTCCATACATTGCCAGGCCTTGGGAAAACCAGCCATTCCAGCAGCCAGGGAAGGAGCACTGCCTCAATCCCTGCTACACATCAGCCTGGCTCATCTGCTGGAGAGCCCGTCAGCCCTTTCAACTCCTAACACATCCTCCAAGCTGAAATTCTTCAATCACGTGGGGTTCTTGCTGCCCAAGATCTTAAAGGACAGCAGCTCAGAGCTCCCTGCCAAGGGTACTTTCACCACACAGTGCCATTAAGATCCACAGCAGCTTGGCCTCCACAGGAAGATTACAAAGTTGTTCTTGTCTGCAGTAATTAGAGACTGCACTGCTAACAGTCGGTACAGCTGCTGTGTTTTTATAGGGGAAAAAAAGCTATCAGAGAGAGGATGCAACTTTGAAGTTCCAACATACAGACCATTAGCTACGGGATTTTGTAAGAACTCTGATGTCCTAAGACATCCATTAGCTTTGCTGTGGGCTATGTAGCCTTGGAATACCTAGCATTTTTTATATGGCTTTCTTCTGCCTGACAAGTGAACCAGTAATACAGCTGCCGTAACTAAATTAACCAATTCCATTATCAGAGTAGGGAATGACTTCACTGGAAATAATTAATCCCTCTATGAACTTACATAGCACCTAAGAAACAATGCATCACATCACTCCTGCGTGACACCTTCCTGCGTTCCAGCACAAAAGCAATGGCAAGAGAGCCTATTTGGGATGCCTTGAATAGGGAGAAAACGGGAAAAACCTCCTCTCTGCTGTGTACATTGGAACCAGACCCTGGGATCCAGCACACAGAGACCCCTCTCTGTGAGGAGCAGAGCAAGGAAGCACCATGCCCTGTGGCTTCCCTCTGGGATCACTATCTTCTCCCTCACTCTGCTGACTCATCCCTCTTGCCCAACCACAGTAGACATTTATCAACAGTGCTGCTGCCCTGGTGCCAGGCATAAGAAAACCCTAACCCTTATCACAGGAAGGGGGAAATAAAGCACCCAGGCAACACAAACCTGTATTGCACCGCCCTCTACTACAAGCACCACACTCCTAGAACTGTGCCTAATGCACTGCCATTAAGTTACACATTAATCCTAGATAAGCAGAAACAAGGCTACTGAGTGAGCTCAGCAAGGGATAAGAGGGTCACGCAGTCCCAGGCTGTAAGCAGGGCTCAGGATCCACCACAGGGTGATCATCAACAGAGGGGCAGGAGGCCTGTGGCCCCCACACTGCCACCCTACCAGGTTGTGTTTGCACAACCAGGGGAAAAACATGATGGAAGTTCAGTGATGCCATTGTCTGCAGCAGGCTGTGGGCATAGGGTGCTGGGCACCGAGCCTGCCTGCACACAGCCTCCCAGCAGCACAGGGCTCAACCATCACTGCCTTCTCCTGCCCCAAGTCAGCAGCCCTCATCACTGTGGTGCTTCTGCAATTGTAATTCCAAGCCAAAGTTCTTCCATATCACTGCCTGGCAGTCCTGGAGAGGGACAAGCAAACATGAGGGCACCCTGGACAATAGCAAACAACCTCCTCCCTCTATGCACTCCCTCACACCTTAAAGCTCCTCACACACAGAAGTTTCTTGAAGTGTTTACCAAGGGACCTGCCTGCTCCCTCGTTGATATGAGCAACAGGGCAGGGCGAAAAACCCAATTAATTAATCAATTCCAGGCTGCCTGCAGCCAGGAATCCAGCTCTGCAAACAGGAGTCAGACATTCGGCTACCTTGGGAAAGATAAACATGCTGGGAACGAGAGGCCAGTGCTCCCTGGGTTGAGAAGCTGTCCCCAGCCCTGCATGTCCCACTTGTCCCCACATAGGTTTTGACACAGCAGCCCCAGGAACCCATCCATAGGGAACCAGCACCAGAACACAGCACCTGAAGGATGCTCGAACCCTGGCACAAAGGACCCAGGTGGGCACAAGCAAGGCAGAGCAAGAGCTGGGGAGCAGCTCAGTGCTTTGCCACCACAGCACAAGGCTGGGCTCTGGGAAAGCAGGGAGGGAGCATTACTGGCACCATCCTGCATGACCAGATCCCAGGCAGGGCGAGATGGAGATGCGCAGTCCCCAGGGTACACTGAGCATGCAAACAGGGAGGGTGGGATGGGTCAGAAACACAACCTCTGAAAGCAAACATTGGCATCTCCTGCACCAATGCAGTGCCAGTGCCCGTGGCATTTCCTTGCCCTGGGCTCAGCCTCGGATGCAGAGAGGAAAGCCCCCATGTTCACCTGAAGCTGTGGTAATCCTCACATGGGCTTCCCTGTGCTCACCCAAGCAATTCCCTGTGACCATACACAGAGCCCACAGGTGCCCATCTCCCATTTCTGTCCCCTTTGTATCCAGCTCCCATTTAAGTCTCCTAAGCCTCTGATCCCAACATCCTCACAGGAAGTTAAAACTCACAAGTGCATCAAGACTGCTCTAAGGTCTTGAAGGTGGCACGCTTCCTTTGTGTCCTAAAAACACCACACCAAAACACCATGTATGTCCACATGCATCTTGTGAAGACAGACCCGAGCAGAGGCACTGGAGCCTTTGCTCACCTGGGCAGAGGGTGCAGGTGCCCTTCTGGGGTTGCTGGCTGCTTGCTCAGCAGCTGGGCACTGCCTGAGCACAGGCAGAAGGTGAAGGTGCAGCTTGGAATAACAAAATGAGGTTTGCAGCCAGGCTTTCATCTCCCACATCTTCCCTCTGCACTGTAAGGGAGTGTGGTATCCTCCTATGGAACACTATCACTGCTGCCCTCCTTTTCCCTCCCAAAAGGTCTGCCAAGCAGCATTTCACAACCTCGGGAAGGAACAGTCCTGTTCCTCAGTGTACCCCACTGAGGTATTTGCAGTCACTGGATCCAACAATGAGCCAATGTGGGCAGTAAGAAATCCTCAAGTGTGCTTGGCAACGGAAGAGCCCTGTGCAGGACAGCTGGAAGCAAAGGCAGCTTCATCGGGGGCTTAACCTCCTCCTCTCCCAACATCCCCCTTGCTCCAAATGGTCAGGATCAGCTACTGCACACACCCCAAGCTTTGGGAAGGCTGCAAGAAAGGAGCTGGGCTCCCACAGCCCCTCCAGCCCACTGAGCATGGCACCAGCCCACCCTCCTCCTCCTCCCTGCCAAAGCACCAGCCCTTCACTGCAGATTGATTTATACACTCAAGTTATCCCATTTGGCCAGTTTGTGTTTGCTTCTCAGGGGCATTATGGCTGAACACCACTGTCCTCTGCTCCCCCCACCCTCCACACAGCTGAGTCCCTGGCACTGCTTTGCAAACACAGCTCTGTAAGTGCCATGTTGCTCTTCAGCAGCATCCTGCAATTTAGGGGATTCCTGGACCCACTACTGAGCCGCACGGATCCAGTGCCCTGGATGCAAAGGGGGAGAAGGATTGGTGTCAGCACCCACTGCGAGCCCTGATTTTGCCATCAGCTTTCTGCTGCAAATGAGACAATTACTATGTTGACTGGCTTTATTTCTGTTCTAATTAGGCAGAAGCAGGGCTAACCTAGAGCACCCCAAAGCTGGACACCCCCCCCCCAGCACTGCTCCCTCCATCTGCTCTTGCCCTACAGCCCTTCCCAACCCAATGCATGGAGCAAACTGCTACAGGGCTGCTTAACAGGGCCAGGTACCAGCAGACACCCCCCACTGCTGCAGCCTAGAAACTGTAAGACCATTTAATACAACCCAAGACACCAGAAAGCAAGCACTGACGGGATTATTCCAAGCCAGCAAGTATGCTGAGGCGTCTGAAACACAAAAGGATGCGTGAGCAATCCTTGCCTACAATTACACATGCAGGTTAGGGCAGGAGGATGCATAATCGGCTTGGGCTGGAGAAGAACTGAGGCAAAGCCTCATTTGCAGGTTTGATTAGCAATAAATTAAACATGGGAACGCTTTGCATGTGGCCGTCACATGAGAAGCTCTGGAGCCTCATACGAGGGCTCAGGCCATGTCCAGGAGAGATAGGGCAGCCAGGTCTGTGAATGGGGAAGCGGCAGCGATGCTGGGGGGAGCACCGGCACCTGCTGCTGTGTGAGAACTGCACATCGTAGTTCACCTCAAAGCAGAAGTTCCCCATACCTGCCCCCCAGTCCCGACTCCTCCACATGAGCCATTTGGTCAGGATGTTTTCAGTTCTGCAGTCACGTCCATGGAGCGGAAGAGCAGCAGCGAGCTGGGCTGCTTTCCTATGCTGAATGGCAGCGAGATGAAAAGGGGCTACTGGAACGAAGTTGTGTTCTCAAGAAAGGAAAGCTGATGTGAATAGCCAGCACGTTGCAACAGCTTGCTCAGCTGATGGCCGGTGAAGCAGCACAGGATATGCTCGTACCAGACTGAGCGCAGACACAGGACCGGGCACCCACAAACACTCCACTCCACACAGAACCCCTAACCTTGCAAGGAGGAGACAGCTGTGCACCTTGGGTGCCCTTGCCCTACGCCCCAGGCAGACCCTAGCAAGCACAACAGCTCGTAGCTGGAAAGTCACTTTCAACTTGCCTCACTACCTGCTTACTGCAACACTTCCCCCTGCCCGCAGGCAGAAACAGACCTTGTGCAGCAGATCTGCCGCCACGTCCACACACACTGCTCACAGTGCTGGGGTGCAGGAGGAGCATGCACCTCTTCAACCCGCATGGGGACAAGCTGCAGGCAGGGCAGCACCAGCCTGTGCTGAGCAGGAGCCCCAAAATGGGGAGAGCTGCTCTTGCTGTGAAACGTGGGCTCCCACCACACAGCCTGCCTCCAGCACAGCAAAGGCCAAGGCAAGGAGCAAGCGCCTCTGGGCTAGAAGAGCCATCATCTGCTTCACTCCTCTGCAACCAGCATGAGCAGCTCTGCTGCCACATCCAAAGTCCTGCAGGGCTCCAGGGCAACGCTGCTGCAGGGACCTGGATAACGGGAGATGAGACTTCTGTGAGCTCCAGTGCTGCTGATGGCCACTGCAGGGGGTGTGGGATCCCTGCTGCAGAGCCACACAAGCTCACACTAAAGTCACAGCTGCTTTTCGAGGACATGAAAGCCTGATGCTAGAGCATCTCCCTTACCTACCAACATGGAGCTCTATAGAGCTGGAAACACAGTTTCAAAACGAAAGCTAGAAAATGAAGAAGCCTTTCCCCCCCAGATCCTCCAGGATGCTGGATGACTAACATTTGCATGCTCCTACCTCCCCATCACTTCACTTTTGCCATCTGGTTTTGCATTTGGTCACTGCTGCAGTCTGGAACCTGCCTGCTGAACTACCCAGCTTCTTTGAAAGCGACCCTCACACCATGCAAACGCAGCTGAATAATATTGTCACTCAGTAGCTGGTCTCCAGACCAGCATTTTCAAGGGCTTTGATCCATTTCAAATAAGGCAATGAGCTTAGCCCTTGATTAAATACATAGCATAATCCACCTAAATCTTGTTAGCCGAGAAGCAAGTCGCTCGTCTCACTAGCTGTGGGTGGCATTGCGTTTCACTGCCAGGCAAGCAGGGCTGCCTGCAGCCTGAAGGTGCCCATGGGGGCACAGCCCAGGCAGGCAGAAGCACCGGTGACTGCAGCAAGGAAGCACAGGGCTTGCCCATATGGATTCAAGGTATAAGCCTTCATGGGATCCTCCTCCAAAACTTCCCCCTGCAACAGGCAAAAGCCACCCATGGAAAGAAAGCCCCTTCCCCGTTGAAGGGCACAGGGAGGATGTTTCTGGGCTCACCTTCAGCCAGAGCAGTGGGCACCCGATAGCAACCAAAGCCCTAAATAAAATCCACAGCAAGAGAAATCACTGAGTGAGGGAGCCAGGCTGCAGCATGGGAGAAGGATGCGCTGCAGCTTTGGGGGAGTTTCACACCATATCAGTTGTGCTTCCCTTTCCTTGGGAGGAATGAATCAGCACAGCATTTGTAGAGCCTTAACAGAAAGGACTGCTGCCGAGTGGGAAGCACATCACAACAAGGACAATTATTCCAGCTGCTGGACGGACATGAGCCTGGCTCCAGGCGAGATGCAGGTGTGCAGCCAGGGTCAACATCACAAACATCTCATTTCCCAAGGGCAGCATCACCATCTGCCTGCTCTGGTCAGCACTCACCAGCTGTGACAAGAAGCAGCACCACTTCCCTCGGAGTCCCAGGCTGCCTCTCTTCCCACTTCACTTCCCAATGCAGACATCAGTGTGGGTGCACACGTGCCATCCCCAACAGCGGGATATGGGGGAACCAGGCAGCTTGGGAAGTCTGGCAAAAAGAACCCCTCCTTCCCCAGGCAAGCCCTGCTCCGATCCTGCTTGTCTCTGGGATCATTCTATAAGCGTACAGGTGAGTCTTTCAAAGCACAGAGAGGCAGAACGGTGAGCAGGGAAACACTGTGAGGAGAGGGACTCTTCATTAGGGACTGTAGTGACAGGACAATGGGTAATGGATTCAAACCAAAACAGGGAAGTTTAGGCTAGTTATAAGGAAGAAGTTCTTTACTGTGAGGGTGGTAAAGCGCTGGAATGGATTTCCCAAGGAAGTTGTGAATGCTCCATCCCTGGCAGTGTTCAAGGCCAGGCTGGACAAAGCCTTGGTGACATGGCTTAGTGTGAGATGTTCCTGCCCATGGCAGGGGGTTGGAACTGGATGATCTTAAGGTCCTTTCCAACCCTAACTATTCTATGATTCTATGCCATTTCCCAGCCTGAGGCTGCTCCCTCCCCACCAGCAATTCCCCCTACAGCTGCTCCTGCCTAAACAGAAAAATACACTAGGATGTGGGACAGGAGATACTTGCTCCAGAGGTTACACTGTATTTATTATTTGAGTCATTATAAGACAAAATCCCTGAAAAGCGCTATTGCTCCCTATTTCCCTCTGGGTTTCAGACCCAGCATGCAGGGATCAGCTCTGCAGGGAGGTGACCTCCCCAGGGGGCTGATCTCAACTGAGAGGCAGGAGGTCTGCAAATCCCTGCTCCATTAGCAGCTCCAAGGCTTCCTGCAGCAGCCAGGCACGTTTCAACAGCCACTGGAAGGATTTTAAGTTAATTTAACCATGTTAACACGTTATGTGGCTTCTGTCATCTCAATTACCTTAAAAAGCCCAGGCACAAATCTGAGAGGGAGTGCAAGGGAGGAGGGAAAAATAATGATTTAAGAATTAGTAAGGAAGAAGAAGGAAAAAAATAAGGTCTTGGGCACAATTCCAAAGCACAATCTTAGGCAGATCAGGGGAAAAATAAAACCAACAAAAAACAACTTCACAGGATTTCTAAACCAAAAGAAAAAGCAGTGAACAGAAGCAGTATCTGCTTTAACCGAATACTAGCCAGGAAGGCTCAGCAGAGCAGATCTCACCAGTCACCAGCTGGCATAGCACAAAATCAGCCTTTTGGCACTGGTATCCTCACCCAGAGCCGGGCAAGGAAAAGGGCTGCCCGCAGAGGAGCCAGGATGATAAATGACAGCAGTTGAGCATTGCAGGGGCATTTCACTGCTTCAGAGGTTGCTGCTATAACAATCTTCTCTGACTCAGCAGCTGAAAGGGATGCCGGGAAGGAAGCACCATAAAAAAAAAAGTCATGCATTATTAATATGGGCTCTGGCAGCAAGACATGAGTTGGAAAAACACTGAGGGGGAAAAAAATGACTGCAGAATAAGAGCGAGCTGCATGTGTGGAAGCATTTCACACTCCTGCCAGAGCCCCTGTGGCCAAGGGCCACCCTCCATGGGGTCCTCATCTGCAAGCAAGCCCCATGTTTGCTGATAGCAACTTAATACTCACTATGTTCTCGCTCAGAGCAAGTTGCTGCAGAAAACACCCCATGCCTTGGGCATGGCCCGCTCCAGTTTCAAGCTACAACAGCCCCAGGCTGTCCTGCTGTGGAATACAACCATTTCAGCAGGTTTATCTACCTGTGGTCTGTGCATCGCTTGCTGACTCCCAGGAGCTTCCCCCTTTGCCTCCCTCTGCACGCAGCCCCCCTTCAGCCCCCCCACTGGTGTTTTAATGGGGGCACCAGTCACACCAGGCTCCTGCAGCCTCCTGCCAGCGTGCTGACGCAGAGGGCACGGGAGGAAGGAAGGGGAATGAAATGCTTTCCTCTTCCTGCCAGGTAGGTGAGGGAAAGAAATACCAATTAGCACTTGACTACCTGGTGCACTGCAGCGTTTGCTTTCCTCTTTTATGCTGTGTGCTTCGTATCATCCCTGCTTCCTACCCCAAATCCTTGCTTCCAGACACAGCCTCTCCCAGGCTGCTGCTGAGGGCAGACACCATACATTAGGAGTACGTGTTCCCCTACCGCAGGCATCACATCGACCTCCGCCAGCATATCCTCCTCATTACAGGGTAACCCTCTGATCCCTGCACAGGAGCCTCCTGGCAGCAGATCAGCATATTTAAAGTTTCAGCCCAGATTGGTCCCCAGCCTCTCCAAAGCAAAGGAGGTGGCTAACACTGTGCCAGGATTCAAGTGGTTCCTTTGATCGCTTGTATGGCGATAGCATTCAAGTACAACCGATCAATTATTTTGCCATCGAATTCCCTAGATAAGCAAACACACACTGGCTGAAGACTGCTTACACCATAGTCCAACCCACAGCTGTGCAATGGGGGTTTTTTGCCTGTACTGGCTTTCTTCCCTTCTGTGTGCAATGGCATTCTCCATAAATATTTCCTATCCTTTACCTTTCCGATTAGAGAGGCACAGGGAGAGAACAGCTTTGGAGGCACTGTTTTCACACACAGAAATGTGCCTGCTCATCAGGGCAGGAAAATAGTGGCTTTTTTGCACCTCAAAACCAAAACACTATCAAAAATAATCCTTAGGGAGTCACACACAATACAGTCACTTGCTCTCACCTACAGCCCAGTCCCAGCAAGCACTAACCCTCCTCACCTTCCCTACGCAGCCAGGTATGAGAAGCTCAAACCAAGTCTCCTGTACTCCTGAAGTAATATTTACATGTGTTGGAAAAGGTAAGTGTCAATAAGGTGTACTAAAGTTTGTGGCTCTATGCAGAACATCCACAGCCATTACAGAGCTCAGCGGTTCCCCCAAGCAGACAGCCCATTCCTTCACTTTGGGCTCCTCCACTTTAGGTTTGAATCACCGGCAAGCCCCAGAAAACTCCTTTTCTAATGGAAAGGAATCACCACAGCTCTGCCAGTCACACTCCATGCTATAGCTGTACCCAATGGGACATGCTGTCCCTCCATCACCCCCGGGGACCCTTCCAAGCAGCAGATGAGGATGGCCAAGGGTGGTTTTCCTGCTGGGCACTGACTTCACCCCTCACCTTTTCAGTCTACCTTTCCTTTCAAAATCAGAGCAGCTCAGGGTGATGCTAAAAGCCCTCGTGTTTTTAATGTCCTCGATTTCATGTTCTTCCAAAAAACACATAAAGCATCTCTAAAAAAATTCCAATTTGGGTTTTTTCTTGCATTTCCACAGCACAGCCTCACTATACACTTCCTGCTCCATCTCCAAACAGGGATAATACCCACTGCATGGAAAAACCTTCCGTCACACATTAACCATCCCAACACACCAGTATTTAAAATGCTGTCAGACCAAACCACAGTCAGAACAGTCCAAATGCAAAGGAGAAGCCAGTATGAAAATAAACTTTACTAAAATAACCCAGTGAAGGTTTTGTCAAAGTAAACACACATTTTATTGTAATGATGATGCTTTAAAAATAAAGCTGTTCTGGGGAAGACTTTCTCTCTCTGTAAAGTGGTATATCAGTTTCTCTTCCAGACTATTCATCCTTTGGTGCAGGGAGAGCAGAGGGTCCTGCAGAGCCTGATCCAGGCACCACTGGCTGAAGGTCACCAGTGCTACCCTTACCAGGTTCCCCAGAAGATGCAATAAAATTAAGCATTTCAAGACTCCGTGCACTGCTTGGATATCAAAGTCCACCACCAGAAACAGCATTCAAATAGGCAGAAGTGCAAACATAGCTCCCCACATTGCTCATCTCCATTCCCTGCAGTGGTCCCTGGGGTGTTCATTGTGCCCTGCAGAGCAGATGCTGTCTGAGTTAATGCAATTAATGAGTCCACCTGGAAAAGAGGCATACAATCAGCTCAGCAAACAAAGCAGCAGTGTCAGAGCCCTGATATCCTCCACAGCTGGCTGCCACCTGAAGTGACCGAGTGCCTGATAGCACTGACCATGAAGGGCTCCCGTGACCATGAAGATGAGGTGTCCTGGGACTCTGGGCTTACAGCACTAATGGTTTTGCTTTCAAGTTTGGTTCATTGCAGCTCACTGAGGTTTTGAAGCACTTCATTTGCAGGAATGAACCAGTATATGGAAGATTGTGACTGCTGATCAGCTTCCATAAGACAGGCCTTCCAGAGATGGATGGATGAAACATGAAGTCTTCACATGCTCCCTGCAGTTGCAACACCCATCAGCAAAATAACCCAAACCAGATGTGCCTGACAGACAACACAGGTGCTTACAGGCAAAGAAAACCTAGTAATTCACCTGCCCTCAAAGCCTTGTAATCTGTTAGCCTTGACCAAAAGGTGGTCTCCAACCAACACTCTGCACTACCAATGTCTTGGATGCATTGGGAGCATTTTGCTGTTCTGCCTGCATGTGAGGCCTTTTGGGAGACTTGGTGCTGGAAGAAGATGCTGCTGTTAAAGGAGCTGTTTCCCACAGCCATCACCATTCTCCTTCTGCATGTTATTACAGAAGATCCTGAGCTCAAGTTATTGTACCAAGGCACACTTGAGGATTTCTTACTACCCCCAGTCACTGTCAGATACAGTGACTGCAAATACCTCAATGGGATACACTGAGGAACAGGACTGTTCCTTCCTGAGGTTGTGAAATGCTGCTTGGCAAACCTCTTGGGAAGGGGAGGGAGAAGGAGGGCAGCAGTGATAGTGTTCCATAGGAGGATACCACACTCCCTTACAGTGCAGAGGGAAGACCTGGGAGATGAAAGCCTGGCTGCAAACCTCATTTTGTTATTCCAAGCTGCACCTTCACCTTCTGCCTGTGCTCAGGCAGTGCCCAGCTGCTGAGCAAGCAGCCAGCAACCCCAAAAGGACACCTGCACCCGCTGCCCAGGTGAGCAAAGGCCACCACAGCTCACCAGTGTGCTGCTGAGCTGGGCCCCAGCACCCTGCCATGGCCAGCATCCCCTGCTCCCTTGCTCTTGGTTCTGTATTGCCATCCCATTTCTGCCTTCCTCTCTACCAGACACCAAGTCTGAGCAGGCCCCTGCTGACATCCCCACTAGAACGGTATAGAAGCCAAAAGCAGCAGCTACCCACTGCCCCCCACAACCTCCCCACTCCAGACTCGCCAGCCCCAGCTCCATGTCCCACAGTGCCATCCCCCTTCTCAGGACCACAACCACTGCTCTTCCTCTGTTCCTCAACACCAAGGAGGAACCACAACCTCACCAATCACTTCCCCCAGCACCATGGTCCCCCCCACATGGAGCAAGCCCATAGGAGCAAAATCTTCCCCCATTTTCACGCTTGAACTCCTCTGTGCCGAGACCTGCCAGGCTGATGCACTAAATAACTGGACCAGCCACATTTGGCCATCTAATACTCTTGCAAGGGACCAAAGCAACAAACAAGCTGTACAAAGAATGGTGCTGGTCTCTGCAGTACTGCCCTCCTGTCCACCAAAACACAGGGAGAAGGAATAGCATTTCAAAGGACTCCTGACCATCAAAATAAAGGCTTTGCGCCATAAATATGATTCAGGGCTAATGCTCCTACCTCATGCCCTGTCTGTGACTGGTCTGGAGCAATTCCTGATAAGTTTTTGAGGAAATAAAGCCGGAGAGGATTACAGCTCTCATACAGGTCAATCTTCCACCGAATAATTCAAATTCTCTGTGTTCCCTTCCTGCATCAGACCCAACCATGTCAGAATCCTGTGCAAACCTAAGTGTAAAGGCACAAAATACAAACAAAAGGCTCCAACATCTGGAGAGACAATACAGGAAAAGCCTGGTGCAGCTACACAAGCACCAGGGAAGGCCCCTGACCTCCCTCCTCTCAGTGAGGTCTGAGAAATTCCAACTGTGGCAGCAAGAGTTATCAAGATGAAACAGCAACTTGTAGTGCAAGCAGCTTGTGAAAGCGTTACTGTTCTCAGCTGCAGAAAGGAATTCCCCTGATTTCCTAAAACCTGTTAAAAGAGCATAAAACCAGATGTTTTTAGGAAAGCCATAGGAGCCACCATGACATGGAAACATAGGGCAGGCAGCGAATGTAACACAGCTCCTGGGAGGACCCGCAGCGCCCTGGATGAATCCAGGGGCAGAGGTCAGGACTAAATAGGAGCAGCTTCTCAAGGTGTTTCACTTCCATGTCAGCATGTTTTTTGTACCCACACCATCCTTGCTCCAACCCTGGATCTAAGCACAGACAGAACAACTCTGGCCAGCCCATTCCTGAACATCCCTTCTAGATAAGCAAGAGGCACACAGGGCAGCTGTCCCATGATGGCAAGAGCCCCAGTGCCAGGAACATGGCCTGCAAAGAGTATCCACCAAGGTGCCCATGGGACTCCAGAGTGGGATAAAAAAGTTCACTCAATGCCAAGCTCTGCTTATTCCAAAGACTAGGCCAGTGCCATTTGTTGTAACTAAAACAGTCTGCCACACAGCACCTCACCCTGCTCCTGCTGTTCACAGGACCCCTAAGCAAGGCAGCAAGGTAACCTCCTGAATGGTACAAGCATCATCTCATACCTGCTGCCTCGCAGGGCTCCCATGGCAGGCAGTGGGGACCTATGCAGATACAGGAGCATCTCCTGGATCCTCCAGCGGCTGCCTCTCCATCAGCCCCATCATGCCCCGGCCCCAGCTCACCGCACAGCAGAACAATTGGCCGCCTCATCCAGTGCACAATGGCCACGATGAGACAGACCCACATAATCACTCCAGCCACGGCAGGGACAAAAGCAAGCGAGCGCCAGGGAACAGCATCGAATAACAGCAGAGCCTGCTGTATTTGTGCCATCAGCCGGGTCCCTGGTAATTTACTGTCAGAGTTGGCTGTGGGAGCCCAGGGATGTAAATTGTTAGGGTGGCACATGGGGAGGACACACGGGTGTTGGATGTGAGGCTGGGAAGGAGGCAGCACTGCCTGTTTACCTTGGATCGCTCTGCACAAACTTGAGGCCACAGGAAAATTTCAGTTCCATAGGAAGAAAGCTTGGTGAAGGACAGAAATGAGGAGCTCATGAGGCATCACAAACCCAGCACAATGCAAACGTAAGACCCCAAAACCGTGGACTCCCTGAAGGTTCCTAGCATGGCTATTTACTGACAGTAAAATGAATTCCTTCCTGCATTTCCATCTCAAGCAGACTGCTGGCATTACCTGGGCTGCAAGGAGCCATACACAATGGCCAGCCAGGCAAAAGGCCAATGCTAGGGTAGGCAACCCACAGCCTGGGGCTGGGCTCCCCTTCCTCATCTCCAGAGGACACCAGGAGCAGTTTTCCAGCTTTTCCAACCAGCAAGGGATCCGGCAAGCATGCCAGCTCCACATCAATGTGCTGAGACAGCACCCAGAAGTGCAACTGTCCCAGTTTTCTCCTGGCGCACAACAGCACAAACACAACAAGCCTCAGTGATGCCGATGAATTTTCCTCCTCAAACCAGGGGCCCAGGGACAGGCCCAGCTCTGCCCTCTGCTATGGTATAGCACATCCTGCCACAGGGACACTGGGGTGCTCCCAAAGGGACACTGGGATGTTCCCAGCTCAGGCAAGGTATCCTGCTGGCCCCATGAGGGATGCTGGCCGTGGCAGACCTTTCCAGCAGCCTGTGGCACTGAGCAGATAAAAGCCCTTTCCAAGCCCAAGCTCCATCTGGTTCAAGCTCATTTGGAGCTTCAGGTCCCATTTATCTGGATTTTCCCACTCCTCTGCCCATGGTTTACCTGATGAGCTGCACATCCTTCTTCAGCAGCTTCCCCAGCACATCCCTCAAGGGGTGGTTTTAGAGGAGAGGCTTCTCCAAGCTCTTTAGCTGGAGAAAACCAGCCCAGCCCTACCCCACCACACCAAAGGAACAGTTGGCAGGCCAAAGGCCCCAGAACACCCTGTTGATGGCACCTCTCCATCACACACCATGCGGTCGGTTCATTAAAACATCCAGTTCTGCTCAAGTCCTATCTCATTCACTTCTCTTCCAAGCTCCTCCTTACCACTCTGGCCTGAAAACCGAACTCCCTCCAAGCGCTAGGACAAGCCCAGCTGCCCCGAGAGCACTGGGCTGGGTTTTCATGACAGAACAATTTTGGCTGAAAGAAGGGAAAAGGAAAGAAAAGAGGGAAAAAAAAGGAAGCAGATTTGTCACCTGATGGGGAGATGACTCAGAACATCGCTGGCATTCATGGGCGGGTGGGGACAGAGACCACCTTCACCTCTCTGCCTCCTCTTTGGCATAGCAGATAGCAAGAACATTAGGTGGGACATTACAGTGTTATCCAAGATCCACGAAGGGAAAGACTCTGGGAACAGAGCTGGTTTGAAGCAGTGCTTCATACCCTACAGCACCTCCAGCACCTCTAAGACTGGAGACAATGCAGAGACAGCAGAAAATTAATTTGACAGCTCTAAAAAAGGAATAAAACCATCCTTCGAAGTTCTCTTCTTGAACTGTACAGCTATTCCCTCCGGGCCTGGGGAAAGCCCATTGTTGTGGCTTAAGGAGAAAAATGACTGCTACAGCTGAACCCAGGACACCCATCCACAGCAGCTCTTGGAGAAGACATCCCCGACAATGGGGTGCAGGATGCATTTGATTTAAACAACTGTCATCCCCATAGCAGCATGAGGACAGGACGAGCCAGGCTGTGTATAGAGCACCATTAGCATCAGTGTGAAACTGTCCTCCAATGGATGCCACAGAGCAGCTCAGCAGGACAAAGCCAGGAGCTCAGTGGCATGCCCACTGGGACAGCAGAGCTCTAAGCCACCATGGGAAGGCACAGGATGCCAAGCCCAGGACATGAGCAGGGTTCCCCACACTAGCCAACCCTTACTTAGCCCTAGGAAAGACTCCCAAAGCCCAGCAGCAGCCATAGTACATCATCTGCAAATAAAACCCCATGGAAGTCATCTTGGAAAGAACACAAAGGTCTCCTTGAGGTGCCCAAGCAAGGAATGGCACAAGTAACACCAATGACATTTCAAGGAGAAACTCCCATTCACAAGATTTCTTTTGAAAGGGTTGTTTTTACAGAAATAAATTGTTGCCAAAGTTTGGTTGAAGGCCAAACCACCAGCTTGGCTCCTTGCAGGAGGAACTAGGTACACTGTATGGAGACAACAGCTGCTTTCCGATCCCATCTCAGGGGAGACGGGCACGCAGCCCCGCTGGCACCGGCACTAGGTGCTAGCCATTTGGGTACGCGGCCACTCGAGTCCCCTGCGAAGCAGGCTAAGGGACAGGACACAGGAACAAGCACGCTCTCCTGGAACACACGCTCCTCATCCTCCCACTTGACAAAACGCGCAGGATTCCCACCGGAGAGCGAGCTCAGACCACAGGCGCTTGGACAACGCTCCCCGTCTTCAAAACAAACTCTCCAGCAGCAACGGGATCGCTGTCCCCGGCTCGGCGCTGGCAGCGGCACCGCTCGGGCCCCGCGGCCGGCACCTCCCGCGGCCCCTCCACGCACCGGGAACCGGCACCGCCGCACGGACCACCCCTCCCCCGAGGGGCACGAGTGGACACCCCCTTGGGAAGGGGGGGGTGAGAAATCACCCCCCGGGCTCTCTGCAGCGCCAGCGGGAGGGGAGGACGCGCTGCCCAGAGACACGGCTGAGCCGCCGCCGGGGGCGCCGGGCCCGGGCCGCCCCTCTCCGGGCAGCGTCCGCAGGGGATGCGGATTACTCAGCGTTTCCCGCGAGAGACGCCGTCCCCCCGCCCCGGGCCGCGGCCGCCGCTTACCGATGCCCGGCGCCACATAGACGAAGTAAAGGAAGGAGGAGGAGAGCGAGAAGAGGAAGAGCGCGGCCAGCAGCGAGCGCCGGGGCAGCAGCCGCCAGGCGCCGCGGGGGCCGCGGGGCCACCGCATGGCCAATGCGGCGCCGCCGCCGCCCTGCTGCTGCCGCCGCTGCCGCCGCTCACATGCGCCGAGGCCCGGCGGGAGGCGCCGCGCCGGGGCCGCTCGGAGCCGCCACCCGCGCCCAGCGCCGCCGCATGAATGAGCCCCGGCGAGGCGGGGCGGGGCGGGCGGCAGGGAGGGAGGGAGGCGCGGGGCGGGGCCCGGCGCCGCGGGGACCGGCTGCAAACTCCCGCTGCTGCGGCAGCAACGGGGGCCGCGGCAGGGACCACCCCGGACCGCCCCCGGGGCTGGCCCTGAGCGCCGCCGGTGGGCCCGGGGCAGCCGGCACCGGAGCTGGGCACCAGGGATGGGCACCGGGGATCACGGCAGGGACACGGGGACACCCGGCCACGGACCTGGGTACCAGTGAGAACCCCGGCACACGGGGCAGGGACACCCGGCCACAGACCGGGAGACCGGGCAATGACCCACAAACACCCTGGCACATGGGGCAATGACCTAGAGAGACCCGGCCACAGACCTGGGTACCACTGATGTCCCCGGGACACTGGGCAGTGAGCTTAGGTCACCCAGCCATAGTGCTGGGTCACCCAGCATCAGGAGAACAAGGACTTATCGCCCCCCGACTTCCCAGTGTCCATTTGGACAGTGCTGGGTGCCCTCCAGGCACTGTGCAGGAGGAGGCACAGCCTCATGGAAGTGATGGGTGCAGATGGGCGGAAGTGAAGAGCAGGTGAAGTCATCACGGTCAGCGCAATGAGCACAGCCAGCAATCAGCAGCCCAGTCGGTTAAAGAGTAATTAAGTAGTTTTGCACATGTTTGTGGGCAGTTCCTCCGTTGTGTGTAGGAGGAGTTGGAAGGAGATACAGAGATGCCTGAAAATGAAAAAAAAATGGGAGAGAAGAAACACCATCCCCATCAGGGGAGCCAGGAGAAGGAGCTGCAGAGCAGATGGGGCCCAGTTCAGCCCACAGAGCTGCAGGGTTTTGCCTCATTTATGATTCCAGGATCTGTGCAACTCAGACTTTGTTCAGGGGAGGCTGGAGGGAGGAGTAATTCCTTATTTCACCATCAGAGCTGAGAAAACCAAGCCTTGCTCCAGGTCTGGGGCAGGAAGCAGGGCTTTTGGACTGGTGGCATCTGCCACCAGGATGGGCAGTGAAGGCAGCGACACCTCCAGACATAATGGGGTGGGAGATGGAGACAGACCATCTGCCAGCATGTGTCTGGTGTGTCCACAGCTGCCTCTGCATCCTGGGGATGAGCCACTTCCCAGAAGGGAATTGAGCATTGCTCAATCCAGACCTCTGACCCCTACAGTGACTGCCTGGCTGGAGGTGTCCATGGCAGCCTGGGACCAGACACTGGGATAAAGGATTCTCCAGGTACAGCTTGTGTCACAGTAATCCCGGAGGATTAGTCCCCCTTCCAGTCTGGATGCAGTACAGGCAAATAAAGAAAACAGTTCCCACGTTCAACAAATGGAAGACAAACACTCCTGTTTAGACACATAGATTCTCAGAGGAGGGGTCAGATAAAAATGAAGATAAAGTAATAAAGAGCAAGGATTAGCAGAATAGTTGAAATCTCTGTTTTAAAGGCAAGGAATTAATTTTCTTCATGTGCCAAGGTGCAGAAGGATCTCGAGGGCAGAGGTTCCTCAAGAGCCGGAAGGCTGAGGAGGAAATCAGGGATTTCCCTGGAGAGGCGGCACGAGCCGTGTTAACTTCAGGAACAAGGAAACTGGTCCTTGTTTTCCAAGACTGCCACTTCACCACCTCCTTGCTTGGAATAAACGAAATCCTGAGCCCTATTAATTTCTCGAGCCCACAGTACTCCAGCAGAACTGCACAGCCAGGCAGTGGCTGAATTTGCTGTTCACAACATAGGTTTTATCTAGTTCCTAAATGATGCCTCAGGCAAGGAAACCCAAGAAGATTTCTTGCTTGGTTTATGGTTTGTTTGATGCAGACATGGGCAAAGGTGAGACATCATCACAATAATCTAACCTTCGAACATATTTAACTAGCAATTACGTTGCTGGAGGAGCCACCCAGAAACTCACTCCCAGGCCTGGGCTCCCACAATGGGGCTGTCACAGAGGAGTGGAGCAGGGAAGCCCTGGAGCCACACTGGGGCTTGCCTGTCCCATTGCCCCACTCTGACTCACCTCCCCACTCCCTCTCTCCCAGGGCTCAGCTCAGCTCCAGTCAAACCACTTCACTTTCCCCCCTTTGGGTTTTTTCTGCTTACTCTCTCTTCCCCTCCTCTCCCTGCTCTGCCTCTCTGCTGCATCCCAGGTAAGGGATGAGAAACACCTCCATCCTTTCATCCTCATCCAATAAAATAAATTGAATGAAATGGAAGAGAGGTTTAAAAAGTCTCAGATCATTCCACAGGGCCAGGTTAGGATTTCAGGGCTATTGCAGGGAGCACCTGGGTTGCTCCTGCCTAGGGAGTCCTGGCTCTGCTCCATCCTTTTCCTCCACCATCCCTGCTCCAGCCTGCACCAGCTTCTCCAGCCTTCCTAGCCTGTGCAGATAAGCAAAGTCCCAGTTTCTGCAGTTTATTGTACCAGTGATGCCTGAGACACTTTAAGGAGGGCTTGTGTGAGCAGCTTTGCTGGCAGCCTGAAGGGGAAGGTAAGGTCTCTTGGTGTATGGCAATAAGCAGGAATGGAGGGACTGGTCCTGCCAGTGCACCTACACTCACAAGATGTAGCTGCACCCTTAGAGCATGCCTTCACATAAAAGGCATTCTGCATCACTGGAGGGAGAGCTCTGTTTTGATGGCTTGCGGGTGCCCAGTGTTAGCGTGGTGCTTGGAGGGTGGGTACAGACAGTGCTGCACCATGTGCAGTCTGGAGAGGTTGGAGCTGCATGTTCACAGTGGCACCAACACACTGCTCAAGTACTGTTGTGTGGGAGACCAGCCTGGCAGCTCTCATTACTCACTCCTGGTGAAGGCTGGCCAGTCTGGGGGTCATCTAAAAGGTTGAAATGGTCATCTAAAGGCTGCTTCACTGTGACTGCACGTCTCTTGCTGTCACTATATGCAGAGGCTCGACATGGACTGTCTAATCTGGAAGGATATTTGTTCTGTCACTTTGGCAAAGGACAGATTGTAGCAAGGATGTTACAGCCCTCACTAGAGTTTTGCAGTCCTTGTCACGATCTCTGGAGCTTCTGGCACCTTCAGCCCCAATGGCAGAGACTTTCCAGAATAGACTCCGCTCTGTGATGAGGAAGAAGCCTCCAAAGCCTCCATTTATAAAGGTGAGGACAGTCAATGTCGCACCGTGTCAGCCCTCCAGCTGCTCAGCCACGCTGACTGCTTTGGATCTGCCATGGCGTTCCTGCTGCCAGACGGTTTGTGAGTGAAGTGGGAACCTGAGCTGTGTCACTCAGAGACAAGAGACCTGTGGTGGACTGGGTGCTGCTCAGCTCTCAGTTCTCCAAAAACCATGTGCTCCTTCTATGTTTTACATACTCTTTGCAACCCAGGGCTTGCTGTAGCTGCATTTAAAGCCAACACAGCGTCACTACTGGCATTGAGCAGGAGCAGGACACAGAATCATGCAGAGTAGGAATGTAAATATTTGCTACATGTACACCCACAGACACAGCACATGCAATAAATACCCACTCAGCACATCATTCGCTATGTGCCAGATCAGAGACATCATTATTGATGCAGCAGGTTTTCAGAAAGACACAACAGGGTGTGTACTTAATTTGGCAATAAGAGCACACCTAAGTGGCCCTGGCATTTTCGGCTGGGTATTAGACCACTGCCACCCACATGCGCTGCTATTTTATCTCACACTGTTGTGTCAGCAGTAACAGAAAGGAAACCAAAGGCTGATACTTGTTTATTAAGATGGAAAAACTCCACTGCAAGGTGCTCTTTGCAAGCAGGACTTCTGTAGGCCAATCCTTGGATTATGCCACCCACTACACTTTCTAACAAGGCTGTTAGGGCTCTTGATCTTAACAGCACCTATGCCTAACCATAGGGATGATTCATTCTACCACAGTCAACAGATGTGTCATAGCTCCCGAAAGGAGGCAATATCGACAGGAAGGATTCTGCTGAGCTCCATGCTCACTTGGAAGGTGGCTGTCATCAAACAGGATAAAATACTAAGCTCGTCATGGCACTTTGCAGAGATTCAACTCACTTTGTTGCCTCTGCCTGCGTCAGCCCACCTCTGAAGGCAGATGATCTGTCCCAGTCCTGGTGGACTTGTGCAAACACTCATGAAATCTATGAGATCTAAATACACTGTCGAGGGAATACACCAGTTTCCAAAATATTCCAAGGAAGGAAACTTCAGCAGAGAGATTAAGTTATTGTGCATTTTAGCATAAGTAATTTATGCAGATTTGAAAATACCACTTCACAAAGTCCCCCTCAAAAAGTTATGACAATGGCTGGGCTAAAACACTGCCAAACAGCCCAAACTGTCCAAGAGTCAGAAAATAAACAGGCCATTTTCAGCACACCAGGAGGTCAAGATGGGGATGCCAGGAAATTCTCCATTGGGACCAGCCTTATTTGTGGATGATGTGGAAGAGTGTTGCTCTTCCCTAGTCTGTGAGGGACATAAAGCAAAACCAGATGAAAGGGTGGTGCAGGCAGAGGAGAAACCCTGCCAACCTCCTGCCAGGTAACAAGGGTGGAAAAGAAACAACTGGAGTATTCAGACACACAGCTAGATTTCAAAACTAACAGTGAAGGCAAGAAAATGGGATTAATTCTTCCTCTATTAAAACCACCTGTAAGAAAGACTTGAGGACTTCACACCATATGGGAATGTCACAGCCTTCCAGAAATTTGGGGACAAGGACAACCAGGAACAAAAGAACATTTTAGAGGAAATTGCTTTCTATTAACTCATAATTACATAATGCAAAATTAACTCACAAAGGCCAACAGCTTAATTGGATTTCCAAGCAGGGAAGACAGTTGCACAGTGAATAAAAACCTTCCATGGCTCCGTTAAATGTGGTGTTTCAAATACAGTATATACATTCTTCTGATGGCCAGCAAAAACATATCCATTATCTTCAAAAGCTACAACTGAGGGGATTTTAACCATTACCACTTCATTGCTGACCAGTGCCAAACTACCCTGGTGACCCTATGGGATGGTTCCATTCTGGGCACCTCCTCACGCTTCCAGCCACACAGCTGAATCCTAGTTAATGCTGTGAATATGTCTGGATATTTTGCTGGCATAAGATATAAAGGCTTCCAGCCATCCTGACCTTCTTCTCACATTTCGATTAACTGGAATAAATATTTAATTAGAAAGGCAAAGAGTTGAACCTCTTGTCCACCCAGTGTTGCCTCTGTAGTCATTGCCCTTTGATGTACAAGGAAAGGGCTTGTAGGACTTTCTTCGACCATGTGCAGCCTTTCATTTCTCTTGAAATCGTGGCAAGGTCAGGCTCTGTTTTGGGGTTTGTTCCTCAGAAACGGTGCAGTGAACCCTGCACAAAGTGACTCCCACTCATCTTGGGCTGAGGAGAGGAAGAGAAACTTGCTTTGCCCTCCACAGCCAACAGGAGCTTGGGCACTTTGTTTCCAGGTCCCCATGAAAACCATAGGGCTGGAAAAGCTGTCCCTGCTGTCCCACACTTGCCTGCATGCTGCTGGCTCCTGCAGCAACTGCCTGTCTGAGTGTTTGCTGTGATGAGCCAGCCCCAGGAAGAGCTCCTGATCACGGCCACTGCACAGCTCCATGGTACAGTACCAGGCAGGACCATGCTCTGGATGTTTCCCCCTTGTGCAGAGCATTGATGTGGTGCAGACATGAGCCAGGTAACATTGACACACTGCATGTTGAGCTGCACATGGGTGACTGCACCGGGTGAGAGAGGTGCTTGTTCTGGCCATGCTCCCTTTCCCCTCCCCATAACCTGCAGTTCAACAGAGCACTCAAATACCTGCTTTAAAGTCACCGGCTTCAGCAGGGCTTAGGCATGTCCTGAATCGAGGCTTAGGAAGCAGCTCAGCCTGTGAGAGTGATCTGCTAGAACCATCAGCGCCACTCTTTAGGGTTCCCTTTCCTCTTGGCTTAATTACATCCTGCTCTTGGCACTGGCACCATTTGTGCCGTGTGCTCTTATTTTTCCCCAAAGGAGCATTTGCACCTTTACTACATTTATTTTATTTTATTCTGAGGAAATCCTAATGATTTCCTTTCATGCTTGATTTTGTTCCTGTTTGCAGTGGGACTCCTGCTGTCACTCTATAAATATCTGACTCTGGAGTCTTTGCAGAAGCAAGCACGACTGAGAGCAGGGAAGGTGAAGTCAAGCTATAGAGACCTTTACCAGCTCTAAAAACTGCTGCTGCTCTTGCTGCTGCAACTGATTTATACCTCATCTGGAGAACAACAGTTCAGAGCCCAGAACCGTTGCCTCCAGTGATTTATTTGGCTGTGCTGGAGTTTGATGACGTGCTGTATAATGTTTTCTTGCATGGAAGTGCCATTCTGAGGGAGGTTTAATTGCTTTAAATGTAGATGGTGATGAGAACGCCTTGGTAAAAGCTATTTGCATACATTTTCTCGAATGCCAAATGTGTAACTTCCTTCACATTCGGGAAGTCTGAGGCTGCTTCCCTGCATTACTCAGCTTTGCTGGGTGCCTCTGAAACATTAACAACCAGGAATTCCACAGCACGGAGCAGAGCAGAGAGGGAAACGCAGGGCCAGTTGGTTTGAATGTCGAATTACTTGTAACAGCAAAACCAGCACGACTCTGAATATGGGGTTGCAAACTATAAACACAGACTGCCCCAGGCCCTAGCATTCAGGGCTCTACAGCCGACACTGCTTGCACAAGTTCAGGGTGAAGCAAGGGCAAGGGCTTGGCACTGCTTGTTCTCAGGGTACTGGCTTGACTCGCTGAGCAGAAGAAAGTAAATGAGCAATTCTGATGGTGTCAAAGAGCTGAGCTGCCATCAAGGGCAAGGCACAGACCTGCGCGACGCAGCACCGCACCACTGCTCATGCAACAGCTTCACATCCAGAGACTGTGCAAAATGCCCACAGAGCCATACCCCTGATGACCTGCACGCAAGGCCAGGAGGTGCCATGCACAAATCCCTTGTCCTTTCTCTACAGGATTCCAGGGCAAAGTATCTCCCGAGTGGCCTCGGTGGGTTTACAAAGCATCAGTCACAACAAACTGGTCTAAACAGACCTTTATTCCACCACGTACCTCACTCTACAGCGCAGTTCACTTTTGTAATTACTTAATGAAGCATCAGCTGTGGATATAAGCACATGGGAGTGAAATAGGTGTTGATTCAATGCCCTCAGTTCAAGGCATCCTAAGGCACCTGGAAGCAACATTTCGGAACTGCAGCCGTCCCACTAGGTGTGCTTGCTGCCTGCCTGCATTTCCCCAGACACAAGCTCTTTTTCAGCCTCAATGTTGTACCTGGAGAGCAGAGCAGAGCTATTTACAGCAGGCCGGGATCTGCAGGCTGGTTGGCAGTGCTGTACGGCAGCCCTAGCTGTGCTGCCACACAGAGCAAAAATCAGGAAGAAGAACAGCCCTTTTCTGTCCATCACACAATGAATCGTGCTGCAAGACCAACACCTTCTGGAAGCATCAGGTTTGTTGTGGAGGTGCTGTGCAGCTGCATACCCATGTGTGATGGATCAGCACCTTTTGAGTGCAATGGATTTGCTGAATGGGTACAAAATCATCTGCCCGGGAAAGCCACAAAGAAAGGCACCAGCCCTGGTCCCACACATAGGACAGCAATGGTTCTGTTTGCCCACAGGGATAGACGGCACTCATGTCAGGGTGCACCTGGAAAGAGGCAGAGCCTTTTCTGATGGACACAACTTTTCTGTTGTGATGGAACTGTCTGTGCCAACCTGGACACTGCAGGAATGGTGGAAACTACAGCAAAGCAGAACACAAGCATCTAAACTGGAACTTAATCAAGGCACCAGGGCTCATACACACTTGTTACGAACAACCCGAGTGACTACATGACGCAACTGCAGCCAGAAATACTCCAATTCAAAGCCAGACTGAATTTTGCAAGAGCAAAAGAGGAAGTGATATTTTCTTTATATCTTGCAGTTATAACGGCATAATTCTGTGGAATCTTGTGTCAGCCACACATCCTGCCTTCCTGAGACACAAGCCATGGAGGTCATGACAGGGTTTTATAGATGATACTAGTAGCCTGTGATACTGAGGTGGCCAGACACAATGACCTGCTAGCCCTAACTGCTCTGTGTCCCCAAACAGCCACCACCTCATGATTCACAGGGAAGAGAGGTACTCCCTGCACTACCAGCATGATGGCTGGTTTCAGCCAGGTTCAAAGAGTTTCTCATCTTATGCAACCCCCATTAGTTGTTTCCAACAGCTGACTGCAGCTAGCAGGCGTGTTTGCTAAGAACAGTGCCTAGTTACAGCAACAAAGCAGGCTCAGCTTTGCCACGGGCATATTTTCCTCAGATAAATCAAGAGAAAACCTAAAATTTACAGCATGCAGCTCATTGTACACAACCTGGATTTAAGCTATCTCATTTGCAAGGGTATTTTCAACTAAACAAGCAGCTTTTTGTTAACATTTTCACTGGCACTGCACGTTTATGGTTTAGAAGAGCACTGATCACTTTGAATTAGACATCCCAGTCGAGGCTCTGAGCCCATGCAACCATGTTCATGGCTATGTCCCTGAAATTAATTGCAGTATCAGCCAAAGTTATCAGCCAAAGGCCTGATCCTCAGGCTTTCCTTCCCTTTCAAAGCAGGGAGAAGGTGGATTACAGCTTCGTCTCACCCCACAGCCAGGGAGACACATGGGCAGCAACACCATGTTGCTGCCCACCACAGCAATAGGCAATAAGCAAGGCACCCAAGTCAGTCTGTGTGCCATGCTGGATGGATGTGGCAAAGGGAAGGAGCTGCTGGATCCATCAGAAGAATCACTGCAGGGTAAAAAGGAGGTTGCCGGAGCTGATCTCTTCTTGGAAAGAGAGGAGGAGCCAAGGAGAATGGCCTTGCCAAGGAAAGAAAGAATTCCCTTGCCCTTGGCTCTTGTTCTTTTTCCACCAGGCTCTCCTCCTCCAGTGCTGCTGGACTGGGTCTGTCTGGGGCAGACTGGGGTTTCTTCAGAGGCACTGATCAGGGTTTGGACTGCTGACTAAACCAGTGTTGATAACACCTCAGAGTTTTACCTCCTGCTGAGGGGGCTGGCACAGCATCAAGGCCTTTTCTTTTTCCCACTTGGCCCTCGCAACAAGGAGGCTGGGGGGCACACAGCTAGGACAGATATGACCCCCAGTGACCAAAGGGATATTCCATGCCATAGGATGTTGTGCTTCAGCAATAAAAGCTCAGGGACAAGAGAAGGATAGGGGGATGTTCAAGGTTATGGCATTTATCTTCCCAAGTAACCCCTATGTGCTTCCCTAACAACAGCCAAACACCTGCCTGCTGACGGGAAGCAGTGAGTGAATTCCTCATTTTGCTTTGCTTGCTTGTGCAGCTTTATTCACTTATTCAATTGTCTTTACCCTAACACACTAGTTTTTCTTGCTTTTACCCTTCCAATTCTCTCCCTCATCCCACTGGGGGGAAGCAAGCAACTGGGTGGGTGCTTCCCTGCCCACCACAGTCAGATAAGATGAATGGAAGGAAACCTTTCTGTTTCTTTTGTTATATACCCTCTCCTTCCTATGAGATAGTTACCAATTTTGCTAGTGTTAAATCTTGTTATTGTTGCTTTAAACCTGTACTTGTTCCCTTACCTGTGCTCCAGGCCAAGACCAGCAAGACAGCCATGGGAAGGAAAGATATGGGGCCTGCATGTTGTGTGTCAGAAGTGATTTGTGGAGTAGGTGTGAACAGGAGCTGTGTTTTATCAAGAAAGCAATTGCTGTCCTGACCAGGGAATTACAGAGATAACAGAAGCTGCACAACATTCTTCTAGGGAGACACTTCAGAGGAATGCCCATAAACCCCACCATCAGCTGCCTCTGATGGAAAGGAGACATGAGAGAAAGTGTGGTCTACTAACCACAGCAGAAGTCAGCATATTCAGACTATTATTTTGCTCTCTGTGGTCACTTTGCTGGATACTGAACTGGGTATCTTCATCATTTCAGCTGGGAAACTTCTTTCATCCTGTCTATTACCCATGGGCAGGGTAATGGAGTCTACCAAAATATCCAGGTCCTATCCCTTGGATTCCCATCAATCTGCTAAACAACACTGGGCAGAGATCTCCATCCTTCTGGCTGCATGAGGGCTACTGAGCAGAAAGAGGCTAGGGCCTGGGAAGACCCAGATGGGCGGAAATCTGTGTGCACACTCTCACCAAATCACACTTTGAAGCATCTCACCACAGTTGCCTCCCCACATACCTGCTGCTGTGCCATACCATCCCATTACTGGCAAAGGGCAGAGAAGACTGGCATCCTTCTTGGAAGGGCCTGCATTGCCTCCTGCAAGGGCTGGCAGGTTTTAGAGGCAGCTCAAGAGCAGGCTGCTCGTGTAAGCATGAGGTGACAAGTCCTGGGAGTGCCCAGCAGCTCCAGGCTACCACCTTGAGCGAGAAATGCAGTTGTTTGTACAGCTGCTCTTTTCTGCCATTGCCACTTGCTTGTAGACATGTCACAGCAGATGCTTCTCACCAGTACAACGGAGACTTGAACTCATTTGGGGCTGGTACCAGTAACTAATCCAGCAAACAAAACGCTGTTTATCAGAGTTGTCACAAAGATTTGTGAATTCCCTCTGACACAAGGGCTCTCGGGACAGTCTGTAATAAGGAAGGAGGAAGAACTTTTCATTTATATGCCAACAAGAATGTGGTCCAGAGAATACCTAAACACTGCACTTAACAAAAAGGTATTCAGCATTAAAAACAGCCCCTGGCAGAAGGGCTGGCAGTGAAAGACTGCTGTGGGAAGGAGGAAAGCAGGGCACAGCAAAGCCAAGCTTCCTGCAGCTGGTATTTGGGTTTCACCTCCCAGGTGATGGATGGCTTCTGTCCGGGAAGCAGCTGCTGCTGGCCACCAAGGGCAAAGGCAGACACAACACTCATGGTCCAGACCCAGCACATGGACCTGTGTCCAGGGAAGCTGATGGCAGCCAGGTTGGGGACAGAAAAGGTGGCTCTGCTCACAGCCCAGTGCAAACAGGGGACTGGCTGCCAGGGAAGCTGCAGGTACTGTAAGTTTCCATGATTTCAATATACTGAAGGGTAGCTGGAGAGGCTATCAGGAGCAGGACTGCATCTGCTTGCCCTGTTCTTTGTCTCTCAAGATATGTGCGTACAGCCTCTGCTGGCTTTCTGTGGGAGAACAGGTGGGGGTGTTGTCATTTTAAACTCTAATTCCAGCCTGACCATAATTGATTTTTCCATTCTTGGTTATTTTGTTTGTTTTTCTTAATTTACCAATGATGTGCATCTTCTTTCCCTGTCATCCCCTCTATACACACACACATGCAACCTGCCATCAAATTCTGGCATGGGTACACATGCACCAAATATACAGACACACTGCAGACATCACACCTGTAGCAGGGTACAGGAGGCTGAAACTTGCAATGCTTGTTTGAAATTAAGCATCAAATAGCCCTTTAAGAAGAAACTAGACTGGCTTGAGGAAGACATTCAGGAAGACATGGAAAAGGGCAGTATTTTGTCATAACTGCCATCTCTCACCTTATTTTCTGAGCATGCAGAAGTGTTTGGAGGCCACTGCTGGAAAGAAGACCCAAGGCCTGCAGGACCTGGTGGCCTGATACAGTGGGGCTGCATCCCTGTGCCTGGCAAGTAGACACAACTATGAAGCTGCATCATACTGGGCTCCAGCCCATGGTGTGATCAGCCCATATGGCTGGTTGCCTGCAGTGGCCAGAAAGGTCAGAAAAGTCAGTGGTGTGAGAGCTGTCTGTCCCAGTAAACAAAGAGAAGCCTGTTTACTGGGAGATTAGGGGCAAAAAATGGGAGCAGATTTCCCCAGTCATTGCATGTCTGGAGAGAAAAGTGTTGGTCAGAGGGCAGAGTAAGGGACCCTGTGAGATGGGGGGACCCAGCTCAGCCACTGACTTGCTCTCCGCTTCAGGGCTGTTTCTTCAGCCTCTCTGTGTCTCAGTTTAGGCATTTGTAAAATAGCAACTGCCTCCTGCCAAAGCCTGTCACTAAACATAACCCATTCATGCTGGGAGTCACGTCTTGAGACAGAAGGCCCATCACACACTGCTGTGAAAGCGGACTTGGATGAGTCACAGCACACAAGCACAGCACCAGCTCTGAAATACATGAAATGCAAGAATTCTCAGTCCAAAAAAAAAATTACTGTTTAAAAGCAAAACCAAGGGAGGACAATTCCTCCATGTCCTGTCTCTGGGACAGCACATCCTGGCCTCACTTGACATTGTTTGAACCATTCTCTGGGCAGAAACCATCTCTGGGGAAGCTGACAAGCTCTGTGGATAGGGACTGTCCTCTGCAGCACGATTGCTGGTGCATGGCAAAGCACAAGCCAGCATGAACAAGCATCTGGTGCTAAAAATGTGGACATGAGGTTGGGTCAGGAGGGCTGCATTTCCCTGAAGGGCTGGAGAAGTCAGCCACTGCTTCTCAACAAGGTGCTCCTCTCCCCATCCCCACGTCCAAGGCAAGGAAGCAGTTGAGATTCCCCAGTCCGTGTATTCAGCACTGCCAGCCTGTGGCATGACAGTGTCCTTGGGAACATTCCCTCCCAGTGCCCTTTGCATCCCTGTCCCCAAAGGCTCATCCCATTTGTTTGCATGATGGATCACAACCTTTGGTGACTGGCTACAGCAGTACATCCTGCTGGGCACTGATCGCAGCCATGTGATGTGCTTCCCTCTGTCACTGATTCCTCCTGGATAAACTCCAGATTTAGCATGTCAAAACAAGACAAAACATGAAATTAAAAGCAAACAAACCAAGCACCCAATCATTTCAAATAACAAATACCAAAGCACAGACATTATCTGCTGAAAACTGGCATTTGCCTCTCTACATATTTGTTCGTATTTATACATGTAAGCACATGCATGTGCATGTGCACAGGCATATGCTTACTGCATATATCTAGAGAGGAAAAGAATAAGATGCTACATATACTAAGAAATGTTAAGAAGATATAAACCCAAATCTAAATAGTGAAGAGTTTAAAACATTTCAGCATTTCATCAGTCAGCTTGAGAGGTTCATCCCCATCTGCCCCAAACCAAATTACACAGCTGACTTTCCCTACCTTCTTAAGCGGCATGCTTAACCTTCATCTGTACAACAAATAAGTGTCCTGAGTTTGACAACAAAAAACATTCACCCTCTCTTTTAAAGTACCATCAGTCCTCTCTTTCTCAGTCTCACACAGGAAAATCGAGAGAAGGGAGTAGGAGATCCTTTTGCACACAGGTTGCTTTCAGGCAGTTCACATCCCAGCTGCCAACATCTTCAGGAACTGTGATGGGACCAACCCTGGGGGATGATCGGGTCCCCAAAAGGAACGCCTTTTGTAAGCAGTAAGGGCCCTGTTGGCACTTTGGTGCTGTAGCCATAGGCATTTCCTCACATGCAGCCTGCAGATACTGATGTTTTAAGGCCACTGCTGGTTTTGGTATTGATAATACTGCTGATTTTATCATATGGCTTTAAAAC
Organism: Melopsittacus undulatus; assembly: GCF_012275295.1. Lineage (NCBI taxonomy): Eukaryota > Metazoa > Chordata > Aves > Psittaciformes > Psittaculidae > Melopsittacus > Melopsittacus undulatus. The sequence continues at coordinate 28,822,896 of NC_047536.1, read as the reverse complement.
CCTAGGTTCATCTTGTTGTTTGGCCTATACCACGTTCCAGGCCAGAATCCAGAATCTGGCTTCAGGTGAGCTTAGAGACGAATCCCTCTCCATATTCCTGAACCCCAGGAAATACTTTATCTTTACTATAAATGCCAAGCTGTGAAGGCGATCAGTGTAGGACAGCTCTACAGTAAATCTAGGTGAAGAACTTCCACCTTTCCTACATATAGCAGCCTCCTTCCACTGTTTAACTACACCAGGTTAGTGTAGTCCTATGCTGCAGGAAGAAATTCAGTGCTCTCTCTTTGAGAAATACTTGAATCAAGGGTGGCTTCAACTTGCCAGAGATCACCATGTCTGTAGATAACCTAAAAGGCTAACCCAAATCTCTGCTAGGCCAAAGACTACCAGAACTGCTAAACCAACTCCCTAGAATAAATCTGGTGTGTCCTCACCCTTTAAAGCTCACAGCCTTCATTTATAAGAGAGAACAAACACCTGTACCTGTAAATCAGTGCCTTCCCCTGAGTTTCCAGTTACAGCTGGTCACTTACTCATCTGTGCCTGCCCTCAGTGTCCCACATAGCTATCTATTTAGGCTGCTCTGTATAATTTAAGAATTAAATCTAAACACTATGTTACCTACAGCCACATCATCTTAGATGAGCTTAAACAACTATGAAATTCCTGGGATCTATTAAAAGCAACATTCAGCACACGCATTAACCAGCAGATGCTCAGTAGCTGTGCATCAGGAAACCACAAGTGAAAAGCAGGCTTAGAGACCTCCTGCCAAAATTATTACTTTCTATTGTAACCAAGTCCTTGAAAAACCATTTGTACAGCGATGCTAGACCGGTGCTTGGTTCTGTAGTTTTCTCAGTGGCAGCAAGTCTCACTTACTCCTTCTCACTAGCAACAACAGATCAAGCAAGCAGTGGTATTTCCTGCTGATGAGTCAGAGATGAGAGATGAAAATCACCACCTCTTCATCCAGAACACTTTAGACATTATAATTTGATATCACCTGTGGTTACTTCACCCATAGGGCGCTCCTCAGAGGGATGACACTTAATTTCAGTGGAAATGTGACATTTCCCAGTAGCTGACCCACTGCACCTCCTCCTACCTGGAGCTTTCTGTTCTTACACAGTTGTTTGACCCAGCAGCACTTCATGCCTCCAGGAGCTTTGATGCTCCTCCCGCTAACGGGGTCCCTAGGATCCTCACCCCTCTTCTACCTTTTCCCTTTTTCTTTTTTTCCTTCAGATTCTGGCTTTTGTGAGGCTCAGTCCCAGGTTTGTGCTTCTCCAGGTTCCCAGGCCCCTACTTTTCTGACTCAACCCTCCTTCCTTCCATGTCCTTCCTGTACCCTTCCCATGGTCCCCAACACCCATCTGCTTCGGCCAGAGCCAGCAGGCACAGTGAGGAGAAGGTCAGCTCACATCCTGAAGAATTGCATCTGCAGTCATCCCTTTCCTGCATCAATCTCTCATGATTAAAAGCACATGACAGCTACAAGGCCAGTGAAACAAAACAACTGTGGAGTTTCCTGATCATTGATCATGCCAGATGAAAGATTTAAGGAACAAAAACAAGCAAAAAGAAACAAGGCCAAGGCCAAAACCAAAAAAACCCCAAAACTAAACAAAAGCACAGAAAAAGCAAACCAGCTAAAATTCCTGCCCTTCCTTCTTAGGCCAGATGACCTGTTCACGCCAAGCAAAACTCAAGTGACTGGGAAAGATGGGTTTAAGTTTTCCTTTGTTCTACACCAGCCTGGTACAGAACTGAACATTGCTCTTGTAGCAACTGCATGAGCTCATTGCAGCAGGGACTTCATCAATGTCCTTTCACTGACAGATGCTGCTGAAACAACTCTCCATCTTCCACCATTTGCTGACTTGCTTTTAAGAAGCTTTGCCTTTGCAGATGGATGCAGCTACTCCTTTTAAGAGCAGCACAGTCACAGCTATAAGATAGGGAAAGAGAGGGCTACAGGGACAAAGAGCCTCCTGTAAGAGGCACCCTCCTGCACAACAGGGAGAAGGTTCTTCACCCTGAGAGTGGTGCAGCAAGGGGACAGGTATCCCAGAGCAGCTGGGACTTAGAGAGCTTTAGAACTGCTCTGGATGAGGCCCTGAGCAACCTCTAACTTTGAAGCTGGCCCTGCTTTGAGCAGGAGGTTGGACCAGAGCTCTCTAGACGTGTCTATCAGTGATTTCTTCTCTGATTTGTAGGTGGTCAGGAGGACTGGGCTGACCAGAGCTTCTTCCTGTCCTGTGACTCAGAACACGAGCACTACTGCTGAAAGCAAGATGCACATGGTCCCCACTGTCCTTTTCTGTCACACTCTCACCTCAATGCCTTTCAGTTTAATTTCTTGCATTTTCACTGTGCTTCTCAGAAAAACAAACCAGCAAAAGTTACCATGAGCTAAAACCATGCAAATTTGTGTCAGACTGCTTTTTTTTAGATAAATTCTCAAGGGAAACACTGACAACTCAACTTGCAGCAACCAGCAGCTTCCAGCCATCTAGTTACCTGCACCAGTCTGCTCGTACTGAAGCGGCTTTCCATACCCTCTGGTGCTTTCGGACAGAGCACATATGGAGCACTTTGCAAGCCCTGAAAATGGCCAAGACTTGGCAGACTTCGAATTGGAATTTTTGCACAAAAAAGGAAGCCAGCATTCACAAGATTTCCTGTCTTCCATCACCGTAAGTACAACACATTCTGGATCAAGCCTCATTATTTATGGATGGAGTGTTGTTCGCAATCTTCACTTCAGAGCACCATGAAAACTGAGATCAAAGAGCAGAAGAGCCTGAACTTCTGATGTGTTGGAGGCCACCAGTCCCCCCCAGTTTTCAAACAGAGTGAGGTGCACATCACTTCTGGAAATCAGCCTGCATCATGCTGCAAAGCACCACTCTCATTTTCCGCTGGCCCCAGCAAGTTTTAAGTGCACCACATCACATGTGCCTAAGCTGAAGTCGTGCCCTCTAAACTGTCCCACACACTACTGAGATGGGCAGAACAAGTTAAAGCAGATGGGGATCAGGAAACTGCAGTGTCGGAAATCAGCCAGTGTGGAAAAAACCCACTTTGGTTCTAACTGTAGTGAGACTAAGTAGGTCACCACAAAACCACATCAGAAGATGAGCGCAAGGAGGAGGTGTGGGTTCAGTCTCACTACGAGAAACCAGATGTCCTCCAGCTCTGCCCCACCTGTGACACAGAAACGGCTGCTGGCCAAAAATCACTGGTTCTTAAACCTCAGACATGCTCATACCTGCTTGAACAGCTCTCACTTTTACTCAAACAGCTCTCATGAATACATGTCAGCATTTGTGTGCCATAAATTCGCAGTTTCATTTGGATTAAAGTGCACAGTTGATATTCTAAAGGTCCTTCAAGACGACCTGAGGTCTACAAACCAGTATGTCTGTTTGTACAAAGCCCTTTGGTCTCTTTTCTTTCCTGGGGAAGTAAAACCAGACAGGAAAATGCATGTGATGCTGTTACACTATTTATTTCCACAGTGCTCATCATCCCAGCATCTTAAACCTTCACAGACTGGGTCCATGAATAGCTTTGTAAGCTGTGAGGTGCAGATTAGCCCATTTTCCAGGTAAGAACTGATGTGCAAGAGATCTTAGAGACCCCAAATCACAGCAGCAGGCTGTGCCAGAGGAGGGCATTTGAAACTCACACCAGATAAGGCTGACAACTCACCAATATCTGGATTCAAAAGCATTCTGACACTGATTTTGAGGCAGCAGCTTTCTGCTTCAGCTAGATGGTAACCGGATAAGTGCTAATGCAACACTTTGTGCTGCAAGGCTGGGCTCCCGGTCTGTGGCTGAGCAGTGAAAGCCAACCACACATCACCCATGCACTTACCCAGGTCAGCTTGGCCAGCAGGAAAGGGTTAGGGGAGCTGCACGCTGAATATGTCTCATTTATAAAGCCAGGATCCATCTTCTGCCTTCCAGCACACCCTGGGAGGCAGTAACCCCATGCCACCGGGACCTCTGGCTCTGTTGAAGCACAAGGGGTTACTTATGAACTTGGGTGATGGCAGTTGAAGGAGCCACGAGGCAGTGACAGGTGAGGGACAAGAAGCTGCTGGTGATGGCAGCTGAGGGGAAAGGAGCCAGGCAATGGTGTTGGGGAAGGAGCCACCAGGTAAGGCCAGGACTGAGGGACAAGGAGCTACTGGGTGCCTGCAGTGGAGGGACAAGGACCTGCTGGGCAATGGTGCCAGAAGTGGTGTGAGCCACCAGACAATGGCAAGGGAAGGACAAGGTGCAAAGCCACTGGTGACCATGGGAACCAATGGACCATGGAGGTTCGGAGGGATACTACACCAAGCAGCAGTGGCTGAGGGACAATGAGGCAGTGGGCAATGGCTGAGGGACGCTGCACGAGGCAATGATGGCTGAGGGACATGGCACCAGGCAATGATGGCTGAGGGACATGGCACCAGGCAATGATGGCTGAGGGACAAGGAGCTGGACAATGATGTCTGAGGGACACGGCACCAGCCACCGCTGCTGAGGGACATAATGCCGGGGCCTTGTGAGCAGCGCGGGAAGGTGACGTCACGCCGCAGCACAGGTCATGGCGCCGCCACGCACCGGTAGACTGGGACAGTCCGCCGGGCTCACGTGACAACACGCGCCCGCTCGAAGGACGCGGGCTGCAGACACAGGCGCGCACGCATGCGCAGCTCTCTACCTCTGTCGTACCATAGAGCTTGAGGACGCGTCGCTAGACCGTCACCCCGGACCCCGGAAGTGGCGGCTCCGCCGGAGCGCGGAGTGTGGTTTAAGCCGGCGGCCGATAACAAGATGGCGGAGTGAGTGTGGTGGCGGGTGGGGGGTTTGGCCCCTTCTGCTCCGGGGCAGGGCTGTCTCCCTCAGCAGGGGCTTGCGGCGGGGGCAGTGTCCCAGCACCTCGGTGCCCGGGGCTGCGGGCGGTCAGACGTGCAGCGGGGCAGCCCGGCAGCCCCTGGGCTGAGGGATGCAGCGCGGGCCCCGGCACGGCCTCCAGGAGCCTCCTGCTGTGGGAAGGGAGGCCGGCTCTGGAGCGGCTCTGTAGAACCTGGCAGGCGCAGTCCCACTACCCCTGCCCTAAGCCTGACACGGCGGGTTTGTCACACTCGGCAGGCCGAGTGGGCCAGTTCATCCTCGGTGCCAGGCTCTACCTGCATCCCAAGCTGCAGTGCAGAGTGTTTGCTGTCTGCAGTGCATGAAGGACCTGTCAACTCCATGAATATGAGCTTCCAATATTTGTCTGTGATCGGATACCACTTTAAAAAGCTTTAAAGTGTTGGTCGCTAATACAAATTCAGTATGATTGCGTGATTTTCCATGTGTACATGTCTTTAGGAGACTGTTTTTTCATGCTGCTCCCATGCAGTATAATCACATATTATATTATCCTGACAGATCTGCAAATGCCACCCATGAAGTCATCAATGTCACCCTTCACACCACGCTGGCTGCTACTACCAAACTGGTGGTACCTACACCTGCCAAGCCTATCCTTCCAGTTCAGACTGGAGTCCAAGCACAGCAAGAGGAGCAATCTAGTGGCATGACGATTTTTTTTAGTCTTCTTGTTTTAGGTGAATGATGAATTGAAAGTCTTAACCTCTGTTAATTGTATGCTATATCTGAGGGCGTAGGTCAGCTTTCAGAATCATAGCATTTTATTTCTCCTCTGTTTTTTCTCTCTATGAAGTGGAATGTTGTACATTCACAGGTATTTAGAAAGTTGGGTATATAGCTGCCTGAACCAAACCTGTAGAAAGCTGAGCTTCCTCCAGAGCAAGCTACACTGAGACTTTTCTGTGACAGGTCACTTAGTCTTCTAAGTGGTCATTCTTTCCAGTAGCAAATGGAGAAAATAATAGGTATGGAGTTGACAGCGATGCAGAAACTTCTGCAGATCATTTGGGTTAAAAAAGCAATTGTCTCCCAGGAATAACTGTTATTAAGTGTAGCAAAAAGTAGAAGGCTTCTGATTATTTCTAATATATCTGGTTTTATTCAGAGAGGGTTAATATTTTCTCAGAGATCAGTGGCATATTGGAATGTGGACAGAAATGAAGTACCAAAACAAAATGCAGCAGATCAGAAAACTTACGGGATTAAAATATCTAATATGTGTGTGTTGTGGATTTTAAAAAGGCCATTCATGGTAAAATTGTAGTCCGAGGACTTAAGAACAGAGCTGTGATTTTTTTTTGGCTCTGTTCAAGCCTCCTTATGCTAGTCTGATAATCTTAAAAGCATCACCCTCAGGACAGGGGAGTTCCCTGAACAAAGTAATGCTGGTATGAAAGCTTATTGTTCGTAGTTATTCTCATTCACAACCTCTGAATTAGGGGTGTAGGAAGGATGAAAATGAATGTGCATACCATACTCTCAAGCCTGGATGTCATGAGCTGTACAATGGCCTTTAAAATGTTCTATACTGGAATAGACCCAGGAGCAGATCCGTTCTGAATTGTGTCAGAGCCAAACCTCAAAAATAAAGTGCCTGAAGTAACAAGTTATTCTCTGACCCCAGATTTCTATGGCTGGTTTATCTGTTCTAACAGCACTTCCCTTTCAAAGCCATACCTCTATTCCTCTATGCTCATGTGATCTGTGAATTCCCTTCTGTTTTGTGACATGCTTTTCCTTAATGGGACACTCAAATGTTCTTTTAAGCCTGTCCACTGCTTTTCCCAGCCCCTTGGCCTGCTTGTTATACTCCTGATATATGTGAGTGCTGGGAGCAGATGATATCCTGCCAGATACAAACTGAGCAGCCTTACACAAGAATCGGTGATCAGCAGCTAAAGAATATATCAGGCTGCCATAATATTTATGGTGGTGGGAGTTACTTCTTAGGCTTTTTGTTTTATTGCCAAAGCAAAGTATTTAAAAGCTGGTAGAAAGGAGCTGGTGATTAGATCTGCTAAATATAGATCTATCCCAAAGCTAGGGGAATAGAACACAGGAATACTAGATGTCTTTACTGGATGCATGTTTCTTATATTCAACAGGCAGGAAATTGATACAAATTCAGTAATACTGATTGACAGGTGACTACAAAACTGCTATGTGTGTATTTTATTTACAAAATATGAAATGCTTATAAAAACCCTATTAAAACTGTATCTCAGAGAAGGTTTTCTTGTAGGCTGAACTGCTCTCTGAATGTAGTAATATTAGTATTTTTAGAAGGTAATTTGAAGTCCTAAAATTTGCCTTATTTATTCTGTCATTTGTAGATCCATTTACGTCCTTCAGTGAGAACTAGGTTTGAACTAAAACTTGGTTACTTGCTTTAGTGGGTTTCTACTCAATCGTTAGAAGTTTTGCTACATGTATTTTAGAAATACTACTTAAAAGTATATTTTATTCTCTTCTAACACTTCTAAATTTACAATTGATTTTTTTCCCTCACAGCTATCTGCATCATATTGGTGCATTTACTGATAAAATACCGACTTCATTTTTTGCCAGAGAGTGTGGCTGTTGTCTCTTTAGGTGAGTAACCATGACATTTTTCTATTGTATTTGTGTTAGTTCATGGACTCTCAGTAGTCTCTACATGAAGTAATGCTTTGTTCTGTGCTAACCATCACTAGAAAGATGCAGTGAACAGGATGCAGTGAAGAGAACAACCAGTTCACAGAATTAAATTCATGGAAGAAACCAAGCGCAAACTGGCCCAGTAAAATGACACATAGGGATGTCATTACCAATGTACTTTGGCAGCTTCCTCTATTGTTGGCTATCCCCTGTGGGATAAGATACTTCAGCATTCCCTGGCAGCAAGAGTCTGGCCTTCTCTTTGAAATAGAACGTGTTTGTATTAGTTGCAGTAGCAGTATGTCTGATTATGTTATTTTAATCTGACTGGGGACTGTAATTGTATCCTGAAAACTCACCTCGACTGCCAGATACTTAACTGTCCCTGTAGTACTGTGACAAGAGCTCTTCCTGTGCCTTGAGCTACAAGAATGCCACCCTTAATGAAGATCAAGTGCTTACTTAATTTGAATTAAATTTGGAGTATTCCTAAGCCTGTAGTTTTCTATTAGGGTAATTTCATTCGTTTGTATGTTGTTGCTTCTGATTTATAAATGTGTAAATGAGGAGGAAATCAGGCCAAATACATTTATAATTTTCTCAGCATACTGTCTAACGTAATGTTTAAAGAGCTTGGTCTCACTAATCCCAACAGCAACTTTTCAGCTGTCTCTAACTTGTTTGCAAGAATCTGTGGTATTTTTGCTTCTGTTACTAGAGGTAATTCCACTGACAGCCTCTCTAAAAATACAACAAAAAGGGAAAGTTGCTTAGTTTTAATCCTAAGGTAATGTGAAACAGTGTAATACTTGTTGAGCAGGTAGAGTTTTCTACTTTCTCCTGGGCTTTGCTGGTACCTTCTCTCATATTTCTTTAGTGTATTTTCACACAAATTGAGAAAATCTTAGACTTGTTACTTAGCAGAAAGAAAACCATATTTTCCTGCAAGCTGGACTCTGAATTTTCAGATAAATGTGATACAGACACATCACATTACTAGAAGGTATTGAAGCTTAAAGAGACATTAACTTGCAAGGCCATATTGAAGTGCTGATATTTCTCTACATTTAAAAACGTAATAGGCTTGTAAGAAATCTGTAGTGCTGGTATGGATTTCCTGGGCATTGCACTCACACCTTATCTCTATAGAAGCAGCATCCACCAGGCTTCTGTGCATTTATGCTTCTGTTTACCACAGTATGACATAGAAAGATCAGAGCTGCTGCAGATCATCCTGACTTCAGAGACTATGCAGTGTTTGATTCAGTAATTGACACACTTCTCTCTCCTTCCATTCTCACATTATTGCTGCGGACAGGTGAGATGTCTTGTATAATACATCTTCCAGTGTCTTGAAGGGTTCCAAAAGGACATTACCCTCCCTTCAGTATCCTTCCTGTTTGTACACAAAAAATCCAGGTAAAGGGTGTTAACAGGTTTGGTTTTCAGTGTGTAGCACAGCATAGCTGTAGTCTGTCTTCCAAACCAGATGAGATGATACCAGCAAATGCAATTCCACTACGTGAAGAGAGTGTTATACCCAGTAGCAACCCAACTAACAGATGTCCTGTGTCAGTTAAGCTTTATTTATTTAGTTTATTGACTCAGTCATATTTAAACTACCGTCAGCTCTGTTGACAAGACATGGTATCCCTATAATCATTGGAATTGTCAGCTAATTGCTGGTCAGTGAGCCTCTGTTACTGGTAATGATCTACACAGCTGCAAGAGCACAGCTTGAGTTTCAAGTATCCAGTTTTGCTAGCAGTGCCAGAAGTGAGGTGTGTCCTATTTTGACTAATAGATTAAGCAAATGTTCTCTGGCAGTTGTTGAAGGCTAATAAACATGGCAGCAGAGAAGATAAGTATGATTTTCACAGCTGTGTTTCCTCCCATTGTCTAAGCTGCTCAGAAGCTTTAGGTTTAGGGTTTCTAGGGCATGTTACTACCCTGGTGGACAGGGAGGGAGGGTATTCTCTTAAGGCTGGATTTTGATCTTCATCCTGAAAAGTTACTGGAATTTTGTTGGTAAAAATAGTTGCCAGAACAGGTATTTCTCTTTGATTTGTTACTGAGTTTTAGCATGTTCTCAGGGAAAATAAAGGTTGGTTGTAGTAATTCCTGTAACATTTTCCAAAGAATGAGGCTTAGATTAACTCTTACAGACTTAGCTTTATGATTAGGCCCTTGACAGAACTGATCTACCTGATTTAATAGATGGAGCCAGCTGAACAGAAACTGTACTCAGTAATAAGAATAGTATTCTAGTAATAAAAGCAGAGCAGTTTGTAACTGTGTGGGACAGGTTTCTACTGCTGTTAAACCCCCCTCTTGGTGAGGCATTGTTTTGTGCAGCTCTGTCATGACTTTGCTTAGCATAATCAGTTTAGTAGTACTGTTGTGTTATATGCAGGTAGAAATAACTTGTGCTATGTAAAGGTGTAAGTTGTATGACTCAGACTCATTCTTTTACCTTAACCTCTGCTGTTGCCTTACTTTTTATATTCATTTAACTTTTGATATAATGAAGTAACCTCATCTGCCTGTGACACTATTGTTAGATTTAGCTTGTGATTAACTATTACTCCAAATAAGAGATTGATACCAACCCTTTGGTTAAGCCTCTGGAGCTGACAGGATAGGGATGCCCAGCTTGTAGCCCACAGACCACAGCTGGCCTACTCACAGGTCCATTTCCACAAAGTCACATTGGAGCCCTTCCATGTCAGCAGAAGTGAGCTGAGGGATTCTCCTTTCTTTTAAATCCTCTCTAAACATAGTTTCATATGAGGGCTTTCAGTACTAATTCATAAAATACCAAAAGTTTCTTCAGGAAATACACTTCCTTAAGTCTGTACCTTCAGATATAGGCTCTGGTTGTTGTGGTTTGTTTTCTCCCCACGTAAACTTCCTGTTAAGTGATATAAGTAGTTGCTGCTCTGCACAAACTAGAAATGTTCTAGTCCTTGGCTTCTGACACAGCTTCCATCCCAGAATGGAAAGCCTGCCTGTTCATACTGAGACCTGTGTTTATATGGCATGTGAGTGGCTGTATCTGCATTCTGTCCTTTAAAAAACAGCAGACCTTTGATGTTCCTACAGTTTTGTTTTGCTCTTCGTTTCCATATAAATGATTTAATGGAACAATTATTTCTATCCTCTGGGACCAATGCTTTCACATATTTTTGTATGAAAGAAGGCTTAAGCCTCATAGCTTCGTGTGTATGACACATGCATCAGGAGTAATCCACGTGATGCTATTTGTAAGACTCCTGTGATAGCTACAGCATGAGAGAATAAAAACACGAGTTTCAGAAAAGCGTACTAAACTTGTCAGTCACTTTTTGCCTTTCATTCACTGTATTCATTTCTACATCCAAGTGTTTGACTATGAAGTCTCTGTAAATAATAAACACAGATCTGGAATCTGACTAAAGACAAATTCCTCATAACTCCTTGAAAGCAATTAATCACAGTTCATGAATTATCTTTATGACTTCCAGAAGAATTCTTGTTATTTTGGCATTTTCTGACATGCCTGAAGATGTATAGGAGGAAAGAGCAAGATAATGTTTAATTATTGAGTTTGTAGCACCCTTGATAAAATTCTTTTATACTCAAATGAGTATTTCTACATGACTTAAAAGATGTGTGTTTCATTTGGGAAACAGTTCTTGACAGTGTCTCCACCTCAAACAGAATTTGCTGCCTACTTCATTGCCAGTAAGTGCTATGACTTCACTGAGACAAAATTCACATCTGTGGAGAAGACTGATTTCACTTAAGCTGTGTTAGTGCTGCACATAGCATTGAAGTGACAATGAAGGGTTTGTGCTGTCACACAGATATCTAACTCATAACTTCCTGATTCTTTAAGAATGAAAGGTGGAATTTGATTTGAATTATGCTTTTTTTGACTAGTTAAACCTGTTACCATTATGAACCAATGAACCCAGCACTCTCAGTACACATGTTCAGTGTTTGGATATCCCAAGTGACAGTCTTTTGTTCAGGAAAGCTGTGGTATTATGTAACATACTGGAAACTCATATCAGACCCAGAACAACTTTGTCTTTTTGTGATTTAGGAATTAAAAACTTGCTGCTTTATGTTTTATCTTGTTTTCAGTTTTAAAGCGTTATTGATCAAGACTCGATGAACAGTGTTGTGTTTTGTGAATGTTTCAGCATGTTATCTCATTCTCTCCTAGGTATCCTTATGGGAGCTTTTATAAAAATCATAGAGGCTCAAAAGCTGGCCAACTGGAAGGTACATTTGAAGCAATTAATTTTTAATGAAAATAGAACAATCCTTGACTGTAATTAGTTTCTTTAGATGTAATTTCCATAAACTTAAGTACATTATACTTGATACCACAGCTTGGGCTTTTTTAAAGTAATAAACACAGCCAGTTTGAGGTCCTGATGCTGCTGAACATTTTCTACACAGTATTTTTTTCCTTGAGCAATACTTTTTAACGTACCAAATCTGTTCTTATTCAGACACATATTAGAAGAAGGCAATGGGCAACTTTGGGAGCAGTTACAGTAAAAAATATAGTAATTTAGTTATTTGTCTTGTGTACTTTTTGACTGTATTTAGTCCTCTTCCTCCTTTTGGAGTTAATTTTCATAGGCAAACACCACCACATCACCAAAGCAATGAACTCTTCACTATTCCTGCTTCAATTTAAAATCTTGCAGTATTTAAATTGTGATTTTGTTTCACAGGATCAAACAGTTTATTAGGATTAGATCAGTGAACTGATTGAAATCACAGGGATTTGAATTACCGATTTTAAATGAGATTTATATTAGCAAGCTTAGAATCTTGGGCTGAGTAGTGAATTTCAATCCTAGCTTGCAGCTCAGCATTTGTTGGCAGTTATTTCCCCAGAGGAAGATCTTTTTTTCCTTCGTTGAAATACATTTAAAATTAATAGATTTTCAATGAGGTGTAGCTTTTTAATTACATATTATACTTCTTTTTTGTCAAATAACTACACTAATTCTCTGTACATTTGTTTAAGTGATTACATAGTTCAAGAGTTATGTAGTGATACTGCATTTTTACATATTTACTCATTAGAAACAGTGGGTGGTGCACTAGTTAGTGTGTTTTTCATTCCTGATTTGTGTTAACTGGATTTGACTTAAAATTGAAAGGTGGTTAGGCAGCCACAAAATCAGCATTTTACAATAGCTTGGTATTGGTTAAATAAAATAATCTGAAAAAAATCACGTATGCAGGAAAGAATTAAAAAAGCTTAAAGCATCTTTGTTTTGAGCACTTATTCTATAAACACAGGAAATATTGATCATTGCTAGTGAAGTATGTAGTTTATTTCTGGTAAGCATTGGTCAAATTTTGGGAGGCACTTGGGGATGCTGTGACTGGTTGCTCATTTTATCAGCTAAGGTAAAGGGTCACAATTACCACATTATTATTTGCTTAGTTACTTTCACTGTATTAAAGCTTAGGTTTTAACATAGGCTGTCAATTTCAGATGTGAAATCTTCTAGTCAATAATTATTATGCATTTTATAAAATGGTTTTAAATGTTTAAATATACTAGATAATTTTTATGTATCTGATATGGGAAAAAAATAGAGTATTTAACTGCAGCCTATATCCGTGTACAAAGCAAATCTTGAAACATATCCCTGCCCTAAGACAATTGTTATGTTATTTCTAGCAATCATGCCTTACTAAGTCTTCAGCAGACCTTGTACTTGCTGATGATTCTTGCTATCATGGCAGATAATTCCAGTCCTCATGGTTTACTTTCCTGGTCTCTGCTTCAGTGTAGCAACAATAAAGTCCCTCCTTTTCATTATTTCTCATCTCCTTGTCCAAATCTGCTTTCAGGAGCTTTTACACAGTGTAATTAATTGAGTATGTGGAATTTTTGTTTTAGCACAGTTACTCTATGGATAGAATCTAGGTGGTATTAGCCAGTGATACATGGAATTGTGCATACAGAATATCAGGCTAGAGCATTTCTGTATAAAGGATGAGTTTTATTTTCTAAGTCCCCCAAATCCTTTAAGATGATTATCACTGGTACACACAGGAATGAGGCTTTAAAGAGATGAGTACTTCTTTTTTGAAAGCTGGTATTTTAACAGAACAGTCAATCAGCTGTTTAACCTGGCTTTAAACAAAGTAATCCTTGCTTACAAAGGTGACAAGTTCTGCTGTATTCAGAACTGAGGGGACTGGGAGGGGACCTAGTGGGTAAAGAAAGGGGCTGTGATTAATCTACTTTCTGTGCTTAGTCTGCCAGCAGAAAAAGCCCAGGGTGCCAGTCTAGGGGTACAGCTCCATGAAGTGTTAGCCAAGTGATGAGGTAGGTGACAAAGAGTAAGGTCACCAAAAAGTAATGCCTTACTTCAACGGTAGCTTTCATTTATATCACTCTGATGGTAAAAAGGAACCACCAGAATAGTACCATTAATTTACAGGTATGAAGCACATTTCCCAAGAAGAATCAAGCCTCAGACTCTTAACAGTATTATATATCTTGAGCCTGTTCGCTTGCAAGTGTACTAAAATGGTGATCTGATTTCTTCTTGTCAGGTGATGAGTTTTATAGTGGACTGTGCTTGGTCACAGTTAACTAGATTATGTTTGAGCCTGTGGCCAGGAGGTCACTGTTCCTTGACAATCCTCACAGGTTTTGGGACTGAGATAAAATGGTAATACTCTGTGTGGAAACAGAAGGGCTTTTTCTTAGTCATAAATAACCTGTTTTCTGTCCAGTTTCTTTGGAGACAGTAATTTAAAATAAGTAATGCCTAGATTTCTATCACTGGATTAAAAAAGCCCACTAGAAGTAGTAGCCCTGGAGTATTTTACTATTCTTCAATCTTTTATATTGTGATAAGAAAGGAGAAAGATTAATGCCATTTTCATTTCCAACATTTTTGTTCTTTTTGGGTTTGTTTTCCCTAAACAATTTCCTTTTTGGAAGATTTGATGTTATTTCAATAATTATTATATCCTTGAAATTATACTTCATTTTTGTTTGCAGGAAGAAGAAATGTTTCGTCCAAATATGTTTTTTCTGCTTTTGCTTCCACCTATTATATTTGAATCTGGATATTCATTGCACAAGGTCAGCCCTCGCCAGACACTCATTTTAAATGTTGAGGTTTTGTTTGGAACACGTTCTCCTGTTAGTTATCTTTGTAACATTTAGAATAATTGCATTAAATTCCATTATATTAGTCATTAGGGAATTGTGAATGCAAAAATAAGGCCTCTTCAACCCAGAATGCAAGGAACGTAGCTTGTTACTGTTAACTTAATGTTGGCAGGGTATTAGGTATTGCACAGAGGTTGTTCTCCTTGGTTGGAGAGGTTTCTTACCTCATCAGAACTATACAAGAGCTGATGTGAAGGAGGCAAAATGGCAAGGAGTAGGATGAGAACCGGGAAAGGTGGAGTCACTCCATAGCTAGAGAAGGGGAAAATGTTTACAAGGCTTTCAGCCTTTGCGTGGAAGCCTGTGTTTCTGTGGACATTTCTCACAGCACTAGTCTGAAGTGGTTCTGGCCTTCCCTGTGTGCTTCTGCTCGAGCTGTGCTGCAGGAGAGGGAGAGCAGTGTGGGCAAAATACCATGAATGGGTACCAACACCAAAGATTTTTACATATAAAAATCACAACCTAAGAAATGGACTAGCAGCTGGGAAGTTTGCAAGCTGTTTTCAGATGCTTGTCTACAATAGATGGATTAATTTACAGTTCTGTCAGGTGGGGGAGGTGTCCAAGTGCTGGTAAATATCCAGCTGTTCGTCTGAGATGTGTTTGTTGTTAGGGTACCAGACTGACATCCTGTCCTGGGTACCAGATTTCTGTTCTCCTCAAGGGAGCAGGCTCTTAGGCAGAGGGTGTGGGTGGATGTCCTGGCATACTTGAAGCTTTATTGTCAGTTCTGAATCAGAATCTAATTTAGATGCAAACCCAAACATGATTTTTCTCTCAGATTATTTTCATTATTTTACTTGCTTTTATTATTGTGTTGCAGGGTAATTTTTTTCAGAACATCGGTTCCATCACTCTCTTTTCTGTGTTTGGCACTGCAATATCAGCTTTCATTGTAGGTGGAGGAATTTATTTCCTGGGCCAGGTAAGATTTACTGCTTCGAAGCACTTAAGTTTATCTGGTTTGCTCTTTGAAAGTCCATTTTTCAAGAGCAGACAAACATAGTGAAAGTGAATTCCTAGGATACAAAGTCCAGTTCTCTGCCATCACAGATGCAATACTATATACCCCCTTCCACAGATATAGCGTGATCCATGTTGAAAGCAATTAAGACATGCATTGTGTTTTATTTACTTAGTCTTCCGCTTGGAAAGTGGTTCCAAAACTTGTATTCCCTAGAGCCAGCCTCTAATTTCCAGTATTAAACTTATTTGTTCTTCTGTCGGTAATTTTTGGTTTGGTTTGCTTCTCTGCCTTGGTGTTTCCCCATTGATTAGATATAGATAATTATATTTTCACTCAGGCTTCATTCTGGGAGGCCAAAAAATTGATGCTTTCTTCTTTGCCTCTCAGATTTCCACTCCTTTGATTGCCTTAGTTACTCTGCTCATCTCTTTCTGTTCCAGTCCCAACTGGTCTTCCGTGATTTTGGGTGACCAAAATAGTAGTAGGTCACTGTTAGAGTGGATAATGTCACTAGTGTGATCTTTTTCATTATAACAAACTTAGGATTTGATGAATAGTTTCATTTTTAAAAGCAGCAGAAAAACACAGTTGATTGTGATTTTTCTTTTTCTTTTATGTTTTGCCTATTCTTTCAGGCTGATGTAATTTATAAACTCAACATGACAGACAGGTAAGCTCTTGCAAAATGGTGTAGTGTGTGAAATGAAGCAGTCTTTAAGATAACTGTATATGGGAAATGCACTGTAGTTGGCCAGCTGTTCTGGTTAATGCTTAGATTCAACATGTATGAAACTTATAAAGAGATTGAACACTTCTAAACCCTATGTATTCGTTCTTTAATAAATTTATTTAATTAAATTATAATAAAAATATATAAAAATGTAAATACATATTATAAATATATAAAAATTTAAATATCTATTTAATAAACCCTAATATATTTATTATTATCTATTTATTACACCCTTATTTCCAAATAGTATTCTGTGCTCAGTGATCTTTTTACGCAGGTTTTTTTAAACAACCTTTAAAGTTAAAATGTGTAACTTTGGTTAGTCACTATTATTAATATATATGATAAGAGTGTACCTTCCTTGTCCTTGTTCAAATCCTCTCTTAAAAGATAGAATGAATTTTTCATTATCAATAATATAGATTTTTCAAGAACTTGACAAAGGTTCTAAACAGTTTCTTAGGAGTCAACACTCTACCTAGGAATAAAGTTTGTTCCTAGCTTTTTGGGATCTGTGTTTGCTGTATAGCAAATACAGGAGTTTTCTGTTAAAATCTATAAATACCTCGGGTGGGAAGCAAGAAACATGACAATTAATATGTGCACAAACAGCGAAAGTCTTCCTTACTTGGTTCCAAGTGTTTGACTTTACACAGCTGAGCAGGCTCATTGACTCTGTACTGTCTATCTTTGGATTCCAGAGTAGTCAAGTTTTAGCAGTTCCCTTTAAATATTCCTTTCTAATATTCCTGAACATGTAACATTATGCATGTGTGATACATGGTTTGGGCTGTGTCTGTAAAGCTATTTGGTTTCCCATTCCTCTACTCTTTTCTTACTTAGTTGGAGTAAGATACCAATAACTTTTGTTGAGAGCTGGGAGATAGGTATTTCTCCAGCATCTCTTCCAGCTGGACAGCAACTTTTCTCTTTGGTTTATCAGTAAATGAAAACCAGAAATGTCCCTTTTGTCCTTTCAAATTCTTATGAACAGGAGGAGAGCATTTTTTTTTTTACTGCATAGAAACTATGACACATAATGCCTTTGTTATTAGTTGCTCATAAGTTTACTAGGTACACACTTCTCTTTCATCTAGTTTTCTCTTTTGTTTTGTGTTCCAGTTTTGCCTTCGGCTCTTTAATATCTGCAGTTGACCCTGTGGCTACGATTGCCATTTTCAATGCCCTCAATGTGGATCCTGTACTCAACATGTTGGTTTTTGGAGAAAGCATTCTCAATGATGCAGTCTCTATTGTCTTGACCAAGTAAGTGCATTTGAATTACATGTGTTTATGGGAAAAATGACTACATTATTTTCTGTTAGTTATTCAGACGTAAAGTAATTCTTCCATCTCTATTTGGGACATATCATGTATTTCTGTTGTAAAGCTGAATTTTGTATGATTCTTTGTTAAAATCAATCTATACCATAAGCTGCATAGGCAGAAGGAAGTAAATGGATGTCTTATTGCCACTACCTCAAGCACCTCATTGACCCCAGATAATTGATTGCTTTCTAAGTCCATATGTTCACAAGTTCTGTTTTCATCTGAGGGTCCTGACGACAGAAGACAAACGTGTCTTTTCAGGCTCGCACAAAAATATTTACCTTGCCGAATACTCAGCTGTGTCTCCTATATTATTGGCTTATACCCAGAGTCACACATAAGCTGGGAGGAATACATCAACATCTATGTAATAATGTCATATTTATGTTGGGGATATCACAGGGAAGAATAGCATCCCATATCCTTCTCCTTTGCCCATGATAAGTATTTTGGGCTGAGTTAAATGGGTTTTATCTTCGTGTTATCAATGAAGTCAATGAATGTGACTGTGAATGTACAGAAGGAATAGCTAGACTAAGGAAATTAGTGTAATTTTTCAGCTAACTAATTGCTTTTGATACAGTCATGGTTCTTTTATGGAAGACCATGAAGGCTAACAGCAGTCAAAAGGAACACTAGTTGGAATCCATGTTGTCTTTGCATGGAATTTTTATGAAATACATGGCTGAAATTCAAAGAGATCTCTTCCCTTTCCTCCTCTGAGCTTCTTTGTTTTTCTTCAGTGACCTTGTCTCTCATCCATGCCTAAATATTTGATGAGAAGTCTTCCTGTTCATTTGTTCTTCTCTCAGAATCACATGATGGGTCTTTTCTCTTTCATGCCCTGAGTTTTTAGCACTGCAGAGCGTGTTTTCCTTTTTAAAGTTTGAAAACTGTTTTGTAATACTGGCCATTATCATAGCCTATTTATGCCATTCTGGGGATTCTTCAGAAGAGCAATGCTGGGTTTCCAGATTTTTAGCAGAATTAGGTTTCCCTTTGGGGATTACACTGAGACTTGATTTAACATCTTTTGACATTCCTCTTGTTATATATATCACAGTAAAAGCCTTTTAAGAGTGGTAGCAACAAAGAAATGGAAGCCTTTGTTGTTGCTCTCAAAGGATGTTTGGTATTTTTGGATCTAGGCGTAGAACTCATAACTGTTTCTCTTTATTTATGTTTTAATTATCTCTAGCACAGCAGAAGGTTTGACAAGAGAAAATATGTCAGATGTAAGTGGATGGCAAACCTTTCTACAGGCACTGGGGTACTTTCTTAAGATGTTCTTTGGCTCTGCAGCTCTTGGTACACTTACTGGTCTTATTTCTGCATTGATATCCTTTTTTAAGTATTGGTGATACACATGTATGTATGCATTCTAGTAGTGTTTTTTCTTTCCCATCTTTTCCAACATTTTTAGTGGATATTTCCTATTAGAAATTATCTTGTTGGCCAAGGGTTTTCTCATGCTTATTTTGTTTTTGTGTTTGTGTGCAAGGGTGTGTATTAACAGTTGCATTAAACTTTTATGAACATAATTAAGGTCTGAAATGCTATATAGTGCCTATATTACATGCACTGGAGTGTTATAAAATATGGTAATTGGTTTTATAATTCAAAATATATTAATTCCATTTCAGTTCTGATCCCTTTTTACAAGCATATGGCTCCTTTTTTTACATACATAAACCAGTTCATTAAAAAGGGAAAAAAAACAGCTTTCCCCGAGGGCTTTTGAGTCAGACCAGCTCATTTGTCCCTATGTATCATATTCAGCAGCTGAATACAGATACTGTTCTATCTGGATTTACACTGAGTTATATTTTGCCTCTTCCACTTCCATGAAGTGGTTGCCAAACAACCCAGAAGCTTCTCTCCCAAGATAAGGAAGGATGTTTCTTTGTAAGTCAGACACCTTTGTCACTTTTCAGAGTTTAATGTTAACACTGACTTTACTGCAGGTAATCTTTGGTGTCAGGCTTGTACAACAATTATTCATGTCATATTGTGAAGCACTTTATTTGTAAATAACAATAATAGAGCTTTTGATTAACTGCAGACATATTTCCTGTCTTGGTTCATTAGCCTGATTCCATGAACTTGTAAATCATTCTGTACATCACAACAAAAGAGGGAAACAGATGTTCAACACTTCTTTTACTGATATCTAAATGAGAGACAAATGGAAAAGCAGCTTATTTGTCCTATTATATTTACTTTGCCTCAAAGTATTGGATTTACCCCAAACATGCAAAATTTCAGTGCAGCAAAGGACATCTCTCATTAGTTGCCAGCAGATGAATATAGTGGAAGGTTGTTGCTGGTTCATGGCCCAAGGGAATGTGGACTTCCATGTGACAGGCATCCAAGCCTCTGAATTTTAACAAAGATGGTAGGTGGAGTTTTTTAAAGTGCTAAGGCAAGGGTGTAATTGAAGGAATATTCCTCAGTGTTAATATTACTGCAAATGTGTCATATCCATTTGAAAGTAACTGGAAGTCTAGTGGCTGACCAGAAGAGATTGCTTGCTTTCCTAGGGTGGCAAATAACGATGTCTGAGGCAAAATCTACTTGTACTTGGCAGCTGTGCTGCAGGACTGTGCATGAGATGTGCAGGCCCTTGACAAACATCCACGTTTATGACTACAAATGTAAAGTAAGTTTTAAATATCCCGAGTGTCAAAAGGGCATTATTTTTGTTAAAACATAAATAAGAGCTATTTTACATTTAATTTGCTCTTTCATAACCATCCCCTATTTTTAGTAAAGCCTTTACTATTTAATAATTCTTTATGGATTTTCTGCAGTAGTTTTGGAGCAGACTTCAAAGACTGAACATGTGAGGAAAGGGCTCTTTTAGGTCCATACAATTGGTATGCTGTTATCAGTATTGTAGAGATACATCAGTAGCAGATCTTTTCTGTCTGTAGTCTGGCCATTCTGATAGACTTCTACCAGCAGCGGTTTCTATAAGAAACACTCCTCATAATTTAGTAACCTTTCCATTAATAAAGAATTATTGATCTTTCCATACTTGAGGCAAAGGCCAGTGTGTACACTTTATTAGCTATTCAGTAGATAAGTACATTCCACATAATCATTGTTTTGTCATGGAATGACAGAGATTTCAATTTTTCTTTGAATTTTACTATTTACGTTTTCCATAACCTTTACATATGTACGTGCTAAAGCACATTGATTTAAGGAAGACACCCTCCCTGGAGTTTGGGATGATGATTATCTTTGCTTACCTTCCTTACGGACTTGCAGAAGGTATCTCACTCTCAGGTGAGTGGCAAAATGAGTATGTGCAAATTTGTTGGATAAATGTAGGGAGTAGGTATTACTTGTGTCAAAGAGGGCATTAAAAGATGTATTTGCTCTATAACTTGGACTATATAAGAATGTTACAAGTTTGTGAGGAGTAGTAGCAGGAGTAGATTTCTTGTAAATGAGCTCCAGGTATGAAATCAGGCTTTCTCAAAATGTACATGTGAAGTAATGTGAGTATTTTAGAATGGATCTGCAGCTCTGTGTATCAGCATGCCCTCACTGATGTCAGTAGAGTTGGGGTTTTTTATATGTATGAAGATGTGGCTTATAGATCATGGTAGTTACACAATCAAGATGTATAATCCTAATGCAAACATTCCATTCTGCCCACTGTGCACTCTGTGTGTATAGGCCAGCACATATGTAGGGGAACGAAATTATAGGAAACCTAAGCAAGTAGTTTGATATGTTAAAATATTTGCACTGGTGTAAAAACAAGTTTTGCCTTGTGAGAAAGGGTCTCAGCACGTGGCCTTTTCAATTTCTGTTTTAGATTGCCTATTAATATAAAATTATGATAAATATTACAGAATTGCAGGGCCATTGCATTATATAACCAACACATTTGCATGTCGGTATACAGTGAAAAAGAATTTACAGTAAGTCTCCCAGGTAGCTACTCTCAGGATGACAAAGATTCTGTGTCATTTTATTTATAAAGACAACCAGCCTCCCTCATTTCTCAAGTGCTTTCAAGAATGACTTCTCAAGAAACCTAAACTTTGAATGACCTTAGGCAGGTCACCTCTGTGTTTCAGACAAAGGATTCTTTTGACTGTACCTCAGCTATTCTAATCCCTGCAGTTGTGTTTATGTGTGCCACTCCTGGGCACACAGCTCCAGCCAAACACTTCTAGTCTATTAAACTTCCCATGTTTTGGGGAAAACAGGTATCTCACATGTCCTCCCAAGAGCTGCATTGCAGTTGATTTCTACTGGGTTATATTGTCAATTTTGGTTTGTTATTTCCTCACAAGGAATACTGTAGTTGTTCAAGTGGGCTGCTACATCCTAACCTTTGCAGCTGTAAGTCTATGCAGCAAGCATAGAAATGTTTAAAACTTCCTTTTAAGATACCCAGCTCCCTATGAACAGTGAATAACGGACCGTGTCTGTGATATGTCTTGAGCAGTTAGCAAAATAGATTGATATTCACATTTTTCCTATAAATAACCAAGAGCAGGGAAGCAAGGGCAATAAAAAAAAGTCCCTAACATAAATCAGTTTGTCAAATACAGTGAAACCTGAGGTAGTTGTTCTGGCCTGTGATACCATTTGCTATACCTCTGCCCAAGCTACGCATGCCATTAGGGCAGCTGAACTCTAGAGTGGAAAATTTGGTGGCTTTCCCCATTGATAGCTGAGGCTAATCTCTATAGTAACATAAGCAAATGGTTTGGTGACCCTTTCTGCTGA
Organism: Melopsittacus undulatus; assembly: GCF_012275295.1. Taxonomy (NCBI): domain Eukaryota; kingdom Metazoa; phylum Chordata; class Aves; order Psittaciformes; family Psittaculidae; genus Melopsittacus; species Melopsittacus undulatus. The sequence goes on along the minus strand of NC_047536.1, from coordinate 28,800,331 downwards.
AGGCAAAGGACATTCTATTAGCAGGTAGCCTTCCTTTCAGGCCCTACATAACACACTCTACCTTCTTATGGTTGGACTTGGTGATCTTAAAGGTCTTTTCCAATTTAAATGATTCTTTGATTCCTGCAGAGGTAATTTTTGCCCTGAATTCTCAGCCTCAATAGCTTTTCTGATTCTCAGATAGATAGAAAATTGGGGGTACACCTGTGTGTTACTCGTTCCTAATTTTTTATGACATTAGATGTGGTGCACCATACTGGAGTGTATTCACATGGTCTCATTCTGCTTCTGTTGAAGTGGTTGGGGCTGGCTGATGAGCAGGTAGGAAAGAGGAACACGCTTCATACAGTTCTCTAGGCCCCCTATTCTCAAATTGGTTTTATTCTTCTTTCGATGTCACTCTACCTGTCAGGAGAGTGAAAAACACTCAAGAATTGGCGTTTTAGTTCCTCAATTTATGGGAAAATGTGACATAACGGGGATTTATCCTAGCTTGCAGGTGACCTATATTTGACCTCCTAGTATTTAGTATTATCAGTGGAATGAGACCAGTAATGAATAACAACAGTAATAGAAACCCCACTTATTGCTTCATAAGCTTTTGAGTTACTAAGAACTAAAACCACAAATATTTGCAGAGTACAAGCTATTCTTCTGTTAACTGCCACCTTTTTACCTGCAGGTATCATGGCAATCCTCTTTTCTGGTATTGTGATGTCTCACTATACACACCATAACTTGTCCCCAGTTACACAGATTTTAATGCAGCAGACACTGAGAACTGTTGCTTTTATGTGTGGTAAGTGCTACCTGCTATTAATACCTAATATTAATAGTATAAAAGTATATTTGCCTGAAATGGTGATCCTGATGGGAGCAGCAGAGGTGTGGATTTCCTTTTAGCCATTTGTGTGTTAGTGATACATGTGTTTAAGAGAAGAATTCCTAGTGGGAACTGGAAGGCAGTCAGAAGTCACCTTTCCTGCCATACTGGATAAAATATACAGTAAATCTCTCTCTCCCAGCCTGCAGGCTCCTGCTAAGATTTGCCACAAGATTGACAACCAGATAGAGATCTCTGACTCCTATATTCCTTTGGTCTATTTTTAGCAGTATTTTTTAACACTATTTTAGTAATAGCTTCAAACTGAGAAGATTTGTAAGTAGAGATACAAGCAGCTCAAAGTCCAGAGCCTTTCCATTTCCTTTTGCAAACCAAAATTTCAAAGAAATCACATGCTTATTACAAATATATCATGTTTCTTTAGGGGATTTCATCAATGTGTTCCATATTGTTCGTAGGAAAATGCATTTGGAACATAGTCAGGGGGTGACCTTGATGCAAACTGAACTTAACCACTTGTTACCTGAGCACAGTAGCTCACCAGGGTTTGATCTTACTCGATTACAAATGCTAAGAAGCACATATGAATTCAAGTCACTATAAAGGAGTTATTTAAGATACCATTTTGAACATGCAGACGTAAGTAGCCAGTACCCAGAGTCTCACCAAGCAGTGTCTTAGACTGTCCAAAACCATCCTGTTTTTAACTGCCATTATGATAAGGAGCCTACCTTGCTGCAGCTGCAGTGAACTCATGAAACATCTTGACTCTTTGATTCTCTGATGGTCATGGGTTGATGCTGTGGAAATAGAATGTTTGGATTACTGTCGGCATTGTGCAGTGGTGGTACTGTTTCAGATCTGCAATATCACTTCTAGAGGTTGTTAGAATATGTGAGGGTGGTTAAATCAGTGCAGTATTTTATTGCAAAGAAAGTCATGAACTGCTGCCACTTAAAAGAATTTAATGAATTGAATATTTTATTAACATGTTCAACTTTGCAGGATATGAGATTGTGCCTGACATTTCAGTTTTATATAGAATCCAACTCAAAGCTACAGAAGTCCATAATAGTCCCTCAAGTAACTTGTGTTCTGTAGTTTGTCCTGTATTCCTCAAGTTTAAAGTTCCCCAGTCTTTAGAACAAGGTTTTGTAACCTTTGTTCATACTTACTACTAATTTACAGTAAGTAAATTAAAGGCCTGCACACACACCAAAGTGCTGTCCACTGACAGCAAGTGGAAGAATCAAGCCTTTTGCATAATGCCATTTGTGCCTACTTTGTGCATTCAGAAGTCAGGAAATACTGTTTTATGTACTGCATGTAATAACCGATAATAGGAGTAGGAAAGGTTTTATGTAGTTGTTTGTTTAAGATGTGATTTCTCTTTTTCAGAAACGTGTGTTTTTGCATTTCTTGGCCTGTCGATTTTTAGTTTTCCTCACAAGTTTGAGATGTCCTTTGTCATCTGGTGCATAGTAGGTATTTACTTTCATCCATCCTTTTTTGGGTGCATTTTTGGTATTGGGGTGGGGGGAAACAACTTACAGTTAATATGTTTTAGAATAGTTATGCTTTATAGTGGTTTATGAAAATACTTCTATATTTTTATGTATTGCACAACATTGACTCTCACCAATAGAATTAAATGATTATTCTTCACTCGGCTTTCACCTTCTTCAGAGGAAGTCCTTAACTCAGACCTTCTCTAATGTGTATACATTCTTTGACTCCATTCTTAATTCATTTTGCTTCATTCTGTATTTCAGTGTAGCTTTATGTGCCAGCACTTTGAATTATATTTCACATGAGGATTACCTACGTCTATTGCTATTGTAATTGTATAATATAAAGACATGAAAAGTACGTTTTCTTTTGCACAGTCAAAAGAGGGAAATGTGAATCTACTTTCAGTCACGTACAACAATGTATCCTAGTGCATTTTAGTCTATGGTTTATGGCAAGAATTGCTACCTACAATTCACAGGTGGTCATATCAGCATGGGGAACTGCTCTCGCTGCATTACACCCAACTTCTTTATCTAATATATATCTAAGGTGTGACACTTCCTTCTGTGTAGCATTGCCCTCATAGGCATAATGTAAGTTGTGTAATTTTGGGGTGATTCATAAAGGAAAACAGCACAGCCCTTCAAGGATCCTGCTGACTAATTCTAGGATATTTACCTTATCAAATTTTGTTTGTGGTGAAGCTTAAAAGCTTGTTTGTGAAAACCTTTGTTTTTCTGAGTTAAAGTTTTCACTGTATTGGTTGTCTACAATTAAATCAATAGTACATCTTTTTCCCCTCTCAAAACATCATTTCAATATGTGGTATATTTTGGAACCATACCCAGGGCAGCATGGAGGAACTCGATTACATGCTATTTGTTTGGCTTCTGGCCTTTTCCTCTGAGGAGCTGGTCCATGGGGAGACAATAGAAATATCTTACTGCCTCTTAGTGTTGCGCCAAGGGAACGATTAAAGGAGCTGAACTGACTGAACTGAGGAGGACTTTTACCCAAAGTAATTCTTGGTCTCCGTGGAATGCCTCTTGGGTTTCATTTATTTATTATAATAAAGTAGCGTCTGCACTCTGTCAGTGACAAATCTGGTTTAGTTTCTGTTAAGCAGACAAAATGTTTAAAAACTTAAATTCCACATTGACCTATGCTGAGAGATTTCTTCATGTTAGCTTAGCAGCACTTCTGCTTGCAAGACTTGTGAGTGAAAAGAGCACATGCATCTGGGTTGCACAGGGTAAGATGAAACTTGGACCTGCATGAATGTAACACATCAAATGGTCTTTTGCTTTTGTATCTGTTTTTCAGGTACTTGTTCTGTTTGGTAGAGCAGTGAATATTTTCCCACTTTCCTACCTACTCAACTTTTTCCGTGATCACAAGATCACCCCCAAAATGATGTTTATCATGTGGTTTAGCGGTAAGTTAGAGCTCAAATTATGGAGAACTGGAAAAAAATGTGTCTTTTTCATTGCATGGGCAACTCTGGGAGGAACCAGTTTACTGTCTGTGGAGCACAACTTAGCTGAACATTTGCACTATTCTCAAACCCAAGTGCAGTAGATAAGCTCTTTTCCCCCTGTGTGATAGAGGGCTATGGGTGATCCCCACACTAAAGCATTCCTGTAAACAGTACTATTCTTTCTAGGTCTAGCAACTTCACAGTTTAAACAGGAGTATTTGAAGAGCTTAGACTCATTTTAGGGTGGTAACCAAATAGTAGATGAATGGGCATAGTAAGACTGTAAAAGCCTTTTAAAGATAGAGAATTCCTGTTGGGCTATCATGGTGCTGAGGACCATTGTAGCTGTTGATTCATGCTTCATTGATTTGCTGTTCTCTGATAAGGTTTACGGGGAGCAATTCCCTACGCCCTCAGCCTCCATTTGGGCTTGGAACCAATAGAGAAGCGGCAGCTCATTGGGACAACAACAATCATCATAGTATTGTTCACCATTCTGCTGCTGGGAGGAGGGACCATGCCCCTCATCAGACTGATTGACATTGAGGACTCCAAAGCACGCAAGAGGAACAAGAAGGACATCAATCTTAGCAAAACTGAGAAGATGGTTTGTTTGGGTTTTTTATTCAGAGGATCACTGGTTGGGGTTTTTTTGTACTAAAAAGTAAAATGAAAGCAGTGGGAAAAGCCAAGGCAGTAGGACAAAGCTAAGCAATGTAATACTGACACATCCCAAAGACAGAGCTTGAGTACTGTTTACACAAAACAACTGTTTGGACAAAGGGAAGGGAGAGTGTCTCTTAACTCAGTCTAATTATAACTCTATCTGCACAAATTAAAGTAACCCCTGCAAAACTGTAAAGCAGATGATAGAGGATTGAGTCATACACAGAGGGAAAGTAGCTAGTACAGCATGAGTCATGAATTAATCATAAAAGGCAGATTGAAATTGGAAGAAGCCAAAGCAAAGGCCATGAGAAGGTAGTATCAACAGCACTCCTCTGACTGCCTTTTATGCTAAAGCAATTTCCAGCTAAGCAAGAGTACTGAAGAAAACAGCCAGTGTGAAGAAACCTCACGTGCAAAAGACTGAAATATGTGAAGTATCCCAGAGCATTTTCCTGTTTTTCCCCAAACCATCGAACTACACACAGGGGATTGTTCTGTAGAATCCTTAAAACAGCTCCTTCTGGCCTGAGGTTTCAAAAAGCTTGCAATCTTCAGAACTATCTTACTTTGTTCACGCAGGGAGGTATGTATAGGAAGGGCACAGGGATAGGGTGTGTTCTGACACAGGGCTTGTTTTCAGTAAAACAATGACATTAGTGTGGCTTGCTGGATAAAATCATTGTTCAGCTCACAAGAGAAAACCTGCACAATAGAAATCTGTTCTCAGCAGTAGCAGTGATGCAGAACATGGAACATTTGAGGCCTTTTACCTTTCAGCATGAAAAGAGAAGTTAAGTGGCTCTGGGAGTCAACAACTAGACAGATTTGTATAGCTATAATCCCTGGTAGGATGGGGTGATAATTTCCATCTTGTTCCAGCATGGGAAACAGTTGTGAGAAGGGAGAACACAGAGCAGAGGGCTGAGCAAGCCAAAGGGATGACTGCAGCATTTCTCATGTTACTCCAATATTTATGATCTTTCCAGGGAAACACCATAGAATCCGAACATTTATCAGAGCTCACGGAGGAGGAGTATGAAGCCCAGTACATAAAACGCCAGGACCTCAAAGGGTTTATGTGGCTTGATGCCAAGTATTTGAACCCTTTCTTTACCAGAAGACTCACACAAGAGGTAAGTTTTTCCTGTTTTCTAGGAGAAAAGAACCCGTGGTAGAGTTGGTTGTCATTTCACTCTGTACCATTCAAAGCTCATAGTGTAGCTGTGCAACATGCACATTAGGTGGGAAGAGGGAGCCACCTAATATATTTCTTGTGCATATGCAGAGCAGCTGTAATGAAAAGCTGCACTACAAAATTGCAGGTTGGATTAAATGAGCATCTATCAGGTCTACCACAAACTTTAAAACGTGTATGGATTTATTGCCTTTAATCTTGCAGAGTGCCATGAACAGTATCAGGAGTTATTAGTGCTGCTAGAAAAGCTGCTGCCACTCACACACTGCTTTTCAAGTGCTGTCATGCAAAGTTGCTGCCTTTTCCTGTACATGGTCCTGTGCATTCTGGACCTGGGATTTGTCTGCAGAGTGCAGTTTATATCTGGGAAATACACACCAGCATTGCAGCCTTCACCTTTAAGACTTCTTCACTGGGAGACTTAAGACTTTGAAGCTGTAAATGTAAAATGACACCTGACTGAACATGTAACTTAACACTAGAGTGGCTCTGAGAGGTGTAAATACTCTGCCATTTTCACTCCCATGCCTCAGAAACCTGAGGCTCCTTAGCCACATTGGTTTGGGGTTTTTTTCCATAGTTTTTCCAGTTTGCCATAGAATTTTTGCTGTGGAGTTGATAAATTTGTGTGAAGTGTGCACATTCCATCATCCTAGACTTCCCAAACATACTATTTTTCCTCTTGTTTTGTACCTTTCTTTTCAGAAGAACGTTTTCAGCACTTTCCCACAAAAGCTAAAGGCATTTTTTGCAAAACCAAAAAGGACTTATGAAACCATAGTAAGCATCTGATTTGTAGTTGGTAGCCAGAAGCATAGGCTGCCATCCAAATCGCAACCAAAGGCTAGAAACATAAGCACATGAATCACCAGAGCAGGCCACAAACATCCCACTGGCCCTGGGAATACACAGAGGAGTGAGATTCAGAGCCAGGCCATGCAGACAGCATCAGGGTTGTTGAAACCCACAGAGCAGGACTGTGTAGAAAACATAGGTATAAAAATACCTGTCATCAAAAATAGCATCTGTGGCAATAATTACTGACTGAATACTTAAGTATTTTCAAGTCAGAAACAGAATTGCTTTGCATGCTTAGAGATCAGGAGTGGATTAATTCCTAAGGAATACGTTAGACTATTCTTTTCTCTTGCTCTAACACACAAGAAGCATTGTAGCTAAGTAACAAACTGTTCTGGTTTGCTTTTGCCTCAGGACTTGCATCATGGCCGCATACAGATGAAAACCCTCACAAACAAGTGGTATGAAGAGGTACGACAAGGACCCTCAGGATCCGAAGATGATGAGCAAGAGCTGCTATAGGACACCAGGCAGGAGTGCAGTGAGGTTAGATCATTAGAAAGAGGGTTCAAGGATCAAGAGTCTGGCTGCACAAAAGCTGAGAATGAACTTTCTGATTTCAAACATGTCTTGTGCTACATGTTTAGGTATAAAACCACAGATCTACTGTGCTTGATATTACTTGTCAGTGATGGAAACCAGAAGTGTGAGACACTGGAGTAAATGAAGAACCTTTCATTCAGGTTTTACAGCAGAGCAAATTTAATGCAGCCTATTGAAAAGCAAGAACATCTGCCATGAAAAGATCACATTTTTTAATGGGGGGATTGTCTTCCTATTATGAAATCTGTTGTAAACATATGCTGAAGTACAGAGCCATGTATGACTGCAAAACAGAATGAATTGCACTTTACTTTTTATATATATATATATTCATTCACAGCATGGAGAATCTTGACAGTTTATACTGTGAATGTTTCAGCACTAGTAAGGGAATCTGACTGGAATAGATCTATAATTTATGGGATTTGCACATTATGGATCTGGAGAAGATGTGTACCTTGACAAAAAGCGTATGTTGCACACACAAGAAAGCACCTCTAGGAACTGGTGGTTTTATCCTTTAAGTTCATGATTTCTATTTTATGGGATTTCTTTCTTTTTTTATACTGACGTATCAAACCCACAGAACTGATTATAGCATGGTTTGGGGAGTGGGGGTTGTGTCACATAGTACAGAACTGCATTTGACATTGGAGGTTTAATGTCTTCTCTTTGACTAAAGCCAGTTGCAGTAGGGTTTCTGTAATTGGCAGTTGCTTTTTGCTGGCACTTTGGCTTCAAATCTCAGAAAACAGCAGCTTTTGTTTTGCCTGATTCATGAAGTATCCCTAACACTCCAGAATCCGCTGGTGGAATGTTTAAGTTCTAGTGGAAGCCAAAGCAGTGTGTACACATCTGCAGGTACAAAAATACTGCACATTGCTGAAGCAGCCTCAGTTGGGAAGTGCCAAACAGCTTTCATTAAGTTGTTGTTTGTTCATAGGGTTTTTCTCTGCTTACACTCTTTCAAAGCCAGCAGTATCATTTCACTTCTCCATGGCCTAGTTCACTTGCTCAGAGTTGTGTGCACCTAAACAGACCCACAGTGTTGGCTGCACATTTGCCACGGTTACACACACAGCAGTTTGCTCTTGCTGCCAACCCAAATCCCTCATTGGGCATTTACATATTCACTGTCAAAATGTGAATCGTAGTTCTGCATGTAAATCTGACATGCCAAGTGCACATGTTTGCTTCAGAGAGTGAGACATATTTTTGGTCTGGTTTTGCTACTAAGGTTTGTAGTCAGCTGCTTACCACTGGGAGAAATAAAAGTTCAAGAATGTATTTAGAATCCTAAACCTGTGTTGTCTGAGCTGCTTTCACAGTAACACATCTTGCTACAGTACTCCCTTCTTCCCTTTCCCCATTCCGTTTGTTTGAAGAGCTTAATCCCAGAGCTGAAACATGCACTGATGGGAACAGGGCATGAACTTGGCTTCTGGTGTTGCCCAGAAAGCAGTTAATGCTTGCTTTATCCTTAGGAGAGGGTCTGTGTAAATCTCAGACTTTTTCTTCACCCTTCATGACAACAGTAGACTTAATTACATTCCAGTTTCCCATCAGCCTCACTGGGTTTCTCAATGTGAACACACCAGGCCAGGAGCTGCTGGAAGGGTTCTGGAAGCTTCCCTTGTCACTGGAAGGTTCGCACTGATCTAGGTGCTATTGCACGGGGCTTCGTATTATCCCTCAGCCATGCTGAAATGTAAATTAGCCTCCAATTTCTGTTGTTATTCCGGTGAAATGGGTCACCTGAGAAACAGATGGAGACAGGTCCCAATGGATCAGCCCTTTGGGAACTCCATCAGGGCAGCTTGAGCGTTTCCTGCCCTCTGCTGGCAGTTGGTGATAGTGCTCCGGCACCTCGTGAGCCATGTGCGGGGGATGATGCTACACATGAAACTGCAGCAATTAACTGATATGACTGGAACTAATGAAACCCCTTTGCAGCAATTACAGTGAAGAAAATTTGGATGGTTTAATTTAAAAGTAACTATCCTAAAATGTAATGGAATATTACATTTGTCAGAACTTGGAATTAAGACAGCTTTGTTCTCTCTCAAAATAGGCACCAACCCTCCTTATTTGGGAGCCAATCCCAGTTTTTAGCATAGTGACCAATTTTCATATTCATTTATCAATACATTGACTTCTCTGTGCAGTCATTTCAGGTTGGATTTCTTTGCTTCAGAAAACAAAAACTTGTCTCCGTATTGCCTTGCAGTTACTTCTACAGAGTTTCCTGTTTTACCAGGCCAGCATTAAACTCTAATCCTCTTCCCACAAGTACCATCAGCCCCATCCTAACTTGGTGCCATCTACAGATCTTGCGAGAGTAAACCTGATTTTATTACGCTCCCTTAAAAGCAGAGGCACCAGGAAGTGCAATGGATGTTACTAATTACAGGACCCTTATGTACTGTCAGACAACAAACCCAGTGGTTATTCCTCCTGATGACCAAGATCCCATGCAAAGCAGAAGGAGGCGGAATCCTAAGACTCCAAGAAGTTATTTGCCCATGTCTTGAGCCCATCCCATTCCCCAGACCAGCAGGGGCTTTCACCAGGTTTCACTCCACAGCTCAAGGACAGCAAACCCCCTGCTGCATCATCACTGCCAGCTCACAGGCACAATCTGTGCCTCAGTTTCCCCACTAGCAGAGATGCCCTCTGCATAGCCAGTGAGCAGCCCTGTGAGCTGCTAGGTCTTGGAGTTGCTAAAGCTACGGTCAGACTGGCCAGGCTGAGGGCAACCCCTGTGCCAGGCAGGGCTGGGATGCTGCTCTGACCATGGTCCAGGCTTGGTCCAGCACCAGCCACCCCTGAGGGGGAGAGCTCCCACGTCTCATCCACAAGAGACAACAGAGAATGTGATGTGGCTCCAGTGTGTCCCTCCTGCAGACACATCACCGCTCATGTGTGCTCCAGAGGGGGCACTCCGCATCCTGATACAGCTGTGACAGTCACAGATGGAACAATCCTTAACACAGCTCTGGTTTACATTCAGCCTGCACCATCTCTGAGCCCCACCTCTGCCCTGGCCCCAGCCTGCTCTAGACTCACCAGCCGAACACAAACACCTCCAGCTCCCCATGCCTCAGTTCTATCATGATGGAGATGTCATTTTTTAAATCAAACACACCAAGCGGCATTTAGTTTAAACATCAAAGGCTGTTTGTGCAGCCTGGCCTAAAAGCTGCCATAGGAGAACCAAAAGCAATGGACACAATGTGCCATTCAGGAGATGAACCTCTGGAGACCAGGGCTCTGAGCTTTGTGTGTTAAACACCCTTCTTTTCCTGCACCCTGCAGGCCAGGTCACCCACATAAGAGGGGAGGTTTTCACTCATGGGGCTGCATTTAAAGCTCAATGGCACAGACTATGGCTGAGAGATGCCATTGGGAAGAACGGGCCACAGGAGATGGCACGGCCAGAGCAGACACCAGAGGGCAAAGTGCACTGTCAGCTTTATGCAACCGATGACTTCGGAGGTACAAAGAGTCTGGATGCAAGGAGTCACTAGCTCAGACTGCACTGTCAGTAACTGTATACTGGTTACGTATAGATCAATGGGGCATACATGTCTGCACTTGCCTCAGCACCTTCAGCCTCAAGAGACAGATTCAGCTTGGAATATGATGGCTATGTGAAAATAAAGCCATTGCTGGCAAAAGGCACAAGTGGCAGCACCGAGTGTAAAACAGCGACCACAGCACCCCTGCCTGGGCACCAAACCTAAACTAAGGCAGCCCTGCCTTGTTCCCTCACCAGGACCACACTCCACCAAGCAGCCCTGTAGCCTCTTCCCAGCTGATGATGAGGATGCAGCAGCACCAGAAGCTCAAGTAATCAGTTCCTACCCCCAGCCATCACCCCCCAAAACCCTACCCAGCACAGCAGCCAAAACAGACCTACCTCATTCCCAACAGTGAAGCCACATCCTCCTCACAACCTCACCAGCCAGAGACTGCCCTTGGGGGTGGGTTCTTATCCCCATGCAGTTGGTGAATTGGTAGCACCTGATGGCACCATTCCCAGCTGGGGACACTGATTGCATCAGTACCCACTGGCAGGCAGGAGGACCTCGGTTACAGCAGCCCCAGGTCATGCTTGGGAGAGCCCCTGGACCTGCTGGAGTTAATGAAAATGATTGGGATTTGCTGAGTGTTTGCCTGGACTCCCCACCAGCAGGAGCATCCCTATGAATGTGGGTTAAAGCCCACCCAGTGTTCCACTATTCAAAGTTGGCTGTTCCATCACCAAACTACAGAGGAAGGTTCTGATCTAGGGTTTCCCTGCAGCAATAAAGACGAGGGAATTTGCAGGTTGTTTCTTTTCCTGTCTCCAGGTGATGTGGGAACCGCAGTATTTTTTAGGCAGCAGGGAACAAAGTGGCTGTAACCAAGGCAGGTCCCAGGCACTGCATCAGTGGCTGGACCACACCATGACCCTGAGCCCATCACAGCCCAAAGCCCCAGCCTGGCTGGGGTCTTGTCCTTGGCCCCATCCCAGGGTGGCCCTGAGGGGCCCCAAGAGATGGTGGCAGCTTTTCAGATCCCTGTTCTCCGGTGGGAAACCAGCCCTTGGTCACTTTTCTGGAGGCTCCTGTCCATCCAGGGCAGTGATAGGCAGCAGCCACAACCAGGCTTGGCTGAGGAAGAAGTTTGCTGGCCCCAAGTCCCCATGGCCCTGCCAATGGGCCATGCTCTGTCTCTGTGGTCACTCACCCACAGCAGCAGCACTCCCATCCAGACTGCGTGCAGCAGCAGGCACAGCTGTGAGATCCCCATTTACCCCGGAGCACGGCCGCTAACACGTAACTGAGCCAAGCCAAATGCCAGTTTTGCACGAGTGAGTTTACTTTAACAATGCACAGTATCTGGAATGTGATGACCAGTGAGCAGTGACACCAGAGTGACCTGGAGATGGGGCAGCCCCACGCTGTGGGTGGGAAGGGCAGTGACCTGCACCCTCGCCTTGAACCCCGTCCTCCCTCCAGAGTTTAATCCCTTCCTTTTGCAAACACGGTCCATGTTGGGGCTGGGTGCAGGTTTTTACATGACAGGAATAGGGAACAAAGGCATGGCCCTTCAGTTACTACTTGGCTCTTGGGCATAAACCCTGCCCCGACTGCCTGCAGGTATCACACATGGGCAAGACCATCCTGGGAAGATGCAGGAGCACCCCAGAGATATCAAGGACCCTCTCTGGTCACAGGGAAACAGCCAGTTCAGGTGGATCAGGAGAAACAACCAAGGGACAAAAGCAAGAGCATGGCTGCTGTGTGCTAATGAGAGCTGTGCAGCAGCAGCTGGTAGAGATGGCACACACAGCACCCGCCCTCCCCAGCACAGAGCTCACACTGGCTCCATTGCCTCTTACTCTGGAACTGAGCCCAAACACTGAGGCCCAAAACCCTCAGTATTCTTCATGCTTAGGTTTAAGTTTGTAGCTTAAATGAATCTGTTGTTTGTGCCCCCTCCCCCCCCAAAGAGCATCCCCTTCCCTCTGTGTTTCTGCACACCCTGCAGCTATCAGGTCTTCCTTGAGGTGCTGCAAGTCCTTGGAAGAGAGGACCCTGCTGTGTCTGTGCTAAGCAAAGGCAGTGACAGATCCTGGGTCTGGAGCAATGGCTGAAACCAGCACTGTCAGTGTCTGGAGAGAGGAGGGAGAGCTGGGGGTCAGCGGGCTGGCAGAGCACAGGCAGTGATGGCATCAGAGCTGCAGCTGTTTCCCGTGTCCATGCAGACACAGGTCACTATTCCCACATAGCACATCCATGATTTAATGCCGCAGCCCCGGCAATGGGCTGTGGTGCCATTTCATGCATGAACCAGAGACAACATAAAGCGCTCCCACAGGTAACTGCCTGGCTGGGTGCTGGTGGGCAGCACATTCCCTGCCACTGCTGCTGACTCTTCCCATCAACTTGAATGCATTGATTCATACTTGGGACACAACCAGCCTCTCTCAGCACTGTCTCACTCAGCTCCTGCCCTGTCTCCAGGATGATGCTTGGCCACAGATCTGCAATTCCCTGCCTGGAGAGCACGAGCTGGGGCTGCTATTACTCACACCAGGATTATTCCAACCCCAAATCTTACTATAAGGACAAGCTCCCATTTAGATCTATATGATGGTGGTGGGTTTGTGTTCAAACCGAGGGAGTGGGGTTAGGCAGCCTGCACAGAGTGGGCTCTTGAGAGGTATATCGAGATGCTTCACAATCCCAAGTGAGGTAGCTGAGCAGCACCGTCCTTCTCCCATTTGGGAAAGGACATGGTCCGCAGGAGCTGGCGCTGGAGGTAGGACACCTCTTGGGCCCTCCCTGCCAAGCACAGTTTCTTAAGACAACCAAGTTCCTATTTGGTCATCAGAGCACCAGGATGGAGAAACAAAGGCCAAGGGCCCAGGGAGCAAGGCACGGGATAAACTGGACCCTGGACTTGCCCCCTGGGCTGATTCCAGGCACTGGGGTTTGGGGTTTGGGGTTTGGTTTGGCTTCTCTAAGTGCAAAGCCTCAGCTCAGAGCTGCAAGAGCCAGAGCAGAGGAGGAGGCAAGGGTGGTGTTAGATGTCACTTCATCTGCAGAACATGACGGGGACCCATTGGATACACAGGCGAGAGCTGGGTTGGGGTTGACCCCACAGTGCACTGGTGGGATGCAGCGGGGCACGGCCGGGCTCAGAGAAGGTCTTTCACGATATCTGATGGCAGAGCTTCCCCCACCACGTTCACCGCGCTCAGGCCCGACCTTCTCCTGGTGACAAGCACCATCACCTGCACCGTCCTCTTCAGCCGCGGCGGGCACGCAGCCCCATCGAGGAGGGCAATGGAGCCGGGCGCCCGCACGGGCTTGTGGCACTTGGGGTAGGTACTGAAGCACTCGAAGGTGTCGTTGCAGCTCCTGCAAGCCCCGGGGTGGTCCCCGAAGCCCCGGGATGGGAAGGGCTGGAGCGCAGCGCTGGGGCAGCCGCAGCAGAGCAGGGTACGCATGGCCTGGAGGAGCACCACGTCCTTGGAGAGGAACTTGTGGAAGTTGGGCTTGAAGAGCAGGTAGACCAGGGGGTTGTAGAGCGTCGAGGACTTGGCAAAGGCGGCCGACAGCACGAAGGCGAGCGCTGGCACTTGGCGGGCATCACCCAGCACTGCCCACAGGGCAACGATGGCGTAAGGGGTCCAGGCAGCCAGGAACCCCAGGCACACAGCGATGCTCAGCTGGAACAGGAGGAGATGGTGGTGCCGTGAGCCTCCTGTGCACCTGTGGGATGCTGAACCCCCCCCCCACACTCAGCTGTGTGCAAAAAGACTGTGAGCAGTTGGTCACATCCCAAGGGAAGGGTGCTGAGCCTTCTGGATCCATCCTACTGGAGCACTGGTGTGTCAGACATCAGCAGTGACTCAGCATGTCCCAGTGTGGTGCATAAACCTGCACTCACTTCAGGCAACTCACACCCTGTCCCTTCTGGGAAACATGGGAATTGCCTCAGCCCAATGAGTGCCAGATGGGTACAAGGGACCCAGGCTTGGGCCAGGCCAGCTGAGTCCAACAGCTCTTTGGGAGCAAGCACCATTCCTCCAGCAATCTGTATAGAATCGTAGAATAGTTTGGGTTGGAAAGGACCTTAAGATGATCCAGTTCCAACCCCAGTTCCAACCCCCTGCCATGGGCAAGGACACCTCACACTAAACCATGTCACCCAAGGCTTTGCCCAACCTGGCCTTGAACACTGCCAGGGATGGAGCATTCACAACCTCCCTGGGCAACCCATTCCAGTGCCTCGGCACCCTAACAGTAAAGAATTTCTTCCTTATATCCAATCTAAACCTCCCCTGTTTAAGTTTTAACCCATTACCCCTTGTCCTATCACTACAGTCCCTAATGAATAGTCCCCCACCAGCATCCCTATAGGCCCCCTTCAGATACTGGAAGGCTGCTATGAGGTCTCCACGCAGCCTTCTCTTCTCCAGGCTGAACAGCCCCAACTTTCTCAACGTGTCTCCATACAGGAGGTGCTCCAGCCCCTGATCATCCTCGTGGCCTCCTCTGGACTTGTTCTAACAGTTCCATGTCCTTTTTATGTTGAGGACACCAGAACTGCACACAGTACTCCAAGTGAGGTCTCACAAAAGAAGAGCAGAGCAGAGGGGCAGGATCACCTCCTTTGACCCTGGTATGTAGACCAACTGAGAGGCTCTGGAAATGGGCCAGGCTCAGATCCCTCCTCTAAGCTGACACAAACCTCTCCTTACAGGCCAGGTTTCCAAGCTGCTTTCTTTTACATTTGGGCTTTTTTAAAGGGTGTCCACCTTTTTTTTTGATGTATCCTTGGTAAGTCCCAGCATTGCTTGTAGCCTGGGGAGCAGTGGCCCATCAGGCTGCTCTTATGGTCTCTCCCAGTGTAGCTGAACATGAGAAGAAATGTGATGTTCCCCACACTGATACAAACAACTGGAGACGGGGTCCTGCCCCATTCACCTGCCCATGGAGTGTTGGGCTGGGGACACCCCCAGACCCTGCAGCACCCCAGGGACTCCCCTACCTTCACGACCAGGCTGTGCACGCTGTGGGCTCTGCGCTGGGGGGACGTGTGCTGCCGCACAGCTCTGCGGGACCCCCGCACCCTCCAGAGGATCAGCGAGTAGGAGGCGAGGATGAGGAGGCAGGGGAGGAGGTAGCAGAAGATGAAGAGGGCGAGGATGTAGAGCGTGGCCTCCCTGCTCGAGGCGTTCCATGTGATGCAACAGGCTGTCCCGTAGGGCTCGGGGCCGTAGCTGCCCCACTCGGCCAAGGGGGCCGTGGCAAACATGAGGGCATAAGCCCAGATGCACAGCAGCAGCACTCCAGCATGGCAGGGAGAAAACTTGTTGCCTGCAACACAGAGGTCAGAGTGAGGACGGGTTCCCATGGGTAAAGGGGAGCAGAGAGTGGGGTTGGGGATGCTGAGCTGCCCGGGCACAGCGGATGGGGCCGAATGCTGTGGGACACAGACAGGGTCCCTGAGCAGGGCAGGGCTGCAGCCATGGGGCAGGCAGAGCCCATGCCAACGCTCACTCCAGCGCCCCGGGGTGCACAGATACCCCCCCAACCCTTGGGGTGGCCAAAACAAGGAGCCAAGAGACACATGAGGGTTTGCCATAAACCACTGAGGGTTGAGGGCTAGCAAGGCAGAGTCTCTGCCTGGGCAGGAATTGCTGGAGGTTGTGTGGCCATGGGTGGAATGTGGGGGGACAGAGAATCAGAGTCAGCCAGGTTGGAAAAGACCTTCAAGAGCATCAAATCCAACCATTATCCCCAGGACTACTAAAACCACCTAAACCATGTCACTAACGGCCTCATCTACGTGTTTTTTGAATGCTCCCACTGTCATTGGAAGGATCTTTTCCTCTCTGGCAGACTGAAACCCTGGGAGAGGAGGGGTTTCTTCCTTTCTGCCCCATCCCCTGTCAAATCTAAAACTCCCTGATCCTCTGAGAGCTCAGTATAAAGGGCTGCACCTTCAGCCATACATGGGAGTAACATTTTTATTTGAAACCAAGCAATTAAAACCACGTTTAAATCAGTCATTTCCTGATGGACAAAGGGCCAGGGTGTCACAGGGAAACAAACTCCATGTGCCAGGCTGCCAGTGCCCAGCTAATCCAGAGCAGAACCTGCACAGGGAAAAGCCATGGTACCTGGGCTGCCTTTTAAAAGCCCATTTTTACCTTTATCTTTCCCTCCACTCTTTCAGTGATCTCCTGAGCTGTTGTGCTGGCACATAAGGGAGGTGCCTGCTCTCCAGCATCCTCCTTGAGGCTGCTGCACAAAGCAGGTTGGTGGCTGGCAAGAGCAGCAGGCTCGGGGCAGGCAGGCAGCAGCAAGCCATGGGAGAGGGGTGAGGATGTGCCCTGGTCCGGAAATGAAACCCATATCTTTGTTCTCACATTTTATCCCTGGTTTTGGCCTTTAACCCAAAGCCTGTTCTGAAGATAGGTCCTGGATGGAGGGTTAGCAACTGGGCTGAGCAGGTTAAGAAGCAGCTCCAAATAGGAGGAGCTGTAAATGTACAGGGACATCCCCATGTCCCCTTGCTCCCCCAGGTGCTCTCTGCAGTGCAGGCCCTCTCCAAAGAGCTGGTGCCCCAGCTTAGAGCTGCAAACATCGCATTAGCTCTGTAGAGGAGGTCCTGGTAAAAAGAGGGTTACAGAAGTGAGCTGCAATACTGCAAACCCAGCCCTTCTGTAGTAATTATTTCAGTGAATTAAATACATTTGGCCTGTGGCTCTCCCACCTGGAATAAGGGAAAGCAGCTTTTCTTGCAGTGCCAGAGCTTGTGGCTTCCCAGAGGCAGAGTCTTCTCTAGTCTGAGCACAAGTCTGATGTGATGGAGCATGACTAGAGAAGGGTAATGGAGCTGGTGAAGGGTCTGGAGCACATAGAATCATAGAATCATTGAATACTTAGGGTTGGAAAGGACCTTAAGATCATCCAGTTCCAACCCCCCTGCCATGGGCAGGGACACCTCACACTAAACCATATCACCCAAGGCTTCATCCAACCTGGCCTTGAACACTGCCAGGGATGGAGCATTCACAGCCTCCCTGGGCAACCCATTCCAGTGCCTCAGCACCCTCACAGTAAAGAACTTCTTCCTTAGATCAAATCTAAACCTTCCCTGTTTATGTGTGATGAGGAACAGCTGAGGGAACTGGGGTTGTTTAGCCTGGAGAGAAGGATGCTTATGGGAGACCTTCTTGCTCTCTACAACTACCTGAAAGGTAACAATCAATAGGACAAGAGGAAATGGCCTCCAGTTATGCCAGGGGAGATTCAGACTGGAGATTAGGAACAACTGCTTCACCAAAAGGGTTGTCAAGCATTGCAACAGGCTGTCCAGGTATTTAAGCGATGTGGCACTTACTGACATGGGTTAGTGGTATAGTGCTGGCTTAATGGTTGAACTTGATGATCTTAAGGTCTTTTCCAACCTAAACTTTCCTATGACCCTGTGTATTGGCTGGGAATAGGCTGCCCTGGGGCAGAGTCTTCCCAGAAGAGGTGGATCTGGCCCATAAAGCACAAAGGTTTATGTTAACAGAGAGGGGTGTAAGCACAGATCAGATAGCACACCCAGCACTTACCGTATGCCGGGTAACAGACCTTCAGGCAGCAAACTGTGCTGAGCACCGTCAGGCTGCTGAGGCTGCACAGCCCGAACAGGACCCCGCAGAAGGCGTAGAGGGTGCAGACGGCCTGGCTGAACAGCCACCTGCAAGGGGAAGCCCACGGTAACCCCAGCCCTGCCACCTTGCCCAGGGCCATGGGCAGCAGCCCCTGCCACCCCCTGCATCCAGGGGATGCTCACCCTGCTCCCTGCTCTGGGTATCTCACACCTGCTGGTCCCACAAAGCTGGCCCTGCATGGGGTGGCTGTACCAGGCTGCACATGTACCAGCTCCTAACTGCCCCAAAAAGAGTCATGATCTTGCCCTAACTTGTTCCTTGAGCATCCCAGTGATGAGCACAGATAGAACCTTGGGTATAGGAGTGCCCTGATGCACACCAGCACACATCACTGTGGTGCCCATGCTGCATGGGTGCCAGCTCAGAAACCCACCACCAAACCCCTTTAACAGCAGTGATAAACCTGAGGGACAGGGAACAGAAAAGCACCCTGCCATGGGATGGATGCCTGTGAGGTTACACAGTGCCCCACTGCCATCAGACTGACCCCATGAGTCCATACATACCTCTTGCCAGGAATCTCCCCATTTCAATACCAAAATGCACCTAGGGCCGTTTGCCAGTACAGAGCTGCCTCCACAAGGTACCTGTGTGCAAAGAAGGATGAGGCAGCCAAGGGGAAGAGCGTCACTGTCATGCTCAGGTCACTGATGGCCAGGTTGACGATGAAGAACTCAGCAGGCTTCAGCATGGACCTCTTCCGATAGGCCACCAGCAGGAGCAGCGAGTTCCCAAAGAGGGACATGATGCCTGTGGACAAGGCAGAGGAACAGTGCTGTATGTAACAAAGCCGGGAAAGGAGCCAGGATCATCTTGAGATGTCTGGAAGTGAACACCGGAGATGTCTACAGAGGGTGGAAAGGGCTCCAGGCTTCCCTGTCTGGAGTGGGCTGAGCAGGGGAGCCCATGGGACCTGCAGAGCTCTGTGAGCACATCTGGAGCTGCTTTACATTGAATCTGATCCCTTCCCCTTCCTGAGGTCCTACAGAGGCGTTTGGTAGAAGGGCAGGGATGGGATGAGACTGCAGTGGGCTACGGGTGCAGGATCTGGCCAGAGTCACTTCTTCCAGCTGGAAGGAGCGAGGGGGCACTTCCTTCCAGCTAGATAAATAATGGGAGCTTTGTGTGATTTCTCTTCTGATGTGAGGCCAAGGAGCTGGGCCCCTTCGTCTCTTTAATTTCTTCCTGGCAATGTCACTCCTGTGGGTCTGTGTTATCCAATATCAGGGTAACAAAATAAACAACAAGAAAGGCATTGTGAAGATCAAGGAAAATCCAGACTAAACAAAAGGAGGCTCTTTGCTATTCATTTATTTAAAACAACAGCGGCGATTAACATTTTATAACAAGAGCTTTCTCGCCTTTTTCACTATGTAATTGTGCTTTCCTTGAAATGAGGTTTCATTGTCCTCAGAAGGGGAATCTTGGCTGTTCTTGGGGCAGGTTGGGTGGGATGGATTAGACTGTAAATTAAATACCACGGTAAGAACCAGCCCCCAGAGCTGCTGAAGTTCCCCTCAGGAACAGGATTCCCACACAGAACCTGGCCAAATCCAGAGCTTTGGAGGCTTCGGAATCGCTGGAGGGTAGAGCCCTGAGATGTTTGTACTTCCCAGCCTCATGAGGAGTATTTCCCACAGAGCTAGTCTCACATAAGTACATTTTAGTGGCTGTACTAACATTTCTGTACTAACACTTAGGAGCTGTAGGTGCCCAGAGGACTGCTCGCAGTCCCAGTGTTGTGAGCATCTCTTGGGTTCCCCATCCTCCCAGGCAAGAAACACTCTTGGGAGACAAAATGCTCAGGGTTAAGAAAACTGGAAGGCTTTTCTTTGCCCATTATTCACTTCTGATCCACACCAACCACATCCAGGCTACCTCAGAGCACATCCCAGCCCCTCAGCATTGCCTGCTGACCATTCAGTGCTGCTAGCTCCAAACCACAGGACTCTCACCAGCACCTTCTGCTGAAAGCAAGGACCAGCGTGAAGTCTAAATACCCTTCAACAGTCATGAAGCTGGCAATGCTAACAGAGTCCCTATCCATCTCACTTCAGGTGGCTGCAGTAGGAGTTACAGCATAAAGGTTGTTCTTCAGCTTTCCAGACACTTAAAACCATTACTGGTACTTGCAATTCCTTGGAGAGGGGAATGCAGCCACCCAGCTTTGGCCAGATCATCCTTTATGAGTAATGTGGGAAGGGGCATTTTGATGCTGCTGCTAATGACTGAACACTTCTGGAAGCACCAGTGACTACAAAAGGCTTGGCTGTCTCTGGCAGGCAGGCACCTGGGCCACCTGCAGCAGGGACACAGGTATAACAGGCTGTCTTTCCTTACCAAAGACCAGGTAGAGTGTGCCAAAAATCAGGTCTTCTCTCTCAGATAAGGTGGAGATGAACTCTGAAGCGTTGGACGCATCTCCCATCTGCAAAGCAAGACACAAATACAAGTGAGAGTGAACGCTGGCTAATGAAGGAGTGCCTGGCTTCTGAGGGCAGCTCTCTGGCATGCTCCTGGCACTGCACTACAACGGAGGCAGCAGCACACACCCCGCATGTCTCCACCACTGCAGGAGGTGGCTTTGTGAATGCTGGAGCAGCACTGACCGAACCGGCTGGGCAGGGGGCTGATGACAGGATCAGGCTGTAATCTCACTTGATTACTGCTCCTTCAGTTACAGATTTCACTGATTAGCATTGGCCTTTGGGTCTGAATCTTCTCTGCAAGTCTCAGCCGTGCACTGACTGAAGCAGATGCTGTGTGTTTGCACATGGGGACCGGCTGCTTGGAGTTGGAGGCTTTGTGTCTGCAAAGTACCCACCTCTTCCAGGCTTGTGGGGTCCTTCACATGCTTCCACCATCCATGTGTCCACATCAGCAGAGAGGCTTGGCCCAAACTCTCTTTTCTATGCAGCCAGGACCTGTTCATGTGCCGTCCCAGCAGCATGTAATTGCCTCTACAGTGAGATGCGCACTGTCTGTGTGAGAAGGGCCATGCAGACAAAGCGACTTGCATCAAGCCCAAGGCCTAGGAGACTCCACAGCCAGGAACACAATGGAATTGTCACCCCCATCATCACTGCTCCTGGTGGGGATCTTCCTTCTTCAGCTGTAACTAAATGTGATCCCTGCTGTGCAGTGCAGGCAATGAACAACGTGAGGGTGAACACGTGTATTAACACAAAGAGAATAGTAGTAAAAAATCATTCTCTTTCTCAGGGTGTCTGACTCAGCCATTGAGTTTTATCAGTATAATTAGTTTCCCTGTTATTTTGTGCAGCTGAGCCAAAGGTTCCCAAGTGCTCAGGAAGTTAACAGGGGGTAGTGGAGCAGAACAGCAGACGTGTTTCAGGATATTCACTCCCTTCACTGATAACAAATAAATGGGAAAACATCGTGTTCAGGTAAAATAAAGAAGATGGGGCGAGAGAAAATAATGGTTTAATTATATGTTTCAATAGCTGTTAGCTTGCTTGCTGGGATGGTTAATGCATGCAGTATCCTTGCCTTCTTCACCAAGGTCCCTGCTTGCATGCTGCAGGAGAACTGAGAACTGCCCTGCCATGGAGCAGGGGCAGCCATGGCTTAGTTTAACCCTCACAAGTGCCAACAAACTGCTTATTCCTGCCCCATCACCTTGTCTTCATAGGGACACACTGTAAGCTGGAGCAGGGAGTTAGCCTTATGGGAAGGAGGTGAATAATAAACTGCTGTGAGGTGGTTTGGGAGCTATCACATGGACCAAGAGCCATGGGAGATGGAAGCCCAGTTCTGGTGACATGGACTTCACAGAGCAACTCCCCTTGTTATCTGTACTGAGGTGAAAATGCCCACCTCTCATCCAAGGCTGCATTCAGACAGACGGAGCCATTTAATGTGATGAGTAAAGCAGCTTTGAGTGTAACTGTATTTTAAGGCACTAATTTAAGACTCTAATTGGCATTCAGTTGTTGCCAAGAGATCCTGTCAATAGTTTCTGTGTTACTGGCCCATACAGTCAAATACAGATGGGCAATTGTTCCTCTGGTTTACTTCATGGCTTTCTGGGGATAGGTGGGCACACAACCTATGGCATGTTTACAGCTCATACTTACTACTTTTCAGTGAGCCTATCTCAAGCATCTGATGCTAAGCAATCAAATATTGTTATGGCTGGTGCCTACACACCATGGGTATGATGGAGTTGTCCCTGCAGACCAGGCAGGATGCTGGTTAATTCTTTTGTTAATGGGAACTGCAGTGGTCATCCATGCTCCTCAATTAATTTTGTTGAACTTCAGGCCTCTCTGGATGGTTCCTGCTCCCCTTGTGAACAGGGATGGTGGAAAGCATGAGAAGTGGTCTGTGTAGAGCAGTCCTGGCCAGTGTGTGCTGGACAGAAAGAGGTGCCATGCACTGAAGACAGGAGGAGCAACAGGAACCCAGGTTTCACCTTGCTCTGGTAAACATGGCCAAAGCCCTTGTGCTGCTGGCAGGCTCCTTGAGACCTGTTCTGCCCACGTTACTGGTTTGACAGCTTGGTGCAAATGTGATTTTAACTTAAGCTCCATTTACACCCTTCTGCTCAACTGACAGAGGCGCTCAGGAAGCTGGGCAGCCCTCGCCTCCTTTTCCAGCTCATTTACTGGCTTTTAGCAACGAGAAATAGGTTCTGCACTGGCCCCATCCTCCTGCCTGGGTCTGGGAAGCCCGGTCTGTGGCACTCTATGGACACTGTGAAGGCAAACACACATAGCCGGGTTGTCTAACCACTTCTGTCTGGGTTTCCTATTGCAAAAGAGCTTCCTGCCATGAACTTCACTTTTGGAGAAATGACCACCCCAGCCGCGATTTTTCCAGTCTTTTGTTGTGCAAAACAAAGCGTTCATTTAACAACAGCGTGTGCTTTACCAAGAAACTAAACTCCAGCTGTTATCTGCCAGGGGGCTGATATGCAAGCACCTATGGG